>NC_053455.1:10701039-11901039 GCF_015227805.2 Hirundo rustica | reverse complement strand
CATCACACCGACGGCATGCTGGGCAGCAATGTGTGCCCGGTCACAATGCCCAGTCCAGGTGGGCAGGTTTCTAGGTGTTTCCTAGCAGTCAGTGACTCAACGTGGGATAACTTTTTATAGTCTGGGTGGTCTTGGTTCAAATACGGATACAAACGAGAGCCTTGATGTATGCTTCCCTGTGGCTGAGGACATCCCCTTTCCACGCCCAGCTAGTTTAGCAAGTAGTTACAGGTATTTAATATCCTGTGTTGATTTCTGCCTTGCTTTCCTCTCCGCCCAGTGCAGCTCACACGCGTGTCCTGCTGCTGCTGGGTGGAACAGCACAGGCGGAGGGGAGGAGGCCGGAGCTTGCTGGAACTCGCACACAATATTACAGCTTGGGAGACAAGAATTTTCGGGAGGGAGATCAAAACTCTGTTTGACTGTGAAGGTTAAAATGCCATTCTCCGGTGCTGCAGGTTGTGTTGACAAACCCCAGCGAGGTGGCTAAAGTTCGGATGCAGACTCAGAGGAACCCACACCCTTCCATCACACATCAGCCTGTTTCCAAGCCAAAGTACCGAGGGTCTCTGCACTGTCTGAAGGTTATCATCAAGGAGGAAGGTTTTGGGGGTCTCTACAAGGGCTGTTCTGCATTGCTCTGCAGGGATTGCTCTGCTTCTGCAATATATTTCCTTTCCTATTCTGCTCTGTGCGACTGGCTCACACCAGACGGGAGAAATAAACCAGGTAGGTATTGGAAAGTGTCTGGCATTACCTGCAAAAATGGCTTATTGAGTCCCAGACTAAGAGGGAAGCCAGGCTCTGGGCAAACATCACCCAGAACCTATAAAACATCACCCAGATCCTCACGAGGATTGCATCCACATTGCTCTGCATGTGCTGGTGCCAGCCCTGCATGTGAGGGCTTCACTGGCCCCACGTGGTCCCTAAGCAGCTCCTCTTCCTCCTGCAGGAGGGGTTTTTACCACACACTCTGATGCCTCAAATGTGGATATGAAATCCTGTTAATGTGAAAACAGGATAACTAGGAATTAAACACGGGCAAAGCTCCTGGGAGCCGACACGGAGCTCAGACAAGGGTCAGTCCATATGAAGTCCAGGCAGAGAAGGTAAAGACACTTCAGGTTCTTAGCTGGGATTTGGCTCCAAAAAGCAACTATCCACTTTGAGAAAAGATTGAATAGGTAAGATTCAGCAAAAGAGCATCTCCCTGAGAATTATAAAAATTAAATCCGTCCTCTGAAGAGGGTGTGAGTGCTCTCAGGCTGTACCACATCTAGTTCACAAGCTGTTCAAAGTATCACGTGTGCAAAAATTCTCTGATGTCACGGGAAACACACAACTGCAAAAGCTACACTAAATAACTCCCAAAAAGCATGAAAGTTTGTTGTCAAATCTGAGGTGGCTGTAGCTGAAGGAGACACAGGTGAGCTGCCCTTCTGCCTTCTCTCTCTCCCGCAGGTTTCCTCGTCGTGCTGCTTTCCGGTGGTTCTGCTGGAGTCCTGGCCTGGGGATTAGCTACTCCCATGGATGTCATCAAATCACGCATGCAGACAGACGAATCGGACCAGCACAAGTACAAAGGCCTGGTCCACTGTGTGAGGGAAAGTGTGAGGAAGGAGGGGGCAAAAGTGCTTTTCAAAGGACTGGGTTTAAACTGCATTCGTGCCTTTCCCGTGAACATGGTAGTCTTTGTAACATATGAAGGTGTGCTGAGATTTACAGATCATTATATAAACAAAAAATAGCTTGTTCCACTCTATCCAAAGAGTACTTTATTTATTTATTTATTTTGGTAAGACAACATCCACAAACAACTGTTGAATTGATGGACAGCATAAGAAGCATGGACATTTCAGCCCAAAGCTGACAATTGATGGCTTTGTTTTATTCTTATAGGACTACAAACTCATCAGGGAGCCTTGGCTTCATATAAAACCTCTCTTTTATCTCATTAAAGCATTTAGACTGTAGCTGCTCCTTAGGCCCTTGAAACATTCGCGAATTTTTATGTTCTAATAAGTTGTTTTTCTGAAATGGAGTTTTGGTAAATCAAGTAATCTTTTATTTTTTTTTTTTTTTTTCCTACTGGCACAGAAAATGATCCTCACACCCAAAGGAAGAGCCGGGGGGAGTTTGTGTAAGATTTAACACTCTCCAGCGCGTGCTCTTTACATGTTACATCTGCACTGTGACTCACTGGTGCTTCAGGCTGCAACTTCCCAGCAGTAGTTCCCTCAAAGCACTCTCCGATTATATCCCCTTGGCAGCAGCCGGAGCAGGAATGTCCTTTCTTTTCCCCGCTGCTCTCTGATGAGTGGCAGACACTGTGGCCTGTTCAGAGCTGCGCTATGCTCTGGCTGCAGCGATGCCAGGTCCCCGCAGGCCCCTGGTTTCTGCGAGCCCTGTGCAGCATCAGCCTCTCCGCAGGCCACTGAGGAATGGCTCTCCCAGCTGGGCACAGCTTTGGAGCCAATCTGTTCTCCTCCTGCAGCGAGGGCAGGAATAGCTGCAAAGCCTCTTTTCTCCGTGAAGGAAAGGCTGCCATAAAATCTGTGCTGGCGGGGTTAGAGGAGAGTTGCAATGTTGCAGAGCACGATCAAGACTCCCAGCTTTTTAAAGTGCATGCTCTTCTCCCTGTAAACGGTGCTGTTTGGAGCAGCCAAATGTATTTTGCCAAAGGTGCATTTTGAAAGAATTTCAGACTTTTCTATTACTTCTTTCTCATCTTCCTGCTACTATTTTTCATTACTTTTTCCTGCTTTTTTTTTCGTGGAAAAGTCAGTTGAAAAACCAATGCCCGTGCTATTGCTTCAGAGGGAAAATCCCGAAACCCGGAAATGTCAGTTTGCTTATCCTGCCTCAGGGGCCACGTGTGTACTTCTGGTTTAATCCCTGGATGATGACACTTGAAGCATTTTGGGTCCAACCTCTCAGACTCTGCTAAAAATGCATTAATTGGGGGGAAAGGGGAACAGTGTATTTCAAAAGGAGTTCTCATATTTAGGACCCTTCTGTCAACTGCCACTGGCACCAGTCGATGGCATGGTTTTACTACACTGACTGGAGTCAGAAAGTCCTTAAAACAGAAGATTTAATTACGTCCTTGAGGTCTGGAATTCCTCTTAAGAGTCTACTACCCTCACCTCCTTCTGTAAGGGATGTGTTTAACTGGGCAGTGATTCATCCCTGCTCTGTCTGGATGTTTGGAATCATACTCCTTTATGCCATGTTGTTCTCAGCCAACCTTGTCCTCAGGCATTATTCTCTGAACTGAGACAGTGAAAGAATGCCTGCAAAACAGACTAAACAACCATTTATTGTTAGGCAGCACTGATACCATCCATGGTCAGCCCAAGGATTGAATATTAAATAGCTCATCTTTTCCAGTTGCTCATGTACTCAGATAACTAAAAATGTCTCCTCCTGTAGGTGTAACTGAAATACAGCTGATTCCAAGGGAGAGGAATTACAGAGGAATTGTAAATCCGAGTGGGAATAACTGCAGAAGCCAGCGCATTACTCTAAGCCTGGGGGTATTCAGCACCACATATATGCATCCTTTCACGTGGTCTGAACAAATGCTACACGAGAGGCAAATTCTATCTCCAGGCAGCTTATTTCAGGAAGGTAACGGCTTTGCAATCCATCCTATTCAGAACCTTTTAATGGGAAAAACATCTACACAGTGTGTGGGTGACAACCTGAGGAAGAACTTGCAGCTGATACAAACAGCAACAGGTACAGGAACTGACTGTGTGAGTACTGTAAACACAGGCACATCAATTTGAACCAATTTCTGTTTACTGACAGGACACATATTATGTACTTCACTACACACACCCCAAGCTGGGTGTTCGGCTTCTGGTTTTCAGCACATGACTGCTTTATTTTGTGATTTGTATTATCTTGACTTTTAGCTACTCTAATGATCACAGAACTATTTATTTTGATAACTCAGCTAGCTGAAGGCCAGCCAACAGAAAGAAGGTACCACATATGCTGTGCTGATGCTGGGCTTACTTTGCTATATGGACTAAAGCTTGTTATATAAATAATTTCTTATAAATCACCAACAAAGTTGGTGGCCTTGAGAAAAAACCTCTTAGAAGTCACTCTCAGGATCAGGTTCCATGTTGCTGACAGTTCCTGTTTGCACTGACCATGCTCATGAATATCCAGGTAGGTTTTAGCATTCCTCTTGGTGATTGTGGAAGCCTGTGGGAAGCTATTCAGGAATCTGTGCTTTTGCACAGAAATTGTGAGCACTGTGTTTCCACTTGAGCAGCAGTTTTACACCAAACCTCCCGAGGTGTCACTGTAAACAGGTCTCATTGACCTTCCCCCATCCCAAAGCAGGCTGCTGTGCACAGGGACATGCAACATCCAGTCTGGCTTGTGACCGGGTCATCTCTGGACAACTGACCCTTGCTAGCTCAGTCGGGGAGCAGTCTGAACTCCACCTGGAAGGGGTTTCTTTTTTGAAGTACTGAAATGGGTTTTGAAGTATTCCATTTCAGTATTTCAGAACAAGGACCAGCTACATCAGATGACAACACCTAAAAAGGTACGAAGAGAGGTCAAAACCAGAGTAAGGGTAAATTAAGGTTTTAAAAAAAATAATAAAAAAGTAAAACAAAAGAAGTTTGATACAGACTTTTACCTACATTTTTATTACAGTGAGATGAACAGAATGAGCAAATTGAGGAAAATGTAACAAACAATGCCTGATAACATTTCACTGTGCTTTTGAAAAATGCCTTGTCTTGACCTTTAAAATAACCTCTGGGACATGAACCATAATTACAAGAGAGTCAGGAATTCATCAAGACTCCTCTGAGAAACTACCATCTCAGAAGCATGTTGGTATGAATTCAACAGAGGACTTGAAAACAGTGCTTGTTCAGCAAACAAATACTAAACAGTTTTCCTATCACTTTCCTTTCTAGAACTTTCAAAACAGACTTCAATTGTTGTTACAAAATAATCCACCTGCTTATCTAGAATGGAACACAGCACTGCATCTCTTACAGCATATTTCCCTTTGATGAACAACAAAATTAATTCTCAGCTAATGAAATACATCTAGCAGAACAAATCTGCATCTATTTTAAACAATATGTTTGCATCATAAGTTTGTAAAAGCACTTGTAAAGTCAATTTAAGGCTTATCTTTTATGTATGGCTTAAAGATGACAAAGAGTAGACTGCAAGAACAGGAAGGTTATCCTTAAAGTCTAAAGTAATTAAGACTTAGCTTATTTATGACTGGATTTAAGAAGCTGCTTTTTTCCCCTAAGAATTGCTCCACTACTTCTAGGAAAAAAAAAGGTTTTTCTACTCATTGTTCAGCCCTTGCTGGCACTCAGCTGCTTTGCCTGCGGGTTATGGAGACAGTCTCTGGGAAACATTTTCACTAATGCGCTGAAGTCAATGGCATTACATTAGAAATGTCAGCTCACACAAACTGTAAAGAAAAAGACAAAAGCTAAGCCTTGTTATTTCCAGTACAAGTTTGAAATTCAAGCAATAGGCCTAGGTTTGCCTTGCACTTCTGCTTTTTCCTTGGTTCCTTGAACAAACATAACCAGGTTAACCCACCTGTGTTATCTACATCAAATAAAACCACCTTTGCTAAGACTATATCTGAGATAGATCTGTCTTGTATAGAATAGAAAATTGCTAACAGTTTGCACTCAGCACTGTTCAGATCAAAACAAATTGCTAATAATTTGGATTCTCCTCCCATAAATCATAGTGAAGACATTGAAATTCTTTTGAAGAAAGGAGATAATTTAGTATTACATGATGTATTTTAACCAAGTGTATTTTCTCACTGGAATACAGCATAAAATAAATATCCCTAGTTTAAACCTCCCAGTGCAGTGGAAGAAAACAGACAGTATTAGAAGTATCCCTGTGTCCAGTGTGACTTCAATTTTCACAGCATTATTTAACACTTGTTATTTATAACTAGAAACTAATATTGGCATTTCTATACTAACTTTTACCTGAGAATATCAAGGACCCAACAGCTTCTTGACCTCCTCCCTCCAGAGGCACTCAGATCAGGTAAAAACCTCCAGAAAAGCAGCACAGTGAGGTTTCTGCAGCTTGCCCAGCATCAAAGAGGAAGGAGATAGCAAGACAGGTCTGATAGTCTTTCTCCAGTGTTCAAGTCACAGACGTCCACTCTTTCTGTACTGATTCCACTTTGTAACATTCACTACTTTTTTGTGTGCAGCATGCTCTCAGTAGCCCAAGAAAACACAGTCTAGTAAACCAAGGTACATAGTAGAAAAGAAAATGGAGCTAGTACTTATTACTTTGAGATATGACCTCTTACCAACATATTTAAAACAATTTCCGAGTTAGCCTTTATCATCAAATGGAAATTTTATTTATATTTTCAACATGAAATACATTAAAATACAATGTTGGGCTGACATACATGCTTTTCTGCAAGACTGATCAATTCTGTCTTGCACATTCTGATTTTAAATAGATACAAGTCCTATTTTAAACTTTTCCTGTATTCTGCTGTTCATGATAATTTACTCATTATTTATAAAGGACTGATTACAGGCTGTACATGACGAGGGAGTGATGACATACAACAGAAGACAACGATTACTTGGCTGTGGATTATCAAGTGCTAAGTTACATATACATTTCTTCAAAATTCAAAAGCCAGCTTCCTTGGAGTCATGAACTGCTTCACAATTTCATCTGTGACCTGCTTCCTTCTTTCTTGATGAGCTGCTACCAAGGGCTGCATTGTTTCAATAAGTACCTTCTTCAGCTCCCCCGTGAGCAACTCCCCACTGGTGTAGGCCTGTCAAGAGAGTGTTGGTTGCTGAACACGGTGCCATTCACAAAGAGACTCAGTGATCAGTATTTCTTTAAAAGACAGATTTGGATGACTGAAGAGTAAGTACATTCCTTAGAAGATTAGCTGGTGTCACTCTAAAAATGCAACTTGCAGAGTTGCTTGTTGCCTGTTAAAAGACTAAGGCAGCTGGCAAAGTTCATATGTGACAAGTTGTTATAAGGACTGAATAAACTACATTCACAAGTTTAACTAGGAAATCCTGTAATTACTTGCAGGAAACTGCAATTTTCCTCTCCAGAATCCCAGTTCAAATAAACAATCACCCTAAGCCATTTTTTCTTTTCAATAATAAGTACAAATTCTCATATTTTTCTCTTACTGCATTTGGATAAGAGACTAGATGTGATCCTTTTTAGAGCAAAGACACTCAATCTATGCTCACACTGTAGTCATATTCACAGTTGGTAATCAATTCCATTGCTCAGTACTTAGATGTTCTAGCTTAGAAGCACATGCCAACAGTTTATTGGTTCAGCCACATTTAGCAACCATGGCTGGGACAGTCCAGCTACATTTGAAATGACAATAAACATGATAAACCTCCCATCGTCATCAAGCCATTTGAAACACCTGTTCAAGGTGTAAATGCTGCTGATGTTCACTCAGCAAAAGTAAAATGCATTAACAGGAACAAATGGAATTGCAATTTCAGTGGTGCTGTTTGGGGCTTGTTGGTTTGTTATAAAAACACCAAGGTTGCTCCCTCTGGAAGTGTCCTCTGGTGCTACACGCGAAGCAGCTGCACTGACGCTGCTACAGTGGGCGAGTTCATGTTTTCTACTCAGGTTCTGAGGCACCACTGCAGCGAGCTGCAAGCTGTGGGCCAGGCTTTGTGCTCTGCAGCAGACAGGCTGACACTCTTGCAGTGGTCAGAGATTAATGAAAAAAATCTCTTTAAGTCAAATGTGCTTCAGGTTTCCATAAGGAATTTACAATAGCACAGAAAAGAGTAGCTATCCAACCCTGCTCTTGTGTGGGAAGGAGTAGAGGGCTGGAGAAGAATCAGTAGCTCTTGATTTTCTTGTGGCTGCTCCCAGCAGGAGAAAGCTGATAAATGAATGTGACATGGGTGTTTATCTACTGCAGCTCCTGCCTTCCAAAGAACACACACCACCTAGCAGTGGTGATGAAAGGAAGGGAAATGGCTTGCTACCAGCCCTGTAGATAGAAGACTTCCAGACAGGCTCAAAGAAAATGCAACATACATAAAGCAGTTTTCACCCTGGAATCAATTAATCAGGTCCTCAGAGCTATTAAATTTCTTTTCTGATGATAATAATAATAATAAAAAAAAATCAGCAAGCTTTAGACATAAGCTTTTGTAATTTTGCAGAATGTTTAGGGACCTTACAGTAAGGAACAGGCAGAGTGTATTATACAATTAAAACAACACTAATCCCAAGGTGACCTCATTTGAAAGGTAGGCCAGATATTGTCCTACAGAGTGTTGGATATACCTGTCAAAACACTTGGGATTTTTTGTTTTACAGAAGAGCCTGTGAGAAAGAACACTGCAAAGAAACAAAAACTGAGATACAATACTGAAACTTGCAAGGGATGGAGAGCATGAGAATAACACCAGAATTATCTTCCTGAAGAAGGTTCACAGGAGGACTGAGCTACAGCTTTTTCCTCCGAGCAGGGAAGGAATAACCCTGTCTGCAGTTAGGTTACTCACCTGTTTCAGCTGCTCGAGCCTGTCATCATCTTCCAGGAAGAAAGTCAGGTACATAAAAGACACGTCAACGTCACAGTTGCCTCCGTACTTCCTGTGCTCCTCAATGGTGTCCCTGCCTCCCGAGAAGGCGTGCTTGTTAATCTGAAACAACAGCACCAGCTCACGCTGTAATTCCCACCACAACCGGGATTACTCTATTGCAAACACAGATGTGTCATGAGCCTCCAAATTGTTTACTAAGGATTAGCTGGAGAATGAGTGGGACAAGTTAAAGCAGAGCCCCAGGACTGAAAAAAGGAGGTCATTAGAACTCAGCAGGGAAAAATGGCTATACACATGCTCCTCAGACTGCAACATTAGAACAAAAATTATGTGAAAATCAAAAATAATCTACCCAAGACTCAGTCAAAATTAACTCCCTTTTGCTGAAGCTGTTGGATAGAATTTGTGCTTACAGAAAACGTACTTCATGTAACAAAAATTAAGATATTTACTTTACCAAGAAATTAATTTTGAAAGAGATGAAGAAGGCATGGAAAATCCAGCAGAAATCCTAGAGATTACCTAATCTCCTCTTTTGGGGGAAAAGGAAAACAAGAGAAAGCAAAATTAAAGATTACAGAAGTCTGTCTAGAATGCTTAAAATCAGTCCAATGCCCAACTGTTCAGTCTAAAAATGGAGTATTTGCTGACAGCCTCCCTCTGTTTAAGCATAGTTTCCTATAGGCAGATGAACAGCACTATTGAACAGATGTAATTGCTAATCCCATTCCCAATAAATTCAGAAGCCACCGGCCTATTTTGAACATTTATACATATGTAGAACTCTCCGAGGATGCTAATCTTCCTAAAAATTTAAAGAAAATAAATTGCTAAGTGGAGGGAAAAAATACTTCTAAACCATATGCTGAGCTTTCATTTAGCTCTTGTATCTTTTGAGATACCATAATCAACCTGCCAAGAGACACATTTGCATATGAAGGAGGTCTTTTTTTAGTTCTGGTATCTAGGAGCGGTTATATATTTACAATTTATGAACATTCCTGCGATCTGTATAGACTGTCTAGTGCTTTTCTGAATCTCTCCAACCACCAAGTTACAGATGAAGTCTCATGTCAACTAACTAGAATCAAAAATCAGGCTCCAATGAGTATTTTAAGGAAATGAATTGCCATCTGCCACATTACAGCTATCCTTATATTGCAGGGCAGTCTGAATAGCTGTCTCAGCATCTGTAAAATGAAGTTTTTACATACTCTTCTGCACTGACCTTCCTCCTTAACAGATTGTGAATGCCTGTATGAAATTTTTTCAATGCCCTTTATCTCTACAGTTTGTGTTCTTCCTAAACAGAGAGGGATTAAATACAATATGCCAGGTGAAAGCATCTTTTTGTTGAAAGACAAAAATGTTTCCTTTCTTAACCTCAAATTCATTTTTTAACATATTCTGGCACCTACTCACTGACTGAGGGTTTCAGTGACTTATCCACAGTGGTACACTGATTTTTTTCCCCCTGCATTTTTCTGAATCCCTCAATATGTCTATAGACATAAAATCTAAATAACACTTTACAGGAAAACAAACAAGTAATTGAGCTGTAATTTCCTGATAGGTACAATAAGAACAATTTATTAAAATGCTGCCACTCATCTCACTGGATTATCTGGAATCCTCTTAGCCATTCCCAATATAAACTAATTTTTTATCTTCCATTACCTCTAAGTTTTGAACCTCATTAATTAACAATGTACCAATAATCTGAAAATGCTATAAGCAGTAATTTTTTTTGTCCAGCGTAGCATTCTCTTTTTAACCTTCACTCATGACCAGATGTCACCTTTCCTAACATATTTTTTTATTTATTTGCTATAACAGTATTTGGTCTTTCACTCAAGCTCTATTTCCATAAAGACTTATTTCTGAAGGGCTTCAGAAGATGAAATAAATCTCAGCTTGTCCTCCATTCCTCAACACGTTATGTCATGTTCAGGATTTTTCTTTATGTCTTTTATATTCCAAGTACCTAGAATTACTTTTTCAAGTAGTTTAAAGACAGTAGAATTAGGACTTATGAACTTGGATCTCTTTGCAAATCACAAGTTACTTGCCAGGAAAAAAACATGAAAGAATGTTACCAATATTACCATTAACATGTATTCTCTATTCTGAAATTACAGAATTACAGCTTTTGTTTTTTTTTTTTTAAGCAACTCTGTAACTGCAAAAATAAACTGGAATTATTATAAACCAAACATATGAAGAATTCCAATTCTTCAAAACAGAACTGCTTAATCAGTTCCT
Source organism: Hirundo rustica (assembly GCF_015227805.2). NCBI lineage: Eukaryota > Metazoa > Chordata > Aves > Passeriformes > Hirundinidae > Hirundo > Hirundo rustica. The sequence continues at coordinate 11,890,162 of NC_053455.1, read as the reverse complement.
ACAAAAGGGAATGAAGCATTATGAGGTGGCTCTAGAAGAGTCTCACCATAAGAGAATTGATCCAAGCCCACCCAAAAGAAACAACATAAATATCTCTCCTTCTGGTTTTGACAGTTACTTAATGTCTGGTTTCAGGCCTATAAATTCCTTCCCAAGGACTGATTTTCATTTTCTTTAAACACCGCAACACAGGAGAACTTTTGCCAAACTAAATCACCAGATAAGAAAAATCCTCCTTTGAACTTAGAAACAAACTGGGAACATACTCAGAAGAAAATACCCCTTCTGAGCTGAAATTCAGCATAATGTTTATTTGTAAATTGGAGTGAGCAGATTTCTTTGTGAATTGGCAGCAATAGATTCTCAAGCAGCAGGAAAGGTCTGACCTGTGTTGTAACTAACACTATGAAATGTTTGGTGCTCCCAACAAAGAGAGGCAGTCAAGAGCTGTATAACAGGTTTACATCATAGCCTGTCAGATTTCAAAACTATGGCAACATAATATTTATTTTAAGAGCATGAGCCTCCACAGTTCTTATTCTTACACCACTGCTCTGCAGGTACCAGAAAAACAAACATGTTTTGTACTCTATCCCAGCTAATATCTGTACTGTCAGACTAGCTGGTAATGCAAAAGATCATTTTGATAGTCTAGCTAAATTTGCATAACTCAGTCAATTCCTGAAGATGCTTTACTGTGAGATGCATGGAAAAAACAATTCACATCTGTTGAAGGAAAACACCAGTTGTCATTGTAACCAGAAGGACCTCTGAAGGTAGCGCAGACAGCTGATATCAAAGGAGTGTCAGGCAGGAGCTGTGGGCCAACCTCTGCAGCACTTCCTGATGAAGCTGGAGACTATTTCTACTTACAGGATACCTATAGATATGGTTTAGGGGTGGACTTGACAGGGATAGGTTTATGGTTGAACTCTAACATCTCAAGGGTCTTTCCTGACCCAAATGACTCTATCATTCTATGCCCACCACTTCTTTTTGCTGCAAAGCTTCGTGCTATCAGGTTTTGCAGGTCCTTACCTTTGTCTTGATTTGTTTGGGTGTATCAGTGAGGAAGATGGAGGAGTTTGGGTCACTAGCACTCATTTTGGTCTGTGCTCCTTGTAGGGCTGGGAAGAAGACTGAGTGGAGTAAGGCGGGTTTAGGCTGCCCAATTCTTGGTGCTACATCACGGGTCATTCTAAAATAAGGATCCTAAAACAACCATCAATAAAAGAATAAAAGTGGAAAATGTGATTTGAAAGCTGATAGATGCTGACTCATCCATGCCATAAGAAGTGGTACCAAAAAACCAAAAACTGAAAAAACAAACCACAAAATATTCTAGAACCTACTTTCAATCCAGTTCATTCAGAGCACCAATAAACAAAAGCCCTTTTTTTCTTTCCTATAGTGCTGTACACTCTGATTCCCTTAAGTAACAGGCATATTTACAAAATTTTACACAAATTCAAACAGTTGCTAAAACTATGCTTAATATGCCTGGAGATAGATGCAGCCTAAAATGAAAGCTTTCTCCCAAAGTATGCTAACAACCAGCAGAGAATCCGAACTAAATCAGCAATCAGGCTGGCAGTGTCGCACTGATGATGTGAGATATAACCAAAGTGAAATATTACTTCGTAATACCGTGGCTGATGAATGTAATTATGTCATCTTCCAGTGTCTGTCCCTGTGACTAGAACAGCTAAAGATCCAGACCGCACAGGATGTGATTCCTAGAAACACTACTTATTTAAAGTCAAGACCCTATTACTCTCATTTATATCTGATGTTCTTCCAGGTCTCTCTATAAATCTGAACTGTTAAGGTTCTGCAGCCTTTCTGGCAAACTATTTCAATGCTTTGTTGTTCTTACTGAAGGAGGGTTTTTCCCCATGTTTCAACAGCAATCTCTTGTGCTGCACGTTGAGCTCGTTCTATCTTGTCCAAGTTACCACAGAGATGGCCAAAAGTTTCGTCCTACCCCATGTCAGTGTGCTTTTGCATAGATGTTGCTGTCTTTGCTCTCCTAGATGTCAGCTCAGTGTGAACAGAGTGAGATCAAGAGAGATCCAAGACTGGATGAAGACATGATTGTTGGGTTAAGCCTTCATCTTTTTGGTCTTTCAGTTTCTACCCCAGAAAGGTGCTTGCAGGAATGTTTTACAGATGTCTTGGTACACCATCATAAAGCTTGAATGGTATAATACAAAACCAAATCCATGAAAACCAAATCAAGCAATGTGAATTTCTTACCTGGTCAATAGCACATGGGATAAGACACTGAATATTCTCTTTGCCATTGAATATCTGTGGAAATGATGAACTGAAGGATGGAGCAGCCTGGATAGCAGGAAAGCTGATCTTACCTAAAAAACATGTTTGGAAAAGCTAAACAATCAACAGAAGCAGGGATAAACAGAATTTTTTGCAATATGTAAAATGCACAAGTGAATCATCCAAATACTTAGTTGAAAACCAACCACACTGACTTCAGCAGAAGTTCATCACTGCATACTCTCTTGATCATTGAACTATCTACCCTCTCCACAAACAGAATTGACTAAGCTTTGCCTTTTTTTTTTCACTTTGTGAGAGAATAGCTAGTCATCACATAAGCTTCCCTCTAACATCTTAAATCACTGCTATATGCACCCTGTATTCATGAAATGTGTCAGATGTGCCCGGTTTCCTTTTTCATACAGGGCTTAATCACAGTAAGGCCAACCTGGAACTGATCAAAATCCTATCAAAACAGATACCAAGCAGTGGACTTTCACAAACACGTGATGAAGTCATAATCACCATACCATCTTTTATCAGAGCACTGCTAAAACAAGTGGAAATCTCTTCCTCGGTTACAGTGAAGGCTGAAAGATGCCACTGGCCTAATTACTGGATGAAGAATGATGACAATGCTCAGAAACATCCAGCACTTAAGGTCATTTTTACATAGAATCTTTTTTCTTGTCCATGTGACAGAAACTTTCAATTGCAGTGAAGTACATGGGACACTTGATTTACTCAGTATCTTGGTAATTAGGCTATTCACCACTCAACTTTTTTCATATATGTAAATGCCTATGTGTATTAATGCAACTTTTTCTGATAAGTTTCTTTACAAATTTGGCACAGAATTTTCTAGGAGGTAAGACTGTCTGTAGCTCAAATCACTCTAACAAAAGAATAAAGAAGAAAATAAAAGAGAAAGTCTCATTCTCTGTTTTGGAGCCTTCAACATTTGTGTTTTGTACTTTGCTCTTACAAAAGTCAAAAAGGAAGATGTTATGCTAGAAATTTCATTATAAAGTGTGTTCTATTCTGAAGGAACAACAGTAACAACAGAATCTGCCTAGAAACATAATCCTCCTGCTTTTTATATCTGTTTCATGAGTGGCAGACACTAGTCTCTTTAAACTACTACTTAAAATAGCTCAATTGAAAGTGAAAGCAAGCACTGTTCCTTGTAACTAGTATGATTTCCTACCAATGCAATCACTGTCTGTAAAGCCAAAGATTCCTTTCACTTGGTTAAATGTGACATGCTTCTGAACTTTGACAATGTTTTTGTAGAATCCAGCACTTGTCCTGTGAGAAAAAAAAAGCAGAAAAATAGAATGAGAAGAGGAGGAGAATGTATGTACAAACCCTGACTGCAAAAGCTGAGAACATCAAAAAACCTGCAGGATCAAATCTCACAGTTTCAGACTTTCTGTGGCCTACTGAGATGATAAGAGAATCATTTACAAACAGGAATTTTATGCCTTGAAAGTTTAACTTATTCTTCCCCCAATAATTACTACAAACATTCTTCTTTAAAATTCTCTCAATGCTGTATTCTAAAAATAAATGGCCACAACAAATTGCTGCAATGCCTTCTGCTGAAGCCAACATCTGAGAGATTCTTTAAGCAAATCAATCTGGAAGTGTCTTGGTGGTTAGGTGTTTTTACACTTTAGCTGGTTTAATATACTTTTCATAATTTACACATTGTACACACAAGTATTTGTTCATATGTTATACAGGAGAATGACAATAATATATATAAAATGTTAGCAGAAAAAACAGTAAGTTTCTATTTCAAGTATTACAAAACTTGTCCTGAAGCTTTCAAATTTAGACACACTTATTATAACATTGCTGGTAGTCAAAGTTAGAGAGAAAATACAGACACTTTTTTTCACTACAATGCTCTAAAGAAATTTATACTTACCCTAAATAGTCTAAATCCGAAAATATAAAGGTTTTATTGACGTCAAAACCACATGCAATGATGTCTTTTGCATTTTCTCTAGCATATTCATATGCCTTCTCAACTGTCATGTCCTTCCAAAGGTATTTCTCATCATCAGTTAATTGTATTACCAAGGGAACATCAAATACTTCTTGCAGCCACCTAATAGAAGCAGACATGTTTTATCCCAAATTAAGTTAAAATGAAGATGTAAATCATACAGCTAAAATATTTTTATATCTTTAAACAAGAGCATATGGAGAGGTCTGCTCTTCTCTTCATATGCAGTTATCTTTATGTGACCAGATAAAATGTTTTATACAGATGATAATGACAACTTACCTGGAAAAAAGACCCACTGTTTCCTGTGCACATGTCAGAGGTCACCAGTTGCAAAGAATTCAAAGAGGTTTTACCTTTCTGAGCCCAATGTCTCTGTGTCCTGCTGCTGCAGGCACCACCTTACAGAGTAATGCTACTGAGTCTTGCAGGGAACTGGTTTTTAGGAACCACAGAAATTCTGAGGAGTGCCATACGGCTAAGGGAGTAAGGAAGAGGGCTTTATGGTGATGCAGGGATTGTGATCATTTCAGTGAAAAGGTTAAGACTGAATTAAGTTCATTAATATTCACTTCATGGAATCAGAACTCCTCGCAATGTATCATTTCGGCAGTTTCACAAGCCGTGTTCAAGGTTTCTTTTGAAAAAAAATGCTTTGATCAATACAACAGGTAGAAATAGCTTACTTTGTGAACATAAATGGGATGAGATGACCAACATGCATCGCCTGAGATGATGGCCCTCTGCCTGTATAAAGGTAAAAGGGCTTCTTATTTTCATAAGCATCAAGTACTTGGTCCATATCTCTAGAGAAAAAAGAGAGAAAACAAGATACAACTCTTTAGTAAGAAATATCCACAGTAAAAAGCCTTTATTCAAAATCTGAGTGCTTTTAAAGCCAAAAGTATTTATAAATAAATTACAGTAATTAAGTGTCCTAGAAGTAATTCTTGTTTACTCATTTTTTTAATTTCAGAAAAGCGTGGTCTCTTTCAGTCTCCATCGGAAAAAAATCTCAAAGAAAAATGAAATCAAATGTGACAATTTAATGTTGAAACTGTGCAACTTTTAAAATTACTTAATTGGATAATAATCTCTAGGGCCTAGTAAAACAGCCAGAGACCATTTTTCAAACAAGTTCAACCAAACAGCTTAGCTCACCTCTGGTGGAGGTCATGCCCTCAGTCATGCTCAGGCCCCTCTGTGAAACCTGCTGGTGCCACAGCCCAAGTGCTAACAAATAAGCAGTGAAGGTCACAGGCAGGCTCATGCTTACGATCATTCCCTGAGCCTTTTCTGTACCACAAAGAGATGCACAGGAGCCCTGCTGAAATCACCAGTGGCACCTGGAATTCTCTCACTGCCTCTGGCTGCTGACACAGAGTCAAAAATGAGCCTGCACTCTGAGCACATTTCTTCAGTTGGGGATTACTGAGGACATATCAGAAACCCACACAATCAAGAGTTTTAAGTGTTGCCAGGGAAAATCTGCAGTAGTTGCTAATTTCAAATGGCACGGTTGGTTTGCCTTGGTATAAAAGCATATGGCTTTTTCTAGTTACAGGCTTCTCCCAATAATTCTCACAGGAAGTCTGCTCAACAGGACCTTTTGAGTTTTGAGAAAAGAAAAACTCACCTGTGAGAAAAAAAGATTCCTCTACGTAGAAAGTGGTGAGGTTTTTGCCCAATAGCTCTTTCTATTCGATTAATCAGATCTGTGTCAATTTTACTGCTGCCAAACCGAACTATAATCATAAAATGTTAAAAAAAAAATTAAAATAAGAACAGTATAGCTACAAGCAGATCTTGGAATACCAAGAACATTACCAATGCAGGCTAGATTAAAAAAGACATCTTCAAGTCAAAAAGTCAATTTTCCTGATTCTTGCCTGAAGACCCAGCAGCCACCTCCATATTATCTCTGTGCTAGGAGGCTGAGCTCACACACAACATGCAGTATTTCTCCATCCACAAATTACTATAACTGCAGTCTCCTTACAGCAGAAGCACTGATATTCCAAGCAAAAAAAAACATGCTAAAGAAATACATTCAGAACACCAACTTGGCCTGAGCTATACCATAAAAATGCCAGTGAGGCTCTGAATGCTCCTCTTTTGAAGTCTAATTTTTCTGCTGTCAGACAACATCTTCTTTTGCTTTCACTCAAACAACATCACCAACCCCAAATACTCTTCTGCAAACTTAATTCTTCTTTAATATGTAGATGATTACAGACACTGCTTCCCTCAAGAGGCTTGAAAAGGAAATGCATAATGCTCTTCATGGTAATCAGTAAGACTTGTGTCTTGGTGGTTTAGGAAAGGCTGTGATAGAGAAAAATAGCAGTATTTTCCCTATTCCCAGTAATTCTGGGATACTAATAATCAGGCCAATGCTCTATGATTTAAAGTTGTTTGAAAAAATCTATGTAAGAATCTACTGCTTGCTACTATTCTGCTCTATTCAATATTAGAACTATTCAACATTGCACTAATAAAAATGCAAAATGCATCACAAAATGGCAAATTAATCTGAATGAATGCTAAGAAGAGATCAAATGACCATGAAAATGATTCAGCACATTAACAGCAACTGGTAAGAGGCTAATCTGACAGAAATAGAAAACATGAAATGCCCCAGATTAACTGGGGCTAGCTACCCTAGAAATATTCATGTACTGTCATAGAAAGTGATTAGAAAAGCTCTCTGGGTATAAAACATAAAACATTTCATATAAAACACTTCACTGGAAATCTACATATCTTATTTAAATATCTTTATTAAACATTCACAGGCTGCACAACTCCTTTTTCTTCGCCCATGATCACCTTTCCTGTCAAAAAAATAGATCATTTTTTCCCTACCTATTTACTCTTTTGAATGTTCAGAACATCTCAGGCTCTCTGCTCACAAAGAATCTGACTTTCTAAACAGCTTCTGACAAAGACACAGTCTCTGCTCTTAAACAAGCTTTAAAAAAATTCCTAGTGTGCTTTTCATCTCTGGTGTTCTAGCTTTTACCAAAAAACAGCTTTCAAGTCAGTGCGCAGAAGTCCTGAGAACTGTAATTTTCAAAAGCATATTTGCATTTGCTGAAAATTCATTGCGTATTTTTCCTCTTTGCCATTGCCCTGTTATAACTACATGGAGCAATGTATACTCTGATATTTGTTATACAGAAACTCTGGTGACCAGCCAGTCTCGATGATCTCTGAACAGTCATGGCAACTGGGAGAGACTCCTGGAAGCTGGAAGAAAGCAAATGCCAATCCTGCCTTAAAGAAGGGCTAGAAGAAGGAATTGTGGAATTGAGGTGGACAGGCCAGTCCATCTCATCTCAATCTGTGGGCATGTGCTGAAGCAAATAATCCTGGAAATCATTCCCAAACATTAAAGACATGAAGGTGACTGGTAGCAGTCAGCAAGGATTTATGAGTGGAAAATCACTGTCAGACCAACTTAATAGACCTATGATACTATGAATACAGCTGAGGTGAGAACAGTGAATGCTGTTCAGCTCAGCTTTAGTAAGGCTTTTGACACTGCCTTTCAGCTCATTCTCAGAGATAACTGATGAAATCTAGACTAGGCAAGTGGACAGCAAGGGGAAATGATGCCTTAAGTTTTAGCGTCCGTATTTTTCAGATTCCATGCTGCCTTAGTGTGTAACTCTGAACTTCCTATTAAGTGTTAGCAAGTTCTCTTCACAGGGTAGGTAGACAAAACAATCCTTTTCCAGCCTGAGAACCAAGGACAACCCCTGCAGCCTTGGGCCCAGAAAGCATAAACAACAACAAACTGAAGAGAGCAAACAAGGAGGATGGGATTTCATAACCTGGATGCTATAACTGGACAATTAACCCCAATATGTAAATGGACCAATATGTAAATAAATATATAAAAGAGTGACCAGTCTTTCATCTTGTGACCATCTCGGATGTAGCCCTGGCCAGACTCTTGTACTGCCCAAGGTGTATCCTTTTAAGGCCCTTTCATATATACCTATTTTATTCTCTTAACTCTGTCTAGCCTCTGTTCCAGGTCAGCCTCTCAAGGCATCAGAACTGAAAACTACCTGAACTGCCAAGCTCAAAAGTTTGTGAGCAGGAAACACAAAAGTCAAGCTGGAGCCCAGAGCCCAGCCTCAGCAAATGTGCAGGTGAAATAATCCTGGGAGGGGTGGCTGATACAACAGATGGCTGTGGTGCTAACGAGAGGGACCTCAGCAGGCTGGAGAAATGGGCTGATGAGAATCTCATGAAACTCAAAAGGGAACACAAAGCCCTGGATTTGGGGAGGAATAACTCTGTATATGGGTACAGCAGGGTGCCAGCTGGCTGGAATGAAGAAGGACCTCAGGTCCCAAGGTCCTGACAGACAAGGAATTGAATATAGCTGGTAAGGCACTTTTGTGGGTTGGATAGTCTGAGGCCTTGTGGCCTGAATCAGGAACAGTGCTGCTAGAAGGGCAGGGGAAGTGACCCTTGCCCTGTATTAAGCACTGAGCAGACACATCTGGAGTACTGGCGCTGGGCTCCAGCATAAGGACATGGACATAATAAAGTGAATCCAGCAAAGGGCCACGAAGATAAAGGACTCAGAGCACCTGCCTTACAAGGAGAGTTTGAGAGAGTTGGGATTGCTGAGCTTGGGGAAGAGAAGGCTCAGGAGGGACCTTATCAATGTGTATAAGTATATGATAAGAGGAAGTGGGGAGGAAATTAAAGACAGCACCAGACTTCAGTGATGCTCAGTGAAAGGACAAGAGGCAAATGGTGCAACTTAGAAGAAAGAGGAAATTCCATTTAAACATACAAAACCCCTTCATACTGTGCACATGGTCAAATACTGGAACATGTTGCCCAGCAAGGTCATGGGATCTCCAACCTTGGAGATTAAAAAATCCTACTGGACAAGGTCCTGAGCAACCTGCTCTAGTTGCCTCCACTCTGGGGAGACGGGCTGACTGGATGATCTGCAAAACTGCTCACCAACTCCAACCATTTGGTATCATTTGCAATTTTCAGCTTACTGAATTATCAGCACGGTTAGCATGAAAAGCTCTTTCTCACTCATTCCTCTGCTCTTTGCTCATGGTCAAACAAACAAATTTCTAGGGATGTTCATATCTAGTACTTAGCTGACAGAACCCTTCTTCCCAGAATATCTTCAGGCTGTTTTGCTGTGCTACCATACACTTAAGTGCACATCTAGGACAACCACTTGAGAAGGAGACCTTTTTCAATTCAAACTCTGATTTCAGTTCCTCTATGTTTGATTAAACATAAGCACAGTGGCAACTTTCTCAGGTACCACTAAAAACAGATTATAGGTGGCACAAGAAATTCCCTTAGGGTAGGAGTTATCCAGTGTAACAAGATCTTGGACAATACCTTTTATTGTTACTTTCAAAAAGGGAAGGAAAAGAAGGAAGCTTATCAATAACAACCAGCAATTGCTTCACATCCTGAAGTGGCTAGGCTAGAATTCTTTGAAAAATTTCCAACACAGCACTTAGAACAAGCAGAATGACTCATTTATCAAATTCACCCATCTGAAAGTAGTGTAAAGAAGTAAAAAACCCTTTAGGCTAACCCACATTCTATGGAAGATGAAAGGTCTTACATACACAGTTACTGGAAAAAAAGGGCATGAACTGATTTATAGTAAGTTGTTTTTAGGAAGATTCCGAGATTGTGCCAACACAATTGTGCAATTCTAACTTTTCTAAAATGCTCAGAACCCCTCCCTCCAAGACAAAAACCCTCAAATCACTTCTCTGTAACTCCTATACAATTAAAAAGATTATGAGAGATCTTGTCCACTTTCAGATTCTAATAAATATATTTTTTCCTTCCTCACATTGACCTATATTTTTCTTTGCACAGTTCTCCCTTTCCAACTTTTTCTTTCTCCTGTTACTTCCTGCAGACTCATCCAATGTGTGCATACATTTGATAAAATCTCTCAGTAACATCACAAAGTGTTAAAATCATGCTGACACAAGCAACTGTCCCAAAAGCAAATATGATTACTGCCATGTAAGGGTGTTTGCTCTATTGTGAGGAAAAACTACTAAGCAGACCTCAGCAATGTACAACTGAGGTACTAAACATGAATTGAAGATGGACAATAACGAAAAAAAGGAAAAAATAGAGAAATTAATGAATAGTTCTCTCACTTGTTTCTATGCTAGACTGAAACAAGTTATTAAAATAGCAAACCATAAAACCAATAAGGAAATTACTTAGATCTCTGTTTCTTAAACTACAAAAGTTTGCAAACTTTCTAACAACCCCATCTGAAACATCTTCCATTACACTGCATGTTTTTGAACAAGCTGCAACTCCTTCATTCCAGCCAGCACTTGGCTGCCTGTAAGTGTGCCTTCTGAAGAAGTCATTGGACTTCATGGATTTCTGCATTAGTTTTGGATTATTCCTGCCCCCTCCAATCTATAAGAGATGCGAGGAACAGGTAGGAAGAATCCTTCAGCCAGGCCAAAATGCTCTTCTGCATTCCAGCCACTGAAGATGCAGATATTTAGTCATAGGGTCTTCATCAGTGTAATTTCTAATAACAGTCCTTATACCAAAAAACAAGCCACATTAAAACTCGGATTTTGATCTTAAAAGTTCTTTGCAAAGTATTTAAGTCTTTCACAGGAAATCTCCACCTGGGACATTTTCATCTCTTACAGCAAATTCTTTAGACATGGAAATGCTAAGATGAGACATAAATTAAATGTTACCTATGATGTTTTGATCTGGATTTGTTATGATGCCTTGCTGTTTCTGTGGTCATTAGGATCACTTTACATAAATTCCTTAGTAGCAGTGAAGGAAGAGTTATACCTATGAGCTTGTCATAATCCACGCCTTTAGCACTTGATGTCTGCACATTCCAGGGATCCACTAAATCCTCATCCTCTTCTTTAGCTGTACCATTGTTTATTAATACAAGATCTTTTGGAGGCAAGCCTGCCTGATAATCTTGTCCTGTTGTTGTTTTATATGACAGTTTTAATGATAAGAGCATCCTCACTGCTGCATCAATTTCATCCTGAATAAAGGAAAAAACCCAAACAACTGTTTGCCTTAACATACTTAAAATAGACAATTACATTAATGTCCCAAATTTTCAAAATCCTACATCCATGCTTTGATCTGAATTGCATCATTAATAAACTTTAAATGTTTTCTGCATCAATGTCAAGTGTAGAAGAAAAGCAAATTCTTAATCATTAGAATATAAATCATCACTATTGCCAAGATATTTAAAGCACCTCAGTCTTCCTTTTCAATTTCTGCCTATGAAAAAAATGCTTGCTTGCTTTTCAGAGGCATAACAAGCTTAGCATTTTTACCATAAATTTCTAAGGTATACAAATAAAATATAAATTATTATCTAATTTACTTTACAATGCTTTTAGTGGCTCACCTTAAAATAATTTATTCATTACAGTTCATTGACAGACTTGAAGAAAAACTACAACAAGAAGTTATGGTTATGACCTCTCTAATATAAAGCTATTGTAAAATCTCATGCAAGCAATAAATTGAACAACACTTTATTCAGCTCCCAGTTTTCAAGGCTTACTCCCACAAGCAATACATTAAGAGAGCCCATATTACAACTGAGCTCTCCTTGCCAAAACAGTGATGACACAATAAGGAATCTGAAATAAATGGCAAATTACTGAATTATTTAAGGGAGATTAAGAAGGTACTCTCAGTACAGTTACAGGAAGACATATTTGATAATGTCTACAATAATTCCTGAAGAAAAAGATTTTGATGAACCATCTAAAACCAGCTGTCCTAGGGTGACTGTGTATCCCCCAATCGTCTATTGGGTGCAAAGGGGAGGGAAGCGCCGTTTGTTTTTCCCCAGGAAAACTCTGCTCCTTGGAGTGACCTTGAAGCGGGGGAGTTGGAGCACTGCAAGACGAAAGAAGCTCTGTTGTTTTTTTTCCCCATTTAGTGCTAGCGTAGTTAGACGCTGTAGAATAGTTGAAGCTTATTGGTTTTTTTTTTTTTCCTTTTTTTCCCTTTTTTTTTTTTTCCTTTCTTTTTTTTTTTTTTTTTCCCCTCTCCTTGGAACTGTTCCAACCTCTCTGGACTAAGGACCTGGGGGAAGCACCGGGGGCCTCCACAGGGGACCCACCCCACCAAGACCAGCCCTGCACATCTCCTTTTCTCCCAACGCCAGCGGAGACGGAGCGGTCGAGCACAGTGACGATCTTCAAGAGGAGACTTTCTTTAAGTTTGTTATCCCTCCGTAAGCGGCACGAAGCTCTTGTCATCGGGTATTGTGCTGGGAGTGCTTTGCCTGTTTAATAAACAGGTTTTTTCCACCTCTCTCTGAGGAAGACTTTTCCCGAACCGGTTGGGGGAGGGGAGGGGGACCCCGTGGGAGGGTTTCTCCCAAAATCTACCTGAAACCACCACACCAGCGAAGAATGCAAGTGACATAAATTTACTTGAAAAATAAATGCCTTGGATCCTGTCACATGGTATGGCAACTGGATGAAGCAGACTTCTAAGCCAAGACTCTGTTCTTACTACAAGAGTAAAAACTTTGGTCTTGCCAGTGACTACCTTACTCCAGGTATGCCACAGTTCACAAAACGGACATAAACACTTCTTAACAAGAGTTTTTCTGATTACAACACAAAATACATCTTAAAACAATAAAATTCCTCAGCACTCAAAGACATACCTAAACTGAAAAAGAATGGGCTGAAAACATGAAATGCAAATACCTTTGGTGCTTTTCCCGCTTTCAGCGCTCGGACTTTCTCTCCTTGTTCAGTCACTCTTTCAAACAGCTGAAGTGGACTCAGAGACTTCAAATCACAGTTTGGGCTGTCGGCCATTTTGCCAGACTGCACAAAGATCTGTTTAGGTACAACTCAACTGAATTTATCCTCTTCCAACTCTTTGGTCTGGAGATTCAAAACAGCAGCAACAAAGAGAACTGTAGGGCAAAATGTAGTATGTTTTACTTTTTAGTGTAAGCCTTCAAGGTTAGGTGAACAGAATAAGAAAATAAAAACTATATTGATCCCTACCACATTCTATTCATATCAAATTGATAAATGTGGAGACATTATACAATGAGCTTCACTTTCACACAAAAATGAACAGAGACTGACAAGAGTACCAGGTAAATTTAGGCATCACTGTTCATGTTGTCTATGTATTTAACACTAGAACACCTCTTCAAAGTCAAATTCCTGGCAAAAGAAAAGTAATTAAATACATGTATATACAATTCAGAGCATCTCAGAACAACTGGTAGAGGCTATCTGATTCCTGATTAGTTAATGCTCCTGCACTGATATCCTGTCAAATTCTGGATGATGAGACCTTCATAGCTGCAATACAGAATTTTATCTTAGTATATGTAACAGAGTACTTCAGCCCAAAGAAGGATACACAAGATCAAAGGTTCGTCATCTTCTTTATGGCTTTCCTCCAGAGGTTAAAAAAAAATAAAAAAAATTGATGATTGGTGAGAAATGCTGCTTTCCAAAGAATCCTTGTGTCAGCACTAGGCTGTGAATTTGCCTGTGTTTCTCAGAATTATGCAGGAAAAATAATAGGAAATAGTTTAAAATAAGGAGGTGGTCGAGACTAAGAGCAGCAGTCTGCCTAAGCACGCTCTGTCATACTGTGCCCACGTCCACCAAGCAGGGAGCTCTGTGCCCATGTAAAAAACTACTGACTTGCAAAGCCTCATCTCTCTGGAGACAACCCCTCAGCAAATGACTGATCCACTGCTGTGTATGGAGCACAGACTGACTGAGTAAAGATACAAGCTCCTTTGGCTCCCTTTTCCCAGAATTAAAACAAACAAAACCTCCAGAAGCATATAATAGTTGCATTAGCTGTTCGGCAATATTTCAAAGCCTTCCTTCTACAGAATAATCACTCTAATCATAACCTTGGTTATATTTACATAGGGTTTATTTAAACTACTGCCACTGTAAAAAGCCCTCACCTGCCTAGCAAACTTTGAAGGTCGATTTGGCGAGTGGGTGGCTACCAACACACACCTATCGTTAAGGCTCAGTCAGCTGCACTATTCCCATGTTTCAGCTTCAGCTGATTACCTTGAGAAAACTGAGAAGTGGATACATACACTTGTTAATGTGATTTGTTTGCTCTATTAACTCTTGGGTTACCATACTTAGATCACATAATACGACTTCAGTTTTTAGCCTCATTTGATCCCCTTAAACTTGACTTTTTGCAGTCCAACAGTGTGATTAAAAAAAAAAAAGTAATTTGAAGCAGACTAAACAAATTTTTAATGCATTCCTACAATTTAATCACTTTTTTTTATTTGCATATTGCATTTGCATATTGCCTTCCTCTTCTTCAGGGGCAGAGAATATTTTAGATATTAGTTTAGATATTAGTTAGAGAAAATATAGAATAAATGCATATTAGAAAATGTTTATGAAGATTAACATACCCTTGCTGTAGAAACATGCCATTTATATTTGCTGGCTTCAAATTTCACAAAATAATAAAGACACAAATAAGAATTTTCTTTGGTGTAGGACAAATTATGGCTTCTTGTTTTAACTTAATTTCTTACAGTACAGTCTTACTGACGGATTGCCTCCACTCAGAAAGGCTGAAGTGACAGCTGACACTTGGCACACATACTGGAAAGCAGCAAACCAGGCTCCCTAAAATGCTTGGAATATTATCGATTTAACCTGGAAAGAGAATCTCAAATAAAGGTGCAGCTTCATTAAGAAGTAGCAAAAGTAATCTAGGTGGTGCAACAAGACATGAGGATATTGTGACTATAAAATGCAAAATACTATTAAATGTTATCTCTATTTACCTCAGTACTGTCCCTATTTGCTAGTGGAATTCAAGACAGGAACTAAGTACTGTGGAACACAGGCCTTTACCTTTTGAAATTCATTAATGCAATTGTGAATAATTATAAAGAAATGTCTGGATATTCTACTATTTATCAGGATTTTTTTTCTTGCTTTCTTATTGAGATTATAAATATTAACAGTCCCAGACAGATTGCACACCATAGGGGAACTGATCTAAAGGAAAAAAATATGATGCATGGGAATTGGAGAATGAACTATTAGGATATTTAGGACCAGACCTAGAAGGCCCCAGTGTGACCTTGAAAGCCAAGATGTGTGTGCTTTTTCTACCTATGAAATGCAGGTAACTTATAATGGGTACTGCTCCTGTGTCCATTTCAAAATAATTAATTGCTATGGGACAAAGCTCAAAAATAATCCTTGGCAAAGATATCAGAAAACTACTGCATCTTCCTCCCTTTCCAGCTGGCTGACCATCACAGATCTATGGTCACTTTCACTGTCTGCAGTCTGACTTGGTACATTAGAGACCTGAGAATTAAAAAACAGGGTTTCACATTAAGTTAAGAAGACACACATTGCATGAAAGTACATTATGACTTCCAGAGACAACAGTAATACAACAGTCCAGAGCAAGCTTTCATGAGCCAATGAAAGAATGTGAGACCAAGTCTAAAAGCACTTACATTCCTGAAAACTGTTTTTCCTCCTGCAAAAAAAAAAAAAAAAAAAAAAAAAAAAAAAAAAAAAAATCGAAACAAAAAAAGAAAAGAAAAATTACAGTAGGTAGCATCCACACAGATATCATGGCCTTGAAATAGGCCTTGAGAGGCACTTCAACATAGGCTGCACTTTAGAGCAGATCTACCTTCCCGGTCATGGCAAGCAGCAATTTATGCACGAAATTACAATAAAGAGTGTAAGACGATTCCCCAAGATGACAGATAACAAGACCATTCAAAGTCTGAGAAGCCACCATAAGAAAGCCCGACAGCAATCTTCGCTATACTGCAGCTAGATAAGAGCAAAGCTCCCGTTCGGGAATGGTTGTGCACAAAATCACCCCACATGCCAATGTTCCCTCAGCTTGGCATCCTGCAGCACTCCCTGCCACGCCCTGCCCGGGCACGGCAAAGCCACTCGCCAGCTCTGCCATCCCCGCGGTGGGATGCACCTTCCAGTGACCTAGACACCCCACCCTGCCCTGCCCTGCCCTTCCCAGGGAACAGGGCATCTTCACCGGACCCTCTGGCGAGGGTAGCCCCGCAGGGAATGCAGGAAAAGCCCTCAAGCGCATCTCAAGGGAAAGTAGAAAACATGCCCGGCAGAGACCCTCTACCCCCGGTGCCTCGCACCGGTCACAGGGGCGGCAGTGACCACCAGTCAGCCCCTCTCCGCCCACCGGGGTCTCTCTGCAAGCGCCCATCACGGTGCCCGTGCCCGTGCCTGTCCCGGCCCACGCCGCCGCTCCTCACCCGACGCTCCTCTGTCACCACCATTGCATCACCCCAGCCGGCACGGGCAGCGCGGCTCCCGGCTGGGAAACACAACCCCCCGGAACCATTGCTTCACACTCCCTCCTGCTCCAGTCACCAGCCCAGGGGAGCGCTCTCCATTCCGCTCGCAGCGGCGGAAGAGAAGCTTCTTCCCGCTCAAGGAGCCCCGGTCTGACCCCTGCCCTTCCCGGCACGGGGGCTGCGACATGCGGAACTGTTTGGGTGCAGTGCCTTGTTTTCACCCGGCGCGTTTTTAGGAGCGGCGCGGCGGCGGCCGGCATGTGAGTTCCGGGCGCGCTGCCGGGAGCGCAGGTACCGCGGGGATGGGAACGGGAACGGGAACCGGAACGGTGCCGGGGGCCGCTGTTCCGGCACCACGGGTGGTCTCGGCGCCCGGGCCTCTGGGGAGAGGCAACGGCTCTGCGGGAGAGGGAAAGGAGCCGGCCTCAGTTGCCGCGGCCCTCCCGGGACCCGCTTCCCCGGGTGGGGCTGCACCGTGGGGACTGGAGAGAGTCGGGTGTTTGCAGAATCGTTCGGGCTGGAGATTATCCAGGCCAACCCTCTGCCCAGGCAGGGTCACCCGGAGCAGTAATGCATCCGGGTGGGTTCTGAACGTCTCCGGACAGGGAGACCCCGCGCCTCCCCTAAGCAGCCTGTCCCAGTGCTCGGCCACTCTCCATGAAAAGAAGCGCTTCCTCGCGTTGAGGTGGAACTTACTGTGTTTTAGTTTATGGCCATTGCTCCTCGTCCTGTCGCTGGGCACCACCGAAAAGAGCCTGGCACCATCCTCTGGGCACCCGCCTTTGAGATATTAGTATGAATTGATGCGATCCCCTCAGTCTTCTCCAGACTAAGGGCGTCTCCCACAGTCTCTCATAAGAGAGATGCTCCAGACCCCTCATCATCTTCGTGGCTTCCACAAACCCTCTCCAGTAGCTTGTTCTTCCCCCTCGGGGCTGTGGGGCGTTAGGAGCGAGGAAGCGCCCCGGGGAGGCGGCTGTGCCCGCCGTGCGAGCGGCCCGGGGAGGCGGCTGTGCCCGCCGTGCGAGCGGCCGGGAGAGGCGGCTGTGCCCGCCGTCCGAGCGGCCCGTGGAGGCGGCTGTGCCCGCCGTGCGAGCGGCCGGGAGAGGCGGCTGTGCCCGCCGTGCGAGCGGCCCGGGGAGGCGGCTGTGCCCGCCGTGCGAGCGGCCCGGGGAGGCGGCTGTGCCCGCCGTGCGAGCTGCCCGGGGAGGCGGCTGTGCCCGCCGTGCGAGCGGCCCGGGGAGGCGGCTGTGCCCGCCGTGCGAGCGGCCGGGAGAGGCGGCTGTGCCTAAGCGGCCCGGAGAGGCGGCTGTGCCCGCCGTCCGAGAGAGGCGGCTGTGCCCGCCGTCCGAGAGAGGCGGCTGTGCCCGCCGTCCGAGAGAGGCGGCTGTGCCCGCCGTCCGAGAGAGGCGGCTGTGCCCGCCGTCCGAGAGAGGCGGCTGTGCCCGCCGTCCGAGAGAGGCGGCTGTGCCCGCCGTCCGAGAGAGGCGGCTGTGCCCGCCGTCCGAGAGAGGCGGCTGTGCCCGCCGTCCGAGAGAGGCGGCTGTGCCCGCCGTCCGAGCGGCTCGCGGTTCTCCGTTCCTTACCGCACCGCGGGCACCGTGCTCCTCCACCTGAACACTCCTCTTCGATGCGTTCAGATGAATCGTCAGTCTTTTGGAAGCCGAGGAAAACCAAAATTCTATGAACGTCTCTTTTAGCTCGATACCTTGCACATCACGCCGTTAATAAACTCACAGTCCAGTTACAGGATGTTTCCAGTCAAGTACATTGTGGTTCCCCCCTGGCCCCCCATTTTTCTTTAGTTAGGACAGTGTCTCTGGGTGGTGTTTCTTTAAGAACAAAAGTTGGTGGGAAGTCTTTAGATGAGAGAGATGCTTTGTTTTTACAAAAGTACTGACATTTATGGGTGGTGTGTGTGGTGGGATGGATTTATGCTGACCAAATGTAATGGGTCAGTTTCTTTCCAATATCTCATGGGAAACATTTTTAACTTTGTGTTTGCAAGGCGCTATCTCACACTTCCGAATCTCAGCTTTGTGGTTGTGGTGTTTTTGGTTTTTTGTGGTGGTGGTCGGGTTTTTTTGTTTTGTTTTGTGTTTTTTTTTGTTTTGTTTTGTTTTGGTTTGGTTTTTTTGTGTGTGTGTGTTAAAACAAGGTTAAGTAATTTTCTAAGTCCTAACCCAATCCACTTGTGTATCTATAGCTTTTAGCCAGAGGTCAGCTTCCTACTGTATTTGTTCTTTGGACATGATGCATTCGGCTGGGAAATGTGTTTAGCACTGCAATGCAAACAGTAACCACTTGATAAAATTATTGAAGTGAAGCCCTTCAAAGGTCCTTTGTATTTGATATGATGTTTCAGTTTTCTGCTAGGAACTTCAATTTACTGGTTTTGAATTGATTTGTTAGTTAAGTTTTCATGAAACGCTACTCTTTTTTTTTTTTTTTTTTTCCCTTGATACTGTTTAAATGAAATATTGCTGCAATAAATTAAGCTGTATTATTAAAAAAGATTTTTTCCTTGCTCTTCTTTGCTGTCACTTATAGCTGTCTTAAACTTCAGATAATGACAAAATGTCCTCTAGAGGGAGATCTTGTTGCTTTTATGCACTGAATGCTGGTCACCTCGTTCCAGTTATATGTCTTGATCACTTATCTTGGGAAGGATCTGTGATGATGAATGTATGTATGTTAATAAATACCAATCTTCTGGATCTGTGCTTAGAAACTTGATAACAGAATATGGAGTCATATAACACTTCTGTAGGTTATGTGAAACACAGTTGTTTTAATTCAAATAGATCTAATTAAATGAATAATCTTTACAAGTTCCAGAGTCCTACTCCTGCAGAAGTATTTGTAGGACCTATGTTTGTGGTGTCCCTACATTTGTGGTGTCAATTCTGCAAATGCTTATGAAGATACTGACTTTCATGCTGCATTCCCTGTTGTCATCAAGATGCTTTTGAGGGCAGCTGACCGGAAACAAGAATTCCAGCAGCCTGTCTGAAAGTGTTGTGGGTTAAATCTCTTCAGATTAATGAGTGCTAACAGCTTGGCAAGGAAACAAAGCAGTAATAAAATGTCACATTTGATCAATCTTACCAGTACTTCTTGCCTATAAACAGCAGAGGTTGAAATACTACTTTGCAGATACATCAGTTGTTTGAATGTAGTTGACTCTATACTCCACATACTCCATACACATAGTTGGAAAAATCTTGGTGGAATTTTTATGAATTATTCTGCGTGTTCCATATGCAGTCTTGACATGAGATTTCTTTCTCCTGGACTCGTTGAAAAAAACTTACTCCACAGTTGAGGCATCTATGTTCACATTTTTTTTCTCTAAGTAATGCACACTGAATTCAGTGTAGCTTCTGGCATATCTGATCTGTAAAACTAAAGGCTGTGTGGAACATGCTCTGTGGATATAGTTGAAAAATTTCCTCATCCTGTAAGGCTGCTGAAAGGGTCAAAAATATCTTTACATTTTAACTGCCAGTTGAACCCCAACACACTTCTTTCAAGTCATCTGTACTGTTAAGAAATAGATATTGTTAGACTGACTCCAAAAGAGTCGTATTTGTATTCTTACAATACAAAACCACTACATAATTAATTAATTTCTTCTCTGTGTGTGTGTAGAAGTAGTGCTGGAAGTAAGGCAAAGTGATTTGCTGTATTTATATTGCAAGGTTGTTTTCCTTTTCATCCTCATTGTCATTGTTTTGTGGCATGCAAATACACCTCTGCAATGCATTAAAAATGTATGCAAAGGGCTTGGAGGCAAATCATGTTGTTTAATGGAATGTACAGTATGTTATAATAGAGGAATAAATGCCATTGATAAACAGAAATGAGAGTTTTGATTTTTTTTTTTTTTAAGCAAGGCATATTTATATCCCTAAGTTACTCAGACTGTAGACTCTGTAATTAACTGTGCTCTGAATAATCAATTCTTTATTTTAGATCATAATTTTGGAGGACTGCAGCACTGGGATTTCTGGAGTCTGCTGTGTCTAGCCATAATGAGTTTGGTTGCTTATGAAGATTCAGACTCTGAGACAGAAACTGGAAAGACTGAAGCCCCCGATGCTTCTAGCAGACAAACAAACCAGCTGAGTTCTTCTGTGAGTTGTGTTCAGCGCTTTGCACCTGGTAGTACAAAATCTGCATATGAAATGCACCCTGCTGGGGGCTCTGGCAGATCTGGCTGGAGCAGGGTTTGTGAAGATCCCCCTGAGCATCATGCACGGGATAACAACATTGACTTGGCACCTCCCTATTGTCAGAGGGTGTACTCTGGCCATGCTGCATTGTCTGTGCCTTACAAAAACTATGAACAGGCTTCAAGTTCTTCAGCAAATTCTGGAAGTGGCATTTCCCAGAAGAGAACACATAAAGACAGCACTACTGCCATAAAAGGAATTAGACCATATATCCCGAAACGATTGCGTCAAGAAAATTCCAATAAGCCTGAAAAAGAAGAATCTGACCAGAGAGGTAGCTCAGATTGTGATGTTAAGTTAAATGTATCAGGAGAGCATACTTTGAGAAAGATCTCTGAATTAATTAAGCCATATTTGGGATCTAAATATAAAGTAACTGAAGTTCCCAAAAGCTTAATATTTTACATGTCTAAACACAGCGGCCCCGTTAATGAAATCCAGTGGTGTCCTGTACGGGAACAAAGTCACATGCTTCTCTCAGCTTCTATGGACAAAACAGTCAAGGTAATGTAAAGCAAGATACTTTGTAGCTCAATCATCAGGCTTAAAAATATTGTATTAAACAGTGCTCTTCTGGAAATAATGCTTGTGTGTATTTAACTTCTAATGTACTCAGAATTTGAGGAGATGCTGTAGAAGATTATTATGAAATTGCAGCGTAATCCTTCACTGTACCCACAGGTAGTTCCATTAGCTTGGATTTTTTTTTTTAAACATGTTTTAGACCTTAAAAATTTAGATTTCTGCTAGATCATTTCTCATGTTCTGTTATCAGTGTTTTATCATAATGGCCATGAGCACTGTGGTATGCACATAGATTCTGCCCTGAATTGTTAAGCAACTAACTGCCAACACTGGAATGATAGTTTGAAGAACTTTATCTTTCTGACAACCCTGTGTGACATCTGCTGGGGGAGGTGTGTCAGGTCAGATGGATTTTGCATCTCAGAACTGTGCCTTGTCATGATCTAAGGGGTCTTCCCACTTTAATTTATTTCAAGGGTTAATTGCTCAACACTCAGAATGAATTTTCCTCCTAGCTTTAATGAATTTGTCTTCGGTTATTTGGTAATTTAGTCAGCCCAATTTTAAAATGGGTAACAAAAGTACTTTATGTATATCCTTTGCTAGATATAGGGCTGATTGTGCTTCTGGGTTCAAATAATAGTCTTCTGAAGTGGCCTTGCACAGGAACATAACTTTGATAAGAGTGCACAGAAGATGTCCTTTTTGGTAGAAGACATGCTTTATTGTATCTAACATATATTTACCATGGCAGGCACAATTATCTGTTTGCTTCGAAAATTCATGACTTTAGTAAATCTTCCTTAATAGAGACAAGAACATCCCTTGTTATCAGCATACCAACGTAGTTCCTCCATCTTCTTTCCCAGGGTTCTTAAACCTCTTTTTCTTAAACACTCGATGGAGGAAAAACGTACCTTTGTTTCTCCTTGCAAGTCATCTTTAGTATATTTGCAATATCTTGGCTGTTGTCAGATATAACAGACTTAGGAGGAAAAGGCTAAGATATGCAAAAAGTGCTGATGGGTGTTTCTGTTAAGCAGCAAGCAGTGTAAATTTAGATTGTAGATGATATTGATGTTCAGATGGCTGAATTTGACCTTTTTGCTTAAATTGTCACATCATCTGCTTAATGTTTGTTGACTGTTCCAGAGCCTCATTTTACTGACAAGTGAAGTCACGGATGTGTTGAATTCAGTATAAAAATCTAAGATCTAAGTTGTTACAGCCATATAAAATTATTAAAAAGTTGAAATAATGGCCTGTCTGGTCCATCTTCTGAGCATAAAGAACAATTATTTTTCTGAATCGGTGTTACCATGCCTGCTTGGAAGCAGTCATTAACAGTAAAGCTGTTTTTTTTAAGAAATCTGACCATTTTAGGTCCCCCAAACCTTGGAAATTCAATATAAATGAAGTATATTAGTGCTGGCAACACTTCAGAGCATGCAGGTGTAAAAAAACGAATAAAGGAATAACGTAGCTCTTGGGAAGTATCAGAAAGCACACTTTATCTCCTGGAAGCAGCTCGCAGAGGGGCAGTGATGTGGGTGCCCCTTGCTGTTATTTCCAAGGGAGCCCGGTCGCTGCCGCGCTGTTCCACGCGGGCGGTCCTGGGCAGCAGAGGGCGCGGTGACACCGAGCATTCGCTTCCCAAATTCCCTCCCTGCCTGGGATCGCGAGCGCGCAAATCCCTGGGGACTGGGACAGCGCTGCTTTACCTTCTGGGAATTGATTTTGGCTGCCTACTGTTGCCTGAATTTGTCCATTTTCCGGTATAAGCATAAAACAGCTGATTGAAAATGCAGGTCAGCTGTTCTTTTTCCTCATCCTTTTAACTTCACACAGGTTGTATTTTATTTTATTTTTTTTTTCCCCAAAAAACACCTGCTTGGAATTGCTCATTTAAATCCAGGCAGTGGATGTGTGTCCTCTTTCCCTCTAATGGGAATATGCAGACACTCAGGATGTTTGCATGATTTACTTTCAACATCTGATTTGGGTAAAACTCAAAGCGCAGTTAAAAGCCTAAAGTCTCTGTATGAGCAGAGACAAGAGGCAATTCAGACCCTCAGAATTCTGTACTTTCAGTTAGTCACAGGAATAACTGTGACTATTTTTAAGTGTAAATGTCTTGGATTCAGTCCTTACACTCAGCCTAAGCATTAAGACATCTATCTTTTGAAGAGTCCAATGTTAGTGGGGATTTCTCCAAACTGAGGGTTTTAAGTTGAGATGACTGGTAGTTTAAGTGGTGCTTGAACCAGAACCCTGTAGTTGTGCTCAATTTGTGTAGTATTTAGCCACTTTGATATATTTTATCTGTTCTTATGTGCTTAATAATTTCCTCTTTCATCACAAGCTAAGAATTTTCCTTTGTAGGAAAGGATTTTCTTTTTTATCTTTCTTTTTTTTTTTTTAATTGGCATGGAGAAGGAAGAAACACTTGGTTTACTTACCTTAGTGATCACAATTTTTTTATTCCCATCTAAATTACGATGACTAAGTCATTCATCTCACACAGATACATGTCTCAAATGTGTATATGGAACTGATTATGTGCTTTTTTACTTTTAAAGTATGCATATGTATCCTGTTTAGATCAGGAGAGAAGAACATTCTTCCATTTATGTTCTCTCAGGTTGAAAAGTGCACTTTGACATCTTTATGAATCAGTGTAAGTTGTGCTAAAGTATTTACAATAAATGAGTTGATATTTTCAGTTTCTATTGACTGAAGAATAGGTTAGGGCTGAAAGATCCGCGGAAGCATTTAGTCAAAGTATGTTGCATGGTTAGGAATGAACAAAATGTGTTAGCGCATTTTATGGGTTTCTTTAAAAGTATTTGATCTGATTTATTTTGTATTGCTGCATTTAAAACACCTCAAACAGTTATCAAGTGGTAAAGTTGAAAAAAGTATCAGTTATCAGCAGGGGGGCAGAATTCTTTAGAGTAACACTCCTACCAGCAGATGGGGCACCTCAGCCTGTTAGAAAGGGACGGGAACTAAACTGCCTCTGAAGACTCAAGCACTTTAATATTTACCCCTACTTTGTTTGTTGAAAGACCAAAGTTACAAGTTTATGCATGTGTTGCTAAATGTATAACAGAACTCCTGAGTTTTCTGAGAGACCTGAAAATGAGATAGAACTCCATGTGAGAAGTGATAGGCATTGCAAATTACCCACAGTTCTTCAAATCTGGAGCATTTATAGAAGAATATTTAATGCTAAATTTTAAATTTGTAGGGGAGGTCTTGCTGTGACAGTGCTGCTCTTCATGGTTATGCTCTAATGGTATTGTGAGTGGCTTATGTTTTTTAGCTTAGATATATATTTTAAGGACTGTGAAACATTGTTGTCTGAACTGATTAAATTTGTTTTCTTCCCTACCTTCTGTTAGAATAGCTGCTGTAAATGAATTTTAGGCATCTACTGCCATTTCTGAGTTTTCCTACTAAAACACCAAAATAGTGTTCATGATTTTAATATCTACTGGGTTTTTTTGGCAAAAATTTTGAGAGCTATCACTACTGTTAAAGGTGCCTGGTTCCCATAGTGTGGATATTCAATGCTTTCTGAACATCAGGCCTTGTTTAGGTATTTCTGATTTAGAGCCCCATATCTAGAATCCAGAATCACAGGTTACCATTGAAAACAGCTTTTTGCCTATTGGTAGCAGAGAACATTAAAAGATTGTGCCTTGAAAGACTTATCTATTGCAGTAACCACAGTGCTGCATTCACAGTCAGTGTCTTTTATTTGGAAAATCTTGTCATTACACAGAGCCACACAGATGTTAACATTTTCACTAGTTACTGGTGCTGGACTTAGCTTTTTAACAATTGTTCATAACTTCCGCATCCTATGTCTTTATTCTATTATTGCCTTAAAATTAACTCAAGGTAACATCTTTATATAATCATCAGTTAGCTGTTAATTTTTTGTTTCTCATATTTTATTTAGAGCATCACAGCAGGTGTTATGTTTGTTGCAGAGGATTTCTTAATTTTCAGCATTTTCACTCAAGATCAATGAAGGAAAATGCTGCAATTCTCGAGCATGCAAAATGTGTATTAATAGCGCTTTGTGTTCTAATACATTGTTGCAAGTTTTTCTTACATATTTTGTTCTCTACTGGCCTAGCTGAATGGTCATATAGTCACAACTCTATCTATACAAGTAAAAGTTTTAAAAATGAGTTTAATAATGCCAGCCTCTTGAACAGGGGCATTGCTGACTTCCCATGATTAAGTACATAACAGCCATACTGGTTCAGACCAGGGCTCTGTCTAGCCCAGGAGTCAGCCTCTAAGTAGATGTGTAAAGAAGAATAAGTCAAAGGTTTGTGGTGCCTTTAAGTCCTCTTCTGGTCTGTGCTTATTTTCAAGCTGGGATTTCTGAGCTCCTAAGTAGTTCATCTTTGTAACTTGCTACCTCAAGAGATTTCTTCCAGATACTTCTCCAGTCTTCTGAGACTCTTTTGCAATCATTAGATTTAGAGTGGTATGTTACTCATACTCATTAAATTTAATGTACAGATTTTAGTTCCTGGAGTGTGTCAAATGCCACAAGAAATACAATTTTCAATCATACTTTCAAAGTATTTTATTATCTGTGGTTTTGTATCTATTAGGAGAAAGATAGCGCAGTAGTATATTCCAGGAATTTTGTAATTCTTGATCCTGTTGTGTTGGACTGAATGATAGAAGACGATAGCCTCAATCCATCATATGTGTGTGGCACGGATAGTGGCAACACAGATTTCCTAGATATTGGCCACTATCCTGCTTCAGAGTAACAAAATCTAATATTTCTGTTTTCAACCATTCTCTACACAATTCCCTTGGAATGGGCAGTTTCTTGTTGTTCTGTTACAGGCGTGTCTGTTTTTTAAGGAATAAATTTAAGCTGCCAGCATATTTTCTGTACACTCAGGCATAACTGTCAGATGGCTGTAGCCCTGTTACAGCTAGGCTGGATTCAACCTGTTCACTAAGCAGAATTAGCTATCATGCTGCTAGTACCTCAAGTACGGCAACTCTTCGATTGCTTTTTAAAATCTAATTGTGGCAACATTCCTGGAACTGTAGCTGATGATGACAGATTGGGAAGTCATCCTGTTTATACATATAATCTTTATTCAAAATGTTTTGAAGGTCTCTGTTAATACATTTTAAATAATGTATATTAAAAATAACAAGTAGTTGTCCGCATTATCTTGGAAGTGGCAAGGAAATGCTCATATTCTGGATATTGTGTGCTGCCTACCTAGATGTGGGAAAAAACCCATTGTTTTCTTGTTGAATTAGCTACTAAATCAGCTGTTCTGAAACACTGAAGCACTTTTCTTTATGGAGGTTCTGGCTTTCTTTCCTTATCTGTTTAAAACTCTGCATATTTTGTTCAGTGGCTTTAAGACTGATTGATTAAGATGGCAGGACACTTATGTGATAGGTACATGCACAGTAATACCATCATTTTTTGTGTACCTTGATCTTCTAACAAAATTATTCTACACACTTCAATGAGAAGTATCCTCCATAATGCTTATTTTTTGTAAGAAAAGGAACATTGTGCAGCAAGGAATGTGTTTGACCATCAGTGAAACAGCTTCTGGTTGTGCCATGGGTAGATGATAATCCAAGTCAGGATGTAATAAATAGCTCTCACAATTGTTCTGCAAAAGCTGGTGACACATATCAGCAAAGAACAGTTCATAAAAGTGGTGAATTTTGGTCTCTTCACCCCAAAGGTTTGTCTGGGTAAGAGTTGTTTCACATTTGGTGTATTTTAGTATCTTGGTAATGTTCAGAGATTGCTGTTAGAGAGATATATTTTTTAAATTATTTTCTTGTTTCCAGTGATGCTGTTGTCAAGGAAACAGAAGTCCTTGTAAAGCCTTTGTTCACTTTTTCAGATTCCACAGCTGGAGATGACTTGTATAGTTTTATTATGTTCTAAGTGTTTGACACACTCTTAAGCCTCAAAGGATTTTTTCAAAGGAGTATGTTTCTTTGAGTATAAATAGCACCATCCTCATCTCTGTAGGATTTGATAAGCCATTGTTTCTTTCCTTCTGCACTAACAAGAACTAAATTCAGTACTGCTTTGGATTAGAATTTATCCTAACACTTATGTGAAGACTGACATTTGAGGAAAAGAGGGAGGGCAAAAATGCAGTGAGCCTCTCAGCTTCTGGGTGAGGTTTTTAGCTTTGTGATGTCATAAGGTTTTTTCCACTTGGAAATGACTCCTGACTTAGGATTTCCTTAAAGAATGCAAGAGTGATACCCCAAGTGTTCTTGTGAAGAATTTTTGACTCCTGTGTGGCTGTGCTAGAGGATGTGGCTGTGGGGGAGAAGAGTGGAATGGATATTTCAGTGTAGATAGTATGCCTGTATTCCCCCTCGCCCCCACAAAAATAAATTGGGAATTGCTTAAAGAAAAAATTTGAAAATAAAAGTTACTGAAGCCTGTCTGTATTTTGAGTCTGACTACAAATCCTCTTCAATTTCTTTCTCTAGAGCTTCTGCAGTGTCTTACTTTTATTCAGCTGCTTAGCATGATTAAGCCTTGAGGGAAAAATATGGAGGCCTTCTGTGAAATTTGGTTGACACTGATCAACAGGTGCAGAGTGGCCATAGGTGAGATGCACAGGATAACACAGTTGTTCTGACAGTATTATTTCACAAACCTTTTTGCTGTGGAAATCCAAAAGCATGGAGAATGACTTCTAAATATCCTTAACAGTGATGTGGAAGAAAGGATTCTGTTATCTCATGTTACCTAAAAAGAGTTTTGGTTACTATTTGCAGAAGTATGAGGAATTGAAAGCATTTTTGTGACTTTTTTCTTAGCAACCCATCTGTCCCAAATGGGTGAGCTCTGCACTTCCTTTATACTGGGAGCTCTTCCAGTTGTTTACTGTGTCTCTGAAGCAGCTGAGGATAAAGCCTTGTGCTCCTCCCAGGTCAGCCAGCCTGCTAGGGAGGAGAGTCAGGGCTAGAGATGTCAGTGGAGCAGTGCCTCCAATGAAGCTGAGCTGATAATGTGCAAGGTAAGCTCCCCAATTACACACAGGATCTGTGTGGGCAGCTGCTGTGCAGTCTAATGGCAGAATGTCAGCTGACATGGGAGAGATGTATGATGGTGTTATCCCAGTTCTGGGTGTGTCAGTAAGATTGATGGTGAAAAAGTCAAGATTTTGTTACTTGGGAAAAAAAAATGGGCTGGAGTAGCTTTAAGTTCTTAAGTGACTGTAATATATTATGAGAATATCTCAATTTTTCTGTAACAGTTAAGAAATTCTGAATATTTTTGCTGTTTGAAAATATAAATAACACCAATCTAACTTTGCTTCTTTTCTAGAAAGCTGACTTTATAGCTGCATCTTGCATACTGCTATATATTAAAAAAATCTGCTAACAAAGCCACAAGGCATCTTATGACTTTCATTCCTTACTCTTCATGGTTTGTCAATGTTGTCAAGGAAACAACTTTTTGAGAAATTTTGCTCTACTTTTTCAGGTTCTGTAGGGATTAGTTGTGTAGGATTTATCTGGCACCAGGGTTAGAAAGAGTTTTCCTGATGTTTCTATTCTTTTCAGTATGTTCACGTCCTTGCTTTCTTTAAAGCAGATTTTATTTTTAGCATCCGTCTTATAGCTGCATCTTTAAGGTCATAATACCAGTGAATGTACCAAAGATTGCTGACACTTGATTTTTAGATGAAGCCTCATAGAAAGAACTTAATTGATGCCTTTACTGTATATTTATTCTATAAAAACAACTTTGTTATAAATTCCCTATAAATTATAGGAGAAACATTAGTAAACCCCTTGTTCTTCAAAGAAGTTGCTTCATTACTATGGAATTAATGACTTACTGTCCTTTATCATACATACTATGCTTCATTGCAGTAATCATCTCTTTTCAAAGAGAAAGCATTTTGTGGCTGATGTGGAATTGTGTTGGGTTTGTCTTCTAGCTTGTGTGCTGGACTACAGGCTGGTTAGATTGTTAAGGCTGATCTTTACCTTCACTGTACTTGTGAAGAGAGCATTTTATTTTATATTCTTTTCAATAAAACTGCTGTTTTTCTTCTAGGACATACCTGAAAATATTATGAAAACTTCTGCCTTTCTCAGATATCTTGGTTGGGTGGTGGGTTGAGAATACTGGGCATGATAGTGAAGACTGCATGTGCTTGTGTGTTGTGCACGTGCCAGCAGTGTAACACCTTGCTTCTTGAAGTCAGAATTAGGAATCTGTCCTTTTCTCTGGTCTTCCTGCCTCTTTCCAAATTATAATTTCCTCTTTAAAAGAATTTTTCTTATTCTGAACATTGTGACTAGTGCATGGAATTTTGTATTTTTATCTTCTAAGGGAGGGACACGGCTGGTTTTCTGTGGAAAGGATGGGAGTTAGGGGTGCAGGTGGTTAGGGCTGACATAGTCATATAAACATGTTAAAGCTAGCACTATGTTAACAATGCAGAAGAAATTAAAATAATTAGGTAGTTCAGTCTTACTCTGCTTGCTGGTACTGAAATGGTGCTAGTTAAAATATCCTCGTTGCTAGCAAAACACATAGTTGCTTGACATAATTAATAGTTTATTTCCATAATTGAATAACTAGTTCTCGTGTTTAATACTGGGTTATGTCACTGACATCAGTGGGTTTAGGATTGCATCTATGTTTTCCAGAGAAAAGGATCTTTAATATTTTGCTTTGATTTATTGGGTTTTCCTCTTTGTTTTTGTGGGGTTTTTTGTTTGTTTGGTTAGTTGGTTTTTTGTGTTTGTTTTTGGTTTTTTCCCCACTTACTAACATTCTCAATAGCCTTGGGAATAATAAATGGTTTATTTTTTAGTTGAAAGAATGAAGTTGTAAAGAAAAGGCTGACTGATAAATGCAAGATTCATTAAAGCTCAGGTTTTCAAGTAGCTGTTCTAGATCACTAACTGTGTACTACCTCTCAGATATTACTCCAGGTCAGGGTGGGCAGTAAGATGGCAAAAAACTACTTCTTAAAATAAGAAAATCACCTGGTTAACATTGGGGATGGAAAGAATTTGCCTGTAAATTTGGCTTAGGTAATTTCCTCCAAGTAGAAATGAGTCCCTAAGTACAACTCTCTACCATTATTTTAGACCTGCTGCAGTGATGTTACTCTGTGCCATTGCACAAATAAGCTCTCAGGGGGTGCACAGCTGGCAGTGCCCAGCTCTGTTGTGCCAATGAACAGCCACCACTCATCTGATGGTTGGGTCACTAGAACCTGTCCATAGCTGTTTTCCCTGCTGTGCCAGGTGCTCCCAGCGGATAATGTGCAAGAATGAGTTTTAATTGCCCCCTTTTTTCCTTTTTTGTTTGTTTTGGTTGTATTTGTCTCATTGACTGTGTGAAGAAGGTGGTATCCGATGGTATCTGATTTTATGTATGTACACAGACCAATATAAAGCTGTAAAGTTCATGAGTAGCCCTAGCTGACTGGCAGTTTTATATTAAAAAAGTATGATAGTATTGAGGTACAGTACAAACAGCTATGATTTGAATTTTGATAGCTACAGTTTAACTGAAGATTAAGATAAAAACCCATAAAACTAAAAGGAGTTTGTCAGGAGCTGAGGATACTTAAAGCAATTTGCCTTGAAGGTGCTGCAGGTCTGAAATTGAGGTGTCTAGCACTTATGAGGAATCCCTGCTTTTAACAGAGCATAAATGTTTGGGACTTGAAGAAGTGATTGATGCTAATGAATATGATTCATAGAGATGAAGGGGAAACCAGATTATTTAATAAATGGCTATAATAATTTAGCTAATTATCTCCTGGAGAGCTGCAATACATTTGAAGTCCTTCTCCTTTGCCTGCTGGTAAGATCTTGATTGCTGAAGTGTTTTCTGGGCACAAATGCTGTCTGCTAGTAACCACTACTGGGATTGTGCTTTTAGGTGTTGTGAGTGCATGTGCTATTCTTAACACACTACTACACGCGCTACACTGCATTCTGAAGTTGATGAGAAGCTGCCAAATTTATGCCATGTTCTTCTCCCACATAGGGGCAGCAGGAGGGAGTTTAGTGGTTTAAAAGTAATTCTTAATAGCTACCTGTCATTAAATGTATGTTTCTCTTGAATTACTTGAATATGTGCGTCAAACTGCTCTGCTTGAACCATGCCATCCCAAATACACCTACTGCTGTGTGTGAAGTAGCTAATGTATCTGAAGTAAATTTTCGTGGATATGTACTGTACAGCAGGGGTGGGGATTTAAGTATCTTTGCTATACTTAGCTTTGTCTTATGCTAAAAAAACCCTGATTTTCCACATTCTAGAACAAACGATAACTTGAATCACTAGCTGATTTATAAGGATATTGTAATTTCTTTTCACTTCTGTGTTTTCCAGGAACTTGCCATTTGAGGTACATCCACAGGGTTAGCCATAGTGCAATGATTAGTCACAAAGCTCTTAAAGGTTAACTGCAAACTAGATGGCAATTCTTCACTTTGTTTTGGTGTGTGTGGGAAGTTACTCTCTTGCACTGTCTGCCCAGCATGAATGTACAATTGCTATTTTGTAGCTACAGTCACACTCATAACTTTTAGCTGGCTGAAAATGTGATCTCTGTGAGCATATTCCTTAGAGTCAATGGTTTATGGAAAACTTGTGATTAACTTCAGGCGTAGTTGTCCCAGAATCTTTCTGCACAATAAAGAACACACTATGTTAAAAGATGACAATTGATGGCATGGCAGAAACACTTTGCTCTTGGGAAGGATAGAGTACTTGGTAACTGATGATTTTAAATATCTGGATGTATACAAGTATTTGCAAATTGCCTTTTTTTTTTTTTTTTTTTTTTTTTTTTTTTTTGTGCACATTGTGTATAGTGTAAAGTTTGCCTGCTTTAGAGTAAAAAAACAATGGTTCTCTTTTCATTTTCCTATTTTCTCTCTTTTCTTTCCTTGTCAACTTGCTGTGTTACTTAGCATTTGGTCAGCCCACCTCTCTTGTAAATAGTGGGAATTAGCTAAAAATGATTGATTGGTAGAGATGACTAAAACATCAAACAAAGTCTCTGTTGGTGTGAATCTTGCTATTTGGTCTGATTTTGCTCGACTGTTCTTGAGACTATTTGATGTTTTGGATGAGAATTTCTGATTTTTCATTTGGGCTACCTAATACATAGGGTGTTGATTTCTAGGCTCCTTTAGTACAAATCTCTGCAACAATTCGGAAGATACTTAATTTGGATTTTAGAATAGTTTAAGAAAACAACATACAATAATTTATGTGTTATGGTAAATATGGTCTAATACCAACATGTTAGCTCTGTAGAGCAGATGAATTCAATTGAAAAACATGTTTTAAGCTGTTGCTTTCCTCTTAATTTGCTGTAAATTCAGTGATGAGCATCAGAAACGTACATATTTATTCCCCTAAAATGTCTGAAGACAGTATCTTGTCATACAAATAAAATAGGAGAAAATACTAATGACATAGTTTTGGGTTTTTATTTATTCCTTCTCTTCCTTGGTTGTTTTGTTATAAAAAGCAGTAGCCCACTGCTCAGGGGGGTTTAAAATGTCCAGTAGCTTTGAAGATGTGCACTGAACCATTTGGCCTTCAATTAATGCCAGTTTGGCAACCTGGCTTGCTTTAGGGCTAACATGTTATGCTTATTATGGTGGTAGTAATGTTAATGTAGTAGCATTTATTGTAGTGTAACCTCCCACAGCCTGTTTTATTTTGGTGATCACTTTATATGGGAATAGAATAATTTCTCATGAAACTTGCCAAAAGTGGTTGCTAAATAACTGTGAAAAAGTGTTTCAAGAGTAATTTGGTGTTCTTGTACAGAATAAGGAAAGGGAGAGGAAGATCTATAGTAAGTTTTACTCTTCTGTATTTCTTCTTTTGGATAATCTCGAGTAGGTTGATTTTCTCTGAAACATGCTTTGAGCACTTGGAAGAGAACTACAAGTTATAATTTTATTGAATAGTTTGGTTGACGATTGGTTTTATCTGAACTCATGTCTTTAGTAGGAGTGCAGCAACATGGTCATAATTCTCATGTTGTTCATCTCCAGAGACTATAGAACATTTTTTTTCTTGTTTTCTCAGTCTATTTATAGTTTAAGGAAAGAGATAATGGGGAAGATGTGTGACATGTAGATCTCTTGAGGAGGTTCTTCCCAGGCCTGGAATTGGTTGTATGAGATGTACGCTGCGTTTGGGGTCAGGTGTTCTCCCTTCGCTGCTGAGGAATGGACCAACACTTTCCTGGAGGCTGCCACCCTCCTGAGTGAAGAGCAGCTGGCTGCTGTTTGAGCAGGGTGCTGACTGGGGTTAATGACCTGTGGCACAGAGATTCTCACCCCCCCTGTTCTCCTGGCACTTGGCATTGCCAGTGCTTGCAATGGGCTTTGGAGTAGAACAGTAAATCTACACTTAATTCAGCCAGGCAGCAGCAGGAAATGGCTTTTAGACAAGGTCAGGTGTTTCTTGGCACCGTGCACCTTAAGAATATTTCATTTTTCTTTTTTTTTTTTAGAAAGATTTTGCCTTATTTTTGTCTTCAAACATAATCATTGATAAAAGTTTGATCAGGAAAGAGTTTTCTGGTATAGAATAAAACTGTTATACAAGCTGGGCTGAGAGATATAGACCAGTAAGACATCCTTAGAGTACATAATTATTCACACTGTTGTTTTGACTGATTAAATATCCTCTATGTCAAATAATTGGAGAGTGATGGAGTAGATTTAACCTTTTGTACTTTAGAACGCTGTCTAAATGTTTCTTCTCCATCTTGAAGCACATTATTCATTAACCTCTTTTCTAGTGGAAGGAAGCTTTACTCTTAAAAGAACAAAGGACAAAACACCAAGTCATGACTCTTCCGACATTCTGTTCTTGGGGTCATTTTTTCCCTATTTTCAGGGTTTATTTCTCCAAGACAGTGTCGATCAAGACCAAGATCAGAGTTGATCAAAGACTCCTTCTGCCTCTGAAGACAGTAATGGTTAAAACTTCTTTTCCAGCAGAATGGAGTCGGTACATTTTCTGATTTTCCATTTTTACGTTATACATTGTATTTCATCCCCGAATTCAGTTGAACTTTTCTTTTTTTTAGAGAAATGGACCTAGCTATTAAGAAGATGGAAGAAAGTATACAACCTAACATGAATAGTATCCTCAGTATGTGCAGTGGGGGTACCTTTGACTTGATGGTGAATATTTTCAGTCAAGTATGACTCATGTCAGTCTTGTGATCTTGAGTTCAGTTAAGGAAACCCAGAAATTTTGGTTTTGTTTCCATCTGTTGGTGTGAGGAATTATTTTTTAACTGTCCTTTCTGAGAAAACAATCAGAGTTAGTGTTTTTGTTTTGGTTTGGGGGTTTTTTTTTTGAGGGGTGGTGTTTTGTTTTGTTTTTTCCCCTCAGTGTTTGCCTGAAGGAGAGTTTCTTAAAAAAAGCCACGTACTGGCATTTGAATACATATCCCAATATTAGCAGGTAAGCAAAGGTATGCAATTTTCCTGAGCAACAAAATACTTGATTACAGGTCTAATGATAGTTTAAGAAGTGTTTTCAGATGTGCTGAAATCAAGGACTTGAAGCAGATGAACTTAATTATCTTTGTGAATATTCACAATCACATTATGTGCTTTAAATGTCACATTTGGAAATAGTGCCTCATCGCTAGTTAATTAACAATAATTACTCAAGGTAGTACTTATGTTTCTGGAATCTCTTACCTACTGTGAAAAATGTATTTTGCTTCTGAAAGTTTCTCAGTATAAAATCCAGATTTTATTTAAATCATTCTGAGAGTGTTGCAATTGCTTAGGCGCCTCTATACTCTTAACCTGTACCACTGCAGCACTGTTAATCAGTTATTTCATTCCATTTTTTTTTTAACACCTGAACTGTTATGTATATGTGTGTGTGTATATCTATATCTATATCCATATCTATATATCTATATCTATCATCTATATCTATCTATCTATGTATTTTTTTTTTTTTTTTAAAGCAAGCAGTTGATTTTTTTCCTTGGCAGCATAAGAAAAGAGAAGCAGTAGCAAATTAGACTGGCAGGCTAGATCCATCATGAGGTGTTACAAAGGTGTGTTGACATCTTCAGCTAAAGAAATATGGCTTATAATAATACCAGAAGGGGTTTTTTTCAGTCATAGCACTTACACTCTGTATGCTTTTCTTTCTCTAAGGATGTGTTTTCTTGGCAGAGAGCATTCCACAGCCCAAGATAGCTTACACTGCAACCAAAAAAAACCCTCATAGATCCCAGAAAATCTTCCCTATATTCTAGTTTCCAGATTCCCTCTTCCATCTTTCTTCTCTGCTTTTCAGGTAGAAACTTAATTGAAATATCCAAGGGTTCTCTTCAAGGTTTTTCCATCAAAATAAATCTTTCTTCAATAGTGAATATTTCTTTCGACTTGTTTGCAGCAGTGCACTTTATGTGTGCTTATGTGTATATGTGTATGTATTTTAAAATTTATATTTAAATATATATAAAAGGAGCCTTAAATTAGCAGCAAGCCTCTATTGTCAACTACTTTTACGTACAAACTGCATACTCTCTTTGCCTTTCATTAATCTGCGTGAATGGAGAGTCCATTGAAATCCTTGTAGTAACCTGTAGCTTACATTTCAGAATAATATTTTTCTATATAGTACACGAAATACTTTAAAGTTTTTAATTTGGGACAGTACTTACAACATGCTAAGCAGATATTTGATCTCTCAGACATCAATTTCAAACTAGTTCAGAGAACAGGAAGAGAAGATACTAAATTTTAGAAACAGTCATGAAGATTAATTAAATTAATTATCTGTGCTTTTTGCAGTGGGAGTGGAGATAACTGCAGGTATATGAAGGCATAACCAAGGGGAGTGATGAATATTCTTTCAAGTGGTAAAAGTGTTTTAGTGATGGCAACACAAATGGAGGAGACATTGAGTAACAGGAAGCTAAAACAATAAAGTGAATCTGATTGTGGAAGGGTCTTCAACATGTAAGGTGAAAATAGTGTTGGAATTGGTAAGGACTTCATTGGGGAAACTTCCCAATCATAATTTTTCATCCGTAGAATGACTTGGAGAAAACAAGCTTTCACAACCACCGGGTTTTGATTTTGAGTATTTAGGTGGTCATAGACCCATTCTAACTGAATGGTGTGGTAATGATGTCAAAAAGCTTTCAACCATGTGTCTCCTGTGCCAAATGGGTTGAACCAAAACAATTTTTACTTTTTTCTCCTGTCCTTATTATTCATGAAGGGCTCTTCTTTGAGAAATCTGCTCTTAGGTATCTCAGTACAGAGCCTGGATTATCAAAAAACTTGATATTCAGCTGCTGACATTCTTTGTTTATTTTAGACATCATTCACATTTATGTGCTTAAATAGGATTTAAATACTCTTGAAAAAATTGATCAAAACTGGTCACTAATCTCTTTAAATTTGTGCTAATATATAGTAGCCTACAATGCCACTAGAATTTTCAAGTAAGCCAAACCCCAAATATTTGCATTAACTTCTAATTTTGAAATTATTTGTTCTGTAAGTCTGCAGTGGCAGTGTAGTAAATGCAATGAAATATTTCTAGGTGAAGCAGCACTTTCTGTAGGTGTGTTGTACTGCTGCTGCAGTGAGAAATGCTGCACCCGAGGCTGCATTGTTTAAGTGTTTATGTTGTTGTGGTGCCTGTGAATACCACAGTGGTGCATTATTGCTTGCTAAATGAAGTGTATTCAGGCTTTAGAACAAAAGAGGGGAGGGCAGTGGTGTATATTTTACAAGAATCTAAATATTTCATTTATTTCTCTAGTTAAAAATAACTTAATTGGGTCCTGTGTAAATGCCAGGCAATGTTTGCAGGTGTCAGCATGTTCATATTTGCTCCTTGATGAGTCTGTCATTAATTCATGGTTTCAAGTCAACATCCATGTAGGGGAAAGTTAACTTTTAATCTGGTCCTAGGTTTTCAGCAGGAACTATAATTTTCATTTCCAGTTGCAAAGGCATGCTCTTACATCAGCTGTAAAATGAGAGTTGGTGATACAATCTCCATAATATGACAAAATCACAACAAATATTCAAGCTTGTTACCTGATTTCTAAACTATTGCTGGTGAGCATAATAGATACTTCTTAGCATGTACAGTTCTGAGTATTTATAGATGGTTCCACCTACACTTGTGTGGCAGGACTTCTCATTTGTGCTGTACTCCTAGTTAAATTTAATAAGCCAGTTACATCTGGAAACTAGCTTTGAAACATTTGGACTACAGTAATGCTCTCTCTTTGAAGTGCAGCTTCTTCTGTCTTAAATTACTGTAGTTTTTCTTCAGTTTATGTTATCTAGGTAAACCAAGTACAAAAAAATTATATGTTTATTGGCTTTAAAGAAAAAAAAATCCTGTATTTTTAAAATTAATATTGTGTCTATGTTTAATGTTTTTTGAATTTATTGTTAAAATAAACAGCCCCTGACCTATTAATAAAGAAAAACCTATTTATCAAAGTCTTGTGCAGAATGTGAAGAAAGTAAGTAGTTGTTCTTTTAAGGTTATTTTTTGAATCTTAAAATTTGGTGCAGACTGTTGTGCTTTGTATTGCTGAAAAACAATCAAAAATCTCTTGTTCAGCTTCAGGTGAGCTGTATCACTGTACTGCATTGTTGGAATGTAAGTGAGCATTGAAAACCCTCTGCAGACTAGATATACATTTGATTTGCAGATTATCTGCCAATGACCTTTGGGACAAAGCTCTTTATGAAATCATTGTCAATAACTTTCTGTTGGGTTGACTTATGGAACAGGTTGTTCTTCAAGATTTCACAGGAGATGGATTAAATATTATAAAGTACAAAGTACAGAAACTCCATAGGGCAATCTAAATGATGTTATAGGAACTGAGCTATATTACAAAGAATATTAAATATGTTTGCAGTCTTCTGTTGTTTTTCACGTGAATGCCAGGCCCCTTTTTGTCTAGTGGTTTGCATAGATACGCAAAGGAGAAATAACAACAGCTAATCAGTTTTGTTTTATGTAAAGCTGTTAATAAGTTGATACTTGAGTTCCCTAAGAGAAAAAATAAAAATCTGAGTGTTCTAATGATGTGTGTTGATGCTTGGTGTGTAAATTGCTTGGTGAAGAGGAGCTGCTGTATTCACTTCATTTGAAAAAGGAATATACTTAAAATGAAAGTAGCATGACACAGCCAATGTTGTATATATGTGCTAAAATTAGCATGGATTAGTCAAGTTGCAGTGTACCTGAGACAGTTGGAGCAATGCTGGTGGGGGCCTTACCTACTCAGAAGTTGTTTTACAACTTTTCTAGATAACTGTGTCAGAGCAGGATTTTTTTCTACATTTAAAAGTCAGGAATTTGCTGAGGGTTAATGTGTGTGTGCTACTGCACACAAGATGGCCATCCCATCTGTGGGGCAAACTGTTCTGTCTGAATCAGCAGATCTTATAGGAAGCACTGAATATATCCTGGGAGTCAAACATGTAACTTTGAGAAATCCCTGGGTGTTTGAGCCATCTACCTCCAACACGCCTCATGAGTGACCAGAAAATGCAAATATCCTTAATATAATAAATCACTTCAATCTCACCATTTTACTCATACTTTGATGCTCCTCAGCTTCCAAGGTTTGACAGTATTTTTCACAGACTTCACACTAGATAAAAGCTACCTTTACAGGTCCAGTGGAGACCCACCTGAGCAGGAGTTCCTGCAGCAGAGATTTGGACTTTGTTGAGATGTCCCTGTGAGGAATTGTCATCGAGGATTATGGGAGGCAGCTTTGTGTTAGGAGCTGTCTGGAGGCTCTTTAATTTAGATAGGAAGCAGTACTTCCCATTCACATGCAGCAATTTGATGTGTGTTTTAGAAGGCAGAACATTTCACAACACAAGGAACAGTTTATTCCAGGGGAAGCAGGAGACCAAACCTTGCATGGAGAGACCTTTGTCATTTGGACCATAAACTTCTTGTTTTTCCCATTACTTTCCCAGGTGCTTAGAGACACGTAAGCATCATCATAACTCAGTAATGGTACAAACAATTGTAGTAAAGCTCAAATTTTTTTTT
Source organism: Hirundo rustica (assembly GCF_015227805.2). Lineage (NCBI taxonomy): Eukaryota > Metazoa > Chordata > Aves > Passeriformes > Hirundinidae > Hirundo > Hirundo rustica. Next base: position 11,850,578 of record NC_053455.1, on the reverse strand, counting down.
CAAGAAAAATAGGAAAAATTCTCAGTCTGAGTGACCCTAATATAACTAGAACAAGTGGAGATTCCTATATTTTACATCCATCCTGCTAAATAACATCTTATGCAGAAAAATCTTGAGAAGACCTCCACCAAAGTTTACTATTTCAGCCTTCAGGCTAAATGTATTCTTCAAAGCAGTTTAAAAATTTTCAGTTTTATTTTAAAAAAATGTATCAAAATAAATTGCCCATTTTTTCAGTGCTTTCTTGTTCTTCTGGCTAACCTGATTTCAGTACAAAGTTATCTCTGCTACATAACTAAAATTTAGCATTATCCTCAGTATCACTTAAATAATCAAACTGCTTGTTGTATTTATCAAAATGTATTCCTCTCTGGGTAAAGAAATTATCTGCTCTTACTTCAAGACCTTTACTGCAAGAACTTAATCAAACAGTGGGCTTGCAGCCATCTTTTCTCTCCACCCCTGTTTCTGAACGGCAGGATAAGGCTATTTTGGTGGAAACCAATCAAGATGTTAAAAGCTGTACAACTGCCAGAAGGGGCTCTGATGTTTCTTCCTCTGAAGGTAAAGACGACTCCAGCTTATTTCTAATTGTGTGATATAGCTTCAGTAAAATTCTACCACAGGCTGTCGTGGGCAGCTCTGCATTATTAATTCATTTGGACATTAAAATATATAGCCAAAGTAAAATGTATGATAACAGGGGTGCTACACCTTAGTATATGTTCAAATTTTTGCAGCTCTCAGTGTGTCTAAATTAGTGTAGCTTTCAGAGGTTGCCTTGTGTGTAATGTGACCAGTTCACTGGTCTCCACTTGAGGTCTTGGTGCTGCAGAGTTCTGAACCAGGAGTGAAGGGAGGTACCAGTAGAGAGGATGCTGAACTGACATCTCTGTCCAAGAGTGTTTGCTGCTGGCTCTGCTGCTGACCCACAAGTCTTGCTGGCGTTTGAAGGACTCTTAGGCAGCAGGGTTCTACTTAGAGTGGTCTCATATCAGTGAAAAGCAAAGTATTTCTCCAAATCTTAGAACAGGGTAAAGAATGCTGCTCTTAAAGTCTGTTGCATTTCCATTCCTTTGGAATCTTTCCTTTTTAAGAACAATGGAAAACTGGGAAAACCAGATGTCTGCCAGAATAAAAGTCAAAAGAATGATTGGCGTGTTTAGAGATCTTGATCTCATTTAGCGAAGGCTTTATTCTGCGAACGCAATTTTCTAGTGTCTTTTAAAATGATACATGTTGTATAAAACATTCTAAAAAACAAATCTATGCTTTATAGAAGGAGTCAGTATGTTTTGAAAGTCTGATGTAATTTATTTCCCTGAAGTTTTTAAAGGAAAATAAAATGGTTTCAGAACAATTTTCTTACTAATGATATTTTGGTTCCAAGGAAGGAAGCTAGAATTGTGAAGATTTCACTTGCCAATGTAGAAAAAACATACATAAAAGTAATGAAAATAGGCATGTCAATTTACTCACAACTTAATACTGTCAAGCAATGTAACTATTAAAAAATGCTAGCAACTGTATGATGGCTGTTTTGAACAGTTTTATACTATAGGTTCTAACTGACATATTAATTAAAGCTCTAATACTTAGTACCAGAAACTAGGTTGCTTTTCCACATCCCTCTGTGTCTTTGCCAACTTGATTCTAGCTGACGAAGTTGATAAAGTTTGATTGTTCTTAGGTTCTTCAGCATGACTCCTCAGTTTTTGGTTTACATTCCCCTGCTGGGTGGCAGTCATTCCTGCAGAGAAATTCAGATGATATCTAAGGAACTCAACTCTGAGTTGTGTTAGTACTTCTCTTCAGTTGCCCATTTTCCTGGAAGTATTTTTAGTGGCAAGATCATCTTCCTGATCTTGTTTCAATATTTTTTTTATTTTAGTGGGGGTGAACCTGTGCCCCTGGTACCATTCATTGAACAAGTAAGGTATATAGTTCCTGCTGCTTTTAATTCTGTTTAAACTGACTTTGTCACTTTGTAATGTGCTCTTGTCACAGTACAAGCGTGCCTTGTATTACATCGTGATACTAAAAATAAATGCATATTTGAAAATTATAGCCCTCATCTCTCTTTAGAAAAACAAACTTCTCTGCCAAACACACTGCACTGCAGTAAACCTTGTGCCTCTAAAACTCAAAGCTTGCTGCCATATCTTAACTAGATGTTCACTGGAAATGCTACAAAACAATGAAATAGCCCATGGTTGTGGTATGAAACACATTAAAAAAAAAAAAAACAACAAAAGAACCAAAACCAACCAACCAACAAAAAAACTCCACCCAAAACCCCCTCAAACATGGTTTTATTTTCAAGTGAATGGGGGAATGCTCCAGCATTTAAGAATACTCTGAAGCTTAATTTTTAAAGCATGTCTTTAAAAAGACCACCTCAAATTTAAAATACTTTCATTTAAATAGTGATCAAAGATATTAATTTCAGCAAGATATTGATCCTTGAAACATTATAAAAAAATAGAAATAATATAAAATAGAATAATTTTTTTTTCTTCTCATTTAAAGGAGTCTACTTAATTTTTTCATTTGTTTATTAAACACAGTAAACCTTATAAGTTACCGTTCTGCCAAATAAAGGAAGTATTAGATTTATTTTGAATGATTTATTAGGTATCAGCAGTCATATGGTAGTGACTGACTTTTGCAAAATTTTTCTGCATTGTGTAATGGCAGAGATGTGTGAGTGGAATTGATAGGCCATCCAAGAAGAGAATTTCATGAGGATGTGTGACTCGGAAGCTTGGAGTCATGAAGAAGTAGATTATTACATATCCTATTGTGATGTTACTCTGTGCATATAGCCTGAAAGAAACTGCCTGTTCAGCTTTGTTCTTTTTGTGCAGCCCAGGTGTTGAATGGAAACAGTTCAGTATGAACCTGGCACAGTTTCAGCTCAACAGGCTTGGCTTCAAATATTCCATAATAAGAATATTTTACAAGGAGTTGCTGCATCATGAAAGTACTCAGAACTGCTGCTGAGTTACCTTGAAACTTTTAGCTGTGTTTTCATGTAAAAGACATGACAGGCCAAGATTTCACCCTGAACTTGCTCATACTTCAACACTATTTCAGTTCTTATCATAGAGGTATTAATTTTAGGCAAATATTCTTTATAAACAAAGTCATTTTAATCTCTAGCTTCAGTTTATAAGAGCAGCAGGGCTTACTTCTGAATAATTGTGTAATATTTTAGCACTTATTTACTTTAATCAAGTGTTCGAATATGGTATTAGTATTTTGCTAGTCCATGTTACTGCGCCCATGCATATGTTACTCGTGTTTAGCAGCATTTCATCTGGACACCAACTGTGTGAAGGTGCTGTGCAACACCTGCATGTGAGGGTTGTGAAATGCTGGAGGTTTGAGCTTGTTTGTCCAGAAAGTGCATATAATTAACAAGGAAAGAATATTGAAACCACTGAGTGGAAATAAGGCCTCAGCTATCCATCTCTTCTTTCTGTCTGTAATTCCAGACACAAATGACATCCAAGAAGTAGGAATTCACAAGAGTCCATTTTTCTTTACTTTTATAATTTCTGAATCACATGGTTAAAAAAAAGAGTTTTCACAGATGAGATTAGTATGTTCTGAGGACATGATACAATGGGAATATATAATTTGCAAATTCTTTTATAGAAATGTCTGTGAAATATTTATATCGGTATTGTTCTGTATCTTACTGTTACCATTTTAAAAATATAATTTACTTCTTTCTGAAGAGTTCTATTTGCCAGTTTTGACTTGAAAGGCTCCCATGGAGGCAACATTAATTATTTACACTGGCAAAACCCCAGACAGTTTGTATACTTTAAAATTATTTATGTCTTCATTTTTCCTTGGTTGATTAGATTTTCCTCGTGTTACAGGTTAACTTTTGAAGTAGGGAATCATTAGGCCTATTTAAATAAAGTGTAGTAGCTCTTGTGAAAGCTTTACCGAGAATATTTATTTATTGTATGTAATCAGATGGGCAGCTCTTGCCACAGTGGTATGGAGTTTTTGTTTCCTTTTTACAGAATTCTCTTTTATTTGTCTTGTCCCTCCTTTGCCAACTGAACATGTCAATGTTTTATCTTCTTCTGTTTTCGTAAAATCATTTTATAGGATGCTGGCAGCTTGAAATGCACTTTTGATTGGGTTTTTATTTTCCTATTAATGGGAAAACCACCCAAAATGAAGCTTCACAACTAGCAATTATGGAGCCTTCCTTGGGGAGAGGGCTGCTGAGTTTCTGTGGGAGGGAAGATTAAAATAAAATACCAAATAATTGGAAATGTGTTTCATAGGCATGGTTGGCATGAAGCTCATGTAGTGCTTATACTTAACATTTGCTGGATTTTCTAGGATTAAAGCTTTTTGACACGCATGCAAATCAGTTTTCATACCACTGAGGAGTTTCTAGTAGTAGTGCCAACTAGTATGCCACAAATATTATAACTTAAAATGCTCCTGCCTGAATAAAGCCCCCTACAAAATTAGAACTATCTTATTTCTAATACACTGGGTTATTTTTGGGTTTAGTTTGATTTGATTTTGATTTTTAATTTGATTTGATTTTGTTTCTGGGTTTTTGTTTGTTTGTTTGGGTTTTTTATTTGTGTTTGAGTTTAGGGGGTTTTTGTCTTTTTTTTTGTAAAAGGGAACGTTTTATACCTCATTGGTTTGATTAATACACTTGTGACATTTTAATATATTTTTTTTAGGGCAAAAATAACAAATTTAGATCTTATGCTGGTCATCTCAGCTAATTGAATTTATTGTATTTTTCTACTTCTCGTTCTCCTTGTTTTTTACAGTAGTAAAGGTTGTCTAGTAATAAGCTATCCAAATACAAATTCTTATTCTCTTATTCAGATATTAAAGCAATAATAAAGTTGGTTCTTCCCTTCATATTAGTAAAGTAATTGCATTTTGAGTTACAACTGCTGCAAGAAGAAAGCTAGTGGAAATCTGTAAATGTTCAAACGACAACATTGATATATACTTCTTACACCATGTCTAGAGGAAGAGGGATGTCATTTAAAATATGTTCCCTAGAACACTTTAAACATTCCTGAAACAAGTGTTCAACACATCTGAAAATGTGTTAGCTTTGTCTAGCTCTACAGAATCCTGCAGAAAAAAAAATCTTTTTCTGGGACAGTTGTTTTAAAAATTAAGCTGCTATGTCCAAAATGTTATCACTCATAGTCCATGTAAGAATCTGAACAACTATTTACATCTTTCATAACTGTTTGAAAATATGTTTATTAGCACTTGAAGGTTATACACAAAGGGACCTTAGCTCACAGGGCGTTTTTTGAGCTTAATTTAGTTTCCATACGGTATAATTGTGGGTTTAGACAAAAGAATTCAAGTGATCTCTTTTGTAGTTCTTTCAACAAATTTTGCTTTGTACAACAACAGTATTCTTCAGCTCAATATTTTAAGAAGACATGAACTGAAGCAAGAATAAAACATTCCAAATATTCCTGTAGTTACTGTAGGAATTTATATATTACATGCAAGATCAGACTTTTTTTAAGACATGCAGTGGCTGGAGAGGCTTAGGCACCCCAAGCAATTCTAATGCTTGGCTATTTATTGCTTCCCTTCCTGCCATTCTCATCTCAGTTCTATGAACAAAAGGCTGTACCTCTTTATGTAGCCCCTTATCCTTGGTGCTGTTGGTTAGAGATAACCAAGAGGCACTTTTAGCTCTTGCAGTCCTGCCCAAATCTGCACCTCATGCTACTGGGGAATCTGAAGAAGCAGTAACAGCAGGAGATACCTTTTAATAATTTTTCCATGAGACTATTTCTGCCCTCTGGCCCATTGATTTTCAAAGACCCTTTTAAAGTACAGATCAGAGCTTTCTTTGAAAACTAGAAAAGACATTTTATGTAGATAGTTTGGGGATTCCTTCTCTACTGTATTTGTTAGAAAATACAGTATTTAGATATTGATGAAATTGGAAAAAAAAAGTGGTTCTGGGAGTACCATTCTCTTGAATCTCTACATGTTAGCAGATATGGCACATTATCTTTCAGACCTGAATTCAGTTCTGCAGTTAAAAAAAAGGTAAAAAACGGAATCAGTTTTGTCCCCTTGAGCAGTTCTGTACCAAAAAAGGGTAAGGAGAGGCTCATGTCTTTTCAGCTTCAGAAGTCTGTAGAGCAGCTTGAGTATGCTGTGGAATGGAACAGTCTATTCTAGTCAAAGCATAGTAATTTCTTCATGCATCCTGCAACTCAGTACTACCCCACATCATCCTTGAACAGGGCTGTTTCTTAAATGCCACTTTTATATTTATAGTAATTGACAAGTTTGAAATGGTTTCTTACTGTAATTCATTACGAGCCATTGACAAAGGAAGTTGGTAACTCAACTTGGCACAACTTGGCTAAATTGAGGGGGGAAGAGTTCTTTTAGTATGGATGTTATTTTGAAATGAACATTAATCCATCCATTAAAAAAAGTTTTTCATTCTGTTACACATACTCCAGAAATTAATTTCTTGTTTAGTATTCTTGACTGGCTCTGCTGTAGTTCCTCTATGCATGCAAATTCAAAATGCATACAACTCAATTCCTCACTTGCTTCCAACCTCTAATTTATCACAATTGAATCATTGTTCTCAGGTTCACTGTGCAATTAGTGACTGCTTGAATAAATGCACCTTTCTCCTTCTAAAAGTCAGGGTGCTGGATTTTCTTTTCTGCAATCTAAATTGGAGACAAGTGCATCGTAGATAATGATAGCATGGCACTGAAAGAGATGTGCTCAATTTCTAATTTATCAGTCTTGGTGTGCTTGATGGGTTCTCATATTATTTTGGATACTCCGCTGATGTTACTGTGTCCTTCTTTTTCTGGGAATGAATCTCTAGTTTGTATGATCAGTAAGATAAAAGCCTTTCTTTTGTGCCTTATGAGCTGGTTGATAGTGCAGCAGACCCCAGAGCATTATTCTGCTGTTTGCTTGGGTATCAAGTGCTTCCCTCTCCTGATTCCTGCCGTGACTTTTTAAGAGAGTTTTTATCTTCAACCCAAACAGCTTTATTTTCCAAGGCTGTTCTCCTGAAAGCAGAAAATAGGATCTAGAAACATATCTATAATAAATCTCATCTCTTATATTGTGTTGTTGCTTATGTGCTTTGCGAACTTCTAATCTCAAGGGCAAGGAGGTCTGGTGATGTTACCTAAAATACACATAACAGTATTTCATAGCATTTCTAGGCTATACAGGAAAGCAAACAACTTCAGAAGCCTTTATTTCCAAATACTATGGAGAATGAGAAAGAGCAATTGAATTACAATGTGCCTCAGAGAAAGTAAAAGGAAAATTGCTTTTGTGAAGAAATCACTAGTATAATTTTGTCACTTTGCTGTTTGTACCTGCCATTTTGGCCCCATGTATTAATCCTAGCAGATAACTATGTAATCACCATGCTTTCTATAGTGGAAGAGGAAATGAAATGAAAAGTATTTATGGAAAAGAAATGGAAATGCAGTGTTCTAAATAGTGAAACACTATTATAAGAGTAAGAAACAGCAGTGAAAGATAAACCAGTTTGATAAATTAAATTTTAATAAAATTGGAAAAAATAAAATTAAAATTTTCATGATAGCTTTATGCCAGAAATTAGTATTGGCTGCTTATTTCTTTCAAATGCTGTATAATTAATTAGTTAATGATTGTAGATTTAGAGGCGGTAATATGACAATGTGTGTTATTTTTCTAATAACAGTTGCATTTTTTTATTATTATTATTCTTATAAAGGTAATGGATGGACTGGTTACTGTTTATAATGTATAACATTGTTTGAGTGCATGGCAAAAAAGAAATATTTTCAGAGTAGGAGGATGAAATGCGTGCTTTTAACTTTTTAGCTCAGCAATTAAAATCACAATGGTCATCACAAGATAAAAACAACCCCTGCTTTAATGAGAGTTCAGTATTTCATCTGGGAAAAATACTGCGAGAGCTGAGTTTTGAAGTCAAGCTGCAAGACTTAAAGCAGTTGATCTCTTGGTAAAAATGATTTCATATAAATGTGTCTTGCTTTGGCAGATGCATAATAATGTCTAGTCTTGTAATACTTAATACATGTTTCAATGTCTGTGAAGGAAGTTTTATATATCTCAGCCTCTGTATTTTTTAGTGAACTGTTTCCCCTGCCCAAGTAATTTATTCCATACTAAATATGATCTTTATTCCATGTAAATCTGGGAGTGTATTCTAAAAATGTTGATTGTAAAGGTATTTATTACTAGGTTAAAGTTTAGCAGCTTTTGGTATTTAAAGTGATTTTTTCTAAGTAGTTCTACGACAATTTTTTAATAAAAATTACTTTGAAATTCTTAAAACCATGACTTAGATTATGGTGTTGTGGCCTTTATTTTCAGCCTTAAACTGGTTTTGAAAACAAATCCTTTTTTTGAGTTCATGTATAGAAGCCATTCAGAAGAATACGTTTGGGATCCTCTTCTGGTAAAGAGGCTGTAATTCTTGTTCCTTTTTGCCAAGGAGGGTGTGATTCACATCGATCACTTGAAATAGGAAGCTTTAATGGCACTAGTTCCTAGAATTCGGAAGTGAAGAAAAAAAGACAAGAAGGGCCCTTATTTTCACACACATTACTCTTGACACACTTGACTCTCAGTTGAAATGAAAACCCTGAAATGCCCATCATCCTGGAGAATCTGCTGACCTGACATCTGAATCTTGGGCAGAGAGATGCAAACTCAAGTGCAGGGGACTCATCCTTTTGCAACCTCTCCTTTTTCCAGTGATGGTGGCTGCCTGTGTGGGGCAAGCACCAGCAGCTGAGCAGACCTTCCTCCTAAACTTTGGGCAGAGTACAGTGGAACTCTCTCACAAGCCACATTTTCTTCACTTACCACTGGCTAAACAGTGGAAATACACAGGAATGGGGAAGCACTTAAGAGGCTCCCTAAGGAAATGCAGACATGATGGTGGCTTTGCAGTGATCCTCTGACAGGATCTGAAGCATTTTCCATTGTAATGAAATACAGAAGAGTCTCCATATGTGCATATGACGTGGTTAACATCTCTGTCACTTCGAGGCACCGTCTGGTGCTTGTAACCTGGGGCTCCGTTGCAGCTGAGCATTTCACCATGATCCCCAGTGAAAACTGATGAAGCTGGGTAGGAGCAGGGGGAGGAACGCTGGACTGAAATGGGAAGTTGCTCCCCTAAGTGCTTGTTTTTCTCTTGGTCTTTTTCCCTCAAAACGTGGTTCTGCAATTAAAATTTACATTAATCATCAGTAAACTAAGTGTATTTCCTCAGTCAAAACTGCCTTGCCCATGCAGCTCTAATTCCAGAAAGCATTGCACCACCATTACCTGGGCAAAAAAAGAGCTGATGGAAAGTAAAATGGTGGAGGGAAATGTGTTACTTGGTAAATTGTCCCTTGGGCATGGTCAGTGGTCTCGTCCAGGAGAGTGGATCACTTGTTCCAACTCGCATAATGGAGGGAAATGTGCAGCTTTAAGGACGTGCTATTTCCAATAATGTAGCATTTTTTAATGAAGCATGAACTCAAAAGTGCTGTCAGACTTGCTTTACTTTGCCTTTCTTGTGAAAATTGAGTTTTTGTACTTAATCTCTAAAACATGACGGAAAATATCGGAAGCATGTACCACCTGTTTTTCCTTTCATCTTGATTCATTCATTAGCTTCCCTGTTATTAAAAGCCCTCCAAGACATAATTAACCCTTTTTTGATACTGTGAAACTTGAAACAATCTTTCAAACTCATTAAAAGAGAGAAACTTACTTTCAAAAGCAGTTTAGTATTAACATTTGCCTGATTTTTTTAACTTGTGATTAGGGTAGAATACTAAGAGTACGGCCCTCACAGTTTCAGTCTTTACTGGCTAGTCAAGTAATTAATGATAATTGGTTGCTTTGCATTGCATAACTGTGCTTCGTGATAGAAGATCTTTTGATAAAGTAATTTTCTATAATGGAATGTTGTCTTCTGAGTATGCATTATGTAATGAAGCTGCCAGCAAGTCCTTTTTGTCCAGTAAGAATAAAATATAATAGAATATAAAAATGTATTACCCAAAGTCTCACTTTTTTCTCTCTCTTTACATTCTAAATTCAATAGGTATTATATTGTACAACCATAGGATTTTTTATAATCCAGTTTTTACTGAAGAAGAGCATTTATAAGAAAATAGTTTTGATGTTTAGCCTTCTGTCACAGAACTGCTCATACTGATTTTTATATGGGACATTTGTTGCTAAACTTCTAATTTTATCTTAATACTATGACAAAAAGAGAACCATGAAAAGGATATGCTTTTAGTTTTTGTCAACAGTACTTGGTATCTAAAGTCAAAGTGGTTGTATTTTCTAAAATATATTACTTGGAAACAAGTACCTCTCTCTTTAAAAATTGCTTTTAAAATATGAGCAGGAACTATTTATGTTCTGAAAATGCTACTTGTAATATACTTAAAAAACCATTGGATAACTAGTAGGATTTTCAGAAATTCTCAGCATCAACTTAATTCTGTCCAGAAGAAAATGAAAAATGGAAGGACTTAGAGCAGTCATTAAAAATCTCCATGTAGCTGCATGATAATATTTTTATCTGCCTCTGCAGTGAAGTTAATGTAAAATTCTTAAAATTTTACTTAAAATTACAATTAAAATTACAAACCAAGAAATATGATAAAAAAACATGTATGGGCAGGTGTGAAAACTGTAATCTGCCAGGGTTCTTCTTACTTGATGGAAAGCAAGATATGATAGAGACAAAAATTTGGGAGAAATATGATTTAAAGTGGATACATCCCTGCATAGAGTAGGACGGCATTATGAATGGGAAAGTATAATGTGAATTGAAAGCAATGTAGACATTTCAAGACATAACAAAAGTAGTAACAATGTATTACTGGTTTGTGGCTTGTTAATAAATTGCCCTAATTCTAATCAACCATGCAATTATTTCAAATCATTTTTTACAGCTTAGCTGATAACACTTTGAGAATGCAAATCTTTCTCAACTTCAATGACTTGCTGTAGTGAATTATTATTGAAAGAAATACTGTGATTCTTTGTAAAGATGTCCTTATCCTTCTTTTTAGGTATGGGATGCTGTAGATACAGGCTGCTGTTTAAAAACCTACACCTGTCACTCTTGTGCTGTTCGAGCTGCCCGGTGGTCGTCCTGTGGAAGAAGGATCCTCAGTGGGGGCTTTGATTCCATGCTGCATTTAACAGATGTAGAAACAGGTAAAGGCCATGAAGAGTTCATTATAGCTATTTCTTTATTGTGTACAGATAACTAGGGATGTTGCTAGCCTTATTCTTTTTTCTAAAATATAGACAAATCTGTAGAGGAAAGTTAGAATCCTTGAAATGTGACCTGACTTAAAAAATGTATTTTGGCAATTAAGTGTAGTTGGAGAAGTTTGAGAAAACTGAAATGTCTTACAGTTCACGATCACACGTAATTTCTGTTGTCAGATTCTACACAGATGAATGGAATGAAATGTGTATTTTTATGCTCTGTCATGGTCGTTCATTAAAGTGTTTGAACAGCCTCTTAAAGGCAGACTTCAGTAACATTTACACATATATTTAATTTAAACATAGGCTTGTATCTCATTCTCTGTTGGGTTGAAATTTGTGCTTGAAGTTAATTAGGTGATTTTTTTCTTTTTCCTGAATAGGACCTTAATTAGAAGTATAGAAATTCTGGTATGAAACCTTGAGACTGACCTTGTGTTGCTTTGATGCGTTTTTGGATTTGATTTGGGATTTGATTGTTGTAACCTTAACAACTAATTTCCTGGATGCTGTGTCTCCTCATGTCTCCTTCACAAGCTGAAGTGCTGCTGTCAGCTACATTTCTTCTCTCCCCAATGTATGTTACCAACATCCAGCAGCATTCACTGGGGCTGTGCACAATAGGACATCTCTGTGTGCGTGTATGAATTAGATCCAAACCGGGACCTTCTCAAGGGAAGAGATGCAATTTTACATTTCCCACTTAGTTTATTTTTAAGTGTTTAACTCCTTCAAAGGTGCAATATTTTTTGTAAGGCTACAATAGAAATCCTTACAAAAATTACAAGCAGTTTTTGTCTAGGAGGATTTTCTCTTGTGTAAAAGCAAGAGGTACATTGTACATTAATATCTGGAAAGCAGAAGTCCTATTCAGATGAACTGGGAAAGCAGCCAAGAAAATTTTAAAATATTGTTCATATGAGAAAAAGGTTCTTTTTCATGCTCCAAGAATTTATTTTTCTCAACAGTAGTCGTACCAGAAGAATTTGAATTCAACGATGGCTGGAAGGGAGCTGTTGCAGTGGAGGAATGTAAAATATGTTACAGAATACTGATGTTTTGAGAATATTCAGCTTTTTTTAATGAGGAAAGGAGCTTTATATGCTTGGTGTAGTAGTATGTGAGGTTAATATAGCAAGTCATTAATTTATTAAACTTCTACAGCAACCTTTGTAGTCTCACATATAACTGAATCTTACTAATCCCAGTGGATTTACTTTTGTCTGTAATGCTTACAAATTCTAAATAGAATGGCTATCTTCTTAATGGGATTTATAGTAGCTGAATAGATTTTGTGTGTCTGAGTAATTTTTCCATACTCTGGGAAAAATCTCATAAAATCGTTGGAAAAATTCCAAAGATACATAATTTAAATAATATACTTTAATTTCCAACATCTCTTTGGCTTAACTATCCAGCTACGGGACAGAATTCTGGATTAAGTTGATTATAGTGATTCATTTATACTTCTCTAGGAAAGTACAACAGTAGCAAAATACATTTACTAAGTTTCAAAGCAGGTAAGTTTATGAATGGTTCTTTCCTTACTGACTTGTGAGTTATATAGTGTCTCTAGCTACTTACATATATTATGTGTATGTGTAAAAGGAATGCTTATATACTTGGAATTATCAGGTATTCATTACTGCCTTATTTAAAGAACACAGAATTCCTTGTAGTTCCTCTGAGCTGCTGTTGTGATTGGACCTGACTTTAGCACCTCATTTGGAAAAGCTTAATATGAGCGATCAGAATTTTAGTCTGATTTCCTATGTGTGCAAGCCAGTTCCTAAATTCCTTCCCTATTGTAAAGTTACTCTTCTTTTCAAACATTTCAGTCAGTTCTGTTCAGAGAGAAGAGGAAAGAAGTTTGCCTCTGGATTCCAAATCAATTTGATATAAAAAGCCTCATTTCCATTTGAAAAACACTAAGGCATCTATAAGATTTTGATTTACATTAGTTCACTGAATCATTCATTCCTCCTCACTCTTCATCAATGCTGAGATGATTTCTTCTTTGATTAACTTCAGATAGATGTTAGAACCGTTCCTTCACAGAGGACTTTCATATACTTTTTTGGACTTTAGTCCTAATTACTTTCCATTGCTAGTGTGAACTAACTACCAGTGTGTTTAAATGTAGTAAATGCATGCCAGTGGCATTTTATAAATAATAATGCTCTCCTTTAGGCTCTGTGCTCTTGTATATTTTGTTCTGGTTAAACATTTTTCCAGTCATTTCCTAAAATCTAATCTTTCTTGTCTTTGTTTTCAGTATAGGTTTTATATATTACATCTGTGCTATAAAAATTGCTGCATGTCCTTCACTAAAAGAAACCTAATGGTCTATATAGAACAACTTAAAAAGTTTTAAAAAGGTTGCAAATACAGCTTAGTACATGCATGGTATTGAGCTGCTGAGTTGTGGGATTTTATTTATTTTCTGTTGATTTTCTGTTGGGAACATAGTTTCTGCCCTGTTAAATCAAAATAGTAGTCTGACTAATTGTTCTGGGTCTGATGAAGGCTAGTTATGATTTTTATCAAAGGAATGTGTCAGGAATTTTTTAACAAACAGCACTACAATGAATTCTTCAGGAAATTTTCTTTCTAAGATTGGGCTTTAGTTTGGGTATCCCATGTCCTAATATGTATTACATCTTCTGGAGATTTGGTTTTTTTAAAAATCTTTATGATCTTAACAACATCAGAATAGAAGCAAACACGGAAATCTTATTAATCATGAAACAATTTTTGTTGTTGGCAGTGAAATCCTGATATAAGGCTAGATGACACATCCATGAAATCTTATCCTTTAGTTTTACACCACCAAACCTCTTGCCCTTGTCATGTGTATTTAATGAAATTTTTTATATATAAAAAATCTAAGATACTGCAAGCATTAGAAATGAGTTGATAACAATCTCAGGAATGGAATGTGGAATGGAGTAATCCTGTGCAACAGACCAGGATGATGCTAAACTGGTCAAAAAGAAACTTTGCAGAGAAATACCTGGAGGTCCTGGTGCTGAGTATGAATCATCAGTGTTCTCTTGCAGCAAAGGGCAACATCATTCCAGGCCAGATTAGGAACTATTTAACTAATATGTCAAGAAAACGATACCAGGCTCTTCTCAGAGATGTACAGTGAAAGGATAAGAGGCAAAGGACAATATAGGAACATAGAAACTTGTTGGCTCTACTCAAAGGTCATCAAATGCTAAACCGGGCTGCTCAGAGAAGCTGTGGAGTCTATACTTGGAGATCCGCAGAACCTCAGTGGAGACACCCTTAAGTAATCTGCTGCAGCTGAACCTAAATTGAGCAGGGATTTGGATTAGATGATCCCTGGAGGTCCAACCTACATGATACTGTAATAAAGAACGCACGAAGAGAAGAATCCAAGTTCATGAGGTACAAGGAGTTCTCTTACCGTGGCTTGGATAAGAGATAATAAACGTTGCTGTGCAAGTCTTTTTTAAATTCAAGTTTTGTAGATCATCATTTATTATCTTCAAGGGCCATCCAGTGCCTTAAGACCAGGATGTGACGCTAAGACTCTCCACAGATATGATTTTAGTAAAAGCTGTTGTACACATTCAGTATGGGTCAGACCCAAAATATGCATAAATTTTTAAAGAACTCAAGGTTATTAATGAGTCATTCACATGAGTGGTTCCATGATTAGTTGGAGTTTTCATGAGGCAAGTTCAGTACTGCTCTATGGAGATTCATGAATATTGGTAGATCTAAAACCTTCAAATTTACTACCTGTTACTGGTTAATATTTTTTTATTGTTCTATTTTATATACATTATTTCTTTATAAAAATAAAACCTTTTGAATGGTTTCACAAATGTGATAATAATATAGCAGTCTGAGATTCCCTGGTTTTGTTTTTCTCTAATAACACAGTCATTTTCTATGACTGGTAGTTGAGACATTTTGTTATTTACAGAGTATTAAATAGTGCTATATTCAGAGAGCACTGGCGAAAAAAACCCCAAAAACCACTTTTAAAACAGTTCTAGGTCAAATATATTTGACGTTTAACTTCTGTTACGTCCAGATGCAATGGAGATGCTCTACCAACATTGGA
Source organism: Hirundo rustica (assembly GCF_015227805.2). Taxonomy (NCBI): domain Eukaryota; kingdom Metazoa; phylum Chordata; class Aves; order Passeriformes; family Hirundinidae; genus Hirundo; species Hirundo rustica. Next base: position 11,835,145 of record NC_053455.1, on the reverse strand, counting down.
AGGGTAATTGTATTTTTAGAATTTATTTATAACTGTTTTATTTTTGGAATGCTTGTTTTATTCATCAGTAGATTTTTCATTAGTCACAAATGAATTGGTATAATAGCACAGGCAGAACATTGGCTGGGTTTTTTACTATTTGCATATTGTAGATACTTTTCATTTCTTTAATATTATGACAGAGGGAATGTTCCAAGAAATTTTGGCACATTTCCTAAGTTGCCAAATGCTGCAGTTGTACTTTAGTTCATGGACTGAGCTTGCTTTCAAATATAATTTCCTCAGAATTATAATGAGAGAGAGAGAGTTTCTTAATGGAACATTTTGTACCTACCAAGAGAGTGGTTCAAATTTTATTTTCTATGTATTTTTTTCTATTCTAATTTGATAGTCCTATAGATATAACATTACTATTTTTAATGTACTCGTATTTGTTCACATAGGAGTTTTAGTTCTCTTACCTAAGCATCACCCCATCACCCCAGGAAAGCTGTGGCTTTCCTCTGTTCCTCCTTTTCTTTCCCAGTACTTTTAGAGAGTACGTTTTAATATGCAGAAAGCTTTTATATGACACCTCAGAAAAAAGAGAAAAAAGCCCAGTTGATTGAAATTGGTTTTGTTTGCCTTTTTTTTTTTTTTTTTTTTTGTCCTTTTGGTTGTATGCAGGCACCTTAGATGTGAGGTCAAAGGTTTCCCCCAAGATTCAGCACTTTTATGAAATATGTTGAGTACACTTTAGAGATCACTCTCCAGCTAGGAGAGTGTAACAGGATTTTACTTTTTATGCTCACTGGTATAAAGCCTTGCTAAAAGAAGAGAGAAAAGTATTTATTTTGGAGATGTTTCAAAGGTTAAAAGAGAAAATGATTTGATATTTCAAACATCTTCATGTGCTGTGAACTTGTGAACATGTAGTGACAAAAATTGGGAAAAACCTAGTCAATACAACTTTGGTTCTTAAAAAAATAGTGAGGTCATTTGTAAGCACACCAAGAATGGAGAAGTAACAGACAGCATTGATTTGTTAAGAACAAATGATGTCTATCAATCTCATGTTTTTTCTCACTATTGTGCATGAGAAGGACTGTGACTGTAATGACATATTTTTGTATATATTGTCTTATGTCTTTTTCTAAACACAGAGGGAAATCCATTTTGCTAAGCAAAATTGTTCTCGTATCCTTATAAGTCTCAGGCCTCACTTTTCTTTGCAAATTAGAGCAAGGAAGTAAATATTTTTGGATTATGCAGTTTGGTGTGTGAACCTGTGGACCACTAAGTACAGTTACAGAAGCATCCTGTGCTGACTAACTGTGCTGATGTTCTGTGAAAAATTCAGAATGTTTTATAGCCTTTAAAACATCTGATTTCATGGCTGAGCAGTTTCACAGTAGGCTGCTGCATAAAGGAGCAGAAACATATATTCAAGATATTTTAAAGGGTTTTTTCCATATTGTGTATGTTGCTGTTATGTTACTGGCATTGGAGAATTGAATTAAAGCCTTTAAAGAACATAAAACACGCTGCAAAAGATATAGTAGATGTTGTTACTGAAATTGTGAAAATTAAGGATTTAGAGAACCATTTGATTTCTGCTTTGGAATAACAACCCCTTATAAAGGAGAATGATATGTGGTATGGATTTTCCCTCAATTAGCCAAAGATATTTTTAAAAGACCTAATTTTCTAGTCTATGAGTTGGTTATGCTGCCTTTAGGAACTAAAATGGAATAAATATATACACATTAAAGGTATATACAAACTTGCTGAGTTGTACCTGTTATGAATGAAAGGGTCTTCTCCTCAAAGGCCGTCTTTTGAAATATATAAAATAAGACCCCCCAAAGGTGAATATTTCATTTTCATAAACTGAGTAATTGTAGAGAAAAAGATGTATAACTGAAAAAAAAAAGATTTCAAGAAAGGTGGAGGAGGATCTATAACAAACACTGACCCTGGATTTCCCAAGCTTTGGGGTAGGTTCCATCATAGCAGGATTACAGCCTGGGAAGAATAAATTCTGCTCATAGTAGTATAACTAAGCAAATTTTGTAAAGAGAAATGCTAAGAGTTGAGTTCATCATCTCAAATTACTGAATTGCATGAGCTAATATGCCCCATGTCATCTTTTGCATTGACCTGTTCCATCTCTCAGATGGATATTTTTCCTAAATTTCTGAGTGAATTGTGAATAATTTTAGTTCTGACAGTAAGAGTGTTTCCTTTCTCTAACACTTTTTGAGTTTGTTAGCTGCTGCTGTTCAGCCTGTCTACACTCCAGTCTTGCTCATTTTCTCTGACATGGCACTAGAATGGAATTCATGCACTGTTTACTCAATTTCCAAAAAGAGATGTTTGACTGAATTTCACTTTGGGGAGACAATGAGAGAGGGAGAGTTGTCTTTCAAAGTGTTAATTGGAGGGCCTGAACTTTTAGGATTAGTTTATTGTGATTGTTTCTGACTTAAGTACAAAAAAATGGTTAATATCTGCATCAAATTGTAAGGTAGCAGCTTAAAATAGGAAAAAGAATGAGGTTCAAGAGTATAGAGGTGAATAAGATGCTCAGGTTGTTTGCATTAATTTAATTTATTATTATACTGTAATGTAGAATTCATAACCCTGAGATTATTATGGTTTAATTATGTTAGTGACTGTCACTGAGAGCTTTTGGATAAATTGCAGCCTCTAGAAGGCAAGGAAAGGGCAAAATCAATGCCTACCTCTTTCAAACGGGGAGAAAAAGTAGGGAATTAGAGCATTTTAGTTTCTGAAGAAAATATCAGGCAAATTATTAAATTACTTGGAAGCAGTTGGGAATGAGATTGAAAAATTGACTAATTAATAACAAATTATGTTAAATCAATCTTTCTGTGGAAAAGGTAACAGATCTTGTAGATAGTTGATGAAATGCATCTTGAACTAAATGCACATATTTTTTGCCTGTTTTACCTGACTTTCTCGTGTCTTGGGCTAGAGAACACAAGTATTATAGAAAAAGTAGTTTTGAGAAGGCTTGTGGAGGTAAACACATAGCAAAGCCAGTGTTTGCTGAAAGCTGAAATGAGGGGTTCCATTGCATCAGTTATGGATATGTCTAATGCCATTTGGACAACACACTTTGTGGAGAGCAGTGATCGCTTGGTGTGTCCTTTATAAAGCTGTGTGACTGGATTAGTACCGGTGGGCTGCATTTTTGCTAATTTCTGGCTGCAGTCCCATTGAAAACATGTTGATTATAATCCCAGAGTTTTTATTGAGCTGGGAACTAGTAAGAAACAAATTCCTTTGGGAGCAAAGTTCTATTAAACTGGGTAGTAAGCCTCCCTGTGGTAATGCAGTATTTTCTCAAGGCTGAGAGTAAGATGCCTGTGTATGTGGCTGTTGTAATGCCCCCCAAAATGATGCCTGCTAGAGCGGTACATGTGAGCAATATCTTGTTGCTCCTGTAAGTGATGATTTTAATTCTTTCTTCCTTCCCTGTGGAGTCTTTTTTTTTTTTCCCCTGTAGCTGTTGGGGTTCTGAAAGCTCCTATGGCAAGAAATGGTCACATGGTGACTTGTGGAGAAAATCTCTGCTGCCCTTATGACTTTTTTGTCGTTTTGTGGAAGGAACTCGTGGACAAAATTAAGTGTTTCACTCAGTGGTGACAGAGAGAGGCCCTTTAGATCTTCCACTGGCAATCAGTGATGAGTCATTTGACAAAAGGACAAAAATCCCCTGCAAATATTAGAATTCACATAGAACAACACTCACCCCTCCTTTAGGCTCTATGTAATCTTTTTCCCTGTCTTTTCCCTTGATGAGCCTGTGTGATGAAATAAAAACCTTTCTCTTCCTTAAACTGCATAAATAAGTAATTTCACGAGCCTTAGCCTATTGACTGTGTAAGCTGAGTTCAGCAGATGAGGAAAATGGGACTGATGATGAAATCAAATAAATCGACCCCAGGGAATGAAATAAGCATAAAAAAATCTGTGTGAATGATTTTCAGTATTGTACACCTAACTGCGAGAGTTTACATCTGTCAGCTAATGTTTTTAGCTGAAAGTATTTTCAGCTATTTAAAAAAGCCTTTTTTAAGATAACCCTCACTTGCATAAAATGTAAATTAAAGAATATTTTAAGAAGCTTTTATCATAGTATTTTCAAATTTTTTTTTTTTACTTCTGCAGTACCTCCTTCACTGTTGCTTACAGCAGTAACTTTATTTAATGTAGATCTTTATATGGGATATGTAGAATATAAATCACAGTTGTTATTGTGAAAGTGAGCAGATATATTTACCTTGGTCCATACTGCTGTTCCAAAAATTTTATCTCAGTGAATGTACAGTAATATCATGAATTTATTAGGATGAAAGGAAGCAGCAAACTTTGGAAAAGTCCTATAAATTAACCTAGCTGAATTCTGTTGTGTTCAAAAGTGCAGGCAATCCAGTTGCTACTAACCACAGGATCCTGTGGAGATTAGTGCACACAATTAAAAGTTGGCAACAGTGTATTCATGGGAACAGCTCTTGCCTTCATATGTGGGTTTTCAAATTATTTCCTGCTTTCAAGATGAAGTTTCACTCCTACCTTCACAGAAAGTTAAATAAACAACTCAAAGAGTTGTAATACAGATCAGGACGTGGTATTTCTGTACAGACAATGTTTTGTTCTAGTTATTTTTGTCACACTGAAAAAAAAAAAACAAAAAACCCCCAAAAAACTGTAGGAAAACATTCAACCATTAGATCTGTAGATTTCTTCCTGTGTGCTGTCTGAACTGTGACCTCAGTGAGCTCCTTTCAGTAGGAGGCTCTCAGTGGTGCAGAGGCCCATGAGCAGGAACAATTTCAAGTGGATAGAAATTAGTGAGTAGTCTTGTATTTTCATTAAATTAGACTAGCCCCAAGATCGTTGAAATGTGTTGTTATAAGCGTGTTCGCTTTTAGCAACCTTGATGTTTCTGAAGCTAAGTTGAAATTAATAACATATTTCATTCTCTGCTCAAACTTTAATCTCCTCTTGTCGCTTGATTTTAGGGAAGCAGATACTTAGCAGCAAAACAGAATTTAGGATCAGTGCACTGAAGTTCCACCCTACAGAGTCAAATGTTTTCGTTTGTGGAGGGTTCAGCCCAGAAGTTAAAGCTTGGGATTTAAGGACTTCTAAGGTAAAGGAAATCCTTTTTCTCTCTCTCTTTCAGAGTGTTTCCTAGGTTGTGTGTGTGCTGTGTGTTACCAAGGTGCCAGATATACTTACTGGTCTTTCATTGAAATGTTATTCTGAAGTCTTTTGCATTTCTCACTGTGTTCCTATTTGTTGATACAAACCTCTGTAATGTATTTTAAGTGCTATGAAGAACACTGTACAGATTTTTTTATTATTATTATTTATTCTCTGTGGCTATAAGTAACATCTAGTTGAATTACACAAAGCCAATAGCTCACTTAAGGATTGTGAAAAACAAGGAAGCAAGCTCTTTAAGCTCTTCCATGTGGGTCAGAATGTGTATGCCTGTACCTTTTGTATAGAAGCCTGGAGCGACTTTTACATTCGTGAAGGGCCACAGAGGTGTGAAATGTCTCTGCTTTTATTTTATCATGAAGCACAAAGAACAATTTGCTCCCTGCTGCCATTCAGAGCTCAGTAAGACCAGAGCTGTACTCTGCCAGTGGAAGTGTAAGATAAGCAACATCCTCATGCACAGAACAGCTCAAAGAGAAGCAGGGTAGTAAGTAGTTCTTTGTTTTCCTTTGAATTTCTCTGTGGGTAGATCCTACTCATCATAGTTTGCCATCTGTCTGCTCTTGAGGATGGCAGAAGGGACCTGAAAAAGATAAGACAGCATAGCCACACCTTGTCTCTGTCTGTGATGTACTAAGAATAATAGATGAGAGATGTAGGGAAATGCGTTTCAGGTATGCGGGCTCTAAGGGGAGAGCTCTGAAATCATTGTGGGAGTTGCTCTGTTGAGGAAACAGAGTATTCTTGGGCAATTAACAATCAAGTTCCTGTGCTGCAGGTGCATTTGTCACTGATGTTTGAGGAAAGAATTTAATTGTGTAGGCTCTCTACCACATGAATAAGTTCTTAAAAGCAAAACATTAGTAAACACATATTGAGACTGCAACATCAAAGGCTACTCTGAAAATAAAATTACTGTGAGTTTCAGAGTTACAGTATGAAAACCTTTGTAAAAGTGGATAGGATTTATTGCATCCATCATACTTGTATGATGGCTAGTTTTCCTTCATAGAGATGTGGAGAGATTCTCAAAGCATTGTTCTGTGAAGGAAGAGGGTTCTGGTTTTAAATTGCAAAATATAAGTGCATATAAAAAATACCTATGTAACTTTTGAAAAAGGAAATTAGATTTTCTATTTTAACTCTTCCACCTGGCTGGGAACTGGAGAAGAAAGACTAATAGGAGTGTTTCTCCTGAAGAGCAGGATCAATGGTTTCATAGCATGGAAATGACATAGAGAATATAGATTTTCTTTCTTGAGATTCTCATAACAGTAGAACTTAACTGTGGGAAGGAGGTGCAGTCTGTAATTGAATATTTCAGTGTCCTTTTTAACATAGAGAACCCATTGTTTGTCATGGTATGCTGAACTGCCTTTAAAAGGTGCTTCAGGAACTAAATGGGTGTCATCTTTTTAAGGATTAAAGATTGTTGATTGTACTACAATCAAGGACCTCATTTGAGGTCCTTGATTGTAGTGCAGGAGAAGATGGCAGATGTAGGTGACAAAACGTTCTCTCAGAGATTTTCTGACTTGGCCTGATAATCTTTTCTGGAAATGATACTGTAGTTACACACAAAGTCAAGTGTTACAAAGCCAGAGACATTTTTTTTACCCCATGTCATTTCTTTATGATGGGTTTTGCGCCTGCGCATACCTTTGAGCGATAACCTCTGAGAATCTGTGAAGATGAATTTTCTATAGATTTGAAATCAATTGTGATTGATGAGCGTAGTCATGCCAAACTGGCAAGGCCTCCAGCTTGTGTGTGTCTAGAGTGCCCGTCTTTCCAGATGGAAGATGGTAACTGATTCTGTTCTACAGTAACAAATGGATGAAGTCACATGTTGCAAAAATATTCCTGTCTGGACGGTGCTTATGCTGTGTATGGTTGTGGAGGAATATGTTAGGAATTTTTCATAGGTGGTAGGACACAATCTCAAATATTGATAATGGAGAAGGCACTTCAGTTTCAAGGAAATAGAAGATTCATTTACAATGGATATTTACAATCCAAGTGCTTGAATATTTTTTTTTCAGCAATTCTGATACCAGTGATTTTTGATGACAAGATCTGAAGACTGTGTGAAATTGGCATTGACTCAAGTAGAGCTAAGGGGCTAGAGAAGAGATGTTAGTGATTGTGCTAGATAAATTAGTTCTGAGTTGTCTCCTGAGTCTGCTACTCTCCTGTTGTCAGTATCTCTGCCAATCCACAGTATTTTTGCTTTTACTTTGAAAGTGTTGTAGTGTCACCAAGACAAAAGGCTTGAAAAATGCTGTTCTTGGCCCTTTTTTACCCCTTGTGAATTGTCTGAGTTTCAGTAGCACTTTGCCTTGGCACCAGACAAGGTATCAAATAATATTATATTCCAAGCAATGATGACAATTAAATGTGTTTGTCTCTTAAAGCAGCTCCTTCTTTTTAGGCTTTAAATTCTGATGGTGCCTCAGTTTGACCACAGTTAAACTGTCAGTTGATATTTCTGGCAAACCTGATTGTAGTTCAGACCTGCATGAACATAGATTCAGAAAGCAATTCCTTCTGAAGAGGAGCAGGCATGGAACAGCACGTGACACAACCTGGACAGAGGCTGCAAAGCACCACAAGCATCACAGGCTGTGATTGCCAAATATTGCCAACCACCTCAGCCTGATGTTCCACAGAAGGTGCCTCCTACAGAAATACGTACATCCCTGTGGAATGGAGTTTGCTGTTTGGCTGTCTTGAAAAGTCTTCTCAGTGAAACTGTTCCTGAAAACTGGTGGGAGGAAAAGAAACATGTCCTTCTCCAGTGAGCAGTGTAGCTGCAACAGGGACAAGGCAAATAGAGAGGTGTAGCACACAGTTTACATGAGGCAGTAACGAGGAGCAGACAAAAGTTCCCGAGGTGGAGGTCTCACCTGTGCATCATTACTGCAAAATATTGTAGTTACATTTCAAACTCTCAGGCATAGAAGGAAGTGTTGGTTAGGCATGAATTATCAGTGTCATCAGTATGTCAGGTCTACCACTTCTTAGTTTGGGGGATTACAATGATTTTTCAGGTATTCCTGGTTTCAGTTTATATTGTTATCTTTATACATGTATCTTTTCCATCTTACACAGTTATAGCCATAGTTAAAACTTGATAGTGTCCTAGCCAATATTTTGAAATGTATCTTGTTCTAATAAGTGCAATTTTGACTCTTAACTGAAATAGATGTCTGAGGCTTCATGCCACTTTTGTTTCAATTTTGACACAAACAACTTTTCTATCTTTCAAGTTCTTTCATCCTAATTCATGACAAGATTTTCCTGTTTTGCCTGTTCTTTCAAGTGTGTTAACCTGTCATTCAGCTTGGAATGATATGTGGGTGAACAAATGATTCTTTTTGTTCCTATCATCATACTCCTGATAGCCTTTCAGGCTTTGTAGCATATTTTGTCAATAGAGAGAAAACCCTAAATCAGGCATCTGAATCTTGTTATTCATTGCACATTCAAAACTCAATTTCAGCATTTGGTGGTAATTCAATTTCAGGGGTCATTCTTTAGGATATACTCCTGTGTTTTAACAAGCTATTCTCTTTCACAACTTAAAATTAACTGTGAGGCAAAATGATAATTTTATCAGGAAATAAGGGGATTTTTCTTGGAAATTCAGAGGAAAACATTAAGCATAACAGAGAGAGAGAGTGAGAAATTGGAAAAATGTTGTCCAATTACACATACATGCAGGGGTTTAAATGAGCTGCTTTATGGCAGTGTGCCATCCATGCTTTCTGTTGATGGAAAATGACTAATTTAAAAAAAAATACTTAAAAATTATACTTTATAACTCTAAGAAAGTATTTTTAAAAATTAGTACTTCTGACCATGAATTTAGGAGCATTAGTTATTGATATTTATTAGTGATTTGAATGTGGTACAAAAACAGTTGGTTTGAGGCAGCCTCTCAGCTACTAAAACACTGAAAAAATTTAGGGGAACTAATAGCATCCCTGCTTTACACAATGCAAACCTTGCTGGCGTGTATAAATGAATCTTTTCAATTCAGTTTGACAGTTCATGGTGCAAGGGAAGTGAGCGAGTGGCTGCGTGGTACTTAGTTGTTGGCTGGGTTTAAACCACGACAGAAATGTGCAGGAAGACATTAATCAGAGAGGCAGACAAAAAAAAAAAAGGGGGAATGTTGAAAGATACTTATTGCTCTCCCTGTTCTGTTGAGCAAATAGGCAAAATACTTTCAAATGTAGCATTGGGTATTAGGCAAGACAAAGAATGAAAGAACAATAAAGGAGTTTAAATCTTTAAGATAAAGCTAAGCGACATACCTCAGGGAAATGAATGGATGGCGCAGCTTGTTAACTGCTCAGTGAAATGTAAAGTATACAGGCATCTCAAAATTACAGACACAAGTAATCAAAGCCTGAAAAAAAATAAAAGAGGCAGCTGAATAGCCTGTGGAGATTTATTATACTGGTATTTCTTTCTGTTTGTGTTAAACCTAGTTTTGTCTCTCTAGTAAAGAGATTATTCTGGAGATTTTATATTACTGTATAACAGATTGATTAAATTTATGAAAAAATGGAAGAATGTTTATAGAGATTCTATGAAAAGACCAGAAAACCTGGAAGAGAGCTGCTGTGCTTTAAAAAAAAAAAAAACAATCTGCAGTATTTACCAAGGAGGGAACATCATATTGAACAGCCCCCATGGGATCTTTGGACCTTGGAGCTGAACTTAGATAAACCCTGTAAAACCCTGTAAAAAGAATGTGCAATAACCCTGAGACCTTAAAGTAGTTATGTATTTTAGAAGTATTTCCTTTCTCTGAGCTGTGGAAAAATTTCTTAAGATGTTCAATTCAAGCCAGCACAGTCACCCTTCATTTTGGCTGATCTACATTAACTTTTCAGACAGGATACAATAGATATTCCTACCACTTATTCCACCTGAAATTTTAGTATTCCTTGAAATACCAAAGAGAACAAAAGGCTGAGACTTGTACTCTTTAACTCAGCAATAAGGACCATATTGTGTTCATTAAAGTAAATATGACTACTGATTTTTTTTTCTTTTTTTTTTTTTTTCCTTTTTAATTTAGGTTTCTAGGCTTACTCAGATGTACTATCAGAGAAAGACTACAACTGTAGCTGTCTAAAACTGATAATAATTTAAAGGAGCTGAAGTTAATTATTTGGTGAATGGTCAAACTGCATTGAAACCATGTATTTTCATGTATCAGCAAGGTTTGGGTAGTGTGGAGCAGAGATGCTCTTAGACCTGGTGAAAGGAGGTACAGCAGTCAAAGCCTACATCTGAATGTACTTGTTTAAAGCGTCTAAATGTATCCATTTAATTTTTTTTTTTCATATTTTATCTTTTATTTATATTCTGCTTTGATGAAACAATGTTTTGTAAGCATTCAGGTTCTTTATTGTGTCCATATAGAAATGTGAGGGACTTTAGAAGTGGAATCACTACCAACATTGTTTTGGACTCTGTTAAAAATAGAGGAATAATTTACTCAACTGTTGGATATAGTCTCTTTTTGATCTCTTGTCTGTTGAAGTTCACTTGTCCAGTGTCACAAGCTAGTGAGGTTTGTTGGATCTTTGGCAAGTGCTATTTTATGATCACAGTCAGAACAGCAAGTCCTGATGAAACACCACAGAGTAATCTGGAGAGGGAATAAGAGGAAGGTGACAGGGCTGTGGCTCTGGTGCTAAAACTTTATTTGAAGCTCTTAGACCTTCATAAATGCAAGTCCATTGATAAGGTTAAACAAGGAGGGAAAGAGAGGAAGGGCATCAGGTAGAGGAGACCCAGTAAAATATGACTGGACAGCCACAGAACGGACTTTGAAGAAAAGATTTAGCTACAGATAGAGAAACAAAAGACATTTAACAAATTATACTATATAAGGGAAGGTTGATTGTGTGAAATTTGCTTGATGTCACTTTATGATGTTGGACTTTGATAGAGCAATAAGAGAAGCTGGGGAAGGAGGGAATTAACCTAGGTACTCTATAATAAGAAAACTGGCCAAAAGGAGTGTTTCAAGAAAGGAAACTGGCTGAGAGGAATTTAATGAAGTGCTTCAGGCATGACACTAAATGGAGACAAAATTTGTTGTTTTAGTTTTGGAAAGTGTTTGTTAGAGAAAGTCTTGTGCTAGCACAATCAATAAAAAAAGCAATAGAATATTATGCAGGAAAAATAGCAGCAACTTACTGGAAACTGAAAGAGTGCAAAGAAATAGAAAGGTTCAGCCATTTGGGATTAATCATAAAATTTTGTCATGGAAAATTTGAAAAGAGATTAGTATAAAGTCAAGGCAAATTGAAAGAAAACATAGATTTTTGAAGATTTACACATAATTAACCATTTTTAAAATTGAGATCTTATAAGATATAGAACAAAATAACTAGAAACGGTAGAAGGTCCTATTTCATGCTTTTAAAATAAGTCTTGAAATGAACTGTAACATTTTTATTGACAACAGAGTTCAGGGCAGAGGAATAACATGTTTTTTTTCTCCTCTCATCTTTGTTTATTACTCCGAACCTTACTTAGCTACAAAATTACAAGTATCACCTACAAATTTATGCTTAAAAAGAAAAAAAAAATTAAAGAGATGCTTTTTGTGTTGGTGAGCTATTTCTCCATACTTGAGTTTATAAAGAAATCAGCCCAAGCTGTTAAAGCACAGTTAAAAAAATTAATAGGTGCAAATGCACTGCATTTGTTTCCTTGGAAACATTCTATTGCAGTTTCTTTCAGATGAGATGCAGTCATTTTAAGTAGCATGTATTTAGGAGACCCTAATGAATTAGTCTCTGGATAGCATATAAATATGAAAAAAGGCTGTAGAAACTGGTGGAGCTACTTGCACTTCTGGTTTCTATAGAAACAGCCAATACACTGTCGGGTACTGGTGGTATTAGGAGGAACAAGGTAATTAAAATAAGATGATTTATGCAGAGCTTTAGAAAACTCAAGCTATTCTTCTCAGAGAAATCCTTCCTGAATCCATGGACAAAAGTTCAAAGAAATATAGTAGGGGTGTATTTGCACTTGCATAATGGCATTTGATTTTAAATGTTAACATTCAGGGGTCTTTTCTGAGTGTGACGGTACGCGTTATGAGTCTGTGGCACAGAGGTGAGCAGTCTGCCATGTTTATTTGCGAGCCACATATGGTGGCATTGCAGATGAAAATCCTACACCTGCCTGTGGACAATCACTCCTGTGCTCCCAGAGGGACTGAAACAAGCCAGGAACAAAATACTCCTTCTTTTGGAGTGGGAGTGCTCAGGTGAGAAGCTGTCAGGGAATGGCTGTTTCAGTTTCAGCCCAGTTCTAGACACATTTTACACCCCCAGCAGTGACCAATGTACTTCTGAAGAACAAGAATAGCAAAGCACAGCAATCATCTTTATCACAATTCCCAGCAATGGTTACCTAGGCCTCTCTAACTTAGAGTTTGGGGGTTTCCTGCCTCTTTGTCTTTCTTGGATCACTTTGGGTTTTCACACTTTGGAATTGGTTGTGCTTGATTTTTTTACATCTGCAACTTCCTTTAGCAAGGAATTCAGTTTAAATATGTAGTGTTTAAGAAGCATCTCATTCTGTGTGTATTGAAGCTGCCTTCTGCTCATTTGCAATCTGAAGTCTTGTAATGGAGGAAACCACTCGCTTTCTCCACGCTGCTCAGACTTTATTTCAAATTCTTTCAGAATCCCCTCAGTCATCTCATTTCTGTAGTAAGAATTCCTTGGTTTTGTATTAAAAACTTTGTGTGAGTTCCTCACAGAAAAGCCATTCTTATCTTTCCTATATGTGGATTTCACTTCTTATCCTATTTGAGATGGGGAGATAATTTTAAATAAAAAAAGTCTGATGGGAAAATATATTTTTTCTTATAAATGGTTGATGATTTCCATCACAAGATTCTTGTGCCTTTTCAAGTGATCTAAAATTGATTTTAAAAAAAGCCAATGTACATTGTTCATATCTGAAGTCTTAGAGATCAATACCAGATTAAGGTTAACCACTTCTTCATTTTAAAAAGTCTTTCGTTCCTTTTAATTATTCTCAAGATCCATTGATAATCTTGAGCTGTATCTCTGAAAACAGAGCAGTTACAAACAGGAAAAAAATTAAATACTAAAGAAAAAGAGGTTTTTTTAACTGCATGAAGAGAAATACAATAGATTGACACAAATGGTTTGCACTAAAATAGATAAAACCCCTTATATTTTGTGGGGAAACAAAAAAAAAAAAAAGCTTTTCTTTAAGTTAAAATGTACTTTTTGTTACCATTAATGGTGTAGTACTGCTTCACAGAGGAAATTTAATCAGTTCCCCATTGAACTAATTACCCAGCATGTCAGTAGGAAGAGGCAGGTCCGTGCCAAATCACACAATTTAAAAAGGTAGGACAAGAAGCGAAAGAAGAAATACGCCACATTTTACAGGTTGGAAGCCATGGATCTGACTGATTAAGGGGGTTTTTTTGTGACCAGCCATGTTGCCTGTAGTCGTATTAGATTTGATTTGAGACCTCCTCTCCTGATGGGCCAGGACTATAAAAGCACATTTCTTTCTCATCACTACCATAAACTTTGAGGTGCTTTTTGTAAAGTGCATTGCACACAGCATACAAGTGACCAGCACAGGGTTGGGGCAAAGAGCAGCTCGTGTGGAGGCTTTGAGATTTCTTGACAAACAAAATACCGGTATGTGCTTAATGCAGAGAAGTATTATAGAACACCCATCTGAAATACATGCCTTGAATCCAGCATCACAGCTTGCTTTCCATATCACCAGAATCATAAGAATCTGTTTGAAACTGATTTAATTTGCTTAAATTACCTTTCTTTTTGAATTCCTGCAGCCATGAACTCCTGCCTTATTGAAGAAGCTTTGTTATTATGTTGTGTTGACACCAGAAACGATTAGGCCTTCCTTTGAAATTAATTCTTTTATGTCCATAAAATTCTTAGATTGAAGAAGTGAACTGTGGTTTTCCGGTGCTGGTGGGTGATAAATCTGCAAGTAGGAAAAGAGCAGAAGCTGTTATTAACAAACTGAAGCCAGCAGGGTAGGCAAACTGAACTGGTGCTTTCCCCAGAAAAGTTCCTCAGGCATGTCATGAATTAATTGCCTAAGGTAGAACAAAGCAGGTTTAATTATGAGTATTTTCCTGAGCAGGGATGTTGCAATTAGTTATTTTTGAAAGCTGTCTTTATGGGGCAATTGAAATACTATGTATATCAAGTTCCCAGCTGCTATTCAAAGTGTTAATTTACTGTTCTTTAAGTCAGTTCCTTCTGTATGGTTTGAAGATAAAACAGCCTGGCTTTTCTGAGGTAATTATCAAACATATAGAAAAAGAAGGTCTTTTGTACTAATTTGGATAGACAGTTCCCTGTTGCAAAGCTCGGGTACACAGGTAATTTGGTTAAATATCCTATTAAATAAGAGACAAACAAATATTATTTAATGATTACTGGTGAAAATGTTTAAATTGATAGTGGCAGTTCTTGTAAGAGCCCAACGGGTTTTCAGCAAACATTTAAAGTATTTGCACATTACCAACTTCACAGTATATTCTTTTTCCTTGCCAGGAGATGTCTGTTGCTCCAAAAATTGTTAAAAGCAAGGCCAAAACCTAAATAAACCCTTTACAATGCTGGACACAACATATGGATAGACATGTACCCACATTTCACAAGCTTGGGGTTTTTTTTAGATGATGAAGATCTAAACAGTATATCTGTGATTTTCATCTTTAAAATAAGAAAATATTAGAAATCCCTACCATGAATATCCGTTTGGAAGTTTGTTGTCATTTATTGCTCTATTTTGTTGTTCTTCATTTCTCAGCACTAACTGGCCTTTGTTTCTGGCTCTTTGTTCCTATTCCTACACTTGTGCTGCTCCATGCTCTTGCTCCTGCTGACTCTCTGGCTGGGATTTGTCACTTCTCAGAAGGTGCCTGCTGCTAAGTAGCTGCCTCCTCAGTCTGTTGGGGTGGTTCTGCCTTTTGTGTCCACTTCCCTCAATTTAGCTTCATTCTTCTCCTGCAGTTCCTACAGCTGTCAGGTTTCTGTATGGTTTTCCATTTCTCATTCCAGCCAGCTATTATATTTTGTGGGGGTTTTTTTCAGTTTTGGGTTTAATTTTTCATTTTTGCTCCTACAAAATAGCTTCATTTTCTACTTTACTAATGAACTATAGACTTCCTTTTATAACTCTGTGAAGAAATATGCATGGTGATTTCTCCATAGAGAAAGTGGAGGCCATAAATATGGAAATATCCCTTTCGGCTTTACAAAGTTTAATTGCTTTGTATATTATGCAGATTCTGAGACTGTAAAATCTGATGAGAGCAAGTAACACATTTGTATATTCACTGTCTTAAAAAAGCAGGCAGATTGCTGAGAAATGTGCAAGTTTTTGAGTGTGCAGGTTTACATCTTGTTGCTTTTATTATACGGTGTGTAGGGTGCTTGCATGGCTAAGGTTCTTCACCAGATGCAAACATGATGTGTCTAAACTGTGTATTTCACAAAATCTGTGAAAAGCAACTGGAGCAGCTGCTGCTGCCATCCTTCTACATGCTGAGATCACAGGAAGCTGAGCTGGAAGGGACCTCAGGACATCCACAAGTAGACCACCACCCTAAAGCAGGATGAGCTTTCTGAACATTTTCCCAACAGTCATAGATTTTTGAGTTTGAGGCAAGAAATCAAGAAGTTCTCATGCTGTGTTTGGTACAGGAAATGGTCTTTCTTTTATTGGTGAAAGAGTAGAACAGGGGTATTATTAAGGATATTTCACTGTGACACCTGAAAACTGTTTGGTGGTTATTAAAAAAAAGATGTATCTGCAAATGGTCTGGGCCCTGAAGTCAGTAGTCACTAGGTATATAAAGGGTATCAGGTAGGCACTGAAATGCCTCACAAAGTTGGGAGTCATGTCAGGATAATGCTTCAAGCACTTTCTCCACTCTAGCAGTTTTCTAGTGACATTAGAAGAGGGACTAACCTCTGAGTACCCCTTGGAAGTGCAGCCAGCTATGTTTTCAGCTGTGTTGGAGAGAGAGATTCAGATATTAATAACTAGGAGTCTTCCCATGTCCTAGTTTCAAGGATCACCATATTCAGAGAGATGGTTTGCTTTGATCTGGCCACTTGCCTTGAAGTTTCTCTTCACTGGAGGCAAATCAGAGAAAAAAGAAAGCAAAAGTATTGATTTGCAAAATTCAAATTAGACAACATAGATACAGAATTTCATGAAGAAAGAGAGAAAGAAAGGAAATTCAAATTGTTCATGTGTTCCTTAGAACAATTAAAAATATCTCTTACTTTTTAAGATTCAGCTTACAGGCTGTTAAAATATTCAGGATCCTGTGGCTGATACCTATTTCTGCATGGATCTAACCCACTTTTTGTGTACAATCAGTGTCTCCCCAGGTGTAACTTGTACCCATTACTTCTCCTCTTTTCCACATAACTCATTGTAAGAAGGGAGTTTCCACCATCTTTGTAGCCACCCTTTAAATCCGGAACTTGGTCTCCCCTAACCGTTTTTTTTTTCTCAAGCTGAGCAAGCCTATTTCTCTATCTTTCCTTATTTAGCAGCTTCCCTGTCTTTTGAGCATCTTTGCTGCCCTTCTCTGGTCCCTCTTCAGCCTCTCCCCGTGTCTTTTGTATAGCGTGGCCAAAACTAAACACAGTGTTCCGGGCGTGACTTGAAAAGGTCTGACAAGAGTGGGACAATGACAATCTCTGCTGGTGATGCCCTTGTTGATGTCCCCCAGCACCCAGCTGGATTTCTATGCTGCAGCTGCATGCTGTCCACTCGTGTTGAGCTTGTTGTCCATGAAGATCCTCAGGTCCCTTTCACTTTCCGGGCACACAGCTCTGCTCCTGGTGGTTGTTCCCAGGCTCTGTGTGTTGGTATGCAGCCCCCCGAGGTGCTTGGTCTGCTGGCTTTCCTCTTGGGAGGCAGCTAAGGAGCATTTATTACGGCCCTGGTTGGCTGGCTTGTCCCCAGCTGGTTGCAATGATGTGTTTAGTGTTGCCACTTTGGACGCCCCAAACTCCCTGAGTCCTTCATTTTAAAGCCCAGCTCACTGAGTGGCACAGCTTGCTGCCAAGGATTCTTTTGCCTCTCCTAGGGAATCTAGAAGAGTTCATTATATTGATGGGAGTTTGTGTAGACCCAGCTTCACATTGTGTTGTCTGAAGCTTTTTCTGGATCTTACTGTAAGTCCTTGGTAATTTACAGCAGACTCTTATGTATATGTAAATATAATATATAAATTGTACAAACCAATGCTTTTTAAAATATATTTTTTTCTGTAAATTGGTTCTTTACATACATGACCAAGCTATTTAAAGCACTAATATGTCAACATTTTGAGTTACCTTTTGATGTCTAAAAATAATACATAATTTAATGGAGATAATTATTAACAGGAAGAGGGAAAACGTAGCTTAACAGGTTCTAATCTGTCAAAAAATAACAAACTCTTTTGTTCACTAGGTGTTGAGGGTGTACAAAGCTGCAGTACAACAGACTTTGGACATACTCTTCCTCCCTGAAGGAAGAGAATTTCTTACAAGCACAGATGCAGTAAGCCGAGACTCAGCTGATCGCACCATCATTGCGTGGGACTTCCAAAGTGCTGCAAAAATCTCCAATCAGATTTTTCATGTAAGATTAACAACTACTGTTGTTCCGGTCATGATTTAATATTTCATACTTGTCAGTGTGGTAAAAAAAAAAGTATTTGATTTTCAATAAGGTCTTGTGATGTATAAGATGCCTTTCATGTAAGTTGATGACTTTCTTTGTTTTTATACATAACACTTAATTGTTATTTAAAAATAACCTTGAAGACTGAGAGGTCTCCTTATGTTCACAATATTTACATTTCAGTGCTAATTCATTGACATCTAGGCTATATTTAGGCAAGGACTCTGCAGTGTCATTGTGGTTTGCCAGTGGTGCATGGCAGTAGCTGCTATAGTGCAATGTTTCTTTTACCACACTTTTTCATACATTTTTCATCAGCTGCAATGAGGGCTATTGACAAATTGAGTTTAATATTCACATAGTAATAGCAACCTGATACGTGCATTTAGATACCTAATACAGAATAATCACAGAGGCAAAATTTGCAT
This sequence comes from Hirundo rustica, assembly GCF_015227805.2. Lineage (NCBI taxonomy): Eukaryota > Metazoa > Chordata > Aves > Passeriformes > Hirundinidae > Hirundo > Hirundo rustica. Next base: position 11,816,723 of record NC_053455.1, on the reverse strand, counting down.
TTATCAGTGCAGGTGCAGTATTTCTCAGACATCTAACCACTAAATTGTCTAGAAAGGCTGGCAGCTTCAAAGGAGATTACCAAGACAGTTAATAGAAAATTTCAACTCTCTTGGTCTTTTTTGAAAACCCAAGTCTAATATCCTATGTAATATAATATGATTGGATTGTACATAGATATCTTTTGGCTGAAATGAACAGTACCCTGCTGACAAGAACACATAGTTGATGATTACGTGGGATTGTTTCGTGTTTAATTTCCAGAATTGTGTCTTTGTACAATATTGGACCTATCAATACCTTGGATAGACAATGGATAGACAGGAAAAAATAAATAACTGCGAATATATAAATTACAGACCAGAAAGGTTCAGCACCCAGGAGTAACAAACAAACATGACTACAGCATCTCTGAAATGGACTTTCCACTCCCACTTCGCCCGGCTTTTCTGCACGGTGAATAAACAAAATGTGGTGATGACTTTGCAAACTCTGCTTCACTTTTCTGAATTTCACCTTTGAAACCTTTGAGGTGGAAGTGAACCCCTCAGCTCTCCAAACAGATTAAATCCCAACAGGACTTGATCTATTGCTTGTCTGCATTAACAAATGAACAGTTAACAGCTCTGTGATAACCCATTACTACAACATACCCAGCCTGACAGCATCGTGCTCCTGCAGATTATGTTGTGCTTTCTGGTCCCATACTTCCAGACCCAGTTTCTCTGCAGAAACACTCAGTTGCGCTGTGCCCAGTACTTTACAGTACCCAGAACTTCCCTCCCAGTCCTTCACTTCCCAATCACAGAACAAAACCGATCTGAAGTTCCTCCTACTCTACCACACAGCCCATGGTGTACTGTGGTCACTGTCATCCTGGTGTTCTTCACATGCAGATGGATCCTACAGCCAAAGCTCTCATGTCATCAAAACTCAGCACTCTGTCTTTAGGTTAGGCTGAAACTGGAAGAGGTTTGGGTCTGGTGGAAGCCTTGTGAGAGCAGTTAATTTCTGAGGGAGTCGCCATGCAGTTTTGGAAGTAATCTTAATTCAGTCTTAAATAGGAACTGTGCAGTAAAGCCAAGCCTTACTAATTACTGCATATATTTATGGGTTTGCAGCCAGCAGAAGCCCACATCACTGTCGTAAGGAGGCTAATAATGATCCTTTCTTCTTCTTCTTCTTCTTCTTCTTCTTTCTTTCTTTCTTCTTTCTTCTTCTTCTTCTTCTTCTTCTTCTTCTTCTTCTTCTTCTTCCTTTCTTCTTTCTTCTTTCTTCTTCTTCTTCTTCTTCTTCTTCTTCTTCTTCTTCATAAGAGTGGGATGGGGAAAGGTGTCTGTTTCAATAAGATGTTTTCTGTTCCTATCAGTCTGTCCAGAACTGGAAGGATGGAGAATTTGAGAACTGTACAAAGTAGCATGGAAAGCACAGTATGTCGGTGGAGGAGGGGATATGGGAGAACATTCACTTTCACATTCAAACTTTGGGTTTCCTCGAGCCGGAGGAGGATGATGGAAAATCATCTGGTTGGAGTTACCTTTCTGCAGCTGTTCTGCAGTATAATTATAGTTCAGAGAGATAGGGGATTTTGGTAAATATCTAGGAAAACAGGGTAGAGGTTTGATTTAGCATTTGTCCTGATGTAAAGCTTCCGTAGTTTGTAGTGAGTTAAGTATCTTTATATAATGTATATATGGAGATGACTTGTCCTTATCTTGTCCTTCATGGGCTCTCAAATAAGTCAGTCATTTGAACTGATCTTCTGTTTGATACAACAAAACTTCCTTTAAATTTTTAGGAGCGCTACACTTGCCCAAGTCTGACCCTGCACCCAAAGGAGTCTGTGTTTGTTGCTCAGACCAACGGGAACTACATGGCTTTGTTTTCTGCCCAGCGACCCTACCGAATCAACAAAAAGAAAAGATACGAAGGACACAAGGTATCCTTCCACCAGGAACTCAGTATCTGGGTTTAAAAGTTCATCTATCTGATAGCAAAGCATCTTTGCTTTTTAATATATCTGCTAATAACATTTTATTATAAATCAGTGATGGATATTAATTGGCTTCATTTGCTTTCCCATGTGCCAGTCTATTTTGAATCATGTGCACTCTTAAGAAAATAGTTATTAGAAGACTTTATGAATGCTTCATGTCTTGATTAAATAAGTTTTTGATATAGCTGTGTCTTGATAAAGACCTGGAGAAATCTTTAGTATATATACTAATTTAAAGATATGCGGGTTCTGTACTATATTAAATTTCAGTATACCACAATGAGCTTTTCTAATCAGCATCAAGAATTACTGTGTTTTTGTTTTTCACAGGTGGAAGGATTTGCAGTGGGCTGTGAATTTTCTCCAGATGGAACACTTCTGGTGACAGGAAGTTCAGATGGCAAAGTGTTTTTCTACAACTATCATACTTCGAGGATTATTCGCACTTTGTCTGCACATAAAGAAGCTTGTGTGAGTGCAATATTTCACCCAGTCTTGCCATCACTTCTTGCAACATGTGACTGGGCTGGAGAAATCAAGATCTGGCAATAACAAGCAGAGTTACTTTTTAGGATGTCTCTCTCCTGTTAGTCTGTCAGAGGCTTAGGAAATAAGCTGGAGTATGGAATGTGAAATTCTGTTGGGATGTGTTGTAAGCAGGAGAGAGACTGTTGTCTTTTCTTCTATGACCTCTATGTTTATGTTTTCATAATGCAGTTCAGATAGTTTTGTGGTTAGCTGTTGAGCAAAGAAGTGGTCCTACTCCCTCCCTCAACCCCGGAGACATTTTTTGACACTTTTGTCTCAATCTTCTGGTGCTCATCCAGTCCCATTCTGCTTTGAGCGAGCGCGTAAATTTAAGAAAATTATTGCTCTTTTTATGCAACTTTTCAATGCAGCTTTCTTAGACCAGGGTTTATCATAGAATCATAGAATCATTTAGGTTGGAAAAGACCTTTAAAATCATTGAGTCCAAGCTTTAACCCAGTTCAGCCAAGTCCACCACTAAACCATGTCTCATAGTGCCACATCTGCAAATCTTTTAAATATCTCCAAGGATGGTGACTCCACCACTTCCTTCCACTGGGCAGCCTGTTCCAGTGCCTCACAACCCTTTGGCTGAAGTTTTTTTCTATTACCCAATCTAAACCTCCTCTCTCACAATGTGAAACTGTTTCCTCTTGTCCTCCCCAAAAGCTGTGGACATACTATTTAACAGAAGATGATTTTCATATCAGTTCATATCTGTTTCATTTTCCTGAGATTTTTTTTCCATTTTTTTGAACTAGTTTAGCTCCCTGACCTGATCACTGGAGGGTTAGAGAGGCGATACTGTAGTTCAAGGCAGAACAGCTTCTATACACAAGAAGGGGGAAGGTCACAGGGGAGGCGGAACTGCTTCTTCTGATAATGGGTAGCTCAACTTACTGTAAAATGCCTTCTGAGAGTTCCAGGGAAAGGCGTGACAGAAAGCTTCAAGTCAGTACATTTGTGGTTTTGAAATCCTGATGTTTAAACTTGAGCTTTAAACTTACTTTTATGACTGTATAAAAACAAAATGAAACTATGTATAAATATTTTTAAGGAAAAAAATAAACATTTTTTTAAATACATGCTATCTCTGTTTACTACTTTACTCCTATTATCCTCGACAAATTAGTACACAAGCCTATAGTGGAATCGATGCTTGGGGGGTGAAAACAATTAATGTCTTACACTAATTTATTGCACACATATGCATTTCTCCACAGTTCATGTTTGGACACAGAAAATTATTATCGTGCTGTTCAGTGCAGGGGAGGTTCTTTGGCACTCGGACAGGAGCTGAGCTATTCTTCAGCAAATATAAAACTCATTAGGCCATTAATATTTTCATATATAGTGTATTTAGATACATAGAGGTTGTTTATAAATGTGTTTTAAATTTGTGTTCCCTGCACTTGTATTGGTTGGTTGTATAAAGTATTTTATTTGCATGTGTGTGTATATATATGAAAAATATATCTATGCATCACATAAACCATATGTCTTCCTAACCATGACTCCATATAAACATGTGTTATCTTGTAGTGAGTGCTGTAAACTTGTCTTATCTTTGGTCTGGTTAGTCTGTAAAGGTGTTTTAACATACGCAGGATAATTGTGCTGAGTAAATTGTCTTTGTCATGGAATCCAGAAACCACGTATAGTAGCAGCTTTTCCTCTGTGGCATCTTTTTATTCTGATTTTTCATATTGGCACATATTCAAGGGGTCTCTATCCACTTTTTGCATGCTCAGTAAAAAAAAAAAAAAAGCTTTTTCGGAGAAAAATTTTCAGAACACCCTTGTGAACATCAGATTTAAATTAATTAATGAGAATAATATATCCCATTGGTTTGTGGTTTATGTTCCTTATTGCATGTAGTAAGAAAAAAGCCTGTACCAAGCCTGTGGGTTCGGTTACATTGTTTGAAGTCTGGACCAAGATAGTGTGGCTGCATGGTTTTCATCACGTTTTCAACAGCTTTGATGGGTTTTAACATGGGGCATTACATTTAAGCTAATCTTGCAATGAAAAAGCAACTTTTTTTTTGTTTCCAAGATTGCCCTTTATTTCTTGCTTCCTTGTTCAGCAGTGAGCTGTTCAACAGGAGCCTGAAGTTTGCACTTTTCTCCACTATGCCTCTAGTATACAAGCCAGCTGTACCTTTAAATAGAAACTTGTTCAGTGGTTTTAGAGTTACTCCTAATTCAAGCTGTGGGATCCTCATAAAAGTCAGAAAGAGGTCAGCTGGAAGTGAAGCAGCCCTTGCCTGTTGCTAGGCAGGCTGAATCCCAGCTGCACAGCATTTTCCAAGGTGGTGGCCCTGTGTTCTTCCCTCCTGGTGTTTTAATTCAAATTTTTTCTTACCACTTTAAAACTTTGGGCAGCCAGGTGTGTCTTATATGAAGGATGGGCAGCACTGTAATTGTTCCTGCTACAACCTTGTATCTATCTCCATAGGAGATTATCTGTTATTTGGTTTAGTACAGCCTTGAGAAAGGCTGAAATAAATGTGAGCTCATGGTAAAAATGCCTTCTTGGATGAAGCCTCAGCTTATGTGAACTCTTCCCTCCATCTGAGTGAGCTCTCAGCGCACTCAGCCTCAGGGAGAGCACATCTGGGTAGAGGCAAGGTCCTGAGAGAGCAATCTTTGGGAATCATTGCTGAGAAAAGTAACTGCATTTTGTACAATTCCCCATTTGTTGCTTAAGTTTAACTTAAGTTTAACCTAACTGTGCTGAGGCGTGATTCTAGTGTCTAGACTTTATCCCTCCTGAAATTGCCTTTCAGCTATAAATTGTAGACTATTTGAGGAGTGGAAAGGGAGGGAAAAGCTTAAATTTGATTAAAGGTAGTAGAGAAAATAAAAGAAACTTTAAATTGTATAATCTTAAAGAATATTGAAGTTAGAATTGCATTTGTGTCAGATTTCCAAGATGGCTGGAGTTTATTTAGAAGATCCAGTGAAAGGTTTTATAATGCAATGAAATTATTTTCACAGCATTATCTTCTTAAAATCTCTTTCTAATGTAAAACTGATTAAGACATAGACTGAAATTTATTCATTGAAAATATTTTAGAAGAGTGGTGTCAATTCAGTTTTCATTATGATTCAAACACAAATTCTTCCTTGTTATCTTATGTAATGAACTGTAATCAAAAAATATCCACATTACTCCATCACTCTGCAATTACCATGTACTGTTTGGGCTGCAAACAAGGATTATTATGGTCAGATGAAGCTTTTAGAATGTAATGAATTGTTGGTTAATTAATTTTATTCATAAAATTGTAATGTATAAAATTTTGCATCTTGCTTTAGGAGAAATTCTTTTAGTTTTGTATAGGGCTCTCTAAGGCATCATATGTTAGAGCCAAGGCAGAGTCTTCCAGCATTTTGAAATTGTCTAGACTGTGTAGATGAACAAGCCAGATTAATTTTAATCTATTTTGTACTGTACCAAAAAGTAATAATGCCAGTCTCTACTACTTTATTATTTGCTACTGGAGCATTATTAATTTGGGGTGTCAGAGGATGCAAGCTATTCAACTGTCTTTATCTCAAAAACCTGCTAATTAGCAGACAGTTATTAGAATCATTGTGTTCACTCAGCTGAAATACTGTTGGTGAGTCACTGTATTTCAGCTATTGGCTTCATCATGAAAAAAAGGTATGGCCTTACAATGGGATTACTCTTTCTGTAGGGGATAGGCAAATGTAAAGATACAATACTACAGCAGAACAGAACAAAACAGGCAGATCAAAAAATTGTGGGATCTCCAATTACCCATTATCCTTACATAAGGGTTTGGCCTGCATTCAGCTGAAAATATTTGCTCTTCTTTCTTCAGCTAGCCTTGATCTCAGTCTCTTAATCCCAGCTCCTCCTAGTCACTGCTTGCATCCTCACCATTTCATTTTCGTTTTTTCTCTCCTTGTCTCAGCACCTTGTCTTCTGCATTTAAAGGTATAGCAGTCTATGTGCTTACGTGAATCCATATTCTTTTATGTTTTTACTGTGCTCTGACTTTTGTTTTTCAGGCTTTCATTCCAGCTGTCATTAGAAAGGCAGAAATCCCAGAGCACTCTGCACTCCATTCTTGCCTGTTTTCCAGTTTTAATGAGGCTTATTACTTTTGAAGAGTCTCCCCTTTTCTTAGCCTCTCCTCTGTCTGCTTCTCTTTCTACCTTTGATTACTGCTTTACTGTCTTGCAGATCCTTTTGATTATATCAGTTCCTACAAGGTTTACCTTGTCAGGAGTGCACTTCTGTGGGAAAAAAACCCCAAAGAAACCTCACCCACCAACCCTCAGCGTTATTGCCACTAACAGTGCTTTAGCTCACAGAGCACACAAACAGCATTGCCCTCAAATGAATTTAAATGAGGAGGTGTGCTCTAAAACCATATTTAATATGTCTCAGCTGGTGGGATTAGGCTGGGGGTAGTTCAGAGTATCTCCTACTCCCCCAAATGCTTTTACATTAGATACTGTGATTTCAGAATTGAGACAAACTACACATTTACTCCTGTTGGGCCTTACTAGTCACAAACATGAATGTAGCCTCAGGAACTTCAAAGAGTCTTTGGTGCTTTCCCCTTTCTTTGATAAATTTCTTGCTGTTCTGTTCATGACTAACCTCTCTGTGCAGAGTAGCCATAGTCTGATGTGTTCACACTTTGAAGAATTGAAATGCAGGGAGTTAGTTTACGAGGGGAGGACAAAAAGGCAATTTTAGAGATGCTTGATGTCCAGTGGCAGTAAGATGAGCTGGCCCTGCCCCAGAGCTGGATGATTCCTGCCACGTGTGCAGAATGACTCCCAGCTGGGACAGAGCAGCCTAGCATGGGATGGGAATGATGGGTCTCTGGAAGGGGGTAGGACTCCCTGTACTGGATTTAGGTGCAGGTTTAACGGAACTCAGCTTATTCATCTCTTTTTCCTAGTCCTGGATATCCAACACAAGCTTATTTAGAAGCTTACCAGAAATTACTTAGGTACTGCACAGAAATGATAACGTTTCATCCAAAGGTGAAACTACATCACTATATTTTCAGAATTTTGCATAAGTGCCTCTTAAAATCAATCTCAACATTTTTTCAGAAAGACTTTGGAGAAGATTGAAGTTCACCAAGGTTGAAAGTGCCTGAAGTTATGGTCCAGACAGTTTTAGCTAGATCCATTTGTCTCCAGTTTCCATCAGCAGGGCAGCAAAACTCAGGTAACATTCTGAGGAAGATTTCTGCTGAGAAGTTGTTTGAAGTGCAACCTTAGAAGAGCGGCTTATATAACAACTTCTGTTAAAGTGTACCTTCTCTGGTACAAACTGGCTTACATTGAGAAAGCAATTTCCTTATGTTCAGATTAGTACCACTTGTTTATAAGCAAGTAGCAAAGAATTGCCTCTGAATATCATTTAGATATATCTTCACCATGAGCTATGTTATTTTTATGGTTTATTGCATAACTACCTCCTTTATTGCTTTGCCACTAAGAGCTGTAAGTAAATTCCAGAGCTCTTCTACCTCATGGTCCACAGGAAATTATTTAAATTTAAAATGAGGTAAAGAATGTCATAGCTTACACATATTTTATAATATATATAGAGTAGAGCAAATGAAATATTTTGATTAATTCCTTTTCCTTGCCTTTTTAGTCCTTGCTGAGACAAGTTCTTGTTTTTGAAAAGAGTTTCTTATAAATCAAGACAAAAGATCTATTACCCCCAGCCAGTCTGTATGGTTAATTTGCACATCTCTGCTATTCATTTTAATGCATACAGCTACTTTAAATGCAGACATCAGTTCAAATCATCTACTGCTTTTAGTACAGAAATGAAAATGTTTGTTATGCCATCAATATGAAACATGCAATCTGTGAATTGTAGGCATGCCATGGACCAATTTTTCTTCGTCACAGCCTCAAACAGGTAATGTTTTGACCAGATATGTAACCTCAGAATCTGGGCAAAAGCCGTGACGTGAAATTTTAATCATATCCAAGATCTCTACTCTTCTCCGGGCAGCAGCCTGGCTGGGCTATGGGGTGACCAGAGCAGAGCTTCCCCTTGTCAAAGCCTCCCGTTACCATCTCGGGGTAACTCCCTGGTCCATTTCAGATGGGGAAACCTTGCTGCACTCATCCCGTGACCTTGCCAGACCCGTGAAGCTGCAAGGCGGGACTGGGACAGCCTCTGGCTGATAAACCTGCCTAAACTGTGTAACTGCTCAGGCTGCGTTGCCTTGCTAGCCACAGACAAGAGCTTTTCTTTGGCCTGTACTGCACTTATTTGTAAAAACCAACATAAATTTGCTGTAATTTGTGGCTGTGCTTGCAGGACAACCTCTCAGCACTTTAGTGTTCAGTTAGTAACTCTGGCACTGCTGTTGCAGTCTGGTCACGGCGGTTTCAGTGACAGGTGAATTGCAAAATTCCTGAGAAACTGTGTACTTCCTTGGATAATTGGTGTTTTGAGAGTTTTGCAGAGAAGGCAGTGGAGACAACATGTCATTATTAAAATAAGGACAATGCTTTTGGGAGTCCAGAATCTGGTATAATTTACATTTGGACCTCTGGTCTCTACTTCAGAAGTGCAATTTTAAATAATCTTTTTATTAATGACGTATACAATGTTTTCCTTGTTTTTCAACATAATAGCTGAACTACCACATTAATTATGCATCTTTGAGGATTTTTGTTATTTGGTGCATTTTGAATGCCCTTCAGAGAAAGGGAGGTTTGCAAGTCTGACAGGGTTCCTCTGAGGGAATAAGAAATTTCTCCTCTTACTTTTCCGATTGCTTATAATAAGTTGAATGAATAGAATGAACGCTGTCTTCGGTGCAACTGAACTAAATCCACTGGCGTAACAGAAAATGTGTCCTTTTTTTACAAAAGAAAATTGTTACCTGAACCTGGGCTTAAATGCTTGCATTTTGGTCAACACTTATGGGTCTACACTTTCATACAATATCCTGCATTCAAATTTGGATGTGCTCATAGAAATGAGTCAGGGGAGGCTTAGTTTAGATATCAGGAAAAGATTTTACACCCCGAGGGTGGCTGAGCACTGGAACAGATTCCCCAGGGAAGTGGTCACAGCACCAAGCCTAACAAAGTTCCAGGAGTGTCTGGACAATGCTCTCAGGCCCATGGTGTGACTCCTGGGGTGTCCTGCTAGGAGCTGGACTTGTGGTCATGGTAGGTCCCTCCCAACTCAGAATATTCTGTGACTCTATGATTCTGTGTCATACTTGACATGTGAAGTGGCTCCTGGACTTGATGTTCCGCCAAATGAAAACTCCGGCTTTCCTGGTGCAATGAGTTTGTTTGGGCCTTGGCACTACAAAGATTGATTTGCTCTTCATGTTATGTTTCTGCAAGAACATGTAGCGGGGAGCCCTGAGCCTCCATTCCTCCCCCTATTCTGTACCCTCCCATTTTCCATATATTTTAAGGGACGATTAAGCATTCCCTTGGGAACTGTAGTCCTAAAAAATGAGGATAATGACCTTTTCACTGTGTTTTAAACTGCCTTTTATTTAGGTGTCTGTCAAGGGAATAATTTCAGAGAAATTGTATTCTTCTTAATCTGCCCTGAGATCTGATGGTACCATTTTAATTTGAGTTAGGAAGCCTAGTTGTACTTAGCTTTTCACCAAACTCCTCTAGTTTAATAAATTCACATTTAGTTTTGCATTAATTATTCCTGAACCTGAGATCTTCTTGAAAGGTGGCTACTGAATGAACAAATACAAAATAGTTCCATGAGAGAACTTGTCAGAGGAGAAATTTGGTAGTAATTTGAGTAAATTATAGAAAAAATATCAATGAACTCTTCAGATATTTTCTAGAGGGATGTTATTTTTTTCATAACATAAGGACTCATCATTTGCTCATGAAATTAATAGCTCTGTTTTTATTTTTAACATTCATAATTAGACATGAATTTGCTCTCTGAATGCTTGCATTTCAAATTCAACAATTGTTCTGTTTTTAGCAAGTACTGCTCTGAATCTCTGGGAGAAAAATTCATGACGATTAAGTATATTTGAAGTGGTATGACATTGTCTGGGTGATTTATTTTTATATTCACTTGGGACACAGTCCCATCCATGAAGTCACTGTAAGAGTGCAGGAAATCCAATAAAGGCTTCCACAGAGCATCACTGTGCAGGTCTAACCCTCACAACATCCTACACTAACCTCGTCTTTCTGCTTTTAAATACAACTTTTGCAACACATCTCAAGAATTGTTTAAAATTGCCTCATGTTTCCTTAGGATTTTTTCCCTGCTGCTGGTTCTATTATGTCTGTTTGTCATTCCTCAATTGCTCCTCAGACAATGATTCAGGACGTCTTTGAATGTGCCTGTGATGCACCTTTCCCTTCATGGGCACAACCACAAAGAAACTTGAAGTTGGGAGACTTTCAGCCGTCAGTTTTTTCTGGCCTGTAGAGAACATACTGAAGGGTGATGGAAGTATTTGTGGCTGGAACGTTGTGAAGTACATACCAACACAAGAGAGGCATCACTGAGCCCTCTGTTTGGAATGCCATCTCCCATCAAATAACACGATGCTGCTTTGTGAAGAAGGCATACATGAAATACATTCTTTTGTGTTCATATAGGTGGGGTGCCTAGTTTTTCAGAAAATAGCCTGTCATCCAGTGTAGGAATGCACCCCACACCCAAGCAGGTGCTTCCATGTAGGGAAAGGTTTAAGAGTCACCCCTTGCTGTTCTTATAAGGTAAAGGATCCAGAAACTTCAATGTTCTTTTCCCAGTGATTGGCCAGGTGCCAAGCAGAGGTACTGGTTGGATGCCTGGACTGTACCTCAAAGCCTATTGCCAATTTCGTTGGGCAAGGTGGCAAAAAGCCCACCTAGACCATTAAGTATATAAAAAAAAAACCCTGCACAGAACTGCTCTGTGCTTTTTTGGATTGCCATAACTAGTGCAAGAGTTTTCTCTACACGGCAATCGACGTTTGTTTGTTTGTTTGATATTGTTTGTTATTTTTGTCATTATTAAAACCTTTTCTTTTACAAAGCATGTCCAGAGAAGTTGTCTCACTATTATTAAGCCACTCTGGGAGGCCACAGTTCAACCCTCAGACTTGATTCATCTTCATGAGGCTCATTACACTCAGGCCACGTGGAAGACTGTGTCAGTCCAGGCAGCTTTTTAGGAACGTTTCTAATGTTATGACCTGTGCAACCACTGAGATGATAAAGCTTGATTTCTCTTTAATACCTCTCTTGGTGCATCCAGGATGTAGGTTGAACCCTTTTTGCTTTATCCCTGTAACACACTGTAAAGGAAAAAAAAAAAAAAAAAAAAAAAGGTAATTTTTTTATTGGATTGATTACAGAATAAGAGGTGCTGAAGTCTTGCTCACAGAACGCCAGGAGAAAGGATCAGGGTGAGAAAAGCATAATGCATTTGGCACTTGTTTCTGTAGCTTCCCAGATGTGGGGTTTTGTTTCAGGTGCCATGTGCTGGAAGGCTGCCTGCCAGAGCAGTGTCCTTTTAACAGCGGAACCAGCTCTGCCTGAGCAATCTGTTGTGCCTGGACAGCTCTCCCAGGGCTCCTCGCCGTTGTGCAGAGGGAAGTGGGAACCGGGGGAGGCTGGAAGGTGAAGCTCAGCCCTCTCCTGCATCATTAGGCAACTGAAATACCCTTGTGATGGCTATAGGAGAGACCCTCCACTGGGCTGGCCTTAAACACCTGCTTGTAATTGAAAGTCTCTGCTGCATTTGCATGGAATTTCTCAGGCTTACATTGGAAATTGTTCTTACTAAGTTTTGGAGAATGACTGAATATTTTGGGTAGGAAGGGACCTTAAAGCCCATCTAGTTCCAACCCCTCTGACATGCTCAGGGACACCTTCCACTAGACCAGGTTGCTCAAGACCCCATCCAGTCTGGCCTTAAATGCTTCCAGGGATGGTACATCCCCGGCTTCTCTGGACAACCTATGCCAGTGCCTCACCATGCTCACCCTCAAACAGAGAATTTCTTCCTAACACCTAGTCGAAATCTCTTCTTTCAGTTTAAAACCCTTGTTCCTTCTTGTCCTGTCACCGTATGAAGTGTTCTCCCTCTCTTTTATAAGACCCCTTTAAGTACTGGAGGGTCACACAGATCTCCATGGAGCCTTCTCTTCTGCAATCTGAACAGCTCCTGCTTTCTCAACCTTTCCTCAGGGGCTCCAGCCCTTGGAGAGTCTTCATGGCTGTCCTCTGGATCCACTTAAATAGGTCCCTGTCTCTCTTGTGCTGAAGCCAGGACACATAGCACTAGTTGTGTAGTCTACATGGTCCCAAGGCACAGGCATAGGGGGAAGTGTTTATTTACACAACTTTATCCAAGATGTATCTAAGCCTGTGACAAAACTGTCCCTCTGCAGAAATGCTGGGATGTAGGAAAAAAAAAAAAAAAGTACTGTTTGGAGAAGGAAAACAAACTGCTATATACTTTTATATTTCAGTACTGTTTTCAGGAAGTGTTTTGAACACTTTAGTGCAATAAATAAAATAAATAGAGCTAATAGGTTGCCTTGAACCCCTGTTATGAAGAGGGAAATAATAAGCAGATCTTATATTCCAGGAGGCTGAACGCATCAGGTGTCAGCCTGACATAATGACATCTCTGCTGTAGGCTGCCACTGAAAGAGGAGTGCTTCCTACAAAGAGAGCATCATCCAGGGGAATCAGTTCCTCATCTTTCAAGGAAATACACTGCTTAACAGACACATTTGTTTCCCACTGTGATGTTATTGTACAGTTTTCTGTGCTGATTATTTTCAGTCTTTAAACTATTTGTGTGTTAGCAGTCTGAATTTAATGTCTCTTCTGTGCCTGGGATGAGATGTGTACACATTGCTTTTATAAGACAGCCAATTCACCTCTCAGCTTTCACACCAAATGCTCTTGCTGCAGGATTGGAACTCATCTAAATTACTAATAAAATAATTTCAATTTAAATGAAATTGTCATAATGTAATTATAAAATAATGTATGTGTGTACTGTAAGTATTAGGAATAATACATATACATGTGTGAGCTATATGATGGAAAAGATCTTCCTCCTTTTAAAGATGTGGGCACACATGCAAAGATAAATTACTGGCCCAGCAAAAATCTCTGCTGTTTTTCTTGGCAAACAATCCCAACACAGCAGTCCAACGGAAAATCATTTGTTACATAGAATTCAGAACAGGTCACTGTAGTGCTGGGAGGGTTATGCTGATGAGGGTCAAGATCAGTAGTTTTTCTATAGTTTGTATTCTAATTTGTCAAAATTCCTGAATAATTTTAACGTGATTCAAATGTGCAAGGCCATTAAATGTGAGGTTCCATAGCCAGAGAGCACAGTCTGTGTGTCTTCAGTAGGTTTCAAATGAGCCCTAAAGCCTTTATAAGACTTGCTGTGTGGGAAGTCTCTAGAATGGCTAGAGGCATGAATTGAATGTACTGTAAATAAACTGTGGCATGAAAACTTTCACTAGTGCTCAGGGAGGAGAGAAAATGCTGCTGAATGTTGAAACGATAACATTTGAATGCAGTGGGTATCTCCTGCCTGACACGCACAGGGCTGGAGCAGAGAAAAAATGATTAATTCAGCCAGCACAGTGAGGGGGAAGCCTGACTCTGACACCACCATTAAACAGGAAAAATTTTGACAGGTAAGTCAAGTTCTGCTATATGTTTTTTCATCACTGTTGTACATTTCTGAGGAGGTGCTGCCCTGGTGCCTGCTCTGCAGATGTGGTTCTGCAACATCAGGGGACGCCATGACTTTCTCAGGTCTGCCCTGTGAGCCCACAGGAAAACAGAATCCTGTCATGATTTCCAGTCTCTATTTCCTGGACAGTAGGAAGCGGACTCAGCAATAATAATGGCAAGATAACTGTAGCATTGATCCTGAGGGTTTGGGAGGTTTTCAGGCTTGCTTGCTCTTTCTCCCTTATTTTCTGATGGGTCTGACTTCATTCTGTTGTCTGTTGTTTGTCGCTGTGCAATGCTAGGCTGGGATTGTGCACCCCAAGACACGAAATGGAGACATGCCTCTCTCTCACTCTCTTGTGCTCTTGCCTTACTTTTCACCTCCTCCCACCTCCACCAAGTATCACAGCTGTCCCTCGTGCTATGCATGCCACAAATTCCAAAACAGCCCATGGAATCTCCATCACCGATGTAATGAGGAAATGTTGCTTTGTGGATGCAACTATTACTGCAGCATCTGTATAATAACTGAGAGCCTTAAAGGCACCATCTGTGACTGGTGCTGGTTCAAATGGGATCAAAATCTGTCACCAGCCTCTGAAAGAGTAGCTGAGAGAGAGGCTTTGCTGGTTGCTGTCTGCCAGCAATGTTGCAGTCATGAGGTTTCTCCCGGGCTCTTGCCAGTTGTGCAGCTCCTGCAGAGAGTGAGTGTGCTCTGCAGGAGCATGGAAAGCCTTTCTCAGATGGGGGTACTTCCTTATCACCTCTTTGGCAGCTGCACCAGTCCAGTCCAATGGCCTCTCTAAACAGTCCTGCTTCTATGAAGTCTTCTCTGTTTTGTTGTTTGCTTGGGTTATTTTTCTCCAGTAAGAGCTATTTCTTTCAACAGCTGTGTGAAGCTTTATCCACTCAGCAGGAGAATATCCGGAGCAACTCCTAAGTATCAATGTCTAGCTAGCTAGCACTAATGGAAGAAGGTGCAGATGTGCCAAGGGAGTTTGTGGCCAGGGTGGTGTCTTTTTTTGAATAGATGTCTTTTTTCCTGTGTGTAAATTGATAAATAGCTTTGGGTTGTTTGCAAGTGAGTATAAATATAAACTGCAGAGTGTTGAGAAATATGATACATGCAGTGTCATTATCTGCGGAAAAATGAGGTGGAGCCCAGCTGTTCTGTACTAATTTCCAAATTCTGTATGCTGAGGCTTTTGCTCTTTCCGTTTAAGAAGCTTTGCAAGGATAAAGACCTACCAAGGGAAAGGGAGAGCCCAGGGTAATGGACTTCCTTCAAATACTGGTAGTACAAATAGTCCATTTCTGTGTGAGGTATACATAGGTGTGAGGTGAGGTATTGTAGCCCAGGGAGTGACCTGTGAACAGGAAATGTTTATTTCACATCTAAAGGGGAAAAAATACTAAGAATAAGAAAACATGGTATTTGCTAATGGCAGGCAGGTAATGCAATATGCATGGCCTATGCAATTCTAATCAAGAGACTATTATGTCAAGTACTGTATAATGAAGTAATAAGAGACAATCCATCCTTCATAAGACTAAAGGATAAAAAGATAGAAGAATTATCCTAACTTTTTATAAGGATAAAATACAAATGCTTGACAAATTACCTATTTGATAGGGCTTGGGCATTGTGTATGCATTTTCATGAGTTGAAAGTTAGGCTGCTTGAGTGGGAGCAACATTTTCTCTCTAAACAAAGCAGAAATTTAAAGCTCAAAATAAAGTAGTCTTAGAAGTCAAAGACAAGTGGAGTTAAGAGCTGAAGCAAGAAATCAAGTTTAATTGGTGTCATCTAGAGTGCCAAAAAGTGTATTTCATCTTCATCATCAATAGAGAATAAAAGAAAAGTAAAAGGCAGTCCAAACCCATTTTAAATAAAGTACTTCTTTGGGGTCTTTGCAATGTGTGACTTCACTGGATTTGTTGTGTTCCTACACCTTGGCTGTCTGGACTCTGAAATCTCAGTAATGAGCTGTTTACTGACATTCTTTTCAATTAGACCATTTCTCCTTGAGTAGCAAATATTATTCTGCTAAACTGATTTAGTTTCAGGATTGTTTTTCTCTACTGACACAAGTCAGGTCTTTATAGGCAGGACTGACAGCTCTAACAAAACCTCCATATCACTGCAGCTTGCAAAACATGATTTCTTTTTCTCTTTAAAAAGAAGTGGGGGGAAAAAGCCAAAATTAGATTGAAAGAAAATAGTCTGGTTCTAAAAGCCTTTTCCTGGGACTTTTTCATAATGTACCCTAAAAATCAGGGGAATACAGTAAATGTTGTGACTGGAATGTTTTACTGCACTTTGTGCTGATAGAGCAATCATCCTTGCTCTGCCTCCATTCACTTATCTATCCTTGCAGCTTGTCAGGAAAATCCAAGTCGGTTCAAAACAGCAAGATGCGAGTTCTCAGCTCAGTTATGTAATTTCTCTGGCAGCGTATGTATTCTCTGGGCAAAATATGGGAAAAAACCCCAGTTTTATTGTAGATAAGCATGACTGTCTTAGAAATAATTTGGCCTTTTAATAGTTTGGATGCACAGATTAATTTTTCAATTTTCTTTCTTCCAGTGTTAGGCCTTTCCTTCCTTACCTTGAGGCTATTGTGGACTCTGAAAGCACAGGTAACTGAGGATGAATCAGAAAACAGTGATTCAGTTCCTGTGTTAAGGCTGAGCTTGAAAACTTGAGCTTTCAGTCTTTATCTGTTTCTCAAGTTATAGCATAAGCAAAAGGCCAAGAGCCTTAAAATCTGCTAAAACTAAAATAGCTAACTCCTTACTATCTCTCTGGGATTAGACATGTCATCTTAGTGTAACTCCCAGGGCTTTGGGGATAAGAGCATTTCCCTCATTTGTGGAGGATAAAGACTGTGAAGTGCTGAAGGTCCATTGAAATAAACTGACAAATTTAAGTCAAGTGAACATAAATCCGTATTTATCTCCTTGCCGAAAATAATCCCACCAGAGTCAAAACTCGTAATTTATCTGTTAGAAGTGCTGCTGTTGTTGTCCCCACTTCCTCAGGTTGGTGACACAGTGGTTTCTCGAGGTGAGAGAAGAATGCTGTCTAGACACTCAGTGTAGGTCTCCCTCCTCATGTCACCCTACACAACTGGTCTCCAGATTAAGAGGATTACTACTGAAACAACAAAAGCTCTACTTTAATAAAAAACCTCTTGAGTGGGAGCCTGCTGAAATTTATAACCCTTATGTTCTGAGGATGCTTTTGTTCCTTGTGATCTGTTTTTCAATGTCACATGTGAAAACCTGGAATGGGAAAGGATGCTGGCTGACATTGACATTACAAATTTAATAATTCTGGGACTTGCTGCTATTTCTCTTCTTCTAAATCACAGAACAGTCATTGCTTGGCTGGGTGTAGTAAATACTGCTGTGGCTCTGCAGCTCGTGCACGTCTGCTCTGACTCATAAATTGCAAAGGAAAAATTGAAAAGGGTGAATATATTTAAATATCCATTCATTAGAGCTGACTTCAAAAATTAGAATTTTCCTGAATAATCACAGTTAGAGTATTAATGTATATTTATCATGATGGGTGTGTTACTGAGGAAGCACTTAACTCCCATGAGGGATATTCTTCAACAATTGCATCTTCTATCGATGCATCTTGTTTTGGCCCTTGCAGATGAAGATGTTCTCCCTACTCTGGCATGGAGTAACTGTCTGCAGGGATGACCCTTGCCTCAGCCAGAAGGGGTGGGAGGGGCTTTACCAATCCCCCCAGATGTGGGATATGGGGCTGACAACATCCTAAAGGAGCTCGCATCTGGCAGAAAGCAGAGTACCCTTCTCTGCAGCATGGGGGCTGCAGGAGCCCGGGGAGGAGAGAGCTCGGGGGCTTGGAACAGCAGTCTTCCAAAACCTTGGTGCCTTAGACATTAAGCTGGTGTCTAAGACCTTGTGGGCTACAAAAGGAACAAAACCTTCCATTGCATGAATATTCAAATTATTATTTTTAACTGCAGCTAAACAAAACCTCTCAATTACTAAAATACGGTAAAAAGAAGATAGCAAAATAATGTGAGAGGTGCTGGAATCAATGACAGGTTGTTAAAGAATGACTCAGTCACCAGGGTCGTTTTTAACAATGAAGTTTGTTTTCAAAGACATGGAGGAAAGATTGGGAAAACAAGAAAAACTTCTGGTAATGTTGACATAAGACCATGTAGACAGCATGCCATGGCTTGATGCAGGCAGATCAGCGTGTCTGGTCATTAGAGCTGCTCTCATCTCTGTAGTCCTCTCCTTTCCCTGAACTGCACTTCTGTACAGGGGCTTGGCACAGCTCATTGTTCATAATAAAATGCTCTGGTGTTCAGCAGTACAAAGGTGAGGGGGATGCTCCTTGATGAGAATAAAAAGCATTTAGTGTCCTGAAAGGAGTGTATTCCAGGAGAAAAATCTGAGTGGACTTCATCTACACAATTAAAGCGATATTTAAAGAGACATATAACAATAGTCTGTAAAGAGTACAAGGTTGCAAACATGAACAGGGGATAACAATTTTATATGAATGTCCAAAGGATGTCAATTAGTACTTTAAAATTAAACAAGGGGAAATTAATCTAAGTAGCTGCATAATCATGCTCTGTATAGATTATGGAGTGAAATTTCTTTTTAATTAAAAGTGCTGGAAGGGGAAAGAATTAGTTTGATTAATTTCCTAGTTTGGGTGAAGAAGTTAGAAACTGTTGAGTTTAAAATTACCTATGTTATGGCTTGCCCATGATTTAAACTTTAAAATTTCAGCTATTTCTAGACTTCTAAAAAATTTAACAAAAGTGACCCGCATTATTCACAATTATTGAGATTTTGCACTTTTTTTAAGAATAATTGGGAGTGAAAAAAGGTCTCAAAAGTTCATTTGCTTTCCACAATTTCATAACCGTTTTGCACTGTTATTCCTGGTGAATTATAACCCATATCCTTAGTAACATTTTCGTATTCTTGTCTGTTTTGATATGTGATTCAATATCCCTGACTCTCATCTCTTTCAGTCCCCTTTTTTTCCCCCTGATCAGCGTTCTGTGTCATATTCATTCTGCTTTTGGTTTCCATCATTAAAATGACATTTTTTATCTTCTGTCTCACTGCACTGTTGGGGACTTGCCACTTCTTTTACTCACCCTTTCTGTTCTTACTCATGGCAAATGAAATAATTAATCAAATCAAAATTCCTGCCATAGTTACCTACAAATCCTGCATATGGAATTTGATTTGGAAAAGTAGGGTTTTGTAGCAGCATGGAGACACCTTGGCATTCTTATAATGCTTAAGAGAAAATGGAACATTTATGTCCTTGGGAAAAGGTATTTAATGGCAAATTCTCAGCCACTGGAGTGGAGGAGTCTGTGGCATTTTGGCTGAAAATCTGTTGTTTTGTTTTCTGGAGACATTTGTCATTAGATGAAAAGTGTAGAGTTTATCAAACCACATCTACTTGAATGAAAAAGGTAAGTCAGCCCTTCTGAGGATTTTTCAGGTGCTGTTCTCTGTCAGAAATGTCCTACAGAAGGTAAGGGCGCCGAGGAACGTGGTGCCAGACAGATTTACTACTACCCCTTTTGTCTGGGTCCAGGTTTTTCTCTGCCTTTGTCTCTTTTTAACAAGGTTCAATCTCCTAAAATTTCAGTGACTGTAAGTCTGTACAGACTATAAGTCTGATGGCACAACAGACAGAGAGAACTCTGTTGGTTCTTTTCAATATCTCCAATGACACTCCAAAACTCAGCATGATTTTTCTGGATTACTTCCTCCCAGTGTGAAAACTGAAGGCAAGCAAAAAGTTAAGACACTACCAAAAAGAAAATCTGAATCTATTGTGAAAACATCTATCATTGTTCTGTCCTTATGCTTCAGATCTCTCTCTGTGGTTGTCTCAATAAATCAAAACTTACTGTGACAAAATGAACGCCAAAATCCCAGGAATAAATCCTTTATTATAATCTTTCAAAGTTATTTTTTAAATTAAACTAAACCATAGTATATTTGTAAATCTGAGAAAATTTTGGTGAATTATTGAAACTTTTTCTCATGTTCATAGGAAATTCACAAACTTACCATCTGTTTTTCTAATTAAGGAGAAATTTAAATCAACACATTAAAATTGAAGATTTTTTAAAGCCATTTTGATTGATTCAGTTGAAATTAATTACAGGGTAATATATTGTTCTGTAACAGAATTCATTACAGAAAAATGTTACAAGGTTATAGGCTATTTTACAAAAAAACCCCTGTACTAATTGGGTGAAAAGTCTGGGTTTAATCTATGTATTACTGCGCATAAACTGAGAAAAAGAGTTAAGTGAAGCAGAGAGGCAGACTTTGAAACTGAAGTAGTATGAAAAAATATAATAGAACAGGATATTAAATAATCAGAAATATAATATCTAGAAGAAATGTAATTTTGTGTAATTGCCAAAGTAGCATTTTAGGTCAAATAATGAACAATGTTATAAAAGGATTAGTCTGACACTGTGTTCCAGTTCATAAATGACACAATTCAGTGTTCCATACCTTACATATTTTCTTAGGTGAGGTAACAGTTAATTTTCACCTCTTCCATACAAATCCTTATATTCATTGACCAGAGAAATTACTGTATTGCCTTAGGGATTGTCTGAATGTTATATACCTGAATGAGTCAACAGTGAGGGTTTTTTTTCACATCTGTTTTCTATCTTGGTATTTCGAAGGCGAAATAACAGCTCTTCTGTATCTCCAAGTCAATTTACTGTAGGTCACATCCTGCCATAAGTAGCTCTTGGCCTTTGGGAACCTCACTGTATGTGTTTATTATTGACTTCATGGAATTATTTGCAGCCTGCCCTACCTCTCATACTCACTGTGAGCAAGTTTGGGGGCATAAAATCACAAGGCATGTGACAGTTTTGTACTGAAATGAGCACCGCTTTGGAGCTACCTCATGCCTTACCTGTGTGATATTATTTGCTGCCATTATTCTCCATGGTGCTGCCACAGACCCTGGAAGAGCTGCAGGGACTGGATGCCCAATCTTCCAAAAGCACATCAAGTACTTGCACACATAGTAATGGTCAATTTTTTATATTATACATGAAGGAAATGAAGAGCAATGGGCGTTATTCGTGCCGAGTGCATTGAATCTGTGGCCCCATGATTGAAGATTCTTGTGTGGGAAATGAGCAGTTCTGTAGCCCTGGTTCATAGTTGCCAGGAAACTGCTTTCAGAGAATCAGCAGAAAAACTATATTTTCTTAATACCTATTGAGTAGATCATTATTTTAGCTTTACAAGGAGCTAGTTTATATTTCCACAGTGGTCCCACTGATTACTGATTACCACATACTGCACTAAGCAAGGTCTTCCCCCATACATGAGCTGTCAAGAGTTCAGTATTTTAAGTATAGGATACGTGAACATGACTTAAAATAATTATTAAATATTTATTTGTGTATTCTACCTCTTACCAAGAGGAATGCTGCAGCTAGGAAGAAAATCCACAGGATTTCCCTTTCTCTCCTTTTTTTTTCCTCATCCTCTTGTTTTGCTCTCTCCTTTTTCCTCCTGTCCCAGTTGTACACTCCATAATAGTGAGAAACAGAAAAATCGCTGGAGGAAATGCCAAAAGTGCAGGTAAAAATACATCTTCTCAGACTCGGGAGTCAAGGCTACAGACAACCACTTTCCTTAGGCTTTAGAAAAATCACTGTTAGAAATACCAAGCTACATATGAAGAAAGGGCAGCTGTGGAATGTAACAGTCCTAAAGGCAGAAAAGATTGTGTCAAGTATGTGAGTAGTAGGGGAGGAGCTTACAACACTGGTTTTTGAGTAATTTTCTGTTTTCATTCAGTATGCAGAACCCTGTCTAGAGAACTCGAGACTGTGGATAAACATGTTCTTTTTCCTTGCTTACTTTCAACAGGCTGATGAGAAGTCATCCTCCCACACAGGCCATGGGCTGTGAACCAGTTTTCTCTGGAGCTTACAGAGAGAGAGAGACTCCTGTAGAAAGCAATTCAGTTCAGGTGCTTTAGTCATTAACTTTCACTGGACTGATGCCCCTCAGAGCAATTACATCTTCTACTGAATGAAGGGAAAAACAAGCCCAAAATATATCCACTGGTGTCTTTTATTAAGTTATGCAAAATACAGTATTAATTATGACACTGCATGCATTTTAGACAATATAAATGCAAGCCTACAGAAAATGTGACAAAGAAACCCTCAATTACTTTTGAGGTAGTATACAAGGAAAAATAGGAAAGCAGAAACACAGTGGATTAAAAGAACAAAATATTAGTATCACTTTGTGCATACATTAGTCACTCATAAATACATTTGTATGAAATAAATTAAGATACAATTCCATTCTTGTTGAAAAATATACTTCTTCAAATTCACCATTCTTGTTTGTTTTGATTTCACATGACATTTTGTGGTATTTTATCAGGTGTGTTTATTTTTTTTTTGTCGCTGCCATCATGATTTTACCCTTTTCCTCCAAGAATTTAGGCACAGATGGCCTCATGCACAAAAATAAATAAGAAACCTGCTTGAAGGGAAAAGAATTCTGCTCAAATAGCTTAGGATAATCTAATAAATACATTTTTGTTTATAAAAATATTTCAGGTCTATAAAAGAGGGGAGGGGACAGTCTCCCATGTGGAAAGGATGTCAAGTGAAAAGTGCTGTATAACATTTTTGAAGAGATTTAGTTTTAAACATATAGTACCATTATGAATATATATTTTAGAATAATCCTGTTTCTTGGAACCTTATTGTTCGCTAGAACTATCAAATGCTGTTTTCTTCCTTTTGTTAGCTGTCTTATTGCCGTTTGGGGAGACGCCTAGTTCAGAAGGGTTCCGTATAACTGTGCTTTTGTAAGGCTGTCCTTCCGACTCAGACCAGTGCTCCCAGTCCGCTGAAACTGCGGCTGTTTGCTGTGAACACCCGAATGGCTCCCTTGATCCATGGAAGACTGGTGGATTTCTGAAGCCTCCACTGAACTCTGATTGAGTGACTCTGCTGAGCTGTTGGGGCTCACGTCCACGTATTCTCTTTTCAATACTGGGCTATTTTCGATGTTTTTGCTACTGCATAACTGGACAGTGATCCTTTCGTTGTTTTGGTCTCTCGATTCTTTTGTTTTGTAAGTGGGCAATTTGTCCTGTTTACAGCTTGTGCTGATGTCAATGTTCAGGCCACTGTCTGTTCTCAGGAAGCAAGAATCCACAAGTCTGCTTTGGCAGATGTCGTCGCCCTCTGAGCAGCTGTCTGCTTTGTAACTGGCATAGATGGGGCTTGTTCGACTGTCCCCCTTCTTGATGGGGCTGCTGTAGTACTGCTCTGAGAAACTGCAGGGCGACAGCCTGCCAGCGTTCCTGTAGGAGTACGCTCCAATGTCCTCCACACTCAGCTGCCTCCATCGCCCTGGCAAGTCTTCTTCTGAAAGGTGGGTGCTCCTGCACTCATTCCTCATTTTCTGGTTTGCTAAAGCCTGCTGTGGTGCTATGGCTGAGAAGTGAAAAGGTTCGTTTGCATATGGAGGCAGAGTCCTGGTAAAAGTGGGCGAGTTCTCGTTGTCGTCGGCTAGTTCCATGTGCTGCGCGGGTTTGGGCTTGGCAAACCTGGGGCTTCCCTGGTGCTCATAACCCGCGGGTGACTTCCTTTCAAACAGTTCGTCTCGGTTGCTCATGTAGATCGCCTGCTGGGAGGCTGTCAGAGTGTTGGCTTGGGCGTTCTCCTTCTCCTCAGATGTGACGCTGAAGCTGGAGTAGGAGCTGGAGGTTGGCAGAGAGGTAATGTACTCTGGGAAGGCTTCGTGGGAGAAGCTGGAATGGAAACCGTCTTCTTCGACAGTGCTGTCCGTGGAGTTTTGGGACCGCAGGAACCCCACGTCCTTCACTTGCGTGTCCACACTCTGCCGCCTCTCCCTCCTCCTCTCCTCGGGGCAGTAAAGGGCCGTGTCACTGCAGTAGATGTCGGACTTGTACTGGGGTCTTTGTCCGACTTTTCCAGCAGAGTCCTGAAAGTTGAGATCCCTTGTGGATGGGCTTGACAAGTGCGAGGACAAGCTGTTCGGGTCTGGTTTTTCCAGGACCTTGGCGATGACGCAGGTGGGTATGGTATCAGCATAAGAAGTGTGGCACAAGGGGACAGAAAGGCTGCACCCGTGTTTTTCCAGGTGGATGCTGACTCTTTCCTGAAAGTCGGTTGGCAACTGTAACATAAAGACATGGCAAAGAGAAAGGAGAAAAGGGTAAGTGTCAATAGAGGTGTCAGATGAACGCTGTTTATGACATTACATAGATCACCATATCTGGTTCTTTGGCTAATGTGATGGCCACAGTCTTATGTGCATTTCTGGAAACAAATGTAATCAAATTACTTCTGTTTGTTTACTTAACATTGTACATCTTCATCTGCTTTTGCTCACGGATAACACTGTGAAACTGAAATGTTTCCTTCCAAATTAATTCAGGTTGGATAAGAACGACCATAGGATTGCTCGGGTCAGAAGGGGCCTCTACGCTCATCACATCCAGCCATTAACCCAGCACTTTCAGGTTTATTTCACTGATGTAAAAAAAAGGTGTAGTAAACAACAATCTTAAAAAGGCAGGTAGGGAATTACAGCCTACAGCAACACTTTCTAGACTGTGTGCTTGGGTGTGATTTGCAGTTGGAGTGTGGGTGTGCAGAGGTCTCTGCAGGGGTGAGGAAAAGGAGGAAGAAGTCAGATTTATTCTATTCTTCTTTTGCCTTTCCTTGAACTCATCTTGCCTACAATCCCATGCCAAATTTGCTCCTGCCCTCCAGCATCACATTTGATAAACAATGCTGTTTGAAGATACAGAAAAGCTGACTAACACATATAGAAGTGGTACTGGCTGCTGTGACAGGATTATTCCTGTCCTGGGAAGAAGCAGATCAAGGTGATTTCCTTGCCCCTTCAGATGGACACTGCTTGTCAGATCGACCATCCACTTAAGCCTCAACTTGTCCTAACACACTGACAGAAATAAGACTAAGACCTGAGTCCACATTGTGATTCTTGTGATGGAATTAATAAGTTATGTATCAGAAATCACATAGGCTTTTTTTTAGACAGTCAGGATCAGGGCTGTGGATGGTGGTTTTACCTGCTATTCTGTCATGTGGACCAGGAGAGAGAGAGAGAGAGAGAGATATGACATTCCTTGGTGAAGCCTACTCAGGTATCACCAAGCATGCTTTCCTGTCAAATTTTATCTGCCTTGCTCACTTCAGATCTCTGTCAATCATCAGACAGCAATATGAGAGAAGCTGTCTCTCAGTATTTCTTGCTGGAAATCAGAATTCATGTTTGGAATAAGTTTTGAGTTTGTGATTGTGATAGCTCCTTTGATGATCATGTTGATTTATGCCACTTGGGAATTTATCCCTTCATTGCTGGGCTGAACACTGGTTTACTCAGCACTTTCTTTTTATAAGTAGAAATCAAGTTCCTCTTTACAAAATAGTCAGTGGTTAACCTTATGACCTTAGCAATCCCACTTCCTCCTTAAATTTGTTCCTCTAGAGGAGAGAGTGCTACAAATACCTGTAGTTGTTCCTTTCCCCTTTATTTTTGGCAAAGGAAATTTAAGGTGCCTGCTCCTTGTCATGGCCTCACATTTTGTAAGACATGGAGATCCTCTTTTAGCTTCATTGGGAAGTTTTTAAAGCTGGTTTAATCCCCAAACCTCACTGTGTTCAAAATATGGCATGTAGTGAAACGACATTCTTGTTATTTGTAGTAGGACGAGTGTTTTTTCAACCAATATACCTTCCAGGATATTTTGGATTAATCATTATGTTGCTAATTATCTCATATGTCTTCCATTGGAAATAAATGATATTGCCAGTCTGCTGGCAGACAGCAATATTAGTCATAGTAAGTACAGATGCAACAAAGATTGAATAAACAGGTTGTAAAATAAGCCTGGTGTAAATTGCCATAGAAATGAGGTAAAGAAATACAGTTAATTTAATGTGAAAATGCTATATGGGGCAGCTCTTATTTTAGTATGCTGAAGCACCACTGTTTGATCTATTTTATATATGTTATTAAGATTATGAAATGTGTTTAAAAGAGCATTATTTTGCAGGCATTGCGCTGGAAACTGGAATGACTAAAATGATACTGCTATCACATTATTATATTGTACTACAGTTTAAGTTTCTGGATAACATACAATATTTTATTGGGCAATATTTGCGTTTGTAAAGAATTTATTGGCTGTGACAGCACATTCACACTTGCTAAATTAAAAAATGTTTGGACTTATGAGTGGAGATTGCCGATTTAAATGAGTATATAACAGTCTGGGAAATTGTGGGGAGATCTCACATCTGTGATAGTTTTCTGCAAATAAAGAATTAAATGCTTTTAAGGTCCTAATTAGAACAGGTAGGGTGCTTTCAAGTGTGAGTAATGTCATGATAATTCCTCAATACAATTTGCTAAGGGAGGTCAGTTAACAGGAAAAAATAACAGGACCAAGATTATGGTTAATTTGCAAGTTCTGTCTCTGTTCCATAAAATCATTTCCTGTTGGCCTGAAGAATCTTGCTCCATCTTTATTTACCAGGGTTGTTCAGTGCTCTGAAGCCATTTACTGACTTAGTGATGGTTGGTATATTCCAAATTTAATTTTGCAATGTTCCATTGCAGAATTGCACAAGAAAGGCCACTTGGGGGGATGTTGACCTGATGGCACTGGTGAGGGAAAGGCTATTCTCTGTAACCTTCACAGAAGCAATATATGTGAGGAAGGTGCTATTGCTTTGTGCAGGGCCTGGATCCCTAAAGAACTGCCTTGTTTACTAAGATAATATTTACCTCCCCTTTAAGGAGCCTGTTTCTCAAGCCTCGTTTCCTTGGAAGCAAGGATTATTAATTAAAGTTTACACCTTGGAAATCAATCATTCGGTGCTCTGGTTTCTTTAGAAAAAGATATTTGTTCTGGCAGTCCATTTTAAAATTCGGGTTTGGAAAGTAGCTGGACTGGAAAATAGCTTGGGGAGGAAAATTGATTATATCAGAATCTCTGACGCCTGTAACTTGTCATTTCCCTGCTCTCACCCCACTGCTCCTGCAGAGCATTCTGCATTCTGGAGTTCACGGCACTTAGTGTTGCTAAACCTTTTGTTTTACAGGCAATCAGTGCAGGCCCATTCTACTGGCTAGGAGAGGTTTGGGGAAAGAGAGCACCCTCAAGTTCCACCACGGGCTGTGATTTTGGCAGCGCCTCCCTCGACTGCATGAACACCAGCAGGTGCATGAGACCTGTGGTGGCTTAAAGCAGGGTGTGTGGAGGAATAAAAGCCTTAAGGGCAAACAAATTCAGGATTTGATGCACGCAAAATATCCCATTTTCCATACAATATTTATGTCATTGAACAAGTTTGGTTACGTTACCTCTGAAAGTTTATGTGCTCTGTCGTAGTTCTTGCTGCACTGGAGAAGCTGAGCAGCTAAATTGCAGTCCTTCCTGTAGAGCTCCTGGAAAAAAACAAAAATAACCTCTTCTTTAAAGTTTGCAAAGCTCTTGTGGCTTTCAGCCTTTCTCCTATGCCTGATCAATCTTTTCAAAATTCACTTTGGGGAGGTTTGGAGCATACTTTAATTTCTAAACAAATTAAGATGCTTTGTTGTTTCTTGCACAACCCAGATATATTTCCCCCTTTGCTCTGTGAGGGCTGATAAAATTACTAAGAATAAACTTTTGAGACCTTCTACAACAGAACAGTAATCTACATTTCAGAAGATGGATACTTACCATTAAGAACTGAATTTTATACTGCTAACATGCATGGTACTGTGGAGGCTGAAAACCCATGATCTTTCAAGCAAAAAGAAATTTTTTACTGGCTATTATCCAGAGCAGCAGTAAAATACTGCTTTAGAAAATGCTAAAATAATCTTATGAGACTGTGGGAGAAATTCGTTACAGAAATATACATTGTGTTGTTTTTTTAAGAAAAGGAGACTCTTTTTCCTTTTGTTGGTTCCTGGCTCCTTTAATATCTGGTAGAATGCAGCTATAGAAATATATTAAATCTCACTGCAAATATTTGATGCTGCAGAACAGAATATTTTCACTGGGCAAGAAATTACCGTGAGAATTCCACACAGGGAAGGAGAGAATTTAAGCAAGCTTCTTATACTATCTTGGTATTGAATGGCTCCAACAGCCTATTTAATGGGAAAATTCAGCACACAGATTTGCCCTTCACCTATATTTAATTTAGCACACATGACTGTGTAACTGTACCTCTGGCTCTCTGAAGGTAAGAGTTGTATTTTGTTTTTCCTTTTCCCTATCAAGTTGCATTAAAACCAAGGTTGGCTTCAGAAATTGACTGTATATATGGGCAGAGATGAGATATACAAAGCATAAAAGTGCTATGGGCACTGGGCCGTGTCAATCTGTAAAAATTAGTTTGTGTTTACAGACAAAAGGTGTGGAATACTGATATAACTTGGATTTTCTCTGACACTAATGTTACAATTTTATTGTATACTGATTTTTATAGCTCCTTTAATTCTCTTAAAAACTGATAAAGAAATTTTCTATGAAAAAGTTATTTCCTCTGTTTTAAAATACCCTTTTAAGGCATTCTGTAATAAGAGATGCAACAAGATGTATGTTCTTGTGAGTCTTTGAGGGATGGGGATAGTTGTCCTGTGAACATTAGTTCATATATCTTCATATTCAGGGACATTTGGACACCTTTATTTTGTGATTTTTTTCTCTGTCTTTGTGAGATTTTATACATGCCCCATCTGCCTCAAAGGTACTGGGGAGACATTCATTTATGTAGGCCTAAAATTTTATATTAGGACACACTATTTTTATTCCTGAGAAAGAACCCGAGTATTCAATTTAGAAGTAAAATCTGTTGCACGTGCATGTGATTTTGATATGCTGGATGCACATTAAACCCAATATATATGGCTGCACAATGTATAGCACAGACAGGTACCCTGAGTCCCATATGGCATTTCCAGGCACACAAAAATGGTATCTCTCCAGAACCTAATCCTTTCTTCAAAAGCTCTGTGCCCCTCTTTCTGCAGCGGTTGTCATGGAGAGTACAAAAAGCATTTCTGACACTTTATTTTTAGCAGCTTTAAAAATTACTACAGAAAAATTACATGTGAGCTACATGTGCCACGTGTACTTTGTTCTCAACCTGCTGGGCCAAGCCATGTGACTGGGGTGACTTTCTCTGCTTTAATATTTGCCTGAATGGAAGCCAGCCATATCTGTGGCAACTAGAACAATAACTGGCAATTAATGCCAGAAGTGTTTCCCACACTTTAAAATATGTTTTTGTACTGAGAGCGTCATTTTACATTTCTGTCAGAAGACAGAGGGGAAATATAATTGAAGAAAGAAATATTGCTGAGACAAAAACACTCTCCCCATATAGGATTCTTCAGTTTATCACTTCTGTACTTATTAGGTATAATATTAGTTTGTTTTGTAGTCCTTTATTTTAAAATTTGGAATATAACCTTTACTCTTATTAGTGATACTACACATAACCTTAGATTATCCTGAGCTGGAAGGGTCCCACAAAGATCACTGAGTCCAGGTCCTGGCCCTGCACAGGACCATCCCCAAGAGTCACACCATGTGCCAAGGGCATTGTCCAGACACTTCTTGAACTCTGTCAGGCTTGGGGCTGTGAGCGCTTCCTGGGGAGCTGTTCTAGTGCACAACCACCCTCTGGGTGAAGAACCTTTCCCTGATATCCAACCTTCATTTCATGCAATTTTCTCGAGCTCTGCAGGGGCAGAACTTTGCCTATGAACCAGCCTCAAGTCTGAAACCGTGGTACTGACGTTTGAGGCCTCTGGACCAAACTCTAGTGCTCACAGTAAAACTATGAATACTGAAAACACTTCAAATGTGGGTTCAAACCTGACTCCATGAAGTATAAATGCATGCCTACTTAAAGGGAGAGTTCTGCAATTTCTTTCCAGCTCTATTTTAAATCAGAAATTACTCCACTGATTTCAGCTGAATTAGTCTGGAGGTTCTACCTGTGCTTCCAAAACCTGGATATAGCCCATTACTTTTACCACACTCCATTACTTACAGCTGTTAGAATTATAAAGTAATTCTTCTTCCAAGTCAACTTCTGTAAAAGTGAGGGGTCAGATTGGGAACTTTTTGTTTCAGTTGGGAAGCTGTTAATTGCACAGGCAGAGTTCACATCAACAGGCATTTTAATGAGATCAAATGCTCCCAGCTGTGATTAAGAGTTCATGTGAAATATGGGAAGATTGAACATAAGATGCTGGAAAATAAGTGCTAACAGAAACATGTCTTCTGCAGATGAATTTTTTATTAAATGTGGAAGGAATGGCACAATAATGAACTAAATGCCGGCAATATTCCTCTCTTTGCTGTCTTTGTAGGTTAGTCTCAGGAAGGATTTAATGAGCTTGTTGCCAGCTGCACTACTCATGCCATTTTCCAGCAGTGTTTAATGAGATGGAGGGTGACAATTCCCAGAGATGTTCCCTGTTTTGTCCCACACAGAGGCAGGTACAATTTTACACGTGAACAACTGCTGGGGAAAGCTTGGCTCCTGCTCACTGCCGGAGTGCTCTGGGTGACCAGGCTGGGTCAGTCCTGCCTTCTGCTAGCACAGCTGGCTTGTGCTGGGCTTTTTGGTGAGCAAAGACTGAAAGATCAAAGAATTCCAGGAAATGTAGGGCTCTACACTGTGCCTAAAATCCTCCCAATGAGTCCTCACTCCACACCTGTGTCCCTGCAACAGCTCTGACTATGTGTTTGCACCAGTTTGTTGTACTGATGGCAAAATCAAAGCGGGAATATTGCCGGTTTTTAGAATAATTTTTCATCAGTTTCAGGCTGGATGTTAGGGAAAAAAATATCAATGAAAACTTTCACCACAACCTCACAGCATAAGGAGAGCTGGATTTACAAAATGATGGGGACAAAAAACCATAAATTTTAACTGTTGAGGTAACAAGTTACATTTTATACAAACATAAAATATTATTCTGTAATTTCATAGGAAGTGCAAGACCTAATTAGTTTCTGAATATAATCTCAAAATTAACAAATTTGCATAATTAAATACTTACATTGTCTTCTGACAACTTATCTATTGTCACCTTGGCTTCTATTAAGTGATTATTGAGTGCAATTATTTCATGGCTCAAAGCCCGTTTTTCCTCTTCGTAATGTTGACCCTGTGTAGAAAATGGAGTAGTCAGTGTTTTTCCTTCTGTCAGAATATTTCAGATAAAGGCCACATGTTGATGTCATTCTCAAATCCAGAGAAATGCATAACAGTCCAACATTTACTTTTTCTTTCTTCCTGTCCCCCCTTATTTATTTTCTCCATTATTTTGCTTTTTATACTTAGGAGATGAGGTAAAGTCCTTTAGAAATAAGGATGGAGTTCAGATTAGGACCTCAGATTGGGTTCACATTAGGAACCTTCACAAAAGGCTCTAGTTAGCCTGTGCAAAAGCATGGTATTGAGCATCAATCAATACACCCCTTCTTAGTCACAGGGTCTCTACCATGGAAGGGGATGAAGCTGCTCTTTTGCTACAGGAATGTTTCCCTTATGCTATTATTTCCCATCCTCATAAGGAAGGAAGAAAAACATTTAAAAAGAAAAGCAGTTATGTTTGAGCCAATTTCATTTTAGCTGTTGACAGTTCTGGCTGATTTAAAAGCCCTGATTAAGGTTGTTCATTTCTCAAGGTGAATGTTTACCTGATTGCAGGGTTAGCACTCATTAGCAGAACACAACCCACCGTGGCATATCAGGAAAACAGTCTGATTCAAATTCCTTCCTGCCCACTAATTTAATCTTGTTACCAGTAGGATGTAACTCTTTATTATAAATGCAAAGAAATCAATGAAAAGAATGAGATGCCACTGGCCCTTCCCACAATTCAAGGGATAGAATATCTGTCATTTTGTCTCATTTTGATCCACAGTGTTTATTGTACTGCCTCTCATATCAAAAATCATTGTGTACCAGTCATTCATAACCCTGCCTCCAGCCTTTCCTTGGTCGTAAGAAGTATGGTAGCTTCTGAGTACTCTGAGATCAAGGCACCTTCTGTGCACTCAGAGCTGCAACAAGAAGGTTTGAAAACTATCTTGAGGGTCTTTTAGAAAGGTGTATTGCCATAAGAGCAGAAAGTAGGGTAAGCCCTAATATGCATCTATTTTTGTTTAGCGGACTCAATCCGGTGACAAATTCACATTCTCAGTGGTGCTGAGCAATAGGACAAGAGGCAACAGGTGGAAACTGGAACATGGGAAGTTCACCTGAACATGAGGAAGGAATTCTGTACTGTGAGGGTGGGTGAGCAACACAGCAGGGTGCACATATAGGCTGAGGAGATACTAAAAATCTCCCTGGACACAATTCTGAGTAAAGTGCTCCCTATTTGAGCAGGGAGATAGGACTAGATCTCCTAGTGGGTCTAGTGGATCCACTTCACTAGAAGGATTGTTCCTTCCAACCTCAACCATTCTGTGATTCTGTGAATGTCACTTCCCATTTTTAGCGGTGAGGGACTGAAATTTCCCAAATGCCATATTGCCAGGGTCACACAAAATTCTTATATCAACGCACACTTGACCTCGTCAGCTAATTGACAGCAATGGGAATTGGGTGTTTTGAAGTCCGAATGAATATCAAGGTTAATTATCCAGCTGCAAAGCACCAGCCTGTATTAAAGGAGGGTGAATAAATTGGAAGTGGCAGCTCTCATCCTAAGCTGCTATTTAAAGAAAAACACCTTTTCAAGTGGTCTAAGCAAACCCACAGTTTGCTTTAAACTGTGCAGATACGATTGAAGTGTCTTTGTGAGGGTCTGGACTGGCCTATTTTAGTGTCACTTTTTAAGGAGTGTCTGTTCCCTGCTGTTGCCTGCTCTTTCTCCTGACAGTCCAGCTGTGCCTGGAGGCTGGCTCAGGCTTGACACCTCTCCCCTCCTCGTTCCCATTGATCAAGCATTCCTGCCTGGGGACTACCTCACAGAAGGCCAAAGTGCAGCTTTGAGAGCTTGCAAGGCTCCCACCTTACTGATTTTAACAAGACACTGGGCTGTGGTTTTTAATTAGGCGGATCAACGTGGTTTTATATGAGACCCTTAACTCTCATTGATTTTATAGTGAACTAAACAACCAGGCACTTTGTAAACCTCCTGGCCATCTGTGCACCTCTAAAAATCTGTCTCCTTTGAGACTGTGACTGAAGATTACATTTCTAGAGGCATTTAGCTGTGTAATGAGGTAGACAAGTGACTACCTAAGTACCCGCAAAAAAATATGTCCTCTCAATTTTCTAAGTCATTTCATGCTTTTGAAGGATCCAGGTCCACTGAGTACAGACATAATCTTCCAAATAACCATTTGTATGGAAAAGCTTATCAGTCCTTGTATGACCAGTTGCCACGCCTGGACAGCTGATTTGTAGAACTCTGTTGCTCTAAATCTCTCTGATCTCAGTAACTGTTGCTCTTGCCTAGCCAAAATGAACTTTATTAATTCTATTTTGCAGTTCAGGAGAGAATATCTGATCAAAGATTTATAGTTTTCAGGAGAGAAACTAATAAAAGCCAGCAGATTCAGGCAGTGGAAGCACTACTTTACACCGCATTTGAGTAATGCTGAATCTGGCTGAATTACGATTTCATTTATTTCACTTATGATAAGACTTGGATGACGTTTCCCAGATTTTGTGTCTGCTCAAGTGTGGCTTTAAAAGATATTCTATATTTGTTGAGCTGTAAAACTCGCCCCAATTCAAATTTAACTATACAGGTCAGCAGATGGACACCAAAGTAATAAACACCACAGCAGTGCTGTGGAGAAGAGGGACTAAGAAAGAAAGACCAGACCCAACCTTCTCCACCATTATTAGTTCACGTCTTTCTCTTGAAATCAGTGTCTGACATGAGCAAAGTCTGTTTCAACGTGGCAAAATGTGATAGTCCACAGGCAGGCAGGACACTGAAATAGTTTGGCATATTGGCCACACACTGTGCATCCATCTTTGGAAGTTCAGGGCTCCAGCCAGATGTTATTGTGGTGCAGGGGTGGCAACAAGAGGACAAAGGCTTAAAATTCTGGGAAGAGGATTTTAAGCTGGAAGAGACAATATGGTAGTGTGGATCAATGCATTAAAACAATTGCTGGTCACTGCAGGCTGCAATTTTGAACCCTCCAGTTGCAGTCAAAACAATCATACTTTCAGCATCAGATTGTCAGAGAGGTATTAAAAGAGGATGGGAACAATAATATCAATGCTATGATCATGAGTAGCAAATATAATTGTTTATTTTACTTGTATCCACTTTTGGCAGATCCCTCTATTCCTGGTAGCTTATAGAAGCTTCATCCTCCTACTCTTCCCTAAGGCTGGTGACCCCTCCTCCCTCCTTTTGGCACTGCTTTCTGCTCTGCAGGTGCTAACACCCTGTCTCTCAAAACTCAGTAGTGAATTAAATCAGTGACGTTATTGATATGCCAATAGCTTGCAGCTGGGCTGAAGGCTCCTGAAGTCCACTCCAAAATGCCAGAGCTACAGACTGCAGTGGGCTGAGTGGCTGGTGGATCCTTGTTCAGAAATCTTTGTTGAGTCAGCTCTGTGCATCTTCTGCCCCCCTCATCCCCTGACAGAGAGCCAGCACACGAGAATACAGCTCTCTAGTGTCTGACTAACACAACAGAACTGCAGTCATGTGCCCACGTCTGAGTCAGATGAAATTTGTTCTGCCTGGTGACTCCAGCAGTCACAGCGCCTAGGCTGAGGGCACCTTGCTCCTATCCTGGACTTAGCATGACCCTCAGTGCTTCCTTATCAGTTCTGAGGAAGGGATTGAATATCTGTTCTTCACAAAGGAACCAAATTGTATAATAAAATATATAATCTCTGTCTGGAGCCTTGGGGCCTTTTTAATAATTTGTATCTATCACAGTGAAAACGTCCCTCATATATTTATAGATCCATAAAAATATAAGTTGATGCTTTCAAAAGTGTTTGGAGCCATCTAGTCCCTACATATGAAATCTGTGATATGAGTGGGGTGGAAAGAATTTTGGCAGGCTGATTCAGGATGAAATAATTAATAGATAAGGGTATTTTTAAAAGTAACAAAAGCTGGATGAAAAGATCTGCTTTTCTTACGTGTTAGTGGATCCATAAAAGTTCCTACTCTAGTCCTACAGCAGAATTGGGGTGGCTAAAAGTTCTTTCTCTCTCTGGTAATGTTTCAGTCTCCCTTCATTGCTTTCCAGCAGCTGGAGGGTGTCCTGCCATAAAGCAGTGTCAGCCTATTAGTCAAGGCTTGGCTGCTTGCTGTCGTCTTTGCTGTCCTGTGGGAGCTCTGATGTGTAGAGACCTTTGGAAAGCAGCCTCAGATTTGCAAATGGGAAGTGCTGGTCTGTGGAAATGTCAGACTTTTCAAACATGGCAAAGTAAATTGTGATGTTCCTGTAAGGAACATTTCTGTGGATAAAATTTCAATGCTACAGCGACAATAATGTAATGGAAGTACTGACCAGCAAGGTGTTAGTGGCCAGCAGTCTTCCTTTGGAAATTCTTCTGAATAAGTATTGCCCAAATGACAGAAAGAGAGGGAGAGAGTTCTTCTGTTACAAATACCACCAGAGTGATACAGGTATTCCATCCTGAGTGCCTTGACAGAAGTTCACTACAATGTTTTTGGATGAGGAATACAGGCAGAATTTTGTTCCCTGTTTTCCCTACGACTCTACTTGTCCAGGAGGAGTGCAACACTCTGACAGGAGAAATACCCCAGCTTTGTGGACCAGAGGAACACTGTTTACTTGGTGCTTTTCTCCTAGACCAGCAGTCACAATCTTTTCACTGCTTATGCTTTAAGGTATCTGCTAATAAAATGCAGGGGGTTTATTGTTCTGTGGATTGTAGTCAACAAACAAGTGCTGACTACACAAGTGGGGATACACTTTCAAAGCAAAGTCTGTGCGTTTCACGGTGATATTTTATAACTTCATTGAAATCATCTTATGAAGGACAAAGCTGAGCAGGTGAAGATGACAAGCTGGGAGGAGTGGTTGGTGGAGCAGCGGGTGGTGCTGCCCTCCACGGGGACACAGGCTGGAGAAACGGCCGACAGGAGCTGCAGGAATTTCAACGAGGAGAGGTGCAAAATCCTGCACCTGGGCAGGAGCAGCCCCTTGCACCAATGCATGCTTGGGGTCACCCAGCATATGCTGGGATTAAGTTATTAATTAAGGATTAAATGATTAATCCTTTCCTGAAAAGGATTGGGACGTCCTGGTGGCAACCCGGTTGAACACAAGCCACCAGTTTGTTTCCTCACTGCAAAGAAGGCCAAAGATGACCCTGGGCTGCATTAGGCAGCGTTGCCAAGATGAGGGAGGTGATTCTTCCCTCCAGCGCTGCTGTGGCCACACCCAGAGTACTGCATCCAGTTCAGGCTCCTCAGCACAGGTGGATAAGGACTTACTGGAGAGTCTATGGACATACTGGAGGGAGTCTAGGAAAGGCCAGGAGGACAATTAAGGGATTGGAGCATCTCTGTTCTCAGGAAAGACTCAGATGAAAGACTCAGAGACTGTTTAGCCTGGAGAAAAGACAGCTTGAGTGGGATCTCAGCAAATGTGGATAAATATCCAAAAGGAGGGTGCAAAGAGGACAGAGCCAGGCTCTCTTCAGAGGTGCCCATTGACAGGACAGGAAGCAATGGGCACAATACCAATGGCACAGCACATGAAAGTCAAGCAATGCTATCTGAACATAGAAAACATTTTGTTGAGGGTGACAGTTGAGCACTGAAAAAGGCTGCCCAGAGATATTGTGGAGTTTTCCCTCCTGGAGATATTAAAAAACTATCTGGACACAGTCCTTGATGACCTGCTATAGGTGTTTGAGCAGGGAGTTTGAAGCAGATGATGCCCAGATGTCCCTTCAAACCTGAACCATTCAGTCCCGCTGTGAGTTCTGTAATGTATGGCTACCACATCTCTCATCATCTGGACTGCTGTGATAACTGGGGTGGTTATGAAATGATAGTTTAAATTTCTATTATTAGCAAATGATGATATTTGCATATAAGTAAATGCTCTTGTTATGGAGAGACAATTTAATAAATAATTAATACATCTCTAGGTCCTCATAAAATCAAGAACAAGTATGCATGGAATAGAGCACAAGTTCCTTTATGTTTTTCCCTGGTATTCCTTCAAGATTTCAAACAGAGCCCAGATTTGACTTGGTGCATGTGAATGCATGTCAGTGATGCAACATCTAGTTATTATTGATAATTACAGCAATCATGGAGGGCGTGAGTGTGTTATCTGTTGTGAAGAAAGGGGCCTCCAGATGCCCTGTGCATTTTCAGTGATAGTTCAATGGCAGCACTTCAATGATGAGTGAGGATCAACTTGTTTTATAGCATCCATCAGTAGATATCTCACCTTCTGGTGAGAAATTAATAAAAATGGCCATTCTTTGTGGAATGGAAGATTGGCAGATTATGCAATGGTCTCTCCCACCAGGTGTGGAAACTTTTCACTGTTGCAGAGGGTACTAATATGGATTATTTCAGTTTTAGGTGTACTCTTCTTCCCATGCAGGTGTGTCATGGTCTCAGCTGAGCAAGGCAGCCTTCAAACCAAGGGATGTAAGCAGAGTCCTAAACAGAAACATACATGCTCGTGGGCTAGGCCAGGGTTATAGCCAACGAGGTAAAGAAAACAAGAATGAGAAATGTGGTGGAAATAAAACCTCTTTTCCTCCTGTAACTCTGGAAGTTAATAGCTGCTCTATTTGCAGTACTTCCCTGCAGACCATATGCATACCTTCTTTCATCAATTGGCTCATAAAGAAGCAAATGATGGTTTAAAGTTGCAGGAATTACTGGATATTCTCTGCAGTAATTCCTGATTTTAAGCATGTTAGTTTCTGCTCTGCAAATCTGCACGTTTTTCTGGCAGATGACATGTTTGTGTTTGTGCCCATTTATGGATGCTCTGTGTGAGTTTATCTGCCAGTGAAGAGCAGTGGATATCCCCTACTCACACTCACTTGCATCCAGGGGCAGAAGCTGTAATAAAAGGAGTGAACTGACAAGATCAGAAGAGCAAATAATAATGAAAGACTTTTCACTGAATAATGAGACTGTATCAACTGATACCAGTTCATGACATGATCCTTGGGGTGCAGGATTTGGTACTGATAATTGCAGCATGAAAGCAACATTTAATACACATTAATTTTTTTCGTTTTACTTCTTTGTATAACAATCTTATTTTGGTTTAATAGTAAAATAAGTATCAAAAGGAGCTGTTCACCTACAGATTCACTGAACCCACAAGTCTATTTAAGAATGTGCATCTTTACAAGCAAAAGAGAAGAGCCAAATGTTTAGCAGATTTATGAGGTAATTCTTTATCAAGTTACAGACAAAACTGCAGGAATATGTAGGGATGTATGTAGAGGCTGTGGCAGCATCCTGATTGCACTTCATCATCTACCACTGTCTCATCTTTGCTTCCCACTGCAGTAATCCCCAGGACACCCATCCTTGTCTCAATACCACTTCAAAATGCTAATAGAGCCTGGCTTTCTGGAATGCTGCTACATTGTGGTAAGGAGCAATGACTAATTCGTTATATTTATCCTACAAAGTATTACATATTTATTTAAAGTGATTTTATGTTGTCAAGCTGCCAAGGTTGCAGACAAGGCTGCATTCTTCAGAGACAAATGTATAGCACTATGGATTTGAAAAATACCCATTTTTTTCTGGGCAGGTCACAGAAAATATGTTGTTGGTGTGTCTTTTGCCTTCAGCTTTACCTACTGCAAAAATCTATATCGTGTTGGAGTTCTTCCACATAAAGAAGATAGTGGCAAGAACATTATTCCAATGTGACAGGCCTTTCTTATGATGAACATATGGGATAAAAGGAAGTGAGAGATGTATGACCCTTGGGTTGGCTCAGGAAGAGACTGGATTGTCTGTCCTTGCCCACAGCTTAATTTTTTTTTTTTTTTTTTTTTTTTTTTTTTTTTTTTTTTTTTTAACTCCTCCTAGGAGCTCAGCAAAGTAATTTAAAAGAATTACATGGTCACAGTGATATGAAAGAAATGGAGACTTCAGCTGACCCAGTGGTAAGGAGCAACACATTTTGCAAAAAGAAAAAGAAGTTGTGTGAATGGGCAGAAAAGGAGAAGTTCCACTGCTGCAGGCCACACAAAGTAGGCTCTTCAGCCTTGAAGCTGTCACTCTGAGGACTGATTGCCTGACACCCAAGCCTTCCAGCCACAAAAGCTCCACTGTGGAAATGGAGAAATTACTGGAGACTGGATACTACTTAAATTAACTAGTTAGATGGTCTAGAAAGAGGAGGTGTTTTTAATTTCTAGGAGTAAAGAAGTAAAATGGTCTAGGAGGAAAAATGTCGTATTTTGAACTTTGGAATATTCATTCATATTAATTTCAGATTATTTTAATATGCAAGTTAATTCTAATTCGAGTTGACTACTTAAACAAGGACAATTTCCCAACCAAATAAAAATAGTAAGGGCTACATTATTTACAGTACTTTACTCTTTAATAATTTGTTCTGCTCTAGGAATTTTGAAATTCACATTTCCTGTCACCTTTTGACACTTGCTTTTAGTAATTAGTTGTGTAGAAAGAAACTTAAAGTCCCTTCCTTTCCCCCTGTGACTAAAAGAATGGTTTATCTAAATGGTCTCTTGGGAGCTAAAGTACTTCTCTCAGAAAATCCTTCTCTGATATATCACAGTCCTGTGGCAAGGGTGACTTTTCCTCTCTGGGTTCATCCTTGCACTCGAGTGCACAGAATCCATCCTTGCAGGGAACACCTGT
The DNA here is from genome assembly GCF_015227805.2 of Hirundo rustica. NCBI lineage: Eukaryota > Metazoa > Chordata > Aves > Passeriformes > Hirundinidae > Hirundo > Hirundo rustica. The sequence goes on along the minus strand of NC_053455.1, from coordinate 11,776,501 downwards.
GATGAGCTGGGTTTGTGCCCAGGCTCTGCTTGGTGGACTCAGAGCAGCCCAGAGCCTTCCCAGCAGCTCTGCCCTCCCCAAAGAGCTTGTCGCAGCGGCAAACCTGCTATTAGGATTATTGCTGCATTGTTGTTATACCTTAGGCTTCTCTCTCCACATCTTGGGCTCTCCCTCTTGTGGGTTTTCATCTTTCATCTTTCTAAATTTGTCCATGTCCAATGTGTGCATATCTTTATATCCTGTTCCCCTAATCTCTTATATTTGTTTAATATACATTGAAACATCTGCTGGGATATTGATTGGGAAGATTTGGTAAGCTGTCTGAAAAATTGTAAGTGTAGTACAGGGAATAAACATAATGTACTCGTGTCTTTTCTGAGTGAATTAACCTCTCCTTTTTTTTTTTTTTTTTTTTTTTTATTAAAATATATCTCTGCTATTTACTTTGTAAAATCTCACGTTGGGTAAAGGTATTTAAGGTTTGGTGCTTCCCTCCCACCCAAATCAACCCCAGATCCTTGAGAACATTTTGAGAAAATCCCTATAAGCTCTTTTCAAAGCAAAGCAGGGGAGAGCCATTAAAATAAAATACTCTTTTCAAATATCCATCCCCTCAGACCCTGTTAAATAATGTCTTTTTGGCAGCATCCCAATTCAAACTGCCATAACCAAGTATAATGACTACATTAAATAACTACTGGAAAAAAAAAAAAAATACAGAAAAGGAAACAGCCACTATGCAAATTCCTTGAACATAGACAGAATTTTGCTTCCAACCCTGCTAGCAGGTTACTCAAGTCTTTGTCTCTTAATGCAGTCTGGGGGGTTGTTGTTGTGGTTATTTTTAATATTAATTAAATTGTGACTCTGGAGTTGCTGAGGAGCCCTGCAGGGAGGGACAGGAGGGACTGTGCCAGAGAGCTGGGGTGGTGTTTGCTGCAGGCTGTGGTCACAGGAGGCTTGGCTGGACAGAGCCACATTTGATCCCCATGGTGGGGACGCTGTTTCTGCTCACTAGTGCTTGAGGAGTAAAATCTGCTGGCAGAGGGAAAGGCTGCAGAATGGATTGCTTGCTGTAAGTGATTAAGTTTTACTATAAGGGAAGTGCAACACTTCCTTCCCATCTGACTGCTGGGATCAAATCCAAAGAAAATTAAAGATGGATTTATTTTTATGAACAAGCAGATAGGAAACTCACTGCAGCATTTTTCTCGTGTTGGTATTCAGGATGGTCATTTCAGCTGTTGCCTCCAGAGTTTGTGTAGATGAGGGAGACTACCTTTTGACCAAGAGAAATGTCAAAGCCTTTGTTCCATGTCATAAGATCAGCTGTCTTGAATCAGCACTCCTCTCCTCTGTGCCATTTGAGCTTTGCTGAAATTTCATTTACCTCCTTTACTATCCTGAGTTATACTGTAGCTCCAAAACTTTTTTTTTTCCCCCCCAGTAGTGTATCTGGGTTAAAAGACCTTTGCTGCCACGTAACAGTTCATGACCCCATCAGCTGTGCTGGCACAACTTTGGCCATCCTGAAAGCCAGACTGACCAAACATAACCCTTCAAAATTGAAAAGACCTTTGTTTGGGAAAGAGATATTCTAAACTATTTTTTCCATTAAGAAAAGTGTACATGGATTCAATACCCTTGGTATTTCTCCATGGCATTTAGAGACCTGGCTCACAGTTTAAGTATTTTCCAATGACATCCCAAGATTCAGTTTTCTTTTGCCCTGGAGCCTGGCAAAAATTTGAACACTGTAATTTCTTAATTCCATTTATTATAGCTATTCATATATTTCCTAATAATATTAAGTGTTTAAGGTATTATTTCCACAGCAACTTAGAAATATTGATATTCTCTTGAGAAGATGCTAAAGCAAACCTTCTCTTATTTATATGTCAGGGGTGTTATTGTCCAGGTCTAAGCCAGCCACCTTCCTGCCTCCATTCCATCAGCATAGAGATTTCTTCAAAGCATGAAATTCCTCATTGTATGGTGATTTTTATTTTTTTTTTTTTTTCCTGGAGCAGCTCTCCCTCCACTGGCTGATAAAGATGCTAAGGATAACAATGCTTCAGATATACACACGTGAAATAGACATCTAGCATGTGGATACCTAAAATTAGGTAAAATGAAGCTTACTTTGAGTAACTAGCTCAGTGACGCACAAATCATGTTTGGCAGAGGCAAGGACTGAATCCACATCTCCCAAGACATAAATCTAGTAATTCATGGGAAGCTTTCTTTTCTGGATCCATAACTGTCCCCAGGGAAGAGCAGCATGAAGAGATTTTGCAACTAATATGAATCTAGCTGAGACAGGCTTTCAGCAAGTTGAATGTAACGACCTGTTTGATGGGAAAACCTCAAGAAATTAAGAATATGCTATTTCCCTGGATACCAGGAGATCTATGCCTCTGGATGTGCTAACAGCTTTCCCCCTTTGAGCAGGCCTGGATCCTAAGCGTACTCATTTTGCCTGATTAAAACGCTGATATTTAGCATTTTCTCTCTATGAAGATATTTATATTTGTCAGTTTTCTTTCTTCACTGCACAGGACAAGTGAGCTGCCTGAGTCTCTTGCTGAGGCAGCTTTTTTACTTCTCAGTCTTTCCAATTTTCTGACAACTTGAATGATTTTACAAACCCTCTAAGAAATTGTCAACATCAGAACTTCAGCTGCTGTCTTCTCACTGGATTTTATTTTGTCTGAACCTGTGGGAAAATTATCATTCTTCTCTATTGACTTCTCTCATGGTTATACAAATATTACTTTTGTTATTTTTGTCATGGGTGTTCATGTGGAATTGTTCAACCAGCCTGACTTTCAGGGTCAGTGACCTTTCCTGAGTCCCTCCTTTCCAGAGCACAACCCATTCCCTTTACTTCCTCCTTCCCATTTTTTGCATTATGGTCTGCAGAACACCCTCACAGATTCTATGCTTTCAAACGTGTGTGGAAAAACATATTTTGACTGAATGGGAACATCTTATGGAATTTGAATGATTAGCTTATCAACATTTAACAATATTGCTAACCTTTTTAATCTCATTTTATCAGCAATAATTTTGTGTTTACTTTTTGGACACTGCTGAAAACATTGGTTTATGCTGAGACCTGTACCAATCACTGAGCTGTCCTGATCCAGCCCTCTGAAAAGACACTTTTAAATGGAAATAACACAGTGCCTGCTACTTTTTGAGGTGACTTTTACTGCAACCCTTCTGCTAACTATTTTTGATATCGTATCATGTTTATTTAGTAATCACAATCATATGAAGTGATACTTGTCAATTCTAACTATTCAAACATATCTACTCAATTGCCTTTAAAAAAGAAATTGTGGTTCACTTAATAATTTCTCATAAAAAATATGTTGGCTTCCATTATTTATACTCTTCTGATTTAATTTTCCAGTAGCTGAACAACATAAACAGTGACTTTGTGTTTCTGCAACCTCTATTTGCCCCATTCTATGCTTGACCTCTTGGATGTTGATACAGTTGGTTCAGAATTATCTCTACATTCAGAGTCTTTTTTAAAATTAATGTCACATTTAACATTAACACATTAGAATGTATTTCTAATTTAGTTTGGAGTAGGAAGCTGGGAATCTGTTCAGCTCGTTCCTTTATGAATCTTAGGTGGAAATTTATGTAGGCTCCTGTTTTATATAAGAAGGATTTTGCAAGTGTTCGCTAAGACACGTTGCTCAACATTGTCTGTAGTTTCCATTGAATTTGGAAGTTGGGTTGCAATCTTCTAGTAAAAAAAATGTCCAGCCTTAAAGCAAAAAGTGGCACAAGGGCTGTGCCTCCCTCTGAGGGCAGCCAAGCAAAGAGGGAAAGATGCTCATCTGTTTTTTGGCTCACGTGGTAAGGCAAGGACTTGAAGCGCCATGAAACGACCCAGTTAGGTCAGAATGAAACTTTTCCTTGCAAACCTGGTGCAAGAAGCACATTAAAGCTACTGTACAGTCAGGAGGGAGCTGCTGCACCTTTGGACTACACAGAACCAGAAGGGCGATGTGGGGGATCTTTGCCCAGCACAATTGTCCTTGAGGTTTGAGGAACCCCAACAGCAGAAGCATTTAGTAAATCTCTGGGTGCTACATTTTGGATTTTGGAAATTTCTTCTTGAAAACATCCAGATTTTCCTGGATGAGATTAAAACTGTCCATAATGAACTTCCCACTCTAATTTTGGCACCCTTGATTTCTTTTCTTGATTGTGGTGTCTGTCAGGTGCCACTGATTTGAAAGTTAGTTGTTGCTTATAACTAATTTATTTATCTTCAGAGACAGCTCTCTGGAAACCAAGAAAACCAAAACCCAAACCCCAAAACAAAATGAAAACCACAAAACTTCCTGGTAAACTCACAATATTGAAATTAATTTATTTTTCTCTCTTTTGGTAATTTGGGTTTATTTTCCACTTCTTTAGGGGATGGTCCTTCAATCACAGACACTGAAATAATTTGACAACTATTTCCTTCCTGCCAGAAGAATATAAAAAGCCCTGGGGGCCTGTTAGGTAAACTGCTCTCTGCCATTAAGAAAATGAGATTTAATGCCTTAACCAAGTCCTCTTTCACCATGAATAATACAGCTTTATTGGTTTATGGAAAACATAACTATTGGGCAGGATGTTAGGCCCCTGAACCTGTCAAAAGATGAAGGAAAAAGAATAGACTCACAGTGGTGACACACTGACTAATCCTTAGGGCTTTGATCTCAGGAAAGAACTTTAGAGAGATTCTTTTTAATCATAGTTGAGGATGAAATGAGAAATATTTGACAGAGAATAGACCCCACAAAATTGAAGATTAGAAGCCAGACTCAAATGCACCACTCTAAAAAAGCCCACATCCTTCTGGTCCTGTTGATTGTCTTCTGGTTCTTTCCATTTCACTGTTGTTCAAAAGTATTTCTAGGAACATAGTTTTAAATTCAGTGAAATTTTTAATCTAGTTAGTCTGATTTTTGTCTTCAGCCATTGGTTTATGACTTTTGTTTATGACTTGGTTTATCCACTTCTGTTTTCCTTGTATTTCCACATTGTTCTGTTTGAATTTATCCTCCACACAATGTAGTACATTGCATGTACTAGTTGTCTTTAGAATTGACATCTAATTTACTGGTCCTTTTTTTAATGCTTCCTGTCATAACATCTTATGCTTGAAGAGTGAAGATATAATTTGCTTTTCAGCTACCGAGGTTTATTTATTGAGAGAAATGTGCTAATGTGGATGGAGACAGAGCTGTGTTGATTCTCATTACTGATAAGAAATTTGTGTCAAGCCTTTAGACAAAACCTCTGGTTGTTAAAATGTTTCTTTTATCCCAATTTTTAGCTCCATCTTTGAATCTTCACAAATATCTTTTCTGTTCTGCCACTCCAAAATAAGAGAATCCATGAGCATTTTTTGGGTAAGAGGCCAAACTTCAGGCAACCTCTTAGCTAGAAAGTGATGTTGACCTCTTCCCTTGTCTCAAGTTTTATCAGAAGTCATAAGAGTTGTTCTAAGAGATCAGGAGATCCAGTGCATTCTGAATAAAAACTTTTAAAAATCTCCTTCTTTAACCTGCTGTGGTAAGGAAACCTTCTGGTGTGCTCCAGAATCTCGCTCCAGTAAATGTGTAAAGTCATCAGCAAAACAACATTTTTCTTCGCTCCCAATTTATCTTAAGCCACTGTAGGAAAATATAATTTAATATAGATATTTTAAGTTTCTTGAAGTATATTTTAATCCACATAGGTAGGAGGAAAAAACACTTTCATTGAAGGCAATAGAAGAGCTATACTATTTAAACCTCATCACAGCCTGTGCTAACTGCTTTTGGTGATGAAACTAGGCACTACTGGAAAGTACAGAAACACTTCCTACCACTCTGGCATGATTTCAAAGTCCATATTTTCCAGCAGATTAGATACAGAAGGTTGATTCTAAGCAATGTCTTAATTGCTATTTGATAGCTAATGGAGATGCAGCTTAAGAGCTGGCAGGAGATGCCATGGCAGATTTTAAGTTCTCTAGATCTGTCTGTGTGAAGAACCAGGCGTTCATAGATAATTGGCCAACCCAGTCAAAACAACTTGTTTTTTTTTTTAATAATTTTTCTATACCAGCAAGAAGACCACTGTGATCACTCATCTGATCCATCTAGCTCATGCCATAAACATTTCAGTCAGCAATTCCTGCTCTTGGAGAATACAAATCTCGTTTTCTGTTGGTAAGAAACTGCCAGAAGAGCCTGCAGGAAGCTGGCTGACACTTCATGAGGAGATTGTTGCCTAGCTGTAGAAGACTGAGTCTGACATGTGTCCTCTGCATGTCCTGTCTCAGCCAGAGCCACCCTGGAGGCATCTCAGTGCTCCACGTGGCCGAAGGTCATCACCCGAGCAGCTTGCCTAGCCCTTGGGCTTGGCACCTTGTGAGATCCTTGAGCTGTGGTGCTCTGCTTTGAATGGGCATATGAGTCTGTCCAGTCTTCCCTGGGAAGTCCTTGCCAAGGTTTACCCCGTGCCATCCTCAGGGAGGAGAAAGGCTGCCCTTGAACAGGGCTTAGAGCCAGGTCATTGTCATGAGGGTGGATGGGCGTGTGAGGACCACAGGGGAAATGGAAATGAAAAATGCAAGTGAAACAGTGAGGTCTTTAAACTGTACAACATGTCATTTGTCACTGTTTGTCGCTCTCAGGTGACCATGGACTTGTTAGAAGCTTAGAATTGAAAACCTTAATGTATTCTTTATAGGAACAAAACCTCATGAATTATGCAGCAGCCTAAAATGTTCCTACTACAGGTGACTCAGCTTCTAGATGCATTATTTAAAGAGTTCTGTGATATCAGTCTGCTGCCATGGAACTGCAATCTGTACTTCCCTTTTTCACTGGTGTGTCTTTACAAATCCTAATTCTAATCGCAATCATTGAAAACAGTCTCACAAAGAGACTTCTGCAGTTTGCATTCATCTTTGGCCACCTTTGCAGCTGCCTCCAACAGTATTTTAAATACACAGCAGAACTGATGGTGATTCCCTTCTAATTTTGGAGAATCAAGGCTGGAATCATATTTGCATTTCTAGCATTTCTAGTCCATGAAAAGACATTTCAAGAACACCTAAACCCTGTTAAGGGATTGTCTGGAAGATGTGGACCAGCATGAGAACAGCAGTTCAAGGTGCTCCAGTGCTCTGTGAATAGCAAGGAAGAGGTGGAAGCAGAACCTTGCAAGTTCAAACTATATGCAAAGACAGAGCCCTGCACCATATCTCAGGTCAGAATTTTAATGATTATGTGATGCAGGTGTAGGAGAAAAAGCTCAAGTTATGGCTTATCTTCAGCTACACATCTCATATCACTTGATTGACTTTTACGACTCTGGAAGGTCACAGAATTGCCTGGATGAGACCTCAAAGATTATCCAGTACAGATGTGCATTACTTTTTGTTGTTGTAGAGTTGCTTAAATAAAGCGGCCTCAACATATTAAAATATTCAGGAATTAACTCTAAGGCTCATTTTACATTATTAATCTGCTCCTATAAGGTTTTCTTCAAACTGACACTATAAAAACACTGATCTGTATTTCAAAATGCAATGGACAAATCAATTTTTAAAATAGAAATTTTTTTCCAGGCTTAAAACTGGAAGGTATTCCCCTGTGCTCATGGCACAAATGAGATGTACCGCATTTCTTTCAGGAGAGGTTTACAAATCAACAATCTCATTGGGATAAATTATGGTGCCAGAACAGAACTGATGAGAAAACCTTTTTATTATCATGCCACTTATTTTGAGGATGAATAGGAATTTCCACATTAAAGAATCAAGTGTGTGCATGAGAGTGTGAGTGAGTAAAATCCCTCCAGCCTGAACCTTTTCATAACACTGATGTTAATTTCTCTCCTCCCTCAAATTTCATTTTTAAAGGCACTTCTCATGGCATTCCTGAAAGTGGGAAAAAACATGACAGGCTATTTCTTCAGTGATTGCAGACGATGCCACCTCCTGACTACTGGGAAGAAGTGCTGGATAAGAGTCAGAACTGAAAAGTGAGTCAAAATAGAGAATGTGTTCATTTTTCAGCTCCCCAACTACATGCAATAGAAATTCTTGATGATATTTACTACCAGGCCCCATTCTCAAAGTTACTCTAAGTTACTCTGCATATTAACCTGAGCAGGACCCTGAAAGCCATGTAGTTGTCCTGGTATTCCTAATTATGGAAAACCAAGGGTTAACAAGCACTGAATATATTTGGAAAATGAATGTCATGAGAGTGCAGAGGAGCTAATTAGTGCTCCTACTTTTTCAAATGCTTGCTGAGATCGGGACAAGAAAAATGTGTTTTGCCCTTCAAGAAAAAATTGAAAACAGTATCAATTATGGCAGTAATATTGGAAGAAAAAAAAAGCAGGTGCCATATGGTGTTATGACATATACAGGCACTACAAGGATGATCGTTCACTAAAATTAATAGAAACTTACTGATGGGATGTAACTGCTTTCCCTGGTATTGCTGCTGTGGAACTGCAATCTGTAGCACTTGGGAGATTTATTCATTAATCAGGACCCCAGTAAAGAGCAAAATGCCATGTAGAGAAGAAAAATGAACAGATCCCAGGGTCAGTGGGAATCAGCCTAAGCGTACCTTAGCCAAATCCTGTTCTAGTAGAAAGGAGTTTGTTTGTTAGGAGAGCCATTTAGAATTCTTGCTTTTACAACTGCATCATTCTTTTGAATTCTTCCTCGAAACATGACTCTTGCCAAAGACAGAGAATTCTTTGACCTCATCAGCTGCTGGAAAATCTGTCAGGTTTCTGATATGTCAGTTAATATATACACATTTTGTATGAACAGAGCTCAAGAGTGATAAGTGGGGAGTGCTGCCCTGCACGGGAGATCTGTGTTGTTTCAGAGGTGCTGGTGCTTACCTATGTCTGCTTACATGGTCATGCTCAGAAGAGGAAAAATTACATTTTGTGCTCTGTTTTAGGCATTTCTCTGTCTTTGTCTGGATATCATAATTCTGTATCAAAGCTGAGCATGCTGGTAACTCTTGGTATCTCCTCTTAGCCTTCCTATTTGCTTTGCTTTGCTCTCTCTTCCCCCACTACCTCCTCTTTCCAAACAATTCAGCCTCCATCACTTTTGCCTTAGCCAGACTCAGCCTACAGCCAGCTGGCTTTCAGCTGACTCCCTGACTTCTGTGAGATATTCTGTGGATTCCTCTATCTTAGATTATTTTTGTTGTAAGCCCTCAGCACGTCTTTATTTTCCCTGCTGGCACAGAACATGGTCCCTGAAAGAGTACGTGACGTGAAAGAAAAGGCATCTTCTGCTGCCGAGTCAACACACTCGAGTGTGTGAATCCAAGGACAGAAGTCCTACGACTGCAGAACACTTCCAAAAATTTGGCCTTTCTCTCTGTGAGGCACGAAGGTCTTTTGGAGTCTGTCACTATCCGTATAAAGGCATTGAGCATGGAGCAGGGCTCGGAAAATTCTCAGCTCCCAAAGAGAAATGGTGGAGGCCAAAGGTGCATCGGACTGGAGAGGGCCCCATGAGTTAATGACTCCCACTCCTTGCTGTTGCAGACAGCTGGGCTGGAAATGCTGACCCTAAATTGATCACACTTCAGCATCAATGTGACTAACAGTGGAACTGATCCTAATAAAAGTTGTTCTAGTCCTCTGGGGATTTGCAACCTTTGTCTAATACTCAGGCTAAATTTATTAAAGGCTAATGAGTATCCATTTGTTATTGAAGCAGAAGTGTCTTTTAGTTCAAATAGCTTTTAGCCCCTGCTAAGTTTACAGAAACTTAGACTGATGAGTTTACAGGAAGCAGTCAGAATCCCCATGACCTTTATTCTCTTAGGCTACACAAGCCAGCATCTTTTAATCTCATTTCAGAAGATAAATTCTTCATTTCCTTGATTATTGTAGCTGTGTTACAGACTAAATTAATCTTCCTTGCATCTGGATGCCCAAGACTGCATATTGTATTCCAGATGGCCTCATCATGGTCTTGTTCTCTAAAAATGCCTCACAAGGGACATCTGAAACCAAATGATTTTTCCAGCTATGATTGACTAATCAAGCCATAATTTTATTGCTTTCTGGCACCTCCAGTGGGCAATCCCCAGTTTATAACATATTTTTTTCATTAGTTGGAGAGCACGGTTTTGTCCTGCCCGTGGGTGGGCACGTGTCTGAGCAAAGTGGGGAAGAAGAAAAGTGTATTTGCTGCCCAGTAAAGTGGCTGCAGCCAGTGGAGTGACAGAGACAGTTTCCCCAAGAAGTTGATTTGTGTTCTGTCTGATGCTGAAAGTGCTAATCTATTCCTACTGACTACAGAAGCAACATGGGAATTTCGTGTTACTGAATTTGGTGGCTTGAGTCGGTGGGCTGAGCCTGTCCAAAGATGTGCACTACACACACACACACCTTGCAGTGTGCACTGCAAAATTTCATCCTGTTTCTATGAGCCAGGGGCACCCATTCTCTTCTGTGCTTCCCAGTTCCCACCAGAGCAGCACAACTGATCAAACTGATACAGGACTGATTGTAGGAAGACTTATTATATTTGCTTTCTCTGACCATAAAAGTTCCCTAGAATGACAGTGGTTCAGCTGCCTTTTCACTTAGCATGATCATATCCTGTTGCCATGTGGTAATGGTTCTGTATCTTCTCCACGTCTGTCTGCTTCACTTCTTTTTGGGCTATCCTGAACATGAATTTCTTCATTCTCCTTTAAACAACTTAATTTATTCTTGTGGTACTATTTATACAGACGAGGTTTATTTTGCTATATGTTTTATTTTCCCTTGTGTAGTCTAACATACCTTGAGTTTTGACAATTTTAAGTTTATTTTTATGATTTATGTCATATGAGTCTCTCCTTCCAAGCCTCTCAGATTGTCAGTTTATTCAAAATATTACCTGCAAGGAAATTTCTCATTCCGTGAATCTCAGAAATGCTCTATACAATGTTTCCTTCTAATCTGCAGTGCATAATCCTGTATCCTTGATTTCAAGAGCTTTCAGGCCTTTTTCTCATTCCAGATCCTTAAATTATTTAGTCCACTTAAACAGCCCTTTTAATTCTCCTGAATTATGTCAGTCTAGATAAATATTCCTCTCTGATATTCACTCTTAAGTCCAAAGTCAGATCTGCACATACAAATCCGATTACTCTGTTACTGTTTCTGAGGTATCTCTCAAAAGAGTAAAGAGTGTTTTTCTATACATTATTTCCTTAATGGTGACCATTTGAGTGTTTTCACAAGCTAGTACTGGTTGAGATTATAAAACTACCTTTCCTTGGGGTGGTTCATATCCTCTTTACAACTTCCCTGTGCCACGGTAATGACTAAGCAACCTCCTTTAACTGCGTTCTCTGCTCGCTGTGGAAAACATCTCCAATAGATATTCTGATAAAAATTAGTAGCAAATAAGGAAGAAAAGAAATGAACTTCCATTCTGCTACACTTCTAACTGTGGCTGTAACTGTTCCCATGACAATCAGTGAATTAGTTTCAGTCTAACCAGTATCACACATTTACTGGATTTTAGTTACTTCTTCTCTTTTATTGGGAGAATTGTGGAAGAAAAATCTTATACCATGGGAACTGTTCTTTCAGGCCATTCACATCACTGTGAGATGAACAATTTCTCAGTTCTCCTTCCAAGTTTATAAATACAGCTCAGACAAAATGATATCTCTTGTGGGGAAAGAATGAAATAAAAGATAGGTATTTTTTACTCAGTCATCTAACTGTGTGACTTGCAACAAGATTGAAGTAATTGCACTGAAATTATGAGGTGCGTAACAGCAGAAGGACTTGGAAAATTTAGAGATTCATTTTTTAGGCTTACAGTGCTATCCACAGCAAGTGATTATCCCGGCTCTGTTTTTTCTTACAATTTCTTACCCATTCCTTGGGCATGTGTGTCATTCCTAATACACCAGAGAGTGAGAGGAGGATCTTTAAACCTCAAGATTTGAGCTAAAAGTGATCCTGTATGGGTAAGGCTTGAAACAGGCTTGTGACATGGTGACATGGAGAGGAGACATATGCTCATTTAACTAAACCATGGGCTTTGGACTCTGCTTGACAGCTTATTTGGTTGACAGTTTAATTTCTGGTGTGTGTTCTCTTGTGTGCTCTCTGTCTCTCTGCTTCTCTTCTCCCCCACTTCCCCCCCTCCTCTCCACAGAAATTAAAGGTAGGACCTTGGAGATCTGTGTTTGATCATCCAGTCAAACTTCAGTGAGATGTGATTTCTTTCTCAGTTTGTGTCTTGGGATGTTTGGCTGAAGGTAATTTTATCTCCTTGAACCATGTTAAAGCAGGTTTGGGATTTCAACTATGCTTGTAGGAACCAATTAATAGGTCATAAACATGTCATTGGAAGGAAATATTTACCCCTAATTTTGAAAATAAGGTAAATTTGAAGATTTCTTCGTCCTCACAGGAGGAAAAAAGTCTGCTACAGCACCACTTCTATGTACCTTTTAATTAGGTTATTTAATCAAGATGCTTTTGATTTGAACATTGTTGTTTTGTTTTGCAGTCTGGAGGGATTGATCAGTCTGAGATTCAACTTCCCATGGATACCCAACAACACTTGGCTGCAAAGCAGGATGGTACTGCAAACTACCTGGAAAAGTCTCTTAAGGGCTATCTCAGAACATGGGGATTAATCTTGGATTTGTATTTCAGCTCCATTTCAATTCTTTAACTCTTTGTTTGCTGGAAAAGAAATTAAATCTTTACTGCTGTTCTGCCTTTCTATGCAAGCTTCTGTGTGTTTCAAGCACATAGAAATTTATGTAAAATACAAGCTGGTGATTTAAATTGGGTTGTAGGAAGAGCACTGGGAAAGGCTGAACAAATAAAATGGAACTAGTTCATTCATCATTTTAACAGCATTTAGCTTGGCTCATAAAGAGAGTGGCAGCTTCTATTGCTCATACAAGGACTTATGCCACTATTAAAGAACAATGCCACAGCTACTTCTGCTCCAAACTACAGTGTATGACAAACCCCAGTGGACCAAATCCTATTTGATACTTAGCACCTAAATGCTAACTAATAAAGCAAAGTGGAAGGGTAGTGCTTAGAAGCAGCAATCGCAAAATTGAAACCTGATTTTAGGGAGAAGAATAGTACCTTAGACAAAAATTTTGGCTCTGCATGGTAAAATATTAGATGTTTCCAAATTAAAATCTGTTGACTTCTACAAATTCATGTTGCATTAAAACAAGAAGATGTAATAGGATTAAAACTTCATTGAAACATAATTTCTGCTTTAAAAGCTTAGGTGATATAGCTTAGTTGCTGTGGGGCAATCTTGCTAGATACTCTCCTAAGTTCTCCTAAAGTCATCACTGACTTTCACCAATCTCTGCATCCAAAGTTTTAAAGAATATCCTGTCAAATCATTTAGTCTCCCACAGATTCAGGACTTCTGCTGCAAAAATGAAGGATGAGCGAGGCGAACTCCCTGTTTTTGGCCAACAATGCCCTTTCAGAAGCGCTCCCTCCAGAGAACTGCATGTTTCTCCTTTGTGAAATGGGATCCCTGGGCTCCTGATGTATTCTGTAGTCTATTTTTGCTCTGGATCACTGTTGTACCTCATGGGAACTGTCGTTCATTCAGGGCAGATGGTGCAGAGAAGTCATCCAGACAAGGACCCAAATGGCAAATCCCTGAGACACCTTGGTGCTGTTTCTGACACAGTTACAAACTGAACACCTTTCTAGATGAAAAGCTGAAGTTTTTGCCCTTACCAATCTGACACTGCTTGAGAAAAAGAATTTGACACCATTATTCTGGAGATCAAGCATCAGACTGGGTAATTTTCCATTGAAAAGTAGTTTAACCAAAGCCTTTCTACCAGTTTTATAAAAACCCTTCTAGGCTTTTATTCTCTGTTCCCACTGGGTTAAAGTTACTCCTGCAGAGAACAACGTGAGTGTCTGTCTGTCTTGGATGTTACCAAATCATATCTTTACTGAATCTTTACTGGTACCTTTATTTATGTATTTCCCCCTTGGGAATTGCTGGGGGTAGCTCCTAACTGGCTGCTGAGGCCTTCAGTACAAATGGAGCTGCAATTTGCTAATGGGCTACGCAGAAAAGCTGTGGGAGGTGAATATAAAAATGTCCCAGTAATGTATCTAACCAGGGAGGAATGAAATACAAGCTGTTTATCTATCACATTTGTTGTGTTTTCATGGTTCATCCTTCTGGCCTAAAGGTTGCATAAGCTGATGTTTTCCAAGCTATTTTAGTGAAACCAATAAAAAGTCTAAACAAGCAAAGAACTGTATTACTCAAGGCAGGGGTACATCTACCCCACTATCTGGTTGAGAGCAGAGGTGCCCAGAGTAGTGTACAAAACCAGACCAAGCACAGAGTCATTATTTCCCAGAATATTTAGGAATTTTAAATTCAAATACTTTCATATTTATAGGTGATACTATGGGTGATACTGTGGGTGATACTATAGGTGATACTATAGTAAAGTAGTGATTTCTTATGACTTTCTCAATCCAGATGTGATTTCAATATTCATAGTATCCTGCAGCAGAAGGGTCTTTACCTAGGTGCTGTGTGGGTAAATGCCTCCCCTGTTTTGTTCTGAATCTATCACTTGCCCCTGCCATTTGATGCTCTTTGGTTCTTTTATTGGTTGTGATGAGAAATAACTTCCATTTACTCATTCCTTGCTTTTCTAAGCATTTCATGTGTCTTTCCTGAGATCTCCGCTGTCTGTCATTTCTTCAACAAGCTGGAGGGTCCTGTCTGTGCATTTGCATGGAGCACACACCTCAGTGTTCTCATCCTGTTGCTCTTTGCTGCAATTTTTTTGTTTGTTTGTTTTATATGTTTTTTAAGGTGGAGAAACCTAAGTGGAATACAATCATCAGCTTATGAATGCACCACTGAGTTTTACTAAGGGGGCTTAATGGGAAAGATGGGGACAGACATTTTAGAAGTTCCTGGTGTGATAGGACAAGGGGTGATGGTTTTATACTAAAGAGGGCTGGTTCAGACTAGAGATAAGGAAGAAATTTTTTACTATATGGGTGGTGAAACACTGTCACAGGTTGCGTGGAGAGTTGATGGGCGCTCCGTCTCTGGAATCAACCCTTCAATCAAGGTCAGGTTGGATGGGGCTCTGAGCAACCTAATATGGTTCTGGATGTCCCATCTTATTGCAGGAGGCTTGGACTGGATGACTTTTAAAGGTCCCTTCCAACCCAAGCTGTTCTGGGACTCTATGACAGCAGACAGAATAGTTTTAAGCTGTTGTTTTATCAGAAATATCTCATAACTCAAGACCATGAGCCCATGATCTGGTTATAGATCTCTCAGGGCATGTGTGAGGTGAGTGCTGGGTTTCTGACATGCTGTCAGTCACTGCCTGGAAACCCTTCTGTGGATTGCTGCCATCACCTTTTATCCCCACAGCCCTGACTATCTCACTGCTGTCATTGCACCGATCTACTAATTTCCACAGGTCATCTCTAAATCCACACAGACCTGAGATCAAATCTCATTTTTCTTCACTGAAAAAATGGACCACTTATACATTTCTTTTCCAAGCTTTCAATATCCCTTAACAAGAGAAAAACACAGATTTGTAACCATCAATTAAACCATAATTTAAATCTAACCACACATCTTCTATATCTTTTCTACGTGGAACATTTGTTTCAGGCACAGTGATTTTGTAACAATAACAACTTCAATGCCTCTCTTCTGGCTGCCAGTAAGCACTATAAGGGACATCACATGTTTCTGGGGCAGACAATCAATGAGTATGAAGATACGGATCAGCCAGTTTACTGAGATGTATAATTGTGTCATGACTGTGTCGTGCTGTGTCTGCTCCCTTCTTTTTTATTTTGGAGAAGTTTAGTCTTCAGCCATTGAAGACATTGCTCCTGGATCCAGCAGTCTGCTTGATATTCCGTTCTGGCTAACTACGTGCACTGCCACCTTAAGGGTTTCATTTCCCTGTTTTGCATAGTGTTTGGTTGGAGATGAAGTAGGAATAATTGGGTGCAATAATGGTCTGTTCATGCCTGCACAGTAAAATGAACACATTCACAGGATCACTTCCTTCTGCTGTTGGTGCAGACAGTTTTACTCAGGCTGATTTGCAATGGAAGCTTATCTCTAGGTTCTGGCTGTGAGAGGAAAAGTAAATAAGCCCAAGCAATTAGCATTATGTTCATGCAGGTGCAAAGAGCCTGCACAAAGCCCTATTTGCTCTTGCTTTCAAACCCCTTTAATCATCATTGTGGAGCCTAAGTCGTACAGGAGGCTTTTGTGTGGTGTACTTCCCAGACAGGGTATTTGAGTGCTTCTATTTCACTACAGAAATCCTCAGCCCTAGAGACATATCTGCTACCAAAATAACTCTGAACAACTTCTCAGTCCTTGATGGAATGAGCCACTTTAGTAACGAGTGGACAAGCTGTAGAGTCTCCAAGGTCATTTGAAGGTTTATAGTGCTGCTTAGTGGCACTGTAAAAAATAATTCTGATCCATGTAATCCTACATACAATAGGTAAGTGTGGCAAATGTAAAGTGATGGGAATCAAAGGTTACTGAAAAATATCCACACTACCTTGGTAATTATCAGAATGTCTAAGAAGTGTAACCTTTGTGGAAATCAATATACCACTGGGATTGTCTTTTCTGTAATTTAATATTTCTTACAAAATTATTTTTCCCTAGTAATGGAATTTACTTTTGTTTGTTTGCCCTAGTAGTACTTTAAAATTGAGCAGTTAAAATGTTGTTGAGATGATTTCCCAAAAAACCTTTATTCATGTTACTGAAATTCACAATAACTGCTTATTTCTTTCTCATGTGGTACATCCTAAAAGTGAGTGATTTATCTATTAAGTTTAGATTAGTGATGGCCTGAGGATAATTTCAGGCAAAAATTCTATAATATTTACTGCAGCAAAGCCCTTCCTTTAAGGACAGAAAAAATCAAAAGGCTATTGAACTGATGCTTGTATTGTCTGGTAAACTACAGCAACAACAAAAAGGCAATTTTAGCCCATTTATTTAAAAAAGCTTTAGGTATAAACAAATAGGTGAATAATGTGAACATTGTGTACTTGAGATTTGTAAAATTGACTGAGTCATAGATTTTAGGGTTCAAAGATAATGTTTAATCAGCTAATGTAATCTCATCTATAAATTAGTTCATTGAATTCCAGTCTTGACTAATACCAATATATGTGTTGGCTGAGGAACATCTATAATGTGTACAAGTTTATGTCCTTGTGTGTATTTCTCTGTCCCTCTCTCTCTTTTTTTTTTTTTTTTCCCCTCCTAAAACTTGATATATCTCAGACACAGACCTTAAAGGTAGCTGAAAATATTGGGCATTTATCATTGTCATCCCTGGTCAGTCATCAAACTTTGACTCTATCTGCTACCATGTCTCATTAGTGTACATGTTTTTCTTTTGTTGTCTTCTCCTCCCAGGCTGGAAAAATAATATATTTTTTGCTCCCAAACAGGGTATTTACAGGGAGGACAGAGAAAAAATACTGTGAAAAGGGAGCTGGGGAAATAAGAGAGCAGAGCCATCATCAAGTCAGTCTTTCCATTCCCCCTCTCCCTTTGGGAATTTAAGGCTAGCCTCATTTCTGAGTTTTGAAACTGGTCCAGACATCTCACATCGGCATTTTGAAAGAGATGATGGGATAGAAACAGGCAAGAAGGTGTTCCAGGGGGATCTACACAAGAATCTCAGGCTTCTGATCTCTTGCCCCCATTCCTTGGGAGTGCAGGTCTTCATCTCTCCTCACTGCTGTGTAGTTGACAATCCCTAGCATTTCCTACAAGATCCCTCTTGGTCTCCCTCCTTCTTTCCAGATTCTTGGGAATGAATAAGGAAGATGGAGGAGGTGAGGTGGGAAAAAAAGAAAGAAAGAAAGAAAAAAAATATATATAAAGGCAGGGAGGGGAGGAGAAAGGAAGCTGTGGAGGGTGTAGGTGTGTAAGGCTTCCTGATCCTGGTACTGCAGGTAGTAGCAGGGACACACGGCTTCTTGAGAAGTGCATTGACTACTGTCCCGCTTCCTCCATGGGCCACACCACAAATGCATGCCCTGCAAAACATCTTTCTGTTTCCCATGACCACCTTGAGCCAGATCCTGAGCCAGAAGACTTCAAATCTTTTCTGGACTGCAAGACTTCAGGTTTGGGTAATTTTGCTCTCAGAGGTATTATTTACCACTTATGATGACTGAACCCTGTGGAAATGGTAATTTTGATGATTGTTTGTATGCCATGCAGTATTTTTTTCCAATTACTTTTGGATCTACCGTTCCAAGTCTATCCAATTCCAAACATGCACTAATCTATATCGTTCCAAATCTCCCCATTGGTGCATTCTATCCTTTTCATGGGGAAGTGACACCTCATGTGCCTGAAATCCATGCGTATCTCAGGCATATTTCTGGTGTATAGCTGTATGTAACCAGATCCAGGTATAAGGAACACCAGCAAGAGCACCCCACTGGCTAGCTAGTTCTACAATCAGCCATGAGCAATATCTGAATCACTGTATAATTGCTTCAAAGAGATGCAGAAGCCAGCTGCTACAGAAAATGGAGGATAGTAACTACTGGCCTTCTTTGGATTGTCTGTATGTATTTTCCCAGTTATGAGTTCATGTCAACTTGACAAGTGAAACGTAATATTTACTTGACTTTTAGTTTGGCTTTTGTACAGATATATTGAAATTATCCTCTTTTATTGGTAGTGTAAATGTAAGGCGTGTTTTCAATTATCATAAAAAAATAATCTTGTAGACACCTGATTGCAACATCTGTTGAATTACTTGATTTGCACACTTGTTTAAAAAAAAAATAAAATAGGGGAGAAGTAGTTGAAAAACAAATGTAAGAGTTGTGGGGTTGGCAAATGAAACTGTCCTTTTCCATCTTGGACATTTTTCATTCTTCATTATGGCAAAACAGATGTCTGAGTTTCAGCCCAAAAAACTAGATGATTTCTGATAGTACACAGCCAATCACTCATGAATAATCACTATTATGCTCAAGAAAAGGGTGAGAGTTTTGTCTATTAGCACATTTAACAGAGGCTTAATACAGCACTGCTGAGTTAAAGAGCACTGACTAAGTTGGAGTTTTCCTTTGTGAGCATACAGCAGCTGCAGAGATCCACTCTGGGAAGGAAATGTGGTGGGCATGGGGAAAGGTGGAAAATGTCCAGGAGAAATAAATCTGGAGTCCTTGGAGGCGATAGGACAACCACACATGGGAAGTGGAGAGTAAGGCAGAGATTCTTCAGATCTAGTTAAGCAGCTTGTAATTCAACACCCACACTTTGAAATAACAGGAAGTACTTTGCAAACTAGCGTCTCCGTAGGATAGATCCCTTCTATGGAATGCACTTTTAGCCCTTTTTGTAGGAAAATTGCTAGTGAAGTCACACAAGATAGAAGTCTTCGGCTGGATTTAGGTGAAGTAACACTAAAACCCTCATGGAGTGCAAATTAATTGGAATGAGTTTAATTGGGACCACCAGTTTATTGGGATATTTCCCAGGGAACAGATTTAATCTAATGAGCATGGATGGCATTTAGCATGAGTTGAGCTTAATGGGAAGGGCTCTGGCAAGTTTCAAAATGTGTTCAAGGTTTTCCTAGCTCAGAAAGAAAAGGTCTGCTTTTAGTTACTATTGTCAGAAGAGTTTTTATTTAGGATGAGTCCTACTCACACTGTTTTGCCTACAAATTCATCCTTCCACCAACAGATTACACAATTGTGATATAACAAGGGAAATACATATTTTTGAAAAATCCAACCATCTCTGTTCCTGCAATAATATAATTAGAAATAGATATAAGGTACCTTAGCAGGGAAAGGAAAAGTGCTTCTGCTATCAATGGGCCTAGCAGACAAGACAGGATTGACAGATACTGGTGATATTTTAACAGCTATGTTAAAATATCACCAGTCTATGTTCCTAGACTTTCTTTGCTGTCTGTATTCATTTGGTGCTAAAAAATTATTCCTACTCTGATCACTTCAGGGGCTTATTATATACTTAAATTTATAGAACTATTTGAAACCACAGCAAGATCATGTATAAAATTTTGGCTTCAAAGTTCCTTTGAATGCCATGCCCAAGACATATCTCCCATCCTTGCTCATACTGACTTTTTGTATCTTTTCCCTTTGAAACAAACTGTGATCCTCTAAAATTCTTGGCATTCCAATTTAATATAATTCAGAATTTCATAGGTAGTGTATGATGTCATAACTATACCTTAATATCTACTGATGTTGCCCTTTGGTTATCTTTAATTGCTTGTATAAATTCACTTAAGAGTTTTACTTTGAGTTAAAAACTCTCTCCTAGTAGCACAATGTCCTGCTGAGAAGGTTTTGATTTAAGATCTCCCTCTGTTGAACTTGGCTCGTGCTTAAAAATTTGTACTGTTGAATTTTAATTCTTTGTACTGTTCCCAGGGACCCAGGGCAGAAAAGTCTGAGTGCAACAATAATATGAATGATTGATACAGCTTCTATCAAAGTTGCCAACTTGCTAATCTCAACATTTGCAATGTTAATGTTTTCTACAAAATTGTCAGTTATCTTGTCTGTTATAGTATTAAATAACCTTAGCTGCCAGAGCCAAGCTGTGCAGAAGTCAGCTACACAGTTATTAAACACATTAAAGTAGAAGATATCAAAAAAGAGCCTTTTCCCTTCCTCCTGGCACCTTTCATTTGTTGCAGGTGTTTGTATTTCAGGACTTCTAGCAGAAAAATCCATGTAAACAGGTTACTCTCCGAGGTCCTGTTTAACTGTAAAGACAGCAGTTCTTCCCACCATTCTGCTCCTCTTCCATTTCTACTGTCAATTCCTGTTACTTCTTTCCACTTCACAATCCAGTGCACTCATCCTATGTGAGACCAGACCTCCCACTGGCAAACCGTGGTCCTAGAGAAGCCATTCCTATTTTTTTTTTTCTAGCTATCTTTTTCCAGACACCAGGCTGCTTTCATCAATTCTGTCAATCATCTGAAGACTCCTTGGATTCAACCTGTCTGTCTGGGCTCAGAGCTTTTTCTTCCCTGTCAGTGACATCCTGCTCTATCCTCAGCCCACTGTAAGCATGTTTTCTTTACTTTTGCATTCACACTGTCCTCTGTAGGTCAAACCCTGCTCCTGTTTGTAACTGGGCACCTAATGAGGCCATTTTTATTGTGCGGATCATGCCCTACCCTCAGCTTTCTTGCTCACAGGTGACGCTATGTGTCACAAGGACAAAGGTACAGACTACCTTTTGAATCTAGGGGGAGTGTGAAAATACAGTGTTTCCTACTCTATAAGAAGCGGTGAAAAATTACAAGGATTTTCAGGCTTTGTCAGCCTATACAAAGAGTATAGGCTGAAAAAAAAAAAAAAAAAAAAAAAAAGAAAGAAAGAAAAAAAGAAAAAAAATATAAAAGCAGCAACCCCCTGTAGTGAGCCCTCCAACCTACAATTTCCTTCAACAGCTAAAGGCTGATAAAAGCATTTCATACTCCAGAAGGAGAAATGTGGGATAGAGTTTGTTATTTGAATAAAAAGTAGGGATCTCATTAAAAAGAAGAATTAATCTGATTACTGAGTGATTTTCAACATGAAAAAGTTACATCTGAAAGTTGACTTATGTGCCTATATCCATCGCCCAGAATTTTGCTTATTGAATCCCACAGAATATGTTTAACTATTGAATATATAATACAGGATCTACCTTGACGCAATAAAACCTGATCGTGTCACTCTTCTTTAGGCAAATAATTGCTTGAAAATCACTTGATGGCACAGTAGAAAGTCCTAAGTAGTCATTTAGGAGACAGCATCAGGATTCTTGATTTAGCTGTGTTAGCAAATTTGGACGTCATGAGCAAGAGCTTCCCATCCTGCAGTATTAGGGATCTCTGCAGAATTGCTTCGGGCATCTGTTGTTGATGCAGGAGGAGATAATGGAGTCTGAGTAGGATGGGAAAAGATGTTTGGACACACTGCAAACTCAGCACACACCACAGGATACAGCAACTCCCTTTAAAACCCAAGAAGCTGCTACAAAGCTGAGCTGACTTTGCTGTATTGTCTAGAAGGAGGGTTGCAAGCCAAGATGAGAGAAAGTGGAGAGGCTCAGAAAATTTTTAAGAGGACCTTTGCAGAAATAACCTTCCTCTGAGACTTTCTACAACAGTTGAGGTCTTAGGAGAGGCTGATCAAAGCCCTTAGAGCTCATCAGATTTTGATTTTAAAACCCACAGGCTTTAGGATAGAGACATAATTCTGTGGGTGTGTAAAGTCTTTGTTCACTTCAGGTTAAATCTGATCTCTACTTCATTATGAATCCAAGCTTTTATAACGGCCAATCTTGGTAAAGTAACTGTTTTGTTTTAGTAAAATACTGTTGGAACTACAGGAACAGCTAAACCAGGAATGAGCAAAATATAACTTTGTACCCTGCTAAATAGAACATGTTTGGATATTCTACTTGTGCTGTCATCTATATAACACAGTGTCCTCTCACCCCAGCATGTTACCAAACACCTATTGACATTAAACTTAAAGAATCCTACCTGGAATATCACTATATTGCTTATATAATCTATGCAAAAAGAAAACCCTCTGAAGCTCTCCTCATAAATGCCCTAGTGCTGGGTGGCTATCTGCTACTTCTGCAGTGCTTAATAGAGCACAGTAAATATGAAAGCTGTATTTAGAAAAGAAAGTATCTTCACACTCCCTGAGAAAAGCTACGTATACTTAAGTAATGGTTCTTGGCTTGTTTTTAGTTATTGGGCTGCTATTCTTCCCAGGTTGATGCAGTTTTCAAGAAAATAAAATTTCATGGTATAACTTTTTAAAGTCCTGGACGATCTGCTCTACTTTAATTTTTGGAGGGTGTTTGTTTGTTTGTTTGTTTGTTTGTTTGTTTGTTTTTCTAAGGATTTTTTAAAGTTTATTTCTCCTGTAGGAAAAAAAGAAGAAACATAGATATCCAGGAGAACATAGGGATTCATAGTTTTGAATTATGGAGTATCATCATGTCACAGGAGCTGGGTATTCATCTCCCATAACTTAAATTCATCTCACCATCTACCAGAAAGACATTGGATAAAGCTGCTTGTCTAGTCTCTAGTCAGTGGTAGAGATGTGCCCAAAGGATGCTTCTGCCTGGACACCTGTTTGAAGGTGGCAGTTGTGCTGTAGTATTTCTAACTCTTGTTGGAATAGAGGTCAGCCTGGGGACTAGCTGAGTGCTTATACTCAATTAATATGCTAGAAGTAGGAGACATGAACCTCAAGATTTGTCCCAGCTCCTGATTACTGCTTCCTTGTATTAATTTTCCCAAACTCCCAAAGCTCATTGACTTCACTTCCATTAGAGAACTAAAGCCAATGCACTCCTCCATGCCTAGTAGGTAAAATATCAAAGTTATTGTTGAAATTTCTTCTAGTTATAAGGGCCCCAGCTGTATTAGTATACCTACCTAGTATCTTACAGGTTATTTTCCTGTATCTTTTCCTTCCTTTCTCTATGTTTCAGACCTTACAACTGGTGTTGACTGCTATCAGTTCATCTTGCTACTTGTACAGCTTCCACTGTATGCACCAATTTTTACTTCCCCTAAAGGTCTTTAATTATAATCTTTTATGCCTGAATGTGAGATTTATTTTTAGCAAAACAATGTGAACAGTGATTGATAAGTGTTTAAAACCTTTTTCTCCCAGATAGCTTGGCTCAAAATAATTTGCAAGATTCACTCCTTTGCATTGAAAACAGATATCATTGGTTTGGACTTTATTCTGTGTACCAATATCAAGTGTAACAAATTCATGATCTCTTTCTCTTAAGCTAAAATGAGTTGTAGTTCAAAGATGAGTCCCCACATTTATCATAATGAATGGCAAGGAGCTTCGTGTTTAATGCAGCATTTTCATAATCAGGAGATTGTTGCTATAATTTTTTAACCACTGATAACGAGCTCTGTACTGGCTGTAAGTGACCATCACCATAGGTCATTAAAGCTAAAGATGTCAGAATTTTCCCTCCTGTGAGTTACAAAGAGCTCTTTATAGAGATTATGCACAACTCATTGTTGTGTTGTGGACTGTGGCAGGCAGACCAACATGAGATCCACCTCTGCTGTCTATTAATATTTGAGTTATATTCAGGACTACTATTTTAGAGTTGTCAGGCACAATACAGAGTGCTGTTCCCAAGCTCTGCAATCCACTTAGTCTATCCCAAACAAACTACCTTAACCATTTTAGCTTCACAAGTCTTTCTATTAGCTGGAGTAATTTTCTCACACCCATGCATAAACACTGCTTCTAAATCTCCTGGTTTATTACTAGATCCTTAGTTCTGACATATAGGCAGCTAAAAAGTCTATTTTCATACATCTTGGCACCTTGATTGTATGGCAAAGAGAATACTTCTTCTTCACCTTTCAATCCCCTTTTTCTTACCTAGGTTTATAGCTCACCTGTTTCACAGGCAAGTCTTTCCTATTTGCTTTAGATGACTACAGCTAAACCAAGCATCTTTTCCTCAGAGCAAATGGATGAGGATTCCACAGAACCCAAATACTCCACCTTAAGCCACATGCCTTGCTGTCAGGTCTCTTCCTGCTTTCTATTCTGTTTTCCAGTAGTATAGGAAGGCTCTCTGACCAGGCCTCATATGAGTGGCTCCTGTCTTTCAGCAATCTACTGGGAAGGGGTTTAGAGACAATAGAGCAAGCTGTCATTAACACCTGTGGGGGACAAACCATTCAAATTCCTCATTCTAATCTCCGAGCCTTTAGAACTGCTTAAATCGGCTCAAGGGAGGGCGAATGTAGTTAAAATGTTGAAAAAAGCAGCAGATTTGTGCTTCATTAGAACTCTCTTCCAAAAGGGCTTCTGGCCTGTATTTGTTCCTCCTTGTGGAACATATTCTCACTCTTTATTCTTTATCTCTGGCTATTTAGCCAAAAGAAAAATTCCTGGAAGTTGAGCAGTAGAAAGCTGAGCAAGACCATGTAGTGAAGGTTTATGAAAAATCTCATTGCAGCAGATAAAGCCAATTACATGTGTCACCAAGGAGTAAAATAAGCCCTGCTCAAATGAAATTTCTTCCCTTGATGTTATATTTACGGAGCTCTTGCGTCACTGTAACTGGGAACACTGAGATGAAGATACATTAATAAAACAGCATGAAAATTCACAGAGGAGCAGAGCAGGTACTGGGGAATCGTCCAACAGGGAGATAATTCTCCAGTCACCCTGAGAAGGGAAGAGGAGACAGCTGCTTCCCCTGATGTTGCACAGGACTGTCAGCATCTCTCCTGCCTACAGACTGCTTCCCTCCTCAGTGTGCTCTGGGAAGAAATATGTAACTGGGAAAAAAAAAGAATAAGCAGAGACACTCAGACTGAGGAGGAGAAGGTCTGCATTCCCCGGCAGCTGGCAGGGGTCTCTCCTGGTCGCAGGATTCCCAGGACTCCAGCCAAGGAGGGAAGGGAACCACTGCCCTTGGGGTGTCTCCAGAGGAGAGTTCTGCTTGCTCAGCTTCCTCCTCATGCCAACCCCATGAAGTCACA
The DNA here is from genome assembly GCF_015227805.2 of Hirundo rustica. Taxonomy (NCBI): domain Eukaryota; kingdom Metazoa; phylum Chordata; class Aves; order Passeriformes; family Hirundinidae; genus Hirundo; species Hirundo rustica. The sequence goes on along the minus strand of NC_053455.1, from coordinate 11,750,822 downwards.
CGGCTTGAGCTTTACATGTCAGAAACTTCAGTGCAGCAGGTTGACACAGCCATATTCTGAATTCTTTATATTTTCTTACGAGGGCTTACTTGGAGATCTAACAAAACTAACTTCCCCGTTTGTTGGGAAGGATAAAGCCAGAAAGCCCTATAAATATGATTGCCTCTATTCTGAGAATGAGAAACCTGTAACTGAGATAGAATTGAAAGTAAGTTTTGATGTTTGAGATGTCCTAGCTGCTGGATGCCTAGGAAAACAACCCCCAATGTATGATTTATCCCACACTTGTAACACCCCCCTGAAGTATCAAGTATCTGTAACCCCATTGGCACAACCCTGTTACAGCCCACCTCGAGACCCCTTATCAGGAGGCTGCGAGAGTGGGCCTCTCTCTTCTTCTTCTTCTGTTTCTTCTGTCTCTTCTGTTTCTTCTCTCCTCTTATCTCTTTGTTTACCTCTTGCATCTTGCTCTTGGAATTTCCTTATCTCTCACTACCCCCACCTTCCAAGGCCATGCTACAGCTGCGCCTGGCGGCTCTGAGCAAGGCCTCGCATCTTATACAATAAACCCCTTCTTCTAAAACCCAACTTCAGAGATCTCTCGTCTACATTCATCTACACCATCCTGGAGTCCTCAGCAGCAAGAGGCATATTTCTACACCCGTTGAGACACCTTTCATTAGCATCTTGAGTTGGGTATTGAATGGCTGCACCTTATTAGAAGAAATAAAATCTATCTTAATAAGACAGATTTAATAATTGGTAACTTAAACTCTAATTTGCTTTCCTGGCATCTTGTAGAGAAAAAAAAACAAAAAAAACCAGGAAAGTATCAGAAGTTTTGATAGAAACCTTAAATTATCAACTAATTTGAGACAAAACCATGACAATGTTGTACTGTGTTCACTTCAATTAGTCCCTCCATACAAAAAAAAAAAAAAAGATTTTGGGACAAAACAGAATACATTACTACTTTAACATCACCCAATATTGGAACAAATTTCACCAAAATTACTACAGTTGGTGTATAAAGATCCATTCAGTAAATTAGGCTTTAAAAAATTGCATTGAGAAACTTGGGCTAATTTTATTAGAGGTTTTAATTCAGAGTCTCTAGTAGTTGGCTAACTGTGAAAGAACTATTTATTAATTTAAAGTTCATACAGCTGATTGATGCATGCTAATGCATTTAAGATTTAATAATCACATCCTCCTTAATTGAATTGTATTTGCTCAGACAGAGCATATAATTAAATCAAGTCTTTTGTAATCCTTCTCATGCCAGATTATTCTATGGTACATTGGGGAAGAATAGTCAAAAGTGTGAATTGAGTTAATTTAAGCCCATTGGAAAAAATCTGTAGTCATGTGAAAGTTTGGTATACTAATAATTTTCCAAAATAAAGGGAAAATTCTTTCATGTAAATGTTCTGCAATAATTAAGAAGTATAGAGGTAGCAAGACTTAAAATACAACTAGGAAGGAACCAGTTGTAAAAAGATCCAGCAAATTTCTACAGCAGATAGTGAAATCCTTACACCACCTGATCAGAAAGTCACTTTAGACAATTGCTCTCAGATGCTGTCATGGAGAATGAAAATATCAGAGGGAAGACACAGAAAACAAAGCCAAGACATGGCTAAGAAATCAAAGAAGAGAGGAATGAGATAATGCTTTACTGGACACTTCAGTGTGCTTGTGTATACATTGTTAGCTGTTTCCAAGATGCAAGTCCAGAGCCTAGGAAGGGTATTCTAAGACAAAGAGATAACTAAATCTGGTTTCAGTGAGGGGGGAAAATTGGTTAGAACTGGGGATGGATTTCAAGACATGCCAAGGGAAAGACAAAGAAATAAAGGTATTTTTCAGGAAGGAAATATATCTGACAGCTGAAATTTTTATAATCTACTTTTCTCCTTTACCAAAAGAGTTGTAAGAGGAGGAGGTCAGAGTTTAGGCAGACAGAGGTTTACTTATTGAACATATTTTTCTAATTGCTGGGGACTTTTTGATAGGATAAAACTACAGCAATATAATTAATAGTGATCTTCAAGGTTGGCATTTTCTTCTTTTTATGATAGATCAGAGGAATTGAATAAATGTATGTGCTACAACTGTATCTTCTGTGCCCATAACATTTGGTAAGATCTGTTCTATGAAGGAGTGATATGGAAATAAGCAGAATCTTATTCTCTGATAAATGAGGTATTACCTCAAATCTGAGTCACTGACCTATTCTAATTTGGTCATCAGAGTTAAATTATAGAATTTATCCTTTTTAGTAAGCAACACTTACTTCTGATTTTTCTGATTAAATATCACCTGCAGCAGAATCTGATTTTTGTTCTCGATTTCCCAGTACTATAATTTTGTTACAGATAACATCATGGGGCTGTAGTGTTTTCTCTGAGGATTCTGATATCATGCTCTATGGCATTTCACTTAAAGAATGATTTGCTCTTAATGTCATATTCAACCTTGTATTAGCAAAGGTCTTATAAAGATTTGTTTCCTTGACTACACCATGAAATGTATTTCTGTAGCTGTAAAAGAAAAAAAAAACTTTGACACTGGTGTATAATTAATAACGTATCACAGAAGGAACTCTGTTTCGCAAAGTGCTGTCAAGGTTCTGCTTGGGAAGTAAAAGCATGCTTTTCTTTCTGTGCAAGTGATTTGTAAAAGAAATGCAGGATGATTACTTTTCTTCCTGGTACAACAAGTACCAGTGTTGATCTTTAGTGTTTCTTCGTGGGGGCCAGGCTGCACTGACTGAGCAGGGTATGTCACTTCCTACAGCACTCCAGCTTAGCACTGACAACTGCAGGGGTTTGCTCCTAATTTGAAATAATGCCAACCTACATGGCACACCCCGTGTAAAAGGACATTACGATGAAATCTGCTTACACCTGCACCTCCTGCTAAAGGTCTTCTCATCACAGTGTCATCCTGAAATATTCCTGAGGTTTTCAGTTCAGTGCATGTCCTGTGTCTAACAGGAGTTCAGGGTAAAGACACCTGTTACCTTTCATTTTTTTTTTTTTTTTTTTTTTTTTTTTTTTAGTGCAAATCTGAGCAACAAATTTAAATTATAAACAGGGATGCTTTATCTAAATTCAATTAATGCAAACAAACCAGGCCCTAGGCTGGGGAAGGGTCCTGCCATTCCTGGCCTGGGTTCTGCTTAGATGTGCTCTTTGATATAAAATATGGATGAATAGAGTATCACTACACAGGGTGATTGCTCCTCTAAGCAGGAATTAGCTGGCTGCTCATCTTTTTCAAGTGTTCAGAAATTTGCTCCAGGCACTAGATATCTTTTGTGACAAAAAGTTTTTCCCAGCTTAGAACTGTTTTATTTTGCTGACTTAGGACCAGTTCTTTGGGAAACCAGCAATGCTGAGGATCTGTTTTTTATAATGAACATAATTAGTTCATTACTGTGATATATGTCCTAAAGTTAATTCGTGTTAAAAGATATAAGATGTAATTCACCCCCTGTAAATATAAGGTTTTATTTCTAATCAAGTATACTACGGGTTAACTGAGACTAAAGCTGCACGGAGAGGGGTACAAGGAATTCCCTTCGTCAGAGATTACACAGGAGGGACACGAGAAACTATGCTAAGAATTACATGAAAAGGGACACGAGGATACCTCTGCTGGGAATCGTTAAAAGGAGAACAAAGACAATGGAAAAGGGAGATGGAGAACCCGGAGAACCAAATGATTACCTCAGATCGATATCTCATCCGTCTCCTCCCGACATTAACATCTCTACACAGCACCTGGACACAGCAATCAAGGACATTGTCTTCCAGAGCAAATCCATTCAGACACACCCGACAGACACACACAGACAGAACCCGAACATGAATGTCTAATGAGGCTGCCTCGGAAGAGGGAATCTCGGAGTCCCGAGTTTCTCTCAGCGATCCAGTGTATAAAAAGAGACAGCTCCAAGCCAGAAATGTGAACTTGGGGGGTGACATACTGACAGAGTGTGTTACCGTGTTCACCCAGTGCCGAAACCCTGGGGTTCGACGCTGTCCCTTTTAATTGTGGCTATCAGAGACTATTTTGTCTCACAATAAAATTCTAAATTTTGATTTATAGAATTTGGTCTATCATATTTATTACAATTACCTAACCCCAATGACAGAAGAACAAACTTATTGGAAGCCAGAGGGTAGTTTTACTTGCCATCAATTTCCTTGGTCTCCTACAGCACTGGAATTGTGCTTGAAATGGTATCTTTCCTATCAGCTTATTAGAAGCCTTTCTAAGCCAGCTAATCATCTCCACAGCCCATGCTTTCTCCTGGTACTGTAGATGAATTTGACAAAATGTGCTTATAGTCTTTCCTTGTACTTATTATCTCCCACATTTCACATCAAGGGTGTGCATTGCCAAGGTAGAGTCCTTCCTGATAATAAAATGTTAAATAAATTATAGCTGGAGGGAATAGAGATGATGTTGACTGATGCTAATTCCCTGAAGTCAATGTAATGATACCTTCTGAGGCTGTGTTAGTGACAGGAGGTTGAAAGAAGAAATGTTTGTTTCTGGGGGAAAAAAAAGAAAAATAAAGAAGTATAGGATTAAATATTGCACCTCTAGTGAGCAAAGAGGATTCTGCTGGAGGTACATGCCACTTGTGATAATGAAGAAAATGTTTTATGATGTTGATGATCCTTCATATCTTTAATACTGTTCTGTGAGCACAAAGTATGCAACCAGAAAAAGAGAATGTACTAATTAATCTTTTTCCATTCGTCTCTTGATTTTCACCTCACAAAAATCATTGCCTTATCTTAATTAATTCTATATTCTCTCCAGTACAGATGAAATTAAATACTTTTGAATTCTGTTGATGCAATGCTATTTCCAAAAGGTACTTTTCTTTATTTAGGAAAAAAAAATATATATATTTTGAAACAGGTGATCTATAGTGACCTGGACTAAATATTCTAAATACTATATACTAACTGACTACCAGTATTCTGCTTGTATATTTCTCTCTCTCTCTCTTTCTTTCTTTCTTTCTCTCTTTCTCCCTTTCTCTGATAAACCTGTCTTCATAATTTTCAATTTATCTGAAATGGGAGAACAGCATCTGGTACTGTAAATTGGGTCTAAAAAGACCTAGGAAGTCCTTTGATATTTTCTGTAGGTAGTGGATCTGGTTAGAGAAGACCTAAAAGTTATTCATAAATTTGCTTCTTGATGACCTTGACTAAGACATGTCACTCTTCTGTGTCCTGATTTCACATTCACAGGTGACACCAGCTTTTGTGAAGGACTTTGAGTTGTGAAATGGCTGCTACAGAACACCTTTTCAGGCTTATTCTTATTTTTGCCTTCCCCGCCATTGTGGCAAATTCGCAGATAATCACAAAGGACCAAGGCACTTACAAGAGACAGACAGGTCAAAACCACCCACATCCCATATATATTTCTGGTTTTTCACCTTCTTTGAAAACAACAGATTTTTCTGGTTCCAGCTAGTCAATATGGTATCCCAAGGGGTTGTCCTGAGAGACAGAGACCAAACCATGTTGGTCAGGATGAAGAAATTTATTGAAAACCTCAGGTATCAGAAATGCATATCAGTGGCCAAGAGATAAGACACATGTTAAGAAGGAGTTTTGCCGTCATGCAGCAGAGACAATGTTGGAAGTGAGAAGTGTCCATTGTCACTTCACAACTCCCTCAGGTTGCTCACAGCTGTGGAAGATGTCCTACTGAGAAGGAGAGACAGAGCAGAACAGTGATATGCCTTCTGGAAAAATGGAAAGTAGTTTCCACAACAGTCTCTCACGATGTCATATCCAGGTAGAGCAATTTGGGAGTGGCTGAGCTGCCTTAGGTGTCTCTTGGGAAGGGGACTGGGCAATCATCACCAACCACATAACAATGGAGCAACAAATGGGAGGTGAATCTGTTCAGAGACAGTGAAAGGACTGAGGATGTCTGAAAGCCTGTGTGCTCATACTCATGTTCCCAAACTATCCAGGAGAATTCATTTGCTTGACTGTAAAAGTAATGAACCTACTCAGTCTGAGGTTGTGTAGCTCCTACAGGTGTTAATGTGTGTAGGTTCTATTGCCTGTTTGGCAAAATTTTTAACTTGGAATATGAGTGTGAAAAGAGTTAGTGAGAAATTGACATCTTTAGCACAAAAGTGCCTGTAAGCATAAAACCATGTAGCCTTAAGTCCCCCTAGAAATGCATTTTTTCAACTGCTATTTTTATAAATTACTTGTTTCTGTGCCATTTACGGTAATTTCCTTCCTTAGAAATGTTATTTTGCAGTTGTGTAGTCCACAAAGCACAAACCTTCTCTGGCTTCTGCCTTAACTAACCAACCAGTATAAATTTCTCTTGAAATTCACAGCTGTCTTCACTGAATATGAGTAAATGAGCCTGCCAGGTTGAGCTGACTCTAAACTTTCTTGTCTTTGGGATGCAAATCCTTCTAAGTATATTTAGGTCATCTCTATTTCATTTTCATGGGACATGCGGGAGGGCGAGAATCTTCTTCTTCCATAAAGGAAAGAAAATTTTAAAAAGGGCTTTAAATTACTGTTCTAGTCACTATCAAAGTCATCATGTTCCATTCAAGAACCCAAGGATGCTGGGCTTCTGTTATTATGTTTGTGTGAGAAAAAGGATTTCTTTCCATTGTGTTCATCTTGCACCTATGATTTAAACCATATTGGGGTTGTGACTGGCAGGTGTCATAAGAGACTCATGTGCAATCTAGTCACTGGTTCAAATTCCAAAGCCAAAGTGCTGGTGCTTGGATGTTTTTAATGCCTGACTAAATTGTTCATCAAATTTCTCACCACTTCCCATAGTCTTTACCTTCCTGGCCTGGATACCCAGCAATCTGCTTCTTTTAAAATAACACTTCTCTGACACAAGGTCTCAGAGCACCACTTAAAACTGCCCAGCTCATATTTAATTCATATTTGGATTTCCCCAAATGGAGATGCTTTGGTATATATTATGGCCAGCAAACTGGAACACCCCAGATATTCAAGAGCTGGATAAATAACTCCTAATAACATAGAACATAAAGTATTTGCTGTACCTCTTAGCTCTCCTCCAACTCATAGGCAGAGGCAGAAATGGGATAAAAATCCGTGCAGTGCTCAGAAAGTGCAGCATTTCAGACATGATCAGCCTCAACACAAATCCCTCTTTACTGCTGGTTTATATAATTTCTTCCAACTTTATGGCAGTCACACGCTCAGCCTGCCTTAATGTAAATGAAAAATCAGACTTCGATATGTAATATTGTAAAAGTTCTATGGGAAAATTTAGCTGTAAATTTTGCATGTTTTTATTGGAAAAATGTAAGAGATGATAAAATGTATAATGCACTGTGTGCAGGGGGTTGGTGCTGGCTTTGCAGAGGTGGGAACTAGAGCTGACACCATCCAGCAGTCTGTCTGTCAAACTTGGTAAAAAAGGCATATTTTATGGTGTTTCTGGATAATAAGGTCTCCCGAGCTCCTTGCAGCTGGATTTCTGTGATCATGTTTTCAAGAACATTCAAAATACAGATGGGGGAGGAGAAACGGGTGCAATTTTCATTAGCAGTTGGGTTTATTAAGCAGCTATTATTAGACACCAGTTCTTCCCAAATGAGGATACCATTAAAAATGTGGCTTATGGCATTAAAGGTAAAACTACAGAACTAACTGCAACCAAAAGCCTTAAAACTTCAAAAGCTTTTAAAAATGTGTTGCTTAATTCCAGAAGTATCATATGGAGAATACAGCTGGATTGAGATCATATAAAGGATTTCCTAACTTGTGGTTGGAATGACTTGCAAAATCTACTTGTAATTGCTGTTTGTGAGCAGCAGGACCATGGCAGAGCACTCTCCAAAAACTCAAACAAGTGTAAAGGAAAGCAAAGATTACTGATGACAACTGGAACTAAATATCATAAAAAGCTATTTGATTGAACAGTGCCGTGAAGGGATTGCTCTGCAAAATGTGAGGACTCTGCTTAGTCTTTTCCCACATCTTAATGGAGAAAAGAGTTATAAAGATTAATTATTTAGGCAGACAGACTGTATATTTCACTTCTTAACCAGTGCTTACAAGACTAAAGCAATTTTCTCCAGCTGAAGACACTGCTGTAAGAACAGGAGTTTTACGAGAAGTGACAGCAGAATTTTAACTCTGTGCCACATTCCTCCGCTGTTCCATGTGTGTTTAGTCTTGCCCAGTTTATTACAGCAAGCTCTCCTCTGATTTCAGGATTGCACTTTTTAGCACTTAGCCAAATCAGACATCATGGTTCATATTTTATATTTATACTTCAAGTTCTGATGTGACAGAGGTTTCAATCAGATACCATTTGCTGTGATCAGAAGCATGCTTCCAAATATTTTTAAATATTTTATGGATTAGCACCAAAAAGGAAGCAGAAACCTAGAAGAGAAGCAACTGCTACATCAGCTTCTTTACTGTGACTGCTGATGAATTAAAGATTATCCTTTTATATCTCTTATACCAATAGCAGGCATGAAAGCATTCAGGATACCCAAAAATGCTGGAAAAGGGAGGTCACGGTGGAGCCCTGGATGAGATGCCATGAGCAGGGACCAGTCACTGAGAGAGGGGGAATTGCAAGTCACCTGCTAGGGCAGGGAGTAACTCATCTCCTGGGAGCATCCTATGTTATCTGCAGGCAAGGGGAGCAAGGGACCACTGCCTGGGGGTCTTTTTTTTCCTACTTGTTGAATTTGAGCCCACCAAATAGTCAAAACACGAAGGTTTGTGTATATATATGTGTGTGTGTGTGTGTGTGTGTGTGTGTGTGTGTGTGCAGAGGGATGGGGTAGGGGAGAGAGAGAGAAAATAAACACATGGTTTATATATTCGGATTTGTATAAAGGTAGAGAAATCAAGAGTGTTTGATTTTAGAATGACAAACAAAACAAAACAAAACAAAAAATAATACACACAGCTGTTCCTCTTAAGAAGGAAAGGGAGGGAAAGGTATCCAAGAGCCCCGTCCACAATAAGCTATTTATTCACCAGACCAGCTGTTATTTAATTTATCTGTCTCTGAAGTATTGAGGGCTTTTGGAGTGCTCTGAAAATCAAAAGGTTTGACTTATCTAAATCAGATATGGTACTTCCTCAGCTTTTTCCTTTTAGTAGAGTTTCCATTTGACATTTGTTTAGTTTTGTGTCTTCAGTTTCAATATTTCAGAAAGCAAAGCAGTCTGGAGTTAAGTGGTGTACAGAGCCTGATTGATCTTCTTCAAGCCTCTAAAGCTATCTTCAATGACTGTCATATTAGTGGGATAAAGAAAGGCACAGTGTTCCACGGGACTGGTTTTCATTTTTTCTGTGCTGTGCTCTGAAGTAATTTCTCAAGGATTTAACTGGATGCTGAAACAGCAATTTAAAAATACTTTGCTTTGATCTGAAATACCTGATAAAAACATATGGATTTTCTGTAGTCTGTCTTCCTGTGTTTCTGTGTTTTTGTTTCATTTACCACCCTGAATGACTCTATTTATCTTTTGTGGTGTATAGATAATAAATGTTGGGCTACAGATGAAGAAAAAATCCTGAAGTGATTTGGGCAAAAGGAAAAAGCAACAAAGGAAGAGTGGAGAAAAAAAGCAATAATCTGACACCAAATTTCATTTATGCTTTTACAGTGTTTAAGCATATATTTATGAACAAACATCAGCTATGACCCCGCTGTAATTTTGCCCTGTTAGCCAGTTGCAAAAGCTCAGCACCCTATTCATTGTTAGCTGTTGAAATAGGATTTGGAGATAAGAACAACGACATTTTAAAACATTTGTTTATTAATAAAGGCTGGTGCCTGTCCTGTAAGTTACTATAGCCCATACTCTACTCAAAATTCACAATAAATTGTGCCCCCCAATCCAAGCTGCTCATCCTTGCAATTGCTACCTGACATCTTAGGAAATTCAAACCTGTCATTCCTTCCTCTCTAAACATTATCCTCACATTCCTTTGCCATTTTACTCCTGACAGTGAGAACAATGTCCCAGCAGCATTAGCAGTGAGCCAGGGCGCCAATGGTTTTGCCATTTCTTTTTGGCATCTTCAAGCTATTTTGAGTCAGTGGTGCTGTGCCTCCCAATGTGGAGCCCACAAAGGCTGCAATGTTTTCTTCTCTCAGTTATTAATTGGTCCTTGACAGTGACATTGACTTTGTGGTGGCAGACACATGCAGATTGGAAATTAATATACTGAGCTTGAAAGTAACAAAAGAATTTAAAAAATCAGACCATTCAAGCTCTGTTAAAAATAATAATAAAAGCTGAGTGGAAGTGTCTAAGAAACATGAGAAAACCTTGGATTACCTTATTTAAATTTGATACTTAATGAAAACATAAATATTTAAAACCCATGGAGTTATTAACTAAATTAACCAGAATTACTTTAAAGGTACAATTTACTCAGCTAGATCATCAGACAAGGCAATCTCTACTTAAATTGATGGAGCTATGTCATTGCACACAGATTGAGCTCTTCATCATGATATCTTTTCTAAGCATAACTGCTTTTAGAGGTTGAGGGTGTTTTTTGTGACTGCTACATACGTGTTTTTCCAATGACTTAAGAACCATAAAACCACATTTAATATATTAAAAAAAAGCACTTGTGATAACTTACCATTCTGTAAAGTTTATCCTCCAGATCCTGATTAATTCTTTGTAAGGCCAGGTAATTGTTTTGTATCCTAAAACAAAGATGATATCATGTAACTGAATACATTGCTTTTCATGTTGTTTTTTACCAGTATTTTCACATCAGTACAAAACCTTGGCTTGCACTACTTAAATACTATTTGCTTATCACTCCTGTTACCAGTCAGTGGTTGCCTTTGAAATGCAATTACCACCTGCTTCCTAAGCAAACTTCCAAACTTCTTTGTCATATTTTCATACTATATTTAGCAGCAAATTCCAGCAGGAAGTGAAGATACGTTGGTTGTTCTGCACTTGTGTGAAGACACACGTTACAGCCTAGGAACTTGCACAAGGTAATTATAATTTTACATCAGGCTCAAGAATAGTATGTAAGAGAGGAAGCTTGAGCTCTAGGCTTAGGCAGCATAAAAAAAGATTTATCATGATATTACACCAGAATCCTACTGACTGTAGCAACACGTGGGCATCAACCTGTGACTTAGAAGAGAATATTTCTTCTTTCAACAGATGTTCAAGAAGTTGCTTATTTTTTTCCAGGAAGTATATGTAGATAGCTTAGCTGAGAAAAGATGTGTATTTATTTTTATCAGCACTTAGGGACTGAATGAACTCACAAAATGAGGCTTCCCTACTTATTCCAGAGCAATACACCAAAGAAAAGTTTCAGCCTGCACGTCTTTAGATTTCTTAGATGGTAACCTTGGTATTGTAATGAACAAGCTGCACAGCCTGTGGGAAAACCAGTGGTATTTTGTTGGTATCTGTGGCTTTCGCCCCACAGAACCTAAGGAGGATAGCTCCTTGTTCATTTGTACCCATCGCCTCAGTATGATGCATAACAAATGTAAAGCAAATGTTAGAAGCTCAGCTGTAAAAACTTTGTCTGAATAAATCTATATGACTGTACTGATCAATAGGTCTAACTCTTTTCAGCAGTGAGGAGATTTTAGGTAATGTGCAAGTGTTTTCACTGTAACACAGTGTGAACACAGATGAAATCCACATTTATACAGCAAAATGCACTTCATCTGAGAAGTCTGGATCTGGGTGTAGTTTCTTTGGTTATCAGCATGGGACTGGGATTAAAGAAGTCTCTTTGTTTATCATTTGGTTAAGAGGGGCTGCTGAAACTGGAATGAAGATCCGTTCTCCAAACATGCCATGGTTGCAAATCAAAGGGTCCAGCCCACCCCTTCTTGGCAATGTGATGCTTATCTCGGCTTCTGTTGCCATGGAGATTTTCTTTCCACTTAAATGATCAGAATTCTCCATTCAGGGCAGGCCAGTGGCTTGCAGTGCCACTCTTAAGGGATGCAGAGCTCTGGCTGGGGCTCCTAGCATTGCGATAACATCTGCTGCACAGACCTGAGCGGGGATGTCTGTGCCAAGGACATCTGCTCTGCAGATGTAAATAATGACATCCCCATGGGTGAACCTCCTCAGGGTACCGAGGGTCAGCCCACAATCAGAGCAGCCATTTCCAATATGCATTGCAACCTGGGGGAAGCCTCAATGTTCCCTATGTTTTACAGAGGTGCTGAGCAGAAACTTCCTTCCTGTGAGGAGGATCTGTGGTAAATAGTGCTTGCTGAGGTGGTGACCCAAATGGGCTGAAAATCTCTGAGACTTGTACTGTGAGACTTGGTCAATACTCACCAATTCTCATAGTGCTATTGTGTTTGTGTCCAGGTGACTTAAAGGATTTACTGAACTTTGCAATTCTCTGCATTGTCCATGCTCCTCACAGCATTCACCACTAAGCCTCTCTATAGACATTGATTTGTGCAGCTCTAGGTTTACTTGGGACTTTTGCAGCCATTTAGCTGTCAACATGACAGAGACAAATCTCAGGGTACTCTGTACCCATCTTTTCATGGTACAGAAGAAAGCAGAGATGATCTTGATACTAGGAGAGTTAAAATGGCTTTGCCTGCAGCAACTCAGCACAAATATTTTGTTTTGGTGGTAAGAATGCACACCATGATGCAGGAAGAAAGGATTTAGAGAAGTAAAATAGTGCCTTCTGGCTGGGACCAGAAGTGCCACAGCCACTCCTCTGTCATGGTTTATATTTTTTGCCTAGTAAAGCAAAATGGAACAGGTTAAACTTGCTTTGCACCCAGGCAGTTTGTGGTTGAAGTGGAGGTGGTGTAAAAACTGATTTAAACATTAGCTCCTGCAATGCCCTAAAAGTTTACATGGGTTCAAAAACACTTGCATAACTTCCTGAAAGTAAAGGGGAGAAAAAAATTTGTTTAGGGCTTTTCTAGCCCAGGTGCCCCTGAACCACAGGCTGTTGTGCAGTGGTTACTGATGTGGACAGCTCAAGGGAGGCCCTGAAGTTTGGGTCCCTTCTGTCTTGGGTTATGTAACCAAAAAAATGTGTATTCTATTTCATCTGTTGAAAGCTGTTTTGTGGGAGATATTTTTTCCTTATCTCTTGTGACTCCAGGGGGGAGGGGGGGCAGATGCCTTCTGATAATGGCCCAGCCATTAAAACCAGGTGGGGCAGTGTTTCTTATCTCTTTCACCACCCCTCCATCCTCCAGGGGGACATCTTCTGATAATGGGCCATTAGGGCCCACCAATGACATGACACATTCCATCATCCCATTGTGAGATGCTCCACACAGTGGGGGACGAGCCAGCTGTTCCTAGGCAGATAAAAACTGGGACTGAATGACACAAGGGGTCCGGTTTTTCCACTGGATCCCAGAGGAAGACCGGATCCACCTCATCACCACTGGACTTTCTACAGGATCATCTCTACTCTACAGAACCACATCTGTTACTCCAGGAGGATTTATTTAGACCTCTTCCAACACCCTGACCAACAAGGTGCCAGGTCCCTGACTCTGACAGGGTTTTTCCAGGATCTTTGTTTGCTTGCTTGGTTTGTTGTTGTTGTTGCTGTTTTTTGTACTACTACATTTGTATATACATATATTTTCTAAAAAAAATATTCCTAGTAAAGAACTGTTACTCCTATTCCCATATCTTTGCTTGAAAGCGAAGCTCTAGCTTTCTCTGGCAGACAACTGTCTTTCAAAACCAACACATCTTCCCATAACTTTGAGACCATGAATAAAAACAGCAGTAATTGCTGCTTGGATAGAGGACTTATCATGGTGACAGTGGGTTTGCTCCTCAGCTTCTGTTTTCACTTTTTCTCTTGATATGGATGGTTGAAATATTAATTATCATTAATTATTTTTCAATGACAACACTTCCATGCCATAGATGGTGGTAGACGGTTTTGCAAGAGTTTATCACAGTCTGCTTCTTGCTTTGTAGCTTCTTTTGCCTTTGCCCATCAAATTTTTGCCTATTGTATGTTCAGAAGAAAGTAGCCCACAAACGCTAGTTCTCTAAAACCTTCATTTTGCCCTGACAAAATGATCACCTCCCAGTACAGTCTAATGAAATCTAAAAAAAAAAAAAAAAAAAAAAAAAAAAAAAATCCACAGTAAGTAAGTAGGAAGCTGAGCTTCAAAAAGTGTTTCTATTGAGAACAGTATGCAAAGGTAGTCAAAATAAGCACAAACACATACACATGTACACAAGCACATACACATGCACGTATATGCATAAACCCCAAATTGGAAATTCACTGCGCCAAAAGAAGTGTCAGCAAATGTAGGTGGCAAGGAGAGAAATGGACCCAGAAATACATGGAAGAAAGTGTTAAAGTGATGAGAGGAACAGAGTCAGATCAATCTTTAGGCAAAACTGTAAGATGAAGGGGAAATAAAGAGTAGGGAAAATTATTCAAATTTGAAAATTATCTGATTAGCAAATGGTAACTTAACCTTGTTTGCAGAAAAAATACACCCAGATGGCCTGAACATTGTGAAGTATGAAATATTTTAACCTTGTGAATCTGACTTTGAAAATAAAATGATGGGTAGGCTTCACTATGCTGCAAAATGCTCTAAGGATAAACTCATGAATTGATAACCTCTTATCATGTGTTGATGTATTTTTGTGTTGTTAATGTCATTAGGAGATACACACGTGGCTTCAGGTGCACATATGTGCATCTATTAAAAAAATGTTTAGATTCTTGACCAAATAAGGTCCAAAAATATTCTGACCGTGTTGAACATGTCAGCTGTCTGTGCTCTAAATCACCAAACAACACACTCCTCCCTAAGACTGCAGATAACCACTGAAGATGGAGTCTGCAAAAGCCTTTATTTCTCTGCTTCCACTCAATCTCTAGCCCTCTTCAGGCCATGAAAGACATCTAATGTAAAACTTCGTCTTGGGCTGACTTCCTTTAAAGAAGATAAATTCTTCTAGAAGTGTAGCTAGCTTTGAAAAGTGACTCTTGAAAGAGTAGCTTCTTGTTAAAAAAAAAAATTCTCACTCTGTTATCACAAGTTATACCAACATCTTTATGAAAACAATAGTTTTTCCTTCAAGATTCCTGTTAAGAACACACCTTCAGTCTGTGAAAAGACTTACTTTTGGTGAAATAATTATATGTGTGGGCTAATCTCAGTGCTAAATATATGCTTGTATGGGTTTACTTCTCATGCCTTAAAATAACTCTACTTTCTGTTAAAATATAGAATGGGGACCTCATCAAGTTGTTAGACAGGGCAGGGTCTCAAGGAAGAAACCCAAAGTGAACTTTGGAGTCCAGATGTGGTTCCAAATTTGGATTTTGAAATTTTTTTAGATTTTAACTTATAAAAGCTGTGCTGATCATGTTAGATAAGGGACCTCTGTGAGGAATTTGAAATCCCCTCTCTTCTCAGTCACTTTTCGAAGCTGAACCTATGCTTTACAGTTATTACTTTCAAATCTAGTTAACATTGTTCTCTCACTGAGAAAAATGAAAGAGGCCATCTCTAAATGTTTGTAGAGAAGTTCAAAACTTGATCATTGAGCCACACATGTGACGTCCTCTCTTGAGTAAAAGTGGGGAGGCTTAGCAACAGCACAGGTAAATCTGGATAAATTAAGACAAAGTCTTTCAGAAAGGATTACAAAAGGATAGTCATTCAGCCCCTTGGAAAAAAAAATTTGCACTTTTCAGAAAAGGAAATTTAATAACACAAATGTTCTCCAGTGTACAAGTAGGATCTTGTTACACAGGGCCTATTCATTTATGGGGGGATGAATTTCTCTCCCTGTGCAGTGAATAGAGACACGTAATTGAAATTAATTCTACTTTGTTTTTCCCACATTGCTTTTCATCTCTGACATGTTGCTGACAAGCTTTTGGATGACAGGTTTTTTCAGACATTATCTTTCTCCATGTTGACAAATCTAGATGTTCAACTTGCAGGATGCCTTGCTATTCTCAATAGAAACATTTTTAAAGCTCACCTCGTGAAATATTTTTGGCTTCCATTATGATATGTCTTCAGGGGAGTAATCACCTGCCTGAAACATAATTTGTAATGTAAGTTTTCTTCATAATATGGTACAATGTTCCATTAGAATATTGGAAAGTCAGTTCTGCTAACGTGATGTTCTGGTATGAGTGCTAGACTTGGCTGTGAGCCCTTGGCCTGAGTTTCAAAGGGTTCTTAACTAATTGGTGCCCAGTGCAGTTGATAAGAGGCTTTCTACTGAACAGGAAGCCCATCTGTTTTTGACAGCCCCTCTGCTGCTTTATGGCAGCTGTCCAAATCGATGTTTCAAGAGAAAAGGGCACCAGTGTTCCCTGTCCTGGAATGTATTGAAGCAAAACTACATCAAGAATTAAGTCACTTCCAGTAGTCCTGCCCTAAGTGAAAAGATTGGAAAAATGTTGTTGACAAGAAAACTATATGGAGAACCTCCAGACTGCTCTTGACAGACGTGTGTAGATTTCAAAATCACCATGACACCTGCATATTTAGTCTCCTTTTGAGAAGCATTTAAGTTATAAGAGCACACTAGGCTATTTACTAAATTGAGATCTTACAGACTGTTTATTCATTCTGTTTAAAATTTGCATAAAATGGTTTGGTTGACTCGGGTCATTGGTGGTTCTGTCATTGTTTTGGTTTGGCTTTTGCCTTCCACAAAGAATAAAAAATATTTCTTTGGGTATTGCCCTGGAATGATTTATTCTGAATTTCGTTTTGAGTCATCCAATGAATTAATCAAATAGTTCCATTAAGATATCAGTTTAAGAAAGTCTCACAAGACATGCAAATATATTCCTGTATAAGTGGATAATTCTAGTTTCAGAAGATTTGAAAACAAATGAAAAAAATTGATATTAAGAATCATAATAAACTTTAGGCTAAGTCTACAGACCATTTTAATCAGTGCCAGGAATGTCAGGAGTGCATGCTTAACATAATTTATCATAAACATTAACTGGGTTCCCGATTTGAACAGCACTGTACCACGGCTACAACAGTTTTAAATAATAGCTTTTTGGCATCATTCCCACTCTGTTTGAGACTAAAAAGGAAATTGTTTGCTGTACTATAATGCAAAATGCCTTAATATTATTTCAGTTGAACACAGTCTCAGCTTTGAGTGATGGAGAGCCAAATTCTATTCTCTTGTATCAGCGCACTGAAGTCTAAACAAAGAAAATGTTCAAAGTAATTAAAAAATATTTGTATATATAGAGTATAAATAATATATGTATAGATATGTATATATATGTAGTGGGTTTATAACTTTTGTATATGTAATGCCATGTAGCAATATCCCACATGTATGTTTATACATAATGTCATATTTGCACATATATAAGTGTATTTCTATTTGCATATTTGCTTTTAGTACAGAGGTATTTTACATATCACATGTAAATAATTTCATGTGGCACGTAATAAATATTCAGATAAATGAAACCCATATATTAAATATGAAACACAATGTGTAATCAAGAAATAAAAAATCATGCATGTTTGCAACTGTGTTTGGTTTTACTTACATATGTCTTTAATACAGTCACTTTTAAAATTCTGTTTATTTCAAAACGTTCATTACTAACCTTCTCAATTTTTCAGTTACTTTTTCAAGTTCCTCCTGAGCACGTCTCAATTCTATTTCAAGATACTGACGCGTAGAATCAAACTCCGTTTCAAGCATTTCCAGCTTATGGGTAGTGTAGGATAGTCGCTTTCGTAATTCCCCCTTCTGTTCCTGCAAAGTACTAGAAAAACAAAGACCACAGCTGTAGAATTTAGCTGCTCCCAAAAAGCTTTTCAGGATCAACTCTTTGACCAGTTCCCTAGAGTATAGCTTGGCCTTAAGCCAGAAAAGTATGCTCAATTTTTTACTGCACTTAGAAATCTGATTCAGAGAGCTGACTATCTTCCATCTGTCTTTTCTGGTGCATTTATTGCTACTATCTCATTATCCAGAATGGAGTATGTTGTGAAAAAAATCTTCATTAAAATACAAAACACAGTCTAGAGTTTGGTTTCACACAGGGCGTTCCATTTAGGATTATTTTACCATACTATGACTGAATCAGCAGGTCCCTATAGAGCAGCAATGATAAAATATTTCCTTGCCTAAAATCCAAATTACAGTTCTGTGGAGGAAGAACTTTTCATCTTATTTGATTCCTTTTTCACCCCAATCATTGTCACAGAGATGCCAGAGATCTTATTGTTCAGCATTTCATCTAGAGAATGGTAATCTATTAATAATATCACAATTTTAAGGTTGTAGATCTTTCCCTTTTCCCCCCACTTATTTGGGAGCCAAGGCTTTCCAGGCTCAGGTGTAATCCTTAATTTTTCACAGTTCTTTCACTAAAGAACTTAAGACCTAATTGTAAACTATTTTCAGTTACAGTCTTAAACAAAGCTAAGCAGGAGATTCAGGTGAGCCACTCATAATATGCCTTAATTCTCATCTGCACAACAGAGATTTTTGTAACTTTGTCTATCTAGTTTGCAAGCTCTTTAGTCTTCTAGCATGCTTGCAAGTTGAACAGCAGGATGGGATTCCTGCCAGAGCTGGAATCTCTGGAGATGACTGGGACTTGGTTCATGTACTTCACCCTCAGTATGGTTGCAGGTGGGACCTCTGAGGCACTATGGGACTGGGGTTTGCCATCACCTGGACACAAAGTGCTGCCACAGGATGCATTGTGAATTGCCTTGCTTTTTCTTTTAATCATATGGTAGAAATAGCTCTTCATAAAAGAATGGCAAATCTTGATTCCCTTTGATGTCAAGTGAGTGCTGCCATCAGCTGCAGTAGAATAATGTTTTGGGTCTTTAATTAGACAAGAGAGTTGGGAACAACATGTCAGTCTTCAAGGAACACTTATCTGAGCTGTCTACAGCGTGACTGGCTTCTCCTCTGCAAGCTGTGATAGGAGCTCAGTAAGTTAATGCAAAAGCCTTACAATTGCTGCTTACTTGATCCTTGCAGCTTTGAGCTAGGAAACAGCCCAATGTTTTGCCAACACGGCGCTCTATTTCAATTGCACATATTGCGTGGTTACAGTTATACTTAGATTACCACTTGTGGTTATATTCTCTTAAAATAATATATTCTAATTCAGACATTTAATGCAGCTCCACTTAATATAAGCATTTAATTTTTTGCATTTCACTTGGTGAATTAAACCCTGAAGTTATCTAGGGAACTGAGAATCCAGGCTGCTCATTTCCAGATGTCTTCATTGATGATGTTACCACATCATACCCCCTTTCACGTGCTCTGCTTCTGGCCTGTTCCTGCTACTCTGCTCATCCTGGGAAAGAAGAGTGGTCAGTTTTCCTTCCTATAGCCTGGAAACTTGGATTTTCTTCTGTGAAGTGGCAGTTACAGTGTCAAAACTGTTTTAAGTGAAAGGAGATATGCTCTCAAGACTTCTGCTGGTCTAAAAATTTAACCATTAGCATTTGTACAAAAAATAGACAGTAGGTCCTCCAGCTGTGATTTTGGGTAAAAATGCCCACGTTGAGGCTGCTGGACAAGTGCTGTTAATGCAAATTAAGCCAGATCAGGGAAGGTTAAAGCCTCCTGCTGCACTGGGAAATTTTGGACACTGGGAGCATAACCTTTGTGAGGAAGAGGAGCTGTTGGGGTACAAATACAATGGTAATGCCAGGAATGTTTAAGTTAGTAATAGGTGGAGGCTGCTTAGTAAAAGAGGAAAGAAAAGGAAAGTTAATCACAACTTTGTTTTCTGTTTCCTCATGTAGGCACTTCTTGCTTTGAGTCTCAGTTGTGAGAAGATTAGACAGGAGCAAAATCCCTGACTCCTCAAATGAAGTTGCTTCTGCATAGATTGGTGTGCCAGACCTGACTATGTGAGGAAATTTGGGGCTAAAAATCTGAGTGCCATGTAAAGCTTGATCCTGAAGTGGAAGGCACAGCAAGTCTGAGATGCCAAAATGCACTTTCAGATTCAGATCTGGACAGTTTTGACAGGCTGAAGCTTATGCTAGAAGGAGAAACTTCCAGCTTACTTTCTCTTTTGAAGTTCACTTTGAAGTATTTGTATTCTTGAAATCATAGCTTTCAGAATGAGATTATTCAATCCATTAAAATCAAGACTATTCTAGTGAGGTTTACTGAAACAGTCTATATAGATGAACTCTTCCACATAATGTTCTAGGTAGTAAATCATAGGTGTAACTTTGTTCAAAAAAAGAAAAAAACTCCACTGATTAAAGCATAACTCAGGCAGCTTCAAAGATGAGTTATTCTCAACCAGCAAACCATAATTCTGAAAAAATCTATTCATTTCCACCCATGGTGGAAAGATGGGGTGAGATTTTTAAACTTTCCCAAACCGAGGAGAAACCCTCCTCACTGTGTATTTTGAGTCATCTGCTACATGTTAAAAGAGTTGACTGTTTTTAAGAGGACATATATTTAGATAGGAAATAATCCATGATTTATGATGGGATTATTTTTGATACAATAGTAGATGCATAACAGTGAGTCCTTATTAAAATAAGTTGTTAGGTGGAAAGGCAAGAATTTTAGAGGGAAAGAAATTACATTCTGACACGAATATGCTGAGTGGCAAAAAACTTATTGTCACTTTTATGGAAGAAGACAAAGAGAGAGAGAAAAGACCCCAGTTGGGAAAGTGTTAAACCATCTGCTTTAATATTCATTTTGAGTCAAGAAAGTTTTGGAAAGATAGCTAACTTTCAGGAATGCCACAATGAAACTTACACTCGTGAATGGCACAATAGGGAAATTTTCCCAATTCTTAGACTGTAACCATTGAATGGGTACTAATAGCTGTAACACAGAGAGCAGATTTCCCAGGATTCCCAAGATGGTTTTGATTTCTGCATGATCTGAGCCATATCTAGATACATTACCGGTTTGAGGTAAACCAGTTGTTTTCTCTTGATTTTGGTTCTATATGAGCAAGCATCTGAGAGGCAAAGGCAAAGCAATTGTGTGAAACAATTGTGTGAAACAGCAGAAATAATAAGAGGATGCAATGTATCAAATTCTGCATCTTTAATAACAGGATGAGAGTCTCAATTTTTGTTTTGTACTAATCTAAGGTATTTAATGAGGTTTTTTTGTTTGTTTTGTTTTGGTGGGGTTTTTTGGGGGGTTTTTTTTTGGTTTTTTTTTTCATATCTCATGAAACAGATGTTCTTTCTCTGGAAACCTTCCTCTTACCATTATCTTCCAGAGTGATCACATAATGACATGCTAGGATTCTCATTCCTTATACTGTGTTGTGGTTTTTGTTCTAGAAATCTGAGGTTTTCATGAGGAGGGCTTAATTTTGTTCTATACCACTGCAAATTTGATAGTGGTAGTTTAATCAGAGTTGAAAAGAAGGAAAAGATAAAAAGTCAAAACATGGAGTCACAAAGTCAACCATTTAGCATTTTCCTTTTTCTTCTATCCAACCAACCAACTCCATAATTAGCTGCATTTTGTTTCTGTTTGTCACATACCAGTTAATTAGAAAAATTCATTGCACATTTTTTATGCTACTAAATCACCATATTTTGATTAATAATTTATGTTCTATGGATAGTTGATCCTCATGGTTCTTTATTTTTATATATTTTATTTTTATATGTAAAACTAAGAAATAATTAAATGGAAAGAAGCACATCCAGGAGAAATGATAGGACATTTGCAAATAAAAAGTATTCTGGTAGTGCTATGGCTTAGCAGTCTGATAATGCTGTCTAGAAAACACAAATCCTATATTCTATGGTCTTCCTGAAACTCTGACAGCTTCAAGGAGTATGGAATTACAGGGCAGGCTCAAAGGTCCTGTAGATTATTCCATCTTTAGCATAAGGGGCTGCCTATTTATTTTAATGATCTCAATGTTCTGCTCCTGTGACAATCAGTGGTCTGCAAGTCAATACCCACTTTGTTTCATTAAAATATTTCTTTAACAACAAGGATAGTAAATACAATATTAAATATTTAGACTGGTGAAAGAAAACTTCTCAAGGGAAGCTACTTTAAAGGTTATTAAAAATTATATTTAAACTTTCCAAAGTATTATTTTCACTCATTAGCTCTGTTTATATTAATAAAAAGTACAAAATAGATGAAACATATATTTGCACAGAAATTTGTACCCGCAAACATTATCTCAGCCTGCAGCTGTTGGTCAGGGTTAAGTTGTAGTGCCGGCTGGAGAAGCTCCAGGTGAACATATTCCCGCTGGATTTCAGACAAAGCTGAGATGCCACATGATAAGGGCCTACTATGAGGAATGGTGTGCTGGAAAACAAGCAGGTTTTTTATTGTACCTGTCTGATCTTCTGCCAGCTCATCTGCTTAGCAGATGGGCTGGTGAGAAAGGAGTGCTGGCATGCGAAGTTGGGGATGCTCAGGTGCCTGGAGGCCAGAGGATTTCCAGAGCCTTCTACTCTCAGGTGGCCCACAAAGAGGGTGCTCCCTGAACCTTTACTCTGTTAGAGTTGATGTCTATGGGTCTGCCCCATTAGTGGAGCATTCCAGCAACCCCACATCTCTACCTCCCTGGTCAAACTGCTTCAGCAGCACTTTCCACATCTGCCTGCCACCCCAGGGCTCTGGCTTTAGATGGTTCTGCAATGTTGTTTAAAACCAGAGAAGACACTTTTTTTTTGAACTAGGGAAATTCTCTTTGAATGGACCGATTGCATTTCTTTACACTGCTCCTGAAGTGAGTGAAAAAAAAAAAAAAAAAAAGATTAATGGTATTAGGAGGGAAATTAATAGTGAAAGGAACATGAGACAAAGGCAAGATAGATGCCCATGCCAAAAAAACCACCCTTATCAAAGGTTCTCATTTCTGGGTAGTGAAACAGATATTTTAATGCAGCTGTGAAATCCTAAGCAAAACTAATTGCATTTCATGGGTAAAAAGCCTGACTTGAAAGAAATAACATGTAAGAAGGAAATAACCTGGACTGGGTTTTGGATCTCTGAGTTTTGAACATAGCTTTCACAAAGGTTGTACCACTCAAGGGAGTTAAGGCAAGACTGAGCTTGACTACTGCTGGTCAACTCTGGCTCCCTGTTCTTAGTCAAGAGCAGGCACTACCAGGATGAAATTAACCTGGCCTATTTTAGAAGCCTACTTTTAGATGAGTTGACGCAAATCTGGAAGTACCCACCTCCATTAATTACAAAGGGAGTCTAGTCAAGTATCTCAGACGCAGACAATCACATCTCATCAGATAACTCCCCCTCTTCCTGACTCAGTTCTGTGTGTATGAGATGAGGTAATACTATTTCCTTTCTTGTTTGCTTAGATGGCGTGGGGCTCCACAAACATGAACTACTAAAAGCTTCTTAAGTGTTTATCAGATCTGCTTCATGTCTGCGATGTGTCACATTCTAAAAAAAAAAAAACTTCATTGGATCAGGAGCTTGGGAGCGCTGAGGAAAATTTAAAAAATATATTCTGAACAGAATTTCAAAAATAATGTTTTCTTCTATTACCCTGTGGGGTTTTGTCTAAGGAAAGGTCAATAACAGTCTACCCTATAGAGGTGTTTTCTGTGAAAGAGTATAAAGATCAGGAGAGGGAAAGGTCAAGGGAGAACCTGTGCGCCCAGTCATGCCATGCCAACTTGGGCCACTGATGACAGGCAAGGCAGGCAGCCAGATGGTTTGAGGCAGCTTTGTGACCTCGCTTTCCTGAAAGCACTTTCCCAACACTGTAAGTCTGCTGTGGATCTCTGAAAAGTGATGGGCTGTTTGGTTCAAGGAAAGCAGCCATTCACACCTCGGTTTTGTTTCTGATTTTTGGATGCAACTGGTCATCACAGAGATGAATATCATCAGCCAGGCAAGAGGCAAGGTTCTGGGAGACACCTTCCTGACCTGTAGCTCACACCCCAGGGAGCAGCAAGATGGGAACAGGGATCTCTGGGGATGTTCACAGCTGGCAGAGATGCCAGCAGGTCTTCAGCGCTACTGGGTTACTACTCAATGGAGCTGGACTGCATTGACAGCTTGATTTTGAAACTACCTAGGCTCCAGCAGCTCTTGATGATCCATATCTGGTAGTCTGGATTACCCAGGACTTTTTATTCCAGCACATGTGTGGTGGACATGACTCTGGAATGGGTCTGCATGCAGCCCAAGGTGGACATACTGCAAGAAAGGCACCCAAACCCCAGCTTAGGAGGAATAGCTTTGAGATGACAGTTGTGACATTGAATCTGACCCCTCAACAACAGTTTTTCAAGTTGTAGTTGTTGGAAAATTAAGTCAAAGCCTTTTACAAGTGTATTCTAGATTAATGAAATATTTTTAATGAAGCAGTAATTGGATTTCTATGTTAATCAAGTTTTGATTATGTGTTACATGCTCCGGGTCATTGTTTCAAAAGGTTAATGCCAAAACTATCTTCCTTGTCTGCAGTTTTTGTGTATAACCTTGCTCTTGCTTTATCTGATTAGGAGGGGGATGGGATCAAATTACAAAGTCAAGATTCAGAGTCTGAGAATCCAACTACAGACTTGAAATCATAAATTTTATTGGGGAAAAGGCTTATGTGCTGCAGCTCAGACCCAGAGTCAAGCCCACAAATCTCAATTCTCTTGCACTCTTTATTCAGCAGCTTCATTTGTACTTAAAGAAATTTGCTTATGCAAATGTCCAAGTTCTTCAATAGGCATTTTCCAATAAATTTGGGCTCACTCAGACTTTGTTCAGCTTACTTTTTTTTTTTTTTTTTTTTTTTTTTTTTTTTTTTTTTTTTTTTTTTTTTACCAAGGTCTGTCAGGATTTTTTTTCTTTACAACACATCCACTAAATGTCTCCATTACTTTCAAAGAAGTTTCTTACATTTGAAACTTTGGAGTATGAACAGTGTGCCTCTCAAATTACAGGCAGATATCTCTCTTTCCTGTAGATATACATACAAACACATTTAGACAGATAACTTTTGAAGGAGTTTTTTTGCAAGTATTAAACCATTTAAATTTTCCTTGCAGTACTTGTTTTCAAAATAAACAACCTGAAGCTGGGTTTGGATTATGAAAAGGAAGGCCTGTACATATGTTTCAGAACAAATGTGTGGGTGATCCAAATCTGGAGCTCAGATAGTTTCCAAATGACTGATGGACACATAAAACAAGTAACAGAATCCTTTTCTTAGGTTCCAGGCATTCTGGCAGAATTCAAACCAGAGAAGAGGGATCCTTTATCAGAAAAATTAGAGTGTCATTTAGAAGGGAGGTGAGGAAGAGATGTTTAGCAGTTGAAGTGCCAAGTGCTGTGGGACAGATTCTTAGCATGAAAGCCTGTTTGAGGCACCTGTAGAGTTCATACGGCTACTTTAAAATAGATACATCACTGGATTATGGAAGGTAGCTTTTCTTTACTTTGGACATGAGTACCTCACTCTTTCATAATTCACATGATTAGAAATATAGACCTGACAAGATATATAATATGGTAAATATGTCTAAACTGTACTGGCCTTATTCATAAGAGGTAGAAAACAGTGATCTCTTTTAAAAATAAAACCAAACTATATCTTGGTTATAATGACCTGGCAGTCTTTCATTTCAGAAGGGTGACTTCTATAGCAAATATCAGAAGCCGATAGACACATCTATCCAACAAGAGCATTCAGTATTAACTGTAATATGAGGTGATAAGGATATGAAAATTCAGTTATGTGTTGACATGCAAAAAACCCTTAGAGGACCATCTGTCAGCACTGAGTTGTCTTAAGTGAATGCCATTTTTGCCAGTGAAACATGACAAGACTTTTAAAATGTACTCACAATAAAGACATACAAGTTTTCCTTTATTTAAAGGTGTTATCCATAACCTAAGGCTCTGAGTGGATTGAATAGAAATACCATGAATAAAATTACAGCTTTCAGAAATAGACACTAAACGTGTTTTGATTATTTTAAATGAAGTTTCTTCAGCAGACAATTTGGATTCCCCCAGTGTACTGAAAAATACAAAGGGCAAATGAAAATGAACTGTGAGAATCCAGACCTGTGAGCAGGGAGTGTGTTAATGTGCAGAGCACTAAGCAAGGGTACAGAGCAGCTCACGAGGAAGGAAGAATGTGGACCTGCAGACCAAGATGTGCACTGTCACTGCTTGGTGCAAGGGCTGAGCGGAGAATGAAGGGCTGAGCCAGCTCTCTGAGGACAGATTTAATACTTCTGCTAACTTGATTTGGAACTGAAATCTTCCAAATAGCTTTCTGTCTAATGAGATGAGCATTTTTGCTTACGGGACACTTCTGAGGTTGAATACCTGAGTATGTGAGAAATGAATGCAGCGCACAGCAAAACAGCAGGAGTCTTGTGCCCAAATTCAAAGGTGACTAAAGCAAAGGGAAAGAGTGGAAGCAGTAGAAGTTTTTCTATGATCTTTGCCTCCTTCCAAGCTGCCTCCTAGTGCCTCCGTTAGGCTCTCCTTGAAGTGGAAACTAATTGGTTTCAGTTCTAGCAGGTAGACTCTTAGTAGCAGTGTCTTAAATGTAAACCTTTAGGCTCAGTGAGTGATCCTACAGAGGTTCGAATAAGCACTGTGCCTGTTCAATTTGTTTCTCTGTATTCTTAGAAAATGAAGGGATGGAGAGCTGGAAAATATGGTCCCAAGAGAAGAAAGCCAGCAAGTGATTCCTGGAGGAATACATGATTTCTGGCTCATTCTCTAGAGGTAGGAAGAAGACGTTTATTTTCCTACCATAATGAAGGACTGTTCATGTTAATGCCCTGCTTCATATTCTCTGCATTGCTCAAATGTTGCCTGGTGCTTGGAACATATCTGAAATGTATCAGTTGGTTAAACTGGGAGAGAAGAGGGAAACTTCTGGTGTGGCAACCTTCAGACAGCATTTGTCCAAGAGAGCAGAATCATAATGACCCTGACTCTTCCTAGGGATTGAGGGATCTCCACTGCTTTCCGCCCAGACTCTGCTGTTCACATGACTCTGGAAGAAGGTTCACTCCTGTAAGACCTGCCATTTCCTGGCTTCCCAGAGGCTGATAAGTTTGCATAAATTTTGGCTAGCAGAAATGGTGAGTTACAGTGTAAAGCTGCAGGGTTCGAAAGGTTAAGAAAACCAGCAGCAAAGGCTGGCTGCAACAAATGTGATGTAACAGGCCACTGGGGGGGTTGCCTCAGACAGAAAGTTATTTGAAGTTGTTGAGCAGTTGTTGAGTGCTTTTTAATGTCTGTCAGAATCCTACCCGTCTGCATTGCATCTCACTAGGGAATCCAGACTACCGAGAGGTGATAAGAAAGGGGGGAAAAAATAGTAAGGTATTGAAAAATTGAGGAAGCAAAATTAGAGGTAGGCTTCAATTTGTGATTGGAAAGCTAAAGAGAGCTCTCCAGGTGATTAAGCAGGCTGCCTTCAGTTGCAGTAGCTCTCCTTACAGCTTCGAGTGGCCAGCTTCAAGATTGCTTTGGTTTGTAGTCATGGATAAGCACTCCCTCTGGAAATTACTGAGAGCAGCCTGCCACATCAGCTCACAAGCTTATAAAGTTTTATTTTAATTGTGTTATTAAACCTTTCTCACTTTTGTTTTTGTCTGTTTATTTTCCCAATTCATCTGGATCAAGCTGTGCTGGAACAGAAGTGTGGCTCCTCCTGAATTGTGCAGTTTATGTGTAATAGGAATGTAATGAGAATGGGTGAAGCCCACTGCCCAGAAGCAATCTGAAATTGATCTTACTCTTTCTATTAAAGGACTGTGTTTGGAAGTGTGGTAGGGGAATACTGGAGAAGAATGCTTTAGCAGTAGTGATAGAATTTTGTTCCTATTTTATTTGGTATAAAACATCCAGACATAGGTTAACAGAGGTTATAATCTCTGTTCTTATCTTAACTATTTCCTTCCTGTCCCAATCCTTTCCTCTTTCCTCTGATTTGAAATTCATCTTTTTCTTCCTCGAGGGACTCATTTAGGTGGGTTGGCTTAACACTTCCATCAGAAAGGTTATGCTAAGCAGCTGAAAAAATCAAATATATTCTTCTGGCTCATGAACCAGTCCGACAGAATTACTACTGGGACTGGGGGTAGGGGAGGAACTGCAGATGCTACTGCCTTTTTCCTTTATAAACAGTGTATATTACATTACTTGAGCAAATT
Organism: Hirundo rustica; assembly: GCF_015227805.2. NCBI lineage: Eukaryota > Metazoa > Chordata > Aves > Passeriformes > Hirundinidae > Hirundo > Hirundo rustica. Next base: position 11,722,601 of record NC_053455.1, on the reverse strand, counting down.
GCTGAATTTTCCTATACCTGTTACAGTTGTGTTCTGATTCTCTTTTGTGACAGAAGTCATGCAAGACAGAAGCTCCTGTTGTATCTCTAACTCGAATCCATAGGTGCTTGCCTCTAAAAAAGTGCCCAAGCTTGCCAGATGGTACTCCTAAGGAGCCCAGGAGGAAATGCTGCCCCTTCAGACACCTTCAGAGGTCATGGGTGCAGTCCCTGGTTCCCCTCACACTCAGCTGTATGACACTGCTCAAGTGACCTGCCAGAGAGGCCAGCTCTGGGCATTTCTGGAAGGCTTTCTGGCAGTAGAATAGATCACTGGTTTGCTAACACAAGCAAAAAATTACATTAAATAACTTAACGATTTGATTTAATAAATTGATTTAATAATACTCCTAAGCCAGGACACACCCAAATTCTCAGCTATGCACGTGTAATTCAGATTCTGAGGGAAACTATTACTACACATAGACTCATGTATAAGGTGTTGAACAGGAACAATGAGAGCTACTGGCTTGTACCTGAATGAACTTATTTTGCCTGAGTATTTCAAGATATTTTTAGTTTTCCTACAATAACAAATGATCCTCATCTCTTTGATCAACTTGATATTACAGCAAAACAAAAGAAGGAAAAAAAGAGAAAGGAGTTGCCATCTGTCATCTGTAGCTAATTATTTCAAACCCTACCTTGTTTTTTACACTGCAGCACACTATTTTGGGACTTGTTAACTGAGAAGTCTTCTACGCTGCAAGAGTATAAATGAGTTCGCCTCTTGCAAGCTCCCCACGGCTCAGCATGTTGTGCCGTCATTTCACACAACTTTCCTCCCAGCTGAATGTCATAATTTATTAGTTCAGTTTTTTATCCTGCTCCCCTGGCTGCATTGGCTTTTCAGTGTAAGACTCTGTTTTGTCACCTTTTTTTTTTTTTGTGCGTGGCTCTATGGGAAAGGAGAAGGAACAGGACTGCATTCCTGCAAACTCTTGTTACCCATCCTGCACCTTGACACTGGCTCTTGGGTAGTTTTCGGAGTGAGCCGGCAAATGAAGGAGCTCTCCGCAAATTTGGAGGGACCAAGTCAGGCAGCAGGTGTTCATCCAAAAAGCTGCTCACACTATTGATGTGAAAAGCAATGCACAACGTGCTCCTTCAGAGGGGACTCAGGGGCCCTTTGACTGCACGTCCTGCGGATGTAGCGCCCCAAGGACCTGTACAGAGTGAGGAAGCAGATTCATTACTCCACACTTCCCCCAAAATTCCTCTTGTGTCTTGAGATGTGGATTACACAAACCCAGGCCTTTTTTTTTTTTTTTTTTTTTTTTTTTTTTTTTTTTTTTTTTTTTTTTAATAGTATAACTACTTCAGCATTCTGGGTTAATGAAAACTTAGGGTTTTACTAGAACTCTCTTGCTGATACTGCTACGGCTTCCTCATTAGTTTATAAAGGTTAAGATACATCAGGCTGGATGAAATAGAATTTATCCTCATTTTGTAAGTGCTGACATTTGTCATACTCACTATTTTTCATTTACCAATCAAATATTTGGGGTTTTTATTAGTTCCTTCAGCAAGGTGGTATTTTTCAATATAACTAGAAAGCAAGCTTCCAGATATTGTTTTACAATCTAGATATGTTGAAACAGTGAGATTAAGATCTGAGCTACTCAACAGGAAAGAAATAAGCCAGATTTCAGGAAATACAAAAATTTCTCTAAAAATTTAGATCCTTGTGGGCTTTTCAAAAAGCAGGTAGGAAAATGAAAATTATCTTTCAATGGCTGTTTATTTTATTTTTTTTTATGAAATGGCTGAATAGATTGAGCTAAAATCTTGGATTTATGCATTTTAAGTTGTAGTACACTTGGAGGTAAACTGTGGTATTTTCCTCTACAAAAGTAAGCTTTTTTTACTTCATAAGTAACAATTACAAGATAGTGGTGGTAGGAAAAATAAAAAAAAAATTAGTGATCCCTACATAATGACAACCAAGTATCATCCCAAGACTCAAAAATTCCATGTGGACATCCATTTTAAAACAGAATGTAAGATCAAACTCAGTGATTACATTGTGAATGTGTGAATTTGTTCCAATTTTAAAGGACTTCCAAATATTCAACCAAGTCGTGATTAGGGTAAAACATTTTGTAAAAGAGTTTTATATGCCTCGATTATGTTTCCCTTCACTGGTCATCTCTTGATTTTAGCAAGATTTTAGCGGCAGAGCAAAGCCATTTATGCATCAAGATCTTCTAAACCCAGGTAAGAGTAGAGTGTGGCTGCAGAATCCCAGGAGACTAAAAGCAAGAATTTGAACCACTTTTCCAAGATTGCTGGGTTTTTTTCACTCCACAGAGTGTAGACTGTGTAAAAAAAAAATAAAAAAAACTCACTTATGTCTTTCTTACACTATCAACACTCTTAAAATGAAATTTCTCACACATTATTATCTCTTATTCAGAGAAAATTAATGGACTGCAGGAACCAATCTGAAGCTTAGTCTGTCTTTATTTTTTAACCTAGTTACTTTCTTACTTTGAAATATATTACAATATTTCATATGTCATTGAAATGTCTAGGATTAGTGAATGACATTTCTTCTACATACCTGCCACTTGAAATAAAGTCAAGGAAAAAAGAATAGACGTTACATTCAGGAGAAAAGTAGAAGAGAATTTAAGCAAAATATGGAAAACTGAGTCATTACTTAAACTTATACTACATACTGCATAGAAATGTAAACCAGAATCAGTCATAACTCCCCCATCCTTTCAGTATTCTGTACCTATAGCAAAAAATCCTTAGTTCAGGAGACTCAAGATTAATGTAAACCTGATAAAGAAAAGATAATATATATACATACCAGCAATTACGAGAGATAGGTGAACTGCCCAGATAACCATGGTACCAAAAGAGATAAACTGGTCATAGGCAGCTGTGGATTTGGCAGCTTCTTAAACAACTTTCAGTTTCTATGCATGTTAATAACAATTATTACAGGCTTGGCTGAGGCAAGCATCTAGAGTGCTATAACAAACGGATCTGCTGCTCCTCCCCTAGTCCAGAAAACACAGTGGAACTGAACAATGAAAGACCACAGACTAACATGAAGAAATGAAACATTTTTATGGACATCAGAAAGTTAGAAAGAAAGCATAACTTCACAAGACATCACTTATTAGTTACCTGTCCCAGAGAGTAGGTGAAGATTTTGCGAGCCTGCCCTGGAGAATTCTAGGTTGCCATAGGCAGGTTGGCACCCAGGAATTTCGTACCCTGTAGCATGAATAGAGGATAAACCATGGCTAGGTATGGCTCATAAGACATACGAGTGATAACCTAGCTAGATTTGCTTCATATTAGAAGGCGTAATTTGGTACCAATTATTTTTCAGGATATCTTTAAAGCACTATTAAAACTACAAAACAGAGTGATGCTACAGCACACACATTTAGTAACTTTCTTGTCTGACTTTTGTAAGGCAGAACAAGCACTTACAATTGACCTTGTGATGGCTCTAAATGGGTGCTACTCCATCTATTTTACTGCAGAAGCATTTGGTCTTAAGATTTGTGAATCAAGCCCTTATATTTTTGCATTCTAAAAACATCAGCTTAAACAAATTTATGCTTCATTGAAAGAGGGTCATCAAAATTCCTTCTGAGCACCATAGTGAGAACATGTTTAACAGTGTTAATTGAATCTGGGCTGAGGTTCAAGTCCTGTATACCAGGTTCTGTGCTCATCTACCAGCTGAACAATAGCTGCAAAATGTTTGCTGGGAAAGAAAAGCACAAAGAGAAGCAATCTGGGCTAGCAATAGAAGCTATGAATAACACACAGCAAAAGCAGATCCTGAGCCCAGGAGAAGGACGAGGCAGATAAATTAGCAATGAGAACTGTTGCCCAACATTGGCAACAGGTAAGATTCAAACAGTCTGTGCAGTCCTTAGTCAAGGAAATCTTCACTGAAGTCAAAGGTGTTTTTTTCCTGAGTAAATTCTGAGTAAGGACTACAATATTTGGCCATGCAAAACATCTTGTACAGCACTGCTTTATTCCTTTGCGGTATCAAAAATACAACATAACCTGGAAGGGCAGATTCAATTAAAAAACAGTTTTTCCTCAAGCAAGCATATCTGTATTTATGTCAGAATATTTGCATAAACTTTCCCTGTGGTCAGTGATCACTACACATGCAGAAAGTCCTACCCTCCAGTATTCACCATCAATTACCAGTGGTTACTCTGCAAAGCAGGGACCTTCTGGACCATGAACACATCTTCACATACAGGACATATTCCAGGAGTGCTACTGAGAGCAGCAGAGAATCTTAGTGTTTATGGGAAAGGATAACCCTGCTGAGGCTCTTGCCACTGCTCTAAGTCTGCCCTGGGTTTCATGTCAAGGACTACTGGCAGCAAGATGATGGTCTTTGAGACGCCCTGAGGAAAAGCTGCAAGTGAATTCCAGCATGTCACTTTAGTTACACCATTGAGTTAAGGAAAAAACCCCACATTTCAGTATCTTTTAACTTCTCCCATACTGGACTTGGATTTAGTATATGAAGACACACAAGGAAGACATAAAAAATGTGAGGGCCTAAGTATTAACTGTTGTCATCACATGAATTTACAGCAATATCAACTTTAAAATCAAACTGGGGGTGAGAATAAATCTTTGCAGAATAACACCTCGGTACTGTTGGTTCTTAGTGAACTGTCAGTATTACTTTGGATTATGCATTTTGAACAGCTTTTTTTGATGTTCTCAAACTGCAAATGTCACAATCAATAGGTGTGTACATGTTTAATGCACACAACTCTGTAACACTTCACTGTGCATTTTCATTCTCAGCTATGGATGTTAGGAAAGCAGTCAGTTTTAGAAATACAGCTATGGTTTTTCCCTGGCTCTCCATTTAGGTACAAAATTGTAAACTACTCAGAAAAATCACTTGAGCAGTCTTAATTTTGAAAAAAATCCAACCAAACAAAACAGAAAATTTAGCCACAGGTCTTTCCAGAATGAGCAGACGTTTTTCAGTTCAGTACATTTTGCATATTTCTCTGCACTTCACTAAGAAACCTTCTATAGGAGTGTTCTAATGAAATAACAGAACTCGAGGATCCTGAGATGACTTAAATGAAAACATTAGGCTTTTCAAGCCTGCAAAATTAATTAAATTTGGGCTCCTGGTGCAAAGAAGCCATTTGAGCAATGAGAAATCTCTGCTGCCTTCATATCCATAACAAGTTCTCCTCCACGTAGTCTTCATCTAATCTATCTCATACCTTTTACTGGTATTTAGCAAATGGCTTTGCTATAGGTAACTCTGACAAAATATTTTAAGGCTGTGAGGTTGTAAGGTGTTTTGACAGAGGTGGGAGTGGTGTAAATTCCACTTTAGCTGTTTGTTCAGTGTTTTTCCTGACATAATTTCTGTAGTAAGTTGCATGAAATTGCTCCATAAATGAGCTAAGACAGAGAAAAGCTCTCTGCTCTAAATGGGGTGGATCTTTCAAAAGCTCCCCAAAGGGATTTAATAACATCCTGTCTCACATAATCAGTGTCAGTTGTAGTCAGCCTAATCCTATTCTCATATGCAAGGTTGAAAAATAATTAGTAATGGTGAGATTTATTTACCTGATATTAAACCACACATATTAATTTGTCAGCCTCTGCAGTTTACATGGGATATAGTTTTAACATTGGTAAATAAAAAATCAGAAGAGACAAATATTTTTGTCTAAAGCAACCGCAAATTTTAAGGGAAACAAAATGGGAAAAGCTCCTGATTCTGTTACTGTGTTGTTTCTTTTCTGAAACAACATTTGTAAGAAATTTTTAAGTATTGCAAATAAGAAACCAGCTTATTTTAAAAAATATTGTATAGTCACTCCACACAATTAGTAGTTTTCTACAGGAAAAAATATCAGTCTTGAACAACCTAATTATAAAGTTTTTCAGATTATCAGATTTTAAAACTACTTTTTATTATGCCAGAACATGATAAAGTAACTCATTTTTCACTTCTTTCTCCAGAGCTTCACTTATACTTCCCTGATGTGATTGAGACCGACTCCAGTTTCAAGTGAGGTTGGAATTTGGACACACTGTTGTAATAGTCTGTGTTTCCTTGTCTTGTCCTAGAGCATGCAGTGTGTTTCTTCAAATACTGTCTGTGGCTCATCTGGCAATAATCACAGGGGATACTTACAGACATATAGAGAATTGGAGAAAAAAAGAGACATGCGTTTCTCAGTGAAACATGATCAACGCCGTCTAGAGAACAGCTAGCAGTTCATCAGTTTTGGTGCCAGAAGGTCATTGATCCACTGTGCCTGGAATAGACACATACAGACTGCTATGCCTATTTAAGACACAATTTGATAAGGAAAATATATGGAATCCACTTCATGCTCCCCTGTCCATACTCTATAGGTGGTGAATAAAATTTTTTTCAGTTTTGTCTGAAACTGCGTCTGAAGAGGGGAGTGAGACTCTTTGAGAGAAGCCACTCCACAGATGCCAAGGTTCGTGCAGAGGAGGGGCAGGAGGTGCCCCAGGAGCTGGAGCATGGGCAGCACAGGTGCAGCCCATGGTGAGAGAGTTGTGCCCCTACTGTCTCCCAAGAGAGGCACTCCACGCTGGAGTAGGGAACGTGGAGAGTCCTCCCACTGAGGAGGAAGGAGTGACAGAGACAAGGAGTGATGAACTGCCCACAGCCCCCGTTCCCCTCCTGTGACACTTGAGGGGAGGAGATAGATGAGAGTGAAGGAGGGAGGGGTGGTGGGAAGGCATGTTAAGACTTAGATTGTATTTTCTCATTATTCTACTCTGATCTTATTGGTGATAAACTGATTTCCTCAAGTGGGGCCCGTTTGGCTCGTGATGGCAATTGGTGTGTGATCTCTCAGCAATGAACCTTCCATAATATCTTCTCTCCCCTCCCTGTCCAGTTGAGAAGGGAAGTGACAGGGACAGCTTTGGTGGGCACCTGGTGTCCAGCCACGGTCTATTTTACAAATTTCAAATGCAAATCTGAAAGATTTTTCTGAAACATGTTTTCAGAAGTTGGAGAATTTCGTGGTTGCTCCACTTCTGAGAGGAAGACTTAGTGAGTAGATTTAAGCAGTCTTTAAGCAAAAGTCACCCCAAATCTCACAGATGTTAAAGGGAGAAGGATTTTCTGTAAAGCAGGAAGGAATGTATCCTGGTCTATATATTTAGTCAGTGATTTTTGAGACATGAAGGGGATTTGAAAGTCACCCTTAAACTGGGTTGTGCTATTATGATTTCTGTACTTGCCCAATTTATCCCTATTTTACCCTGCTATGAAAAACCTAAGCACAAGAACTTCTATTTTTTCACCTATTAACACCATGAAGCTATTTTAAGGGCATGCCTTTATAAATACTAATAACCTGAGATGAAACATTGACTGAGCAAACTGGGAGAACCACAGGGACACCTTAGAACATACTGTCACGACTCTACCTCTACATCCCGTCCTCCTGGAGAAGACACATGGCACTGATGCTGATTTAGCATCACAGACTTGCAAGATGTTGTCAGCTGTGCTTTCCTTCTACCTACTTTCCTACCAGTCATGCCAGTGCAGGTAACTGGCTGTCATCTCCACAGAACAAAGGGTGATGCTAATAAAAATGTCAGACAACCCATTTTCTGTGAGGGGGTGGTAGTTCTATTCCTGGAGTTACCAGAACTATCCATGACCATAGCATTAAATAGCGTAAAACTGCTGCATGGACTGCAACAGTGTATCTTAATGAACATTTTAAATATAACTCCCTAGCTGAAAAACAGGGTCCTATGGAAGCATGCACCCCACCAATTGAGGTATTTTGCTGGGGTTGGACTGATAGTTCTGCACTGCAGACACGGATGCCAACAGTGTGTGAGAATATAAGGAGGCTGGGAATGTCCATGAAGCAGAAAAGGGAGGAAGACAAGGACACCTGTAATCAGTGAAGCTAGTACCTGTTTTATGACACTATCGGAACACAGAGATGTTGCTCTGCCAGCTCAATTTGACGCATTTTTAGGAGAGGTTTTTTTCCTCTGAAAAAAGCCTGTTGACTTCCATACCTCTCAGTAACTTTCTGACCAGGCAAAACCCCCCATTTTCTTCACTCATCCTATTTTTTGGTTTTTTTGCCTCACACTTATAAAAAGATCCTGCCATGGCTTCTCTTCATTTGTCCATCAGTTCAATCCCCAAATTAGATGTTTCTTGTGGTGCGGTCACTGTCTCCTCTTGGTGCATCACCTGCTGCTCCTGGTGAGAGACCACTTCCACGTGCCCTCTGGGAAGCCAGATAATAAAAAACTTTCACCTGCCATAAACAGGTGGAAGTCTTAGTCTTGAAACTCTAGGACCAAGAATGCTTGACTGAGACTGAACTATGTGAGATCTAGTAAAAAAACAAGTGCTTTTGAAGTGCACAAACTCCAAAGTTTATAAAATCATAGAACTAAAAAACAGGTTTGGTTGGAAGGGATCTTAATGATCACCTAGCTTCAATTCCCCTGCCATGGTCTGGGACACCTTCCACTAGACAAGGTTTTTCAAAGGCTCATCCTACCTGGGCAATTCTAGGAATGAGGCATCCATAACTTCTTTGGACAACCTGAGTCTCACCACTCTCACAGCAAGGAATTTTTTCCTAGTATTTAATCTAAATTTATGCTTTTCCAGTTTAAAGGCATTCCTCCTTGTCCTATCACTACATGTCCTTCTCAAATGTTTTTCTCCAGCTCTCCTGTAAGCCCCCTTTAGGAACTGGAAGTCCTCCAGGCTCTTCTCCTCAGGGCTGTTCCCAGTCCATTCTCTGCCCAGCCTGTATTTGTGCTTGGGATTTCCCTCACCCATGCAGGACCTTGCTCTTGACCTTGTTGTACTCCACGGGGTTTGGGCCCACCTCCCATCCCTGAGGCCTGTCCAGGTCCCTCTGGATGGCATCCCTTCCCTCGAGTGTGCCAACTCCACCACACAGCTTGGTGTTGTCAGCAAACTCGCTGAGGGTGCCCTGGATCCCACCATCCCTGTTGGCAAAATGGAAAATAATGCCTTTATTCCTCGTAGAGGTATTTAAGCTGGCCCCATGTTAAAGCCAAACTACTGGCTTAAGGGTCTGGAATTCTTTTGTGCTACATTTCAGGTGATGTCCTATTGACATATGATCCCTCTTCAGGCTCTGTTAATGGCACTGGGATGGATTGAGATTCCCCTTTTCACCAACTTGGCAAGCCTATGCTAATTATAACACAAATTCCTGACACTCTGGAAAGCTCCTTGGAATATTTTAGGTACCATCTGCAAAGCAGGCTGGTTGAGGTCTTCTTAATGAAGAAAGGAATTGGCTTGTTGTGGTTTTGTTTGTTTGTTTGTTTGTTTGTTTTTGTTTGTTTGTTGGGGGGTGGGGGTTTTTTGTGTGGGGGGGTTGTTTCTTTTTTTTTTTTTTTTTTTTTTGCTATGAGCAAACACACCATTTTTCTTCTTAGTTATATTTTCTGAAATAGCTTAGGCAATTTAACATAGAAACGGGGCATACACCACCCCCATTAATACAGTCAAAATCTTGCAAAGCATTAAGAAATCTGTCAGTGGAAAATTTTGGGTGGCCTCAGTGATCAATAATGCTGCTGGGTCATCACATCTCCCTTACCTACCTATTTATCCACCTATATTTGTCAAACCATGGGGGTGGCCTTATGTGAAGTGAACGTGTATGAATATGCATAGGCATATGTGTATGTATATGTAGGTACATACTTTAAATCCACTATTTTCAGGAAATATGTGAGGAAAATAGTGCATAAAGGCTTTGAACCGCCATGCTTAGGCTCTAAATATGTGAATGAATAATCATTACTCTATTAGGCGGGTTGACAGAGCAGTTGTGGTAGAATTGGAACTATTTGCAAAGCTTAATTTTGTTTGTTGATGCTTTCAAAAACTGTGTTGCCAACACACAAATTATATTTCATTGAGACCCAAGGCAGTCAGTTCAATAGAGGTGTATGAACAAAATACAGGGATTTCTGACTAATGAATAAATGAACTTTCTGTTCTCAAAATGTTAATATGACTTCCTCTCTCTATGATAACAGAAGCTAATCTGTTTTCCATAAATTTCTAATTGACAGGTTTAAGCTCTTAAAAGTATCTGTGGAAACAGCTCACATTTTTCCAAACTTTTGCTTTATTGCATTAATGAGGTAATCTAGTTTTTATATGAATATCCAATATTGGCTTTAATCTAGTGGATTATTGTAACAAAATCCAAGATCGTGAAGATTTGCATGCTTGGTGATCACTTTTCTTGATATTACTGTGGCATTATATTGTTGTTGCTCTATGACTTCAGATTTTGTCAGTCTTTAAATGCATGGAATATACTAATAGATCTGAAATTTAATAGCTGGCTGAGTACAGTGTTACTGATTATTAGGTTTGCAGGAGAAAAAGAGAAACAGGTGCAGAAACTCCCTCCTGCAACTGCAGAAAAGTATTATAGGAATTAGTCATTCAGTATCTGCATGGAAATAATCATAAATTGTTAATAATATTTCATTTTGAGTCGCCTTGAGAAGCTGATCATCTGCATATTGTGAAAAACATCAGCTTTACTGTCCTAAAACTTAGAAACCATTGCTTTAATATAAAACCAGTCACTCTTTTAAGGGTTAGCGATCATCCTTCCAATATAATTCAATGACAGCTGATAGCCTGTAAACTGCTTAAGTGCATTTTGTTCTTTCCAGTGGGAAGCAATAGCCACAAATGCACTGTATAAGTGCCAAAACATACCCGTTGTTTGTGGGCATTTCCCATGGAACTATACCTGCTAATGTGTTTTATATGTCTCCTGAAGGGTCAGTATTAGCACTGACTCTCCAAGGCTGCCAGTGGTAACACACTGCAGCTTCTCTGAGGCATTTATTTTTATGATGAGGTTTTGCATAATGGCAGGAAACAGTTTTCATGAGGAATGGTTTTTCACATACAGGAAAAACAAATATCAGATCGACCTAAGGGCTGTTCTTTCCTCCATTTACATTGGGTTCTTTTCTTCAACTAGCTGAATAAGAGTTGTTTCTAATGTAATTAGGCCATCACGAATCATTCCCCCCCTGCCTTTTCTCTATCCGAAATGCTTTGTTCCAGTGTCCCAACAGCAGATCCCTTTTTTTTATTCCCCAACATTTTTTTTATGGCATTACTTCAGGCAAATTTACAACACTCCAGCTGCCCTCTTTGAGTGCACTTAAAGCTTTGTTTCAATGTGGAGAACATTATGGGGTAGCTGTCAGTAAGTATCAAGGTGAAAAGATTTCTTTGTCTATGTGTGGCTTTTTATCAGTCTTAAGGAGTTGAAATTGAAAAGATATTTTTGTTTCCTAGTTTAGCATATTAAGATGCTTAAGGTATCAGCCGCATAAATTAGTAATGTATTAAAAGTTACCTTCTAAAACCTCTATTGTCATTGTCGTTTTTCTTTCCCCTCCATTTTTAAACAGTCTTCCTTGGAGCCTCTAAGTTTGGGAGCTTTAGATAATCACTGACTCATTTTGTCATCTCAGAATGCACTATGTAAGAGGTCTTTTCTAAATATATGGTTGTGTTTACTGCATACATCAACTGTGCTTGTATTTATACTTCATACCTTTTCCAAAATCTGCTGTGATGCTTTTAAGTAGGGGGATGTGAATGTGTGAATAAAATCATACTGACTATAGAGTAGGATTATCTTTACTGAGAATAGAATGTCTTTTGTGCAAAGACTGGTCTGTGCTTTCAGAGTTCCAGCAACCCATGCCTGGTGCCTCCAGAGAATCCAATAATTACAAAACATCCCTTTAAATCACACACATTTTACATGGTACATAGAATAAGGCTAACACTAAAGACTGAAACATACCATACCATAAAGCAGTATCCTAAATTATATCTGGTGGCTCAGTAACTTTCATTTAGTGACCAAATGTAGAGCTAAAAAGGCTTTTAGGCTAAAGATCTATTTTCTAAGCAGCTCCAGTAAGCTACAGTGTGAGGTGTTTCAGCAAGAGAAGGAATGTTGGCATGCTAGGGAAAGGGCAGTGATGTTTTTGGGAACATTATGCAGAACTTCAGTCACCCTTTTTCAAGAAAGGGATTCAGTCTGGGAGAGATGCACAGAAAAGGGTTTTTCTGAGGCCTGTAGCATCTCAGAAAACAAACTCTAAGTAGATTTTGACTAGATGAGTCTAAAAAAATGACAACTGAGTGGCGATATGGCTGATATTGTAAATGTAACAGGGAGGGGCAAAATTTATTTCCTCTAAAGAACAGTGATGGCTTAAGAGGAAACTGATCATGATTACATTTTCTACTGGAATTTTGAAGATTTCTAATGACAGAACATGATTTTGAAACAGCCTTTCAATAAGTGTTGCAGATAGTGAACCACTTAGAAGATGGAGTATGTTCACCTGTAAATGCAGATCACTGTCCCCAAATGTCCAGGTTCCTAAATGTCTTTTTTCCTCAACTGAGTTTTCACAAAAAGGCCATTGTCAATAAATATTTTCTAACTATGTGTCTCTGCCCTTCCAGATGTCACTCCCTTCAGTAACTGGCACTTGTGGGGGAGTAGAACCAGGCACCGTATTTGTCCTGCCAATGACTGGAGGCAGAAATGGAAGAAACGTTATTGAAAAAAACAGTCCTACCTTTCAGAACCTGAGGCAGCTAATGAATTTGTCATTTGATCTCTGCTAGCAATGCATTTATCTGTTCAACACTTTTATGTGTTTACAATACAAATGCCCTGCTACAGAGCAGTTGAATTTACAATTGAGAATACTATGATTACAGAGATAATATCTAGAGAAACATTCCCAGGAGATGCTTCCAGGCAGCTTAAAATCAATAGATGCGATGAGTATTTTACATCTTTTCAGATTTTGCTTCTGATTTGACTATTACAACCCTTATCTTTTACCCCTGAAGAGCATGGGTGCTTTCACTGTGGATAAATTTTTGTGTTCCTTTTGCTGAGAAAATTAAGCAGTGAGTGATCTGCTTCAGAAGTCTGTTCACTGGAGAATTGGTAAATATGCATGTAAACAACTGCCCTAGAGTATAATCTGAGCTATTTTTATGCTACATTTTGGTAGGTTAGAAGAAGGAATTAATTAAAACAAGAGAGATTAGACTTCAGAAAGTGTTTTTCTGACTCCTCAGAAACCCACTCGGGGCCTCCTCTTCTGCTAGCCACCACAGATTTAGATTATTTTTGCCAAATTCTGATTTTACTGAAGAATTTATTTAGCAGTGACTGTACTTCTGGTAAAATAATTCAGTGAAAATGCCTGGGCTAGCTGGCATAAAGTTTATCCCTTGTATATCCATGCAGGTTGTCTCAATCCATCTTTCACTCTGTGGGGCTATTTGAATTGATTCTTTCTAGCTTTACGTGTTTTCCGTGATACAGGACAGATTTTCTTTTGTCTTAGGGTACATTACACTCATTTTGCAGGCCCTTCTCTATGCCAGGCACCATATTGGACCCTTGGGTCTGCCAAATAAACAATACAGGTCCCAATATAAGACAAACAGCTCACTTTTCTGTTGCCTGACTTGCTCCCCTACCTTTTTCCTTCTTCTCCATTTAAAATATGAGTTTATTGAGGGAGAGGAAATCTCTTAGGACCATGGGACAACAACACGCAGTATAATGAATCCTTATCTCAGGATGGAACCTCAAGTGTAAAGAGAAAAACTGAGAGGAAGATTCTGGTGGGGTCATCTGAGTGGAGTTTGTGTTTGTGTTAAAAACATCCCAATACTCTTGAGATCTGCTCAGTGTTATATTTCAGAATAGCTAATGGGGAGATTTCAAAATTATTTCATTATCCTGCATACCAATTTAAACTAGGCAAATATCAATGAAACATCTGAATCTAGAATAATGCAGGAAACAGAGCAAAGAAAATGCAGAATTCCACTACCCTATGGATGAGTCCTGTTGAGGGAGATGGCAGGGCTGTGGAGAAGAAGGCATGGTGCTCCTGCTCGTGCCAGGACAAGGGGCCATGACCACTGCTGCTTGCAAGAAGGATGAGCAAATTTTTCAGTCTACTTAGAGCATCCTTTCCTTTGGCAGCAGCAGTGGCAGGCCTCTGGCAGAAGCAAAGCAGACAGCTGCCCCAGCAACTGCACACTTTGTCTATGTCTAAAGCTGGCTCTGCAAATCCCATTCCATTTATTTCAGGGCTTGAAACATCTACTACACCTGGCGCAAGGCCCATCCTGTGCTTTAAAAGTGCTTTGGGGAAAAAAAAAAAAAAGGTGCCACAAAACAAAATTGCCAGGTGTGAGCAATCAGAGCACAATTAAATCTATTATGAATGGAATGAATTATCTCCTTTAAAAAAAGAAAAAGCTGTTGTGGAACATGCCTCATTTAGCAATTAAAAGATGTATATGTTCAGGTGAGTCTTATTACTGCCTGGCTAACTCCTGTCATGAGGTTCTTCAAACTTTCTCTTGCCAGAACAGGCTGTATGGCAGAAAACAGACTCAGTTTTCATCCAGATGTACATCAGTGAGTCACGGGCATGAGACTGCTTTATTGAGCTAGACCACGCCTGACTAGGATAACAGCTAACTAACTAATGGGTACTGTTAAAACTAGAGGAACAGAAATGCAGAACATGTAATGGTCAGAATCTGATCACATGCAGTACACCTCTCAAAGGGAGGGCATCGAGCACTAAAGCTGAGACATGCACAGAAAAATTGTTCTCTCTAACCAGTCTCACAGATACACAGAATTTGGGGTTCTGGAGTGCCCTGGTAAGTTGCGCAGACTCTGATCTCCCTGAGGATGAATGACCAGTCTCCTCAGCACTACTGAGATTTCTCTGCAAGACAAGAGGTTCAGGTCCTTGGTGGAACTTGACCCATTCATGCTTCAAGTTCCCCTACCCCACAGGGATGGGCAGTACCGAGTTAGCAGCTGCGATCTCTTATTTTAAACACCCACTTGTAGCGGTGCATATCCCACACTTCCAGTGATTTGAGCAGGGAGAACTGTTTTATTTCAAATTGAAGACCTTATTCCTGTTTCTACTTTTTCCCAGGATATATCTTTGCTAGGTGTCTATCAGCAGAAGTTTTCATGACTTCCACTTGAGACTTGGCACCGGATAACAAGGAATACAAAGTCATGAAGCCAGCGAAAGGAAGCAAAAAACCAAAACAAAACAAACAAAAAAAATCACTTCTATATCTTGACTTTTCCTAACTATGCTGTATTTCTCTCTTCAGCTGCTTAAGGACTCTGGGTTCCTTTTTCAGGAGGTCTGAAAGTCCCTTCTGGACCCAGGGATCAGTTCTAGAAGCAGCGCAATGCCAGTATTTTGTGCCCAGAATACAATTTGGCTCAGGCAGCAGAAAAAGCAAGCATGTGTACTTTAGGAGCAGTACACCAATGCTAACTAGCCTGTGCAAACAATTTAAATTTTAACACATTCCTTTGGACTTGGATGCCAAGTGCAACTGATGGTTAATTGGGCCTGAGGTTTTGCAACATAACACTGTTATGTTACAAACATGGAAACCAGAAGGTCTGGTCTGGGAGCTGGTCCCCTCAAACAAGAAAACCCAACATATACAGGAAGCCAGAGAAGCAGAATTTCCAGTCTGATAGTGTGGCCAAGACACGGAGAAATCTGGTTCCTGCTTGAGCAAGCCTTACGGATCATAAGCAAATAGAGTCAAATTACCAGCTCAGTCAAAGGGTAACATTCTAATACCTCCCTGAAGGATACTGAAACTCTGGGCCAGTCCTCAAGGGGTTGGAAGACCCATTCCGCCAAATCTTTTAGGGCTGCAGATATCAAGTGAGCCTGTAAATAGCAGATTGTACTTGCTTTGCTCTCATGTAATTTTAGAGTCTCTGACTCTCCTCTGGTCCCTGCTAAAAGGTATCATCATCTCCTTTGCCAGAAATGTGCTACTGCTTAGTAGCTGAGTAATGGGGCTTGTCTCTGCAAAATAACATCTTTAGGATCCTGCCAGCTCCAGACCAAGGAGCTCTTGGCTTTTACAAGCATAGAAGTTATTGCATTAAAGCAGGGTAGATTAAAGGATTGTCTCTCACTTGACTTTTGAATTGGGGAAGCATCAAGCCTGATAAACAGACAGCACAGCTGAGCTAGTGCAAATGCCAGGAGCTGGGTAGCACTTGATGATGAGGTAAATAGTCCTCCCCAGCCCCCATCTGCTGGGTGGTATTTGCAGAAGCTGGTGACTACTTAATAATGTTATAGTCTGCAAGGGACCTCTGGGGATGTGAGCTGAGAGAGGAAGTGTTTGTGGGAGAAGGAAGCACTAAATAAAGATAGCTCATGTGAGAAAACAGCAAGTCCTCAATTATCAAGATAGTTTATTGAGAACAGTTTGTGTTTTCTTTTTGATCTGACACGTTCTCCTTGCTTTATAAAAAGAGAATTTTGGGAGCTGAAAGGCTACCTCCCTTCAGCTTCACTGGCCTTGCTTGTACATTGCTCATTCCTAACATCCCTTTGATTTCCTCTGCATGATGAGAACTGAGAGTATAAAATTAAGAGGTTTAACTTTCTCAGGTCTTTATATTGCTGTGTGCAGAACAAGATCACAGAAAGTACTGGAATTTCTGTAGTACCTGAACAGTAGCTATTCTGCAGGAAGGCTGACAACCTTGGCCACCTGCTCTAACTCACTGCTAACCAATGCACTACTGCAACTAGTGAACATCTGAGCTCTTGGTATTAGAATTCATAATTTTTTTACAATGTATAGGTGGGTTTATTGTTTGTTGGTTTGGTTTTCGGGGGGGCTTTTTTTTGCCTCTGAGCATAGATAAACAGTGTATTTTTTTATTTATTTCAGCAGCTGCTAGTCACTTTCTCTCAATCTATGGTCTTTCAGAAAGAAACTGCATTCCTCCATTGCTACTGGAGGACTTAGGTTTGATCCTGGCAGCTGCACTACACCTTTAGATGAGCAAGTAGGTGATACTTACAGGAATATCCAGTTACAGCTCATTCTAACAGAACCTTTCTTTTCTCACTCTCTTTCTCCTTTGCAAAGTGTATTTTGGCATCATCCCTGAACTTCCTACTGGCAACTACCTCTTTGCTGAGAAGTGACATCCTTTCACGGTCTAATGCCCAGTATCTTGTTCCTGTCTTGTTTACACGTAATCCGCTTTCAACAGCTCCAGACATCTTGGCAGGAGGGCCAAAGCACGCTCACTGGTTGTGTTTCTTGGCCTTTTTCTGATAAGACTTAGACTTGTTCTGTTCCCTATGGACCCTCTGATGAGTATGGAAGGGGAATTTAAAATCCTATTCTTTCTCTTTCTTGCTGTGTTCCATTGCAACAGGAATGGCAGTTCCTGCACTCTGGGGAATACAGACAAGCTAAAATGTTTGGATAGCAAGAGGGTGGAAGGGCAGGAGGCCAGCAGTGTCCTGTGTCTGCGTTATTGACTGACACCCGGGAGAGCTCTGTAGGAGTCTAGCAATAAAACTCTACAATTTCTCTTTAATGGACTTCATCTTAAAGGCACACTTTGATACCTTAGGATTAATTTTTGCCCTAGTCTAGTGAATATTGAAGAGCCAATGGGAATTTGGGGTTTCTGCTTTGATTTCATGTGAATTCTCTGGCCAAATTTAAACTTTAATAGTAATATCTCATTATATTACAGGATTTTTGTGCTCTTAGATGATTGCTTACTAGTTGATTATGTATTTAAAACCTGGCAGGGCCATGATCTGCTACCCTGACTCCTGAAGACTAATCCAGGCAGCTGACAAGTTTTATCACCTCATTATTCAGACCTGAGTTAGCAAAAATCCCTCACATACTAGAAAGTTCTGACAGCTGGTCCCCTTTGATTGTTTTTCACTCTCAATATATTTCAGAACCACTACAACCAACCATTTGCCTTGGACAATAGACCAGGATAAGGCTATAGAAATGGGAAACTGAGGAAGAAAAAAAAAAAAATAAGGTTAGCTAGTGATGTGTTCAGCTAGCTGTGCACATTTCTGGTTTATGGCATGAGTTATAAAGAGTTAGTACTTTGAGTATCAGTATTAAAAGTGGGAATAGGTCACTAAAGCTAATGTGAGTCCTGAACAACCTGTAGAAAGCTGTGTGACCACCTAAACTTTTGCTTGATACTTCACTAAGTGTTAAGGAAAATAAAATAAGCAAATAATTTCCATTTTGTAAGGGTTTCACACCCTGGTGTGAAAAGGCCTTTTGTTTCAGTCAAGTCTTGCTTTCTGATTAACTCCCATGGGTAGTGTAAAAGTATTAATAGATTTTTCTATCCTCATCATACTGATGTTCAGTCACAAGCTTTTTCCAACTCTGCAATTTTTTAGAGGACAGTAATTTATTGAAACCATTCCTAGCAAGTTGATGTCAATCTGATCACAATTAACATTTCCCACTTTCAAATGAAGTTGAAAGAAGGCAGTACAAGTCAGAAAAGGGACATAAAATAAGCTGAGGTCTCTCTAGATTTCTATGAATACAGCATTCATTCTTTCAGGATAGGCAGCAATTTTTTGTATGTATCCCAACATTTTTCTGCTCATTTGGACCTGACAAGGTAAATGCATAATAAAAGTGGAAAAGGAAGAGTAGATGCAAAGCAAATGCAGTTGTCCGTATTTATTGAGCCCACTTGATGGTGTTGAAATTATTTTTTCTTATTTTTATAGTAATTAATTTTGTTCAGGCCTGCTAGTGTATGTCAAACACAACATAAATGAATAAGGAAACCAACCTTTCTTATTCATAAATGAATAAAGAAATAAGCCTTATGTGTCAATAAAAACTATGTACTCTAAAATTAGTGTGTCTACTGCAGCTCAGAATAATAAATAGAGAACAATTTGTTCCCTTTTATGTAAATTGAATTTAACTCTCAATAAGAATACAGCAGCTTTTGCTTAAAACGGACAGTCCCACTAATTTAGAAGATGGAAAAACATGGGTAGCCTCAGGAAAGACAAATAAGGAGCTGGCAGGTGAACCACCCCTGTTGTGGGGAGGTAGAACACAGCTGAAATGTTCTTGGAGTGTGCTCCCAGCAGCATCCAGCCTGTGATGTTGGCAATGGGCCATGGGAGTGCTTTTCTTGGAGGCTTTGAGTTGCAGGTTACCTGGGACAGATGGACTATAGGGAATGACCCAAAGGAAAGGAAACTCACTCCCTGCATTGACTCCCTATAGAATTTTCTGGGGACTGTCTGAAAAATTCTCAGGATGCACCATTAGAATTTCAACAGGCTGCAGAAGGAGGTGGCTGAGAGAGCTCCTGAGCAAGTTATTGGCAGTCTGTGCTATTCCAGATGAACTGGCATGGGGAAAGGTCAGAGGAATCTCCATTTGGAGAGCCCAGACTGAAGCAGAAAGGTTAAGGGGTGGGAGACAGGATACAGAGAGAGAAACAGAGTACACACTCTTTTGACAACGACTTGCTAGGTACTCTTTGGACATCATAGCTGTGATGTTTCTTGCCTGGGGCAGTTGCATCCTTACCTTTCATTTGGAGCCTGGGAAAGGAGCAGCGGGTGAGCTCTGTCAGTCACTCCATCCCTCCTAAAGCAGAAACCTCTATCCCTGATGAGCCTGACACAGTCAGTAAAACCCAAGGTCACCTGCTGAGAAACTTCGGGATGAATCCTCAGCTCACAGGGCTGACATTACTGAATCACTTTAACCGAGCATCTCTTGGCTAGTGGTATTACATACTCTCTTTAAGGATTGTGTTATGAATTTAGGTTTTTCTCCTCATTCCATTTATTTAGTGTGACTGGAAGTGCTTAGAAAAATCTGAGATAGAGATATTTTAAGTATCTGCAGGCTAGGACCAGTAACTCTACAGTGAAGCATCACTGGTGTGAAATACTCCAGTGTGCTGATTTAGATGTAAAGCTGCGTTGGATCTTGGGTGCCTAAGGTCAGGGTGATGTGCAGAACCTTGGATAAAATCTGTGGGTTTAACACTGAAGTACTGGTGGCAGACTGAATATAATTCTCTTGTGGTACATGCCAGACATGAAAGTTTTAATTAAGTAATGTACTTTGGACCTTTTATTTTTCCACATTATGTGCTTTTTTTACTCTATTTGGGAACTATACCCGTGTCACACTCTTGGCGAGGAAACCTCTGTATTTAACAAGATTGATGCAGTGTTGCTGTTTCGCTCTGTGGCCCTGAAGCCCTTTGGATGTTTGCAAATGCCAAATGAGCCACATGAAACACTTTCAGGTATGTCCTGTGGCAAACACGCTGCAGGCACCATATTTGGGCCAAATTGGCACTGCCGTGTTGGCCAGTGAATGAGTGCATTGCTGCTATTAAAGAAAAACACAGCATAGTGTGTTTATTTATTTTTCATCCACAAGAGAATCTTGTACTCACTGAGGGACAGATTATGCATAATAATTTATAGCAGAAATATAAATTTCTGCTAAAAGCAGGGTATGCCTCATTCTTGTACTTTACAAATGAGATACACTGTCACAGGAAGTATTTGCAGAATGCAAGAGTGGTGCTTAATTTTTCCAATCTCTCCCATCTTTGACATTTCAGAACTAAAGCAAGGAAGGCAAATATTTGGACCCTAAATTATGAGTGCCTTCTGTCCAGCTGTTTTACAAAAATGAGGCACAGCAATGAATGTGTAATGCGTGCTAGTAGTGAAATAGGAATCTCTATCAGTGTTAAAGGTGAATGGCTTATTGCCTTCATCTCCCTTTTCTTGTTCACAAGTAAAGAGCCATCATGCTTGGAGGTAAATCAGATCTGCCTTTTATGGTGCAGTGTGAATAGACTCTGGGCTATACATTTTATCTCCCTCTGGGCTAGATTATCTGCCCTCCAATACTCTTAGGCCACTGCACTTTATATGCCATCAGCTTCTCACCTAATCAAATCTCACAGATAATCTAAACAGCAAACAAGTCACAAAGAAAGAGTTAAAGAAAATCACAAATTTTACAGCAATGCAAGACTGAAATAAGTGCTTTGGGCCACAGGGATGTGCTCCCTATCATGTTCTATAATCCATTTAATCAACTGATTGGGATTTTTCTTAATATTAATATAGTTTTAGTGTTTAGTCTCATTTCTATGCTTACAAATAGTCCTTCAACTGCAAGACTAAATGTATTCCTGCTCAGTTTGTGCTCACTTGTTTTTATACCCATACTGCTCTGTTGCTTAAAGCATTTATCTTCCTCTCTGCTCACTCATAACTTTTGTCTACTCCTGAAGAACAAGATGGGAGTGGGGGGGCGGGGAAATGAGGTAGTCAGAAAAATTACATGTGAATAACTGAGGTTTAAGAAGGTACCTCCTTGTAATTGAGATGATAGGTGAATTTGAAGATTGACCTTTTCGTCTCCTTTGTCCTCCCTGTTGGCTGAAGTTAGTTACATCTACTGATTTGTGAGATATGGTTCCAAAGAAAAGAAATTGCAGAAATCCAGCTGAGGGAAACATAAGGACAACCTGCAAGAGCACCCTAATTCCTCAGGGGTGAGGTTAGAGGGGACTGAGGAGGTCAGGACAAGGCTGGGAAGAAGGGCCTAGCCAAGAGATATACAAGGTGAACACTTTTGCTGTTTTTCTATCTCAAGGACTGATCCAGAATTCTACTTGAACTCTGGATGTTTTTACTCATCGCTAAAGCAGTTTCATATTTTCAGTAAAGATTGGATAGTTATTTGGTGTTTTTTAAACTGCTGATAGCTGCTGTTGGCACCCTGCTCCCCATGTTCTCCAAAAGAATGGTGTGTTTGTTTACTGTTCCCAAATTCAGAGCACCTTTATCACCACACTAACAATGCAATGAGGTTTTGAATACCTCATTTCTCCAGTAAAGACGAAAGCACTGAGTCAGAGACACACAGCTTCAAGGTCCAGTGTCAGGGCTAAGATTCCCCTGCCCCTGAGCTCCCTGTGCAATGGTGGTGTGCCCCTTGCCCCAGCTGCCCATGGTTTTGCCATGTGTGCAGGCAAGGCCTAGGGAGGTGGCTGTGAAATTAAAAAGGTTTCAGAAGAAATAATTTCTCTGAAGCATGTTTCCTGCATGAATGTCTGCATGCTCCTCAAGAAGAGAAAGATCCATCCTTTGATTTAAGCTAAAGTGATTCCAAGGGAGAAGCCTGCCCTTCCTTGTAGCAGAAACATATATGTTGTAAATGTCAAATCACTGCAAGACTTGTATTTTGATGTTGTTTGTAGCACAGGCTACAACTGTTTTTCATTCAAATAATACATCTTGGCTGGGAAGCTGATAAGCAGTCTCTGAGATTTAGTTATCTTTTTTTTCTACCTTGCAGATACTTTCTGTGTGACTTAATCCCTTCCAGTCCCAAGGAAGAGCTTTGATCTTCTCATGTATTCCTATGAGCTGCACCAAATAAACTCACATAGATTTTTGGTGCAGTGACCTTTGCTAGTGTTAAATTCTCTGCCTTTGCTGGTCAAGTGAAAGCCTTCAGGGCAGGTTCAAACTTTTGACAGTGCATGGCTGTACTTTGCTCTGGGTCACACAACTCACCTCCACAAAATTCAGTCACACATCTCCCCTTCTTACTGGTGCCATTGATTTTTTTTTTTTTTCCCCCCCATGGTTGCTCTCTGATGTTCATTAAGTTTTGTTTTATATAGTTTGCTTCATCCTCTGGTAGAGGTTTTTATAGTGCTAAAGCCAAATAACCTTTTTTCCTCTTGTAGACTGAGGCCAGTAATGAGGTGTTCACAGACTGAAAATGTTCAACTTTGCGTGTTGGAGACCCAGCCTTTTTCTGAGGTCAAAAAGTGGAAGAGAATCTTCATTAAACAAAGCTCAAACTAAGGGCCTACATCCTCCAAACCAGCCTGAAATATGCTGCCTGGCCCCATGGGATCTTGAACAGGGATTTTTAATATTTCCCTACAATACTGAATGAATATTAAGACCTTTCTAGGAAGAGATTAAAGTCTCTGGATTTCCAAATAGGTGCTTCTTATAAACTGAAATTCATATGAAAAACTTATAGTGAGAAGAGGGTAAGAAGGCAGTGATGGACAGGCTGATTACACTACACTGGATGACCTATTGATTGGGCAGTGCATCCAGTTCAGCATGTTTAATCATTTTCCACTTTGCACAGGCTGCTTTATTGCCCTGAGTTGGCACAGCTCTTGCCTTCACATCAGGGTGATGGAATAAAAGCAAAGGGTTCTGAGCAGTTCTTGAACTGGAAGAAACAACATGTACTACAAGTAATCATCTGTTCTGTACTGGGTAGGTGTGTACAGCTTGTTGGTTTTCTTTCTTTGTTTGTCTGGTTTTAATTGTTATTTAATTTTTCAGTGTCAGACACTTAAACACTGTGCCTGAAATGACACTGTTCACATCCTTTTATAAAACATGACTGTCATCTATTTACTAGTAGTAATGGCAGTGCCTCAGCAGTGCTAACAGAAATGATTGGAAAAGATGTCTGTGCTAATATGATAAATGCTATTGTTCAATTTCAAGCAAAAAACAATTTTATGCAACAGCATGTCACACATCAATTCATTTTCCCCTTGCTCCAAGCTGTAGCTAATCTATGTATTTGCAACACACCTATTACTGCACTATTTAGATATTTTCAGGTTTGGTGTTTGATATTCATTTTACTAATTGGGGAAAATAAAGACTATTCAGTTTCACAAATAGAAGAACAAAAATGAAGACTAACCACGTTATTCTGAAGTACTAGATGACCTAAGTTAAAATGGAGTTCTACACAAACATTAATTATGCTCTGTGCTTCTTGCTGAGTAACTGTTCAAGAATTGCTCCCTGCATGTCAATGCAAGTTGTCATTTCAGTGAGTATGTAGGGGTTTGTAATGGGCTGAAATGTGCACCCTGATGTTTTATACAAGTGACTCCCACAACTCTGCACCTTTTAGGTTCTGAGAAAAGAGTTCTGTACATTCACAGGAAATGTGGGGCCTGGCTTCCCTGGCATTTTGGAAACAACAGTGACGCTTTACTTGCAGATGGAAAATCATTTTCCCCTGGGCAGCGGCTCTCAAATGTTTGGTTTTTTCTTCTCTCATGTAAGTGCACACCATATTTCATGTATGAACATAAGGATACAAAGAAATATAACACTGGTATGTGCAGACATGGAATCAATCACTCAGATGACCATGGCTACAAGCACAAAATATGGTATCTACACAGGAGGAGTGAGTTTGTGTTTATGTTCATGTCTGCCTACCTCTGTCCACAGCTTAAAATTCCTACAGGAATACAGGGAACTTGCCCCAGTCATTTTGTCATTTCTGTATAGAAGCACTTTTTCTCCTTCTGGTAAATACTTTCCTTTAAATGAAATAGAGTTGCAGACCTATATAATAATAACTGATTGAGCTCAGTCTTTATTAGAAATTATTCTGCTGGATGGCATCTGTTACACGGGTAAAAAAAAAAAAAATATATTCCTGTCCTTAAATTGAGCTATGTTAAAGTTAAAAATACTGAAATTAAATACATCTGCAGTAGAAACAGTTGTTGTCCTTTAAACGCCCATTCTGTCCAAAGGGAATTTCAGGGTATGGACCTAGACTGGGAGTCTGTAGAACCATAGAAAAAATTAGGTTGAAATGTGCTTCTGAAGGTCATGTGGTCAAACCTCTTGTTTAAAGCAGATTCGGTCAGATCAGGATGCTTAGGGCCTTGCTGAGTCAAATTCTGAATATCTTTAAGGATGGGAATTTCATAATCTCTCTAAGCATTCTACATTAGTCTTCCTCTCTCCTATTGCCTGGTCTCAGACCATTGATACAACCAGACTTAAATTTGGCCAAAATGTACACCAAGAAAAATGTTCCATTTAGACAAAACCAAAACCAGTGCCAATGCAAAGTTTGTCTGTTAGAAAAATCACTAATGAGAACTGGTGAAGGGGGGAGAGGATTTGATAGCAAAGCACTGAATCTGTTTGAGAATTTCACGCTTTCAGGGCTGCCTTGCAATTTCTAGTGGAAAGTTTTAGTGGAGTAGTTCTTGCTTAGCCTTTTGTGTGGACATAGCACCTCAGAACAGTTTGGTTGGGATGGGACTTTTAAATGTCATCTAGTCCAAACAAAGCCCCTGCAATGGGCAGGAACATCTTCAACTAGATCGTTCTCTTCAGAGCCCCATCCAACCTGTACTTGAGTGTTTCCATGGATGGGATATTTACCACCTCTCTGGGCAAGCTTTGCCAACATTTCACCAACCCCCCTGTAAACAAACAAACAAACAAATGAAAAACAAAACAAAACAAAACAAAACAAAATCAACAAAACCTTTAAGGATCAATTTAATTTTTTAGCTTAAATATACCTTCTTTTAGCTTAAATATACTTTCTTTTAGCTTAAAAATACCCTTGTCTTCTTCCAACCAATCTTAGTGTGTCCTCTTCTTCCTTATAAGCCTCCTTTAATTACTAGAAGGCTGCAAAAAAGTCTCCTTGGAGCGTTCTCTTTTCCAGGTTGAACAAACTCAGCTCTCAGCATTTCCTCTCCAAGAGGGCATGCTCAACCTATGACTAATTGAACAGATTCAGCCTTCCAAAACAGTTTATCTGGTGTTTAAATTTGCTTCTTGTTTTCTCCACTGACATTATGGATAGTATCTGTCTGGGATATAGCTCTTTTCTCCTGCTGAAGGAAGGTGGGCATCTCTCTTATCGTGGCCATCCCATTGCATGACAGAGGTGATTGCTAGGATCCCACTATGCAGACACTGATGGTGGCACTAGGATGAGAATAAGAAAAAACCAACACTGTATGCTTATGCAGTGCCTTTATTAGCTGCTGCACAGTGAAAGGCTGAGCACCCTTACTTTCTCCCTTAATGTAAAACCACTGAACTCAATATAACTACAGAGGACTAAGGAGGAGGCATGCCTGTAGCCTGAAGTAGAAAATACAGTTTGCTCTTTGTGCTTTAGTATTGTCACTGGTGTACTGCAGGAAAGGTCAGAAGACAATAATTCTTCCACCTGTGTGTTTTAAAGGTCTTCCCAGTGCAGCTGCACTGTTTATTCATTCTCATTCCAGTCATCTCCTTCGATATCCTTTTAATTTAATGCATGACACCTTCTCTTCTAGAGCAAAATGCCACAAGCAGGCAAGGTGCTCACTTCTGAGGAAAAGCAGCCTGATCTGCAAGTCACTTTTTTTCAACCCCACACAGATTTTTCTTTTTTTTTTTTTTTCCTAACTCTCTCAGTTGGAAAGATGAAACTTACTTCTAGTATTGCAAGTGTAAGCAGCTCTGCTTAACATTAATTTTATGGAGAACTTTTGAAAGTGTGTTTTAGGAAGACTCAGCAGCTGGAAATGGACGTATCCATAAGCACACAGACATATGTACAACGTACCCAAGCCTGACACTTGAATAGATGCAGTGCTGGTACAGATTTCCTCTTGGAAACCATAAGAAGCTGGGGTTGTCTGTCTGGGAGCCACAGATAAAGAAAGAAGCCAGGTGAATGCCTTAGCTGAAATCTGCAGCTACAGAAAAGGGACCTGGAGTGGAGGATTCCCACTGCAGAACCCCAGGACGAGGTGCTCTCCCGTGCTGCTTGATGGCTTTGGGCTTGGAACTGTCACCCACAGGCTCTTAGACACTGGGCTAGGGGTGCTGCAGTTGCTGAGCTTATTCATGTAAGTGCTGAATGTTTTGTTTCAAATTACATGCTGAAAATGTCCATTTGTTCCCATTTGAATATACTCCATTCAAACTTGCCAAGATTTATGTTCTAAAATGGGAGCTCATGTCCCATTCTTTACAATCACTGTATTAGCACTCAAATAGTCTCGCTACCCAGCTGGAGAGCCCTCTGAACAATCACAGCACCTAAATATGGGAGATCCATATCCAGAATGCAGTTTATCATGCACAACTTAGAGTCCAAACAGCACTTCTGAGAATGGGAGCACAAGGGTTAGAAAAAATAAAATGTACTGTTTCTTTCCAAGTCAAAGCAAAGAGTACAACTTCAAATGCGAAGAACTTCACAGAAACTACTGCAATGCCTTCTTTATCTAATGAAGGCTGAAGTAATTCATGAGCTTCTAATGACGTAGAATCAAATAGCAAATATTAACTCTTATGTGATGAGTCATCTGCAGATCTGATTCTTCCTCTGGTGTCCTACTAATCAATACATTCTCTTGTCCTACCTTCACCTGGTATATTTGAATTAGATTAATTTGATGGAGGTGCCTCATAGCTTTCTATATCCTTACTTCATCTTGTCTTTTTAGTCTCAAAAAGAGCTCTCCACCACTTCCATTTTACAGGTGAAAACTGAGGCCTAAAAATGTTAAAGATGAGATCCATACAGTCACTGAAATCTTAAATCCCCTCTGAGAGACTTGTAGTATCTTTTTTTGTTTGTTTTGAGAAATAAAGTATTTTTCTTAAACTTGTCTGCTTCATATATTTCCCTGCAAAATGCTTATAGCTTGGATACAAAGTTCCCTCTTACTAAACAACCTTCTTCCTTTCTTTAACTCTTGCCTTTCAGACCTGTAAGGAGTGTGTGCAGTGTATCCCATGGCATCTCCATGGGATACACCACACACATGTTTCTGCCAACATCCGTCTCCTGCCTGGGTGCAGGATGCATTGCCCAAGTGGCCAGGCAGCAAAAATGCCTCAGATTTTCCCAGATGGCAGAAGAATCTCTTTGTTTTTTTACATCCCTCTAAATGCCTACTTTACTCGGCCCTGAGAAAAAAAAAAATAAAAAAATCTGAAAGTCTCCTTGATTGATATCTCAATCTGTCTTTTCATTTATTCTGCTGCCTGTTCCACCTAGATTCTGTCACTGATAATTTGCTTTTAAATGTAATTGATAAGCTCCCAAACCATCCATCTCCTCCTTTAACCACAACTTCTTTCGGTGCATTAATGACTGAAAAGTTACATTTTCATTTAAACTGAATTTGCAAAGCAACCTTTAGATAATAGGCAGTTCTAATATTCTGACATAGTTGAAGCTATTAGAAGAATAAATCAAAAGAAAATTCTCCTACTGCCTGCACCAAATGGGGGGAAGGATAGAGCAGAGGCCCCAGTACTGTGATGCTACACAGCAGCAATTACCATGAACTGAAAAGGGCAGAGAAATGGTAGCTGGAATTGGGCTTCTCTCCCTGAAGTTGAAAGGTGTCAGAAAGAGGGGCGGGGGGTGGAAACTCCACTAGTGAAACTGAAGCCATGGTAATTGCCTTCATCTCACACTGTTTTTTACTCCTTATAGGATGACCTTTTATAATGCACAGGGAAACATCGGAAAAAATAATTCTGAACATTACCTGTAGAAAACACAGTAACTATTTTGATCTGAATGCAGGTGAGTCGGCTCACACTGGTGGTGGACTTAGCTCTTAAATATACTGCTAATACTACTTTTCTTGCAAGAACATATGCAATGATGCTTATCCAGCATCCCCTAAGTGATGTTAGGAGTTTGTATCTGTGCAATGAGTAGCAGCGATTTTGTGGGGATCATTTGTACTTGGGGTCAAGTTAAGAGCAAGTCTTTGTATCTGGATTCTTCCTCACAAGGGTTCTCTGCTGTGGAGAGGAAATGAGAAAAACAGTTTTTTAAAATAATTTGTGAGACAGGGAAGAAGTAAGCAGTTCCATGAGCATTTTTATTTGGCTGAGGGATGTTCTGCCTTGGAACTTGTCCCTGCTCCTTGGCAGATTGAAACCACTCATTGCAGAAATAGTTATTCTGCTCCTGGAGAAAGAACTTGCTCTCTTGTTCTATGTTCTCTGCCCTCTTTATCTTATTACAAAAAAATCCCTGCATGTGGTCTCTTGGCTTTGACAGAAACCCCTTAAAGAACTTGGAGAAGTCACTTAGCCCTTCTCAGCCTTGCCTTTAAGAAGGCAGAAGTACTTGCAGGAGCCACAGAGGGCTCCTGAGGCAGGGATGACATCTAGAAGCTCAAAAGTTCCTTTGTTGGTCAAACAAACGTACACAGTGAAAGCAATGATTTGAGATTTCTCTCTCTCACTGCTGAGCTTCTGCTCTTTGTTCAGGGAAGGGTAGGCAAAAAGGAATGTTTTTTATTTCCTTTACATTACAATTCCAATACAACATTTACAATGTGAATGCTTTGCATGCTGTTTCTTTTTTTTTTTTTTTTTAATGAGACTGACGTTCAAGTGCTCTGATGATCACTCACATCACTCCTATTATGCAGGTAAACAATGTGTCCACCTTTACAGGGCCAATAATGCTCTACAGCTGATGAGAACCATTAGTATCTTGACCTTCCTGTCTGATTCGTACTTATGCATCTAATAATAAATAATCACATGTGGAAGAGTCAATAGAGAAATAATGTCACACACTCCTTTCAGTACCTAATTCAGCAAAATAAACCATGAGAAGCATTTCAGTAATTTGCTATAGTAAGTGCTCTCAGCAGCTTCTGTATTTCACCTGTTTGGTGCTCCAGCATGAAGAAAATTATCTTGGTAATTAGTTATATTGTTATTTAATAGTCCCAGACAATATTCTATTTTTCTGAAGGAACAGGGCTTTACTTCTCTATCTCCCTTCCCCATTACAAAAAAAATGTTTATCTATGTATCTTTTCCCTTGCCAAATTGCCTTTTTTTTTTTTTTTCCCCGTTTACTACTTTCTCCAAAAAGTTCCCAGTTATTGAAAAACATCTTCTGATTAGCAGCTGCTGGAGACTCCCTCTTCTTGTTCCCACAGGAGCAACTCCTGGGCTGGCAAGGGAGCACAAGTGAGGGGGACTAGTGGCTGGCAGCACTGCAAACAGAGACTGCAGAACTGTCCTATGAAACCTGGGTTTCTCCTCAGCTGGGCTTCAAGGGAAATATGAAAAGTGAAAAGGATAATGAAATAGACTGGCATTAAAGCAGAATAGTAAACCTCAGTCTCTGAAGTTAGATGAAAAAAAATCTTTGTTAAAGTTGCATGTCCTTAGGCATGGAGTTTTCAGCTGTTTCTGGAGTAATATGGTGAAAAAATTAATCTCTTAAAAACTGCTGGGGTGGGAAATACCAGAGGTTAACGTTCTGCAGACCTAACTCAATATTTGGGGAGGTAAAGGGTGAAGCCGTTGAAGGAACAGGAGGAGAATTCCTCCAGAAGGCAAATGGGTGGGAAACACATGAGAAAAACACACAAGACTAGGGAGAGGTGGGGAGAAAGGCTGGAGACTTCTGCATTTGAGTGTAGGTGGTTATGACCTCAATAAAAAAGACACTTCCCCCAGTGTCACCCTCGGTCCCGAAGTGATTTTTATTCCTCCTGTTCCAGAGGAACAGACTGTCATCTCTCTTTTTTTCTGTCTCACATCACTCCTTCTGCAGTACTATTTCTTACAGCCTTGGCAAGGAAGCTTCTTGTTTGCATATACCTCTTATAATAAACATACCTTCTAGTTTATTTAATGCTTCCAGATTTTGTGCTTTCTCAGTATTGGCCTTGTTGCAGCTGTCCTTTCAAAGTACTCCAGTACAAAGAGCCCAAGCTTTTGTCTCTAACTTTTTAACTGTGGGGATTTATTTTTTTTTTTTTTTTAAATTTACTTAGTGACTCAAGCTGCACAAAGTACCATTCTTACTTCTCACCAGCTGGTGGTCCATATGCCGCTGCATCTCTACTCTTGTAAATACACGTTTGAAGTCATGCTCATAGATCAGACTTTTGGTGGTTAATATGGCAATATGTTAAAATGTCAAGCGATGCAAAATGAGTGAGTCAGGGGAAAAAATAGAAGCAGTATTCTCCACATTTATAAAATTTTCCTTCTAAAGGGCTCCCAGTGGTCTGCAGGTTGGGAGATTTCTGCTAGTCTGACAGTGTCAGCACAGGGTTGGGATTCGGGATCCACAGCGTCTTGATAGAAGCATCTGTGAGAGGCAGTGGCTCCCAGCTTCTCTATGTTGTCTACCAACATGTTTAAACTAAATTAGGAACAAAAAATACAGTCTGACACATTGCCCGTGAAAGATTGCCAGCTTCTAACTCCGACTCTTCATTACTCTGGAAAGAGTGGTGAGTCTTCCGTGAGGAGATGGTAATTTGTGACTTAGTGATCAAAAAAGGAAAAGGAAAAAAAAGAAGGAATTCCTTTGAGCTTTGACAGTGCTTCAGAGAGCATCCTAATGACTGTGGCTGCAGCCTGTACCTGCAGAGCAAGGCCATCAGAGGCTTCAAATCTTTGGACCTCTGTCCATATTTTCAACTCAGTCATGGCAGCACCTTTACCACCTGCATTTCAAGCAGAGGTACAATCTCTGACCTCTCACACTTCCTCTGTTCATTGTGTAATTGCCCTTAAATTTGGCAATGACTCTGCAAGCCAATGCCCTAAATTCTACTGCTGAAGAAAGTAGCCAGGGTAAGAATAGAAAATGCAGCTAAGAGCTTTCTACAAAAGAGCTGCCACTAGTAAGGGGATAAAAGGTTTTGTTGATTTTACTGATTCTGCTGTTAATAACAATGCCTTTTGTCGTTGTGAAAGTTGTAGTTAACCAGTCTCCAATTCAGTGGCTTACACAAAAGTATAAGGAAAAAATTTGTGCCATAAATCCACGGCATACAGCTGCAGCTGTGTGCCAACTATGGATGCATGAATGCAGACTTAGAGCTGGAAACACTCTGGATATGAATGACAGGAGTATCATGTGAGTCCTTGATTGTTTACATGAATGTAAAAATGTATAAATAGCATAGCCTTTTAGAAAAAAACCCCGTTGTTTTCTCGGGTCTCTTCCGGATCATATTAATCTCTCTGCAAAACTGTAGCGAACTCTTCAGCTTCTGTGTGGTCTGTGCAAACCAATATGAAATGTAACTAATCTATGCATAATGAGGTAGACAACACTCAAAAAGAAGTTGCAGTTCTGGGAAAAAAAAAAAAAAAATGAGTCCTCCAAGGATGCACTAATGGATTCATTCAGTTGTTTAGAATTCAGCATGAAAACATATCTGTGCCTATTTATATCTCAAGACGTTTCCCAATATTTCGCCTATAGAGATGATGAATAAGGAGACAGGATGGTCTACAAATCCAGGCTGGCAACTTGATCAGAACCGTCTGCTCTGCCTGCCATGATAATTAGTAGTTCAGTGCTAGAGGAACCTTGAGATGAAAATTCTACTAGACTTTGCTTTTACTGTCTTAGGATTTGGAGTTTGGGAGATGGAGATGAGAATGCAAAGTAACTGCAAAGCCACAATAGAGAAGTCCAGTCCATGCTGTGTTACTGAAAAGCATTCATTAAAATTTTACTATCAAAACTGTAACACAAACTTTCCATGTTCATTGAGTCCAAGTAAAATGACCGTTGCTTCACATTCTTAGGTTATAACAAAAGTTGTTTTTTACAACCGACCATGGGACGGTTATCACTGCATTAAAAAAGAATGGTTTTAGATGAAAATAGATGTTCTTAAAAGCGAAGTGTATTGAGGCAAACTGTCCATTAACACTGTTTTTCTCAAACAGCTCCAAGTCACTGCATGCTGGAATTAATGGGACATCTCTCTTGGAGATTTTTTCTTTTACATTTAGATGTTATTCAGTTCTAGTTTGTAAAGAAAACCCTCCAGAAGCTCACAGCATGTGAAGCCCGTCAGTTCTAGTAAGTGAATCTACTGAGGCTTTATCAATTTAAAAAGCACAACACAGTTATAGGAAAGCAAGTTGAAGTCTACAGTTAGTATAAAACTCTTTATCAGCAGCTTTGTCAAGGTGAAGAAAAAAAGTGTTCCTGCTTTCAGGAGTTACCATTATCTGGAACTTTTTGCATCATACGCAGTAGACGAAACAGCTTTAGTCTTCTGAACTGATGTTTGTTAGCAGAGTACCTGTTTAGTGCTATAATTTAATGCATTTTTAAATTTTCAGAAATAAAAATGGCTTTTAGGTTGTGATTTCTCTTGTAGATTGAGAAGGAGGGAAGTGGGGCAGGGAGGGAGGGAAGTTGCTTTGTTACTAAACAGTATAGGTCAGCTAAATTTGGCCCGAAGAAACTCACGTCAGTCTCCTCTACCTATGAGTCATTTCTTCCCTCTCCTGCTCATATGGTCTGTTGCCTGAGCTACCTATAGAACTCTACAAAGACCTAATTAACCTTCTTGATGGAAAAGCCAAGACTCTTGGTCCTTCCTTCACATGGAACTGTGGTCTACTCTGTGTCTCCTAGAGGCTTCCTGCTTTTGGTCCCTTCTGGAGTGGAAGAGTTTAATAAAGAGCATTTGATGTAAAGACAGGACACTGGCAGCATCTCTCAGGAACAGAAAACCATGAAAATATGCTTTGGGAGACTTCACTGCTGAGAATATCTTTCTAGCAAGGAGGCTGCAGTAGTTCCAGCTGCAGAGCAAGGATACTGCTTTGCCTTCCACAAGTGAGAAAACAGAAAATTCCATCATACACATTACCTTCATCAGCCCTATTTAGCTGGAGACCTCTGTAAGCTTGTCAGATGTCTAGGGGCTCCAGAGCAAAGACTGGCATTAGCTGGGCTATTCTAGACTGCATTTTGAAGTGTGGGCTGAAAATCTACCTGAAAACCTGCCCCTCATGCCCATCGCACTCGGTGACATTGGCACAGTGAGGACAGGGATAAGCCAGGAAATGAATTTCTTTTCCAAAAGGCTCGTGAAAGCTCAGAACTGAAGTGGAACTGGAGAGGTTCAGACTTGTCAGGGTCATGCTGCTGATGCGGCTTGAGGCTCCAGGTGTTTCCTTTGCCACGTGGCTCTGCCCAGCGCTGTGCTTGCAGGTTTGCAAGGAGATGGCAAAGTGGGATTTGAGGGCCAGCTGCTATGCAGATTTGGACAAAAATAACCCAGGCCAGTCATGCACCCCTTTTAGCAACAGCCTGTCCATGAATTCAGCACTGGAAAGGAGAAGGACAGAGAAGCATTCGGGCTTGTGAAAAAACTTCCTGGTCAGTTTGTGACTGGAACAGTCAAATTTTTCTGTGTGTTGACTTGTGCTGTTGTTATCCAAGTAATTACTTAAATATTATTGCTGCTCTCTCTTTCATCACTCTACTTGCATTGCTTTGGGCTAGTTTGCTATTTTTCTCATTTTTACCCAATCTTCAGAGTATTTGACTCAATCTTTCCTTATTTCTTGGTGTGTTCTCAATCTAAATCTAATGCAAACACAAATAAAAGCATCATTTTTATTCATAAGCTGAGAGTCAAAAATAAACATAGTTTGTTTGGAATTCAAACAGAGCTGTTTCAGTGCTATAGGTTGTTTGAATGTAGCTTCAAAAATCCAATTTCCCTATAGAAAACAGCACTTGCCTCATCATTAAGGATGAGTTTCTGTCCATGAATATACCTTATTAGTAGTTCCACACTGAATTGTTGAGAATATTGGGCAGAGCTGCAATTTTTTTTTTTTTTTTTCTTCAGCCACTCATGGATCTACTTTAAATCTTGGTACACCTTTGTCTGGACTGTTTCTGATTAACTCCTTGGAAATCTTCCTTGTTACAGGAGAGAGATAGTCTTCATAAAAAGAGCAAATCATATCTCAAAGGGCAGGCGAACCAGCAGTTACAAACTTAGTTAAATATGTGCATGCAAAGTCACGTGCCACACATTTAGCGCTACTTAACTGTAATTTCAAACACCTACATCTGTAGAACTTCTTAGCAGTAAGACCAATTATGCAGATATATAGGCAATTCCTTTTTTTATCTGAGACTATCTGTACAGGTGAAGTACTGAATACTGTGTTAATTTGTGCAATATCTTGGTTAAGCCAGCATCCCTGAAAGATTTAACACTTTTTAAACTAGAAAGCACAGAAAAGAGGAGTGCTGATTGCTTCTCTCTCCAAATTGCCTGCTGCAAGAATGAGCTCTTGGGCTATGTCAAGGAAAAAGATTAAGTAGCCTTTCATTGCTCAGAATTTCAGAATAGTTCTTGGAATGCCTCAAAAATAGAGCAGATTCTTAAACTGATCCTTTTGTCTAAATGGCAGTTACAGCTAACAGAAACATAAAATGAGCTCATTTGCTTGACCTGATTTGTATGGAAGCTTCAGAGTTAAGGTCCTTTGCTCTGACACGGATATGAAGCTGTGCTTGAACAGAAGGCAGCAATTTGGAGCTGCTGAGTCATGAGAGTTTCTTGTGAACATGAGGGTCTTCACAGAAGAGCAGTGACTCCCTGAAGAGCTCGGTGGTTTCCAAAAAAGTTTGAAGCTCCTCTTTTCTTCTACAGCATTCTCCTCCTCTTTCTCCTCCTTCTTTTGAAAATGGGAAAAATCAAGCTAAGGTGGTAAAAATTTGCATTTTGCTCTGAACAGCTGAAATAGCATTTGTATAGTCATGATGTCCTAGTATGTAATGTAAGTCAGTCAGCCACTGCTTTGCCAACAACGTGTTCAAATACTGCTTGCCTCTTAGATGGAATTCTGCTGCTTGAGTTGTGTGTATATGTTCACTTGAACACAACTTCTCTGTTTTGGTTTTGCTGATACGGTGACACTTGGGCCAGTCCAGGATGACAATTTGATTTTTCAATGATTTTCAGAGCTTAAAAAATCCATATATGAAGAAAGTCATGCTTTAAGGAAGGCTAGAGCTGCATGTGACACGGAAGCCCTCACTTTTATCCCAGTACAAACATTACTACAATCCAGGAAATGCGCAGTGACTCTGCACTGTTCAGTGAGGTGGATCTTGTTTCTCCTGGAAGAGCTGAATCATAACAGTTGTGAAGTTCACATGAGCAGTAGGACAGTTACACACATGAGAGAAAACCTTCAAGGAACTACAGGAACTTATGATCCTGCTGTTCTGCTGGAGGAGTCTGTATATTACACGATCCTCACATTCATGAATTTCAAAAAGTATGGCTACACCTCACTATCTACTGTCTGTTTTTCAGCACATTGTACTTCATGCCAAGCTGGCTTTAGGTCATCACTAAAACATAAAGACAATTCAGTCTTTTCAATTTTTTAATGTGAAAAGCTTAATAGTTCTGATATTCTTCAGATGCTTTTGATTTTTAAAGAACACTGCCTCAAATGTGGTGATGCAGTTTTTATTTGAATGCATTC
Organism: Hirundo rustica; assembly: GCF_015227805.2. Taxonomy (NCBI): domain Eukaryota; kingdom Metazoa; phylum Chordata; class Aves; order Passeriformes; family Hirundinidae; genus Hirundo; species Hirundo rustica. The sequence continues at coordinate 11,686,383 of NC_053455.1, read as the reverse complement.
TGAAGTCACTTGTGTGTAAATCAAGAATTGATTGGTAAATTAAATTGCCTAAGCCATGCCAGCAGCAGCAGAGCTGGAAATTGCAAAAAGCCTGTAATAAAGTGTTGTAGACAAGTTATCTCCTTTCTTTCATCAGTCTGTGAGCTGTAGCAGCAGCAAGAATTCAAAAATCTACTTGATTTCACCACAGAGCACACTCAAGTGCAGTCCACAAACTGTACTGTCCTTGAACCATCTGGGGTTCATAGCGTGAAACCTCTCATATTCTTCAGCTTTTAAGATTGTTTTGTTACTGCTGCAGTGGCTGCCACTGTTTGCTTTGCAAGTTGCTGTTTTCAGGGTTCAGCACATACCCCCCCCCCACTCCCCAGTAGCTTCGGTCAAAGTGCTTACATAAACTGAAGCCTAAAATCCAATTTCCTCACCTTTGAATTTCTTGGAATCATGGATAATTGTGACTTTGGAGCTTGAAGGGGGAGAACTCAACAACAAAAAAAGAAACTGTTCTGTAAGTTCTGCTCCTCATGATACAGAGTTCTAAACTAATCACAAATACTATAAAAAATGGATTTATCTTTTTTTTTCTTAAATATTTGCCCCAAATCCCTCCTTTTATTTATTTTTCTTTTCTGAGAAGCTCATGGCATTGCTCAGTGATGCATTTTGCCTTGCAAGAAAGGGGTAGGCAGCACATTATTTGTAAGCTAGGCATCACTGAGGTCCAGCCTCTTCCCCATGACTCAGTGCAGCTCCTGTTGATGGCATGGCTCATCTACTCCTACCTACTTCCTTGGTCTCTTCAGATGTTTGCTCATCACCCACTTGTCCCTGCAGGCCACTTTACACAGCTCAGCCTGGTTTCATTCAACTTGAATCTGTTCTGCCCTCTGTTTCTGTCACGTTTGTTGTTTGGTGGATGCTTTTGCTTCACTCAGTATTTATCTAGAACTAAAGGATGCTATAACAGAGCACTTGTTACATCACCTGATGGGGATAGCTCCCTGCATACTGACATCACTGCCTTTTAGATCATTCTCCCAGACAGAAGCTCAGGGCACAGGACTGTAGGACAGCAGAGCAGCAGCACTCATTCCTCAGCTGAAATAGCGCTGGTTTGACTGACTAGCACAGGGAATAGTAACAGTGGAAATTATGATAAGCTGCACAAGCATACTGTGCCTCTGACAGCACTAACAAAATTCTCAGAGGTACTGGGATAGGTAGATCAGCATGGCTCTGTGCCTCAACCAATCCCAGTTCCAGGGATATTGTCCCCCTGGGGGCTGTGAATATATCTGTGCATGTCCACTGCTCCCATTGCTATGTTTGACAACCACCAAACTCAAAACTGAGTTTAATCTCAGGGGGAGAGAGACTCATGCTTTAGCTACACTCACACCTTGGACGGCAGCATGAACAAACCAGATGTGCTGAAAACAGCACTGCAGGGCTGTCACTGCTGCTGGGACTGCCTGGCAGATAAAAACAGCTTGCAAAACAGAGGAAAAATGAAAACCTGTTTTACCTGTTTGAATATATGTTAGGCAGCTTTTTTTTCTTTTCCCTTTCCTCTCCATCTTTCAAAATGTACCCAAAATTCACCCACCTTGATGACTTTTTACCATCACCTCTAATGACCCCAAACTCATGGCCCTTTCATGCTAGCATTTCCCTATGCTCTGTTTCTTCTGAGCTTGCCCTGTTTCATCTCTTTGCCTGTGTCCACAGCTGGGGTTTCACATCCCAGCATCAACTAGAGCCTGAAGACACTGCTGGGCAGATGGTGGAGCTGCTTCTTGCACAGCCCTGCTGCTGTCCTGTGGCATTTTGCTTCCGTACAAGGCAGTGGCTCCCAGCATATCAGCTGTGGATGTGAAGACCAGACCTAGGGTAAAGTAAATCATGTTTGTTGGTTAACTTTCTGGGAAAAAAAACCCTACCCTTGTGTTCAAGTATATGGTAAAATTAATGTAGATACAGACTGAAAGAGGAATAAGGACAAGGTGGGGATGGCAGGAAATTGCAGTGTGTTCATTAGCATATGAAGAGAGCTATATTTATACCAAGTGCAAGGAAGGCAGCATGATCAGGTGGGCATATAGGAACGTATTTACATTTCCAGTAAACCATGGCAGAGGCTTTTCTCTAGAACTGCATGTGCCTCTGATGCTCGTTTTGAAGAAACCCATATTCCTTCCTTACCACAGATGAACTCAAACACGCTTGAGAAAAGTCCAAGTCTAAAAATTCAAGAGACTTGGATCAAGCTGCTGACTTACTACCAGCTGTGTGTGCAAAACAAACCACTTTGCTTTCACATGTTCTGAAACAAGGACTACAGTGAAATGAAGATTTTACCTTGCAGGCTCCTTGAGGCATGGGTCGCTTTTATCAGAGATCTCTGGGTAATTAGCAAAGTGCCCCTACTGACGCTACCAAAATAAACTAATCCTCAGCTGAGGAATACCATGATTTTATTGTAAAGTGAAAACTCAGCCTCCTTAGAGGCACTGTGAGCCTGGCAGTTGGTGATGGTGATGATGTGTCCTGTTTTGTGCACTTTTAGATGTACAGTTCAGCCTGTTGTGGATCTTGAAAGCTTAGAATTAAGAATATTGATTTATAGAGTTTCTGATTTGCCACAAAAATTTTAGGAGTGTATTAAATAAAGAAGAAAAAGCTTTTATTGAACAATATCTGTCTCTTTATGTGACGTTTCCTGTGGAATGAGATACTCTTCAGTGTAAGGAACCCAAGAAGCTGGTCAATATTTGTGCATAAAGTATTTTCATATTTCTATTTTGCCTTTTATCATCCTTGTATCATCCTCACTAGAAAATTTGAATATTGCAACCTGTGTTTCAAGCAGGAGGGAATGGAAGGAAAGAAAAAGTTGCCAGGAGTCTGTACTAGAGTTGCAGTGGAACTGGTCTTTCATTTGCACATCTAACCATTCTATGGGTTCAGTCTTGCTTAAAGGAGTAGTTTCCAGTGTACTGGCAATTTTATATGCCAGCCAGCACAGATCTCCAAGGCCTCAGGCTCGGAAGGCTTGTGCTTCTCTTGCATTTATGCACCAAAGATAGCACATTGCTGAGTCAAAATAAGATAGTATAGGTATATTTGAAATTCACTTTATTAACTAAGATTTTCAGTCCTTGTTTATAGACATGAAAAAGAACCAGATCCAAAAAACCGTATTTAAAATGTTGGAGTCAGAAATAATTAATGCTTAAAGTGATTCTATAACTGTACACAGCCAACCTACATAAGTGCAGATCCTCAAGAGGTTTGTTATTAGTGGTTAGCCTTACTTCTGCCTAATATATTGGTACCTTGAGAAGTAATGAACACTGAACTCCTAAGAATCATTTACAGTGAGAAAACTTCATTGCAAAAACTGCTTCTTTACAGTCAAAGTTTTAGCACAAAACTGCGTGTTTCTGCTTCTAGAGGAAGGCGTCCCTGTGTCAGGCTAAATACTGACAGCCTCCCACCTCTGCTTCCTACTGCTCCTTCCACACATAACTCTGTCACAGCAAGCCCCTGCTGAAAAGGACAGCATGTGACATTGCAGGTCACAGCAGCTCCTTGGTCTGCAAGGGGAATTATTGCTGTGTTATGTGAGACGAATCACATTGTTCTGGACAGAGTCTCAGTGAAGGAATGCAACAATAAGGCTTGTATTAGTTTGCACTATTGCTTGTGCTGCCTGGCTCAATGAATTTTATGGCTGAACAAAGCACAAGCCATCAGTGGATCAATTTTTCAGGCTCCTGCATTCAACCCTTTCTCTGAATGGGCCTGGCTACCCCAGTCCTTGGGGGTGCCCTAGATGGAACCCCATTTTCCTGGGCTGGGGAATGCACAAAGCTCACACTAAGACTTACAGAGATGCCTTCATAAAATGTTTGGCCCTGTCACCTGTTCTTATTTAAAAGACTTTCTCCTCTTAAAGAGCACTGTGGAATGCAAACCTCTATTCCTCTAACCCTGTGTGTTTTCAACCTGGCTTCACTGTCCTGTGGTTATGCACCTTGCTCCTGCTGTTCTGTTTCTCTAACAAGGTTTGTTTCCCTTTTGCTCATTACAGAACCCTTTTCTCCTCCCTGTGTTGCAGGAGGCTTGTCCCCTCTGTGCACCACAGCTCCACAGCTGGTGTGGGCTCATCCTCTAGTCCTTGAGCCAACACCATCCCAGGTGATGTGGAATGGCATATCCTCAACTGGTAGCAAAAAAGAGTGGGGAAGCAGCTGGGCACAGGAGATAGGGCAGAACACAATGAAGTATCATGTGGGAATGGCTTTTCCATGTTACACTGGTTTCTGCATATAACAAAAAAATACCTCTTTCCTCCCAGCCTGCCATTTTCCTCTCGTTTCTTTCTTTCTTCTCCTAGCTTCAGGTTATCTCTCTTCATGACCTCTCTGAAGCCACTGTGGTTAAAACACAGGGTAATTTGTTTCTTACCTGTGTTCCACACTTTGATAAGTTTAGAAAAAAAATCTAATTCTTTCCAGGTTGTGAGTTTACCAGCTATTTAAGATAACAACTCCAGATAGTTTCCTTGAACTGCCAAGGAGTCTATCTGTTTGCATCCACGAGAGTGACCGGGAGCCTGGAAAAGTTTGGGACTGAGCAGCGCAGCTTCTGCACTGGGTCCTGCTGGAGCTCCCCCCACCTGGCTTGCTTTTTGGATAGCAGCACAGGGAACTCTGGAACTGGCCTCACACCTCTGGGGTGATGGGGACAAACCTCTGCCAGAACCAACCTTTGCACACAAGAAATTTTAACAGAAAATTTCTTTAACAAACTTCTGAGAGAGCCTGACCCTTCTCTTTGTGGAGTTAATAGTGAAGCTCCTACTTCCTTTCAGTGGGGCAGGGGTGGCCTTTCTATCTGTGCAGTACTCAGGGAGTACTGAGGTAAAGACTGGCAAGCCTGACAGCTGAAAAATTGTGGTGTTTGGAAAATGGAACTTGATGAATGTTTATTCTCATCATAGAAAATTCTTTCTTTTTTTCACTACATTCTGCTTGTTCTGCTGGGCTCTGCAGCCTATTATTACAAAAGGGGCAAGACTAAAAGCAGAGGCCAAGGTATGTTCAGGAAAGCATTACAAGTATTAGATTGCATTTGTGCACACATGCTTATCAAGCAAATATGTAAATTTATATCATTTATATTCACTTGCAGAGAGTAATTGATGACACAAGTGTGCATACACTATAGGAGATTGTTTGGAATTTTTATTAGGCACCAGTCCACGTACCGAGGCACTTTCTCAGGCATTACTCAGGAAAAATTCACAGCTTTAACATTACAGTGCTTAAATGCATGAAAATCCATATTGAGCAGTGGTTTTTCTTGCAGCACAAAAGTTACAGTATTTCTGTTGTTGTGAGCCTCTACAGAAGTGTATTAAGTGCTTTAAAAAAGCATTCTTAGTAACTTTTGGACATGCATCTTCAAGTCCACTGTAAGAGACTTAACCTCCTTTGCCTCAAAAGTAAAACAGGAATCTGTTTCCAGCCCAGAATTCATTAAACACTTGATCAATTTTCTGTTTTACACTTGCCATTTCTTCCCTAGTTATTCTAGAATTTCAGAACTTTTCTGCTTTTCTAATAACTCAGGACAGCCATTCCAAACTGAAGGAATCTAAAAAGTTGCTCTTGGACAACAGTTGTGGCTAACCAGAATCACCAGGTTCAGAGAAGGAATTTAGGCTTGTCCAATAAAACCAAGTAAGATCATGGCCAGTGTATTTGATTAGGAAAAGAAGTTCCATAAAGTATATAAAGGGTAGTAAAAAGTTCATCTCTTACACATCACTTTGATAATGTTTTAGACGCTATTTAGACGAGGTTTTACTAAATTTTAATTCATTTATTTAAAAGGGCTAGAATGCTTTCTTCTTTCTTTTTCTTTCTCAACAACATACACAAAAGCAATATCCCACAAAGCAGACTTGCACTAGGACATGAGATGGAAAACTTATGTTATAAAACCCATCTCCTTTCGCTTAAAGCAGAGAGATGTGCTAAGAAACTGGTACAGTATGACAACATTTTAAACACAGAGAAGACGAGATTTATCTGGCTGGTATACAATATAAAACAAAAATCGAACACCAGGGTTGCAGTGCTATATTGAAACAAACCACATTAATTAGATGCTTTGAAGTCAAGCCTATATTTTCTTCAGCTTTTTCATGAATTATTGATCCACTTTCCTCATTAAATGGAATGGCAGGCTCTTGCAGTAAATGGACAAGTGGCTACAACATTTATATAATCAAATATGCTCTGCATCTGGCAATAAAACATGTTTGTGTGTAAAACACGCTTTCTGAATTGACATCCCTGCAAAACAGATTTACTAGAACAACCACATTCCTTTTCTTTTGTCTCTAAAGCACAGCTTGCCTTGCATCATCATGCAATCCAGTATTCTCCTCTGGTCGTATTAAGCAAAATATTTTCCAAGAGCCTGTATTGTGCATTGTGCAACAGAACATTTCTTCTCTATAACGAGATGTAAATAAACTGTCTCACTTACCTTATTTTCTCCATTTCTGCCGCAGAGGCCTACAAGAAATCAAATAATAGGAGCAAGTGAATGAAAGAAAACATTCACTCTGCAGATTTATGCATAGTTAAGGCTTTCCGAATGCTTCTCGACAAGTGGCTACGAAGCGGCGGCGAGCGAGCCCCACATCTGCATCAGCCGAAAATAACCCTGCCAGCTGAAGTGGGGAATGAAGGCGAGCGCCGTGGGAGCCCGCGATACCCACGAGCCATGGGCACCAGAATGACTCAGTTGTAGCGCTGAGGCAGAAAATGGGGAGGGGAAAAAAAAAAAAAATAAAAGGAGAAGAAGAAAAAGAAGGGGAAAAAAAAAAAAAAAAGGCAAAAAGCAAGCGACAGCAAGTAACAGGTTACTGAGGCTCCCGGGTTTCCCAGGGAAAGTTGAATTGCCGTGCTACCCTCTGTGCGGTGGGCATGGCAGCGGGCTGGGCTGGCGGGGATTGACAGTGACTTCATCACACGTGAATTTGGAGCTCAATTCATCGTCTTGCACGGAGCTCGACAGATGGAAGGACACGAGCTTGCCTCCTTAGTGGGAGTTTCGAGTAATCAAATTACTTTCCCCAAGTAATACACTATCTCGACAATTAGCATCTCAATAGATGTAGGCGTCTGGTTAACCCTTCCGCTGCCGCTGCCCCGCCTGGAGCTCCCGTTAACCCTTCGCCCGCCGCTCGGCTCTCCCAGGGGCACAGCGGCTCTCCTCGCATCCTCACCGACCCGGCACAGCCGTGGGTGGTCGTGTCATTCATCTGCCTGGCTTCTTTTTACCGTGTAGATGCTGTAAATTCCTACTTATCTATAGCACGAAGACTCATTAATTTCTCCAGCGTTACTTATTTCCAAGGCATAGTCTGGTTAACCATTTAGTTTCTTTTTTTATCGTCTCGTGCAGATCCCAAACAGCTGCTCCCATTTCATTTTAGCACAGCACTGGCACGGAATCTCATCAATTCTCCCGGTCCCGCTTTATTGTAACTAAGGAATGAGCGCTCAGAGCAATCCTGCAATCTCTAGAGCTAGATAAATCCCAGCATCACAAAATCTCTTATTTATACTGAAAGCATTGGCCATTAATCATAAGCACTTTAAACCTTATGGATTAATGGCTAACAATCATATTTGAGTATGAAATAAATTAAAGATTAAAAATAGAGAAATGTAAATTTAATCAGTTAACCAGCAGGATATTTGTCAAACTGCCTAATAAAACATCCCAAATGACAAATTGTTGGTTCTTCATTGGGTCACTTGTCTTCCTTTTTTCGCATTTACTTTTGATTTGCCCGTTACAGATGTTGTCAGTCAGGCTGGTGTTTGCATGTTAATTTCTGATGACAAACATTAAGGATTTTAGCCATTCACCATAACTTGTTAGGCAGGGAGCCAGCTGCAGGAAAAACCCTCCTCAGTCTCTCAGTAACATATGCAATACATATTTACATAGCAAGGACCATCCAACATACGGTCCTTGCTATGTAAACCTGTATTACACACAGGCTATGTTGGAACCACAAGGTTGTGTGCGAAATCTTGAGATTAAACATGTAACCTTAAGGACCCATAATTGCTTTCTCTAATTTATGTCTGTCCATTGAATCCTGGATATTCTCTAGTATGCAGGAAATAGGTTCAGCATTGCTGATCAGAAAATGAACCACAGAGGCTTTCTCCCTGGGCATGAGAAGCTACTGGCAGACCCACAGGCTTGCCAGTTTGGGTCTCCAGACATGAACTCTCCAACACTGCTCTGCTCATCATGTTCCTTTAATTTTGGGGGAGATGACATCGTTCTTTTACAAGGCTACTCACTATTTCTTTGCCTTGAACTCTGGGAGTGGCTGTGAAGACAGGGTCCTCAAAATATCTGATTTCAGCGCTTCTATTATGGCAATATCTACAGACAAATATCTACAAAGGGAAGATACCTGGCCTTGCTTTTGCCTAGTGCTTTGAATAATACTGCACTCATGGGGTCAGTGTGGGGGTTGCTTTGTGTGATTAAATCAAAGTATTGAGAAGAGGAGCTGCAGACTGGTGTTTTAGTGATATTCATCTGCGAATGCAAGTGAGTCATTGGCTGCCAATCCTGACAGGAAATTAGAAGGGAGAAAAAAGCACAGCAAATGCCTAACACCAATTCAAATGAGAAAACTAAACCAAGCTGCAATTACTTTGTTTTCGTTTTTTTTTGTTTTTTTTCTTTCCTGGTAGGACTGGGGTTTTACCTCCTCACTGTAAAAGCCCTTTGTTCCATGCAATATGACCAATTTCCCTTCTGACAATTGAGGATGTCCTACTCTGCCTTTCTCTGGCAGGTTGTGCAGTAAAGAGATGTCTCCTTTCTGATGTGGAAGCTGTGGGTTCAAATCAATCTTCCTCGAGGAGGATGCTCTTCCTCAGGTCAGGAGCCTCTCTGGGCTGCAGCACTGCAATGCTCTATTACTTCTTTTGATGGGGATCCACTTCCAGTAAATAACAGGAGTGTGGGACAGGACTAAAGTCTGTATATTCTTCAGCAGATTGCCCTAGCTTTCAGTCTAGGGAGTCAAATAAGTATACAAATACCAGAAATGGTGATAAAAAGACAGGAGAATCTCTAGAAACATAGCTTTCATCCCAAGCAGCTTATTTTCTCAGATAGCTGTGTCCCTTATAAAGGCAATTTTTTATCCCTTTTTTTCCTTTTCCTTCTCCTCCTTCTTCCATTTCTTCCTCTCCTCCATATTTAATTTTTCCTTCTTTTTTTTTTTTTTTTCTTCATTTTTCTCCCCAAAAAGCCTTAGCAACTCACAACTATTTTAAAAGTATCTGGTTTTCTGAAACAGCTTTGTAATCACAAGGTGACACTTTCACTAAGGCAAAATTGCTGTTCCTAGCCAGATCCCTGCCATTGATTTAGCCTGTGGAAGTTTAGAGGTTGCATCATCCTCCCACTGCTGTCTATGAAGGCTTCCATCTGAAATACCTCACTGAATTGATTTAAAAATATATTCTAAACATATCTGAATTGGCCACTTTAAGGACAAATCTTGTCCTTAAAGTCTTATGGGACCTATTTCAAGCAGATAGACCAAAGAAAATGTTGGTGCAAGAATGTTCTTAATGGTAAGTCATCCATGAATTGTTGTTTGCTAGTGTGTTGATTCATTTCAAGTGATTCTTGATGCCTAAACTGAGCAGTGATTGAAGCGGTGTGATTTTTTTTTAATTAAATATTATAAATTAGGAACAGTAATTATCTCTAATTATAAAAATATCAGATGTGATTTATTTACATGATTTATTTTACCAATATCAATGTGGTATAACTAAAGAACTTATTTAAATTGGCCTAAAAATAACAATTTTTTCTTTTAATAAAAAGTTTGATCTGAGTAACACAGTAGGCTACATTTCTATATACAGTCTCGTTACTTAAAACACTGAGACAGGTTTGAATATTTGAATTTTTATGGAAATACTTGGTATGGCAACTCTGCCTGGAAGCACTTTTGGACATTGCCTAATAATATTGATAGAAACCTGATTTTTTTCCAAGTGTTTGAAGGAAGCAAGCGTGGTACACTGAACAACTACCAAGACACATATTTTTGGATGTGTTAAACATTTAAAAGTCCACTTTTGGGCAGATATTAAAAAAGAATCAGCTTTTTTTTTTTTTTTTTTTTTTTTTAAGATAATCCCCCTTCCCTCACTTATTCTAGTTTGCAAGTTGACCTTTGATATTCTTTGAGAACAAAGTAATTTCCTGGCTTGAATGAAAGCATGGATGCTGGTGATGGAAATCGCAGAAAATTTTACTGTGCTTTTTTTCCACTTTAGAATATGGCTATTGACTTTTAGACAGATGACAACCTCTGGGTTGTTTTCAAGTTAACAGAGTGAATGAAGTATACTGTGATCCCCTAATTTTTTATCTTTCTGTGTCTTTTTAATGAGTCAAACAAGCTCAAGACAATGGCAGAATATTTTTGTTCATTGACATAGATAAAGCTTAGTGTAGTGATCCAGTAATTTGGGTTTTTTATATAATCAGTGTCTATAGTATTGATTATTGGACCTAAACTTTTTTTTAATGAAAAAGTCATGCTGATGGTTTATCATTCTATTCAGTTCACATTGTGTTTATGTTTTATTTCCTTTATGATTCCTTTTTAAAGAATAAGCAGTAATGAAATTTCAGATCTTTCAAATGTCTAATGAAATTTCCTTCCTCTAAAATCTTGAGGTTAATTTTCATCCTTCTGCATCTGTCCAATGTATGTGTGAAAAAGAAGAAGTACCCTGGAGGTGAATTTGTCATTTTACTTTTTATCTTCTTTTTTCTTGGAAAAACCTGTTTCATTTTAGAGGGTGGGACTGGACCCACGGTCTGGCTCGGTGCTCACCAAGTCTTCCCACTGTGCTCAGTGTCTTTGGAGTCTCATGTTGCCTTGTTGCTACCAAAGGTACGAGAAAAGAAAGAGTAGCAGGAAGCTACTGCCACTCATTTGTTCCGACTGTTTACTCAGACTTGTTTATTATTGTAGAAGTTACTTTTATTTCTTTGCTGATGAAAGCTGTAAATGAGAGCTCATTCACAACTAAAGTTGTCTGGACTTCTGGCATATTTGTAAACTGCCACATGTTTTTAATCCAAATATATTACTTCAACATTCTTTTCTGCTTACTATTGTAGTAAAGTGTTATTGATAGAAACCACTGTGGTCCTTTTTCCTTTCTTCTCCTACAGAGGACAAATGTTAAAGATTTGATTTAATAAAAATTGCAGACTACATAATTTGATAGGATCAATCTTTAATTAGATGTTAATCAATTTTTAGAGATTTCTTTTATTGGCTTTAAAGTACCACTCAGGCAATGCCTGAAGAAAGACGAAAAATTAATCTATAGAAATTTTAAAAGAGCTGGAGGAAGTGCCCATTTGCATTTGATTGTATTTGAATGTAACTGATAGATGTTTATGAGAAAGGAATCATCTTTCTGTAAAACTCTTGCCTGAAATTTTCATGGAGATAAATAGAAAATTGAGTCCAAGTCTCCACAGTTGGCACTGTAATAGATATTTTCCTCAGAAAGCATGTGCTCCTGCCACACCTCCACACCATGGGCCATGAAACACCTCCACTACGCTCAGACCAGCTGAAGATAGTTAATATATAGAAGGTGAAGAGATTTAACATTGAGGGAAGAAAGCAGAAGCTGCCAAGAATAACAGCCTTTATCCTTTCCATACTACTTAACTTCTTGGAGCCACTGAAGTGAAAAACATTTTCTCTTGGGAGAGGAACATCACACATATTAGAAAGAATGGGAGGGTTCTATTCAGCTATGGAGTGTTTTCATGTTGGACACAAGAAAAAGAATTTGTCAACCAGTTTAATCTTACCAGCCACGAGTAAGTCATAACAAATCTCTCAACAAATGCCACCAAGAGTAGCATTGCAATTTCTCAGCATTTCCTCCCTATCTGGGACCAAATTCCAATGTTTCTTGGGGTAAAAGAAGAAACCCTCCACAGCAACATTAACTTAAAAATGAAAGCTCAGATGTTTGGGACTAACTGCAAACAGCAAAAATATGGCACAAATGGACCTAAGTCAGTATACAAAAAGATAAATTGTCTTTTAAATTCTAAGAGCAGATGACTAAGTTCAACACCCAGAATTTTCACACTGCACCAAAACATCAGTAGTCTGTCATGCAATGTCCATAAGGCTGCTGGGATCCAGCTTGAAATAGTTAGATTTGGTTTTACCCTGTTTTTCCTGGACACTACTAAATTGATTGAAATCAGAGGTTGATTGTTAAATTTTGTCTGACCAGTTCTCTCTTTGATCTTGTACCAATTTTATGTTTAAAGCTTATTACTCCCACCCTGTTTTTACATTCCCATACACATTTATGAAGAAATATTTTATCTGAGAAGGAAAAGAAGATGTGATTCTCTGATTGCTCTCAAAAGATTGTACTCCTTTCCCCCAGTCATTTTAGTATTCCTCCTCAGGATCTGTTCCAAATTACCTTAAATCTGGTTTGAAAATTGGTGATCAGAATATACATCATGTACAAAGCAGCTTGGCAGTACCTTGTATGGTATATGCATGCTCAAGTGGCCCTAAAGAAAATATAGTGCAGTACATGTTAAGCTTGTCTCACATTTCTTGTTGTTCTCTCTCACTGGAGTCTCAGATCTATTTTACAGTCTAACAACACACCTGGACCTCTGTTTCTCTGCTGCTGCCAAACGATGAGCTCCACAAAATAAAGTCTTCATGTGGATAAGTTGTGTTAAAATTCCATTATTCTGCTTATAAATAAACCAGTTCTTATATGAGCTTCCTAATTGTTGTCAATACCTCTAAATGTCTATAATTTAGGCAAACCTGTTTATTGGCTCAAAGTCACTAACAAGTATTTGCAACAAAATGTGTCCAAAATCTTCTTTGAAAGTTTCAATAATCCCTTTCCAACATGACACACTTCCATTTTAACATTTACATAAGCTTTTCATTCAGATTAATCATCTTGAATTACTCTCCATTTTATGTTTTAGTCAGTAATTCTCAACTGAGAACTTTATGAGCTACTTTGTGCAAATCTAGATAGATCATGACTTGTTCCCTGAGTATGAAATTGCTTCTCTTAAAAAAAGTTACTTTTGCAAAAACTGTCATGTTTTTTGCCACCTCTCTTCATCCTCGATTTCTCAGCTTGCTTGACCATGAAGCCTTCACTTCGCTTCATGTTAAACTTTCTCTTCACCATTCAGGAGATATTTGTACTGTTGCACACAGAGAAAAACTTTGCTTCTGAGCTTGCCTATTCATGTGTCGGTTGAGCAAGATTTTGGGCTGGGCATTACTGCAGGATTCCTGACATCAGCAGAGCAAATAGTAGTAGTTCGAATCTGCCTTAATTCTGATGGTTTCTGTTAAACCTTCCTCATCCTTCCTCAGACACCCTCCAATTATTCCCTGTTCACTATCATTCATACTGAAAGATGAGGGAGAGAATCTCTTTAATAACTGGACAATATCTAAGTTATTCTGAACTTCTGTCTGACCTTCAACATATACTATGTCTTCCTCCTTTTTTTGATTTGTTTTTCTGTCTGTACGGTTGAAGAACTTTTCAGCACTAGTGTTCTAAAAATCATTAGCAAAGTGTGACCTCATTGAATTTTTGGCTGAAACAGACTGAGGAATAATCATAACAGAAATAAGATAAAAAGAAATATTGGGAATTTTTCTCACAACACGCATTTAAATTCTGCTTGTGTGAACATGTATCAAATAACAATATATTAAATTGAAACTGTAACCAACAGGCTTCTCTTTTGCATGGTTGAGAAAACATAGCATTCTCAAGCTGTTTTATTCCTAATATTTTAGAATCTTTGTTTTGCTTCCTTAGTTTCTTTTTCACTCTGTAAAATCTCAAAGCCACATTACCAACAGCAGTAAATTAGCAGAGCTCCACTGAAGTGAAGTCTTGCTGGTTTATATCACTAGATGTTCTGCTTTTAAATGGCTGTTTCAATGAGTCAAGCTGATTTCTGTCATACCCAGTACACCCAAGTAGCATGAATGCTGTAGTTTCTCTCAAAAAATGGTCCCCAAACAACCTACACCTCTTTTCCATGTCGCTGGGCAAACCATCCAGTGAAACCTGAACAAAGACCATTGAAAACAAGGGGTTTCCTGCCTTAAAATGATAGTTCAGACTCTACTTAAATTATTCATTATATTTTTGCTTAATCAGATTATTTGAACCCATGCATGTAACTACTGTGATTAAATAAATGCTTGGGTTTTTTTATGAAAACAGTCCTTGTAGTCTTCAGCAGAGATGAGGATCCATAGTGCTGGGAGCTGTACAAACTCTTCAAATTAAAAGGAAATGTTCCCAGGTGACCTGACCAACTAAAATAGGGACAGATATGTACAGTATTTTTGTTTCCTTTATGATGCAGAGACACAGCAGCACTTGTGACAATGGATTGATGAACTGTTTTCTTTAGAGCTGTTCATCATCCTATGATGCTGTAACATTACAAAAGGTTAAAATAATGAGGTGAAGCCACACTGCTTGCCCAAACAATCCTCTGTACCCTTCAGTTCTATCCAGCATGACCCCACCAGCAACAGTGTAGCTGTAAATACTGTAAGTGAGACTGAGGAGACAGAGGAAAATGCAATCTATTTGACTAAATGGACTCTATGTCTCCTAAATGGATGCATAACACTACTAACTGCACATTGCCAGAACACATATGTGGCTCTCTGCAATACAGACTGTGGTAACTGCAACTACAGATGTGATATTGAAGCATTTAGCTACAGTAGTTGTCATTTTAAAAGCTCCTGTTTGTCAATAGAAAATATAAAGACGTATCTGAGACAGTCAGGAGTAACTGTGATACCCTGGTGCACTGACTCCTGCCTGGGTAGGAATGGGTTGGTACTCGGGTTATCACCACCCAGGATGGTGTATGAATTCCAACATAGCTGCTCCTATGAAATTCTGAGCTTGCATCTTTGTGTCTCTACATATGTCCATATGTAGTGAGGATGTTTTCTTCATGAGTGTTGAAGATGGGAAGTGGGAGAGAGAGATGGGGGGGAGCAGAACTTCAAAATTCATACATCTTATGCTTGTAGAACTGTTACAAAACAGGCATTTTATGCTCTAAGTGCCTCTATACCTGTCTAGGTGATAAAAGTAATCATATAGGGACCTGTTAAACAAAATTTCACTCTTAATTCTTGTGCTCTGTGTTTGGAACCACACCTAAAGGAAAGCTTCAGAGGAAGGCAACCAGAATCCTAAGACAGCCGAAAAACTTCCTAGCAAAACCAAGATGGCAATGAATAAAGACATTTGTTTTCAAACAGGGTAAAGATGGCTGTAAAGAGAATGGAAATGTACCATTTTTCATGTTCGGCGTGGATTAAATAGGAAATTATGCATTCAAAGTGAAGATAAAAAATGTAGAGAAAGTGTTAGAGGTATTATTTTAATCACAGAGAGAGTTATGTACTGAAGAGATTTCCCATAATAGCTGTGGCATGTCCTGTAAAGATTGGAAGGAATTACATACAACTTCCCTTTCTTGGGGCAGGAGGACGGGCTAGGCACTTTTTATGGTCTTCCTGATTCTGAGTCCATGAACAATGGACAATATAAATCAGTGCAAATACTTCTTACAACAAGTGGAATTTTCTCTCTGCTTTATTGCCTTCAACATGAGTCAGTTCCCAAGGCACCACTGCTTCCCTGGGGCCTTTACACTGGGGTCTTGAGAAGGTCTCCTAAAAGTAGGACATTTATGTTCATGACTTGTGTCACTTATGAACTTGTCTATGGACAGGGAAGAGTAAACTAAACAAGGTGCATCAATATACCCAGGCAATATCACAGAAAGGCAAACTTCAAAGCTTTCACTTCTCCTGTCACAACACTGGTGGAAAACAGTATCTCTTTATTGATTCATCTTATTTTTCACCCTACTTCCAACCAACTGGAGTGGGGCTTCAAAGTCATACCAGTGATGCTACATCTATTTCTGGAACAACAGTAATTCCAGGGACTAAAAAGCCATGGCCTGTGATAGATAATTTGGATTTTTGCCTGTAATTGTTTAAGAGAACTTTACCTAAACAATAAAAGAATGAGGCCAGAGAATAATGCTAAGGAGATCTTTGATCTTCCTCCTTCAAACCAGTCTCTTTACCAAAGGAATAGGAACTTCCCAAAAGATAAAAAAATCTCTCCAAACACAGAGCAGACTAGAAGGGCATTAGGATGTTACTCAAATAAAATGAACTTGTTCTAGTCACGGCTTTGACTTATCTTCCAAGAATGTATAAATGTGTGGAAGCAAAGAGGAGATCATATTCCTCGAAGTGCTGTTGGTTGATACTGCTTTTCTTTTTATGCCAGTGCAAAACCTGTCTCGTACATTTGTGCCCTCAGTTTTCTTAGGTACATGCAAGTTATGCATCTGTAAAGCAGGCATGTCTCAGTCCTTCTCTGTTAAATTTTACTGTCTTCTGCTATCCATGTGGAGGTCAAGAGATGAAGAGGGTTCATCATATATTCCTAATATATATCTATATAACATGTGGATGCATTTATATGGATAACTCACTTAGACCCTTAAGATGGTGAATATTAATTACCATCAAATTAATCCAGGTAAGATACGGCGTAGAGGAGTACCTGTTTTAAAGAAAGCTTGAGATACTTGAGTCTCAACACCAGGCAGTGATGTTATATGGCAAAAGAAACTTGAACTTCATTCTCCCAAGTTTTTAACTAATTTGCTAACTACTTCATCTGTCTCTTTACTGCTTTCTAGGCAGGTTATGAAAGTAAGAAAAGCTCCTTTTGCCAGTTTCCCTCTGCACTCCTGCATGAGCCAGCCAGATTCTCACTCCAGTATTGTCTAGGAAATATTTCCTAGGATGTAGTGATTTTTGTTTCTGTAAAGCCATGATATTACTGGTGTGTGTCAGCATTGCTGAGTCCACTGGTGTCATTGTAATAATTTGAAGTATAATATAAGGTGACTTTTATACTGGATTTGGATGGCGTCTTAATTGCTACAGGGTCATCAGAGGTCTTTTTATTTTCACTGCACTGTGCATTAGCATTCTTCTCAGGAGTTCTTTTTTGGGAGTTTAAAGAAGTCTGTTCTTACTCCTACACAAAACGTGGAATTGCTAGGCTTTACTGTGGAGACATTAAATCTGACTCTGGAGATTCCTTTGTCAAAAAGGAAGCTGTATTGTTAAAATTACATCTGGCTTTTGCACGTGTCACATTTCACAGCAGCATTGAGCCTGTATTATCTAGTGGCTTTGCCTGCAGTCTTTCTTCACACAGTGCTATTTTTAGATTTTCATACTGTTGGAACTCAATAGTCTAGTTGTCAAGGCAAGAAAAAGAAGATAGTTAAGGCTGAATTTGTCAATGATTCAGCCATGTTCATTGCTAGTATTACTATATAATCTTACCATAGAGGGGGACAAATACCACATTTAGGACATGTAATTGCATGGAACTGACAGGCTTTAGATTGAAATTATTAACTGCTTAAATATAATTACAAGCCAGGTTTGAATCATTACAGAGTAAGAAGAAGATTATCAGAAGACTCTGGGGGAAGCTATAGTTTTTCTGAAAGGAACGACAGTCACCCACACTGTGACTTCAGCAAACATTTTACCCTTTGCCCTCTCTCCTGCCCCTTTTGCCCCCATGGGCACTTTCTTTCATATACACTTACAGATACATGAAACAGAAAAGAGTTTGGCCATGGTGTTAGATGAGGACAATGAAGGATCAGATCAGAATTATTCTGTCCTGGCGCATGAGAAGAAATGGAGGCATTTGCAGTTAAACAGAATCAGGATTAAAATCCATAAAAAGGGCTGGCTCCAGTCACCTACAGATTGGGGTTTAATACTGTGATGTTACACTGAATAACTGAAAAGCCATGAATGAGAAAATAGACATTATTCTTTATAAGTGAATACCTTTGTAGCATATACCTATTTAAACCATACTAAAGGCAGTGATCCAGTAGAGCATAAAACTGATATAGAGCTCTGATCACAAGAGTTATTCCATTGAAAATAGCATGCCCCTGTGCTTAGCTGAGCTCCTGGGTCATAAAGAATACAGAATTTTAAAGATCACCAAATTGTAGATCTCAGTGACTTCTGAGATCCTCTCAGTCACCGCAATAAAATGACTCTGATTTAGCAGATATGGGATAATTCCTTTAATTTAGATAAAAATAGGAGATAGAGTCAATGTAAAAACTCCACTGTGGCATATCTACCTCTGAATGAATGTATTCTGAGATGTTTGGGTGCCAGGGAGACCAATGCACCTCTGTTGCTGTAGCCTGAGGTCCCAGAGGTGCAGGTGGTAAAGGAGGTGGTTTCAGGTTGCTCAGGGTGCAGATTGTCTGCCTGTAAGGTAATGGAAATGGTAGGACTGGGGATGGCCAAACTCTCCCTCTGAACTGACTTAAATGAGCTCAGCTTTTCCTATGCTGGCAGAAACTTGTCAGCACACTGAAAACAAGTTCCTAGATATCAGACACCCAAGGTATTATTGATTTTAAAAGGATTTAAGGATGCCAGATTACAGATACAAGATAAATACCTACTTGGAGAAATCCAAGGACTCTTAAATTTTCCTGTTGTACAAACTTTATTTCAAATCACAATTTTTAAACAATAATCCATAAACTTCAGTTGTTTGAGTGCTGTCTGACAGGAAAACCTGATTATTGCCGGTTTGCTCTTTGCAATGTGGAAGATTTGCAGGACGAAACAGCAGTCTCCTAGCAACCACAGATTCTCTAAAAATCTTCTCTTTGATAGTTCTTAAAATATGTTAATGCTACTAGATATTGCAAAATAAAACATTGGGATCCACACCTAATGAAAGGAGGAATTTTGGTTTATATCTTCAATCCAGAATAACAATGCACTTGCCAGCAACAGTTCTGACAGTGACTCAACCCAGTTTGGGTTGCTAACCATTTTTGTTTTGTTTAATTAGATCTGCATTACTAAATCCCGGTAGTGCAAATGCTTATACTAATAATTGCGTGTGTGAGTAGTCCCAGGGAATTTCATGTGACTATTTATGTGTTTAATTACTTGCTGGACTGAAGATTTACTGTCTGAATTTTAGGGGGCAATATTTTACGGGACTGCTGCTCTCTCTTCCCCTGGTTATCTACAGGCATCTTATTAGGAGATTATTCTCAGACAATTTTTTATACACATGCCGAGAAATAGAGAGTTTAAATCTTGAAAGCAGATTTCAAAGCTCACGTTCTCATGGGAGATTTTGATTCAGCAATTATCTTGTCCTCAGAGCATTTACAGAGTGCCTCACCCCTCCAAAGTGCAGTAAATCCTTCAGGGTGAGGCCCTGAGAGCAGGAGAGAAATATAAAAGGGGCAAGCATGTTAATCAATTCAAATGCCTACTACGAGGGACAGATGCAGTGGTGCGCCAACAGACATCAAAAGATCTATGCAGGTGCAAGCCAGCCCAGGATGCAACTCTGCATTTAATGTAGAATCCCAAAGGATTTATTCATGCTGCTGCATTGCTATTTTTAATGAATGGAGCAGGAAGGACCATAGTGCCAGGCAGAACTTATTGTAAGGGAGTGAAATTCCTATTTCTGAAAAATAAGGAGGAGAGTTCACAAATGCTTTCTTCTCCCCCTTCAACCATGCCTTTCGGAAGAGACAAAAGAATTAAACAAAGAACAAACTGTATGAAATAGCTTCTCAGAAATCTCAGAATTAGCAAAAATGCATCTTCCCATATAGAGCTGAGCTATAAAGAGCACACGCATGCTAAGTCTCTGTAGGGCAGTTGAGACAGTTAGACAATGTATAGCATTTCTCATCAATTTCTACTGATTATTGTTAAAGTGCCACTGAATCTCATTAGTTTGGTCTTTATTATGTTCTTTATAGAGTCTCCACAAAGAGGAAAAAGGCTTTTCCTTATTCCTCTTACAGGCAAAGGACAACTGACCATTTGTCACAGTATCTGCTTGGCTTATTTTAGAGCAAAAAAAGACTTGATAGAACAGAAGTGAAGCGTTTGAGAGGCAGTGTCGTGTCTGCCTCCTCCAGAGCAGCCCTGCCTGAGCTCTTGAGTGCAAGAAGAAGGGAACTTTCCTTCTGTTTAAAGCATTTCTATTTGTAGCATGTTGAAGAGAGATGCCACTAATTTCTGTGCATATAATCAGTAAGCAAGGCTGCAGCAAAGTGGAGGGGGATTCTCCCGGTAATGAGGTTTTCTGTAACTGAGGACTAGGGCCTTCTTTTGAGTAATTGTAAACAGGTATTTCTAGATCTTCTAGATTTCTTTAACTGCTAAGAGATATTGCAGATATCTGATTGTGTCCTTGCATGGAGCTCTGACATTCAGAATCTTTTTAGAAGTTACTGCAAAGGAAAGGATTTTTTTTCTGTGAGTTCACTGGTGTGTGCTGTCTATAGATACAGCCACTCAAATGATTAACACAATGGTCCAAAAGGAAAGCTTTTTACAAACTTTATTGAATTATAAGTGAGATTATTAGCAAAAAATGAAGATTGTAAAAGGTCTAAAATATTTCTCTATTTTTATCCTACCCCTTAACTAGCAAAAAATGATGATGGAATTTCATGACTGTAGAGAAATATCTTTCTTCTCTGTTCTACAAGACTTTGTTTCTTTATGCCTGCATCGTTGTTTAGCACAATAGTAAAGCTTGTCCCCAAGTTTGATTTCTTGTTATAAGGCAGGCAGGTTATGCAAACTATCCTGTTTTGTGACCCCTTATTATTTCTGAGCCACAGACCGTATGTGAAGCAGAGCTATTGACCAAGGTCAGTCAGCCACCTATTCACATCCCAGGTGGCTGCTGTTGAGTCTGGAAAAAGGGACTGAAACATAAGGAGAGGCTATCAAAAGGCTCTAAAGAGAAGAAGAATGGAGAGGTATCAAATAATGACAGCCTACACCTGCAAACTTGTCATGTTGCACTAAAATTTGTAAGAGAAGTATAATTGCTGTGTCTTCCAGTGCTTTGCTAGGCTAATGGCTTTCTGATGAATACCTAACAAAGAGTTGGGGAGCAGAGGTTCTCACTTTTCTCAAACACATTAGAGAACTGCTCTCTTTCTCAGGAAGTGAACAGAAAGACACCAAATACTGAGTGTTTGTAGAATAAATGCTTTTAATATGGGCCAGAGAAGGTTCTCCCTTGCCAAATATCGATGGAGGAGACTGAGCAGAGCCTCATCAAAGTGACTTCAGCCAGAATGGCCCTCTAAATTGTTTCAAAAATGCTTCTGGATGGGTACAAATGGAAAAAGAGTGGGAGATGAGAGGAATTTTCTCCAGTGGCACCACAACTGCTGCTTTGAGAGTGAGTTTTCTTTAGCTGTTATTATGTCAAAGGCGCTGGGCATATTTTGAACTGTGTTATGCCCATCACTGCTATAGGATAATGGTAGGTTTGGGCATCAGAAAGACAAATGCATAGGGATGAACAAGAACAGTCAATTGCAAAGACTCAAGGATATTGCACAGGCTTGGAGAAAAAAACATTTAAATGGGACCCTAATACATTAATGAACAGTGCTTTATAAATAGTGTCACTGCATGCTGGCTTTCCAGTCAAGGGTAAATGAAGACATAGTGACTTCTTTTAAGAAGTCGACTAAAAAGGGAGATTGTGATTCAAGCAGCAAAGAAACCTTGTTAGAAACCTTGATTCAATTCCTTCATCTACTTCACATTTCCTTTGCAGTAAGCTTCTTGCACCCTGCTATTGCCAAGATAAATAACTGCACTCACATGTGGAGGTTTAGGGTCTAAGTCTCCATCTATCCTACAATTTACAGCTTACCAGCCCTACAAATATCACTGTTTCTTCCTGCATATTTATGTCACAATCATACAGTGACAATTGCAATCATAATTTTATTTCAATTAGGAAAGCTGTATCATTACTGCACTGATTTCATGAAAAAAACAAGGATAATACAACTAATAAAGATTCAACTAGTTAAGCTCTATAAACTGAAATATATTTTGTAGCTGTCAAAGGTTTTGTTTTGCATTTAAATTGATTTTTTTGTATCAAAGAGATGTTGCTGAGGTTCAAGACTTCATCTAGTTTCAAAAATCTTGCTTTTCACCTTGTTCTCTAAGTGACAATGGGACTTCTCAGAAGATGGACTTGTGTCTTAGCATCTCTGAATGGATACCTGTAAAGCAAAGGCTGTCAACAACGCTTCACAATATCACAAACAGGGAGAGAGAGAAAAAGAACCAAGGACTGTGAAATCTTCAGAAGTAAAAGGAGATGGACTCAGGAAAAAACCCCACAGGCAGTGTCGTATCTGTAAAACACTTATGCCTGACTATGGCAAGGAAATGGGGCATTAAATTAGGTATAAACTAAACTGAAGGCACATTTATGTTGGCAGTGGACTTTGGTGTGACAATACCGTTGTGAGTATAAAGCGGTAAAATAACAGCCCTTGTCCAGAAGTAAACAAAAGGAGGCTATGCATCTGCCAAATGCTTTGTAGTGAGGTAGAAGGAATTTTAGAGCTGAGAATCTGCCTGAGACATTAATCAGCAGATTGATAAACAGTAAAGCATACAAACACCTACAAGATACGTAGGGGCAAATAGATTTCTGGGTGGCCAAAACAAAAAACAAAGCCACAAGGAGAACTTCAGGGTAGAGAATTATCATCTCATACAGTTGTACATTTCTTCTTCACATAGTGAAAACATGAAGAGCTCAAGTAAGAGAACCAGAGAAATGCTTATCACCAGTGTGGCAGAATACAGAATCCATTGAACTAAAAAAATTATATGAAGCATAAAATAAAAGGGAGTGACATAATTAACTAAAATATGGAAGAGTTAAAAGAAACATGTCTAGAAAATCTTGGAGCAAGTAGAAAATATAAGGCTTAGCCAAGAAAATTTTGGTATATAATATTATGACATTTTTGAAATCAGCATATCAAGAGACTTTGTTCACAAACACTGTAGGAAAATGTCAAAGCCAACCAAAGAAAACCCTTCCTTTGATATCCTTTTACAGCTGGGAAAGGATCTAAATTTACAGGCTGAAATTCTGCCTCTGTTGATCTCTTGTGTGATTTTTGCTGTTTGATGCAACTGTTTCCAGAATTCCCTCCAACCAGCATATTCCTCTAGGATAGAGAATTCACTTTAACTTCCAGTTTGGTATCAGTATTCATCAGTGAGAAAATGACATCACTCTTCTCTCTCTTAAACCACAGGGAATTGCAAGGCTTTGCCTGGAAGCATGTACTTTAGACATCACTATGAAAGGGCTGTTGGGATCATCTCCTCTTTAAGGCTGCAGTGAGGCCAGTCTAGCATCCTGGCTATGACTACAAAGCCAAATGAACCATCTGAAAGAAATATTTCATGCTGCCAGGTCATTATTTCAAAAAGAAAAGCTGCTTTTTTCTCTTTAGAGCAATAACTGGCACTCATAAAATCAGCTAGTCAAGTTTTATAGGGAGAATTCATGCATTCTATTACCCTAGTTGGTACATTTCTGAAAATCAAAGAGAAAAGCCATGACATCCTCGAAACTTTATTTGGGAGAAACTAAGGTTTAGACACAGAGAGTCTTTGTTGTTGACGCTTTCTTTCCCCAGCTATATCACTTGGCCCAATAGAATTTCTCCTGTTCTGCAAACATTTTCTGCTTATATCTTTATATTATGAAAGCTAGAATAACTCTGCAGAAATGTATGGCGTAGATTTATATCCTTCCATATTTTGCTACCACGGTATGGAGTTGTATTTAGCCTGGTGATGACCTAAACACTCCTCGCTTTCCTAGTTTTCAACATCAGTAGTCTCCAGAGTTACATTTTGGAATTCAGTGCTCCCAGTATTGTAGCATCTAAACTAAAAGTCCTATCCCTAATGTTTCACAAGAAAATGAATGAAGTGACAGCAAGTGATTGAGGAAGAACTCATAAGTAGAAACTAACTTTCAAATTCCTGCTAGGTGGAATTTGAATTATGCCTTGCTGCCTGGGGATTTATATACCTTCAGATAAATGTCTAACTTCACTCTGATTCCTATTGATCTCTTTAGACCTTCAGGTGGTTTTGTGACAATAAGCTCCACATGCAGCTTACTCTGTATAAAAATCACTTTTGATCAGTTTTGATCTTATTGCCTTTCTCTGTCATTTAAGTCTTTCATTCTTGCAGTATGAAAGTAGAAAGTGGAGCACCTGACAATCATTTTCCTACCCATGGTTTTGTATATGTTTCTCCTAAACACAATGCATTCTTTTTGCTGTCTCTTCCTAAAGGGGTCTTTTAACTTTTAGTTCATCTTTCCTAAAAGCTTTCTCTCTGATTGTTGTTGGCAAGGTGATGATCAGAATTCTTTTCTGTACTCTAGACCACAGTTATATGGTCAGAAAAAACACATTTTTCTCTGCCTTTGTAGTGTTTTGACTACATCAGTGCTCAGCAGATCTTACTACTGGGTTTTCCATGAGAATTTTTTTCTTCCTCTCTTTTCCCTTGCAACAAATTTAGACTTTTTGTCACCAAGCACAGTTATATTTGTTGATTTTGAACTTTGCTTTGTGTTCTATCTTCTTCCAGGTCTGTTAGTACTCCTTGAAATCTTTTATTTACTGATTTTTCTGAATAAGTTTGTGCATCTTTAAGGATTTTTCCTTCAATTTTTTCTACTTTTCCTACATTATTGCTAAAGTATGACTCAGCAGTCCCTATGTTAATCTATTACTAGCCTTTAACTTTTATTAACCTTTTTGAACATTTAGCCTTAAATTTTTTTGTTCCTAATTGTTTTGAATGACAAAAATTTTACCTCTCTCTTACTCATTTCTGACTTCTTTCAGCTGGTACACATCTCCCTGGAACCTACCAAATGTGGCATATGTAATCTTGTATGACTAGGAGAACAAGTCTTTAAGAAGCCTTTGAGAAGGAAGAATTAGAGAATTACACACCAGTCAGCCTTGCCTTTGGTCTGGAATAGCCATGGAACATGTATTCTTTTAATCCATTTCCACATATATGTGTTTCTCCTGTCACAGGATAATTGTGTCTTTCTTCAATGGCAGCCTGGAAATTTGTCAGTCTTTCTAAGGCTGACCTTGCCTTACTTGCACAGAGGTGAATATACCTCTTTAATATTCTATCCCATTTAAGTTTCAAATCCAAGGTTATGTTAGATTTTTTCAGCTAAACAGAACTCCTTAACCCTCAGCAGATTCTGTGTTATGGTCTCCTAGTCTAAAAGTACGATCTTAGCTTCCTACACCTGGATGTATAATTTTAATATTGACTATTTAATTGTTCTTTCAGTAAGAAATGAGATCACTCTGTCCTGATATCATTGTTTATTGCACTATGGATATTTTCATTAACCATGAATTAATCATGAAAGGTTTTCCTTGCAATTAGCAATGAAATGGTTTAATACTCTTAGACCTGATTTTTCAGATCCTTGTAAGGTGATTTCCTTTGAAACAACTCTCTACAGAGTAGTTAGGCTGTTTTGTATGCACTGCAAAAGTGTTTTATTGCCATAGTATAGCTCCATACATTTTTCAAAAGAAAGCATCATGTCATATTAAATCAAATATCCGTAAAAGACTGTTAGAGCTGCTCTTTTAAATTCATCAGTCCTTTGGGGAACTTCGGCCAGAGTGTGAGGCTGACATGGTCTATAGGGATGGCAACATTACAGTACTTCTTATCAGAGTGATGACATTTTATAGAACTTTGAAAAAAATCCCCAGTTTAATTATTTCCTTCCAACCTGCTGTGATTATGAAAGACTCAAACTGAGAAATCAACTGTTACAATTATTTAGCATCATAAGCTGAGACTCAGGCTCTGTGAGGACTATGCAATGCTTTCTTTTGGGGGTGTCCTCTGGTCCTTGCTCTTAGGACTGGGGACTTGACTGAAGCACACTGTGCTTCCTTCTGCAATGGGCAGCTGTGTTTTCCTTCCCATTAAAAGAGTGACAGGAGAGTGGCAGTAGAGGGAATACAAATCAAAGTCTCAAATTATATTGAATCAGGATTACTGGGCACTGGAATGCTGCAAGCTTACTTGGCTGCCAGGCTGACCAGCTTGTGAGTGAGGAGATTCCAGGGAAACATCAATATTTTTGTCCTGGGCATCCATCCCAAAGACACTCCCACTCACCTCCAAGCAGTACCTGTCACATACATCTCATCCAGTTTGGGAATACAACCCAAAGAATGAGGAAAAGTGGTGACTCCAAGCACAGGTGAATACGTTCCTGCCTGTGGTTTTTTCCTTGCCTGACACATCAGGAAGCGTACTCCCCCATAGGGAGTGTTTGTAAGGTTAGGTTCTCAAGTCCTACTGCTTTGCCTATGACTTCACATCTCAGTAATGAGTAGTTCCACAGTGGCCATAATGCATAATACATTGATAATAGCAACACATGTATCATTAGACTTCCTACTTACAGTATTTGTCATAATCCTTAAATCACATTTTCCCACAAATAAATAAAACCTAGCAATAGATAATTTCAGGCTTTTATGTCAGAAGTGCACAAAAAGCTATAGTTCTTTCAACACTTGGGTTTGTTTATTTTCCCAAGTACTCTTTTAATATTTTGAGAGGTAAAGCATTAATGTAAACCAGTGACATGGCTGTCAGTTAACTTTTAATGTATTTTGATGGAGAGAGGTAGAAATGCATCACTGAATAAAAAGAATTTATCTGAAGTACTGTATGCCCAAGGTGAACATAAAACACCCTTTTGAACCAGTGGTAAATAAAAAATGCAGAACTATTAAAGAGAAGCAGAGCTGTGAAAAAGTTCTGCTAGATCATGTATTTAGGGAAATACAGATGACAACTGGAAAAGATTTTAATGGTGCACCTATCATCTGTGAAGGCAATGGATGACAATGGAAAGCAAGATAACAGAAAGGTAAATTTATTTCTCACAGTAACAAGTTCTGCTGCACTTCTGCTGAAGCTAATAGTTTACAGTTAATCCAGACACGGTAATTTAACTGCAATACTGCATTATAGGGGTTTGAGCGCTGTACTTGACATAGAAATGTAAGATATTTTTAGCTCTGAGCTATAAAAGGAAAGAGCAAATATAGAAAGTCTGCAACTGAACTAAGTCTGAACCACAACAGCTTTGCAGGCTGCAAATCCTGCCAGTTCTGGCTGGAAAAAAAGACACTGACTGCTGGAAGACTCAGGACAAACTTGAGACAAGATAGTAAAAGTTTATCATGACATGCAGTCATTCTACATAGATCAAAGTTTTCAGGGGTTTACAGTACATTGACATTATAGATGGACCTAATTTAATTTTTTAAAAGGAATCGGTTGCCCAGGGAGTTTGGAGTTACCATCCCTGGAGGTGTTCAAGAGGTATTTGGATGTGGTGCTGGGTGATGTGGTTTAGGGGTTACAGGGACAGTGACAGGTTAAAGGTTGGTCTGGAGGATCTTAAAGGTCTCTTCCAAATTTGATGATGCCATGGTTTTACGATTCTATTTTATTTTTGTTGCATCCACCCCAACAGGAATTACATAAGAACAAAAGAATAATTTCTTCAAAGAGAGAAATTTAGGTGGCACACAGAGGAGTTAATATGTTCATAGATTTAGATGCCCTTAAAAAGACCGAGGAAGACAGCATAGCAGATTTATTTTTGCACATCCAACACCTTTGTTGGAAAATCCTGTTATACTGGATGCCCAAGGAATTTCCCTGGAAAATATATTAGTGCCATTACTAAGATTTACAGAGTTGATGCCCTAATCTGGAAGAAAAATAATGAGGTTATGTGATAATAGGATGTAAGTAACTTTGAAACTAACAAATCTTAGTGGTCTGGAGTTAAAAAAACAATCAACTGCAGCACAGAAATTTTCCTTTCAACAAACTGAAGTAACTGAGAGGCTCATAATTCCCTAGTTACCCTAGAGGAACACATCCATGTTTTCGTAAAATTTTATTATGACTAGGAGGTTCATAAGCTATGCTAAGAGTGAAATAATAAAAAAGTATTAGTGACACAATTGGGCGTCAATCTGTGTCCTCTGGTAAAAAAAGGAAGGTGTACAGACATTTGTGGAAAGAGGTAATTCTTTCGGTGAATGTGTTTATTGACCTGGGAATGACTCATGCAAAACTGCCCGCTGAAAAAGGACTGCTTGCTTTAAATAATTTTAAGAAATTGAGGAATGAAAGAAGACATACATTCATGTCTTGGAGTATTAGGACAGTAAGCACAAGGTTCCGTTGTCCCTCAGTGCCTCAAGAGGGGCTGAAGCAGTGCTATGCCTTTACCTCGCTGGCCAGACTGCCCACAATGTTCATCGACTCCCCTGAGTTGGAAGAGACCCATCAGGGTCACCCCAATCCTAGCCCTGCACAGGACACCCCAAAAATCACCCCAGGTGCCTGAGAGCATTGTCTGAACACTCAGATGGGCTTGGTGCTGTGCCTGCTTCCCTGGGGAGCTTCTTCAATTCTTAGTGGCTTTCCCTCCGATAAAAAGATTATATGATATTCTAACACTCATCGTAATGTAATTATCTATTTAATTATCTATTTAATTATCTATTCCAGGAAAAGATCCCATGTTTTCAGTTGCCGGCTACATCTTAAAAGTCTTTTGCAAAAACCAAAGCAAGGCATAAACACTTCAGAATGGCAAGAACAGAAACACTCCTAAATATCATAGATTTGATAAGTACTATAGGGGAACAGGAAAAATATCCAGCATACATTAGAATAAGGATTCCTCATTTTTCTAAGGATGTTTTTGCAACACATTCATTTCATGAGAGGATCTTGAAATACTAAACAAACTGATTAAGAGTTATTTTTATTTTGCAGCTGGAGAAACTGAGGAACTGCCAAATTTGACCCTTACCCAAAGTTACACAATAAATCAGTGGAGGCAATTGTAAGAAAAACCAACTTTATTCCCTATAAATCTGTATCTAAATTTACGTACATTTTATCACAATGTTTATCTGGAAAATAATTGTTGGCACAATAAGTAACAATCAGCACTGGAGCAGCTGTGGTGTTAACAATTGTTGTTCCACAGAAAGTAAGGATTTAAAAGATATTTGTAAGCCAGTTCATCCTGAGAAATTACAGCAGCACACATGCACCTTCATAAAATTCTGTTATAGCTTAGAGGACCCATACTAATATTTATTATAGCTATTAGGCTTCATAATTTTGAGAAATGTAAAAATCAAGCTATTGATCTGTGGGACTAAAATAACTGAGTTACTAGAAGAGTTACCTCTTGTTTTTCTTCTGATGATAGAAGTTCATTAAGAGTGGAAAATACTTAATCCCTGCTTGTCATGACGTTTAGCTAATTATTGTGTCATTAAATAGTGATTCAGCCAGAAAAGTTCATTTGTTTCTTCCTTCTCAACTGGAAGAACTTGAAACCTTATGCAATGAGAAAGTGAAAGCTGAAACTTTCTTCTCAGCATCCCACTCCTTGTTACTCACATTTCCCAACACGGGGGAGAGATGTATTTCCTTCAAGGAAGGAAGGAACATTTAAGATATGAATGAATACAAATATGAAAAGCAGGAAACCAACCACAGCTGTCAGTACAGAATTTATAGAGCTGCAACTCTGCTGGGGTAATATCAGTCAGAGATGCAATCACCTGTGAAAGGAATTCCTGCAGACCTGAGCTCAGAAATGAGACATTAGCTATGTTAGTACCCAGCATTTGTTCTGAAGGCCTGGTGGTTGAAGAACAAAGCCTCTTTCCTTCCCAGGTTGCTTCCCACAATGCTAGTTTCTACAGTCCAGAACAATTATGAGCAAGATACAAAAAAGCTGCCAGTAGCTTGTGAGTGGAACAGTCTCACTTCTTTCTGCCCTTGCCTATTTCCAACATAAATAAACATAAAAATAATAATTTGCCAACAGCTTCCCTCCTGCTGTAGGGAAATGTTTCATGTTTGGTTGGAATAATTAACTGTCTTTTTGTTATTTTCTACCACCATATGCTGCTTCCCTGCTCTGTATTTGCAGCACTTCAGACCAGCTCCCAATTTTGCAACACTGGGAGTTGGTTGTGGAAGGTGTGTAGAGAAAGGGGAAGAGGGGAAAGGGGATCTTTTAAAATTCCACCTTAACTCTGAAAGGAGAACTTGGGGCCGCAAAGGTCTGCTTTTGCAGCTATCATTGAAGTAAAAAACCATTTACTTTTAACTGGGGACTGAGTGGCTAAAAAAAAAAAAAGAGCCAAACTAATTTTAATTATTTATTGTGTTCCAGTTCTCATGACTGATTCTGTTTTAATTGTATTTTTAATTAACTGCATTGATTGCAGTGGACTGTACACTTCCCTCACAGAACTGCTGACTGGCTTAGCTTCCATTTTGTTTTACTTCAACATCAAAAAAGGAAGCAAGAGAAGGCAGGTTTTTCCAGGGAAAATGAAGGGTCTTTTCTGCATTTTGCTGGTGAATATTGGCGCTTATGAAGTTAATTTTAGGAAGTTTTTGTTAGCAATTTGTTACTCCATGAGTAACTCTGGTTTTGCATGGGTTACAATATGATAGTTCTGTTTCCAGGTTATGATAACTGGACAATATTTTATCTTCCGCTGCTGCTCAGGGATGGGCTAGGTGGGAGTGGCAAGAGGCAAGTTCCTGGCACAGCGCTGCCTCCATCTCTGCTCTGTTGGCACCCCACTGTGGGTCTGTCAGGTCAGCTCGGGGCACGGGGGCAGCTCCTGCCCTGTGTTCTGGGCACCGTCCTGTGTCGTCAGGCTCTGCTCATGCCCTCCAGCCTCTGACTGCTCACAGCTGCTACTCCTCTGAATCCTGCTCTCTTACCAGCTCTCCAAGTTTTCCCCTCGCAAAACTATGAATCAGCTTTGAGTCTCCAGAAATAGGATGTGTCTGGTGCTTTCCACGCGCTCGCAGCACCGCGCGGCACCGCAAGAGGAGCGAAGGTCTGGCTGGCTGCTGGAGAAATAAGTGGTTGTGAACCAGTTTCTGAATCCTCAATAGCTGCTCATTTTAGCTGTGTTCACACAGCGGGTTTTTGTTACTACAGTTATCCAGGGAATAGCTGTTCTTTGGGGGAAATATCTCTTCATTTTTAACAGAGCAAGTGTAGCTGTGCGAGCAGGCCTGGTATTTATTCCTCTTTCTCTTTTGTTTAAAATGTTCTCTCTCTCCAAGCAGGGAGCAGAGGGCTGGGACTGCCATACCCCTGATCATTCTTGCCCAACTGACATCAAATATTAATGCAAACAGCTCATAAGCTTGACAGATACAGATGTGATTTGAATAATTTAATTTGTCTTTGCAGGTATTGAATTTACTGTCAGAAATTGAGAGCTGTTGGCCAACAGTGTCACAATGGATAGCTCTACAGACTACAGTCTAGGAGCCAGTTGTTCAACAATAGGTGCTCCAACACTGTTGTATCCAGCTTCCTTGGGTTAAACATTAAGTTCTGACCAACGTTTGGAAATTCCCTTTTGGTAGTGAGAAAGGAAAGGGAGTTGGATGTAGATACAGTGCTGGTTTGAGGCATGGAGACAACGGGATCTTTAATCAATTTCTGTCCATTCTAGGTACTAAGTGTGACAGAAAAAAAAAACATTTAAAGACTTTTAAACTAAGAGTGATTTTCAATACAGGAAAGCTTTCTTTAAACTTGATAAGTACCTGCTTACTTTTGGGAAATCAACATCTTTGAAATTTCAAAAACATCCTCTCAAGAGTATTACACAGGAGCATAAACACACTACTGTAGTTTCCAACTTAGATAAAGGAACAGAATTGCATGCTTTCTTTACTCTCTGTTGATAGAAGGCAATGGTGTCTCAAAATAAATCTGCATCTTGCTATTAATGAATTTTCTTGGTACCCCTGAGACCCTGGTCACAACTAAGGGTTATGAGCTACCCTCTCAATAAGACTTTCCAATCAGTTTTGCCTCTACCTTTTAATATTCACCCCCTTATCTTCCCAGCTTACTTTTGAGAATATAGGAGACTGTTTTAAAGCCAAGATTTATGGCATCTACTTCTTCTTCCTTAACCACAAGGTGTTTTTCCTGTCACCTAAAGCTCCTGACACTGAAGAGTTTCATCTGAAAAGGTCAAATTTAAGCTACTTTGCAAAGAGGACGTTGTTGAAACAAATGCCTGAGCTAGTCTGTGAAAATACAATTTTTTGTGTGTTTTATGGAAAAATATGTATTTTATAAATATAAAATAGGTTCCCAAATGGGATCCTGCTTCTCCTTGTCCAACCTGAGGTCAAAACCAACAACTCCTGATATTCTGAGACATAAGTGATGTTGTTGGGGCAGCTAGGCTTAATTTCCACATTTACTATAAAAATCTTTTAAACCACCCCATAATTTGTAAAAATTTCTGTTCTTTGAATTTGTTGGTCTCAAAATTTTAATACTACATTTTCTGATGAGAGACTAAAACCCATGGATCACCAAACCCACAGAGAAAACAGAGTAATGCAAATGCAGCTATGATAGATTAATGCAATTCTGATTCCCTCTTTTCTGTCCCCAAAATGCTTGCTGTAATGGGTTCATATTAATAAATAAACTTTTATTTTACTCCAGTTAGATATTAGAACACAGTGGGAGTGTGGGAGAAAAGTTACATCTATGTTTCTATTAATTGCATGCAGTACATCACTGAGCAGAATTTTAATAGGGCTGAAAACCTTACAACGAGTGGGGAAAAATATCAGTCACTCACAACTGAAAAATAAATCAGTGCAACCTCTGGCTTAGGGCAGTGCCTTGCAGTTTAATCTTTTCTTGGTAGAGTTCAGAGATTTTCACTATGTGGACCAAGAAAATACCTGTGTTAAGTATTGCATACGGCTGTGTGAGAGAGTCAGTGCACACCCAAGTCTTTGCTTTTCGGATATGCCACAGCCACGCTATGGCAGAGCAAAACCCCACATTTTGTAAACGTGACAAACTCAGGCTGCCAAATGAAAGAAGAAATGAAAAATTAGTTGAAGCACCTTTAAAATCTTTGTCATAAATAACACTCGTAGACCAAAGCTGGACCAGAAAAGAGAGATCTGTTAACCTTTTCTACCTCTTGCTCTTTCACCTTCCCTTGCCTGGCTTTACAGTTTTCAGGCGTCTCTGCTGATGGTAATTGTTCTAAGGCTTCCATTACTCTGAAAGTACCATGTCTTTCTAAAGGCATCCAAAGGTAAAGAGTACAATTGAGGAGTGTTTTTCAAACTCAAAGGAATGAGAAAAGTCATATTAACAAAAATCTCTAGGAAAGGAACACTAAACGTTTCTGATTGCAAATATCACTTTCCTGTTGCATGTGCCAAAAGATACTGAAATCAATGTGAACTGCATATGGTCAGGATTTTTCTCTATCTGGGTAGCTGCTCCTCTGAAGGCAAATAGTAGATTTGGCTGGAAAATGATTTTGTTTTCCCATTGAAGTTCTGAATCCTGTGAAGAAATTCACCATTATAATATTGGGGTTTTTTTCCTTTATACAAATATCTCCCTCCTGACTCACTTGCTGCTCTCCTTCTCTAAAAAAGAAGGGGTGGGAGGGCAGAAAAGGTAGAACAACTGAATTAAAAACCTTAACCACAAAAATGTAACCTTTATGGTGAAACACTTAATTTCATTGAAAACACATTCTTGTTATTGGGAAGCAGCTCAGACTGTCTACTTTAGCCTGTCTTGAATAAATAGCTTATTCTTTTGAGCACTGTAGACATCTATGCTCCGTGAAGAAGATTTTGATCTAATTTGTATTTGATGAGCTGGGAAGCTGTAAATGACCATTTGCGTCATCTTGGGAACATTGTAGCTTTATGCAGTGTTTGATGAGACAAAGGATCCATTAGTGACCCAACGGAGGTGTTTAAGAGCAGGCAAGGAGAACTCTCTAAACACCATCTGCTCATACTGTTCCTTGTAAAACAGTGTCACATCTGCTGCTCTAAAAGCATTATGCTGATCTCTCCTACAGTAGACGGCTGCTGCGCTCCTCTCAGCTCTGGAGAAAGGACTCAGTGCCACAGTACTGGGACAAGAGGTGTTAACTATAGATGAAATTGCACATGGCCTGCTTGGCTTCCATGTCTTGTGACTGAACCATAAATGGCACCGAAAAAAATAAACTAAGGAGAGGATTCAGCACTCTGCATTTAACTGGTGAAACTGGATTTTTGCTCTGGTACATCTTGCCTGAGCTTGGTTGCTGCTGGTACCACTGA
The DNA here is from genome assembly GCF_015227805.2 of Hirundo rustica. Taxonomy (NCBI): domain Eukaryota; kingdom Metazoa; phylum Chordata; class Aves; order Passeriformes; family Hirundinidae; genus Hirundo; species Hirundo rustica. The sequence goes on along the minus strand of NC_053455.1, from coordinate 11,651,891 downwards.
TACTACTGCATGCTTCAAGCCTAACAAGGCTAAATTCTCCCAGAGATTGAGAAGATATTTGATATAGCTTGATTGGTGGAAAATGAGATTTGTCTTTGATTTCAGAAGAAATGAGCTCAGAAGGTACTACCATTTCCATTGGCTGTCAGATTTTATAGCTTAGAGTATTAGGCTGCCTGACACCTCTGAGGTGCTATAAAGCTAATTTACCTACCCTGGAAGCTCCAAGTGTACAAGTGTATGCACGGCCATACATTTGCAGTACTACTCATTACTACTATACACAGAGTGACCATTTCATAATAGTGGTGTGCAGGAAAACAACATTGGTATCAGAGGAGAGAGGTTATAATGATGCAATAGAAATCAATGGAAGTACCAAGGAAATGCAGCCCAAGATAATTAAAGATTTAGTACTTGGCTTTCCACACCCAAATGCAATTCTTAGGACCTGAGATTCTTGCACAGTGTTGCCAGACACTGAGACAGTTGTCAGGAATCTGGAGATGAAGGAAAAATAACAGAGTGAAGTTGTTAAGGTGTATGCTGCTTGCAGTTCAGTGGCTATGCTCACTTTACATAATAATGAGTTTAAACTAGTAAGTCTTAAAACTATTTTATTTGCCTGGTATCTCTGAATGGAGAAAAGAAATGGACACCATCTTCTGTCAATCAAGTTTATGGTAAAAGTATTAAACCATCTATTTTGATACCCATTTTGAGAAAAAAATGCTAAGCTACTGACAACCTGTTGGTCACCTCCAATTTGCAAAGCAGAGGGGAACAAACTGTGCAGCCCCATGTGGAATACCAAGAATGGCAAGAAAGAGGCCAGGGTGTCAGGAAAGGTGGCCATGGAGCATTTTCCACTGTATGGTGTATGTATGTATGAGACTCATAAAAAGCCCTAACAACATGGTCTGTCATGTAGTTATCATGCTAAAGAACTGAAGCATCTGATGTAGTTCACTTTCTTACTTTCCTCTGATAACCTAGAGATACCACAGCTTCATAATATCAGCTATTGAGGGTAGTTCTACATTGGCTTACCTGAATGAAAGAGCAGGAACAGACCAGAAAATAGGACACTGGAAGACTTTTCAGGTATTTGGCTGCTAGCTTGATCACTGAACTGCGCAAGGCACCTCATTACCCTTTCCCTCTGGTCCCACCTCTCACTATTTCTCTTTCAGCATATTGCTTGCATGAATCAGTGAAACAATATATACTTTCCATTATAATGTATTTGAACCCAAATCTTACTTGTAAACATCACTGTGCCATAAATAGAAATGAAAGATTTGGTATTCATCCAAGAACAAACAAATGCCTATTTTTACATCATGGTGTCAGGCTGGAAGGGCTGAAGGAGGACTCAAAACCTTATAAAAAAGAGCTTTGACCTAGAGCAACAAAATCTTGTCTGCTCTTTCAGCAAAATTTTGAGTTAGTACTCAGGTGCCCTAGAAAATGAGAACCTAGAAACTGCCCTAGAAACTTTCTTTTAGAATGGGAGATTGGTTGCATTTTCTACTGCTGTGGAATTCTACCACAGCTTTTGCATGACAGTCTTTCTCTGTTCCTACAGATTTCATAGTTTTCACAGAATATTCTGAGTTGGAAGGGAACCACAAGGATCTTTGAGTTCATCTCTTAAGAGAATGGCCCATATGGGGATCAAACCCCTTCAAGCCTGTGAAGTTCAGGTGTGTGAGGCTGTGATTTCTAAAGATGCTTATGCACCTTCAGGGAGCTATCCCTGTGCTCAGGCATTGTCATACAAGGAAAGCTGTAATGAACAGCAGGAATCCTTGTGAATAATAAACAGAAATAAAGAAGGAATTAATATAATTTTCCTTGTTTATGTTAATGTCTGTGACACTGTGCTTCAGTGGCTGAGTATAGGGTTCCTTAGGAATTAAACAGCCTACCCAGATTAAACATGAACCTTTGAATCTCCTCAATATCCTACATAAATGTCTACTCTGGTTATATTTCTTCTTTCTAGCTATTAAAATAATTTCTTGTGAGAGGGATGGAAAAGGGTGTTATTCTTCCTTGTGCTTCATTCATCTGCCTAAGAATGTCATCCTTTGTAACAGGGCAATTGTCCCCTTCTGTCTCAAGGGCTATAGAAATTAAATCCTTTAGGGCATACATTGCTTGAAATCAGAGTAAGAATGAGTACTTTGTTATGAACTGGTTACAGGAGGGAATTGAATTGCTTATATGGGGTCAAAGTTTGGCCCTTGAGACTGAATCACACAGGAGGGAGTATGACTGCACAGTGACTCTCCAGGTGGCTGAAGCACCAGCCTGAGCCAGGTGATGTCTAGGAAATAAGCACTTGCTGTTGCATCTACCTTCACTGGTGAAGATTTGCAGGTCCAGCAAATTATTCTGACTTGAGGTTTAGCAAAGTGAAATGCAAGGTCCTACAGCTGGATCAGAGCAATCCCAGGGACACCTACAGGCTGGGCAGAGAATTGATTGAGAGCAGCCCTGTGGAGAAAGGCTTGAGGGTGGTGGTTGATAAAAAACTCAATATGAGCCGGCAAAGTGCGCTCAGAAAAACAACCCAACCCAGAAAAACAACCATGTCCTGAGCTGCATCCAAAGGAGAGTGGGCAGCAGGTCAAGAAGGGATTCTGCCTTTTGATTCTGCCCTTGTGAAAACCCACCTGGGCTGCTGCATACAGCTCTGGTGTGTCCATAAGAACAAGGAACCGTTGGAACAAGTCCAGACGGGGCCATGATGATGCAAAAAAGAACTGGAGCATCTTTGTCTACAAAGACAGCCTGAGGAAATTTGGGCTGTTCAGCCTGGAGAAGAGAAGGTTGCATGGAGAACTCACAGCAACAGTACAGCAACTGAAGGGACTACAGGAAAGCTGGAGAGGGCTTCATTATGAACTGCAGCGATAGTACAAGGAATACAGGGTACAAACTGAGAGGAATAAACTTCAAGGTGCAGTGTTCATGGTTATCAGTTATCTGTGTTATCTGTTGTCTGTATAAGTTACCAGTTCTATGTATCAATGTTATTTGTTTTCTGTACCCCGAACCCCAGTTCTCTACCAAATGTTGTACATCCCCATCCCCAAGACTCCACAGTCCCTTCCCAGTTTCCCCCAAGACCCCGAAACCCCTTACCTTGTTCCAAATTAAGCCTCCGCTACTCCCTTTTTGGTCTACCAACCCACTGAAGCCGCCTGCGCCTCGTCTGCCGCTCCCCACCTGTCAGCCATGGCATTGACACTGCCTGCTTCTTACCAGCTCCTCCCTGCCTGCCTGTCAACCCAGAGGCACTGCCCACTTCTCGTGTATTCCTCGCCTGACACCACCCATTATGGAAATCAGGCGACTCCCAGGGTGCCCTGCTCAGACAGAAGCGTGGTGGATACTAACAGCCCCTAATAACGACGAGCCAACATAAACTGCAAAGGAATGAAAGGCAGCATGGGGTGAGGAAAGTGCTCAGGCATCCACAGGCTACATCTAATGATTCTCTAAGTTCTCACCCAGATCTAAGAAGCACTCGCAAGGAGACACTCCCAGACTGAAAGAGACTAGAGCGAGTTCCTAGGAACTTCCGCGAGGCAAGGCTCCCGACTCTGCAGCGCACGCGGCAAAGTCGTCGAAAACCTTCTCCTCAGCAGTGCCCATCGGGAGCAGCAGTGGTGTAGGCATTCCCCCAAGCCATCCCTAATTAATAAAGGCTATTAAAGGAGTTAAAATGATCTCCTGCCCAGTTTATTTCCAACACAAACCAACAGAGTAGAAATTTAGGTTAGATATTAGGAAGAACTTCACTGTGAGGGTGGTGATGCACAGGAACAGTTTTCCCAGAGAGGTTGTCAATGCCCCAGCCCTGGCAGTGTTCAAGGCCTGGTTGGGTGAGGTCTTGAGCAATGTGGTTTAGTGGAAGGTGTCCCTGTCCATGGCAGGGGGGATTGGGACTAGATGGCCTCTAAAGGTCCCTTCCACTTCTTAAAATTCTTAGCTCAGTTCCCCAGAGCCTGGTGCTAATAATGTTAAGGTTACAGGTTTGGTGCCTGTGCAGGCCTTCACTTAAGAGCTGGTCTTGATAATCCTTGTGTGTCCCTTCCAACATGGAATATTCTGTGATCCAAGTATATTGGGGTGTCTAGGGAATGATTATGAGAATTATGAGGAGTCTATGGCTCCATAAGCATGGTAAATTCACGTGGAGCATGGCCAAATTTCTGCCCCTCACCACCAACCTTATTCAGTCTTAGTTTACAGTATGTGAAATCCTAAATTCCAAAATGTAGAAGTGGCACTATCCCAACCTGAGCTTGGCTTTAAGACAGCCTCTGCAGCTTAGTAAGCCATTTATATTGATCAGGTTTGCTTATATATATTTTGTGTGATAATGACAGGGTCTTAGGTGAGAAATGCAAAATTCCTTAGTTTATGTATACATATAGTTGCAATGGTGAGGTCAAAAATTGTTTCTAAGACCACTTGCACACAGAATGTGTACTACCAACAGTTTAATGTAAGGTGGAAAGATATAGCTCTTCTAAGAAAGAGATTGATTTCCTGTGACCAAGAAAAGTCAATGTCTAATGTTGTTCATATGATTATTGTGTAGGTAAGAGTAGGTGTGTGCAGTTGAAAAGCCAGAAAGTAGATCCTCATATGTGTATTACTGAGGTTACTGAAATGTAATTTTCAGGTTGAATCAAACGGTAAGGTGGTGCAGACTTACTCAGGTCTGAAGTCAGACTCCTGTATGATTATTTAAGAATTAAATTTTAACCTGTATTTTTTCCTAGAACAGACATAGTGGTATATAAAGGTTTCCTGAAGGCATTGGTTACTTGGAACAAATGTATTTGAGATAAAATATGTATTAAAAGACACAGGCTAATCTCCTTTCATACCTGGATTTCTTTGAAACAAAAAAAATATATTGTCTGGATCTATCCACATTTCTCTCTGTATTGATCTGTTCTTTGACATATTCTGACAAGTATATCTTTCCAGTTCTTAGAAACTTTCCATTGTGTACAACTCTTTTCAGACATATCCTGCATTTTTCAGCCCACTTAACTGGTCATATCATTTCAGTCTGGAAGTATGACATAGTCTCACTACATTGGTGTGGATCCAGAGGTTTGCTTTCATTTAGTTAGGGCATTTTCCTTTCCTGCTTATTTGTCCAGTGACTTCAAATTTAGATCAATACATAGGACTGAAAAATTATTTCATCCTGCTGGCCTGGTTACTGAAATATTTAGACCACACCAAGGTCATGTCCATTGTATTTTGGAATTACTTTCTACCTATCACAATTCCCTTTGACTTCAGTCACACAATGAGGCATCTTTTTTTCCTTCTAGCTGTCCAGAAATTCCTCCGCATACATCTACAATGGCGGCTGGGTTTTTTTGTGAGATTTCATTTCAGCAGCAGCTGTTTACAAACCAGTAGATACTTGGGGCAGAAATTGAACATTTTGACCAGTCCTGAGAAGCCTAAAAGTTGAAAATCACTTTAGTGGGTCTGGATCCAATCAACGGTAGTACAGAGGGAGTTGTGGACACCTCAGGGGTCTTCAGAAAACAATAGACAGGAGGCAATGTCACAGCATTCATCTTCTGAGTCACATTTTTATTTTATTAGGTACAGCTTTTTTAACCTCAAACTTTCAGGCATGTTCTTTCATGCTCTTCAGGATGTGTTATTATACCTCTGCTATCCAGTTTTTATATTTAAGTCAGTGTAATCTTATAATTTCTTTCTCTCGAAGATTATCTTCTGTACACAAATAATAATTTGGCAACAAAATCATGGAACAGTTTTAGGCAATATTCTCCATGTGTATTGAAATGAACACTACAAAACCAAGAACTTTTAAAATAGCTTTACATTAATGACACCCAAGACCATACAGTTATGCTTTTGTTCCTTGCTAGGCATGCTTCAGGTGAGCACTTGGAACTAAATAAATTGTGCTGAAGTCAAAGTTTTTGAATGTAGGACACATGAATCTGTAGATGGGGCTGAAAATGTTTTAGTCTTGTATTTTGCCCTGCCACTCCATTTCTCATCTTGAGCTCTGCAATCGGAGGCATTGTTTGCTGAGGTAAAATATGTTTAATTTAAATGACTAGGCTTAGAGCAGGCTGATGCTTCAACTGGAGTAGACTGATGCCTACACTGTGTGGAATTACAGAGCGCTTGGCAGTGTTCACTCAGTGAGTACCCGATCGGTTGGAAGTTTCAATCTGCACATATAATCAAGTCCAGTGGAAAAGATGCTCTGACAGATGCTTAATTGAAAATTGAAAAAATCATATCCTGCCATGGGCTCAGATTGAAACCTCCTCATCCTTTTTTAGGACAGCTGACATTGTGGAGCTGTGACACAACACAGCATGCAAATTCTCTCTGTTTCGTTACCTTTCACCTCTTCTCCCTCTAGATATCTTTGATAGGTAGCAATTAAAGCATCCAAGGACATAAAATCTTACGATCATGTCGCTGAAGTTTAAATAAAATTATTAAGACTGAGGTATTTTCCTTTTTGCTGCAGTCCTCTGTGAAATGAATTAACTTTTTGTTTCTTTGTTTTTAAACTTGAATAGACTTTTTAAAGAATAATGCAGTTGTAATAGCTCCCGGTTTAGCAACGTCTGTGAACATGCGTATAGTCTTTACGAATAGTTCCTGGACCTTTATTGTTTTAGTGGAATTGCAAATGCTACTCTTGAGACATACTAACATATTGTATCAGCACAAGGTTTGGCAGTTCAGAATTCCAGACCAAGCCACACTAGCAAACAACTTCCCTTTGCCCTCCTTCACAGGCATAAATACCTCTTCCTCCTCCAAACAAAGACTCTCGTAATAAAAAATTAAAAGAATAAATATTTTTTTACCAGACCATAGAAGAAAGCTTCAGGGGTTTTTTTGTTTTGTTTTTGTTTTTAATGGGGTTTTCGGATGATTGGGGTTTTTTTAGCACATCAAAACAGAAATTATCAACTGATATATATTAATTCCAGACACACAAACATTAGCAACACTTTCAGGATGTCATACCTCTCAGTAGTACTTAAACACACTAACTGAGCATTCTTGTTTAGTGTAGAGATACCTGAGCAAGTTCTAAACTAGTGAGCTTGAATACCTGAGTGGTCTGTCACAGCTCTCTTCACCCTTTTCTGAGGGTACCTTGACTGTTTGCATCAAGCTGATCTGGTTATATACATGCTTCATTACAGTGCAGGAATAACCTTGTTTCATCTTGGAAAGCCATCTTCCAGACATCAAACTAAAAGGACTAAGGAACTCTATTCCCTTTTTCCTTCCTCCTATACCTTCTACAGCTGGTTTCTTGAACTACTAAAAATAAACATTCCCTGCTGTTCCCACCCTGAAGAAGAGTTTGTTTATGTGGTAAGAGCCCACCCAGGAAGACAGAAACACTTTCCGAATAGTCACATCAATGCATAAGTACTTGTCATATACCACCCAAAGAAAATATTTGAGAGAGCTCACCATGCTTGTACTTCTAGGAAGAGACGCAGATTTTGTGGCTGGCATCCCTTTGCTTTGAGAAATCATAATTTCTACTGGCAAGCCAGTAGGTCTTGTCCTGCATGAGACACCATTATCAAATGACCTGAGAGAGGGACTTGTATCCAGGGACAATGATTTCTCTAATTTGTGTGGTCGTGCTCCAGCCACGATGTCATCATTTCTCAGTGTTTCTGAGTCTACTTCTTCAGGGGTCTTCCCATCTAGAATGTTTTCTTTCCAGTTTTCAGGAGACTTCCTCTTGATATGAAAGTCATCTAGGCTTCTCACACTGGATGGAAAGTTATTTTTCAGTTTTGCAGCTCGGTATGCCCTCAGGCTCATGGGATCAAGAACTCTGAAAGTAACTTCATTAATAAATTGAGAGAATTTGAGTTTAGCTTCTATTTTTTCTTCCACAACAGACAATGAGCTTGATGATCCTTGACTCACCAAGCTCAAGTCAGATGTAGAGGAGCTGCTTTTCTTGTGAGTCTTCTTCTGCTTCTGGAGCTTTTGACTTGTGTTTCCCACTTCTGCTGGATATAGAGTAGAGTGTTCCAGTCCATGAGATTTTTCACCCCCTTTCTGACAGTGCTTTGATCGATGGGGTCGATAGCCTTCATCCTTATTTTTGCTTTTACCAAAGCTTTTAGCTTCTGACCTTGTGCTGCCCTGTAACTCAAAGCTGTCCTCACTGGAGCTGCAGCGTTTTGAGTAACTGTTCATTGTCAAATCTCCAGAGAGGTTGCTCTCTGCATCAGTTCCTACTTCTGGTGCACATGCAGCAGTGCATGCACTGCATGCTCTCACCCTGCCACCCCCCTCTTGCTTGTCTGGTGTTCCAGGCACAGCACCCTCTGGCTTAACTGGGGAAATGGAGCCTTTCCCTTTCAACAGTGACTCCATTTGCTTTAGAGTCTGTGTGTCAAATACTGTCAACTGGAAGAGGGATTCCCATAAATCCTCCTCTAAGTTGTAAGAAAACAGGCATGACTTTGGAAGGCATAACAATGCACCCACCGCATTTTGTCCCACATGCACCCCAAATTATGCATATATTTCATAATTAGATCAATAGAAAATTCTCATCATTTTAATTAACCGTACTAATGAACAGAATCTATAGATCATGCAAATTTTCCAAGATATTGAGTGTTCAGTGGATGAGCATGGGCTTTCATTGACCCAAAGCAACATATGATATATTCCTGTTTGTTGAACTGGAAACCAAACTACCGTGATGTAGATCAATTCTCACTATGTAAAGTCTGGGTTGGTTCTGTTTCAGGGCTTTTTAAAATCCAATAGTAGAGAAGGTCATGCTATATTGTCCTAATGCTACTAGTGTTTGCTGTTCTATTAAAAAAGTTAGTGACAAATCTGCTAGATCTGCTAGAAAAGCAAACAAAACCTGATTCTCACTTTCTACCTGTTTTTTTTTTTTGCCATAATTTTAATTCTAAAATATTTTTTAAAGGTTAGGATCTAAAGCAAGATGCAATATTTCAACATTGTCAATGAGCTTGGAGTAGTAAAGATAAGTTCTTTCAGTACCTTGTATGTGAAGCTCTTCTCATTTTTCACTGTCTTTACAGACAGACAAGTCTGGACTGTGAAGTGAAGAATTTCTATTTTGGGTTTGTATATGCATGAACCTAAGGACTAGTTTAAACAATATTAAAGACTATAGTCTGACTTTATAATCAGCATGGATATTTGTAGTGGCCTAGTGATGTGTTGCCACAGGAAATGACCAGAGAAAAGACTGAAAGATAAATCTGAAAAGGCATTTTTTGGGGTTTTGTTGCATCTCCTTATTTTAGCATAAGGGTGAAAGCAAGTGATTTACGCTTTTTTGCGTGGTGGGATTCAGACTCTGCTTACATCACTGTCAAATGCAGCAAACAGAGAAAGAGAAGAGAGTCACAAGCAGAAAACTGAGTGACCTCCCATAAACACAAGAGCACATTTAAAAATATCATGCATAGCTGACAGGTCAACAGCAGCTTGAGCTGAAATGTAGTTCCATGTGCTTTTGAAGCAGACATTTAGGTCCCTCATTACAAGGCACTTTACTTACTGCCTAGAATTTATTGTCTCCACGTTGGTAATTCCAACACTCATTTAAATCATAGTTCATAAAAGCTGCTGAAGTGTTGCAAATCTCTCAAATTAACATAGTAAGTACATTAATTTTGCAAATAACAGGGGGACGTGAAGATCCTTTTAACACATCAGAAATCAATTGCTTTTACTGGAATTACTTTTTGAAATGCTTCCATATTTCTATGGGACTGTGCCATTCCATTGCATGCTACAAACATTATCCTGATCACAGAGATAATGTGGATTAAAATGCATAAATCTTGCTCACACTGTCTTGTTTTAGAGGAATTTATGAGTCTTTCACTTGAATGCGAATGCTAACAGTTTAAAGGGCTGGCAAATTCTTTCAGTTGCCAACAAAAACTTTTTCATGACCTTTTCAACGCAGTCAGGGAACAATACAACACTACTCCCTTCTTGTAAGGCCAAAATTTTGGGATTTTTCAGTATGTCCAATACAGACTTGTATGAACCTAATGTAACTCTTGAAGCAAACAGGATTCTGAAATGTCTAGGGTCTGTGCTAATCCATCTTAGGTATTTTGCCTTCCAGTTCCATCAGAGCTTGGCAAACGGTGAGTTCTGCAGTTTTAATGGACTTTACTAAGAATGCCTGTTTCAGAAACAGAGCAAGGCTCACTGTTGAGCCAAAACCTGCATTTATTTGGACAAGAGCTTTTTTATTCATGACAGATTGGACTCCTTTGTACATGGATAAAACTATGCTAACTACAAGCATAAATTCAGCTATCCATTGCTTAAGTGCAAATTTTAAGGTATGAATTTAAAAAGTCTGTGGTACAGCCAATAAAAATTGATCATATAATTCTCTTTTCTTTCTCTCTCTTTCTCAGGAAGGGGCCTTTTTGTTCAGAGAGATGTTATTTGCATAGCAGTGAAATGTATATATAGGTATAGATATAGATATACGGTTATAAGTTATTTAGGTAAGGTACATAACACTTGTGGGTGTCATATTGCTTAAACTGCTGCCTCTCTTTCTACAGGTGATTCCTGATTAACGACTCTAGACATATGACACAGAAACACCTGATTATTAAGAAAAAGAATTATACACAGTTGCAAAATGAAAAATTATTCCTCTTACTTAAATTATACAGATCTTTTCACATCAATCACTATGAATCTTGGTCAGAACAGATGTTATCAAAGTTTGTACTAACAGTATGAACTTTTTGTTTGTGAACTTTCAGTGTTTTCTCTCAGGTAAACTCACAAAAATATTCTCCAGAGACAAGCTGCATTGCAGAAATTATTTCCATTATGTGTACAAATAGAGAAGCTGAATATTAAAACAAAATATGTGTAAAAATTTGAATGTTTGATATCTTGAACTATTTAATAATTGATGTACATGATGTATTTTCCATCTGTTAAGTGATTTATATTTTGAAGTGTTCAAGTTATTTTACCTTATATATTTAAATTTACCTTATATATTTAAATTGCTTTGAAGATATTGGGGATATTGGGAATTTCCTGTTCCAATGCAAACAGGTGTGTCTGTGAATGACAATACTTTGCTGCTGTTGTCTGGACTGTACTCTCAAAATAAATACCTTCAGAGAGCTAAATTTCTTCTGTTATTTATTACTACAATATGTCTCAGCTAGGTGGATGCTTGGCAGATTACTAAGTTCTTCTAAACCAGTCATATTGACATTAAAATAATCTTAAGAAAAAGAGCTATGGATTAATTTTTCCTTACTTTAAAAATGGTGGGTGCCATTGTTGGAATAAAACTCTATGTCTGTACAAATCAAGTGAAAACTGTCTGACTTAAGTGACAGACTTCACAGTAAAACAGATGGTCCTTTATGAGCAGCTCTGTCATCATCTAGTTTCCTGACCTTTGTTCAACACCTGCACTTAGGGCTGCATCTGCCATTAACTGGCCTTTAAATTAGGAAAGGACTGTGTTCTTTAAATTAGGAAAGGACTGTGGTTTTTTTATGTACTACTATGATACCCAGTCTTGCATAACATGACCCTGACCAAGGGGGCATCTCCAGATACCATCAAGACTTGTTCATAAGTCAAACAGTTCTAGGGAATTTGAGTGGAAACCATTTGTAGTTTTGTATGTTGAATGGCTGAGGTGTTCTATTCTATTTTAGTGTTAATATAAGAACATAAACAATGACACTGATCCTTTCCTGGTAAACTGACTGTCAAATCTGGAACATTTATAAAGGAATAATGGTTAAGATCATATCTTAAGTGGGTCTTTAATAATGATTTAGTATTGCATTTGACAAGACTGAAGCATTCAGGAATTTGTCTAGTAAACTTGTTACTCAGGAAAACACATTAGGTTTTTTTCTAAATTTAGGCTTCTTTATATTCTGAGTGTCATTTTACAAAGACATTATTAGAAACCTGCATAAATTGTATAAACATGGCGGATAACAGAGTCACCTGCAAATATGACTTGATAAAATGGAATATCTCTACAGACCATTGACTGAAGATTTTAAATTAAAACTTAATTTTGTGGGAATTATTTAAGTAAAATAATATTTTCACCTTCCCTTCTAAATAATATCCCAGGTTTTTAATCTTCAGGAGATGTTAACTTTAGCTAATTGTATTAAAAGCAAGTACAAGCAATCTTGTATCTGCTGCAGGATGTTGTTATGACAACTAGAAGGTTTTTTTTGTGTAGAGCTCTGGAAGATATGATCATTTTTGGGTCAAAACAGACAATATTCAACAGTCTTAGTACTAAATTTTTCTGTATCTAAAAGTATGTCTTTTGATACATGAACAAGAATATCTTCAGCAAATTATCTACATCAAAAAATGCAAATATGTAGAAAGGTTTTTTATATTTTGAGATTCATAAGAAACTTTTAAGTTATTATTAAAGAAAGCAAATCTGATATTTAAGCAATATTAAGGTTTATTTTATTTGCAATTAAGACTGGTTTCAGAGCCTTTTACTGTCAGTGAGTAGACTCCAAGATTTTGGATGAATAACAACACTGTTTGTGCTGTTCTTGGTGAAGCAAAGAATGAGTTTTCCATTATAATGGTCTGTATTTCGTGTATTTGTGTTCCTAGTTCTCACTCAGCCTTTCAGCTATTCAGAAATATTGCCTAAGCACCAGGGCCAAACTCACTAGAATTTGTAGGAATGGCATTCAATTCAAAGTTCTCAGTTTACCCTAAAGATGTGTCCATCCCTCAGCAGATATTCCATTCTTAAAATAGCTATATCCCAACTCCCCCAGTGCCCATTCTTGCTCAGATGAACTCTTCCCTCCTGACTTTAATGACAACTTTATCACATGTTATCCAGTCCTCTTCACACTTAATGCAGTTAATTTTGAAGTGTTTTATGGACCTTTCAGTTTTGCACTTCAGTTTATGTCTTTAAATAATACAGATGTTCCTCTCTGGGTTTCCTTCCAACAGATGGTTTTCTAATCTCTTTTTTTCTGTAATGCTTGTCAAATACAAATTTACTTTTAATATAAGGTTGCCTATACCGGTTTCATCAGCAAGACAGCGTTTCCATAAATTCTCCTCAGAATTATCCTATTTAGTTTTTCTCCAGGAATTCTACCACATTTTCAAATTAATGGGAATAATATCTATTTCTAGGATGCTAGGCCTCACACAGCAAACATTCAATTTCACTAAACATTATTTTCAATCTTTCTATTTCCTTTTGGAACAAAAAATTACTAATGGAGTGGAGATGTAGTCAGTGTTGTATGTATTGGTTTTACCTCACTAGATTCTGCCTGAAAGTGTTTCAGCCCTAAGGAGAATTTAGGCAGGCATTTGCTTTAAGTCTGTAAGATCTAGCTGTCTTCAGGACCTGTAGAATGAAAATTCAGTTCTTTTATTTTAAAGAATGACTGCTAATGGGGACAAGTTAAAATGGGTTTTTTCTCTATAAGTTGATGGTAGATTGGTAACATGTTATGACAAACAGAAAATTGGACCCATACTGCCACCATTAAATCAGTGTGGATTCTTAAGAAATGGTAGGTTTTGTTGGCATAAAAAGGAAGTGAAAACTACTGTGGTGTCTTAAAGAATAGAGACTTATGTTTCTATGCAGGAATCTGCATGGTGGACAGTGTCTGCATTTAGCCTTGAATCTAAATCTAAATATATAATGGATCTAAATTGCTGTAAATTCTCATCAATCAACCTCTCCGCCATGTTGAGCAAAACATTTATGTTTTACAGCTACAGGGTGACTAAACTAAAGGCAACAAATTGCTGTGTCATCTTTCTTGTCAACACCCATAAGTCTGATTCATTTAATTTATAGCTGTACTAGACAGAGCTGTGATAGGCCTGTAAGAAGTGCTGAGCATTAGAGAAGAGATGTTTTTTTGGTATAAATCCTGCACCACCCTGAAAACAGAGCCACTGCTCTCTGGCAAATTCTACAGCTGCAGTAAAATTAGAGACAGACACCCAATTAAAATGCGAGCTATATTTATAGCTTTAAAAATAAATGAAAAATTAAAGAGAAAAATGCAAGCACAAAATGTTTCAATATACTTTTTTTTTTTTTTTTTTCCCCAATTCCATCACAGCATTCCATTGGACACTGGCCCTTACTGCACTCAATATAATCCTATCAGAACACCTTCCATTACTGTGCAAGCAGCCAAATTTTTATGAGTTGTAAGATGTTGGCTGCTGTGTTGGCTGCTCCCTAGCAGTATAAAATGGCACTGTGGACACATTACTGTGCATATCCTTAAAGTTTTTCAAAGATATATGCAGGGCACTTGTGGCAACAGCTAATGACACTTGCCTACCCTTAATTACCAAGGGACTTTTCTCTCCCATGAAGAGAAATTTAACTCTTGCTGAGAAAAGCCAGAAAAATTAAACTGCAGACTGTATTTTTTCCAAGTGTTTTAAATAATCTTTTATTTATCCACAGCCCAGACAATGGACTGCTTGGAAGAGAGGAATGCAAAATGATATGAGGCTGATGTACAGTTTAAGGAGCAGATTAGTGGTCTTGTTAAGCCAAGCTTCAGCACATAAGCACTATAGCTTTTCCCACATGTTGGAACTTCTTAGCACTAAAAAGCTTGTGATATCACCTGCCTGAGAAATTTTTGTCCCCATCCAAGAGAGACAGAACTTCCTACCTAACAGAAGTTAATAGCATCTGGAAATAACAGTCTCTTTATCAGATTTGTGTTTAAGTGACCAACCGCGGCTGCGTACCTTGACTGTGAATGAGTCCTCAAAATGCTCTCTGTCCTCTGCCAACATCATCTTTTTCTTGCTCAGTTTCTGCTTTAGCCAGCTGCTCCATGAGCTCTTCTTCACACGCTGTACCGTTTTTGTGGCCGTGCTGTAGGATGGGCAGAGCTGTAGGTCATCTGCATTACACTAGCATTTGATTCTGTGTCTCCAGTTCACTTTGTAGTTGATTGGTGAAAAGACAGTAAAACAATTGATCCTTCTGAGAATACACAGGTGAGGAGTCTTAGTTTCTTCCACTGCTCCTTGAAAATGTGTATTTTTAGGGAAGTGTCAAATCCTTTGAGGCTAGTCTTTAAACATGTCCTTCTTTGAGGTAGTCTGGCAGTGTCATGTGGCTTTCCAAATTAGGTATACCATCTTCCTCATTTTCCTCTCTCTTTCCTGTCTTCTTTCTCTCCCAAAAATAATCATAATCATAATAATTATTATCATAATCATCATCATTATTATTATCATCATTACCATCATTAAGAAGAGAGGAAAAAAGCATGAAAAAATTTAAGACAGTAGAGAGGGAGAATGAGAGGAGGAATGGAATTAGTTTCTCATGAAAAATCAGGCATAGGATAAAAGTACACTGCCTTTTTCTTCAGGTGGAATGAAAATATTTCCCACTCATTAATTATGCTATATTTTTAAATTAATTATATTTTATATACCAGTTTATTTTACTTTAATCCATTCCTAAATTTATGCTGGATGCCACAATATGCAAGGCCTTGCCCTCTCTGAAGTCATGTAATGTCCCTTTCTGATCTTATATCAGATTAGTGATGAACTAAGGCTACCCCAAATCCTTCCCATTGGTGCTTCAAGGAGTATTGAAGAGATCTTTCAGTATAGCATTGTGTTTCTTGTCATCTTTCTTTTATATCTGCAGGAATACGCAATTCTACTAATCAAATATTAAACATAGAGGGGAGTTTAAGACTGGAAGTAAGTCTTTGTTAAATGCATAAACCACAAAGGAATAAGCTGTTGCTATATTCTCTCTCTCTCTCTCACTTTTATTTTTTTTTTTCCTGTCCAATTAGGTTATCCAAATTAGTGATTTATGTGTTAGACCAAGTTGTTCCAAAGCACAATACAAAAATTGACAGTTCTTTGTAGTGGGTCAAATCTTGCCCAACCCACACACAGGGGCTTTGACTTCATAAGAGCCATAGACCTGTACTGGGTTTGTGGGATTTCACAGGATGATTCTTTCATAGGATAAGCAAATCAGAAAGTTTAAGGAAGGAATAAGCCTTTTTACCTGGGCAATCCCCTCAATCATGAAGTCACCATTTTCCTTTGAAGACCACCCAAAGGCAATTCTCTACCTCTTCCTCACTCTCCTAGTCTGTCTCAGAAATAGTTATCAAGGATTCCTCTAGTTGATAAAGTGCAGCAGCTGTGGAAATGGTCTAAGCTTCTCAGTGGCATTTCTGCTTACTGATGTCTCCTTTAGTCTTGTGGGGATGGTACCATAAATATCACTATTTACTGGTCTTGTCATTACTATGCTGTGCTTTTCTGAGATTTTGGGAAGGACTGTGAAATGTCAGACTAAACTTCTCCATTATTGGCTTCTAATTTATTAGGCTACTCAGAGCTGGCCCTTGGGAAGTTTAATGTTGCTTGTAAAAGGAAGGATATATTATTGTTCACCATACCTGGAACACAGAAATTTTTTAATCTTTTTTTCTATTCTTTATCTCTGCATATACATAAACTTCTTTGTCTATTACACATTAAATAAGGAAGTGGTTATTCCAGTTCCGTGCTTCAATATGTCCTGAAAAATCTGCTTAGAAAAAGCCTGCCTGCATATAAATGAGTTGGGCTGGAAGTATATTTTAAAATTTATTGTTCTGAGTAAATTGAGAATAACTGAGAGAAAGAATTTCTCAACTGCTGTTACCATGGGTTGTTGGGGGACAGATAACTTGAGGAGGAGGGAAGTATTTACATAGTTTTCTGCAGAAGTTAACTTAAACAGTGTGAAATTTTTTGCAGCATAATTTTCCCTTCATAAAGAGCTACGACAAATAATATTACTTGGAGGTATAGGATATGCTTGTGCTAAATGTTTCCAGAATATTAGTTCTGGT
Source organism: Hirundo rustica (assembly GCF_015227805.2). NCBI lineage: Eukaryota > Metazoa > Chordata > Aves > Passeriformes > Hirundinidae > Hirundo > Hirundo rustica. Next base: position 11,634,867 of record NC_053455.1, on the reverse strand, counting down.
GCTATAATGCCTCGGATGCAGCTATAATATATTTTTTCTGAGGGCTGCAAACCTGCATGTTTGCAATCAGAGTTGCCTGTCACAGGAACTGGTGATAAGCAGGTATGACTAAATAAGAAAAAAAAGGTCTGTTTGTATTTGGATATGTGTGCTTGCATACCAAATGTAAAAGCAGCCCTGTGCATTGCCTGTTCCTTTCGATTACAACAGTTGCAATTTAAACACAAAGCAAAATATTGTTATTTATTTTCCTTCCACGGCCGTAGTCCCACCTCATTCATTATTTTAGAGATATGTCCATCAGAGCTCTTTAAACACTCTTGTAGAAGGCATGCTACATTATGTGCTGTTTGTTTTGGTAAATGTTGTACATTTCTGTTGTTTCTCATACAAACAATTATTTAATCTATATTCTGTTGGGTTTATCAATGTTTGACTAATACTTTGTATAATTAGACAAAGTCATGCACTACATATATTTTCCTTCATCTTTTAACACAAACCTGAGTTAGGTTTAACGTGTACATATTAGCTTTGTTAATATTAATGCCACTGCCTGAATTTTTTCTTCCTTGAAGAAATAAATTATTTTGATAATTTCATACTTAATGGTCAGTAGCATATTCAGAATACATATTCCAGTTTTGATGAGATCAGATAGGCATGTTCCATGATAGGCATTATGCAAACAAAAGATACATAACTCATTTAAAAAAACCCTATCATGACAGTCAATTATAAATGATTTCATTAGCTTTTCAGCACTGCAGCTTTAGGAAGCTCCATCCATATAATTTGCTGTCTTGTACCTTAATGTATTAACTATTTCCTTTTAAAGACAGTAATGTCTGCCAAATGAAACAACAGAGCATGTTAATTCATGTTTAAAGCAGGCATCCAGTTGTCATACTGCAGCACCACTAATTCAATGCTGAAGACTTCTTTACTACCTGTTATAATTTTTAAATAAAAAAATAAAAACATGCAGTAAAGAGAAAGCAATACTTACTTGAGAAGGATTCTGCAAGCTCTGTTCTGCTAGTCCACAGACTGAAATGATGGAGCCAGATTTAGAAGTAGCTTATTAGGTGCATGCTGCTTCAACAGTTACAGCTTTTCTTTTTTTTTAACTGAAAGATGGAATCGTTTTCTTTTAATGAAGCCAGCGCAGAATGATATGCTGCCCACGTTGCTATGAGAGACTAAACTTGCAGAGCAAAGTCTGGCAATTTCAAAATAACTTACCAGGGGTCATTCACTCTCAACCTGCCACTGCTTTTCTCTGTAGTCACAAACTTTGGCAGCATCAAGAAAGATCATGGAATGTCACAAATGCAGGAAATTACCAGTTAGTCATGGACACTTGAAAGTGATTGAGGCAACATTGTTTGTGAATATAGGTATAAAACCAAGTTAAGCCAAAAATCTTTCCAATTTGGAAGACCCACTGAATTCTCTTAAAAGGGGACAAGACTCTGATTAGTCAATCTGCAGTGCCTGCTACTCTCCTGGTGCTTGGATGCTATGTCTAAAGCTCCAGCCCTAAGAAAAGAGTGTAGGAACTTCCCCAAAGGGATCACAGGAACGTGAAAAACTATGTGGGTTTTTTTCGCCTTTGGTATTTTGGGAGAAAGACTATTAAGCATCACATTTTTTTGTGTGCACACAAACCAATGCAATTATAAAGACATGCAATTATGGTTATAAAATAATCCATATGTATCTGTATATTTACTATATAAAACCGCACACACTTTTGGAGTTTCATTGATGTCAAACCACTGCAATTATGAAGAGAGGTAATTATGGTTATAAAATTATCCACATGTATCTATATATTTAATATATAGAACAACTCACAATTTTTACGTTTTAGTGATATCACCATTTAAAGCATTTAAATGTTTTTGTTAGGATTCTGCCTGTGGAAGGAGCAACACAAAATTGTATATCATGGACCAAAAGTCTATTATAGCTGCAGTATTGCACTGCATATATAAATTTAGCCCTGCAGTTTGAAACATATTTTGTCTTTTGCCCAAGAACACTTTAGGATTGAGAGATCTCTGATCTATTTGTAAGTTAGAAATTCCTCTGAGTAGTTGGGTTTGGGCTGATTTGGTTTGCCCAGGTCCTGGATCTTTCATCTCTGATGTGGAGACAGAGGTGAACTGTGACACTATCCATACTCTGCATCAATGCCTTGACTTGAAAAAAAAACGAAAGTGTCGGGGGATAGGGAAGGATAACTGGCTACATTAAGTTCTTGAAGTGCTGCTTTTGCGTTCCTACCTGCATCCCAGCCAGAGTGGGCTTGCTCAGAAGCCCCTCCTACAATTGCTACATATCATCTCTAAGGAGATTTGGGTTTATTGCTTCCACAAAGTTTGATCACTGTAAAATGTGCAAGAACTAGGTTGTTCAAGGAGGCAGATCTTCGCAGGATCCCAGGGGCAAATTTAACAGTAGAATCTACCTCTCACCAGAAAAAAAAAAAAAAAAAAAAAAAGGCCTTGCTTCTTGAAAGGCAATGATTAGTGCCTCTGGACTGACACTGAATTCAAAACTCAAAAGAAGGTTCTGGAATCTATCACTAATTGCTTCTAACAGCTGCAAGACACAGATATAGAGCAGAGGTTTGTAGCTCACGACTTTGTTTCTTCAGTAATAGAGTGGCTCCTGTAGCCACACCATCTTTGACTGCATCCTGGTTCTGTTCCCATTTGTTTTATCCAATGGTGACATGGAAAATATTTGGCTTCTCTTTATTCTGTTTGGTTTTGTGGTATTTAGGGGCTGTCTGTTTGGTTTAATTTGTTGGTTTTGTTTTGTTTTGTTTTGTTTTTCCAGAGTAGATAGGTCATTGTAAAATTCTGGAACAGTTTTTCCATGACAAGATGTTTTGACCAACAAATTCCTCCCCTCAAGCTTCATTATATCTTAGAAGCAGATTGGTGAGTTTGAACCAAATGCAAACGTGCAGTGATTATATGTCAGGACCTCTACGTATGAGGAAGGCGGAAAGACCATTATATTTCTTATGAGAAATGCAGCTTTTTCCCAGTGAGCTGACATGAGAGAAAACACGACTTCTTTTGCAGATTTTGCTTTAGCCATTGCCATACCTACAACTGGGAAGTTAGAGAGACAAAATACTTGTCAGCTCTGTGTGCACATCTCTTTTGCCTATGAACCTTGCAAGTCGAAAAATGTTTTTCCAGGTGTTAGGGGTCAATTCCAAATTAACCCAATGGAATTCCAGTTAAGGTTACCAAATGAAAGTAAGTCAAGGCAGAAGAACTCAATAAACAGATGTCTGTCATGAACTACAAATAACTTCTTTATTTCTACCTCCTTTTCCATTTCTCTATCTTCAAGGCTTGCTTTTCTATTTGCACACACTGGTGTGCTGTACCAAACAAAAAATATCCTTTGACTTCTTGCCCTTCTTTGAGAAGACCTTTCTCCTGAATCCATAATCCTACCATGAAGTCCTGTACAGGATTCATGAAGTTTGTCAGAATGAAGGGCTGGCACAACCACTGAGCTTGGAGAAAGATACAGGATTTATGATCACTAGTGTGGTTGAGAAAACAGTAAAATGATTGATTCTAAGTATATCTTGCAGAACACTGCTATTTAACCACTCATTCTTTCTCTTTTTGAAGTTTTTTTTTTTTTCTTTTTTAAATCTACCTTCTTCTTTTTTCAGTAAAATTATTGCTAACAATAACTTCAGCAGCAGTAGGGAAAGAAAGTACAGTGAAGGCTCAACTGTGAATTTCAGAGGTAATGTAACTGAAGTCTTTGGCCTTGCCCTTTTATGGGATTTGAACTGAATATTTTAAAATTCATTCAGTGTGGAGGGTATGAATGGTGAGAGAAAGAATGCAATGAAGCAGATATTTGTAAATTTGGTGCACTGACAGGTAAAAGTGTGGGGCAAGACTTACCAAATTTCTCAGCTGGTCGTTCAATCTATAACAGTTTGTTGGTAACTTAATGTGGACAATATTTTTATTGCACCAAATTGAACAAGGATTAGATCCTTCAATATGTTCCAGTTCAACCTGGATGAATAACAGGCATTGCCACAGAAATACTGCCAGGAAACTTCAAGTCTTTTCTAAGAGTCTATGAACTCGAGTAAAACATGTTAAAAGAGTCACAATACTTGAACAATAATAGTAGCCTTGGAAAGTTTAGTGTCTATTAGCGTCACCTTCTTTCCGCATAATGTTTTAAATCCTTGTTGTAGATACCCACATCACTTCAAACCTAGATATAAAATAACCAGAAGTTAGTAGCTGGAAAACTGCCTTGTGCAAAATAAAATCTAACTTAAATAAAGACAGTAGATTTCCCTGAAACAAATTGCTATGGGGTGTAACAAATTGAGAATTTAGAAATTTTACTAAATTTCACAGGATCACAGAATGGATTGGGGTGGAAAGGATCTTAAAGGTCACCTATTTCCAACTCCCCTGCCATGGCCAGGGACACCTTTCACTATACCAGGTTGCTCAGAATTCCTTTCAACCTGGCCTTGAATGTGACCAGGTATGGGGCATCCACAACTTATCTGAGCAACCTGTTCCAGTCTCCCAGCACCCTCAGTGTAAGGAATTTCCTCCTAATATGTAATTTCAACCTACCCTCTGTTGTATGGGTATACATACACTTATATAAATGTACATACATGTTCACATATTTTGATTTGCAAAGTAATAAATGCTTTCATGGGAAAAAAAAGTCACAAACACAGTAAAATGGAACAGCCACTTGAATATAGGGTTTTTCATTAAAGTGACCTACCATTAAAATGAATTTAATATCTTTAATTGGTCTTGCTCATCCTCCTTTCATGGAATGATGTAAGCAGGAAGTTTAGAGAAACAAGCTTACCCTGTCCTTTTGTACGGGGAATATTTTCAAAGCTAATACACAAAAAAAACAGAAGGGGCTTGAGAATGCACTTCAGAATCCTTCCCTGAAAGTCCAACAACAGTTCTGCAAAATTTTACAGCCCCAGGGAAAGAGAGAGAAAGGGAGAATTGAAGTCCTTTTGCTAACTCAAAACCTGCAGAGGAAGGTTTTGTGTTTGCACTGTGCTGTCTGCCTGTGTCTCTTGGCCAGCCTTGGGGAACCTCATGTGTGGTTGCTGTCTGGAGTGGATCGCTGAAAACAGAAGGAAGGACTGGTCCTGCAAATGCTTTATATTGATGCAGCAGGACTTTCAGAAAAATTTAAAGTCATCATTTAAATTGACTATCTGGATATTTGCTGGGTTTGACCTCAGTCTACAAATAACTTCAGCTGCTTTGAACCTCTATTTTTTACAAAAAAAAAAAAAAAAAAAAAAAAAAAAAGCCCAGCTTGTATCCTGGAGACCTAAGTCATTCCTTGGCTGGGGGATTGTCCTGTCTTTCAAAGTCCTCTGGGATTCTTCAACAAAATAGGTATGTCTCATCTGGATGCTGCACTCATCACTGTCAAGTGAAATCGAATATGTGGAGAGGAGAGAGGAGAGAACCTTGAAAGAGGGGGTGTGCTGCAAAGTCAGGCAATAGAGAGCAAGTTCCCTTTCACGTGTGCGCTGAGCTTCCCCCCCTCACCCCATGTTTATCATTCTCCACACATAGCCTGCTATCTGCACATCAGTCACGCTCAACTCTCAGTAGCCTGGCTATTGCACACCTACGCAAAGATTCCCACAGTCTTCATTCATTTCAGATCTGTGTCAGCATCTAAACACCTCTATGGAAACCATAGCATACACAGAAAATTAATGTTTTTAATGAGACCGTTGGTGAAGAGTCCGCTCTTTTCCTGGGAGATGGTTGCTCTGGACACTTCTAAGTTAGATTTTGTGTTCCAGTAAACCTTGTGCCTTTTTATTAATAAAAAATAAAAGGTAAAAATAAGGCAATGCAAATGTCATTTTTAATGACTTTTTAGAAACAAAACCTTTACTTTTGTCAAAAGAAGCATATAATAATTTGATAGTGTCAAACTGAGAATATTACTAAAAATAGGGAATATACTATTATCCTGAATTTTTGATGGTATTGACACCAATATATCTTAGAGCAGCTTGGACTTCACCTTGGGTCAGCAATGCTAAGAACATGACCTGTAACAATCTCTACCTTCAAATTTCAGGTGTATTTCATTAACTCTGCAGATAAAGCTACCAAACTAGAATGTTTTTGGATTTTATAAAGTATTTTTATATCTCATTCTTTTTGTGTATTGCTCCGAGTAATTATAGATTTTCAACAGGATAGTATTCATTATACCATCTGTAACCATGATTTTTCTAATATGTTGCCAATGTTGCTTTTCTAGTTATTTCTCCTACAATTGCCTCAAGAAGATGGAAGGAAGGCAAAATAGAAAAATCAGACTCCAGATGCCAAAATGTTTTGTGAAAATGCATATGTCCGCTAATCTCTATTTAGACAGCTTTTTGCTAAGTATATTTGCTGTACATTGTTAAATTTAACTTACTTGAAAATGAATTTTTTTTCAGGCCCTTCAAGGTAGAAAAGGCACCATTATGGCCCTATATCATGCTAGATAATGTAAGAAAATAGGTTTTTCAAACCATAAACATGTCTGGTTTCTAGAAAAAATTTACTTCTTAGAACGGCCATAGTACAATTTTTCTAATTGGTCTTTCTTAATCTCTAGCAAAAATGAATGGAAATTAAATAGTATGAAGTACTGTAGGCATTAAAGGCAGGTAAGATTGCTTGTGATTTAGACATAATGTCACTTCTTGGTATGAAGAAGTTGATAGACTACTTCAAAAATAATTTTTCTTGCTTGAATGCCTGAGGAAATACTGATTGCTTTAGAGTTGTGTTTCATCCCGCGACTTAATACTATTCTTTTAGAGCCTTGCTTTGAACAACCTGCATTATTTGCGTATATGAAGAACAAACTGTACTTTCTAACTCACCAAGATCCCCCTGTAACCTGAACCTCAACTGTAATCCAATGCACATCAGCTCTGAAAACTGAAAATTATGTTTCAAGGTAGGTGTCATTAATGTACTGCTAATGGGATGTGACATCCCATTCTACCATGGAGCATGGCAGTTGCAGGGTGGTAAGAGTGTGGGCTATTTTCTTTGCTGAAATGTAGTGTCTCTCTTCCAGGGACTGATGGATTGTTTCTGCCAACAAAGAACACCACAATATTTCACTGGCTAAATGCCAACAACACAGGATCAGAATTCTTAGACAGAAAATAAATTTTCAACTGTTTATGCCACCTATCGTGTTTATTGGCTCATTTTTTAAATTTCTCTGTCTCATAAAATATATTCTAATTTAAATATAGAACAATTTATTTAGATTTCAGATCATGGAGTCATATGATTGCTGGATTTAATTTATAAGAAGAGGAAGCTGTGCTTTAGCAAAAATACCTACTAATGTTGCAACTGCAAAGAAACAGAAGTAGGAAGCCCCAAAATAAAGATCCAAGGTTTATTTTAAACTAATTAATTAATTAATTAGTTTGTGCCATGCCTGACTCATAAAACAGGTTTTTATTAGCTGGAAATGATAGTTTTTGTTCACATTCCATTTTGCAGTTTACAGGCATTTCAGGATGTGATTAAACAGTATAACCCCTCAAAAAACATGAACCAGCTCCAAACAGACTCAATGCGTTGCAAAGTGCTGATATAGACTAAACCAAATCACTCTCAGACCTATTTGATTCTACTGAGGAAACATAAAAATATCTGCTGCAGCAATGATTAAACTCAAAAATGCAAGTTCTAGGTGATCTTCTGTAGGTGCATAGATACTAGAGATACATTTAATAAACTTAATAAGTTTCTGGCAATTAGCAGGCTCAAAATTTCATCATCCAAATAGTTATGTTTGGATTAATTTTCAATCATCCCAAAAATTCAAGGATCTTCAGATATTTAGCCTGAGTTTGTCATTAAACTGACAGATTCCCGTTTAACTGACAGATATCCCATTTAGGATTGTTATGTAAGAACAGTGCTGGATATCCTTGATGTCTTATTACAAATCTGCCCATAGTGCTGTGTTTCAGTCCTCCATATGGAATCTGGCAAAGTTGTGCTCTACACAATTGTCTACATTTCATGTCTTAACTGTTGAAGAATTACTCTGTTGCTGCTCTTGTCCTCGATGAATTTCCCTTAAGAAACATATTGTTTAAAGAAGCTTTCTTCTGCTAAAATATCTTTTATTTCTGGCAGCTTACTCTGTCAGATCATCTCTTACTTCTGTGCTGTCAAGAGGACTATAATGAGGTCAGATGCATTAAATGATACAGAAGAGTAATTCACAATCAGTCTGGCGAAAGTACTCAGGTAGTGATGAAGGGTTGCAGGAGTAAAGAGTGGACCATCAAAACAGAGACTGTCATTATTGCTTTTTTTTTTTTTTTTTTTTTTTTTTTTTTTTTTTTTGCAATATGCAATGTTTTCTCTTGCCTCTTGTGAATCATAAGGATTGTTTTTGAGTATTCATGTTTATTTTGCTCAATAGGCTTGTGAATCAAAGTGTTTCTTAGAGGACAAAGTTTGTTTATGGGTGAAGTCAGATTTTTACTTTGGTACGGTATATTGCTCCAGGATTTTGAGAGCTAATAACATCTGCCCACATTCCTGCTAGGAAAACTAAAATGAATTGTCTGTCTTTATTGTCACAAGGTTGGATAAAATTATATTTTACAGGGAATTTGCAGGGTGTGCACCTTTGGGGCCTTTTATTCCTGCAGAATATTTTGTGATTCTTGAGCTTTAAAAAGAGAAAAGGAGAAAACTGAGGAACAGAAATATGCCTACAAAGTTCAGAACAGCTTCAGAACTCCCAGTAAAGGCCAAGCATGTTATATGACATATAAAAATCTCGTGGTAAACAGTAATTAAGATGACAATCAAACCCTTGAATGAACAGAAATGGTGTCTGTTGCAAATGAACTATTATCAAAAGTGTGACACTTCCCTTAAGTAACAGAGAGGACCACAGGCTAAGAAGGGCCATCCAGCAGATAGAAGGAATTGCTTAGGGAGATTATCATACGTGGAATATAAGTTTGTACGGAAGAAAGCAGGAAGGGTGGATTAATGAAACTATTGAATTAAGAAAATTAATAAATTCTCATCCAGCCTAGCATACTTACCATATAGAAATGCTGATGTTTTCAGGCAATTTTGATGAAGGTGTTTTGCTGATCCAAATGCAAATTTGAGTATTTCAGACAGTTTTATGATATTAGAAGATGATAATTTTCAGAAGTGCTCAATACCACTGTCATTTAAAATTCAATCAAATCCCTAATGTTTCAGCATGGTAGTACCCAAGCCTTCAGCACTGTAATTTTTTTGAGACCAACGACTACACAGAATTAGATGACTGTTGTCTCCTGATTGTGTTTGCTGACCTGAGGCATCAATGGTTTTCTCAGGGGACAGTAGCAGTCCTTGGTTTAACAATGTCTTTGGTCTTTACCTTTTCAGCCTTGGAGGAGGGGTTGCTTATCAGGCAGGTCCTGGGCCACAGTGACCAGCCCAGATCCCTCTGGGTGCATATCTGACTTGGCCAGCAGTTTTCTGATATAACCTATTACCTCATTTTCCAGATATCAACAATGTTCCTGGTTTGATGTGTGTTCAGAGAGAAGAAACAACACATTGCTGAATGCCTGTAGCCTGGTAGATCTGAGTTATGCTCCATAAGACTCTGAGTGACACAGTCAGCTCTAGCAGGTCATCCTTTTTAAAGACACAGCCCCCACAGGAAAATGTTTGGAAAATGATATCTCCCACATGAATGGAATATATATCTCACATAAATCCTGTACCACATCAAATTAGGCTGCTTCAGAGGAAGACAAAGTACCTTAGTTCCTACAGCAATTTTCGCCAGTTGAAGATATTCAGACCCTATATCCTAGTAACCAATCATGCTAATAATTTTACAATAAAATACAAGGGCTGTATATGAAGCACTTTATCAAGTCAATTGCTGGAAATGAGGAGGTGAAATATTTTCCAAAATGCTCCATAATATTCGCTGTGATTGGATTGTGTTAATAATGTATTTACAGTTACCTGTCTAATGCAGGATAAATAAATGTAGAAAAAGCAAAGTCAGAATTTGACAGGAATACAGGGTATCTAGTTAATGCATTTTTATGTAAGTGAAAGTACAGACAGAAATACGCTAGTTATAAAAGCTAAAGTACTATTTATCAGAGCAATGTACTAGATTTAAAGCACATAATAGATTATGTAAGGAAGACATGTTCCTGTTTTTCTCTGACCAAAAATTGTTTAGAACTAATGGCAAACTGGAGCTCCAGAAATTTAATTCTCTGTTCATAAGGCCTTCTCCTTAATTGTAGGCTAAGAGGAAGCTTACTTTTGTCTGCTGTTTAACTGGAACTTCTTATGCAGTACTGTGCTTAGCAGCAGCTCCTATAGGCTTTCCCAAGGTGCCTACAGTCAATGATGGATGAAATTATTTCTGGGTAAAAGAATAGGTGTGTTACAGTTTATAAAATGGCACGGATTTTCATTAATTGCTTTCACATCATCACTGTGCTCAGCGTGGTGTAAATATGCACCTGGTTCAAAGAAAGAAGAGGTATAACTTTATCTGTGAGTAACTTTATCTGCTTCTATGAGTTAGCAGCTAGCTGTGCGTGCATCATGCCTTTTGACATTTATGTCTGTTCCACTGCCTGCCTAAGATGGCTTACCCAGTAGCTTCCCGGAAAAAAAAATATTTAACAGTACAATGCAGTATACCTCCACCTCTGTGCTCATCACACCTTTTTATGAAGCAAAGTGTTCTGTTCCTCAGTGTTCTGTTCCTCAGGGAGCACTTTTGAAGCCAAACTTTTTTCTCTCTTGTGTTAGACATGGTTTAATCACTGCCTTTTTGCTACTAATACCTCTATTTTGGAATACCCAATTCACTGAACTAATTGAAGAGATATTTTTCCAGCTCATAGTAAAAGTGCATTATACAATATTCTTGGCATAAAACAGCTGAAAACTCTCTTACATAGCCAAAGCAGATTGCTCTTTTGAAATTTCTTCAGGACCACTGCAGCTCAACAGTTTTCGGGTCCAAGTTGGGATCTGGACTGCAGGTTCCACTCTTGAAAGTTGAACTATATTTTTATACCAATAAATTAACATCTCTAGCATTGAGGCTGACTGTCACAAAATAACTTTGTCCATACTCTTGATCTCTCTTAGTCTTCCAAACAGAAAAGTTATCTGTAGATTATAGCTTGGAATGTTTATTTGTCCATATTGATTCTTAGACTGTGCCCAGGATTTAAGCAAGGGCTATATATCTCGAGTCAAAGCCGTGTCAGGCTACAATATCATTGTAATGGTTTAGATAATTGTGTTTCAATGCCTAGGAATGTTTCTTCATACTATTCACTGACCTGGGTCTGTCTAACAGGACAGTTATATTTCTCATAACCGTTTATCAAAAAGCTGCAGGAGCTTGATTCTGTCACATTTCTGTTTCTTCTCCAATTTTCAGCTGTTTAAACTCAGCTCAGATAACAGCCTTGCTATTAGTGCTCTTTTATTTCACCAAAATATGCTTTTGCATCTCTTTCTATTATGTCTGCACCTTGAATAATCCAGTGAGCTCTTCATCCACTCAAAAGTCACAGTCACATGGTGTTTTGGGGATGTTTCCATTTTTTTTTTACCTCTCTGGTTTCACTTAACTTCAATGCAATATAATGGTTCAACTAATTTTTTTTTTTTTTTTCCTGAGTTCAATGCAGAAAGTATTCCTCAGCAGCTGCTTCTTTTACCTAACCAGCATCCATCAATTCTATGCTGCTGATTTTCCAGAAATAACATAATTTTCACTTTTTGTGATTTCTATTCCTTTTTCCCCCACCTGCCCACCTGTATTTTTACACTTATCTGTTCTGCTCATTGCTTAGAGCAAGTACAGTCTAAAATCAGTATGTTCTTCTTTTATTCCTTAGTGCATGGATTTGGAATTCTAACTTTAGATACCTAAGCCTGAATATTGTGTTACCATATATAAATACAGTCCATGCCTAGGAATAAGTTTGCATTAGGATTCACAAGTTTGTAATTACTGGTGGTAAGTAAATCCGACAAAACCTCATATGAATACCTTATTAAAAAAAAAAAATGCTGTAAAGTTTGTGAAGTAATTTTAATGATAATTTCAGGAATACTATCTGAACTTTTTGAATGGAAAGCGTATTATTTTATCTACAACCTAGCTCAAGAGTTAAGGAGCTCTGGAATGTACGCTGTGAGCTACACTGTACTCCATGACAATGACCTTGCAAATCCTTACATGGCCCATTACAAAAATAACATTTTTTGCACAGCAACTTATTAGGGATTAATTAAGATTAGGGACAAAATTTGTGTTCAGTGTGTATTTATAGTCATTGCATTGGTCATTCAAGAATTTTGACCATCTCAAAAGCATGGCATCAACTATGGTAATTAAAACTGTTTTCAGCTGGAAATCTGCCTCCGTTACAAGCTTTTGGCAGGAGTGAACATTGTATTTTGAGTTGCTCTCAGTTTCTCATTTTCACTTCAAAAATATGGTTTTGAGGATTGAAATGTAAAGAATGTTTACTGAAGAAGCTTCTGCTTTTGAAAGGCGAAGGAGGAAGTGGTGAAGAATCGAGCAGCATTGGAAGGGACCTCAAAAGTTTATCTTGTCCGTCCTAATGTAGGCAAGGGGAGATTATCTAGCACCCTGTCCAATTGCATCCTGAAAACCTCCAATATCACTATGCCTAAAGTAATTTTTCATAAATAAGCTGAAAATTTTACTTTCAAAATGCAGTGCATACTGTTCTAAGTTTTGTTTATTTTAAAAATTATTCTTAAACCAGAAAATGAACTTTTATTTGTAATAGAAAAGCAAATGTTCACGATTCTTGGATAACATTGACAGAAAAGACATAGTCTGCTTAAAGTTTACACTCTTAAAAAAAAAAAAAATCATTGAACCAATGAGTATGAGAAAAAATATAGCCAAATACTCTGAGTGTATTAGACAAGCAGTATGAAACATAATTAATGGTATTTATCCTTGAGGTATAGACCTATCTTTAATTAAAAAGAAAGAGAGGACCTAAATGTATTTGTGCATGATAAAATTAACAGAAAGGGTAAGGAAAGAGGAAGGGAACAACGGAATTTCTGTCTATTGTACTTCTAAGGCTGCCCTTGTTTAGCTCAGATACATTGGCATTTCCTGCTCTGTCTTCCTTCATAAAAAAAATCAAAGTTCTGTAAGGGGTATTTCCCTGTAGGTTTCAAGAATTGGGTAGAGAAGGGGAAATTACAGAGTTTGCCTGCATCCACTATATAGACATGTGAGAGAGCAGTTGCACCTGTTGTGGAAACTCCTGGATGTTTTTACTGCTAGTCTTTCACTGCTAGTCATCAATAAACCAGGTGCAGAGGGAAGTTGAGAAGATATAGAATATTTTTAATATTCAGATCCTGTCATCAAAATAGGGGGTTGATTTTGGACCACTTTGAGAGAATATTTCTAATCAATTATTTTAGTTATTTTGTGCATTATATGGAAACTGAATGTGAAGAACCGAGGTCTTGGCAACAAGTCAAAGTTGAATGTACCTGTTTGTTATTTGATAAAATGAATGAACGGTTTCCAGCGCAGCTTCTGAACTTTTAAGAAAGGTCACTCACTCGCTGCAAGGGAAATTGTCTTTCAATCAAGTCTTCTCCCAGCTTTGACTTGATTTATGTCTTATTGCAGGTATTATCTGAAAATGAAAAATAACATAATGCCATAAAGGTGTTATTGGAAAATGGAAAATAACATCACTTCCATTATTTCTGACATGAAGCCAAGCTGATCTGTGAATAGAAGCCTTGCAGAGGATCAAAAGCTCAAAGTGTTGTTGCCACCAAAGACAGGTCTCAAGAGAGCATCTCTCATTGTGGCTACTTTATTTTTAGTGTTCTTGCAGAAAGTCTTTCGTGGCTCTGGGAAAAATGAAGCTTCATTATTGGCCTAATAAAAGGTCACAGTTGTGAAGATGATTTTGGCAATGAGATAAGCCCTAAACGGATTTGAAATAGGGAAGAGGTGTTTGCCATGTGGTTAAATGATGGGAAGTCCTTCCAAGGCTTAGAAGGCAGAATTGTAGAAGGAAGTGCAGGTGAGACAGAAATAAAGGATTCAATTCTGTAAACTAGAGGTGGCTTGGTACGTAAGTTGGCCTTTTGAAATGGTGGCTTAACGTGTGAGCCTGGGAAAGCCAGACTGTCTTTGATTATCCATTTCCAGGTGTATAATTATCTCACAAAGGCAAAACCATGCCAGGTAACAGAATGTCCAGGAACTACGCAGGAGCTGTAGGAGCTCATGGGGCAGGATCTGGAAGAGTTATTACACACTGAGAATGGAGAATCAGGAAGGTGCTGAGAGAGGTTGTTCAGTATGAGAAGAACGAAACCCAAACACATGCATATACTCTGCTGTAGTGTACACTGCAAAAATGGCTGGTATGATGTACCAATACCAGATTTATATTAAAAAAACAAACAAACAACAAAAAAAACCAGATATATCAGGGTCTAAAAATGCTGAACCGTTATCTGACAAGGCCAATTTTCAGAGTTGGTTGTTTTCCTAATTTCTTTTTTAAAGAGATCAGATTGGAAAGAGACATCCCTATCAATTTGGAGAAAATGCAATGTTTTGGGCAAATTGTCATTTATTCAGCCTTGTACCTGGGCAGTATGGTATCTGAAAACAATATGTTCTGTAAAAGAGTGCAAATGCAGTCTCAGAACAAACTGCATCACTACATTATAACTAAAACATGTTCTGGCTTCACTCCCCAAAGCACCTCTGTCAGTCAGCTGGTGTCATCCCGTGACTCTCAAATACATTGACTAAATAAAGTGAATAAAATAAAATTAAGAAAAATACTGTCTGAATATGCATACTCAGACACTAATTCTTTATTATACATTAATGAATTCCATTGAATATTATTATTATTCATAGTCCAAGCCATAGGTTTTGACTGACGTTTCCTACTTGGAACTCAAGAGTTTTTCTTTCTAAAATGTGGGATATTTTGATTATTCATTACTATTAAAGTAGAACAATATGCCTTACCTGTCAGCTTTCTGTCCATGGGATCTTTACTAATGCTGTTTTACAGACAACACAAAATCTCTGGCTCATGCTTATAGACTGCCCTGTAATTTGTTGCTCCAAGAATCTATTCAGCAATAAACATGACTATCAATATCAGATCTGCCATCAAGCTGCTGTAAGAGTTTGACTGTCCCTAGAGTTGCGTGATCCTCTCTTTTTTCTCTGAAACACAAGGCAGAAAAAAGGTGCAGGATGAAAGGCCAACATGTGGCTTCTTATATGACAATGAAGTACCAACAGTAGAGTAAAAGTCCTTTAATTTGTGGATTTGGAAGAAAAGAAAGGAGCCTACCATGTCAAATACACAATTTGTCTCCCTCCAGCAATTTACTCAGAGGAAATTTTCAGTGTCTATGGGAATACGATTAAAACTGGTGAGCAAGACTGGCTCTATACTGAAAAATAGATTACTGACACTTAGTTTCAAACATGGATAATTCCTACACCCTACTTGTACAGATGCTGATAGGGAATCTGACATGGGGCTGATGTCTATGCAACCACACAAGAAGATAAGAGACTGAAGCTGAGTGAATTTGACTTCTGAACTGGAATTCATCAGAAGCAGTGCAGCATTTGAAAATTTTACCTAACTGAATTTTTGTTTTACCAATCAAAAATTAAGAGTTCCATGTACATGCTATCTACATGAATGACAAAACTGCTTGTCTTTATTCTCAGTATCTTCCTGACTAGCAGGAGTAGAGGAAGCAACTATGAAGATGGAAGGAAAATATAATTTTCTGTATCATCTGTCCTTACACTTCATGGGATTTTTTTACTTACTAGTACAGAAAGAATTGGAGAGCAAGGTCTTGTTTGCTAAGATATTAATTTTTAACATCAGGGTAACCTAAACTGAAATGTTATGTTTGGATTGTATATATTAAATGATAACATGGGAAGAACTAGTGGTAGGTTATTTAGATGGGGACTGATTTTTCTAGTTCATGGCAAAATTTTGCCAAATATAGCCCAACATGATCCCTGTTTGCATCTAGGAATCATCAGGTTTTACTTTTACAAATTAAATTGATGCATGGGAATATTAGCTTTGACATAATACCTAAAATCAGAAGTAATACTTTATTCAGAATAAAAGTGGATCTAGCTGCTCAGATATCAAATTCAATGTTGAAACTAAGATATTTGCAGTTCTGTCTTGTGGGCCACACATTGTTGACTCAGAGATAAAACAGAAGCTGTGTTCTGTCCTGAGCATAAAAACTGAATCTGTACACGAGTGGAACTATTTATGTTTTGCACAGATTGACACAGAGTGGCATTTGTAGTTTCCCTTTGCTATAGTGACTGCTAGAACCTGAGAGGTTTAGGAAGGAATTTTGCCACTAGAACGTATCCTGGCACTGGAAAAACATCCTTGCAGAAACCAAAACACTGTGTTGAAGAGGCAGACTCTTCCTGTGTTGGGCTTTGTGTCACTGCAGTGAATGGCTTATATTTAATATTCTCCTTAAAGACATTGCTTTGACTTAACTGGCCTTAGTTGTAGTGGACAAAGGTAGTGTAGATTTGTGACATTGGCCTCCAGTTCTTTGGTATGCAATCATTAAAGATGCTAAAATCTCTTTGTAGGGGTAAGTTTCAAACCCTCATTATTACTAATAAAATTTAAAAAAAAATACTGTCTGGGAGTGTTTTATGCAGTGATATATCTGGATAAATTTCAAGCTTTAATTTCATGGGAAAGGCCTTCCATGGGTAAAGCCAATGGCTACAGCCTACAGGAAAACAGACTCTTTCCCTTCCCCTCTCCAAAACTCTTCCTTCAAAAAGTACAGAGGGGAAAGGGGATATAAATAAATAATAATAATAATAATTTTTAAAAAAAAATCACATAGGCCTGAATTCTAGTTTGGTGGTTTGTTTGGGGGTTGTTTTTGTTTTTTGTTTTTTGTTTTTCTTTTTGGTAAGGTTTGGGAGGCCTTCCTGTTTAAAGAGCAAAGAAAGAATTTCAAGTGGGGAAAACCTTATAATTCTAACAATGTTGACATTCTAGGCTATCTAATTAATGCCTGTCTATGCCTGGGCTGAATGGTCAATTTTAAGTTAAGCAAAAGATCAGGAGGTATTGAAATGTAAAAGTTTAGTCCTTCAGTGGGGAGCAGGAAGGGTAGGAGATATTTACACACCACGGGAGCCTTGCAAAGTGACATCTATCCAGAGCTCTGTGCTGGGGGACTGCATTAGTGTTCTGCTTGCTGTGCGTGGCTCAGAGCTACAGCAGCGAGAGCTGGCTGTCTGCTGAAGTGAGGAGGATGCTCTCCTGGGAGCAGGCAGAGCGCTCCAGAAGAGGCTGGGCAGCCAGCAACATGAAGGCACATCACCATGATATCGGTAGCAGCCTCAGCTGAGCTCTGTTGAGAGGCAAGACCTGACAGTCCTCAGCCAGGAAGCAGAGTTTACTCAAGACTGAGAGCCAGCAGCCAGCCTTGACAGAGGTAAAGTGTAATTAGCATTGTTTCACCATAGAACAGCCTTTCCCCAATAGTCTACTCTATGGGGCTGGCTCACCTTCCTCACCTTCCTTTAATAACATATGGCAAAGGCAATTGATTCATATTTGCAAAGGACCAGGTGACCCATTAAACACCAAGTTTAGCTTCTTTTCACTCATTGAAAGGGACAAAATTATATCGCATCCCTTTACATCTGAACTTAGGCCTTTTCCGGCGGGGTAAGGCTTGTTATAAGTGACAGCTCCCATGTTCATCCCAATCAGGCAGCAGTGGCTGGGCAGCATAGCTATCCATTTAAAACACTGAGGTCTCTTAAGTTCATTCAAAATACTTTCAAAATAAGGAGTAAAACAGTGCTATGTTTTTAATACAGGTGTTTTATTGAAATGCTTTGTTTACTGGCAAATATAAGTTAAAAGGAAGGAATAGATTTGTAGGAATGCTAAAGGAGGAAGTGCTCCATTGATCTTTTTCCCTATTAACTGCCTCAGAAATTAGGTTTTAAGGCTTGAGGGAACTGAAGGTGTCCAGACTTTTCTCATAGAGGTTCCCTAACAACCATTTCTTGAGAATTTGGTTGCCCTTGATCTTTACTTTCAATGCTGTTCCTTTGTCCTCTAGGTTGAAGATGAATCCCACCTTTTGTGGTATGTAGGTTGGTGGTTCGTGGTATCACAGTTCTGAGGTGGATTGGGAGCTTGTACTTGCAAAGTGTAGTGCTGAGATAGTCCTAAGAAAATGAAAATGAGTCTCTAGCCTAGGAAATTGCTCTTTCCCCAGGGGAACAAAAGATTTTGGTTTCTGTTGCTGATTACAAAAGCAATTAAATGTTTTTTTAGAAAAAGACGAGAAGGAAGGATTGCAGACATACCTCCAAATAACAACTTATATTCACCTTACTTAGAGAAATACGGTAGTTAGGAGGTGTGGGTTCAGATCCCTGTATCACCAAGGGGAGCTCTGTGTCCTAGACCTCACCTGAGTTGCAACGGAAGGGGCAAATTGTTCTTCCTTTCTCTGTGGATGCCAGCTCTCTTAGCAGAAGTGATGTTTTTAATTTCAACTGAACTGGAATATTTCCAGGGTAACTGCATCATTAGTTGGGGATGCTGTTTTCCATAAACAGATATGGCAAGTGCCTCAGACTGAAAGCAGTGCTGTCCCCAGCGTTACCAGCTTGTCCTCAAGAGTGCATGTTTGACACAAAGATTTCAAACTTGTTCATCTAAGCCAGGCAAGAGCTGTGCCAGTGAACTGGATGATGAAAGGTGAAGAATGCCTGCCCTTATCCCTCCTCAGCAAAGAGGTAAGAGGTGTGACAGGAAGGAAGGTGGAGATGCAACCTGTGGATCAGGCTGTAAGGAGAAGCTGCCATGCGAACACTTGTGATGAGCTAACTGTTCCATCCAGACATTCTTGGATGTGCAGCCTTCCAGCTGGGTGAGGAGAGAAGCTGCCAGCCCTTCTTACAGACTGGATGAAGAATCTGGATTTAACTGCTTGCAGCTGGAGTGCTCCATGCTGGCTAATCCACTGCTGCTTTCCCTTGGCTCAGAGCTGAGAGGAGGTAGCTGGTGCTGTAACCTGACTGGATTGGTAGGATTTTCTTCAAATATGAATTCATACACAATTGATTATAAAATGTATAAGTCCAACTTATTCTTTTCTGGCTAAAGTAAAAGAGTTGTTGCTCTGAATTCTTATATTTCCAAAAGAGTATCTCTTCAACTACTAAATTAAAACAACATCACTGGTATATGACTATTATTCTAATCAGCTGTTTAAAGGTTTCTGTTATCCACTGCTTCCCAGTAGTGGAGTCGTTAAAACCTTGACACTTTAGTGTTTAATTAATTTATGCTTCCTTTTTCATTTAAGACTGTGTATTTCAACTCTAGTGATAGGCTTGACTTTACCACAATATCATTAGAGAATAAATTGCACTCTGTACTTTCTTCAGTCCTAATAGTCTGGAATCTTTGAGCTGAATTAACTTGACTGTAATTGCAGTGCTGTGGGAGAAACATTACAAAACCCAGAAGTTTTATATAGGCATTTACTTAGAAGAAAAATTATGGGTGCTTATATATCACTTTAAGGTAGAAAAATGGTTGTGGCAGAATATAGCTTTTAATGTAATGTATTGTAGCCTAAACAATATCTGCTTAAAAACTAGAATTTATTGGCTGGAAATCTTAATGGGCAAAACTGGTTCATTGGCTCTTCTGAAAGTTAATCAAACTTTCAACTGTTTGTAATGAGAAGATAAGAATAAACTTTGGCTAAATTTTAGATGCCAGACTTGTTAAACCCAATCTCAGGAAGCAGAACATTCCTAAAACAAACTTACATTTAAAAAGAATTCTGGTAAACTTGAAAAATATTGGCAGCCCTTGAACAGTGGTTTTAAATTTGGTAGCAGTGCCTTTTTTGTCAGAATGTGTGCTTTTCAATGCCTGAAATACTGCAGAAATTTAGCCAAGGCAGAATCTTAAAGTAATTTGTTTGTACGTGCTCAAAAAGTTTATACATGCTAAAGCAAGACTTCAGTTTTATTGGCTGATATGTCAAATTATTCCCTCATGACTGAACTGAGTCAGGCTCATGCTACACCAAAAACATGAACTTGATCTGCAAGAACTGTTCTGAACCAAAATAAGTGTGGACATTAAAGCATGGAGCAGGACAGCTGTCTGTCTTTTTCTCATCTTCTGTAACATCTGTGCCCACATCTGGTGAAAGGGAGGAGGAAGAATACCTGATGCAAAAGCTGAACTGCAGAATGGAAAGATGGGGGCAAGGATTCTGATGAAAGTCAGATGATGAAGAAATTAAGTGAAATGGGAGTAAATTGAAGTTGAAAAGATTAAAATGAAGAAGCAGATAGGGAGTGATTGCATAAAGAATTAAGGGCACGGATATAGCTAAGAAGAGCTAAGAAAGCGTAGTTTACACATGGAGCTAGTGGGCCAGGGTATAACTGCTGGTGAAAGAAGATGTAGAGAAGAGAATCTTGAAGAAAGGATTTCAAACATGTTGTAAATCAGAATAGGCGATATCAGTCCAGCTTATTCTATCATGTTTCATTTGAGATATCAGAACCTGAAGAGCATTTAGAATTGCATAGAGCTCCAGGTTCAGCTTTCATTGATTTCAGTCACATCTACCACATTCAAATACATCTGTAAATCCAGCCCTCTGGTGTCCATCTGGATACACAGAAAATGAGGAATGTAGAGGTCCTATGTTTCACATGTTATGACACACGGTTTAATGACATGAATATATATATTTATTTATACCAGAAAACATAGTTGTGTAAGTATAGGCAATTTCTCATAACTTCTGATGGACTTTGTGGTTTTGGTGTTCATGTAGGCATTTACAAATATGTTTATCCCTTGTATCAAAACCTTTTAATAACCAGTGTGATTAAGTTAATCTGCCTTGCAATATAGCTGCACTGTGAATATAAATTATTAAAAGGTGATTGTTCCTGAGCTTGAATTAATCTCCCCTATTTACTTTGCCACTTTATGATCTCCACTACACCACTGTGCTTTTGCTATATTTGTAGAAAAGGGTTCTATCCACAGTAGAGTCTATCCGTAGCTAAAGAAGTAAATTCTGGATCTCATGTCACAAGCTGCCTCCTATATCCTTGTAGGTGACTTCAACCTACCAGACATCTTCTGGGAACTTAATACAGCAGAAAAACAGCAATCTAGAAAGTTTTTAGAGTGTGTGGATGATAACTTTTTGTCACAACTGGTGAGCAAACCCACCAGGGGAGGGACTATGTCAGACCTATTGTTCACAAATAGAGATGGACTGGTGGGTGATGTGGAGGTTGGAGGCCGCTTGGGGCACAGTGATCATGAAATTATAGAATTCTCGATAAATGGTGAAATAAGGAGAAATATCAATAAGATCTCTACACTGGACTTCCGGAGGGCAGACTTTGGCCTATTTAAGAGACTTATTCAAAGAGTTCCTTGGGAAACAGTCCTTGAAAACAAAGGAGTCCAGGAGAGATGGGTGTGCTTCAAGACGGAAATCTTGAGGGCACAGGAACAGACTGTCCCTGTGTGCCGAAAGATGAGTCGACGAGGCAAACGTCCAGTCTGGATGAGCAATGAGGTTTTGAAGGAACTTAGAAATAAAAAAAAGATGTATCATCTTTTTAAGGAGGGACTGATTTCTCAGGAAGTATTTAAGGGAGCTGCTAGGGCATGTAGAAAAAAAATCAGGGAGGCCAAAGCCCAGTTTGAACTTAACTTAGCAACTTCTGTTAAAAACAATAAAAAAAGTTTTTACAAATATATCAATGATAAAAGGAAGGGTATAACCAACCTTGGTTCCTTATTGGATGAGGCAGGCAACTTAGTAATTAAAGATGAGGAAAAAGCAGAAATGCTTAATGCCTTCTTTGCCTCAGTCTTTATTGGTAGGACAGCTTATCCTCAAGACAACTGTCCTCAGGGGTTGGTAGGTGGTGCCAGGGATCAGAATGGTCCTCTTGTTATCCAAGAGGAGGCAGTCAGAGAACTGCTGGGACACTTGGATATTTATAAATCAATGGGACCAGATGGGATCCACCCTAGGGTGATGAGGGAGCTGGCAGATGAGCTTGCGAAGCCGCTCTCCATCATTTATCAGGAGTCGTGGCTCACTGGCAAGGTTCCAGGAGATTGGAAACTGGCCAATGTGACACCCGTTTACAAAACAGGTAGGAAGGAGGATCCTGGTAATTACAGGCCAGTGAGCCTGACCTCAGTACCAGGTAAGATAATGGAGCAGTTCATACTGAGTGCTATCACACAGCACTTACAAGATGGCCAGGGTATCAGACTCAGTCAACATGGGTTTACAAAGGGTAGGTCATGTCTGACCAACCTGGTCTCCTTCTATGACCAGGTAACTCGTCTGGTAGATGCAGGAAAGGCTGTGGATGTTGTCTATTTAGACTTCAGCAAGGCCTTTGATACTGTCTCCCACAGGATACTCCTAGACAAGCTGGCAGCCCACAGCTTGGACAGGAGCACTCTTTGCTGGGTTAGGAACTGGCTGGATGGCTGGGCCCAGAGAGTGATGGTGAATGGTGCAGCATCCAGCTGGCGACCAGTCACCAGTGGTGTCCCTCAGGGGTCTGTATTGGGACCAGTTCTATTTAATATTTTTATAGACGACATGGATGAGGGCATTGAGTCCTTCATTAGTAAATTTGCAGACGACACTAAGCTGGGAGCTTGTGTTGATCCATTGGAAGGGAGGAGGGCTCTGCAGAGAGACCTAGATCAGTTGGATGAATGGGCAGAGTCCAACAGCATGAAGTTTAATAAGTCTAAGTGTCGAGTTCTACATTTTGGCCACAAAAATCCCCTACAGCGTTACAGGCTGGGGACAGTGTGGCTGGACAGTGTTCAGGCGGAAAGGGACCTGGGGGTGCTGGTCGACAGCCGGTTGGATATGAGCCAGCAATGTGCCTTGGTGGCCAAGAAGGCCAATGGCATCCTGGCCTGCATTAGGAATTGTGTGACCAGCAGGAGTAGGGAGGTCATTCTTCCCCTATACTCGGCACTGGTGAGACCACATCTTGAGTACTGTGTCCAGTTCTGGGCCCCTCAGTTTGGGAAGGACGTTGAGATGCTTGAGCGTGTCCAGAGGAGGGCAACGAGGCTGGTGAGGGGCTTGGAACACAAGCCCTATGAGAAACGTTTGAAGGAGCTGGGGTTGTTTAGCCTGGAGAAGAGGAGGCTTAGAGGTGACCTTATTACTCTCTACAACTTCTTGAAGGGAGGTTGTAGACAGGTGGGGGTCGGTCTCTTCCCCCGGGCAGCAACTGACAGAACAAGGGGACACAGTCTCAAGCTACGTCAGGGAAGGTACAGGTTAGATATCAGGAAAAAATTTTTCACTGAAAGAATAATAAAGCACTGGAATTGTCTTCCCAGGGAGGTGGTGGAGTCACCATCTCTGGATGTGTTTTAAAAAACACTGGATATGGCACTTAGTGCTATAGTCTAGTTGAGGTGTTAAGGCATAGGTTGGACTTGATGATCTTAGAGGTCTCTTCCAACCTCATTATTCTGTGTGATTCTGTGTGTGATCAGCCTGCCTTTCCTCCATGGAAGGGCCCAGGTTCTTCCTTCAAACACAGAATTTCCTCCTGGCATGAGCAGGAATCTTGGGATGAGAGAGCTCAGCTCCCCCCAGAGAAGGGACTTGTTTTCCCTATGTCTGAGCAAAAGTCAGGCATACCTGACAGCTTTTCAGTGTCATGGCAGAGAAGATAAGAGACTTTTTCTAATCAAGCCGTGATGCTAGGGTTTCTATTTTTGAGACAGGCTTATTTCAGTTCTTGAGCTTAAATCAAAACAAAGCTGGGGTTCTGTGAAGCCAAATAGATTATATTGTCACAGCCTCCTGTTCTAGCGGCATAACTCCTTGAAAAGGTTTTCATTATTTGATGCGAGATAATGGCATCAGCTTATTACTCCAGTGTAGCAGTCCTTCGTGTCTCTAACTTCAATCTTTAACATTTCCAAAGGGCACTCAAACCACTTGGTTTGCAATATTTTTTTTTCATCTAGACTCTTATAGATAACATTTTTATTTTTCCCTGAGAACAGTACAGAGTCATATTTCCAGAAGCTAATAAACACTGAAGACTTTAACAACATTTATCCTTTAGAACATTAGTTATTTCTTTCTCAGTATCTCAGATTTCTCATTGACATGTCTGGGCCACATGAAGCAGATTTTTTTTAACCTGCACCTTTTTCCTAAGCCTTCATTTATCATTTTGAAAATCCTATAATTAAAGTAAATCCTGATTCTTTGCCTAGTATTTTCTCCAGCATAATCATCTGGATTTGTAAAACTGCAGTGAACAAGTTAAACACTACAATTAGGGCAGTGGAGAAAATGGCTTGGTATGTGTCAGTTCTTCTCTATGTTTCCTCAAGAAAAAAAAAAAAAAAAAAGTGACTTCCAAAAAACTATACCATGGCCTGAATTTTTTGCTTTTTTTTTTTTTTTTTTTTTTTTTTGCTAGCTATTAGGCAATTTCAATTGATTAACTGGTTTTTTATCTGAGCTTTATTTCTTTCTATGTTGAATAAGTTCAAAATGGTTCAGACTCTCAGCATGTTTTTGGCAAACTGTTAGAATATATTATTTCTAAAAAGAGAGAGAGAAGTTTCTATATCATCTCTTTCTTGGCCTTTTGAGCTCTATGATTATTTCTAGTTTGTGATTTGGAGTGTCTGAGGTTACTTGGTTTGTTCAGCTTGGGGAAGAGGAGACTGAGGGGGGCTTCGTTGCAGTCACAACTTCTTCATGAAGGGAAGAGGAGGGGCAGGCACTGATCTCTCTGTGCTGACAGTGACAGGATTGAGGGAGTGGCCTGAAGTTGTGACAGGGGCAGTTTAGGTTGGATATTAGGGAATGATTCTTATCCCAGAGGGTGGCTGGGCACTGGAACAGTGTGCCCAGAGAAGTGCTCACAGCCCCAAAGCTGACAGAGTTCAAGAAGTGTTTGGACAATGCTCATGGGCACAGAATGTGACTCCTGAGGATGTTCCTGTGAGTGCCAGGAGTCGGACTCAATGGTCCTTGTAAGCCCCTTTCAAGGCAGCGTATTCGGTGATTCTGTTATTCGGTGATTCTGTGATTCGGTGATTCTGTGATTCTGTGATTTGTTGTGGTAATTGATTGCAATCGTCAGAAAATCAGCCATGTTCCCTGTTTCCTCCTTTTCTATGTAGTCCCTGAAGTTGAATGATTTAGAAGCCTTTCCATATCCAGACCGCAGTTTTTCCCCAAATTTTGTCACAGAAATTGTTATGCATGATATAAGATAAGAAGGAAAAAAGACGTAATTTATTTTGTGTGGGGTTTTTTCCAACTCTCTCAATAAACTAACCATAGTTCTTGTGACTTTTATTTTGTTTTTTCTACAATAATGACAGGAGTAGTGACTCCCACAAGCAAGTTACATCACTTATTTCTATATTAAACTTTACTGACAGAGAAAGATACTTATATTCTCTTGTCCATAACTTGGTTTCCAACTCTTCTCAGATCAAGTTTGAGATTTTAAAGCCTTTATGTGTATAAATCCTGCCTTAGGGATCATTTTATTTTTGTCATATGTAACTGTGGTGCTCTTGCATCCTGTCTAGAGCCTTTACTGCCAGACCATTTCCCTGCAACCTTTCCCTGCAGTTTTCTCGTGAGTGACAGGAATAAGTCCTGATCTCCAAATCACCTTTGCATTGTTTTGTCTTATTATATAGGCCCCTCAGCAACTATATGGTTAAAGATAGCTGTAAATAAAGAAAAACACTCTCTGATCATCCTTAAAAATATTTTATCTCTTCATATCTTTGGGAAGCTGGCAAATATATCATTATACTGGCTGTTGATGTCAGAAAACTACAACACAAATTGAGTGATATTCTCTACTTGTATGAGACTGTAGAGGAGATGAGAATTGGACAGCAGCATCCACAATCCTGTAGCATTTGCCATCCAAGTAAGATGGATTGTGAGAAGTGAACTGGGAATGGTGCTGGGGTTTTACATTACACTTGGACTGTGTAATGAGTTGGTGGAACGTCTGGTAAGCTGAAAGGCTCTGTCTTTATTCAAACACTACCTATTACATCCATATGATTTAGACTCTTACTGTTTAAAAAGACACTTTAAATACGAACTGGGATTCTTCTTCTACTCTTCCTTCCATATTTCTCTAGGAGAAAATTCTAAACCTTTAAAGTTCCTTGAAGAGTTCATTGGCAGTGTGCTGCTCTGAGCTTAAACATGTCCAAAACGGTACACCTTTCTCAGATAGGAGGAGTGAGTACAAACTGACTCAACCAGTTGGGCTTTATTTTTAAAACTGAGTGTGATTCCTACCAGATTTATGGTACAAACATTCACACACAAATCTGTCTCCGATTAGTAGTGTCTTTAGCATTTCAAAACCTATATACTCTCTTTACAAAATATTTTGAAGGCAAAATCTTATTAATCCCCAAAATGGACAAATTGCATTTGTCTTTTATTAATATTCATTATGTTTTCCAGAAACAGCATGAAAGCTTTTTCTTTATGATATTTAAAAGGAATACTCTTATCTCAGGGATGATTCACAAACATACAAAGGTTTTTTTCTCTTGCCAAGAAAACTCCTCTGTCAGAATTTTAATCTTCTTACACTCTCTCTTTATTGTAATAAATGATGTTGCATCTTGTATCATATTTTGCAAAATGATAGATTCACTGAATAGGAAAATTAGCTTCAATTCCTAGTGTTAAATGACATTCAAATGTTTATATTGGTGGGACAATTAAGGACTTTCAAGCTGGTACTCCAAGGCAAGCTGTGAGGAACTCTGACTTGGTTTTGGTTGTGGAGAAATGTCTCCACTGCTCTCTTCTCCGAAGCTGCATGTTATAATGGAGCATCCTCTCCCTGTCCCACTCCTCAGGATGCACTACAACCTCAGAAATGCTCAGCACCTGGGCTAGGTTCCTCTTGAGTTTATCAGCAACACTGTCTCTTCCCAGGAACCATAGGTACTGCCTAACAACCTCCTGTTTTTTCAGTGGAAGGCCTTGGAAATTTTTCTTGCCCAAGTTACAACCCAACACCATTTTTGCTATTGAACTTTCAAAGAAAATTACCATCTCAAATGTGGCCGGGATGGAGGATTACTATGAGCAGAGCCAATTGTCTTGTGGCCCTATAGACAGAGGGCCTAATGGGATCCTTTGAGCTCTCCTGGAGTGCAGCAGGCATTGGCCAGCCTGAGAAGGATATCTCACAGGTTTGTTGTACTTGCAGGGCTGATGCTGAGCACCAGCAATGGAGCCTGGGCTGATATCCCAACTCCCCAGGGCTCCACTCTTCTCCCACTGAGAAGATACAAAGGAACATTCACTGAATGTACTTCATTCAAGGGGAATTTTCCACAGGTGTGCACCTTGTACATTCTCCTTTAGTTCTGTGTGTGTGCAAGCGTGGATATGCTATAACAAATGTGCTATGAATGTTGCTCTTAGATTCCTCAGTATGTTAGATTTGTAAGTAAGGTAGGGCTGTAAGTTACTGTTGTGCTTATTGCAAATTCTACAGAGTCTTTTGTTACACTGTTTTTCGATTAAGTGCCGTTAAGTGCTGTTACAACCTTTAGGCCTGGCCAAGTCCAGGGCTAAGTTTAAAAAGGGGCTCCACTCTGAACCATGTAACTCAAAAGGAAGGTCTTCCTTAAACCTTTTTATCATTACCTTTTCCTATTCTTACCCTTTTTCCATCCTCAGCCTCCGTGTAGGTAATTTTAGGCTGATTTTAATTTTAGATTGATTGATTCTAGATTGTAGTCTGATTTTCTGTGTGCCTTAGCCATAGTAGTAGGGTGAACCTTGCCAACAAATTTTGTCATGGTTTCACTTTAACATTAAACCTGCTTTTGCAAATACCTTTGCCAGTGTCCCATTTGCTGGCCATTGCTGTCATTTCATCTCATTAGATGAAGAAGGACGTTGATTAGGGGCAGGAGAATCTAACCCCTCATGTCAAATTGAATCCTTATTGTAATGAAACCTGGAAAGCCTCTGGTTTGAAGAATGCCAGAAAGCAAATCTGTGTTTCTTTTGACTGAAGAGATGCAGAATGTTGCCCAAAAAAGGCAGTGTTTTATGAACACTCTTTCAAACACCCTTTCTTTCTTATAGCAATTAAATTTTCACTTGATTTGAGCTGTAGCAGAATGTGAGCACAAACACACTGGATTCAGGTTTCATTATCCTAAGTTCCACACATAAGAGAGATGCTAAGGATTTATTTGAGGAGGGCCTTTAAAATCACAATGGGAATTTTGTCCGAATGAGAGCCAGGGAAAGCTTCAGTAGTGGGACAGGATATAAGAATGTAAATACAGAATGTAAATAAGTCCCCAGACTGAGAAGCCAGCCTGTGCCTGTCAGGGACTAAAATAACAGTTGCTGAGAGCCAACTGAACCTTTACTTATGACACAAAGATTAATAATGTGAGTAGCAATCAAAGGTGAAGTGATTCAGAAATCTAGTTTTCAATTTTTAGAAATTTGGAACAGACTGGATTTTATAGCAACAGATGTAAGAAGGGAGGAGTAAGATGCAGGGCTGTGAAGGAGCTACAAGATGATTTTAGATTGTATGAAAAGCATTTGGCTGTGAATGAAAAGAATGGCATTTAAATTCTTTCTCCCCTTGAAGATAAACAGGGTTCTGTGGAATTAAAACTCATGAAAGGCCAGTTCATATGGCATGAGGCCAAAAGCAGCTACGTGACTGTGTTAAGCAAGCATCCTTTGTAGCCCATCTGTGAGGACATACAGACTCTGCAGCTTCCCTGCAGTCCTGGCAGGTCTTGTGCAGTGAGAAAGGAGGGAATGAGGCAGCAGGAAGATGAAGTGACACTAGGGAGCTGAAGATTTTGTTACTTTAATCCTAATTTAGGACAGTTACAGGCAGTATGATGGAGTCAAATTGCTAACAACGATGCCCATTATTCAGAGGGACAAAGAGTCTCTCGTGGTGCTTGGAGAGCTCACTGGAATTTGCAGTTGCTTAAGCTATCGATAACCTAAATGTGGTCATGACCAGTCAGGGTTTCTTTTCCATCATGAGTTTTCCCTTAACCCCTTTCTTTGTCACCTGTAGAAAGTTGATTCCTTATCCCACAGGGGACATTTAGTGCATTGCTTTGGGCTTGATCCTCATGAGGTGGCAATGGCTGTGCTGGATGCCTGAGCATTGCCAAAATTTGATCATGTTTTTGGAAACACCTTCTCTACCATCACCATGACAGATGTGTGTCTTCCTAAACACAGAGAAACCTTTATAAATGTGTTTTAAAGATATTAACTTTTCAGTCACAATCTTTAGGGTTTTGTGTTCATGTTCACACAGATACACCTGTTTTCTGGGGCAAAGGATCCTTTCAATAGACATTCAAAACTTTTCACTTTGTGTCTTATTCTGAGAGAAAATAATCAAGTAGTCAAGTAGTGCTGGCTAGTGCTGGCTGATTCTGGCTAGTGGCACCTTGGCACTGGCATTTGAAAGCTGGATGCCCAACCCCAATGAAAAGTGCTCATGCAAAATTCATCCTTAAAAAAAATGACTGAAAGCCAAAACCAGAAGACCCAAACTAAATCTTCAGGTCTGAAGCTGCAGATGATAAATACTTTTCCTCAGTCTGTCTTTGTGATGGCACTTACTAAATTTAAAGAAACATTCTTTTTAATGTCTGAATTGTTGGGTTTTAAGTAAAAGCTCTGTATGAGAACTCTATGCTGTATGTCCCAGAACAGAATTTGAGAAATTCAGGGTTTTCACATCTAGCACCTTATAGAAATACATCACTGCATGTCAAATGTGTTTCTCAAAAGCAGAGTATATTTCCTTGGGCTGGTTTTTGTTTGTTTGATTTGTTTTGGTTTGTTTTGGTTGTTTTGTTTTGTTTTTCCCAGGAAGCACCAGGAGTCTGATCAAATATTAAATTGTCTTCACAGTGGTGCTCAGGGCTGAAAACTCTGAGGTGGGGCCACCATGTGCAGAAAGTTCATGTCAGTGGTCAGCCCAAATTATGGACTGATTGTATCTGGGCTTGTGAAAAGGTGACAGGAAACCAAAGAAATGGCAGGATGTGCAGCATGAAAAAGTTTCTTCAACAGCTTTTGGTTCCCTCTGCAGGATAAAATCTGTACACAGCTGTCAAACATGACGCGTCACAAATTCCCTACCTACTAATTTGAACAGTTTTTCCTATCTTTCCTCTTTCTGCCAGATGCTTCATGTGTGGATAAGAGTGGGGGAAAGATGAACTCTGAAGGTCATCCAATGCAGAGTAGGCTATTCCCAGGCACGGTTCTAGGCTCCATTCCAATAAAGCAAGAGCTCCAAAATGGCACAGGTTCAGGTTTCCGGAGCTCAGCACTCAAAGCTGGGGCCAGATGTGACACACTAAGCATCCACCCGGCTTCCAGCTGCAACATTCATGGCTGCATCTCTCAAAGGTCCTTCTCATAGGCGCTTTTTTTAAACTCATTTCATTCTTTTCCAAAAATAATGCCTATATCCTTAAAACCCATTTTTTTAAGAGATCTAAAAATATGTTTACCTGTCAGATTATCTGAAAATGACCCATGCAGGCAGTACTTATCATCTAAATTGAAGAAAAATATGGCAAGAAGCTTTTGCTGTGCAGGGGAAGCAAGGATAAGTCTGTGTTTTCCAGTTGATTGATTATTTGATTAATTTTCATTTTAAACACCATATCATTGGGATTTCTTGGGGGCTTTTTCCCACTCTGGTCATTTTACTGCTTTTTCAAACAACCAGATATATAATATTTTTTTCTAATACATCAAGCATGAGCATGCTGTTCTTGCCACTCTTGATCAGTGCATTGCTATGCTGCTGTGAAGGAATCAATTTAAATCATTAGAAGAAAACCAAATTGGAAGAACTTGTGAGCTTTTGTAAAAAAAAATAAATGAGAAATTTAAGTGAATAAGTGCTATACATAGTCTCTTGTCCCAAGGGGCATTCAAAGAGAGAGTGAGTGCATAAATTCTACTTGGAAAAATGTTACTCAGAATCGGATAACATGCAGATTAGAGATTTTAAATGGAAAACTTTACCAAGGGTGCTGCTGCCGAAAGAAGCCCCACCTTAGTGAAATTCTACCTTAGCTGTGAATAGAAGTAGCATGGAGAATGGGTGCATAGAAGGAAGAACACAGGTTTTCTTCATTTTCTCAGCCTTTTTACTCATTTATTTTCTAAGTCTTTTTATTATTTATTCCTTGCAATAGATTTTTTACACACAGGCAAAATTTTTGGGATTCTTCCCTTTGTTTTTCTATGTCCCAATTTTGCTGAAAAGTTTTGAGGGCTGGTGTTTTTTCTTGCTTGTATGTTTGAAGTTGGTTTGTTTGTTTTCATTGTTTGTTTTTTTGGGGAGGGGGTTTACTTGTTTGCTTTGGGGTTTTTGTTTGGGGTTTTTTTGTGTGTGTGTGTGTTTTTGGGGGGTTGTAAATAACAAATTAGGTTTCTGCTTTATGGTTATTCAGAAAGCTTTCTAGGTTACTTATGTAGCCATCAGAAAGATGTTCTTTGAGGGACTAATTCTACAAGTCCAAAAAGAGTTGAATCCAGACCACTTTTCTGTCTCTCTTGATCAGAAGACAGAGATTGGCCTCAGTACAGTAAAGTATGAATTTCCGAGAATTTACAGAGTAGAACTGGTGCTGAGAGCTGGTTGCATTGTACCTGTCATCATTTAGAGATATTGACTTGTAATTGCACTATTAGAGAAAGAGAGAAATTCCATACACATTACATGAATACAAGAGGAGGAACAAGAAGATTCGCCAGTGGAAATCCACAGCTGTGGCCTTGCAGATGCTGACTGCATTGGAGGAGGAGTGACAGCTAGTATTGCCTGACAACAAGCAGCCATCCTTCTACATTAACACAGGTCTTTCTGGAGTATGCTCGCTCCATGGAAAATTTAAATCTTTCAAGGTTTTAGTAATGCTCACATTAGGAAGTGGCTTTCAGCTCGAAGGATCCAGTGGCCAGAGGAAAAGGCAGACCAGCTGTCTGGGTTTTTCTTTCCCTGCTCTCCATGGGTGGCAGGATACACTTTTTCTTCAGTTCACTTCAAATTTTAGTTCAAGTTTTTTCCTTGAAACCATGAGAAAAAAATCTACAGTTTTTTGTTGTTGTCGTTGTTCTTTTTTCCTTAATGGAACTTAAGGTATCCAAGTTCCAAAGAGAAAAGGCCAAAGCTCTTGGACAACCACGACACTGATCAATGAAGAAAGTTTGTCATATCCAATAGTTCTTAATGATATCCTAATAATAAGGAAAAAAGTGAGATTGCAGCTAGTTCACTGGTATAAAAATGGGGGAGGGAAAAGAGGCAGAAAACATACCTAACAGCAATGAAGATGCTGGCCTTCTTTTTCACCCTGAAGAGAGTAAGAACACTTCCCTGGGACACAGACAGATAATAAAAGTTTTTAAAAATCATTTTATACATCAGCTTAAACCACATTCATATTGATTCCGCAAACCAGAAAAATTAGTTGGAGATAACACTTTCCCTTATTTTAACTCCAAATTTATAGATTATGTAGCTAAATATTTTTATGATCAGAAATGGGTCATTTAAAACCCCAAATATGTTATTTTGGTATTTTGCAAGGGCTCAGGTTTTTTTGGTGGTCGGGTTTTTTTTGTTGGTGGTTTGGTTTTGGTTTTTTTTGGTTGGTTGGTTTGGGGTTCGAGGTTTTTTGTTTGGTTTGGTTTGGTTTTGGTTTTTGTTCTGTTTTTTTTAGTTTTTTTGGGGGTTTTGTCCTGAGGGAGATGTAGTCCGTCAGTGTGGCTAGATTTGGCACATCGTCTTAATGATGCATCAAGGGACCTGTAAGGTGCATTGTACCAGAGATTTACATTCTCTGTGCCTGCTGTGAATTCTCTGCTGTCTGCCCTTTGGGCATGAGATAAGCAGCATCTGCTTCAGACAGTTCTTTGTATCAGGATGCTTGTGCATTTCCCTTACAGCAACTGGAAAGTTTCACAATCTTTTACTCTCTCTCTCTCTCTCTCTCTCTCTTGTTTTAATTGAAAATTGATCTTCATATGTTAAGCCTGCTGCCTTCTACAGACCTTAAAATCTTCATGGAGAAAAGTAAAGAAAAATTTATGAGCCAAGAGTATGCACAGAATATTTAATTACCAATTTCTTTGTAGAATTGTCTGCAGATCTTCATTCTGGTGCTAAAGTTGAAGGAATATCTTTACAGCTAGGATGCCTTCTAATTAAATAACTTATTGAGTGGCATTTCAAATATGGCAAAGGTTTTCCATATGGCTCCCTTAAATTCTTTGAATTTTGGGTGTCTGAATCCCATAGACTCTAGGATATAATCAAAGTTATGACCTGCTCTATCCTTAATGGCTGTATGACAGAAAAATAATTGCCTAGAATTATTTCTACTAGATTCATAGAAACAAGAGGTGCACAATTGCATAACATGCCCATGTTTTAATAAGAGCAGCCCATGCTACAGTAAATATGTGAAAAGCCAGGCAAGAGCACGGCTGCATTAAGAGAGGTCATGCATGTAGCAGGGGGATACCAGACAGAAGACTTGCTGGAAGTGTTGCAAAACAGTTTAAAGCAGTATAAATACTTTAGGTAGCTTAAATCAACAGGGGAAAAGAAAAAATATATGAAAAAGTGGCCGTTTTGGTGTGGTTTTTTTTT
The DNA here is from genome assembly GCF_015227805.2 of Hirundo rustica. Taxonomy (NCBI): domain Eukaryota; kingdom Metazoa; phylum Chordata; class Aves; order Passeriformes; family Hirundinidae; genus Hirundo; species Hirundo rustica. Next base: position 11,600,817 of record NC_053455.1, on the reverse strand, counting down.
TTGTTTTTTGTTTTTTTGGTTTTTTTTGTGTTTTGGTGTGGGTTTTTTTTGTTTTTTTTTTTTTTTGTTTTGTTTTTTTTTTTTTTTTTTTTTTTTTTTTTGGTGGGTTTTTAGTGAGTTCTTGAAACCTGAATTCAGACAGGTGTGTGAGATTTTGCATGATCAAGGGGTTTTACTGACGTGTGAATAAAACTATTAACTAATTCAGTTTTGTATCATTTTTTAAGTTAGGAAGTTTAAAGGCATATATGGCCTAGATAGCACAGTACTCTTTCCTCTGGAACGAAATCCCCTTCTGTTGCTCCATTAAAACTAAAAGAATGTTTAGGTTTGATGGCTTTGCTCAAGCAGAGGATCTGACAGGTAATGACTTTCAACCATCCATTTCATTGTGACTTTCAGCAATGTTATGCAGGTTTTTTTTTTTTTCCCCCTCTCTTTTAGCAGGGAAAGTTGTGGGGAGGAGTTTGATAGGACCTGAGAGCTTGTGCTTTTTTTTTGCTCGTGAAGGTCAGTCTGTAACTTACTGCAAAGGGAAGCCTGGGAGTAGAACTGGGAGCAATGCCAAGGGCAGGAGGCTCAGCTGAGCTGCTGTGGGGTCAGCTCATTCTGCCCTCTTCACTCTCAGGCCAGAGGTGTGTAATGTCTGCTGACATCTGGGCAGGCTCGTAACTACTCCCAGAGCTGACCGATGAACTCTGCTTTGCACTGACATCGTTTCTAGGGCACGTGTTCTGTGCCAGCACAGAGCGCTGTCAACACCACCACTTGACAAATGAACACATCTGCTCCTGTGCACACAAAGTGCAGGATCAGGTCAAACAATGGAGACCATCTATTTTTAACTCTCTCCTGACGTGATGTTGAGGCTGAGGATCTGTTCCCGAGGCCACAAGCTGCTCCTCCTGAAAAAGTTTCTTGTCTTGTTTTGCCTCTGATTCAAATGAATAGTAATAGATCTTCATAAATAATAGCTAATATATTTAGATGTCTATGGTAAAACTTTTGGAAAAAAAACCTTAAACAAAATGCTTTAAACAAAATTGCCTGAAATTGCTAACATAATTGAAGACTTCTAGCCTTGATGATCAGCTTGACATAAATGGACTTTTGTGAGGAGGAGATCTTCAGCATTTCTGTGAAACCATTCTGACATTCAGTTTCAAAGCCTCAAAATAAAAGCAGTCACATGCACATGGGTGGTGTTCTTAATCTTTAATTGAAGCTGTCTTCTCCTTGGCATTGCTGCAACACACAAGCTGATATATTAGAAAACTGGTTGCTTGCAGTGTCCTGCTCTTTGCAAGGAGAGATTTAGGCTCCTGCACTGGTGGCTTGTGTGGATGCTAATTTGTCAAAGTGACTTAGGAGTCCTTTACTACCACAGCAAAATGAACTCAGATAGCTGTTTGGTACAGCAGAACTCTGCTTCTCACTTACAGGTGCAATCTTTCCCTTGTGTTTTGCCATCACTGAGTATCTATATTAGGCACCTCAATTTTTAACTCTTAGGAATCTCTAGCCTCTAATGGTTGGGAAATAGAACTTGCAAGAAGGCAAGCAATAACATTACTGCCCTTTCATAAATATGGCCTCTACCTTTGCCAAGACAAACTTTTTAAAAATCCAGGGATTACCAGGAGTTCTGGACTCTTGACACTGCTAATCTGACTCAGAAAAGACAGGTATTCCATACAGCACAATATGTCCTTGATTTTCACTCAGAGATAATTTAAAACAAAAAAATCTGTTTGATCCCCTTCTGGTTGTTTTTCTTCTTGTTTTTCTTTTTTAACAGCTCACAGTTTGTTAGTCTCCAGTCCAAAAGGAAACATCTATGATGATATAAATCAGACAGTGAGCTTACTGCAGATCAATTGAACATTTAAGTTTTTTTCACATAAGCTACAAAATGTGTAGTCAGCTCCAATATGTTGGTTTGGAGCTAACAGTGGGTTTTAGTCTGTAGCCAAGGATAGCAGATCAATAACTGGTGGGTACTGGTATTGCTCTAAAGAAACTACAGTGAGAACTGTGAATGTCAGAAGAATGCTAACATTTGCACCAATGGTATAAAGGCTAAATAACAATAAGGAAGATCACCTTAATAATTTCATTCTTCCAGTGTGTTTTTCCTTTGATTTTCTGCTATCTTTTGATTTTTCTACTCCACTCTGGTAAGATCTCATGTGTAGTACTGCATCCTCAGCATAGGAAAGATGGAACTCTTGGAGTAGGTTCAGAGGAGTCCCACAAAAGGTTGAAGCACCTCTCTTGTGAAGAAAGGCTGAGAGAGTTTGCTTTGTTCAGCCTGTAAAAGACTATAGGGAGACCTTATTATGGACTTTTGATACTTAAAGAGGCCTTGTAAGAAAGATAGGAACAAACTTTAGTAAGGCTTGTAGTGACAGGACAAGGGAAATAGTTTTAAACTAAAAGACAGTGGATTTAGACTTGGATTTAGATACAAGAAATAATTTTATTTTACAATGGGTGTAGGGAGATACTGGCACAGGTTGCCCAGAGAGGGGGTGGGTGCCCCTCCCACGGAAAGACTGGAGGTCAAGTTGGGTGAGGCTCTGAGTTACATGATCCAGTTGAAAATAGAATCACAGAATTGTTAAGGTTGGAAAAGACCTTTGAGATAAATCAAGTCCAGCTGCCCACCCAGCACTACCACCATTTTCACCATGCCCTCAAGTGCCATTTCAACACTCTTTTTGAATACTTTCAGTGATGGTGACTCCACCACTTCCCTGGACAGTCTGTTCCAATGTTTAACCACCCTTTTGGTGAAGAATATTTTCCTCATATACAATCTGAACATCCCCTGGTGTCACTTGAGGCCTTTTCATTTTGTCCTGCCACTTGTGACCCGGGTGAAGAGACTGACCCTCAACTTGTGACAATCTCCTTTTGGGCAGTGGTGGAGAGCAATAAGGTTTCCCCAAGCCTCCTCTTCCCCAGGTCCTTCAGCCACTTCTCACAGGGCTTGTGCTCCAGACCCTTCACCAGCTCCATTGTCCTTCTCTGGACATGCTCCAGCCCCTCAATGTCCTTGTTCTCCCACAGCACACTCCTGGATAAGCTGGCAGCCCACGGCTTGGACAGGAGCACTCTGTGCTGGGTTAGGAACTGGCTGGATGGCTGGGCCCAGAGAGTGGCGGTGAACGGTGCTGCATCCAGCTGGCGGCCAGTCACCAGTGGTGTCCCTCAGGGGTCTGTGCTGGGACCAGTTCTATTTAATATTTTTATAGACGACATGGATGAGGGCATTGAGTCCTTCATTAGTAAATTTGCAGACGACACTAAGCTGGGAGCTTGTGTTGATCCATTGGAAGGGAGGAGGGCTCTGCAGAGAGACCTAGATCAGTTGGATGAATGGGCAGAGTCCAACAGTATGAAGTTTAATAAGTCTAAGTGTCGAGTTCTACATTTTGGCCACAAAAATCCCCTACAGCGTTACAGGCTGGGGACAGTGTGGCTGGACAGTGTTCAGGCGGAAAGGGACCTGGGGGTGCTGGTGGACAGCTGGTTGGATATGAGCCAGCAATGTGCCTTGGTGGCCAAGAAGGCCAATGGCATCCTGGCCTGCATTAGGAATGGTGTGGCCAGCAGGAGCAGGGAGGTCATTCTTCCCCTGTACTCTGCACTGGTGAGACCACATCTTGAGTGCTGTGTCCAGTTCTGGGCCCCTCAGTTTAGGAAGGACGTTGAGATGCTTGAGCGTGTCCAGAGGAGGGCAACGAGGCTGGTGAGGGGCTTGGAACACAAGCCCTATGAGGAACGTTTGAAGGAGCTGGGGTTGTTTAGCCTGGAGAAAAGGAGACTCAGAGGTGACCTTATCACTCTCTACAACTTCCTGAAGGGAGGTTGTAGACAGGTGGGGGTCGGTCTCTTCCCCCAGGCAGCAACTGACAGAACAAGGGGACACAGTCTCAAGCTACGTCAGGGAAGGTACAGGTTAGATATTAGGAAAAAATTTTTCACTGAAAGAATAATAAAGCACTGGAATTGTCTTCCCAGGGAGGTGGTGGAGTCACCATCTCTGGATGTGTTTAAAAAAAGACTGGACATGGCACTTAGTGCTATAGTCTAGTTGAGGTGTTAAGGCATAGGTTGGACTTGATGATCTTAGAGGTCTCTTCCAACCTCATTATTGTGTGATTCTGTGATTCTGTATTCACAGGCCCAGAACTGAACACAGGATTTGAGGTGTGGCCTCACCAGTGCTGAGTACAGGGGCACAGCCACTGCCCTGGTCCTGCTGGCCACACTGTTGCTGACACAGGCCAGGATGCCTTTGGCCTGCTTGGCCTCCTGGGCACAACTGGCTCAAGTTCAGCTGCTGTCACCAGCATCCCTGGGTCCTTTTAGCCACTCTTTCCCCAGCCTGTTGCATTGCAGATGTTGTGGCCCAAGGACAGGACAAAAAACTTGGCCTTGTCTGACTTCATACCATTGGCTTTGGCCCATCAATCCAGCCTGTCCAGATCCCTCTGCAGAACCCTCCTGCCCTCCAGCAGATCAACACTCCCACCCATCGCAGTGTGTCTGTGACCTCCCCCATGGCAAGGGGTCACACTGGATTGTCTTTGGAGACCCAACCCAGACTACTCTGTGACTCTATGATTTTGGTAGACATGCTGATATACATTAGCAAGACATCTGCTGCAAGTTCGAAAACTGAACATTTCATCAATCATACGTAATATTAACTCTTGAGTCTCTCAGAACAACTGCAATTGCCTTTCCTGGATTCCCGTGTTTCAGCCTGGCTATGTAGAAAAAAACTGACAAGTAGCAGTGCATAGACAGTGAGGCTACCTGGTGTTTTCCCCCTGTCAGTTCTTATTGTGGTGTGGAATAAAGAAGCCTGTCACACCAGCCCACGTGTGGTATTTGTTTGAGCCATACAAATCCTGAGCTAGGATTCTTGTGCTATTATTCTGTTATACTCAGATGCTAACATGAATTTAAATGAGGTGAGTCTAACTCAGTCATAATGTAATGAGAAAAAAATAATTATTTCAACAAAGTTATGCCTTCTTCATAGTTACCCAGTAGAGTACAAAAAGTGCAAAGTACCCCTTGCTTCAATTAAATAAATTTTAGTAAATGCAGGCCTTTTCTGAAAGCCCAAACTCACTAATTGTATTATTCATAAGTCAGCTCCCATAAGTATAAAGCAACACATATTTCATCAAGTAAAGTGAATCCCAAATAGAGAAAGGGAACTAAAAAAAAAAAAAAAAATTAAAAAAAAAATTGCACCTAACTGTGAATGAACTGTGAAATGTATTTTTAGATTAATTTTTAATTTTCCCTTGTCATTTCTGATCTTGAGTGCATTTGTAACCATCTTGTACCCATCATTTCAGTTCCACACAACAGGTCAGAGATGCAGACATCGACCTTGTAAAATTTATTTCCAATCTATCCTCTCTCCTGCTTCCCATACATATTAGTAAAAACCTTTAATTAGGACAATAACATTCCATTGGGGGAAAGCTGTCCAGAGTTTTCCTCATCATTTTTCTCTGGCAATGACACTTTTGACTGCTTCTGAGCTCCCTATCCTTCCATTTTTGCACACTGTGGGAAGTAATTGTATCATCTCATCTACTTTTGTGCATGATCTTGTAGTACAACTAAAGAGATTTCCCAGATAGCTCCTACCAAGAGCAGTGATTTTGCTGTCACACACCTCTTTCTGATCTGATTATCAAAATTATCCTGATGGCATCGGCATCTGGTCCTTGAAGAAGCATCTTAAGAAAGCTAAATCAGAAAAAGATAATCCCTTTTTTTCCTCTTCTTTCTTTTTTATTGTTTAGGGTTGGTTCAGGTCTGGAACTTCAGGAGACTGATGAGACAGTCCCTGTGCACAGCAGCCAGACACTAAGTTGGCTTTGCTAAGTCACAAGCAACACATTCAAGTGCCTGAATTATCTTGTTCTACTCTCAACACTAAAGTGGAATTAAACTCAACTCTCAACTCCCATTAAGCACCTTTAAATATTCAAATGTTTAAATATTTAGATGACCTGAACTGCTTCTAAGAGGTTTCAACTGAGGAACAGGAGTCTGTTAATTCACATACCCATTCCTAGTGTCCTGAGCATCTTCTCTGGGTCCATAGTAACATTTTGGTTTGGAGCACTTGTGTGGTTTTAAAGCCCATTTCCTAGCAGTTCCTGCTTCCAGTTGTTGGTTCAGTTCAGCATGCCTTTACATCCTATGTTAATGGTAATGTTTCCTTTAAATAATTTGGGTTTGATGTCAGAGACAGATTTGCTGTAAAGGAGTTCATTAATTGCTTGAGTGCTGTATCAGAGGTAAGTTTGGCCAAGAGATGTAAAATCCATTAGGAGATGTTAAAATGAAGAAAAAATGCTCACACTGGAATAAATTCAACTAAGAGACACACAGAATAAAAGCCAGAGGAAAGAATAGCACAAGTCTTTCTATATCCTTTGTATATCTTCAAATGACACTATTCCACTTTTAAATTTCAGTTATTATTGAGGTAATGGCATTCAGATTGTCAGTGTAGTATGACAATTACAGTAAAGAAAATATCTCTAAATCTTCACAAAAGGAATTATTCAGTGGAACATGTACAATAGCTCCTGCCAGAATAAGGGGAAACCATTGTTTTTATTCAAGTGACCTACTAAATGCCATCCACTACATCAACCAATAAAACATTATCTCTTTATAACCCTGCCAGAAACTTGCTAGTTATCACTAGACCATCTACTTTGATTTTAAGTCTCTTTTTTGGTGGAAGAGCCAGCACCTTAATAAATGCAGGGAAGTTTACAGTGAACATGGCAGATGAAACCCACTCGGAAGCAGATTTACTGGGGACGGATGGTAAGGATACAAACCCTATGACTAGCTCCTAACTTCTGCTCTTCTGCACTAGGGCTTGGAGCTCATAAGCTCCCACTGCCAACTCTGAATTTTCTTTGAGCTCCCCATATTTGATGCACAGCATGAGGAAGACTGAGAGAACCTGTAGCACTGTGCAGAATCCTAAACTTCTCTCACATTTCTGCCCCACAGTGCGGCCCAGCCCCAGCAGGTAATTACCCAGTGACATGCTCCTGTTTTACAAGTAGGTTTTGTTTAAGTGAAGTTCACAATTTGCCTCCTATAGTGCAGATACAATTTCAGGCAATCAATGCTCTGCTTGAGGTACTCCTCCTAATTATAGCAAAAGATCATACGTTCTTGTTCCCCCTGCAGTCTGGGATGTAATTCATCATATCCTTTCCATGCCTCCACAAAAACTGAGTAATGAATGGAAATGTTGAGTATTGGGTGAATTTTTTTTTTCATCTCTGGCTTGTTACAGGAACTTTGTAGGAAAACCTGTTTCTATTAAAGTATTCATCATTAGGGCTTCCTTGGGCTTTCCTTCTCATCCTTACCATTGTATATCCAAATGAACTTCCTGGCTGACATTAGACTGACTGTGTAGAAAGAAGTGAGGGCAGAATTGAAGCTAGGGTAGAATGGAGTGTTCAGTATATATCTCTGCATATTATTCATGTAGGAAACTAGCTTCCTGAACTATTGCCTGGATTTCTGAGGGATTTGCCAAAATTGACAACTGTCAAAAAGACTGAAGTAGTTCTAGTATTAATGAAAATCATATTTAGAAAAGTGGTCACCTTTAGAATATGTCTTTGCTCGGACTGTTAATTTTAATACACTCTGGGGATTGATGTGGTAAGATAGTCTGTTAGTGTGATGAAATTCAGGATGGCTATAGTATTTAGTGTTTCCTGGTGTTTCAGCGCCATTTATTTTAATGCAGCCCAGAATCAAAATCTTGTCCCAGCCTCAGGTTGCGATGGTCAATGTTTCTGTCATTCCTGATAGACTTGTCCCTCTCACTCTTGATGACTCATGCTTGTGGAGATTTCAGAATTTTCCCTGACAATATATTACATGCCTGCACTATACTTACTGCTAAAAAGTTCTCTTAATAGCGTACTTGAATATTCCTTGCAGCAATACATGCCCACTGCTTCTTGTTCTTTCCACCATGGACATCTGACATGCTCTAGATGTGTCTCTGTGGGCGTTTGAATAGAAGTCAGGATTTCAGACAGGGTTTGGATGGAAGGATTGCATCACATGTCTGGTGAGCTATTCCTGTTAACAGAGACAAATGCAGCATTCTCTTTTCATTGAAACAGCATGACATTGTTGACTCACGTTTGGTTGATGGCCCACAGCATCCCTTCGATATGTTTTCTTCCAGAACTTCTTCACAACCAATTGTTTCCTGCTCTTTATTTGTGCTGTTGATTATTTCAGCCTGAACATTGCTGAAAATTATCCAAAAAATTACCTACCCTGATTAAGATTCCCAAGCATACGCTGCTGCAGTTTGTCAGGTTAAAAATGCAAGTGCATTTCTCCTTGATTCTGCACTCCAGTCCCTGGCTTCACATTCATTGCATTGGCAGGTGATGTCTATATCCTGACACTCAAATGTTTGGGAAGATGGGATATGTTTTGCCACTTGTTGAAGGTAAATTTGCAAACTCAAGTCAGTTGTATCCATAGAAACATCACTTAAACATATGAGTCTGCAGGCTCCCCTCTAGCCCTCTGATTAGAATCCAGGTGTTCTGTAGACCAAGTCCTTCTAGTCCAAAAAATATAAATCATCAGGAGCAGTTGTGTCCAGAACAGTCTGTGAAAATAAAGAGTTGTACTCTACACTTGTAGAGTTCTTTACTAGATTCCATCAGAGTTTAAAACACATCCTTACTAAAAAATGTTTTGTTAATTCACCTGGTTAAGGACTCCCAAGTGGTCTGATTTTCATATCCTTTATTGAGCACAACTCATAAGAATCAGAATTGTGCTTGGAATCAGAAGTGTTTGGACAATTCAAGAAAGTATTTAGCCAACAAGTGTGGCACCTTCTTTGTGGCAGTGCTTGCAGACTAATACTGGAATCAGTGTTCATTTTTATGAACCGATACAGCTGTTGCTCTTAGTTTCTCTTCTACTAATTAGCAAGCCATTCATTATGATTTCATGAACGGAGGGATGAGAGAACACCTGGCTGGTTGGTCTGAATTTTATTCCCAGTCCAGACACTTATTGGCAACTTTACTCAAGACATTTTGTCTCTGCTACCCAGACTACTGCTCAGTTTTGTAGTTAGGCAAAGGTTACTGGCTTTTTGTTCAAAAATAACACTTTGATGGCACCTAGACTGGGGAATTGTTGTAAGCCTTCATTGCTGTGGTTTTCAGTGAACCAAAAAAAAAAAGATTTTTTTGTTTTGTTTTGGTTTGGTTTTGTTCCCAAAGAGAGGACAATTACTTTCAAATTTAACTTTCCAATGCAATATTTCAAATAAGCTTTCTGTCTGCAAAATATTCTGCAACATTAATTATTTTACCAAATATTCCCATCACTGAATATATACAAAAAGTAAATTCAGAAGGAATTTGAATGCTGCCAAAAGTAGTTAACTTTAAAATGTGAATGAAAATGTATATATTATGTGTTGAATATTCAGCTATGAAATTTGCCACAGAACTTCAAAAGTGCTGGATTTTCAAGTAAAAATGTCTGGGAAAGAAATCTATCTGCAGACTGCTTTCATGATGTACTTATGCCTTTTCCTCCTTAAGAAGCATTTTTTTCTTTTTAATATGTCTGACAAATCTGAATAGAATTCAGGGGGCAAAGAAAAGATTCTTAATTTACAATTCTAAGCCAGATGTTAATCCTTCTGTTAAATACCAGATTATGGCAGATAGTAGCAGTATAACAAACTGTCATAGAAAAGTCCAGAAAAATCCTTAATACAAGAAATTATTTAGGCTCAAGATCAACTCCAAGCATACTGAAGACCCTTGATTTTCTTCTACTGCCATGAAGCCCTGTGAGGGATCAGCAACTTACTTTAGATTTTAGATATGCATTTTCATTGCTAAATGTCCTTTTGGCAGGAGCATTTCTAATATTTTTTTTCTAAGCACAATGTTTAAACAGTCTTTCTTGCTATAAAAAAGGAGAATGAATTTAAATTTTAATAAGAAAAACCCACAGTGTGCACCAGCATAAAATTAAAGCTCCCTGGTGCTGCCTTTTCTCCTCTGGGTTTTTTCAAGGGACTGGTATCACTCTAATATTAATTACATTCAGTATTTCTTATGAATGCTATGATCAGGATTTACAGATATAATCTTTTTAATAGACCAACAGGTTGATATAACTCCATAATTTTTTTATGTGTAAAGCTTATGTGAAGAAAAGCATTCTGAAAAAACTACAGGCAGGTGTTTCTGTATATTCAACTACAAAACCCAATGCACCATAGATTATTTCATTACATTTGTCTAAATTTGCTACAATCATACTTAGCTGAGTAAAGATGCTGTTTAGTGTTGACACAGCATTGTTGTCTTATCTTTAATTATTGCACAAAACCCAAAAATGACAATTACATTAAAATATGCAGCCATAATAATATGACTTAATTTTTATCAGCAGGGAAAAAAAAATTGAGCTATTACCATTCCCATTAGCAGGAAATACTACTTTTTGAGGCCTAATTCTGAAAAGTAATGAACAGGAAAAAGGCTTCTCAAGGTTGTTATTATTATTGTTGTTATTAGTGCTATTATTCGTAGATCTGTGTGCAGAGCTGTGTTCCCTTATGAAACCTGGAGAAGAAAAGATTGCTTAGAAAAAAATATTACAAGATATGGCAGAAGAGGCAAGATGAGAAGATATTTTTGCAATTACATAACTCTTTAGAAAGGTTAACCAAGAATTAAATATGCAGCACTGGTTAAAAGGGAATATCTAAATCTTGATTTCTAATAGATGCTGGGATAATTCCAGAGGTAATTTTACTAGAGAGCTCAGGCTTCAGTCTGTCTTTTTTTCTTTGTCACTGAAAAGAATCTCACCCTTCTTAGAACACATGAAAAAGATCTGTATAAATTTAAACAATGTGGTGCTCCTTAGTGATTTCTAGCCGAATTTTCAGTTCTGTTTCTCATTGAATTCACATGCTTTTTGAAAACCCTACGAAAGAAGTACCTGTGTATTTAGGTGCCCAACTATTTCCTGCCTGGCAGGAATACAAAGTTGTACTATTTTATTGTCACCCTGGTTTTCCTGAGTTTTTTAAAGCCTTTTGATTGTTCATAAAATGGAGTCAGACTTTTTAGCTACTGTACAATACTGTACAATACAGCACACATGTAACATAAACAAAACCTTTGTTTTTCATTCTCTGTCCTTTGTTTGCATATTTCTAACCTGAAAACAATTGTAACTGACAGTTGGTCTGGCCATTTGGCTGGGAGGTGAAAACTCCAGAAGCCAATCCACAGCCAGACCCACTAATGTATAAAAAGTAAGAAATAAACAGGCAGAGGGGCTCTCGGCCTTGGCAGCCTTGGGCTCTCTTGGAGGAGCCTCTCTGCCCTGCAAATCTCTCGTCTCCGTGTGATTGCTTTGCGTATCCTGATCACATTTTATATATATATATATATATATATATTTTTTTTTTTTTTTTTTTTCCTTTTTGTGCTGGGATGCTAAATTAAACTTAGTTGCTCATGGAGGAATTGCATTCATAGTAAATCATCAGAAACATAGAAACATTTACGTTGAAAAAACCCCTTAAGATCATTGAGTCCAACCATAATGAGTACCAAGAGAAATTCTGATTGAAAAAGTATGAAAGCATGAATTTGGTTTATAACTTCATTCTTTGCACGTGTCCTTGTGGAGAATCTGAGCCCCACAAAACCAGTCACATTCCCCTTTAGACACCATTAATGCTGCCTAAAGTGAAGGAGGTAGGGAAAAAAATGTATTCTCTCATTTATGACTGTGATCATTCACAGAGTTTTTTTCACTCAGAATGTTCTGGTTGGAGATCTGTGGAGTTAGGTTATTAAAAGAAGTGTAGTCTGCATAGGTGTAGGACTGAGTTTTGACTTTATTTATGAGGCCAAATGTGGTAGCTGTAATCAGCTGGTCTGATGTGTAAGTGAAAGTACAATTTCTATGCTTACTATGGCATTGCAGTTTACCAAAGATTTTTTTCATCTTTGTTGCTGTCTGATATTGAGAGGAATATACTACTTAAACGCCATAAAAGTTGGATTTTTTGCAATAATTGGGGTTCACAGCAGCTAGTACAATAGTCTTACATTTTTCTGTAGGAGAAAGTGTTTTGTATTTACTTAATTTTTTTAGTTCATCATTGCATTTGTTCTTGGTTGCTTGTCATTCAAACTCTGAAAACTTCTGATTTTGGTAGTATGCAGTAAAGAAGGAAACAGACGTCGGAATCAATTTCTAATAGCAGTAGGTATTATTAAAAATGTACAGTGGAAATATCTATTTCTCAACATTTTCAATTACCTTAATTCATAAATCTTATCATAAAGAGAAAGAGACAGAGAGCTCTGAGCTAAAACTAATCTTACTTTTTGACTGACCTGCTAGCAAAATATGTTATGCCAGACTGTCTAGCAAACCAGTGGGCACTAATCATGTGCCTAATTCCACCTCTCTTCTTGCTCAAAGGCTATCCAGCACCGATACAACTGAGATCAAGTTTCAGCTGCATGAAAGGTTGACATTGTTCACTTTCTAAAACGCTTTCATGTCAGCTGAACAGGTAAGAAGGCAATAAGGTATAAATTCTCATTAAAAGACTGATTGTCTCTGTTAGGACTTTATGATTCTCTGAGACCTCAAGGGGAGTAGGTGTCCAGCTGTCCTCAGAAGCTGCAGTGACTAGGACAGCTAGGGCTCCCTTAGGAAGCCCTTGCCTTAGTATTTGAAATGACTAAGATATACATGTGATCTACAAAGCATGTGCTCGCTTCAAATATCTTCTGCAAGCTTCTAAAGAAGTCATACAGCCTTTAAACATATTCCTGAGGCTTGTTTGAATTTAAGGAATGTAAATCAATATAACCTCAAGTTGTCTTTATTTGCACAATTATCTAAGAGATTTCTTTCGGTGGGGAGAAAGCAATGACTTGTATTTAAAGAGACAATGGGCACTTGGCATTTGCATACTTTTTCTATGTCTGCAGTATGTTGGCAGCTTTTTCTGTGCTGGAAAGGTCACTGGGCTGGAACGAGTGGGTGATAAGGACAGAAGAGCTGACTGTGAGCATCCCACATGTTCGACAGCAGTGGATTTGGGTGCTCTTCAAAAGGCCAACATTGACTGAAGTTTCCAAGATGTGACTTCTACATGAAAGAGAACAGTGGTGCCTGGGAAGCTGTTTCCATACGTAATGAAAGAGAAAAAGTAAGTGTTATTTTCTACAGGGGTGAAAAAGTTGGTGAAGCCAAACAGAAAAGACTGAATATGTTGCATTGCAGGGTGTGAAAGAGAAGGCCTGATGTAACTATGCTTATTAGAGCTACAAAAAAATGAAGATAATGAACAGTTCACTTTTCAATTCATCCAATAACTGTACAGAAAATCTGCCTATGCTATGTACTTGCTTATTGTGGCTGCTTGAGAGAGATCTGCTACCTTTAATTACATTTTGTTTCAAAAACGGTATTTGCCTGTGAAACTTCCAGCACTGTACATGAAATAGGCAGTGCTGTGGATGTATGACTGTTCCTGTTTGTGATCAGTAAGGTAACTATTCAGACTTGCTAGCTCAGGCTGGCATTTTTTAGGCATCGACTATTTGGTCTAAAGAGAGTATAGCTTGGGTTCATATTGATGGAAATCTGGTCATTTTGCATCTAGATAAAATGCTTGATCTCGTACTCCTTGTTTCAGTTCTCATTCATTTAATATGTGTATTCTCATGAGCTCTTCCTCATCATTTACATGTGTAGCATGTGTACACATGTTCAGAGTTTCTTCTTTAACATGGCAGCAAGTCCTTGTTTATCTAAGAATTAATGTTAAAGGGAAAAAGGAAGACAGCTTTACTTGGCAAACATGTGGGATCCTTTCAGAAATATTCACATCAAACCACATAGAGATTTGTTTCCATTTGTTTAGACATCAAAAATCTCACTGGGTTTTAAATGCGTGTAAATTATCTGAGCTTAAGTTAGGAGTTTGCCAGGGCTGTCTGATTTGAGGCTGGTTTCTAAATGCTGTTTATTCCCAGTCAAGGACTGCAGATATTTAAAATTCTTCTTTAGAAGAAATTCTTGTTTAGAAGAAATAATGCATTGATTTTTTAAATATATAATTAGCATAAAGGCATGTGTTTATTTGGTTTGTGGTTGGAGTGATAGCATGCATTCACTCAGGTTTTATCCAAACATATTTGCTGGTCTCTAATAAAGGCAGTAATTTGTGTGCTCCTGGGAACACTTGCAAAGAAAGTATATGATTACAGCATTCTGTGGAATGCTCAGACCTATCAAGCCTCTCTTATTTCAAGCAGATTACTCACGGTAGTCTGATACCATGCTTAACGGGATGCTTTGACTAGTAACAGGGGCAAGCAGTCATGTAGAAGGGAGATAGATCTGCACTGCACTTCCACCTGGGAGTGAGAGGTAAGGGCTAAATAAAGGAAGATTAATTTGGCAGAAATGTTTAAGCAACAAAGTCACAGGGTAAATAACAGCACTGATATTTTTTACTGACAGTGTCAAAATAATAGTGCATAATTGAATTCAAGCTTCAGGTATTAATGTGGCTCTCAAATGCTTGTGTGCATTACTGGCTGTGTATTCAGTGGCTCTTAGGCACTTGCTTATACCTGCCCTTCATGTCTATTTGCAATGGGAGGATTTGTAGTTATGAGCTGCCATTTCTGAAAATCCAGCAGTTGGCCATGGACAGTGTGCAAAAGGCATTTCAGACGTGCAGCTTAGTTGTTTCAGACTCTGATTTGAAAATCATAACATTAAAAAATGTAGAAGAAGTAATGCTCAGTATTGTTCAGGTAGAAAAGGGGAGTTCTTGTCTTGAATCCAGTAAAAACAGAAATTTGAATTTATAGAATTTGGGTAAAAGGGCCTTTATTCTATCTTGTTCCCAGACAATCCTTCTGTTGGTGACCTTGGCTTTATACATTTCAGTAGCTTTTTTCAGGTTTATAAGATGCCTGTTGCTTTGAGTACTGAAAAGAAGGCAAAAGAGCTTAATGAAATCTACTCCCTACTACTCTTGAATTGGCATTCACATTCACCACCTCTCACACAAAAGAAGAGGCATATTCTTTGGAAAATAAATCTTCAAGATTTTGCAGAGAAGCACTAAGAAGAGTGGCTGTGAGAGGAAGGCTTACCTTGCAAGGATAGATTGTAATTGGGCAGAACAGAAAACAGACTTCTAATATTCAAGTTCAGGGACCCAAGACATCATTACACCATATTGCATTGATTTCCCTCATAA
The DNA here is from genome assembly GCF_015227805.2 of Hirundo rustica. Taxonomy (NCBI): domain Eukaryota; kingdom Metazoa; phylum Chordata; class Aves; order Passeriformes; family Hirundinidae; genus Hirundo; species Hirundo rustica. Next base: position 11,585,414 of record NC_053455.1, on the reverse strand, counting down.
CACAGGTAAATAGCTTTCACTTTGCCTTTTCCTTCTTTGGAAAAGAATTTTTTATATGGAGGAAATAGTTGTGTGGTTGGTTTTTTTTTTTTTTTTTATTTTAATGGGGACAACTTAAATGTTGTTAAAGTCACTCATAATGCTCTCTTGCTATTACTTATATTTTCCAAATATTTCTTTTATGTAGGCTTGCTAAACTCAGAAGCTGCATTGTGATGGACCTCATTAAAAGTATTTATATAGTAAATTTCCATTTTATCCTTTTTTGAGAGCTACGTTTTCCAGGTTGCCACCTCCATGCCCTTTGTTCACTTCAGCAATACAGAGGAGAGCTTTTTTTTTTTTCTGTCCAGAGACTGCAGTAATGTAGAAAAGCAGCTTGAGAGTCAGGCATATTTTGTAGTTGATTATGCATATCAAAATTTCTTCTAAAAATGAAAAAATTACTTTTTTCTATTAAACTATGACATTGATGTTCTGTTAAAATCTATGTTGATTTGCATTAATTATGTTCCTGTCCTTTATTAGCTAGATAAATTTTCCATTATTTCAGGCCTGCTTGACATTATACCAACTAGCCTCAGCCTTACCCAACACTCACAAGTATTAAGATTCTTTTTGTCTGTTGTATTTCCTACTCATTCAACAATTTATTTTCTCCTGCAGGAATGTTAGCATCTAGAACTTCCCATGAAGAATTTGCATCATTCTTGGGTGTAAATTCTCCAGAACTACTTGCTTTAATAAAAAAAGTTTAAGCACTGATGTAGAATATAATAACCCCTTTATCTGCTTGTGAACTAAAAAAGATTCTCTCTGGGAATGTTTATCATCTGCTTTTTCCCAAGCACAGATAATAAATATTTTCAAACAGTGTTTCCTTTTCAGTATAACTTAAAATTTTATCATGTCTATCAAGTAACCTGTGTGTTCTAATACTACCAAATAATGTATCTTAGAAATTTATATAAAAATTTGGAAGCTGTGTTTCCATAAATATTCATAATATTCTTGTCCTTGCCAGATGTTGATTTTTTCCCTGGTATCCTAAGTTTTTCTCATCAGTTTTCTATATTTCAGAAATTCTAATTTATGCTGATATCTATTTCTTCTGTTTCCTCTTCTGTCATTTTCCATCCATGGTAATTTCTTCCTTTATTCATCCACTGATTTTTAGCTCTTTAACAGTCTCTAATAAATTTTTTTCATTTAAAAATCCCAATTAATTTTAACATACCTCCCACTAACTTTCATTAACTTCCTTGAGCCTTGATGAACCATGTTTGTGTCTGTTTGTGCGTGAGATTAACCTACTTACCTCAATCAACATCAATGAGTTATTAACATTGGCTCCAATACAACCTTCAACACTGGTCCAGGGATTAAGTCATCAGGACTTACCTTGTGAACTGAAATTACACTTGAGTTAAGAGATGATAGACTGCTCTACAGTGATGCATAATATTTTACTGTTTGGAGGCAGAGTGTCTCCTGTGTCTGCTTCCATAATTGACATCCTTGCTAATACAATTTCATTTCTTTCCAGACATATAAGGATGGGTTTAAGGACTAGCTTGCCCTGTTTTCTGATTAGAATCAGTAATCATTTATGTGTACTCAAGTTTCTATAAAACAGGTTTATGAGTAGCTCAGAACAATTCAGGGGAATTTTAGTACAGAATACAGATATCATCCTCTCCATTTCCTCCTTCCCCATCTTATTTTGTATCTGTTCTTTCTTCTTAGCTTAGCCATAAATGCACAGGATTGAACAGAAAAGTGCTTAGATATTTATGATAGTTTCCTGGTGCCCTTGCCAGCTCATATGGAGATTTTATCCCTGATGTGCTGGCACAGAAGTTTCTTTTATACTCTAATTTTCAAGAAATTAATGCAAAAAGGAAGAAACAGGAAGCTGAGTTCACCCACAAATTGCTCAAGGGGATGAACTCAAAATTTGTATTCTGGCACTCCCCCTTCAAAGCAGAAGAGCCACAGGTTTATATCTGCAAACAGAGCTAAAGAGGAAAAAATGCAAACAAAAGTTGATTTCTGTAAGATAAACATTTAATTTGCAATGACACATGATGCTGAATAAGAAAATACAGTGAATATTCCAGGCCTGGGTGAGGTCCCCTGTATACCTGAATTACATTTTCAGTATCTTTTGATGCTCTACTACTTCTGAAAATACCAGTGAGGGGAGTCCACCACTGTCTTCAGAAATGTAACCTCTGCTATCTGTTCTGAGCAAGTTGATGGCACAAACTATATATACTACACCTAGGTTTGCACAGAAAAAAAAAGATCTTGTTAAATCCTTACCAGATTTTTAGTAAGTGCTTTCTAATAAGACTATTTCTCATTAACAGCAATGAAACCAGCAGAGCCCTATAAAATTAATATTTATAAAAATTAATAAATTATACCTTTGCTTATCTCCAGAAACTATAAATTTCAGCCTTTCTACCTGGATTATCTGATTCTTCTCTTAGTTTTCAATGAAATAGGGATTTTTTTTTTTTTTTAATGTATTTAGAAATCTGTTCTGATTTTTGCCCTTGTTTGGTGTCTGTGTAACATGGCATACATCATTGGGTGGATGATTTAAAGGGCCTTTGCTGTTAGTTTTATTTTTATTGAATTATAAAACTTTTATGACAAAACCAGCTTTTACCATACCTTGTTTTAATGAAAAAGGCTGTTTTCTGTCAGTACTTACTGGAGACTGAATTTCATTTGGCAGTTTTCATGACACGTTCTGTATTCATTTTTCAGTCACATTTTGAGCCCCGAGTTTGACTATTGGTGAGCCACACAAAAATGCAAGTTTGGACTGAAAATTAATTTTGGAATAAAAACCTGCTAGTCTTATTCAGTTGTGAATAGGCTGATTCCAAATACTGGTGCTGAGAATAGAAAAAACATCTAGCAAACTGGGCAAGCAATTCATGATGGATTCAGAGCATAGAAACATTGAAAATCTTATTAATGCAACTAATTCTTTGGGCTTGATCACAACAGTAAAAAAATTTCACGGGAAATGTGATGCATATGTGTATAGAAAGAGGATGCTGATAGCTTTCATCTTCTTCAAGATTATCAGTCCAACACACTTCAGTTACAGGGAGAATTTAATTTTGGTGCAACTTGACTTTTTGATGTATCCTATATTGAATGCACAAATACTCATGATCTGAAAACTTCAGCTGAGAAGAGATCAATGTCCTATGCTGTCTAGAGAGAATTAAATAATCTATCATTGCTCTACAGGGACAACTTGGGTGTAATTAAGTTGGTGTCTTCTGCAGACCTCCCTGTCAGACCCCCACAGCCTTTAGAAGTGCAAAAGGAAAGGAAGAAACCAAAGCAACTGTGGAGTCCCCACACTACAGCACCTGCCAGCTCTGGAAAGGCCACTGTGACAGGGATGGATGTGGCCCTGGATGCAGAGATGTAGTTTAATTCAATCGCAGTTTTGTTTATTGAGACATTTAAGGACAGTCTGAGGTATAACTCATCCAGTACGTGCCAGTCTGCCTAATGCAACCACCTCTATGTGAGGGACAATGGACTCCATCTTCAAGTTTCATAAACATGTCTCTAGCGGAGTTGGTGAGGAACAGGCCTTCTCTGGCTCCAGGGAGGGAAGGGGGTCATAGCTTTCAACGGGAGATCTAGTTCTGGTTTGCATCACCTTTATTGAGGACCAGCGTACCTTCTTGCTCATTTACTTTCACAAACACCTACTGATTTCTACTTAAAATATAACCTACCAATGAGGTTTCCAGGCTGCCAAGAGGAGGGCGAAAAGAACATTGCCAAGAATAGTCCACCTGTGAAGGCTGACTAAACTTTCCAGCCTTGAAACTAGCTTAGTACCCACATGGAAGTCCAAAAGCCTACCCTAATTTTTGTAGTGTCCCGGGGGGTTGAGGAAGAGATTAACAATCTTCTCTCTGATTTCCCCGGCTTCTTTGTGCCAATCTGCTCAGGGTTTCTCTTCTGAAGGGTACAGAACCCAGTGCATAGATTCTTCTTAACAGAACTCTGGCATTTTTGCTCATGTTTCAAATACAGATCACTTCATTTCTGGGATAACACAAGGAGAGCAGATGCAGAAAAGCAGTATCTGTGGAGCCATACACACCTGCTTGCCTTTTCTATGAAAATCAGTATGACTGTCAAAGAGAGACACTGAGATCTGAGCAGGTTTGAATGTGCTTTTGAACACTGGAGGAGGCTCAAAACAAGGAAGCAGCATAAAAATAGAACAAGGATGTTCTATCTCTCTTTGCTGTAAAGAGGCACCACAAGGCAGAATCATGGCAGTGGGTTGTGTTCAAACTGTGCATACCAATGATGGCATAAAAGCCAACAGTCATCTCAAAAATAAAACCTGTTTCTAGAGGAATAATAGATTTTAAGAAACCATTGTTTTTTACGTGTGCATTTTAGCGGGTCGGCAGAGAAAATGGAAGCAATCAACAGAATCTTAACCGATATCCAAATGTTTGCAAAAATGCCATTTGTGGTGTCACACAATTCATGGTCCTCTATCGTGCATTCCTCAGAATGACGACGAAGAAGTTTGTGTGGGAAGCAATATGTTATTTGTGTTCAGACCCGCCCTGTAGCTGCTGCGAGAGGACCTTGTGCCTTGCCTGTTGAAAACTCTGAGCCACTCAGAGCCAGGCATGCAGGCCAGTTTATTGACACTGAAATTATGGCTCTTCTCAGCCATTCTTTAGAGGCCCATCTGAGGCAAGGAACTGTGGAACAGCTTTACAGAACAGGCACTCAGCAATAATTTCTACAAATACCCCCTACCAGTGAGTTATTTCTCTTAGTGTGGTTCTAATGTGAAGGGTATGGCTACAGGTCTGGTCTTGGATACAGCAGAGGCAGTTCATCATACTGTCTTTCAGAAGTCTTAATTTACTCCTCTGGGAGTAAATGCCTTTTCATGGGCTCAGTTAGAATATTGTCCTCCAGATGCAAAGTACAGTATTTTGTTATTTGTTTCTCTGTGCATGAGCAACAGTTTTGCCTGAAAAAAGGAGAGGGGAGAGACGAAAACAATTGTTATAATGAGGGGAAATATCTGATAAAGTACTAAAAATATAAAGAGAGAGAAGGTGCTACCATTTAGCTAGCTGTTCTGGAAAACAGGCTAGGGAATAGCTCAAGGCCTAAAAAAATTTCACAACCAGAAAAAGCAGAAAAAACATGAGATGTTATGTGCCTTCAGAAGACTGAAACTACAAACCTGTAATTGCACTGAACTTCTAATGTCATAGGTAATCTAAGATCTTAATGCTCCACTGTGAGTGTGAAACAGTAAGAATAGATAAAACTACTTCTAGAAAAGTATCAGCAGTAAGCTTTAAGGAAAAAATACCTGAATTCCTAATATTTTTAAAAAATTCTTTCATAAACTGAAAAGTTGTTGATCTCCAGAGCTGATGAGTATTTTCCTCCTTTCATCTGTCACTTGCAAAGAGATATGAAACATTTATTTTCCCAACCTTCCCAGAATTGATAATAAATTGTCAGAGCCAACTATTCATATTTGGTGGATTTTAAATAAAGGATTAGCCCTTCAATATTTCATTTCTCTCCAGAATTGCTCTATAAGCTTGCTGAGAAGGAGGCAATACATAAAAGTCTATGAGGGAGTAGCTATTTGTCCAATGTCAGAGAGATACGGGCAAGAACTTTAAGACATATTTTATTTTTTCTGCCTCCTGCTCTGTGTGTCTATATAGATGTATACAGGTGTGTGGGAGAGCTAAGGGAGACAGACTGCCTGTCAGAACTGCCAGCTTTTGTTGAAGTTGTTATTGTGGACTTTTGCAAGCCAGCAGATTTCTGACAGAATTAAACTTCTGATAGGAAACTATACAGGGGAATATATCTTGCTGCCATTAATATGGGGATGCTCTTAGAAAAAAACCCAAGTGCTAAGCAATGCACATGGACCTCCCTTGAAGGCTCCTTCGGGGGCAGACAGGAGCCCTGTGAAGATTTATAAGAGCAGTCTTTGCTCTTCAGCAGATTTCCTCAGCTCAGACACCGTGTTGAGTTCAGTACTGAAGTGAACAAAATGGTGATATGAGCATGGGGAAGAGGGAAGTATTTAGCTACCTGCTGAGTCAAACTATGATGAAGAACATTTCTGAAAAATAACATGATTCTTTTGAAAGGTCACTGGAAAATGTGTCCTTGGGGAAGATCCACAGTTTCTACTTTCCAGCCTAGTGTCTGTCCTAAGGCATGAACATGAGGAGTACATGCCACTTCTCCATGTTTTTCTGTGGAAACAGCACTTTGGGGGTTTCTCTCCTCATTTGAATTTCAACTTTTACAGTCAAAACAGAAAGGAAAAAAGTTTACCTATGTGTTATTCTCTCTATTCTCCTGTGCTATTCTCCAGTGATGAATGAGATGCCATGAGTGCATCTTAAGCATACAGGGCACAAGAAATACAACGTGACTGAAAACCATTTGCATCTCTGCTAAAATATATATCCCAGTTCTGTGGGTTTGCAGTGATGACGAACCTCTCAGGATGTGGAAAATGCTATTTCCAGAAATTCTCTGTTCTGTTTGCAGGTCACATCAAAGAGAGTTCCTGCTTTTTAGAATCAAGGATGGAATTCCTTCTGTCATCATGAAATGCAATACCGCAGTGAAGCCATAATTTGGAGCTGTGGAAGCTAAGTATAGAGATGAAGTTAGAAAGAGCAAGAATTATATAAACAATTTGTGCATGAGCTGCTCAGATCTTACTGAGAGAAAATAATAATACTTTCTTCTTACAGATGTTGAGTAGGACTCATTTGCACACCTGCTTAATTTCACAGTAAAAAGCGTTGCACTGGTGTGTACTCAGCAATGAATTTTTTGATGGAAGCAATGACTTTTTGTGGCTTAACTGTAGAGGCAACTGAAGTGTAAACTTGCAGTAAAAAAGGTATAGTTATGGCCTGGTAAGGACTGCCAAATGCCTTCCAGTCCTGCTTGGAAACCATAGTTCCCAGTCCTCTTCACCAAATGTTTACATTTTCCTAGCTATTTAATTGAACTTTAGATACCCGGAGACATCTGAAGAGAATCCTGTCAGTGAGTGAGACAGAAGATTATCGTTGCAAGAGCTCACAGAAAATGGGGCCCTAATATGGTTTCTATGGAGATATTAAGATGTGTTGGGCAAAAAATGAAGCATTTCCTTACAACCCAGGTAGCAATGAGGTTATATTGCAGCAGCCACTGCAAAAGCTGCCACTCTGGTCTAGTCAAATGAGACCAGAAGTTGATCTTGCAGAAAGGGAGAGGAAAAGTAGTAGTGAAATATTTACCATGACATGATGAAACCATCAGCAAATCCAGCCTGTTTTTTCTGGAATGTGTAACAAGGTGCTGAAAGCTTCTTAGCTGTGTGGTAGGACTTTGGCTCCTGGCAGTGGAATTGCACAATCTCCCTGAAGTGCAGAGTAAGAACATGGAAAAAAGAGGGTTTTCAGCCTGAGGGAAGAGGACTGCATTGAGTGAAATTGCTGAAGTTCTGCTCACATCCGCTGCTCAGAAGACATGACAGTGACTAAAGGCTGGCCAGTCATGAAGTGTATACTAAGCACAGAGGCACAGAAGCCATTAGGTTGGACAACACCTTTGAGATTGAGTCCAGCCTATCACCAAACACTTTTCCAACCAGACCATAGCACTGAGTGCCACATCCAATCTTGTCTTAAACACTTCCCTGGGCTGCCCATTCCAATGCCAAATCTATCTTTCTGTGAAGACCTTTTTTCCTAATGTCCAACCTAAACCTCCCCTGGAGCAGCTTAAGACTGTGTCCTCTTGTCCTGTTTCTGGTTGCCTGGGAGAAGAGACTCTCACCTGACTACACCCTCTTTTCAGAGAGTTGTAGAGAGCAATAAGGTCTCCCCTGAGCCTCCTCTTCTCCAGGCTAAACACCCCCACATCCCTCAGCCACTTCTCATAGGACTTGTGCTCCAGACCCTTCCTCAGCTCCATTGCCTTTCTCTGGACACATTCCAGCACCTCAACATCCTTCCTAAATTGCAGGACCCAGAACTGGACACAGCACTCAAGGTGTCCCTCACCAGAGCAGAGTGCAGGAGGATGATCACTGATGTGGTCCTGCTGGCCACGCTATTGCTGACACAGGTTAATATGCCATTGGCTTTCTTGGACACCTGGGCACACATGGCTCATGTTCACCCGGTGTCCCAGACCCTTTTCTCTAGGGCAGCTTTTCAGCCACTCTGTCCCCAGCCTGTAGCACTGCAGGGGTTGTTGTGACCTAAGGGCAGAACCTGGCACTTGACATTGTTGATCCTCACACCATTGGCTTTGGCCCGTTGATCCAGCCTGTCCAGATCCCTCTGCAGAGCCCTCCCACCCTCCAGCAGATCAACATTCCACCTCAACTTGGTGTCACTAATGGTAGACAGGATCCCCACATCCAGATCATCAATAAAGATATGAAACAGGACTTGGCCCAACACTGATCCCTGGAGGACACCACTAGTGACTGGCCACCAACTGGATGTAACACCATTCATCACCAATGCGAAGAAGCGAGAGCAAAGAAGCCTTCCCCTTCAGTCTTCCACCACACTTGTGTCTGCAGCAGGATCTGCACATCTGCCTTTCCTTTCTGGAGAAGCAAGCAAAGCATTGATGGATTTCAGACCTCTAACAGCAGCAAGATAACTTTTATATCCTTTCCCCTTTCCTCCTTCCAAGTCAGTATAATGCACCTGGCAGCCAAATGGTCCTGACTTACTGCTAACTCTTGAGGTGCAAGAAAGGAGAATGAGAATGCAGGGCAGTAAGGAATGCCTCCAAATCACAGTGCCTCCTGATGTACAATTGCAAATGAAATTGCAGCAATTGAGATTGTAGCAATTGAGACAGCTTCTGCTGGAAAAGAGGGGGGTTTATATTTTATAGAAGAAAAAATATTTTATATACTTTATATCCACTATTTTATAGAAGGTCTTTCAAGACAGCTGCTACAACAGCAGTGTTTCTACTGTGTACAAATTTTTTCAATAAGAAGTTCAACAGTGTGTAATAGAGACCTTCCAACATCTAATGGAAAAGCCACTATAAAGTTATTCTATTCAAAAGTGAACTATAAAAACAGTTTCTCCCTTATTCTTCATCATGAGGGACACTTGCAAGGTCCCAGGAGTTCTATTGCTCAGAAAAGTTTTGTTCACAAGCACCTCACCTAAACTAAGTCTTTCTGTTGCATTTGGTTGCTGTAAAGGTGATTGTAAGATGGCATGCTGTGGTACCAGGAAACACAAACAAATAGCAGGCCTCATCCCCCTCAAATTCCTCCCTGAGCTCCAGCATTTCTGGCAGCTGGAGCTCAGGGTTTGCTCTCCAGAAAAGAAACTTGGCTACTCCTGTAAACACAAAACTCTAAAACCTGCTGCAACACAGTCTATACAGTGTAGTCTCATATGAAAATAGGTATTCCAGTCAGACATTCTACCTCCAGATCAACCAGAGGAAACAAGGTTTTGTGCAAGGTAACCAGGAATGTGTATCTATTGTTTTACTTCTATGATCTGCCTGGAAATGAACACCAGTGAGCTGCTTCCCTCTGTACTCTTACAGAAATAGCAGACAATTTAGAAGATCTAAAAAAGTGAAATCTATAACAGCTTTAATAACAATGTAGAGCTTGTGGAACTGGGAGTACAACAGTTAAATCTCTGGATCCCAATTTTTTTTTAAGTTTAAATATAGCAGAACTTTACCAGAATTCGTCTGTTCAGTAAGAAACAAAAGAAAATCCTTAAATAAGTATTTTTAGGTTCTACTGCTCAATAAGATTTGTAAACTGCACCTGCCATGTGATGCAGAACTTTGAAAGTCAAGTAACACATCTATGATGTGTTTCCTGTCAAAAAAAAAAGGAAGTTAAAAAATCTGATTTATCTGAAGTTAAAATTTCATCACACAATCCCATTTAAAGGAGTTGGAAATGACGTATGCTGAGAATAATGTTTGCTTATCTTTGATATAGGTACATCCTGCTTATGGCTGATAGATGCCTTCATGAATACAGTCTCAGGAAAAAAAAAAAAAAAAAAGTTATTTCATAGGCATCTGGTTATTCCAAAACTTTAAAAACACCCAAAACTACACAAACAAGAACCACATATGACTGTACTATGAAATAATCTTGACAAATACAGACATGTACACAGAAAGAGGAGATGCTTTTTCATTTGTCCCAACCAGAGAAAAAGAACTCTGCAAACCGACTTAAAACAATTTCTCTGAACTGTTTTTTTCCCATATAAAAAGTGCCTCATGTGCCATTGGTTTAGTTCAGCTTTCAAGGGGATTTATGTAGTTCTTTACTTTAGACTGAAATGCAAAGATGTGGAAGGATTATGTTATTGATTTGGCTGGGAGCTCCCTCTTCCAAGAGTTTTTTGTTTTCTTATCAACATGAGTTATCACTATCCTGTGGAAGGTGTATTGAATTTTAAACTTACCCTGTTGGGTGAAACATAGTTACTTCCCATGATTAATAGTTATTAATGGTATAATAAATTTCTAACACTAATGTCGCCTCTACTGCAGGATGAATTTCTCATGCCTGCATTGGGCTTGCATCAGATAATTTCCTGTAATTTGAGGACTGAAGGAAATATTAATAAGACTTGGGGAGGGTGGTGAATCCTTTGAACGTCTGACTAAGTAAATGAGCATGATAATTTTGTAAAAGCTTAATATTTCTCACAGTATATTTTTTTAAATATTCCTGCAAGGGAAGTATAAGAGTGATGACAAAAGCTCACAGTCTGTTGATCCATTTCCCATCCATTGAAATATTTCTCATGCATCTGAGCCTCACAGCACCTGCGGCACTTGTTTTTTTTTTTCCTGTGCATTCTTAGTCAGCATTTTGCTGACAGCCTGGAAGCAGATGTTTTACTGTATCATGCAAGCCCACAATGCCTTTGTCAGCCCATGATAGTTTCCTGGTATGCTGGTGGATTTGCTGAAGAAAGATGAAGGAATAAAGAGCTCTCCTTGAGCACCTGGTTCTTTTCCAGGCCACGTCTCTGACAGTTACCAATAGCTGATGTTCATAAAAACACAGGATGTATAACTCTTAAATACTGGGTGTCTTTCAAAATGAATGTCAAAGTCATTCTGATGAAGTTGAGGACAGGGATACTAATTATTGCCCACGTTCTTCAGGAGCCCGAGCAATTAAAGGGGTCATGGAGCTGAGGAGATTTCAAGGGCCAGCAAATAGAGTTTGCAGCAAGCAGCTATTGCACTCCCTGATCTCATTCCTCTCATTCCCCAGGGATCCAGAAAGGCTCAGCACTGTCTCTGGAGAAGCTAACCTACCCAGCAGACTGCAGCAACTGCCTTTGCATTCCCATGGGGGTACAAGCAATTCTCCTTCAGCAGAGGCAAAGGTGAGTTTCTTATCCCTCATTCAGAGCACAGAGAGGTTTTCTGACCCAGGAGAGTATGCTCTGCCCCATCCTCATCTGTTCTGCAGAATCTGGCTCCTTGATTGAGAATATGAAAAATCCCAAACTTGTGCCATAGCAAAAAGAGGCATGATAACTCCCCCTTTTCCTGCCTTGAGTTTCTCTGGAATGACACTACTGAGAACTGAATCAAATTTGTGGCCATTGATATGCAGATGTTACAGTCTTTCACCGCATCGGGACAAAGATGACTGCATTTCCATGTTGGTTTTGCATATAAATATGTATATTATCCCAGTGCCCCCGCTTCCTCCACAATGATAGCAACTGATGTTCAAACAGAACAGGCTACGTGAGACAAAGCCCACAAATAAATGACGCCACATGACACAGGCTCTTCCCTTTCCTTGTTTCTGATTATTTTTCTTTTTTTTCCCCCTCTGCGATATACAGAGCTCAGGCCGAACAGGTTCCCTCCGGCTGTATGCGGGGGCGGCCGATCCGGTTTTCTCCCAAGGTGAGAGCTGCTGTGTTTCCATGGAGGAATGTGACTGCCCTCGCCTGGCGAGAGGCGCGCTGGAGCCGCGCCGAGCCCGGGAGCGCCCGTGCCGCTCCCCGGAGCCGGGGGATGCTGCGGGAGGGAGGAAGGGTCACCCACCGCCAGGCAGCACACCTGCCGGAAGAGGATCTTCTAAATAGCTCCCGCTGTCTGACTTAGAATACACGTCTGGTATATTGATATTATTAGATTAAATGAAAGACTGTTCCGGCATTTATTCTATTGTTGCAGGTTTGAAAGCATTTAATACCCTTATTTTTAATCCTGTCATAAGTTGATGTGATAATTCACAGAATCAGAGCGGGCTAGGAAATGTTTCTACCTAGATCGGCTGAGTCTATCATACCTGATGAGATGATTTTCAGGAAAAAAATGTAGTCTCTTGGTGTAATTTAGGTATGACAAAAAAGGTATTTGAAAAGTGTAAGATAAAAGTTTAAATGTTTATTTTTTTCATTTTACCTTGCTTGATACTGTTGTTTCATGTGATTTTACAATGCTAATAATATTTTTCTTTAATAAAGCGCTTTTTTTTTTTTTAATTTTGGAATGGTGGAATTTCCATTTCAAAACACATTTCATAGATCTTCAGGCTCTCATTGAAACAAATTTTTTTCTCTCCACACAGGGCTAAGTCATTAATCCGGAACAGGAGCAGAGATTGAAAGCGCCACATGGGGTGGCAGTTAAATTTTTGATATCCAGTGCATTAGTTCTATCAGTGAAAGAACAAGGCTTGGGGTGCAAGAATCAAAGTTTGAATTGTCCTTTGGAATGTGTTTGCAGATGAGAAGCTTTCAGGGAAAGCTGAAATATAGAGCTCCTGGGATCAAGTTGATTTATAAGACACAAAAAAGGAATCAGCCACTTCAGCTGGATTCAGAAAACTACCTAGGACCCTGTTAGTCTATCCACAATTAATAGAATGCTTCAGGAATGTGTTTAAAAGTGGATCTTAAATATCTGTTTAGATGGGACCATTTTCTGAGTCTTTTCAGATCCACACCTGGATGCTGGGAGGCAGAGCCTGCCACTGAAGGATGCACACTCTTGCCAATAGTGAGGTTGTGAGAACAACCTGAGTTTCTCCCCCCATATGCATTTCTTGAGACTTTACCCATTAATCTAATAAGTAATGTTGAATTGTCCACATCAAGGTTGGTTGAGATAGTTCTGGCTATTTATACAAAAAGACTGTATGATGCAACTAAATGTCACATGAATCTAACTTCACATCACTAGGAACCAAAGTTATTTACCTGTCACAGAGAAATTAAACTTCTTGCAGCTGTAGTGAATCCATAGGTGTTTTGGCAGTCATCCTCAATTCAATTCAGTTTATGCATAATAAACTTTTCTAATGACCATGTTCCTTGATGTTCCCTTGGCAAATTGTCTTTCATCACTCTTTGGGTGTTTCTCATTTAATTCCTTGCACATACCCCTTAGGAAAATACACTGTAGTCCTTCATCGTGCTTCTGAATGTGTATTTTCTGTGGTACTTGTGATGTGCTCAACACAATAGCATTATTATAACAGCATTCAGAGTCTGTAGTTAATTCCTGCTAATTATTAACTGTATCACTGTATGGCTCAATATCCTGATAGAAGTTTAAATAATGTTACTCTGAACAACGCATCCCAAGTAAAATAGTGTAAAAAATACAACTGGTGAATTTCAGCTAAGCAGCAGCATCTTTGTTAAAGGATTTTTACACATTACTATCCCAAAATAACACTACTCAAGTAACATCAAACAAGGTTCATAAACTTAATCACTGCCCATTTCATAGCTTATCAATGTAACAATTCCTTTGGGGCAGAGAATGTTTTATTTTTTTCTGAGGAACTAAGCCATTGCTGTCCAAAGCTATCACCACCCTCAGGCTTTCCATTCCCTCCAAACCACAAAGCATTACCCCAAATCCTTAATGTGAATGAGATGAAATTGAGATGCAGAACTTCAGGCTTCCTTTCAGCCCTTAAAGGATTCCATTACGGTGTACTCCAGTGAGTACTGTATGAATGTACTCCATGACATTCCTGAGTCCGGTGAGACTATGAGATCTTTTGACCTTCTTAACCCAAGCATGATGGAGGCTTGCAAACAGAAGCTGTTCCACAAGAGAATCAAGACTTCAACACAGGTTTAGTATTGCAATTCTTATTGGTCAACTTCATTTGGGGAAAGGGAATTCACATGGGGGTCATTAGAAATTCTCCCCATCCCAGGTCATGAGCTCAAGGTAAAATTGTCTTTCTTCTGAAAATGAAATCACATTTCTTTGGGCAAGGATCGTGAACTTACAATGAGGGCTGCTTATAAAAAGGAATTCATCTTTAAAAGTTTCACCGTGTATTTGGGTCTCTGCGGGAAACACTCTGCCATCTGACCCGACATGCAAGACCCAGCCAGATTTTGCAGAAACTCATTAGTGCATTGTATCCACTGGAAAGCAGGGCTTCAACTTGTCAGCTTTCTGCTTTGAGGGCAGCTTTTTACTGGGTCATTCTGTTCTGCCAGAGCTCATCAGGAAGATCCAGCATGGGAAAAGGGACTCCATGTCCCTTCACAGCAGAAGTGCTAAGTAGGGCTGTGACTCATTTTTAGTGGCTCAGTTATGGCTTGTTCCTAAAAGTTCTGGTGTGGTCTGGATTTCCATAGTATGTTCTGTTTCTGACGAGCTTGTGTTTATTCTGCCAATCTTTTCTGTCCTTCCTAATTCCTTTTCTGACCTGAGCAGTGCCACTCAGGAATGTCATGCAGGTCCCCAAGCCCTCCATCTGTGTGGACTTCAGGACTGACATGCAGTTGCAAGTCGCAATTTCTTCAGCCTTTTATACAGACATATTGAGCATCTTTGACTTCCATCAGCACACCCATAACTACAGTTTCAGATCAAGCAAAGAATGTTCTTCTCATTGGCCACTTTCACTCAAAACAATGTTATTTTGGTTCTTCTCAAATATCAGTCAGTTCTGTATAAATTCTAATTCAATTACTAAGATTCTGCAGCATTATTGTCTCGACCACCTAAGACAGGGGTGTGAAATTCAGCTTTGAGGTTGTCTTCCCTGCCAGTCAGTAAAAATTGAATCATGTAAACCATATGATGTTTTTTCCAGAGAAAATACATTACATAAGACAAACCTGACTCTCTTCCCTGGACCTCTTCACGTGGGAAATGGGGTAGAAAATAGAAAATATAAAAAAATTCTTGCCGGTTTATCCACAATGATGTTTGCACTGTGATGGTGCCGAGAGTTAACAGCATGAGGAACTCACCCCTTCAAAGCCTTATTAGTAGGAATGAGGGGGGAAGGGTCATGGAGAAAAACTCCTTGAGTCATATATGAGATTGGAGACCACCTAAGTGTGAGCTAAGAAAAATAGCAGCACTAGATTGGTGTAAACTACAGAAAATTAGAGGAATTAATAAGGTCAAGGTAGTGCAGATATACCTGGTGTCCAGAGAGGAATCAAAGGGCACATTTTCAGGCATAAGTAGAGCCAGAGTTTTGTCTCAGTTACAAAAAATCTCACCACAATCTAAAATGATGGATTTCAATTTGCTGAAATGACTGTCACATTTAAAAGGTTAATGGAAAAGGTATTTTCTGCACATCTGCAGAATGCTGATTACACCTAGCTGATACACTGGTGCGGATGAAAGCCCTTGAACACATTGTTCACAAATGGCCTGTGAGTACTTTGGTACTGTTGCAAAGAGAGGAAAAAAACAGAAGCTTTGTTTCAGAAAAAGTAAGGGGGTTTTGCCAGCAAGAAGAAGTAATTCCAAATACAGGCTTTTATCTTTGTTGGGAAAAAAGTCAGAGTTCTTCAAATCTATGGAAGTCTCAACTGGTTTTTTTATTGTTGCCACAAGTGCTGGGGTTGGTGTGGAAAGGCCCCTTCAGGCATTTCAGTAGCAAGTAAAGCAGCTGAGAAAAACTAAGGCCTGTGTAAAGTCAGAGAGGAGGTGAACCGAGGAGTGAAACTGGTCTTGTGGTGAAAGCAAGGAACCCTCACTGTGCTCTGAAAAATCTCCAAATAATATTCAGAATCATGTGAAAGGAATATTGTGCAATAGAATCTGCTTCTTCTTAGATTTATACAAGAAATCAAGCTTTGCAAATAATTACCTTAAATAAAGTCTGGTTTTGTTTGGGTTTTTTTTTGTTTTTTTCCATTTTAAAAACTCCCCATCAGTTCCTGCTCATGAGAGCCACCAGAGAGCTCTCCCTCCCTGTTCTCATGCAGGTAGAGAGGAGAGCAGGAGACAACTGCTTCATTTTATATGAAGTTTAATAGACAGAGCTGCATGTTTGGGAATGATAAACACTTCCCATTTTACTGTGGCTCCTTTCCAGGTGCAGCATTCTGGGGGAAGGTAATCCCATTTGTGCCAACCCACTTTTGAGATGTCTGACATGCCGTTGCTTTAGTATTTCTGCTGCTTGAGAAAAGAACACTTTCCACTTTGGCTAAAGGAGTTCTTTGCTTTCCCAGTGGGCTTTGAAAGACTCAATCAATTTCAGCATAGAAGGCAGAGGAAATACTCCCCTTGACTTCTGTTAGAGTTGGGTCTAAGCCCAAACAAGGGTTGATGAATGAACTGAATCAGCTTCAAGTGTTCTCTGCTGCTGTGATTGCCATCTTTTATGTATTTTATGAGCTGAAGAGAAAAAGAGATTGTGTTTTTCTCCTCCTTTTACTCCCTTCTCCATACCTGCTTGAGAAAGCTCAAGAATAGGATATTTTTCACCCCAAATCTTAGTTCTTTGTTTCATTGCCAATCACTGCCAAATAGCACCAGTCACCTCTGCCTCCTTTTCTTCTGCATTGCAGGCCTCTGTGCTGCAGATCATTAATTACCTGTTCAGAGTGCACTTGCTGTGCATGTGCAGTGTACCCTGCAAATATGTGTTCTGGCTAATAAAGAGTATTAAACAGATTTCCAGTCATATAGCCCATGCCTGTATTTCAGTAAATCCAACTACATTGTTCATTTATCTAACTTTTTTTAATACTAGCTAATAAGATTCTTTATGGTATTGTTCTGAGGGCAAAGGGATTTTTTGTGTAGTCACTTCTCATACATCTGATATGAAAAAAGGTCATAGTAATGACTGAGACATTTAAAAATACAAGTAAACTTTTTGCTAAATATAAAAGAAGCATATAAAATAATAAGAAGAATAAGAATATAAAATAATATATACTCATCAGCAACAAAAAAAACAAAAACCAAGACTACAAGGCTTTTAAAATAAAATTCACAATATTCTCAAAAATGGCTTTTAAAATTGCTATACCTGGCTGTCCTTTCTTTTTTATTCAATAAAAAAAAAAAAAAAAAAAAAAAAAAAAAAAAAAAAAAAAAAAAAAGTTGTAGGTGACTTTAAAAAAATGTACAAGTAAAGAAACTGGCATATTTTTGACACAGCTCTAAATGCCCATGCACAGTTGGTGTTTTCCAGTCTGGGCTCTGGTGGGAAGTGGTTCCACCTCCATTTCCAGAGAACAATCTAATTTTGCCTCCTTAAACACATATTGTACCAACATCTGAATGGAGATGGAGATCATGAACTAGATTCCATGGCTATAAATCCGGATCAATGTCCCTCAGCAGTTCAAGTGGCCATTTGGACAACGCATTCTCTGAAATTCATTTTCTTTAGAAAAGTGGCTTGGAAGATACTATTCACTTTTAGCTGAAAGACAACAAGTGTTGGTTCAAAACCTGTCACCAGTCTAAAGCTGGTCAGGTAGGGACAATTGCTTTGTCTACATGGGCCTTTCTGCATGTAGAGAACTTTTGACAATTGAAATAGTACTTCTCAAACATACGTCCTTTGGGAAATGAAATCAGACAGAAGTTAATTTAACAAACTCTGGGTTGTCTAACAGTAAGCAAAGAGGGAGATTTTAAATTATCACCAGTCTTTAGAAGTATATGTATGTATATTCTGATATTTGATTGCCTTTTGACAATCTGCTGAGTTGCCTTTGTTGGTCTTCCAGGGTGCCCATTTTATAAATTACTACTGAAAATGTAGTTGATCTTGTCCTATATTTATTTTTCTTATATAAGATAATTATTCACTGCTCTTTCCTCTAGATGTGTTCCCAGGCACTTGGCAATCTTATGAGTTTCTAACCTGGAGCTGTCTCTCCCTGACTCTGATAGCTCATTGGGAATCAATGGAGTGTTTTCCCCTTTGCTGGAGGTAAAGACACAGTTAGAGTGAATCTTTATTCTGTGTCACTTAGTCTTCCATCTGTTTTCCAGATCTCACCAGACATTTGGTGACTGTTATGTCAGTGTAACACCAAATTGTCATTGGGACACAGCTGGCACTGGCATAAGCTGCAAGATGACTCCAAGCCAACAGAAGGCAGGCAACAGGAGTAGCAGGTACTGCCCTTTTTTGTACTAGGCCAATGTCAAATCCCTATTAGCTTACTGTAAAATCAATGTAATTATCTGTTAGATGCTATTGGGAGCAAGCTTGTGAGCAGGTATTAAGTACTTTGGGATATGTTCCTTTTTCATTTTGAAATCCTAAATTATCCATTTTGTAATTTTTACTTTAATTTTCCTTGTTCTTCCTCTCCTCCTGAATTTTGTGTAAAACCTGAACTATCAGGTTGGGGTCTGTGGGAATGTGCTTTTTCTCCTGTACTTTCACTTCCCAAATCATCAGTTCACCTTTCCTGTTCCCACATACATGGACATCTGCACTGTATTGGTGGCACAACAGTGTAATTTTAGTGAAAATAGTTGCCACTATGAGGAGGTGTGAAGGACATTCAGAAACCTGTTAGCTGTAGTAAAAATTTAAGAGTCCAAAATAATGCTCTTGATCTGCACTGTGTGGGCAATGATGGATCCTAGCCCAAAAAGCCATCCAGCAAATTAACTCCTCTTAAAAAAATCCCTCCAGACTCTGAGTCACTTCTTTCCAAAAAATCCATGACAAGCAAAACATGTATTTTCAAGCAAACAATTATGAAAAATAAAATAAAGAAAAATGACTGATGACCAGTTTGTAACATGCAAAGCATTCTTTTAAATGCAAATTAATTCATACAATGATAGACTACCAGATTGGAAGGGACCACAGAGATCATCTAGTCCATCCTTTCTTGGCAAAGGCATGGTCTGGACAAGATGGCCCAGCATGCTGTCCAGCTGAATCTCAGAACCGTCCAACACTGCAGAATCCACCACTTACCTAGGAATTAATCCAACAGCTGATTTTTCTCATCATGAAAAAATTTCCTCTTATGTCCAATCAGAATCCTCCCCAGAAGTAGCTTTTACCCATTACACCTCAGCCTTATCCATGGGACTCCTGGTAGAAAGGGAGTTTAATCTAGTTTTTAGCCCCTCTTTAAATGATGGAACATGGTGATAAGGTCTCCCTTAAGCCTTCTTTTCTCAAGGGTGAACAAACCCGGTTCTCTCAGCCTTTCCTCCTATGGCAGCTTCCCAGTCCTTCGGTCATCTTTGTGAAACTTATTTAGACCCACTCCAGACTGTCCACATACTTTTTGTTTTGGTTTGGTTTGGTTTGGTTTTTTGTATAGCAGGGGCCAAAACAGTACCCAGTATTTTAGTTTATTCATCTTAGTGGATTAATTAGCTCTGATATTTTCTGTTTGAAGAGAAATTGCTTTTAAAATACATTATTGTCATTCTGAAACTTTTAAAGATAGTGATCTGTCAGGCACATTTGATCAGGGGAAAAACACAGCAAAGGTGGCCGAGGATGATGACCATAGCTCTTGCCTGGTCAGGGATGTCTTGGAGCAGGAGAGAAAGAGGTGCCACCACAGACACAGAAGTACCAAAGTTAGAAGAGGCTCAAATCGAGTCGGAGAGAGATCTTGTTCATATGCCTCTATATGACTAAGTGACAATTTTTATGTGGATACTCTAAGATGTTGCTGTTCATCTTATGTCCTAAACCAGCCTATGTGATTCCATCCAGCATGGCAACTTCTCTCCCAGGAACGTGGGAATGTGGTGTGGAAATGGATGTAAGTCACTTGTAGATACATCATCTGTAATTTGGGAAGATTAGAACAGTCACTGCTATTTGTCATGTGTTTGCAGATCCCTTGGAAAGGCTGAAGCTTATACTTAAATATTTGGGTGTTGATGACCTGGATGATTACACATAGAAAAACATTAGAATTAATTAGATACTGTATATATCCCCTCATATTGGCTGGTGTACTGTCTCCTGCTGGGGTTTCACAGCTTGGCAGATGATCCATTACTGCAGCAGAGTGTATTCAAAGAGACATTTGTTCTAAAGAGACCTCAGAATGAGAACAATTTACACAAATGTGCTACGTTGTGTAGTGATAATGGACCGGATTGAAGTCCTCACTGCTCAGTTTTTCACAGGACTCCTGCAGTCGGTGATGGATTTCATGGCACAGCTCACATGAGTAATTGCTCAGCACTGTGAGTAAGGGATCTGCAATATGTCATTCTATTATTATTTATCTAATTATAGCCTCTGTTTACTTAAAGTGCAGATTTACAGTGGAACATGCACACACTCATCTGGAAGTTGTACAGGTATGACACAAAGCCATGACATATGCTTTCTGTCCAGGAAAGTGTTTGACCTAGAAAGAGGTAGTGTGATAACAAGGGGGAAAGAAGAAAGAAGAGAAGAAAATAGAGATAGAGAGAAAAGAGATAAGTTTAATCAAAATCAAACAAACACATAGGTAGAGTTAGGAGGAGGGCATGCATTGCATTTTTCTGAATCTCCTAATTCATAGCTATGAACTTGGAGAGATAACTTATCTTTATATAACTTAATCAGTGTATCATTTCTTATGATTGATAACTTTTGATAAAAACAACACAAATACCATTGGCCTGATCAAAGTAATTTTAATTTTTTTCATAAACTGTCTAAAATCCCTTTTATTTCCAGAACTATTCTAGGACTTGGGTCTTCATGGATGAATGGAAATTGATCCTGATAAATTTTAAAGCTGTTTACTTAGAATGCTCCAGAACTTTCTACATTTTTGTTGTGGTTTTTTTGTTGTTGTTTTGGGGTTTTTTGTTTGTTTGTTTGCTTGGGTTTTTGTTATTTGTTTTGGGGGTTTTTGTTTGTTGTTGTTGTTCTTGTTATTGCTTTGCATTTTCATTTGCTTTTAACACAGAAAACAGTGGCAAATTTCAAGAAGCAGTGCTAATTATCCTCTGTAGTAAGAACACTTTTTTCACTTGCCTCAAGCTTTGCTGCCATTCAGATATTAGGACTGATAGTTCTAAATGATGTTTAAACGCTTCTGGATATTTTAAATGGCTTAGAAAAAATTTAAGCTGAAATAATTGTCAGGTTAAGAAAAACACCGAGTTTTTATTCTGTAGAGTAAAAAAATGTTACTTCTTGTCTGCAAATTACATTAAATTAGGTAGGTGTTTGTTTTATGCATTTTCCTTGAAATTGTATCCAGATTTGGCTTGCTTTTAGGACTTTTAAAAAGTGTAGTTCAGGTGTAATCTGTAGCTGATTTGAACTGCAGTTTACTGAGCAAAGATCAGAACTGAGAGTTGAGGAGAGTGAAATGAGGACCATGACATAGCTAAGCCACAAGGCTGCAAAAAAAGATAATTTGAGAAGAGAGGGGAGAAAGGGGAATCATCAGGGAAAATTGAGTCTTCTAAGCGAGCACGCTTCAATCAAGTGCATGGAAATGAACTGGGAATCATCATTTCTCTGCTGTCACAAATATCTGTGAAAAAACTAGCAAAGTGTCCGCTCCTCTCTAACACTGATTCAGACTGAGAATGACAACCTAAGATTGCTATCCATTATTCCATTAGCTGAAACTACTGTAATCTCCCTAGCGGAGCCAAAGGTTTGAAACATTCCGTCGAGTCACGCCTCTGTCAGCGCAGTCCTAGGTGATGGCATCTGGGGGCCTGGCTTTTAAAGGCCAGGGAGTGAACTGAAAAGATGAACTTGAAATGACTTTGCTGAAGATAGAAAATGTGCGTATGTTCTTGTTAAAAGCTTCAGCACAAAAGTTTCTTTGAGCTTCTTTCTTTTGGCACCTTCTCCGCCTACACTGAACTCCAGAGGCAGAGGTGTAGGCTGGAAGCAGCCAGCAGAATTGACAGTGCTCATTTTGGGAGCAACTGCTCAATATTTCAATTATTTCTCTGCTGTTCAGCGCAGGAACAGACGTTTTTTGATAGCCAGGTGCATCTGTTCACTGACTCCCTATCGCTGCCCCGGGACAGATGGATCACCTGGGTGGAGGTGGTGCTTGCCCCATTCAGAGAGCAGCTTGTACTCCTTTACTGCATGGTGCTCAAACAGTTTAGCACCACAATAGATTTCTTATGGATTTATTCTTTTCTTTTTCAAGTCATGACCATTGTTGTAGTATCTGAGCACATACAAGCCATAATTCTTTTTACTGAGTGCGAAATCAAGAATTCCTGTTTATTTGTGCATCCACAACATGGATTTCCAGAAAATTAAACCATTGATACGCTAAAAGAACAATTCCCAGATTCCAGAAGCAGTGAGGACTAGTCAGCTTTCCTATAGATACATATGTTAAATGTCCATGAACAGAGGCAAGCAGCTAATGCCCACTTTTGAGACTCAGTGTAGAGGACATACATTCCACCACAGGATGTCATAAGGACAGATACTCCAGCAGTACTCCAATGCCATAATCTTGAAACAACCCTTACTCTGGCTGGAATCCCCTCTTTTCCTGATGTCCAACCCAAACCTCCTCTCTGGGTGTCAAAACCAAAACCTAAAAACTCCTCACCGAAAGGGAAAGCCCCAATAAGTCGTATATGTCATTTTTAGATTGCATTTCTGCAATATACATAATAAATAAGCTGGTTTAGGGATCGCCTGAACTAAGCCTATTATTGTGCTTTAACACTACTCACTAATACTGTGCTTCTGGTCCAAACACTGGAGCACTCCAGTTGCTTCTAAGTTTAATGACAGAGGGAAAAGGGTACACTACAAACAATTGCTGATCACGTGATTTCTATATTAATGTTGAGTCTCCTAAGAAATGAAACTAATGTGAAGATGCTGGAAAATGCACCATAAATTAAAACTGAAAAATGCCATAGCTTATTTAATCTTCCATGTTGAAAGGCGGAGTGAGTATTTAATTAGTTCCAAGTTCTAAGTTAGTGTTAGTTCTATGTAGTGTTTGTTTAGAGAAAATCTTTAACCTTGATAAATTATTGAAGAAATTTCATTAACCCTTTGACACAAATGGGGCAGCTGTCACGCTTAAAGTTACAATGAAAAGATTTGCACACGCTGGAAATATTTTCAGACACTTTCTTCAAGTTATACTTGAATAGGTTTTTCTATATTTAGGAAACCTCTAGATTTCTTTGACACACTGCCCCAGAACTCTGAAGGATTTGCTGATCAGAATGGTTCACTGGACATTGTTATTTTCCTGTACTGTTTTGTGCAGACACTAAGAGAATGCCAGATTTGAAGTGTAGCTGTTCAGACAGCTGAGAAACATGATTCCTGGTTACAGTACACCTATTTTCAAACTTAAATAGGTTAGCAGTTATGCTTTGAATAATTTATCAGAAGAGATATTTTCTCTGCACAAACAAGGTGTTGGAAAACACATATCACTGCTTCATTATTCAGCCACATTACTCAGTTCTCCAAGAGTTAAAAGCTCCTTGTTCTTGTGCTAGGCAGTATGGGTGTTGTTGTTATCAGCTTTCACAGCTGGACAGCCCATGGGGTCCGGCACAGCAAGGACATGGACCCGTTGAAGGGAGGCCAAAGGAGACCACAAAGATGATTAGAGGGATGGAGTATGTCTCCTATCAGAAAAGTCTAAAAGAATTGGAATTGTTGGCCTGGAGAAGAAAAGGCTTTGGGGTGACCTGATTGCAGCCTTACAGCACCTGAAGGCCACCTACAAGAAAAATGCAGAAACTTTTTACAGGGGCATGTAGGGACAGGAGAGGGGGGAATGACTTTAAACTGAAAAAGAGCAGGTTTAGATTAGATATGAGGAGGAAATTCTTTACTTTGAGGATGGTAAGGCACCGGAAGAGGTTGCCCAAAGAACCTGTGGATGCTCCATCCCTGGAACCGTTCGAGGCCAGGCTGGATGGAGCTTTGAGAAATCTGGTCTAGTGGAAGGTGTCCCTGCCCATGAAAGGGGGCTTGGAACTGGAGGATCTTTAAGGTCCCTTCCAACCCAAGCCATTCTATTACACTGTGATTTCTTTGAATTCCCGTGTGGAACTTTTGGACAGAGATTGGTTAATTCTTGTATCTAAGTTTCCTGTCCTTCACTCAGTTATCCAGCAAGTGATCTACAGTTTGGTCGAGGGGGCTTTTTCAGATAAAAAATTTACATCTGAAGAGTTTTTGAAACATACTGACTTCATATCAAAATACAATTGCATTTGTTCTCTCACTGAGAAAAATTAAATTACAGAACAGATGTTCTAGGAAATCTACTTTTTGTATAAATAAAAGTCCTAAAATCTTAGGGTCTGAGTGAAATTCAGAGCTGGATATTCATCTGGGGCAAACTTTGCATTCATTTTCAGTACTTGGAGATTAGGCACACAAGGTTTTTTTAGATTTAATTAATCATCTGGCTGTGAAGTTTTAATCTATATTTCAAGATGATACAAACCAAAAAGGCTCATGGTAAAAATGTAAATGTAGCGGCCGACCCTGAAGCACTGCATAATCATGAATCAAGCTAACTTGCAAAGAATCTATAATTCATATTGTAGGTAATCATCATTCATTATGGTATTTTTAAGAGACTTACTGTATACTTCAGGGTTTGTCAGCTCTTATATATTATACACATCATTTATGCGGGTTTTCTAATTATTTTCAGAGGCATCAGATCAAAAAACCTAGCAGCAGACCTCTTTAAAGACAACTCATGTGGTAGTCACTTACCTGGTCCCCAATTGGCAGTGGAAGCATCACATTTTTAAAGTTGAGATGCATTTGTCTATGCATTCTCTGTGTGTGATTTTCACAAAATCACCTGCTCATTTACAATTGTGTGAGCTGAGAGTGATTTCAGTCAAGGCACTGTAATGGCATTTTTGTGAAATTATTCTTTGTACAGTCAAGTAAATTGTTTCAGGGTTTTTGTGGGGTTTTTGTGGGTTTTTTTGATACCTTTCCTTTTTGAGCAAAATACTTTCTATTTTTTCACGAAGACCTTATCCACAGACTTTGTGTTAGAGAAGCAAAAGACACAGGACCAATGTTCAGTGTAAGGTTTGAATTTCTGTTTTAACAGAAAACCCAACAAAGCCCTGAAATCTGAATTCTGCCTCTGGTATTGGGGGATATTCCAAATCTAGGTCAAAGTACTTCATCTCTAGTCTGATTCAAATGATTTCAGGAGCATCCTGTTATATTAAAGCTAATGTCAATCTTCTGTACATTAATTTTGTGCATTGACTTTGCAATCATCTGTGGGCAGCACAAGGGGGTTACCTCCGTTCTTACTCTAACTGCATAGACATAACCCTCCTGAAACAACTGCAATTTTTCACTACTGCAAGCCCTTAGCACAGCCCCATTGAAATCAAGGTAACAAATTGTAGTGTGGCGCATTCTATTTAAAGAAAATACACTGGGACAATACCTGTGATTGATTTCAGTCTGAATCTGGAGGAAAAAAAAGACCTTTAAAAATAGCAGAAAAGTTCCCAGGGTGTGGAAATTATAATGCTAATAGACTTAACTGGAACAAAGGCTATTAGCTTGAAAGCAATTTGGAAATAGGTGCTCTACCCGGCCACAATAATTAAGGTAATAATGACACATCTGTTCAAAACAGCTTCAAAATGCTTTATCCACACCAAGTAGAATTGACCACTGCTTGTTTTTCTTTTGCAGACGTGCAAGGTCGGAAATAATTATGGGAGCCTAATCCAAAACTCGTGTTTCTCTATTGACCTGACCCATAATTATTTTCTGTACTTTTGTTTCTTCACAGTTATTACCTAAATACAATTGTGTTTTAAGCTTAACTAAATATTAGGGCATAATGCAGCTGATGGCCTTGAGACAGACAAGGGTTCTGAGAGCAGGAAAGGAAAGGATGAAGGCATTAGGATCTTTGTTAAATGGTGGTACTGGGAGAAGAGGTCTGAGCGAGGGAGGCTTAAACTGAGCTTAAACTCAGTCCTTCAGAGCGAGGCCTCTGGGCACTGAGGGAGGCCAACACAGGCAGATGGACAGATAAACAGGTAGGTGCAGGGTGACTTCTTCCCATCTGTCCATACTTGTGTATAGTTCTCCCTATAAGGAATTCCCAGCTTTGTTGTACAAATATTACACATATTTTTTGTGTAGTTTCAATTAGGGTGATATATCTGAGGTAATTTTTTTTTTCCCAAGGCAAAAGCTATAGCTCATACCTAAAAACAATTTCAGCCAAAATTTAGTATTACTTCAAGATTTCTTTTTTTTTTTTTTTTTTTTTTTAAATTCCTTGTCTGCATGCTTTTTCTGGACTTCTCCGTGTAAAGAGAATAAAGTAGTGCATGTATATATATATGTATTTATATGGATATGCATATATATTTAAGATAACAAATAATGGAAGCAAATTTCATTCTAAGTGAAAAAGCTGATTAGACCACCTAAGGAATGGAGAGAAACAGTGAAAATACTTTACAGTTTGAAAGAGAAGATTTTCTCTATGTATTACTTTCCGGTGGATTGTAGGAAAATCATGTTTTCTGAGAGAAATCTCGGGGACAAAGCAGGAGGGGAAAGAGTTGTCAGGATTCAGTAATCAGCTGTAATGGTGCTCTGAAAATTCACATTACAAAAGTTATCTTAAACAGTCTAAGAAACTCCCTCCTTTCCTATTGTATTTCCTTGCTGACAGGAGTAGGAACAGTTTTGTGCAGTGTCCAAGTTATTGGTCCCGTCTAACAGCACAATGCAGTTTCCAGTGTCTTATGGCTTCATTCGATGTTACACATAGGGAGTAAAAGTTTTGCAAGATTTGCTCCACAAAAAAGAGGTCCAGCTTGAAGGAACCTGCAGCTCTGCCTAATTTTGGGCACTCACCACCAATGTAAGGCTTACATGGGATTTCCTAAAGGAAAATATCTTCTATTAGCAAAGCAGGGTCCTCATCTCTACCTGGCAGAGAAGGACAGCAGCTGTCTGTTGCACAGTTGGTCAGAAGCATGTCAACAGCAGAAATAATTTAAACTGTTATTGGGTGTAAAATAGTTTCCTATTGGTCATCACAATCATATTTCCCTCATTACAGAGGCTCTTAGTAAGGTGTAACTCTAAAAGCCAGCCTACACTGACAGGCACTGCAGGGAGCTCTTCATCCTGTGGCAGGGAATTTGCTGCTTGTTGCTGAGCACAAGTAGTAATGACACAATCCAAGCTCAGGAAGGGTCACCCATTGCCACACAGAGAAAACTGTATAGATGATAAATGAAGATTTTACAAAACATAAAGAAATAGTGGCCTGTTGCCTGGACACGCAAAGCAGTCACACGTAGACGAGAAATTTCGCAGGGCAGAGAGGTTCCTCCGTCCCAGCTCAAGGCTGAGTCAGGGCGGAGAGAGACCTCCTTGTTTATTTCTTACTTCTTATACATTTGTGGGTCTGGCTAAAGATTGTCTTCTGGGGTTAAACACCCCTCAGCCTCAGTGGCCAGACCAACTCTCAGTTACAATTGTTTTCAGGTTAGAAATATGCAAACAAAGGACAGAGAATGAAAAACAAAGGACTTGTTTATGTTACATATGTGGGAAAAGGTAGAAACTGCTCATAATATTGTACAGTAACTAAAGATCTGACTCCATTTTATGAAAATTCAAAAGACTATAAAAAACTCAGAAAAAAACAGGGTAACAGTAGCAAAACTTTCAGGGGAGTTGACCTGTGAGTTGAAAGCCAGGTGAAGGGCTGCTGGAGTCACAGTATAGCACAGAGATAAGGTCTGCTCTGACAAGAAGTGTCATTGCCACCAGGAAACAATCCTAGTCTACCCTAGGTCTGTGAGTATACTGATGTGATGGTTTTGGCTGGGGAAGAGTTAATTTTCTTCCCAGTGGCTGGTACAGGGCATTGTTTTGTATTTGTGCTGAGTGCAGGGTCAGCAATAGAGATGTTTTTGTTATTGGTGAGTAGAGCTAACACAGAGCTGAGGTCTTTTCTCCTTTCTACACTGCCATGCAGGGAATTGGAGGTGCATGGAAGGTTGGGAGGGGACACAGCCAGGACAGGTGACCCCAAATGACCTAAGGGATATTCCAGACCACATCATGTGCAGTGTATAAAGTGGGAGGAAGAAAGAGGAAGGGGGACGTTTAGAGTGGTGTTTGTCTTCCCAAGTCATCATCATGTGTGATGGGGCCCTGCTCTCCTGGAGGAGCCTGAACATCTGCCTGCCCATGGGAAGCAGCGAGATAATACCTGGTTGTGTTTTGCTCAGAGCTGTCAGCAGATCTGGCTGGGTGCTTTGGTTGGGTATTTTAAGTAGAGTGTACATGTAAAACAAAGGGGTTGAGATGCAGAGTCGTGGACATGCATGAGGTAAGGAGGTGCTGCTTTGCATAAAAAGTGATGGCTAACATCAGGGTTTTGGCATGCAGGAGCCCCAGATGGATGTGGAAGTTGTCTGTGTAGTAAAGGGTCTGGAGGCTTCCTGTGGCATTTGGGGTGGGGAAAACCCACAAGTCAGAGTGCTTTAGGGAGTATCCACAGAACCCCTCTGTGTGGCCAGGAAAGGTGCTTTTGATAGCACCAGGAGAGTTGCAAAAATGTGACTGCGGGAACCTCCCTAAAATGGGGAAGCTCCCAACAGTGAGCAGTGCATTAAACACCTGTGAGTTAAAAAAAATTACTGTCAGGAACAGTTTGAATTGTGTGGCCTTGGGGCTTATTTACGGCACATTTTGTACTACAGAAATTGTAAAAACTCAAAGCTTGTTAATTAAATAATGCCCCTCCTATTGACTAAACGAGACTGGTGATTGCAAAGTAATTTTTCTGTAAGATGTCTGAGTAAGGCTATGTCATAAAGCATGTATTTGAACAGCCAAAATGCATTTTTCAGGCCGGCTTTTAGGTTTTGATTTAAGCTGCTGAACGCTCGCACAGTATTGATTTTAGCACATACATTTATGCATTTAGCCTTTCGAGCTGAGCTGAGATTTTGGTCATCCTCACTGCAAAACACAAGTTTCTTGGGAATAGCTGTCAAAAATAGCTATTCTCAATAATCATTTTTAAGAGTTTTATCAGCAATTTGCTCAGTGCCTTGCTGCAGAGTGACTTAGAGTCTTAAGATCTGACCAGAATATTAATTTGGACTTGAATGTCAAAGCACAGAAAGGACAACACATTCAGATTACTTAGGGGTCTTTTATATATATATATATATATATATATATATATATATATATATATATAATCCATGGCTGTGGAAATGTTGGGGGTTTTGTGTGCCAGTTGAAAGAACAGACTCTTGGCTCCTCCATCTGGTTACTAACAAGTATAGTGAGGTGGTTTACTAAAGGCTGCTCTAAAGGCAAAATTATTCTTGGGCAGTTTGTTGTATGTTTTCTTTAATATTTTTCCACCCTGATTGTCTTTATAATTGACACAGAGCTGTATCTAATACATTTAATGTATTTTCTCAAGGACTACACTTTAAAGTAATGCATTTATCTGACTATAAATATATCATCCTGCCAGGCTGACCTATCATTCAGAAAAGACTCAGGTTTTGTTCAGAACCGTATCAAGAGGGGATGCACTAATTTTTGAAGACTTAGTAATGAAAGCAGTGGGAGAAGTTGACACTGTTTATTATCTTGTGAAGATATTCAAAACCATCTTATATAATCTTAGAACAGCCCTCCCAAGAGCACTCTTGAGAGATTAATATGGATGTTATGGTGCCTCGGGATAATAATATGCATTTTCAGTAACCGTCTTTGTAAGACTTCCTGTTAACAAGAAAGACAGCTTTTTGGGGTTTGTTTTTTTTAAAATTCATGTTTAAATAATATGAGAGGAATGAATACAGACTGGCATAAATAAAGAATGCTCATATTCAGGCCATTACTATGTAACTGAATGCCCACGTGGTCCTGGACCCCCTTAAGAGGAAAGCCTGCAGGCTGTTCTCCAATCCACCGCCATCCGTTGTCTTTCTCTGTGATTTTTGTAGGTTTATCAAATCTCTTGGGTCTTATTACTCAACATACAGGTGCAAACATGCAGTAAACATTCCAGCTGCACATAGTTAATCATAACTTACAGTGTTAGACAATTGCCTTGCAAAAAAACCCCCAAAAACCAAACTGAAAACACTCCCTCCACCCCCAAAATGAAAGAAATGGCTCATAAAATTTTTTACAATTTGTAAAAACAATCTAATAAAGACTTGAAGGACGGGTTTTAAATATTCTGTGCTTAACCATTTCATTGTATGAGGCATTGATTAAACAAGCTTCAGTATCTAATTAAAACTTGCAAGTTCAGAGATAGTGGTAAAATCTGCTGTCTGCCAAATTACACTAAAAATCATAATTGCATTTAAGTAGTTTGGAATGGCAGCTTTTCTGTCATAGAAATCAGATCAGTGAAAAAAATATTTCTATGCCAAAGGTCCTGCTGTAACACAGTCACAATGGTCTTCCACTGCTCCACAAGTGCTAAAGTAGGACACGGTGATCTAGGCTTTGTTATAAAATCATTGTTTTCTGAGATATTAGGGGAACTATCTGACTCCATGGACCCCAAAGTTTGTTGTCTCTGGGCAGCTGGTTTCATCCTCTCATCCTGACAAGGATGAGAGACAATGCTGCTCCAGATCCAAACCGAAATGTGCTTGCTACCAAGGCTGAAAGGCTGAAGTCTGTTAGCTTTCATCAGCATCAGAGCTCTGACAAAGTGGCACAGGAATGCCACATGTACCTGCCATCAGCACAGATCTTTGTTCCTTTTTATGGAGCCTGAGCTGGCTACTGCACTCATTCCCCACAAAACTGGAGATTAATGTGTAAAGTGTGGTGGCAGGACACATACTGTAACTTATTGACCTGACCTGTCACCTTCTCACATTAAAAAATCCTAATAAAATGTGTTATTGAGCTATTGAGCTTTATCTGTAAGAATTCAGGTTGTACTAAAAACAAAACAAAACAAAAATAGAACTATAGCAGATGGTACCTCTCATATTTTTGGGTCACATACTTTGTTAATAATTTGTTAACAATATGGCTGAGAGTCTACTGTTTCGTACAATAAATTCTAGTGGATTTACTTATACTCTTTGAATTATTTTGTTCTCAAACCTGACTTTCTGGATGCATATATCTTTAACCTAGACAGTTCCGTTTTCACAGTGTTTTTAGGAGGCGAGAAGAAGCACAAATCAGGCCATTAAACCAAGGAAGCTCATGAGGAATGTAGTTCATGAAAGAGTCATTGGGCTGGAAATAAAGATTTTTTCAGTGTTTAAGAAAACAAAGCTTTTCCACATATGTTTTCCATTTTTCTTTTCTTTTCTTTCCTTTTTTTTTTCTTTTTTAAGGAGAGACTATGACAGAAAGCGCCTGAGCCCAAATGCTGAACCTGCTATCTCCAGGGAAGAATTTTCTCAGATGTTGCAGCTGGTTGCTCTCTTTTTGTCAGGTCAGGTGATGTGGGAGGGTGGGATACTCAGTAATGTTGCACACACTGGGAACCTGACAGGGAGCAGGGTGCCTGGTGGGTTTTCAGACCCAGCAGCTGTGTGTTGGACACACTTCATCTCCTTTTCTAACAAGAACAACTGCTGTGTTTCTTAAAGCAGCTGTGCCAAGAAGCCTTTTAGCATATACAAGCAGCACCCTTATTTTTATTCATGCCCAAATCAAGCTCCTGCTAACAGTGAATTGTAACTGCTCACATCCTTCAGGATTGTGGCAGCCCATGGCCTGAGTTTCTAGCTCCTTGGGTATACTTTTTGAATACACAGTCATTTACCACTTTGGAGTATCTTTGGATAAACTTTTATAAACCACCTGTCATTCTCATCTTGTAAGTGGTCTTTCCCCCTCACTGGGACACTCTACCTCACCTTGTGCTTTCAGTCAACCTTTTTTTTTTTTTTTTTTTTGGACTCTCTTTTCACCCAGAGGACTTGATTGGAGTAATTTATTTTTTTTTTAATTAATATTCATGTTAATGTACAAAAATCATGTAAGAGAATCTGGTCCATGGAAGATGCCCCATAATGTTTAAACAGAATTTTTTTGAGAAAGGGAAGAGCAATTTATCTCCAAAATTTTATGTAGGCATCTGGTCAGAGACACAGTTTTTGGGAGTGCTTTTTTTTTTGGATCTGCCTGACATTTCGTTCAGCTTGTGTCTTTTTTCTCTTCTCCCCTTTACTATTTCTGGAATACACCCACAACTCCACCTCCCACTGACTGGTCCCACCATTTGAGTTCACTGGCCTGATCTGTGTTGTGAACTGTTCCGAATGATCCACTGAACATTATAAATAAATAAGTATATGTGGTTGAGGGGGTTTTGGTATCAAAAGCAGCATCAACTATGCAAATCATTGAAGAAATATTCACCCTTAGAAAAATCACATATATGAAGAAACAATGTCAAAACACCCACCATAACAGGATTTGTAACACCTTTATGTTTTATACCTAAATAACACAATGAAATGGCAGGTGAAAGAAACACAAAGTCTGTACCTCCTCCCCAGCTCCAAATCCCCTTCCTCTCAAGTCCAAAAGTTAACTTTAAGATTCCTTTATTACCCAGCCTGAGAAAATAACGTCTCCTTTAGCGCCACTTCTTCCTTTTTTCCTGTTCATCTTGCCTTTTCACTTCCTTTGAGAGTGAAATTCAGAGGAATACCCGCCTTTTAAAAACTTTTCCCTGTTGAAGGTGGTGTGTTTTCTCTTTATTTGAAAGCCCAGCTGGGAGAACGGATTCTTAGTAATCATCCTACCCAAGTTAGCATATATTAGCACTTTACTGGAATGGATGGTGAATAAATAGAAAAAGATTATTTGATTTTAATGCACCATATCATCTTAATAGTGAGCTTACAGAAATAAGATGCAGACCTAAAATATATATAGTCAAAGAAGAAAATAACTGTATAGAGAGATCTGAATACATACAAGTGATATATGACCCATTGTACTGATACTGACTTATTTGATCACTGAAACAGGGGAATTATATTTAGTGTAATTTTGACTTTAGTTTCTGGTATTTTGCTGTGTTTTTATTTTCTGTAATTGGAATATTTAACTACTTAATTTATATTTAATATTTTAGAGGTGCTATATGAAGCTCAAAGTCTTTACATATGTCCTCTCTGTAATATTAATATAAGTGAATTGACTTTGGAATATTTTGCATTGTAATCTGAAAATTATTTTGTGAGTTCTTTGTGGAAAATTCATTATTTAGAAATTATATATCCCTGGTGTTTCCATGGAAACATTTTCACCTTATGCTAATGAAATACAAATTAAGGGAAAATAAAATCTTTAATAGAAGAGCATTAGAATTTTTTTTTTTTTTTTCAGATTAGAAAATCTTAATGCAGATAAACCTCTGGACTCTCAAAACAGCTGCCAGTCCAAATCCAGAAATGGGTCAGGTTCATCCCGTTTGATACTGAATCCCAGAAGCTGAATAGGTTACCATGAGGGTAAACCAAATATGCTGTTTACTGGCAATGATGTCTCAAAAGTTTGGGTTTTTTAATCTGTGTCTAGGCATCAGGGCTCAGCAAGTACTCTGTCTATGCCATGTTTCCTACTTCAAATAATGTGGTTTGGGTTTCTTGCCCTATATGACACAATGCAGATAGTATTTATCCACTGTGATAATTTTATACTTCCCAGCACTGTGGAGTAGGAGGTAAAAGCTGGTAGGACTACTCTTGTAATAAAAAGATATTGGGTTTACTCCCGGTTTTACCACAGCAATAAAGCTCCAATCCACTTTCTTGCAATGGATGAAAAAATTCCTTCTGCTCTTTGTGTCCATTGCGTCATCTCTTTGAGGATCTCTGGGTCGTTTTTGGTCTAGACCCACTGAAGGGCAGGTATGGGGTGGCTCTGAAATGGGATGCCTGGTGGGCAGTCAGTGGGGAGCAGAAAAAGCAATATCCCACTGTTCTTTACTCACTGCAGTGAATGAAGCCCACGATGTCTTCATCTGTGCTCCCAAGCAGAAGCTGCTGCTTGGGGTCTGTGCCTTGGGTCTGATGTTGGGGGCAGGTGGGACCCATCTCTGCTGGGCATAGGCTGCCCCAGGCCGTGCTGGCTGAGGAGACACTTCTGTCACAAATATTTGCAACCCTGTGTCCCAAGTGTCCTAAAAAAGCTTTCCCAAAATATTCTTGGTCCTGAAAGCAAGTGGAGGAGATGGAGGGCTGTTGATGACACTTTTTGGAATTGGTGATTGTCTTTTGTTGGTTGCTTGGTTGCCTTTTTTTTTTTTTTTTTTTTTTAATGAAGTCTTCTGTGTGTAGGACAGAAATAAAAAGTTTCATTTAAGAAGTGTTTTTATTTTGGAGAATCTTTTCTCTTATCACAACACAAAAAACCCCACATAGATCAGAAATATCAAAGAATGTTGTTTTCTTAAGCCATTTTTGTAGACGTGCCGTCTCTGACTCTCTAATTAGAGTAAGAATTTACTCAGACTCTATTAGCCTTGTGTTTGTTCATATGGCTGGCTTTATGAAGCTTGAGCCCTTTGCAGTAACATAGGTAAGAAGCAAACACAATCTGCAGCTTATTTAGCTATTGCTTAATTATACTGTTCTTTTTGGTTACAAAGGGGACAAGGAAATTTGCCCTGAAAATATGAAACCGTCACCAGTAGCCTCAGAGTTGCCTTTGTTGATAACAGTATTGAGCCAGAAGTTTTCTGCCAATTCAGCCTCCTGCTGCCACCCACAGCCAGCTGCGTTTAGGAGTTCTTCAGCTGACAATAGTCAGAAAGGAGCTGAGGGATTTTTTTTGTGTTGGGAACACAAAGTCTGGGAAAAAAATCAAAGTGGTAATGGATTCAGAAGGAATACCCAAATTTAAAAAAAAAAAATAAATTATAAAAACTCACAAAGCATTGCTTTATGGTGTCTGGGTTTTTTTCCAGGTTTAGAGTAGTAGCAGCAACATCAGTTGTGTTTCTCCTGATCTTCTCTGTGTACCGTAGTTTGGTTATAGAGTATTTAGGCTGGGAGTTTAAATCAATGGAAAATAGAGTTTAGTGATTGCTTGGGGTCTTGGATAAAGTAGCTGCTGAAAGCATATTGTTCCTGGTACTGTGTGTGTTCATTGACCTTTCTGGGCTACCATTGAGGCCTTCCAGTCCCATTCCAGGCTAAAATGGAGTTGTGGTGAAGTGCTGCACATTCAAGGACAAGCTGCTGTCCCTGAAGTGCCTTTTGTGGGGATCTAAATAGATGGATTAAACTGAAATGGATGTATGCATATATTTACATTTACATTACAGCAAATGATTGGTGACACACCACACCCCAAAACAACTTGATGGGTCACAGGGTTAAAGCTAACTTGTGTGTAGAGTATGATCCTTTAACACTTGTGGAAGAGGGGAAGCATTCATCTTCACAATTGCAGAAGTTTTTTCTCTCCTCTTGTAACATAACATTAAAACGTCTTTTTTTTTTTTTTTTTTAAATCCATCAGAATTAAAACTCACACAGGTCAGTCTGGCTCGACCTCATCTCACAGGGAAGGGAGGGCAGAGCTCCACATGGGCTGAACTCTGGTCTATTTGTGACAAAACTGTGGCATTTCATGGGCAGTTAGCAGCTGTCTCCATGGCACAGTTGTCTGTTATGAAACCTCGTGTGACTGAGGAATGCAGCAAGAAAATGAAAGTGGAAGAGGAGTGCTTCAGCAGTTTGTCCAAGACAGACACATGTCAGAACAGAGCTCAGCAGCTTTCCCAGCTTTTAGCCCAGTGGTCTGTTCTATTTCCTCTCTGGCACCCACTTTGATCATAAACTGAGGTCTCGTCTCCCATTTCTGCTCTTGTACGTGCCACTGTTCTTGTCTCCACCTGTGGATATGTATGATCAGAATGACACAACAAGGTTTGTGGTGTCATTTGTTCATATGTCAAGGGCCAGGGGCCAGGGATGGCAAGGAATACCTTGGCAGAGCCTGTCAATGTAATTATAGCAGGAATGTGACTCACTTGACCATATTAAACTACTCTGGTTCACCTAATATGATATTCTGCTTTGACCTTTGGCTTTCCCCCATTAGAACTTTAATTGATTGTCTGGCTAATTACAGACATTTCAACATGTGCCAGAGAAGAAGGGTTATAAACACCTACTCTTGGCCTGAAAATGGTTAGTGTGATGAGAATGCATGGGTTGTACAATTACCATATTAACTGAACCACAGCAATGTACTTTTGGAATGACAAAATCTTTGACATGGCTGGTTGTTTGGTACCTTTGCCTTCCTCCAAAGACAGCATGGCATCATTCATCGATATAGCGAGGTTTGATTTGGTGGTTTTGGGGTTTTTTGGAAAGGTGCTTTTTGGTCTGTTTGGGGTTTTTTTGTTTCTTTGTATGTTTTTGTTTTGTTTTGGTACCCAGCTTGATTTGGGGATCTGTCAAGGTCATCTGATGAAACCTCCTCCATCAAATAATGAGATCTTGCATTTTATTTATGATCAAAAATATATTCTGAAAATGTCTGAATCTGCATGTGTGGAGTGTCTGTATATGATTTGGATTTGAATCTGTGATGCTGCCTGGTCTTCATAAGTCCATTTTTAAATGGATCTCCTTAGCATGTCTTCTATTGGTGTGATTCACTGTTTCCTCTGTAGGGAACATGGCTGGCTAGTCAGGTTGTCAGGTTGGAAGGATTTACTCAAGTGGTGCTAGGACAGGTTTATATTGGCACTTAAGAAGACATTTTCACTGAAATGGTTTTCAAGCATTGGAAGAGGCTGCCCATGGAGGTAAGGGATTGGGTGACCATCCTTACAGGCATTTAAAAGACATGCAGATACGGCACTCAGGGACATGGTTTAGTGGTGGACTTGGCAGTGCTGGGTTAGCAGTTGGACTTGATGATCCTAGAGATATTTTGCAACCTAAATGACTCAAGAACTATTATTCTAATAAGTGAAGACTGAAGGTGCAAAAAATCCATTGAATAAAGGGGCATAGGGAAAAGAGGAAGAATTACAAATTTCTGAAGAAAGTCACTCATGGGCATGGAGAGGGGGACACAACAGATATCCAAGGGCTGAGTTAAATAGTTGTGCTTTTTGGTGATTATGTGCACCAGTTCCCAATGCTGATCCTTTAGAAGTCTGTATTTCATCTGATCTGTCTCTGTGCTTAAATGTTTGGAGGAAGAAATTAATGGTGGTTTGTCATTAGGAGATGAAGCCAGCGGGGAATTTTAGAAGAGTGTCATTAGATTTCAATGACCCCCCATCATTTCAGCCTCCATGTCCTGGAAATACATTGGGCTATAATTTGGTTTCAGGGGACATGGGAATTATATAAACCTTCACTTACATCTTATCTGGCCATCATTGTGCACCCTCGTCTTCATGACATTTGGGGTTATACATTTCCCTGAGCTCCAGCTACTCACCTGTCCAAACGAAGAATTATTGTGACATGAACACAACAGAATTGTGCATGAAAATAAATTAATGTCCCTCAAGCACTAATTTATTGGTGCTACACAATTTCTAGTCATGTACAGAGCCAAAACTAATTTATTGTGCCTGCTTTTTTATATCTAGCACTTAATGACAAAGACCACACTTTATTGCCAGCATTGTAATACAAGAATTAATAAATATGCAAAGTGATCTGCTATTGCTCAGAGTCATGAGTAATGAACATCTTGTGTATCACACTGTGATGGCTGTTCTTGTTTATCAGTCTTTAGCTGCTGTACTACTGAGATTATTTTCTGTTATCCTTGCTTTGTAATTTATATTTTTGCCTTCTTTTAGGAGTTCTTTCCTGTAAGAACTGCTGTGAATGTCTCTCTATCTTAATATGAATTACAGTGCATTAAATCTCCTCATTAGTTTAAGATGCTTTGCATAGATATTTCATTACAAAATACATCTCGTGCACTAGTGGAAAGCAAGTTTGTTTTTTTTTTATATGGAACAGCATGTTCAAAGCTGGACAGAAGTAAAAACCTAAAAAACCCTCACTAGATATGGCTGAATGTTGAACGAAAAGCATCAACTCTTTTTCTAGGTCTTGCCCAGTTGTAATCAGGCTACCCCTTGAGCTGATTCTAACAAAAACTAGTAAACACACATCTCTTCAAAGCATAATTTTGACTGTTCTCCATGGGATCTTTGATCCTGAAAGCCTGATTTTCAGAGCAGAAAGTCTCTTACTGATAAAGATTATTTTTATACTGCACAAAGGTATTTTCTCAACATGATTTGAATTTCTATATGACCTTACTTGAACATTTTTTCCAGGATGCCTCGGAGGCTGCATAGTGTTCTCAAGTACTTTGTCAGGTATTTTTTCCTCTTAACTGATAAAATAATATTTAGAATGAAGCCTTGAGATCATGCAGACAGTTCAGTCTTTGCAGTCTGTGCTGTCCAGGGATTGACTTCGAACAAAAAATATTCACTTTCAGTTTAATTTTCATGTGTATAACCTGCTTTTTTTAA
Organism: Hirundo rustica; assembly: GCF_015227805.2. Classification (NCBI taxonomy): domain Eukaryota; kingdom Metazoa; phylum Chordata; class Aves; order Passeriformes; family Hirundinidae; genus Hirundo; species Hirundo rustica. Next base: position 11,546,559 of record NC_053455.1, on the reverse strand, counting down.
TGGATATTTCTATACTTTCTTACTCCTTTCCCCTATTGCTATGTATCTGAAAGAAGTCTTTGCTGTGATGGTTCTTTAAATGCTTAATAAATTTGGTAAACAGAAAATCTGCACTTTTTTTTTTTTTTAAATCCTCTAATACACTTAAAAAGAGATCTTTTTATTTACTACTACAGTTGTGCAAACTGAAAAATAATATTGGCTTTGCAGGAAACAACAGAGTTGCTCAGGTATGTGTAATACATTCCTTACCTTAGAAAATTAATTGGGTCAGCAAAAAATTATCTCTGACAGGATTCCCTTATGACTTCAGGCTGCTGGAGCCTTTGGGTACTGGGAAATGAATATCTGGACTCCAGCAGGGGAGGCAGGATTTGGTAGTGACTGGCTGTAAGGGGAGGGAGAACACATCAGGTGGCCCGAGGAAGCATTCCTGTATTATTTTAAATTTCCTTTTCTTTAATTTTACATAACAGAATTAGATGCCAGGAACAGGCATCTTGCCTAAAGGTATCAACAGCTTTTTTACTAACTAGCTGAGGTTTATCCAGTTTTCATCTGTACAGATAATGTCATCTTTAATAATCAGGAATTTAAGCCTTACCTCTGGAGAAGGTTTGATGCCAAAATTCCTGGGGGATGGGATGGGAAGAAGGCAGAGTGAGGATATTTAACAGCGGGTGGTGGCCTCAGTTAGAGGGTGCCCAGCCATCGATGAGCTGTGCTGTGGCAGCTGTGTGTGCTGTCCCACAAGGGACAGTGGTGCCTCCACAGCCAGGGAGATGACACAGACAGACAAATGTGTGCTCACCTCTTCCCAGCTGATTCCTGTCCCTTCCATACTGAAATCTCTGCATCTCACCAGAAGCTTTAGGCAAGAAGAGAAATTCTATTTAGTATTAGTGGGGAAAAAGTCCCATGTCAGGTGGCCCAGATCTGGAATGAGAAACCAGTAGGCTGTGGAAACTCCATCCTTGAAGAGACTTAAATGCACCTTGATGCAGCCATGAGCAGCCTGATTGCTTTAACCTTGATGGTGTCTCTGCTTTAACCTTGATGGTGTCTCTGCTTTGAGCAAATGCTGGATGAGAGACACCCCTTCCAGCTTACGTTACTTTGTGGTTCTGTGACTTGGCAATTTCTGACTGCCAATGGCTGTCCTGTTACTGCTTCCCTGCCTAAGACTTCCTTTCAGAGGAAAAAGATTTTTGAATCTGCTCCGATCAGATGTCCAGCCCTTCCTAAGAAAAATGCCAGTATTTGGTCACTTTGCACAAGCTGCTTTTGCTTGTTTGCTTTTTTTTTTTTTTTTTTTGTCTATGGAGAACCTTTGAAATTCTCTTCTCTGGGTGTTTTACTTTTTTGTCTGGTATACAGGATCTCCAGAGTTCTGCTTGAGATATCTGCTGCTGACTGCTGGATTCAACCACTTTGTTTTATTGATCGCTTTCCTGGGATAATCCTGTTGGAGGGCAGGAAGGATTTCTGACACTGTTGAGTTCTTCATCACCTGCTGTGTGGTGAATGGGGCTGCATGGAACTCCTACACCACAAGAAAACATGGTTTGAGACCTTCTGTAAACAGAAGATGAGTGTCTGCAGGAATGCAAAAAGATAAGAGATGGCCCCAATTCTTCAAATGTCCTGGAAGCTGAAACTAAAATGAGTTATCCTATGTTTAAAAAGCAGCTTCTGAAACAGGATGATAGTGAGTCTTCATTAGAAAGAAAATAACAAATAGAAACTAAAATCTATATGAAAATATAAATAGAACGGGATTATTAAAACCATGTGCTGTTTGCTATGAAATACCTGCAGAGTTCAGAGGTGAAGCTGCAGAGTTACTTACTCTGTTATATACACAGTCTTTTAAGTGGTGTCAATGCAAAGGAATAGTAAGGAGCAAAAGCGAAGTTACTTAAAAAAAATCACGTCGCATTGAAGCAGTAAATATTCTATTCATACCAGGCCAATTAGTGTTTGGGGAAAACAGCAACAACTAAACCAAACCCAAACAAATAAAAAGCTAAAAAAGCCAAAACCAACCCCTCAGCCAACCAAGCAGGGGAAAAAAAAAAAAAAAAAGTCAAACCCTAACTAAAACAAAAACCGTCCAAAAATCCCACCCCAGAAAAAATGTGAAAACATATGGATGCTTTGTTAGGCATATAGAGGAACTGCTAGTATGTCAATGGTAAAAGAAGCAGTGTGTTGCAAATCTATTAATTTGGTGAAGAAAGGTACTAAGATTCAGCTGGTTTATATTTGCATACTCAGTTTTTATGCCCATATCTAGGCATTCAAAAAGCATTTGACTGATGTTGCTTGTTGAATACAATTTTAGAACCCAAATTTTATCATGGGATAAAGGAGAAAGCCCTTTTCTGGATTAGTAGCTACTTAATGGATAGAACATTAGTGGAGGGGAGGTATCAAAGACACCACACAGGCATCCTGTGCTGTTCTGCATATCTGGTGGTGTCCTGGGAAAATGATGAAAAGTGAGGAGACAAAACCTGATGATGAAAGAAAATTATTCAGGATAGTCAAATGGGGATCCAGCTGTGAAAGAGGAGTCTTACACTGGTAACTGGGCAATAAAATAACAGAGGAAATTCAGTGTTGATTAAAGCCATTTGAGGTTTCAGGGAAAAATAACCCTAAATATACATTCACAGCAAATATCTCTAAATTAGTGCTCACTGTTACAGGAAGGAGTTTGGGAGTGATTTCAGCTCATGCTCAGAAAACCATAATACTCAATTGTGATCAAAAAAACAAAGTCAGGTGGTAGAATATACTAGGAAAAGAGTAAGGAAGTCAGCAGGAAACATGGTTATGCCACCATTCAAATTCACAGTGCACCTGCATCTTGAACAATATGTGCAACTTCACAGTTGCTCCATTTCGGGTTTCAGAGGAAATGGAAAGCAATAAAGAATGACAGCAAGGGAGATGGGGGAGTTCTGTGTAAGGAGAGGTTAAATAGATTAGAACCCTTTCCATGAAAAATGTGACAGAAGGCAGACATGATATAGAGAATGTCATATAAGAGGTGGTAGGGAATACCATTCACTGTTTCTCAGAACATAGTAACAAGGCAATAGCAAATAAACCACTCAAATATCAAGCTGAAAACAAAGGCAAAGATTAATTTTTTTTCCACACAACTCCCATTTCTACAGGATGCTGTGGATGCCAGTGACTTAGCTGGGTTCAAAGGGCTGTAAAACATGGCAGTGTTGGGTAAATCCTAGTAGGCTGCTGTAAAGAGTAGACACAGCTGCTGGTTTCCATTCTGGAGGGTATGGACTGCTACTACCCGTTCTCCATGCAAAGATTGGGAAAGATAGCTGTTCTTATTCTGTATTGAAAATGGGTTCTTGGCTTACTCATTCTGTTCGGGATCACACATTGCTACTACAAGGACTTTTGTATTATCAGAGATCTACCACTAAATTGACATTGATGCAACTTTTGCACTGATTTCAGTCTTCTGCATTGGAGAAGTCTCAATTGAATTGAGACTTAATTGAAGTCTCAATTCTCTTACAGGTATTGCCAAAACTGATGGGTTTCATGAGGGGCAGGATTTCACATTGATTCCTAATATTTCTAAAGAATAAGAGGTTACTCCATTAAAGTAGCTGAATGTGAACCCTGAGGTTTTATGGGTTGGGGATAATAGATTGTATATTTGAAAGGAAATGGAAATATCTTTTAGAAACTGAGATCACTGCAGATGCATTCTTCAGGATAGTTTAATTTCTTTCATCCCCTGTCAACAACACTGTTTGTCAAGAACATCATCATAAGTTAATGCTCTCCTAAACAACTTAGATTTCTAACTGAGCAAAAGTAAAACAGCAGTTCTTGATTCAAAAGTCTCTAAATCCATCTTTTTCAGCTGATTTCAGATGGACAACTTCTAAAAGCCGATGGGAAAAATATTATGGGCCAAAGAGAGGTTAGTCTTCACTTAAGGTATGTTTAATATGCTACAAGAATACTTTAACTTATTTAGACTTTGCTCCTTGCCAGCTCTTATTACAATCTTCATGTATGCAGGGAAATAACTGGAACTCCTGGGCTACCATCACTTGTGCATTAGCTGGATGAGATATAGGAGGATATAGGATTATGGCCATCTTTCCAAAGGCCTGCAGACAGCTGGGAAAGCAGAATGGTGAATTCTGCCCCGGTTGGGTCCTGGGACTGCCTTTGCTGTGTTCCTGTTGAGTGCTGGAAAGATTTCAGTGGTAGCTTTGTTTTGCTGTCAGCAGTAGGAAATGTCTTCAATTCATAATCATGCCTCACACCTAAAGAGGGTGAGCCATGTTTGTCTAAGTTGTGAAACTGCTCTGTTTGGGAAAATTAACAAATCTTAGTTTGTAATTAAGCGTATTAGAGACACTTTGACTATAAATAGTTTATCTGGGCTAGAAGCCATCTTCTATTATAGATTTCACAGGAACAGGGCAGAATAACACAAAAGAAAGATAATTTACCAAGTTTCATTGGTTTAAATAATATCTTAAAATATTTTATTTATAGAGACAAGTGTACATGTTTAGTATAATTAACATAGTTACAACAAGCTAAACCATTCATGTACCAAAATAGATAATGGAACTCCAAGAAAACACAATACTTGTATTTTTTCAGTGGTTTGTGTAGCTTCTACAATTCTAGATAAATTTGTCGTCCAAGTTAGGCAGCTGTAATCAAAGATTTAGTCAAAGTTAGAATGCCACATTGAATTGAATCATGAAGACCTAACTTCCCCTTATCCCTAATATAGAAAACCCAAAGACTTTATGCACAGAACTGCTAAAAAGATTTGTAAAAAATGGCTTTGGATGCTTTAGTATTGTTCCCAAGCCTTTTTGTTCCCCCTTTTCCTTTTTCATTATATAAGAAATCTCAAACTACAATTATTACAAGGCATACTTACTAATGTTAGGTAACTGATTAAACAAACAATGTAGATCAAAGGAAATTCAATAATTATGCATCTAAGTCTGCATCTAAGTTTTAAAACCCCCATATTTTAAAGCGATGAATTATTCACAACACAAGATGAAATGGGGAATATTCCAACTTGTGCTTTTGAAGTGTCATCGTATTAATCTAGGCCACTTTATGCACATCTATAGTCTTTTCATCTCTGGAGATCTCTGCAAGATGGTGGGTTCATGCCACTAAATTTCTGTTGGCAGAGAGTCAAGAAACAAGTATTTTAAAACTTACAGTTTATTACTATTGTGATTCAATTAATATTCAGGATTCCTAAGGGAGCTATAAATTGTATGATCTTTTTTCTTTTTCCATATTTTGTGACTTCCATAGGCTTTTTCTCCCCTCCAGTTATTTTATTTATGCGTGTTTGTTAGATGATTTTTAATTACATGTCCTTATCCTCAGCCTTTGCTTCCCTGCCCCTTCTCCACCATCCCAGTCAGGCAGCTTCACTGTCATTGTGTTATTTAGAATATGCATAATTCATCAGCTTCATCCAAGCTAAAAACTGAACACTTAGAAAAAATAATTGAGAGAAATCAGTTCCAGATGCAATTTTTGCAGTTGGTCCTTATTTTTGTAAGATTAAAAAACAAAAAGAAAGCAGGCTTGGTTCCAGTGTTACAATTTGTGTCTACTTTTAAACTTTGATGGTCCTTTTTTTTCTAGATGGAGTTATGTCTTCATTCAAAACACTTTTGAGGATATCCTTCATGGTCGCGATAGACTTGTCTATTACCAGGCAAGTGCAATAGTAACAGTAGAACAATGTCATTTAAATGGGAGCATCTCATTGTGCCTTTACCATAAGAAAATCCATGAATCACCTGTGGGTTTGCTGAATTTCAAACTGCAAAGATTATGGAACAGGAGGCTGGTGTTTATCAGCACACACTGATGTTGGGTGAGAAGGGCGAGATGGGAGCTGGTCTATATTGTGACCTACCACTCAAACCGAGATCTGATCTGACTCTAGTGCCCAGCTCCTCTGGTATAGTCTCTGGCTCATCTCAACCCTTTGACAAGCCTCTTCCTTCCTGCCATCACAGTCTACTCCTTCCTGCCCTAGAATCAGCTGTATCCCAAAATTCATCCCAGCTTTTTCCTCTTTCCCAGAGCTTCTCTCTCCACAAGGTCAGCCTTCCTCAGTTCCTTCTCTTTGGAGCCTTTACCCCTGGCCCATGAATACGCTCAATTAAACATCTTTACTGGGTTTTCCTATATTGACAATACCAAATACTATATTTGTTTTGTTTTTTTTTAAAAAGAAGACGTATACTAGATAATGGGGTACAACTGTGCTGGGTTTGAAAACAAGGCTACAGGAAGAGTGCTGTAATTGGTGCACTTCCCATCTGCACACTTTACTGCATTCTGAGATCTGGATTTTTCATCCAAGAAGCCCTTACTTCCTTCTAGTGCTGTGTTAGAGATAAAACCTTAAGAGCTCCTTGATTTTTGCTGGAGAATAGCACGTACTTTAATGATGGTATCTGATCCATAAACATTGCTGTGTGATGTTATGATATGCTAATGGCCTGCCTGCACAAATTGCTGGTGTGACCATTCAAAGAAAGTGAAGTGCAGTGAGCTCAGCAGCTCCTTTCAATACAAGACAGAAAAGAACCTGCTGTACTAGTCATCTACATCAAGAGTAGGATAAGAGAGCCTCAGATCTGCTTACAATAAATGGGCTGTGTGTAAAGGTACACTTTACAATTCAGATGGTTCCTGTGTACTTGTAAAAATGAAATGAATCTTTAATAATTCTCAGTCAAAATACTTACTAATGTCTTTCCTCCAAATTCTTCATCAAAGTTGCATACACAATTCAATAACATGATTTAATTTTTCCGGCTAATAGAAATAATCTTAATAATTCTGTACATGATGAAGTGTTCTTGAGTGAGTCCTCTAGCTTGCTCTGAATATTTCTGTACAACCCAGAGAGTTTATTTCCAAATGAAGCATGTATCATTTCTTCTTAGGGAGTGGAATAAATTCTATTTCCACAGTGCAGGTCTTACTTCTACACACTGTGACTGGCCTCAGAAGCACATGAAGCTGCTGCAAGTGTTCTTTGCAAAACTCTTCCTGTAGGTTTGATGAAAAGAACAAGGAAGAACCTGGTGAAGGAGAAACACCTCCTCCTTTGCCAAAGGCATAGTCATATAAAATAACTTTAAGGTGAGAGAATAACTTTTAGGTGCTAAATGTGTTCCGTACTGAGGCTCCTCAGTACACAGCACACACTTTGTTAGGAGACACTCAACAGAAAACCAGCCAAAAGCACATATTGACTACCTGAGGTTTGCCAGCTGCTGATGGAGGTGCATAGATGACTACAAGGCCCCATTCTTGCTTACAGGGCAGTAGGTGAAAGCTAAGTTACCTGGCCATCAAGATCACTAGATATTCTCTGATTACTTCAATCTTCATTTCAATTATATTGTGTTAATTATCTCTACATTAAGCATTTCATTTTTCTGAAGAAATACACTAAATATCCTGTGTGCATTGCAAAGAACTCATAGCTTTGAACTCAATCACAACAACTTTGATGAGAGGAGGCAAATTTTCCTCTTAAATGCAGAATTGAAGTGCCTGAACTGTACACCGTTTGCCTGGACAGAAAGAAGGGTTCAGTTTTATGATTTGCAATCCTGCATGGCACAGGCCAGACTGTGTAGGAGCAGTACAATCTGTGTGGTCTCTGGGGAAGTGGGGTTACACCATCATAACAAAATATTTGCTGGAGTTGTTACGCCAGTTTATGTCAGATTATTTGGACAGTCAAAAAATTTTGTTTTGTCGAATGTTCCAGTTCCTGTCTATGCAAGTAGAGTTCAGTGTTACCTAAATTTGTAGGTTTGCTACAAATTGGATTAGTCTGTATTTCTGTGCCAAATTATCTCATAACACTCAACTACTTCCTTGTGGGGGATGACTCATTTCATGAATTTAACAGTTTATGACTACATGCATCTTTTGACTACAAGCCAGTCAACAGAATAATCCAAACCTATGTAAAACAATCGAGGGTTAGGAGCTCTAGTCATTAGAGATGATCTATGGGTTTCTACGTAACAAATAAGACACAAATCTGCTTTACATCTCACAGTCTATCCATCTGAACTTTGACGGGGAAAGATGTTTTTCTTGCTGTATGAAATTCTTAGACATGACTTTAAAATATACTGTATACAACTTCTAGGAGAAATAATGACTCAAAAGACAGCAGCTTTTTGGAAGACAAAAGTCTTTCTTACACAGAAAAGCACACAGAGTGTCTTTCTCTGAGCACTTCCTTTCTCTTGGATTGCGCATGCTAAGAAACTCTGCCTTATGTGAATCATAGATATTTATAAATAAAATTGGGGCTTTCCATGGGGGAGGGAGAAAAAAAAGGAGTGGTTTTCAAACCTTACACCTTTTCTTTTGCCTGACTCGAAGTTAAATTAAATATCTCCTACTCACCTTTATTTAGGTAGGTATTTTCATTTGAAATCATACCAGCAATATAAATACATGCATGCAAACTGGTTATACAGTTTTCCTTTACTTTTTGATTCACTCCTTTTGCTAATAAAATAGCCATTACTACTGTGCCACATGAGGTGTCAGGTGCATTTTCCTGCCATTAACTTCTTGTATTTTTGCATCTCAAGATATGGTTGAGGAGAACTCAAAAGCCACTTCAGATTCTGAAATCATATTTTGCGTCGTTATGGATCTTTTCATCTGAAGAAGATAAAGAAATATAAAAAAGCAAATGCTTTCAACCCCCAAAACTTCTTCTAAGTGACATCAGACTCAATGTACTTATATGGGGAACAGAAAGTCCAAGACTGTTGAATAACCTTAGTGAGGTGTAAGAAAATCTGTAGAAGAGCTAGGAATAAATATTGATGATAATTCTTGACTCGTCTTGTTTGGGGGTACCGAAAACCTCCCTTTCATTTTCTTTTTCTTTTCCCTCTTGTTACCATATATGAGTTATTTCTAGCACAGAAATTTTTGCATTTTCTGATTCTCTTATTGTATATAATTTGATTACTTTCAGCTGAGTAGATCTGGGCAATTCTTCTGTATTTTAGGAGAAAAATAACACTTAAACAAATAGTAGAAAGAAGACCTTTGCAAAATTGAGAGATAAATAACTTCTGTAATAACAATAAGTTGTATAACTTTTAATTTTTAACAGCAAAACGGAGTTAAGACTGCTATGCCAGAAGAGTGGCAATACCTCATCTAAGGAACTAAGGCTTTGTGTGATACATGCATATGTGTGTGTGTGACAAAGTCTGACTGAATAGTACTTTCCCTCATGCTCTTGCTTAGTTTTGGTCATTCCACCTTCTTGGTGCCTGGAAAATATTTTGATGATTTGATTGTTTGTTTAACTTTGTTCCTTATGGATGTGTCTGTAGATCCATTAGGTGTGCCATGAGCATTCCCAAATACTTGAGCCAACTGCCCCAGGATGGCTACATCTGGGCTAGTAAATTAACCTGTCCCTCCAAAAAGGAGCAGCTGTGTGCTGACTGTCTATTGGAAAGGTCTGTGGTGTATGTGAACTCAGCCATTCCCAGGAGCAGCTTTGGAGGCATGAAATGTGCCAAAATGGTGTCTGGGACTGTTCTATCAGTTTAACAAATGTTTTAGACATTCCTGGAAATGCTTGAATTTCCTGGTGTAGACATAGCCCATCGAGGAGTGAGGTGAAATGCAAACTGGGCAGCCTGAAGGGGAGTTCAGTTTCCCTCAAAATGCACCTCATTGTTTGTGTTTGAACAAATCAGCAAGAAGCATGCAAAGCAATGTGATGCAGTTTTGATAGGTCTGAGAGGAAAATATGCATGAAGTACAGGAAACATATGTGCAGCATTGAACAAACTATAGAACATTCACAGCATGTTCGTCTTCACAGATTGGGTTTCCCTAAAAATGCAATGATAACTCTTGCTCCTATTGAATTCCCATCAAACTTAAAATATTCACTAGTGAGATTTTATGCACAATATGGCAGCAAGACCTTTTAGGAAAGATGAAATATCCAAAGCCATTTGGCAGATGTCACTAATCTGAAATGTCACCATCATGCCATGACTACAACGAAAGATGATCTGAGTCAATTCTGCATTTTAATTATGATTCTGCAAATGATGCAGATTTTCCAAGGTATACGGTGCTACACAGCAGCCTGTTTTGAATGCAAAGCAATCTATTTCAGGTATCTGTGAGCTCTGAAATAGGACTGAGAAGAATGAGTCTTGTCAGTGAAGCTGTGATCTTCATCTGGCTGTTTGCCACACTGAGTCATGAGATGTGCTGCTGTGAACTCAGAATCACTCTTATGTGCACTATTTTAAATGGTAATCAACTAAGAGAGCACTTGGGAGACTTGTCTTCCTAGCAGATGCTAGATGGCCTCAGAAAGTCAGATTAGTCCCTATACACATACAAAGTTATTTAATTGTGTGCTCACAAATTTTTCTCCCCCCTTTACAGAACCACTTCCTCATGCATTTCATAGTATGAGTGCTGATCCCTTAAGCCACTACTTTATTATTTCCTTTATATCCCGGCTTTGTAGTATCTGTAGCTCAAGCCCATTTATGGAGATAAAGAAATTGTTTTCCTTATGGAAATCAATGTTTCTAGTGACTTCTCGGGGAAATTTTATTTCCCCTGAAAGCAATGGAAAATTGATGAAGAACACTGATGAAATTGTCCAGCAGCTCAAGGGAAATTAACTCCATTTCACAGGAAAGTGCTGTGCTCGATTGTCCTCCAGTTTGGGCCACCTGCATCCAGAAACACAAGAAACTTGGATGCCCTTGAGGAGTCCTTGACATGGTCTTCCTGCTTTGGTAGCTGAGGTGGCAGACAAGTCAAACAGTAAGTCATGGACCTGTTAGATCTCAAATAAAAAAAAAAAAAAAGCTTTGTATGAATAATGTTTGGGGGGTTTGGGGGTTGTTTGTTTGTGATTTTTTTTTGTGTTTTGTTTTGGTTTTGTTTGGTTTTTTGTTTGTTTGGTTTTGGGGGTGTTTTTGTTGTTTTTGTGGGGTTTTTTGTTTGCTTGTTTTGTTTTGTTTTAAGAGAAAGAGACTCATCATTTGTTGGAAGTTGTCTGTCCACCTCTAATTGCAAAATACTGCACAAGGAAATTCAAGTTCTTGATATATGTGGCTTTGAGGTTCATCCATTTTTGTGAAAGAAAAGACACATTTGAACAATGTTGCTCACCATCTTGTATCTTTTGCTGTGGCTAATGAATAGTCAGCATGTTGTGTTTCCAGGAATTTTGCTAAAAATAGCAATATATCCTTGTTTGAAAAACTGATGAGCATAACTGTGAAAAACGACTTTGACACTTTTCCTTCCTCTTCTTCTGTCTTCTTTGTTAACTCTTTCTAACATAACACTTCTGTTCACCATCAAACTGCCACCTCCTCAGGTAACAAATCAGAGAAGTATGAGGGCACAGACATCTTGAAAATTAAGGCTGGAGAGAGAAGAATTTCAGGCCTTGTTCCATCTGCTCTCAGCTTAGTGGTGGGACAAGATATATCTGAGGCATCTTCAGCTACTTCCATCTAACCTATTCATTAAACCTTCAGTGACATTTCTGCTCTGCCAGTGCTTAACACTACTAATACTTTTCAAACATAAGTGCCTGAAAATAAATGGCGAACAAATAACTAAATCTGTATAATTTCATTTTAACATCTTTTGTCCTTACCTCAGTGAGTCCAGGGTTTGTGAAATCCTCAGCCCTCTTGTTTCATTGCACTGGATTCTCTCCTGTTTGTCAATTCTTTTGGAAAATCATAGGGTTTGATTCAGTCTCCCTGGTCACTGCTGCCCAACAGCAGCTTCCCTCAGGCAATTTACCTTATCTGAAATGATTCCATTGTCTCTTTTGCAGTGGAGGGTCCTGTGGTCCAGCACTAAATTGGGTTCAGTTTGTCTCTTAAACAGAACTCTCCCACCCCAGATCCCCCCTCCTGTACTGCTCTGCCCTGGTTACATACTGCTTATAGGGCAAGGTTTCATTGCTATCATTATTTTCAGTTTTATACTGCTGACACTTTTTGCCAATTTATCAGCAATTGCCAGTTCTTCTGATTTCTGTTTATCTACTTAAATTTTTATTTTCCAGAGAGATTCTATCAACAGTCTCCAGAGACTCTCTGAGCCTACTTTGGGAGCTTATTACTCTTATTATGTAATTAGCTTTTTTTTTTTTTTTTAAGTTCAGAACTGTGCACTTGACTATTTTTCCCCCTTTCCCTTCAATTCCATCTTCAGATTCTTGTTCAATATAAAACCAGATAATTGCAATATTGTCATTTCCTTTGACTTCTGAACAAGAGAGGCTCTCTCAGCATCTTCCAATTCATCAGAGGCAGCCAAAGAGCTTTCTAAGATATGAATTCAAGATTTCCTCTGCCTCGTACTTAGCAAAGAGTCATCAGACTACAGTGTAGGTACTCCAGGCATAATGTATGTTCCACCTAAAGATACTTAGAGGACAAATCAGTCATTCTAATATGCTCTGAGACCCAATCCTGTTGCAACTGGGTTTTTGGAGATGAGAGTTTCAGGTCTGTGTGGCTTTCAGGACCTGTTTGAGTTTCATCCTGGAAGTTTCACTGAAACAAACATTTTCTCATTAAGGATTTCAGTTTCAAAACAATAGTATTTGCCTCTATGGGAAGGAGGAGCAGGGCGGGGAATCTGAGTCAAAACATTCCTAACCAGAATAATTTTTATTTAAACATTATAAATCTACCTTCCAGCTATGTGCGTCAAAGGTTGGCTTTCACACAAAGAAGAGGAAGTGAAGTTATTGTTTTAATTCCAGATGCAATGTTGGAGAGCTCATAAGACAGTTCTAAATATGTAATACAACAGATGTCACCAGACTGTGATGGATTCTTTTTGAGTTTTAAAACTCACCCCTAGCAGGCAGGGTAGATAGGCAGGTAGGATAAGGAAAGTGTACTCGGAGTTATACTGCTTCTAAATTCACGCATTTAAATTAATGCACTTCTGTAACATACTGGGATTAATTTTACACTGAAAAAGAAAATAAAGGTGTGCTCTGCTAGCTTTGGGTACCATTTATTCTGAACCAGAGGTACATTCCTATGATTCATGCAGAGAAGAAATCTGGTAAACAAAGGCTGCATAAAATATAGTGTTATTTAGGGCTTAGTGAGGCATCTGACTCTTATTTTAGATAAGCTCCTTCTATTGATGTCTCCATCTCCTCAAACAGTTTTTTTCTCTGCTTCTTTAGGCTTTTTTTTTTTTTCCAGTTGCCATCTTTGTGGGGCAGCAGCTATGCTGACAGCAGGATACTCTGTGCTTGAACCTTAACACATGCCTAGAGCATGGCAAAATAAAGATTCAGAAGGATGCACATGGCTTCAGAAGACTGCTGCTGAACATCACAGAATTAGCATTTTACAGGATATTATGAAAAGAAGTGCCTTTAACAAAAAATATGTGCAGGGCAAACCACTTGAGTTACATTTCACCTTGTTCTATATGAGAAATTCCCACCTAACAAATATTTCAGATTTTAATATGTGTCTGATCTGCATGGACTGACATAAAAATACAGAATGTTAGAAGTTTCTTATTCTATTGATATAATCATGGTTGATAAGTTTTTGGTTTTTTTTTTCGTTATGTTAGCTACTCTTCTGCTCAGAGAAAATAAATTTCACTTGGCAAAGTGCATAATTCAAAAATTTATTAATATATCTGTCACTTTTATTCAGTTCACTTCTATATGAAGTTGGAGTTGATTTATAAGCTTTAGTCTCTATTGAATATGTTTAAATCAATCACCTTGCGCATCATTATCTCTGGATTGTGTTTTTATGAATGATCATCTATGCAAAAGTTTGTGTTTGAATACACAGCTCTGAGCTCAGAGAGAAGCGAGCCAGAACAGTGAGGGAATTCATAATGAGGCTTCACCCTGCAGCTCAGCCCTGTACAGCTATAGGGACTGTGACAACAATTTAGAAAGGCACCAATGCTGTTTTAGGTCAATGAAGTTGTGGAGGGGAGAAAAAAAAATACGAAAACACCTTTTCCCTTAAGGAAATAATATTGCAGAAGGCTGAATGACCATCAAAGGTATTGCAAATAGAAACACTTAATGTTTTCCTGTCTGGCTTTATCAACTTTCAAGACAATAACTTTTGTATAAAAGTGATTTATAGCTTTTATATTATAAACAAAATTCAAGACTACTCAGGAAAATTTTTTGAAAGATCTAGTCAAGGAGTCGTTGCATGAAGGAACTGTGACCACTTCTAAACTAAAGCCACAAGAGAATAAGAGATGCACACAGATAAGATAATAAGATAAGATGCACACAGTAGAGGGTTAAACCTGATCTAAAACATCTTTAAACTTAATGTGGGCCCAGTGAAATCAACTGCACTATCACTAACTTCAGCAAAGAGAAATTATTGCCTATTTAACTTAAACACTGCGTAAGTGTGGTGAATCTTTTCCCTTAAAACTCCATCCTAGGTTGTAGCACTCAAACTAGACTGAGTCACATTCAAGCAAATATTTGGCAGAAAGACATCTCTGCTCCAATAATCTGCATTTTTTTTGTAATTATACTATTACAAAATATAATTTGTCCCCTTTTGTCCCCTAGGCTTTCAGATAAAGAGTACTACTGGTTACATGAGTCTGAGAAGAGTTTGCCAACTGATCAGTGAAATTTGGGTTTTTTTCTATTACAGTATCCAGGATGTTGGTATGATATTTTTTGTAGATATAAAAGTGGCAATAGCAGCTTCCTTGATGACTGCTGCCAGTTCACATTTGGTACATTGCATATCACTCTACCACTGGGGTCCAAGGGAATTTCTTAACCTTTTCCAAAGTAATCAGGTGGCATTTTCCCACTGTTTCTTTTCATTAGGATATAAATCTTCTTTATAACATGCTCTTTTCCTAATCTGCACTTTTCAGGGAACAGCCCCTATCCAGTGGATTATATTATCCACAACATAACCTATATGTGAGCAAGTAAAGCACAAAAAAAGGCCAGACACAACTCCTTTGTCAAAGCTAAATTCCCTATCACCCCCCCCTCAATCTCTAGTCAGGCCTCATCTCCAAATTTGTCTCTATGAATCACCTGGAAAAGATTTTGCATGTTTTACAGTGTCCTACTAGCATTAGCAATATTAGTACATCCCACTTTCTAACCTATTTTTCTGTTAGTCCTTAAGAGGAACATTGCTTGTGAAAGTATTGAATTTTCACAGCCAGGTTGTGACTTACATTTTTTGCAAGGAATAGATCTGGTCCTGTGACCCACCCATGAACTCTCCTCAGTCAAATAGTCAAGGAACCCTTAATTCTTCAGTCTTTACTTTGAATATCTCACTGATGTTGTGAACATAATCAGATGTGTGTGGAAAATGAGCGACTAGATTATATTTAGCCTGTAAATTGAGTGTGAGTTCTCCAGATATTAAGTTCCTTTTTACAGAATCTTAAACACCTGTTTATTTTCACAACTAGGATTCTGTAATGTCTTATTGGGCAAAATTATTTCTCATGGAAGTCTCTTGTGTTTCCTTAGAAAGTTATGTTGCTGTGATTCTTTTGCTTCAAATCAAATATTCAGTTCCTATTGTTATGTTTTCCATTAAAATGGAAAGTTAATAATCATTTATATATATATATATATTCAAAAGCAAACAATTTTTATATTTCTAAATATACTGGCAGGCTTTTAATGCACCCTGGAATCTTGCTGTTCAGTCTCAGAGAGTTGATTTTAATGTCAGTCATCCCAGATAGGTGGATAGGTATTGTCATCTCTATAGATAGGGAAGCAAAGAAAAATATAGGGTCTGAACTGGCACAGTGCAGAATAATGACAGCTTCCACTGGCTTCAGGAGCTGTTACTGCTCATCAGTTTTAAAGATCAAGCTATTTGTGTTGACTGTTATACAAATACATGCTTGTTTTTAATGAGTTTTGTCCTTCTAAAGAATCACATGAAAGTTACTAAAGTTATTCCAGGAAATACTGTATTTCTCTACGTCAGAAAATTCATGGTATAAATTTAACACTTGCATTAATATCAGGTGAGCATCCATAAAGCAAAATTTTTAGTAGCCCTTAGTAGATCATAATCACAATCTCTCTGGCTGACCATGGTCAAGGCAAATAATAGATTTTAGAGCTTGTTGGAGTCCAGGGCATTCCTTTGGTTGCCCTGGAGGGTCAGGGACCTGGGCAGGGGGGTCTGGGACCCCAGCCCAGAGCCCAGAGCTCAGAGAGACACTGGATTTGATTTCAGTCCATGGGAAAGGCTTCCTGCACTGCAGGATGGGTTGCAGGCTACAAGAGTGTGAAAAATAGTAGTTTAGTATATCACAGGGTGAAAAAACAGTGGGTTTGGGATTTTTGGTATTGAAGTGAATGGGGACAAGATGGAGAATTTAGGGCGTTGTCTCCTTCTTCTTCCTTCTTGTTCCCTCACTCCATTTCTGCAGTGACATTGGCACAAAATAGTTAGTGAGGATTGGGTCAGAGTAAAGATGACCTTTCTAGTAATAGTGATAGACATTGGTAAGAAATAGTAAATAAGAAATACGTAGCAATTAGTATAAAAGATAAGGACAACCCAGCTTGGGGGAAGACGTGAGAAGTCCAAGCCGTGGCAAACAACTTTTGGACACTGAGAAAATTGTAAGATAAGAACTAATAAACGAAGTATGCAACCTTGAAAAATCTAAACCTGAAGACTCCATCTCTTCCTTTGGTTTAGCACAGAGCTTTGCAGAGGGCAAAAAAGACTCTAAAACCACCTGAATGCCAGGGAATTTAAACTCCTGCAAAAGGAGACCCTGACAACTGCCGTCTCTGGGTGGGCAGAAACAAGAGCTCTCTTCAGGGATCATTTCTTTAATTTAAATGACTATATCTATGTCCAGTGTCCTATGCTTATCTTTGCTCCACCAAATACTCTTATACCTATTACAAAAACTAACACATGCTTCGGCCAGCACCTTAAAAATCTATTTCCTTCTGTGTCTCCTTTACTACTCAAAGGTTCAATAGCAAACAACAAATACCTTGCAGTGCAGCAAAGCAGCTAACCAGTGGCTTAAATCCCAGAGTGTCTTATGTAGTCACTTGTACTTAAATGCTTTGCTGAAGAGGGGTAGAGTTGATCTGAGGCCAGAACACAATGCCTGGGGAGTCCAAAGTTATTAGTTTCAGCACCAGAATTAGAATTCAAGTTCCCCATTCCCCAGCACGAATGCAGGTCACTACAACTGTGCTTTACCTCTTATTGAAGTTGACTCTAATAATATTACTACCATTTCCACTGGGGTAACAAATCAAACAAAAATAATTGGAGGTAGGGGAAACAGTTTTATATTTCAATTTAATGCATCAGCTCTTTTTTTTCCATGAGTAATTTACATTTCATAGGAGAGCAGACAGAGACTAGATTTCACAGGTTTCTTCTTTTCTCTTGGTTTTATTGCTGGGAAAGTGGAAAGAGAGTGTAACTGCTTTTGTTTCCACATACCTGTGATAATGATCATTTTAAATTTAATAAAATTAAATTAGGAGTTTTTCTTACCAGCTAAAACATTACTTCTCCTCACAGAACTTGATGACAAGTGGGTGGATATTTGCCCATGTACATCATGATGTAAAAATCACGCAATGAATTACTTGATCCTTTAAAGTTACGGCCAGTTAAAATCAAGACATTCTGAATAACATGCCCCTCAAAAGAAAGGGTTATTTTTTTCCAGCTGTTGCTTAGTGTGTTAGACTGACTTCATCTCAATAAAATGCAAAATTAAATAATATTCTGTGTCACTGTAGCTGCTGGACTTTAAGGAATTCTTTAGCAAGGTGACACACTCTCCCTGCCAGCATAGCTGCAGAGATGACAGCTCAGCTCCGTGCCAGCACCAGTGTGTGTGTGCAGGGGTGGCCGAGGCACAGATCAGTTATTCAAGGCTGATGCGTCTGATGAAGGATGCTTAAACATCCATCTTCTCATCCCCCAGATGGAATATCTGTGATTCCACTCTGATGAAGACAGATGAGGCACCGATTCAGTAAAGCACCTGCAGGTGTGGGTTTAACAGGGCAGAAGAGAGAGGATTAAAAAAACAAAACAAAACAAAACAAAACAAAAAAAAAAAAAAAAAAAAAAACCAAAAACCAAACTGCTAAAGATGAAACAAGGTACCTCATATCACATTCATAAAGAAATAGCTTTTGGACTTTCCATCCAGACTAGAGAATTCTTGTTAATAGCTAGTTGCCAAAACAGATGCTCTGATTAATGAGAACAGATGGATTTCTCCAGAGGGTCTGCAGATTTAGGCATTACTTTCACTAAATGAAATGCTAATGATCTGGCACCGTGCTTCTCTGTGTGGATTAGACACCAGTAATATTTTATTTGTATTTGGTGGAGATAGAATGATCCCTTTTAGACCTTCTTAGATATGAAATTCTAGTATTATGCATCACCTCCAGATCCCTAAAAGCTATAAATAAATGAGCCAAAGGCATTTGCAGGATTTTACTGCTTCCAAACTCTTTTGGTGGATTATACACTTCTTACAGGTTCTTCTCAAGATTTAGAGGAATGTCTGGTTTTGTATTATTAATTGCAGTTTCCCAAGGCAAATGAATTACCTGATTCATTCTGGTAAGAAAACGAGATTACACAAAATTTTTTGCTGTTATATTCATCACAAGTTCGTTTCCTTTTTTTGTTTTTTTTAACTACAATTTCCAAGTAAAAGTAATTCAAAAATTTTGTAACAAAGACATTTTTTGTGGACCTAGTCGATTCTGTTTCCCAAATCTGCCATAAGTTAATATTTCTGGTGGTAAAAAAAAAAAAAAAAGTTAATAAATTCTGCTCTGAAGTTGCTGAATCAAATCTCTCTCTTCTTCTGTCACCTAAAAATCTTTTTTGGTGGAATGAAAGGTTTTGTTTTGTTACATTTTAATTTTTTTTGATTTGGCAATATTTCAAGACAAATCCTCTATTTGAACAATTCACACCTGCCTGGCTATATTATTCTGTCATCTTTTTTGTTTCTGGAAAGACTGTGAGGAAAATAATGCAGAACTCAATTATTATGTAGGGATTTTAGGACTAATCTGTCTTTACAATAAAGAAAAAAATCTATTAATCTCAAGAGGATCCCTAGCTGTTACTTGCTGTAAAGAAACTGCATCTGCAGCCTAGCAGATACATAAGCTTCAAACAGCTGTTTTTCAGTTTTAAATAGATGTTTTTTTTCTAAATGTGATTTCCTTTCAGAATCATAAAGTAGCAGCAAACTCCTTTCGTAAAAGTATTCACTGGAGGTGGGTGGAAAAATTAGAGACCAGGACTAGAAAGTTAACAGGGCGATAAAACAGTATAAAAGAAATAAAACAGCTTGAAATTTACAATCATCTTAGTGACAGACTGGGAAATTGGCCACTGACATTTCTCTTAAAAAAAAAAATAAAAATTTACAGCTCCTGTGATCAAGTATTGAATACAGGCAGAGAGAAAGATGAGTCAGTATTAGTCAGAAGTGGCAGTAGATTTTGGGCAGCAGGATCTGGAGGTCTCCAACTAGTCTGCATCAGTGCTGTAAACTGTGTTTTACACAGTTCAAAAGTGCCAGTGAAGCAAGGACACCAGAGAAACTGCAGTGTGCCAGCACAGCCAGCATAGACAGCAAGGTTCACTGTTCTAGCATCACTGTGCCATCAGTTGCTTTCTGTGATGTTGTGTCCGGAGGATAAAATTTCTGTCAGACTCTCTAATCCAGGGTACTACACTGAGGAAGACAGGACATCTTAACATAACTTAAATTTGATGCAGACTGTCTTCAGTTTCCATGATTTAATTAAAGGAGGATAGGAGACCACTTGGAGCAGAGATCTGATGATGACTTCCCTTTCATAATTAATTTTCCATGCCAGATGTCTTGCCCCTTCTAAATCCATTCCACAGGCTCTCCAGTTTCTGTTTTCCTTTCTTATTCAGAGTACTGTAAGTTATCTTGTCCATGAACTGTACAGAAATCTCAGTCACAGTGACACCATTGCATTCCCTAACTACATTTGTTCTCTCAAGAATGTATTGGATTTGACAGGTTCTGGATGCTATGAATTCATTGTGATTGACATTAATTATATTTTCTGCCTTCAGTTACTTATTAATCACATACATTTCTTATTCAGTTTTCTCCTTCTATGGAGTTGTGTAGGACTTCAGATCTGATGGGAAAAAAACTCAGAATAAGGCAATGTGGGATGATGTGATTCCAACTTAGTAAATAGGCAGAAATACCATAATTCTGCAGCTAAATAAGTAATCTTGCCAAATAGCCAGTGGAACTCCTCTGTTCCCACCCCTCATGGGAAATATAACAGTCAAAATTCATCTTCCTGGAGTGCATTAATATACAGGATGAAGTTTGGCTTTAAGCTTTCTGGCAGTTTACAATTGCAGTGCAGCAAGCTTGCCCACCAGAGAAAGGGATGTAGTTGGAGTCCTGTTGTATGCTACTCTCCACATAAATCCATTGAAATTCAAACTCCTTAGTGCAAAAGTGAAATGTGAAACCCATTTGTGTACTGGTGCTGAAGGCTGTGTGCTGCTTGAGCCTCGTTGAAGACAAGTGAGCCCTGTGTGCGAGCGTGGGGAATGTAAAACATTTCCTTTATCTGTAGCACTAAAAAAAAAATCATTAGGAATTGGTTGTATCTGAACTGAATGTTGCCATAAATGCCGCCATCCATGCTGTTGGCTTTGCTGACTGCCTCAAAAAGATAACAATAGATGAGCCTTGACCGTATGATTTTTATACTGCATTAGCTTCCTGATAGATTCCACATATGTTTCAAGCCAGCAGGATGAATACTGCATTTTCTTACCCTCTCTTTCCCTCCCAGAAGGGAATCAGGCTCTAGACCTCAAGCCTCTGTGGTGCTGGAGTCAGACAGCACCATCCCACCAGACCGCCAGCTCCCTTCCATGGGAGAGCAGGTTTCCGTACAGAGGGGGCTCTCCATAGAACTCCTGCTGAATGACGGAGTTGCCTTGGGGTTTCTCTCCCATTTCAAATGCTTTGGGAAGGAATTTCACCCTCCCTGAATTTGTAGAAGCATTTTGAGAAAAATTTATTACATTTTCTATAAAAGTGCCAAGAGAAAAACATTTATGAATGGAGAAATGAAATTCCTGGAAAGGAAACTTCTGGAAAGGAAGAGGAAGGATTAATGTTGCCAACCTTCTGTGGGTTTTGTTTTTTGTTTGGGGTATGTTTTTGGCACGGTTTCAGCTCAATCTGTCAAATGGCCACCTTCTAGTAAACAGCCTTTTTTGGCAAATTACCCTGAGAATTAAAGAAAAACCTTTTAATTCTCACATGAAACTAAAAAACACTCTACCAGATCCAATTTATTCTAACATAATCAGTGTTGGATTCCTTTTATGTACAGTTTGCATCAGGTTAGGATAGATGTAGCATTGAGGAAATTCTTAGAGTACAGATTATTCAGGTCTCACTGTATATCGGACTGAATACAAGAATGACTTCTTTGGTTTTGGGACACACTCCAGCAGCTTCTGACACTGGTGGAAGGAATGTTGTGGGCTTTGATGTCTACAAACCCAGCCTAGGTCTTGAAAGAAATGTAGGGAGAGAGGACCAATTCTTACAGCCCTATAATAATGAAGGCAAAACTAATTTTTAAACATTTCCACAATCATAGTTGTCACATAACTGCAAACCCAATTTGTACAGCTTACAAGAAAAAAATATTTTTCTTTTCATTTTGCGAACTCAGCCTGGGATTAGAGACGCAGGTGGATTTTTCCAGCTAATGCATCAGCTTGGAAAAAAATTACAAACATACAGGAGTTACAGCTTGGCTAACAAGTCTGCAAGTGATGCATAAGGCAGAATTCAAGCCTAGCTCTCATGCTCAAAAGTTTAATTGGCTCCCTGGGGCAAACTGTCAAGAAAGGAAACTGATATAACTCCAGATTTGAGGTGGCCTAAAAGCAGTTTTGGATCACAGGAGATGTAATGCTCGGCTCTCTGAGTTACTTTATTGATGCACCTTCAAGGCAGAATTTTACACGATTTTTGAGTGCACAAAAATATTTATTTCTTAACAGTCATAGTAGAATGCTGGGAAAAGCATACCACCAGTTCAACATCCACAGGCTTACCCCTTCCTCATCACCACAGGCATTACAGACAAGTCTTAGATGGACAGGTAAACTTTAAGGAAATATTATGGGAGGACTATGTTACTCAAAATAGGCTGATAATTATTTTTGCCAAGCTGCTATTTTCACTCAGCTTTTTTTGGTCTTTCTTTTCTTTTCTCCTCTCCTCATATAGCTTTTCATGTTAACATTCATCTCTAAAGACTTTGAGTTACTGGCAATTCCCAAATCATTCCTCTGATTCTGGCTTTTTTAATCTTACAAGGTCTTCCTTTACAGACTTTTTTTCACAGATTGACAATGTCTTTGACAGCAAAACTGAGCCATTGTTATATAATTGATATAGGGTAGGATTCACTGCTGAGAAAAGGTTGCTGAATCTACTTTTATGTTCTTACTCATATTCTTGCCTACCTTCCAGCTTCTCCTTCCATAAAGAAAAGATTCAATACTCATAGATAGGCAGGATTTCTTGAGTACAGCTTCAGTTTAGAACTCTGGGTTTATGGTGAAGCTGGAGAGAGCTTAATTCAGTTGTTTCCACAATGAGGCTAAATTGTTTCTGAGAGGGGGAATGAGTTTCACGGTGCCTGGCTGGGAGATGATGCCAAACTATCCCTGGAATTGAGATGACAGATGAGGCAGGAGCCGATGTTGAGTGACAGGGTCGTGTTCAAACCAGAAGAACCACAAAGGCACTCGCTGCAGTCGTGAGCACAATGCTGCTGCAGGGCAGGTTGGCTGGCACCAGCTCTGCCTACCAGCCAAGGCTGGCTCACAGTCCTGCCCGTGCTTTGTTCCCTTCCCTGATGGACAGCAGACTGCAGGGTCTGTAAGACTTGGAGGGGAAGCCAGCATGTGCTTGGAAGTTCTGCCCAGGGCCAACTGGCATGACAAAATAGCTGAATATCAGTGGTTTGTTACAGATGAATGACCCTTTTCAGGACAAGGCACCAAGTGCCTTTGTTTTTCCAATACTGACACTTTCCCTGATTTTTTTTTTTTTTTTTTTTTTTTTTTTTTTTTTTTTAGCTGGCATCTGTGTTAGTGCCCAGAAGCTTTCCAGATTTTCTGACTGGTGGGAGGTAAGCTGTTGCTTCTTGAATTGCTGCTCCTGTCAGCCAGTCCTTGTGGAGAAGAACTTTGAGTGTGCTGCTCTACTGGTATTTATGGAGGGCTGTGATGAGTTGATGCTGGCTGGGTGCCAAATGCCTACCAAAGACCCTCTATCATTCCTGAGATGGACAGAGGAGATAAAATGTAAGGAAAGACTTGTGAGTTGAGGCAATGACAGGAACAAATCACTCCCAATTATGGACTTTGGAAAAAAAAATTTATCAATCAAATTGTAGTTAGATATGGAGAAATAAAAACTAAATCCTAAAACACCTTCCCTCTATCGCTCCCTTCTTCCCAGGCTGTGTGAATCAGGCTTCACTCCTGATTCTCTGCCTTCTTGACCCCCAGGGACACAGGGGGACAGGAATGGGGGCTGCACTCAGTTCATCACATTGTCTCTGCTGCCCTTTCCTCCTCATGGAGAGGGTTAGGACTCCTCACACTCTCCCTGCTCCAGCATGGGGTCCCTCCAATGGGACACAGTCCTCCATGAACTTCTGCAAGCAAGTTCTTTCTATGGTCTGCTTTCCTTCACAAGTTGCTCCAGTGTGAGTCACTCTTCCATGGGATGCAGCCCTCCAGAAACAGGCTGCTCCAGCATGGGTAACCCAGTCCTACCAGCAAACCTGCTCCAGGGTGGACTCCTCTCCTCAAGGGTTCGCTGTCTCCTTTGGGCATCCAGCCGCTCCAGCATGGGGTCCTGCATGGGCTGCTGGTGCATCTCTGCTCCACTACGGACCTCTGTGTGCCAGAGGGGCACAGCTGCCTCACCATGAGCTGCAGGGGAATAGCAGCTGAAGCAGGGGGATGCCAGCTGGGCACCTTCTCCACTGACCTTGGTGTGTGCAGAGCTGTTCATCTCCAACTTGGAGCCTGCTGGTATTGGCTCTATAGGACATAGGGGAAGCTTCCAGCACATTCTCATAGAAACCACCTCTGTAGCCACACAAACCCAATGCAAAGTCTAAGGGAGAAAGAGAAGAATTAATAGAGTCCTTTTAATACTGTTTAGTCAAGTAGTGTTCCTATAGAACTTTTTATTCTGAAGATCAATCCAGAACCCCACAAAGAAAAATCCCTTTTTTTATTATTTTCTCTTTTCTTTATGATGTAAAGGTTATTATGTTTTCAACTGTACCCAGATTACCATTAATGCAGATACAACCAGACGAGAAGAATGGTACCACATAGCCATTTTTGAGAATAGCAGAGTTGCATCATGCAATGCCTGAAATGTGTTACATTCTTAGTTTACATTACCAAAATCCAATAATAATTTTTCCCATTCTGAACAGCAGCCACAAGTAGGATAAATAACCAATATGTGCTGATTCTGATCACACCAGGTTTGTGCTTACATTAAACCATTCTCCAGGACAAAATGTTGTAAGTAAGGGTGTATACCTGTAAAAGATCTAGAAGACCTCTTCTGAACAGAATCCCATTGACTTCAAGAGGTTAATGCAGCTCTGGACTCTTACTCCATGACTTGAAATTAAAAGCAATTTGGCATAATACCTTTTCTGCTGTGTTTCTTACGCTCACTCATAATTTTCCTATTCTATCCTTATAAACCTTCCAAAGCTCCAGTACAAAATCAAATTCTTTGCATGTCACAATTTAAAGCTGAAGTCAATTATCCCTTTCTCACGTTGTCTGGATAGTATAGTCCTATATGGACAATAAAATAAGAAAAATTATGATAATTACCATGCCTACAGGCAGTATGTCAGCTTGTGAGACAGGCAGTGGCTTAAAAGGTAGTATGATTTTTCTTTAAGTGGCTTGTCTTTTTATTTGATGGCATAAGAAACACAGTAGGCGAGATTTTCTGCTAGGGTAATGGGGTGAATCTGTACCCATTTATAGCACCAGAGTTCCCACAGCAGCATACAATTTATAGTTTCTTCTGTAACAATGTTCACTGTTAGTACATCTGAAACCAGACCAATCTTTGTGAGACAGATGGTTCTTATTATTGGAACAAAAAGATCATACTCCTAGTTTTCCAAGAAAGGGTCAGTGGTGTTGTGTGTCTTTTTGACTAAGGTAATAAAAATGGGCACTTGAAGAATGAGGCAGGTTCGGGCCAAGTCCTCATACTGTACCTTCCATTGTACAGCTTTAAGCTGGGACATATATAAACATATACAAAATAAATATTGACCTATATAAAGCCTCCCCTTATGCTTTCAAATTCTTTAAAAACATATATGTTCTTTTAACTACTTCTTTGCCTTGCTGTGGAGAAGGTAGGCACTGATCAATATCCTAGGGTGCTTAGGAAAATGTGAGTCTACTGTGCGTGCCTCAGGGTTTTCCTGGGTTTTATGCCTGTCTCCCAAGCTGCTGATCTACTGAGACATTTCAAGGCCTGTTTCCTTTGCTGCTAGCATCTCATAATGGTACAACTGGCTCAAAATTAACAATCAGTCTCTAGGTTCTCAGAATAACTTTGTCAACCCAGTAAAGGGAATGTGTTTCCAGCTTTGTGGCATCACAACAGCCAGAATCCCCTAAGGTAAGCGCAATTTGCCTCTCATGACTAGTTCATTTCAAGCTGTGGGTTCCACAAAAAGAGAAGGAACTGAAGAAATACCAAGGGAGCTAAAGATCTTTTGGAAGTCAGTTTCTTAAAGAGAGTAGGAAAGGGAATTTCTTCCAAGATATACACCTTGTAGGAGTCACAGTCGAAGGTGTGGTTCTCCTCCAGAGCGGTTGATGGTTACACATTCCCTTTCTTCTGTGCTATGTGCTCTCCATTTGAGAGTTAATTACAACTGTGGCAGGATCAATAATGATCAAGACCACAAGTTCATGCACTTGGCTGAGCTCTTGGGGATTGATGATAGCTGATCCATGAGAAAAACGGTGCCTGCTTTTTGACACAAAACCCACAAAAATGTCGTGTCATAAACTAGTAGAGACCATCCATCTCCATGAGCTGGGGTGATACCATACCTAGGGGTTTTGCCTATTAAATTTTTGTAAAAGCAAACCTATTACATTAAATTCTTGCTTCCCACTTCCACAAAGAGATTTATTTCAGGATGTCATTTGGAATAAGATTTCTTTTCCTGTGTACATGTTGTATTTTTATCTGTTCTTCCTTTGCTGGGTGTAAGTGTCAATAATTTATTACTGCAGAAGAAAAAAATAAAGTCATATTCTGTATAGCAAAACAGCACAATTCAGAAAGATTTTTATTCCTTTTTAGATGAAACCATTTTTTTTCTTGTTTTTGCATATTAAATTGTTTCCTTTGTTTCTAATATATTGTGATGGTACAGCTGCCCTCCAAATTAACAAACAGTCTGTCCAGAAAGCACAATGCATATACTGAGGAAAATCTGTGAAGAGCATTGGTAATAAGGGTCTCTTGCAAAGTACTTATTGCTCTAGGCAAGTTTGTATCTTTGAATACCTCATATTTCTGTACACAGGAAGAATTCTGTGACAGAATTATTGTCTTTAGAAATTGTTGGTCACCTGCATTGCCATTCATCTGAGAGACAAAATGATTGTTTATTCTATGATCTTTGTTCCCGTATAGAAAATGAAAATAATTCCAAAACATAAAAAGACCAACACATCACAAAGGCAGGTTTGTCTATTGCAAGCATAATTTCCTCATGTAGAGTTTATCTGAGTATTTTCCAAACGGAGGCCACAGAAGTCAACCATGACAGCAAGCCAAAAGCGCTGTTAATTATCAGATTGTACATGCAAATCAGGCAGGTAGGCACACGATGATTCAAATTGGCACCTAGAGGACTCAGAGGCTGAGGGGTACAAACTGCAACTGGAAAAAAGTGAACTAAAGTATCAAATAGATGAAAATGCTCTAGTTAATAATTTGCTATCCATAAATAGACCTTCTCTAGGAGCAAAATGATTTGTACTCTGAGACATGAGAATCCATTTTTAAATGCTATTCTTTTATCGAATTAAGCCATCAGGGCAATAACAAAAGCTCAGTTGCAACTAGGCAGCTGGGTGTGGATCTGTTCTTTTGAACACCTCTGCAGAATGATGATGGATTCCAGCTGCAGGCCACACTTTCTGTGTCTCCAGAACCTAGTCTGAAAGGGATCAGCTCTAGTTGCTCAGTCAGGTTTCAGGTCACCATTGTACTGGTGTTAAGATGATGTGCTTTGTCCCAGAGAGATGATTATCTAATAGAAGGGAAAAATGGACGTAAAAATTATCATTTCCTATTTCTGTAGTATACCCAAGCCAGAGAAATCTGCTTTTTTTTTTTTTTTTTTATTTTCTGTAGTACCATTTAAGTAATTAAAATTATACTTTATAAATGGGTGAAAAGTAGTGTTTCTGATGTGTAAGTGATTTAGGAATGCAAGCCCAACTGGAGAGTAACTTCATAAAGATATTTCTCATCTATTTAAGATAATAAACAAACCCTCGTCATGAAAGCTAATGCTAGTAGAGCCAGAACATTTAGTAGGACAGCTATTCCAAGATGGTGGGAATTAGAGCATTTAGTAGGACAGCTATTCCTAGATGGTGGGAATTAACTGACAAGGTAAAGGTTTTAAAACCTATGACTTCTAATCAAAAAAATGTTCCCTGAAAACATCATGCACTTCAAATGCAGCTGAAACTACAGGGCTTTCAGAATTTAATTGTCCAGACATTTGGCCAGGGCAAAAAGGCTTACATTACTGCTCTTTTGAGAACTGATCCAGTTTCATGACATGTTCAGGGCTTTACTTTGATATGTGGTCTACTTGACCTACTTCTTACAAAGCATGCAAGAAAGGAGTTGTGTTTCTCCTTCCAAGTGGCAGAACCTCAGGTTGTGTTTAGCCTATTCTGGCTCGATTCACTCTTTTCATCCGTCCTTCCACTAAGCCACTTATGTCCTAACAGGCAATCCCAACTTCCAAATCTTGAAATCCCCTAAGACTGTTTTAATTTGGGCATTTGAGTCAGGATGATTTCATTTTTGTCCCTTATGGATGGCAGAGCACTTTAATACCTGCTGTTGCTTTAGAACAGTGTGGTGAAGAGCATAAAAAGCTGTTCAGAGAATATACAATAAACACTGTATCATTCATTACTGAATAGTTTACTTCAACCAAATATTAGTGCCAGGGTTCAAGTAAAATTAACGGTGTTCAACGGTGCATAGTGTTCACATAATATCTTAAACCTGTAAGCTTATAAATTGTTCTTGCCTGACAGAAATACTTCAAGTGAACACCCTTTTATATGCTATAAAACCCAATCTAATTTGTGAAAACAACGTTTTCAAACTGTTCTAATTACCGTAAGCATTTTCTGAGTTTTTCTTCACATTTAATTAATGAACCACAAAAGGGCTTCTAACTGAAGACTCAATCAAGCATCTTATGAGGTGACTGAAGAAAAAGAATCCATCCACTCAAAGCTCATATCTATAAGTATCCTGACCCTCTGAATTTAAGCACAGCAGTCCTTTGCCCATGTTCAGCCAGGGTTTGAAGCTATATCTGGACCTTTAGGAACTCTTTATGGATCACTTTGGTTCTTCTATTCATAACCAAAGGTCTGTTGAAGTAAAGAAACTCCATAAATAAAGATCTCTGTCTAGAAGATATTTTTCTAGTCTTGAGAATGCTGATTTCTTATCTTGCCAAAACAATGAGGTGTTCTGTTTTCCCCAAAAGGGGCAGTTTGCTTCTTGCATTTGCTAATAAATTCCGATGAACATTGTTAAAATTGGCCTCAGTCCAAGTGGCTGGGTTTGAAAATAGCTTGATCAGGTGGCTACTGCATTTACAAATATACTTCCTATTTATAGTTTAATTACAAATTTGTAACTAGTCAGCGTAACAAACTGAGTTGTTTCCATGTGACCAGAATTCCCAACACTTTTTGCACTCTTCTAGGGACAGCAGCCCAAGCCTGAGGAAGGATTCATTGGGGTAGTCTGTGAATAAACAGAGGATGCAAAACAGCTCCTCTTTCAAAGACAAAGAAAGTATTCACTGATATATCTCAGCATACCAACTGTCTCACCTTTTCAGCTTGGTAATTATTGTGGGTGTTACAGGGCAGAATTGTTTCCTTTAAGAACACTCACTTACTGACAAATGTGTCTGTCTCATTGTCCTTGCTTTTCATTCTGCCTTTTCTGCCGGACATAGAGAAGTCCCCTGCTCCACTGCCTCGTGTGAAAGTTGTGCATCGTCTCCAGAAAAGGCTCAAGCATCAGCTAAACCTTTACTTAATCATACACAAGTTTTCAGCCTGGACTAGTAGAATTTTGGCATTTCTCTCCATCTCCTATTAGCCCGCTGAGGCTGGGGTATAGCTCTACTTGCTAAGTGCAGTCTAAAGGTTAGTGCAAAGTCTGGGCACAGCTTAGCCCAGGTCTGATCATTCACACTGCAAGGCCATCTTGCATTGTCACATCTTTTGTTGTCAGTGCACCTCTGATTGGATGTTTCACTGGAATTTCTTTGGTCATGTTCCACAATTCTTACCCACAATAAATTTTATAATGTGCTGTAGCATTATCAGTTGGCAAATTGTGAGGGGAAAAATGTGTTTTTTCTGAGTACTGTGGGAAACTGAGATTAATCCTTTTCACATGATTAAACATTTCATTGTAGTGTGAATGATCTGAAAACAAGAGAAAGAGAGGGACCCATCTTTTCCATTTAAGACAGGTGGAAAATGTCACAATATCCCTGTGAGATAGCGACTGATTGGCTGGAAAGGTTCTGCTGAGAGGGCAACGCCTTCATTCCCAGACACTGCTCCTTTTGTCAGCTCTCACTGCCGGGCAATCAATCCTATGAGCTGCACTATTTAGGATTTGTGAGCTTCAATGTACATCACCACTTCATGCTGTGGTCTGAACCTGTCTCCAGCAAGGCCCTGCCTTTAATCCACTGTATTTCTTCTGCCGTTTGGCAGAAGACACTCTTGCCCCAGAGCAGTTTGGCAAGCCTATCTGTTGCCAGTGCTATTCACCAGGGAACGGGGACTCGGTGGAAGGAGGTGGGCAGTGGCAAACTGTGGCATCAGCAGCACAGCAGCTCATTTTCCCTATTTGAACCTGGGTTCCTGCCAAAGGGTGAAATCTGCAGCTACAGCCTCTCACTGCCTCTTCCATATCCTTTCCTGGCTGGAGGAAGGCTCAGTGTTCCCTCATGAACACTTTTGGCCACACCAAAGTACTAATTGTTCAGTAAATTGTTTTAGTAAACTTTAATTATCAGCTTGTTACAATTTTAATGACGAGGAGACTGACAGAGGCTGAAACCAATCTACCTGGGATGTATTATTTTTCATAACTGTGGATCTACTTGCTGTTCATCAAGGAAGAAATCTGTTTACAAGCATGATATTTATAAGGTTTTATTCCAGTTCCAGGCAAGATTTATGTGAAGAATCACAAGGCGCTTCTAACATTTACTGTGCAGCCAACTTGGATTAAACCTCGCATGAGAGATTTTATCTCTTGGTTTCCAAATTTGCAGAAGGTCTTATCCAAACTTGTTTTTAGTGTATAAATGCTCAGGCAAATCACTGCCTGTAACAAAAATATAGAAAGGCTTAGAAAATATGACCTTAGAATGGAAAAACATTTTCATGGAATACATTGGTGCAAAGAGGAAGAGAATAGATTTTTACTTGCATCTACAATGAACAGGAAAAGTAGTAATGAGGCTAAATCGTATCAAAGGAGATTTGGCATAGGCATTAGGGAAAAACTCTCTAATGGTGGTGATAATTGACCACAAAATAGCTTACCTTGAGAGCTACATCTTTTTAATATTGAAAAACCATCTATGAGAAGCAGATTAGGTTTTCCTGTTTCTCCCTTGCTGCAGGGTAATGGACAAGATGCCCCCCTGCAATCCTGCCTGTAACTTTATCAGCATTAGTTTGTGAGTCAGAATGAGACTATAGAATTATTGATCACTGTGATTTTGTAATCAAATCTATGTAGAATTGGTGATTTAAATGCATTTACGTAGTGCAAACACTTTCACAGAATGGTGTCAGGCAAAGCCGATATGGCAATTCTGAAGTATGTACAGAAACAGAACTGCTAGCTTTTCTTGTTTTCTCCCGAGAAAACAGTTGTGATATTTGTTTTATGGACATTTAGATATGAGATTGTAAGGTATTTTGCTGTGAATTGCAGACTTAGCGTCTGGGAGTTTTTTCCCTCTGTAAATTATGAGAAATTTTGTGGACTGCCTAGGGGAGACTGCTAGCAAACAAACACATATACTGTTCTTCCACAGAGACAGAACTTTTACCCTTTAGAGGCATTGCACTAAAAAATCTAAAATAAAGATAGCAGAGATGTGTCCAAGTGTTCAAACAAAAGTTTTGAGTGTGATCTAACCAGTTACATCAAGAAATGCTCAGCTCAGTCAGTAGTTTAGTAGATTATTTTGACTGCTTTTTTAATCTGTGAATTGGCTAAATCAGATTTTCTCTTGGATAGATAAAAAGACAATTTTATCTGTTTCTATTTATAGCTCTGGGGAAGAAACTATTGTACCTACTCATACTCACAGATAAAACCTTTTACATTTCACAGGAAAAAAAAAGTTGCATGGAAAAAGAAGTAATTGCTACATAACAGTGTTACTCACTTCAGAGGACATTTTTTCTGCTAGCAGGGCCTTATGGTTTTACAAAAGCTGCTTTTGGAATCTGCAGTTATTTTATAAGGTGTGCACAAGAGTGCTTATGTGTATATACTTATACACATATACTTATACACTTATACACTTATACTTTACTTGCAGAAAGATTGTGTAAAGGAAAGTATGGAGCCATGTTTCAGCAAGGGATCTGTGTGAAGATGAAAATCCCAGCTGGAACACAAGAGAGAGAGTCCTCAGGGATATGCAAAACATAAAAAGAAAAGCAAAGACAAACAGGCAGGCAGAGGAGAGGATACCGGCAGAAGGAAAGGGAGTAGACGGACATGAAAGTGGAAATCTAACTGAAATACAAATTCAAGAAACTTCTCAAAAGAAGACCAGATACTCAAATTTTGTGCCAAGAGACAGAAAAAATAATCAAATAAGAATTGTGAGTGAAAATGACAAAAATACAATGTTAATGACTTCAATAGCCAAGGCTGGAGAATGCAGTTCCTTCTGGATATTTTTAGAGTGTTTCTAGAAACCTTCTCTCACTAGCAAATGTGAGAAACTCAGAGGAATGTTAAAACACTAACAGAGAAGTGAGGTGGGATCTGCAGTTGCCTGTGTGGAAGGGATTGTAGTGATCCAGAGTAGTTGCAACACCGGCAACTCTTCTTCACAGGACAATAATAAGGAAATCAGGACTCCTGGAAACTGCTGAGAACGTAAACAGTCTTGGGCTAGGAATTGGTATTGACAAATGGAATGTTGTTTATAATTATGAGTTGTAAAAAAAAAAAAAAAAAAACAAAAAAACCCCACCCAAATAAAAGAAATTAACCAAACTAAAACAAAAAGGACAAAAAACAACCAACCAGATGGAAAGCACAACAGGTGAAAAAGTCCAGAATAGCTCCAGGATTTGTCAATATCCAGGCTGTAGATTTTTGCACCCTAAGTATATTAGCAGCCACATTTTACTCCATCATGGCCAGAACTCAGGCTATTTGCATGTTCATCAAGGGAATTACTTACAGACATGAGAACGGCTCTGTTACGGTGATCTGAACCCAAAGGAATTCCTTGTCATAGATTTTTTTTTTTCTTTTTTGTTGCAGGCCTTGAGGAACCTGGTATATCTTTAGGCAGCCAAAGAGTTCAATATTGAAATCAGGGAGCTGCTCATTGACTCTGGATACATTGTTTCTATCCAAAGGCTGCATAAAATGTTAACGAGCATGGCTCTTTCTGTCTCAGTAGAATAAGAACCAGGGATTTTTAGGCAGCTAATTTATTGTTACTTACACCAGCATGCAAATTAATCTATCACTTATACCAGCATGCAAACTAATACAGCCTTCTCTAAACGTAAAGTAAGAAACATCCTTAGAAAAAAGTGAATTAAAAAAAAAAACCAAACAAACACACAAAACAAAACAAAAAACCACAACAATAACAAAATAACACAAATAAACAAAAACAAACAAAAAGCCAACCCAAAACTCCTATTACCTCCATGATTCTCCTCCAGAGAGCCTCTTGTTTTTAAAGAAGCATGTTTCCTGCACATAGTTTCAGACACACTTCTGTGCTTCTTTCTGACCTTTGGTGCAGGTGATAATTGAAAAATGGAGGAACTGCTGTAGGAACTGAGCAGAAGACATGAAAAGGGCTGGGAAAGGAGGGAATATGAAAGCAAAGGAGAATGGTAATGGAGAGGGGGTAAAGGAAGTGGAAAAGAAGATTTAACCTAGCTATCATTCAGCCCAAAGGCATGAAATAGAACTGGTGTAAAGTGCTCAACAGTAGCACAGAGGGTAATAGCACACCAGAAAGTATTATTCTCTGCCAGCATGTAATATAGATCAAATGTTAAAAATGCTGAAAAGGAATTTGCTAGGAAGGACAGCCTGTGATATCTGCCAGAACTTCATATACCTACTGAGAAATCTAGCCCACGAGTAGTGTCCAAGACAGTGACTGCTGAAGATTTAAGAATTCTCTCAGGAATTTGGGACCAAATTTGAAGTGATAAAAATATGACATTTGAAGACATGAAAATATGAGGTCTTCTCTAGATGTATTACTGATCTCTACTACAGTGGAAATCTGGTGCTGAAAATACAGTTTAGCATGTGAGCATCAAACCCAGTAAACCCACATTGCTCCCCTTATATTCTCCTGCACTGTTTCCCACTGTTCCTCCTGCCCACCACAGCCTAGGCTTGGTGACTCCCAGGACACACTGGTGCCTCAAATCCTGTCTCAAGCACAGGTTAAAAGAAGAGAGAAGGAGGGAGATACTCATAGCAGTGGCTTTCCATAGAAGCTGTAAAAGCATCCTGAACCACTGCTAAAATATTATTTTATCACATCTGCCTTACAGATGGTCTTTATCTCTCCAAGCTGTGGGAGTTGACTCTGGGGAAGCTTTGTGTGAATGTTCAAGGTCAGCCAGGCCTTGTATAAACTATGGCACAGATTTCTCTCAATTCATAAGCCAGCTGAAGAATTACGGATGTTCTTTCTTCTCTTAAGAGTATGTTAGGTCAGAGGCTAAAGGAGAATGAAATGTGTCCATCAGGTACTTCTATTCCCTCCCTTCCTGCCATTAGTTGTCCCCACTAGGACTCTTTTCCTCCCTTAGTCCTTGCATAGCTCAAAGTAGCTCCAGGTCATAGGAGAGGGCAGCAGGAAATCCTGAAATAAGTTGCATACATGCAAAATCCAATGCCTGCATTAAACACAAAACTTTATACAGAGAGATATAATAGAAAGTCTGCTAACTCTGTGGGGACCCAATTTCAACACATCTGGTTTTCTGCAAAGCTAAAAAAATTGTTAAGCATGAGAGAGTAATTCAATTTTGCCATCCTCGGTATCTCCCACTAAGGATAAGTGCAATTAATATTTCATTTGTTAATTATCAAAGGCATTTACAAAGCTTTTTATTTTAAGAACATCACAAAGACATAGTATGAAGTTATGTGACTTCTGTGTCCTGATGTAGAGTTAATTTGTCCATTCAAAAAGTTTTCTACAAGACGAAGTAATACGTAGTGAAAAAAAATTTGCTAAATAATATAATGAAAAATACAATAAGCCTTGTTCATAATTCCTATTTTATATTTACTTTTGTTACTATTTGGGTAGTTAAAAGTGAAATAATTGAGGGACATATTTTCGAAAAGGAAGGGTGATGGAGTAACTTGTGTCTTTGATGCCTGCCCACTACGTTCTTAAGCGTGTAAAAAGTGCTGTTCCTACACCCAGGAGGACCGAAGAGAAATATTTGCCTTTAATAATTTTTGACACCTTTTGCAGTCAGCATTAAGCCTGACACGTGGCACTTTTAGCATCCTGCTCCTGGCCAATCTCAAAGGAATGGATTAGACTAAAATGTAGGTCTTGTAGCAGCCTTCTCTCTGGCTTGGCTGCTCTGGTGAGTGAACATCCTCCAGACAACTGTCAGCAAAAATCCTTATGAGCTTTCACGGCAGCCCAAGCAGCTTTGGAGCTGCAGTGCCTTGGCATGGAGCAGCTCTTCCTGTTGTGGTAGTTGGCTTGTCAAACCTGGCTCTGTGCATCTCTATGTGCCACTGTGTGCAGTAAGAGGCATACATTTGTGGTGGAAGAAGCCATTGTTTGTAGCAGGATCAGAATATGCTTCTCAATGTAGCCCAAGGTCTCATGGCTATAGCAGTCCAACCTTTTCAGTGAGATTTAATGAAAGCTTATAATAATTCTTTATATTACCTTAAGGGTTTGGCTTTTTTAAGCTAAAACTTGTATAAGTGTTCTGGAGAATACGGTTGAATAAACCCTTGAATAAACCACAATAGGAAATGTAACTAAAGGTACTATCCCAGCAGTAGGCCAAGCAAGTTGCCTTTTAAAACAACAGGGAATTCCACATGGATCATGTGCATATGGTAAGAAGGCTAAAAATGACCATTTATAGTAAGGAGTTAAAATTTTCTCCTCTCCTAAACTGTTATTTGTTGCAGATGTGAGATGATGATATCCTCTCATACTTGGATGGCACAAATTATTTGCTGGGATATTGAATCAAAATAATTTATGGCTATAGAATGACTGAAATTGTCTTATCACTTTATAAAAAAGTCTTTAGTAAATGTGTTGTAGTTTTTGCTAAAGGCAGAAGAGTTATTACAGACCATTTAGAACTTCTGTACACATTTACAAATATAAAAGTAAAAAAAAAAAAAAAAATATCAAAAATTGGCAAGAATTTTCTCTAGTTGCAGTCCTTTTTCAGATTTCTAATAAATATAAGAAATTTCCGAGAACAGATATTCCTGATTAGTAGAAACGTATCTTTTCCACCAAGAATAATTAATTTGAAAATTTCAGACATCTTTAAATTATATGATCTCAAAGGATTACTTATTTGTACCATCTGCATGGATGGAAATAAGGATATTACGTTTTTAGCCATGTAATTTTGAGGTCTGCCTTGCAAAATACAGGAATTGCTAAGAGCATGCTGGATTTCCTCAGGAAAGAGAGCCAATATCCTCAATAGCATTGTGTATTTCTTAAAAGACAGAAGCAAGAATTGACTTTCTGCATAATCCAAGCTTTTAGTGTTGCAAAATGTCCCTCCTTTTCCCTTCCTTTTTTTTTTTTTTTTTTTTTCCTTAAGAAGAAGAGCAAGTCATAAGCTATTTATGTTTTTTTTCTTCATTTCTAGAGTTGTTTTCCAGAAGACAATCTAGTTCTTTTATATGCCCAGTAGAGGCGTTTATTCCACTGAGGATGATCTTATTGCAGTCCCTCACAAGTCAGCACAGAATATAAGGATGCATTACCAATAAGCCTACACTTGCCCTAAATCAGTCTTTTGAAATTCTCCATAGGTGCAAGAAAATCACAGGAAGCAAAAAAGCCAAACATTACTCTGGATCTCACCCTTCCTTGACCACCTCCCTGGATGTGGGGTTTGCTGTTTGGTCCTGTTTCCAACCCAGATACACTCCCACAGTCGGGTTGGTAGGACATCTCTCAGGCAGCCTTTAGTCCTTCCTGAGAGAGAAAGGAACAAAGCAACTGAGAACACTAAATGAGAAAAGAATGCATTTAGAAATGCACGCAGCGCAAAATTGCAGTGTTAATGCCCTTCCAGGAGCTGCTGTCATGAGGCAAGAGCTCTCTTCCTCTTACAAAAACCTGCGGTCACGTAAAGAATATCCACCCCTAACCACCCAACATCTTCAGGGAAGTATCCCCAAAGCAGCACGGATCTTCCTTTCTTCTTTCTCCTGTCTGGCTGCCCAGGTCTCACAGCAGAGGTCCAGAGGCTCTTTGAGCCTTCAAAGATCCATCCCGGGGTGATGATGCTGAATCACTGGGTGATGACACTGAGCCAATATGCTGGGTCAGGGCTACCATAAAGATCTTGAGGTGAAAAAATGGTGGCTAACCAGGTTTGCACAGGAGAGATGGTGTAGCCAAGCTGGTCCCTTGCTCTTCTCACCAGCAGGAACAGCAGACATCAGGTGTGGCATTGTCCTTAGCTTGCATCCTGCTCCAGCAGAGCTAAGGCAGAGCTTGCTGCCATCCAGCCTGCAGAGCATTGCAATTACAGCTTTTCCCTTTCTTTGTGTGCTTTATTTGTGTGCTCCTCTGTGTGTACCTCGGGAAAACTGACTGAAATCAAAAGTTCACTATTCCTTCCTCCAGCCACAGTGCAACACTACTCAAATTAAAAGACAGTCCCGCTGTGAAATAGAAAGTGTTCCCCAGCTTGCAGCGAGTTCTCATAAAGAAACTGTACCAATCAGTTCAATACCTGTGGCTTGCTGCTAAAGGCAAATGATATTTCACAGCAGATAGCCAAGCACACAAGGATGTATAAATGGAGCAAAATGCTCTTTATTCACTTTTTGCCTTTACATGACCACATTGTGTGCATGGAAATACAAAGGGATTCCTTCTCTTTTTTAAAGGCAGACAATGAAAATACCTAGGTTTGGGCACATGAATTCTTCCAGTAATAAACCAGGGTTAACTTTCTACTTAAAACCCAATTTTCTCTTTGAACTGAAAAATTTATTTGCACCAGAATATCTTCTTTGTCATTAGCAAAGAAATGTGCACAGTATATGAAATCATAAGCCCACTAACATGAACACCAAGACATATTTTTTAGTAAAATTTGTTTTAATTTTTGGAATTTTGTATCATTTGTTCTTAAAGAACTCTACATGCTCCTAAAAGAATATCAATCCAGGTTATAAGTTTAGTTCATAATCAGTAATTCTGAGTTCTTTCAAGCAAACCTATCATAACAACAGGTGAAGAAATGTCTTTTCCGTGGGGCAGGAACTGTATGCAGATTGGACTTATCCAGAAACTCATTTGCAAAATTTCTTGCCTTCCACTAGAAATCCCGGACACATCCATGTCCTTGCTTTCTCTGAAACAGAAGCAGAGCTGGTAAATGAGTTGAAAAACTCAGATGTATGACATGAGCCATCCTTATCAACAGAGAAGGCAAACCCCAACATTACAGACACCAGTCCTGGTGTGCAGTTTGTGGCTAAAACACACGTAGGTTCTGCATCAGCGTGAGCTATCTCCCTCAAGCTCTGGGACAGTAAGGCTGGGAGGCTGTTCAGTGATTCTGCAAACCTTTTGTAAGATACATATGAACTTTTCTCATAAAATATCACTTCCTATTAGAGTGAGCAAACATATCCTTTGCATATTTCAACTTATAAGTCTTACACATTTATCCTTTTAATTATGTTTACTGGAAAATAATTCACTCTGATTTCTTACAGGATCTTTTGTTAGGGCAGAAGGATAATAATAATATCGTGGATGTGTTCCTATGCTTCAATAACATAAGTGTTTATTCTTCCTGAACTTTCTCCAAGATTTTAATAAATCATAATTTTGCATTCATCAAGCTCCATTTCCTTCAGTTTTTTCCTGTAGGTTTTTCAGATTATTTATTCTTTAGTGTTGAAGGTTAAGGTTTCCTTTGTTATACTTGATGTTTTCCTGTGGAGCTATCCATCACCAAATTTCAAAGAACATGAGACCAATCCTTGTATAAATTAACTAATTAATAACCATAAAATTTGACGGAGATAATTTGCACTAGCTTAAAACCTATGGTCTCTTTGTGTCTTTAAAAAAAGAACAGAAAGTAGCAGGGTTTTTTTTACACACATAGTATATTAAAAACCCCAACAACACCAAAATCCAATCCTAAAGTTCATAGCACACATTTAAAGCCATATATAGCTTGATTTTTAGCTCTGGCCAAATTATTTCCAGCATAATGATGAGAAAATATTTATCTTTCATTCCACCAACTTACACCATCTATGGTTTTTAGCCATTTTTATCTCTGGTATATCTTAAGCCACATCTCTGGCTTTCACACAGCAGACAGGAGATGAAACAGGAGAAATATGGTCCTCTAGCACGTGGGGAGATCTGCACAACTGCACCTCTGGTTGATGATCTTTTTCCCCATATTCTGTTCTGCACAGCTATACTGCTCATGAAACCTCTGAGGAACACATTGCTGCAAAATGAGGAGGGTATGTGTCATGACATGGTAATGCCTAATCTGCTGCTTATACTAACAGATACTATGAATCTCCAGCCTGACTCAGCTATTTTTATTTTAAACTCAGTAATGGATTGTGACTTTGATACTTTTCAGATTAAAACATCTGTAAATGTCTAAATAATATCATCAACAACTTATAGATAAAACTAAAACTGTGAAATAAAATTTGCGAAACAATGAAAGGTGTTTGTACTGTCCACCCCAGAGAAGAGAAAAAACTGTGTGAATTGAAGGGGTGAATGATGAAAATTACTGTGTCTTAGTGTTCCAATGATACTCAGTGGATAACAAAAAAGAGCTGAAGTAAAGATGACAAAAATTAGAGTGCTGAGAAATAACTGTAACAATCATCAATCCAGCTCCTGTCATCTGAAATTGACTACTTTTTAGTTGTCAGAAAGGCATAAATGGGACCTAAAATCAGGTAGATTTCTGTTGAGGCCACAGAGGGATAGTTCCCTTGCCACCACAATATCTGCTCCGCAGAGGGCACCCTGCTGTACCTGTCAGATTCTCAAGCTGCCAGGCCTTGAATGCAAATTTGAAAGAATAACAACTTTTTATTTTATCATGGTTACTACAGGACATTCATCTGTCATTGACCAGTGTGGCATAATGTCCCTCTCTGGTATCCCTGAACAATTCACATTGTCTCTTTGCCTTAAG
Source organism: Hirundo rustica (assembly GCF_015227805.2). Taxonomy (NCBI): domain Eukaryota; kingdom Metazoa; phylum Chordata; class Aves; order Passeriformes; family Hirundinidae; genus Hirundo; species Hirundo rustica. Next base: position 11,506,234 of record NC_053455.1, on the reverse strand, counting down.
ATGTTTTCTTAAACATCTGTTATGCCAGGATGAAGTTGAGTTCATATCTCAACAGCCTGCCTGACTCTGAGCCCACTTAAGGATGCTTCCACTTGAGTGACTTGGTGGCAGCTGCTCCCAAAGCTTTCCCACTAATGAGGTTGCTTGCCAGCAGAAATGTTCACATTTGCTCGTAGCTGTGATGGACATAGCTCTGTGGTTGCTTTGTTCTTGTTTTAAATCATGTTCCACGAAGAGATTAACGGGGTGAGGTTGGCCCCAGTAGAAAGCAGAAGATTCCTGCTTGTCAGGGGAGAGGTTTACCCTTGGAAGAGGAGTTTCTCTGGCATGAGAGGGAGAGACCTTCTCAGAGCAGTGAGCCCTCAGCTCATGCATAGACTGAGAAACTATTTAGAGGAACAGAGCGTGGAAATCCAGGACTCTCCGACAGTAGTCCTACCCCAGGACCAGAAGGGATTGCTTTATGTTTGTTGCAACTCAGAAATATCCTGTTTTGTTGGAAACTACAGAAGCCATCAGGTAACTACAAGGATAGACTGGGCTGGAATCATCTTGGGAACATCAGAAGAACTTTAGCACAGCCGTGGTAAGGTAATGGTTCATTTTGTTCCCTGCTGCGTCTCCTACATCACACATGCAAAATTGCAGCAAAATTGAAAGACTATCAAAAGCATTCTGAAAATCTAAGGGTTTATCAATCACATCATCCTTATCTACATTTCCATTGAATTCTAGAAAGAACTGTAATAGATTTGCAATAAAGAGCTTCACTTTATGAAAAAAGCCCATACTGACTTCTTCACAAAAGAACCAAGGTTGACTCTTGCCAATTAAATCCAATGTATCACATATCCATTAATTCCACTCTTTATTATAGTTTCTGCTAATTTTCTCTTCATTTCTCTTCTTTAAAAACAGACTTAATGCCACCCCTGAGTCCTCAGATACAGATGTAATTTAAGTAAAAGGGCAGACACCATGATTAGTAATTCAGGTATTTCATCCTTGATTTCCTTTGGATCCCATGAGTGAATACGCTCTGGTCCTGGAGATATGTGACTGTTCATTTTTTCAATGACTTCCAGCATCGCTTCAGAATCACTTCACTCAATGAGTCCCCAATCAGGAATGATTTTTCAATAGGAATATCCCTCATTTCTTCTGACTTGAACAGTGATGCAGAAAAAGTTTCTACCACCTCTGAAATTGCTCTATGTTCTCTGAACAGGTTTTTAATATCCTATTTATGAGTGGACCCTACAAATTTTCTGGCAGACCCTGTTTCTCTCCCCTGCTGTTTTATCTTTGTTTCTAGATATACAAAGGGCATAAATATCTGCATTCTTTCCTACCCAGTCATTTCCAGGTTCCTATATTTTAAAGCAACCAATTTAGTCGATGTCCTATTAAAATCAGGTTTTTTTGAGTTTTGAAACATTTCAGTCTTTAGACATCACTCCAGGACCAAGCCCAGGCAAAGCCTTCTCAGAGAACTGGCCAATGTAAGCTCTCTTCATAAAGCTGTTCTTCTACATCCTGTTAAAGGGTCTAATTTGATTTCTCACTTCTCCCAAGCAGACTCATCAGGACTCTAACATCTGCACAGATCAGAAGGGAAAAAAAATGTTTCTGAGGTGCTTCAGAAATGTGTTTCTTTTCAGCAGTTCCCTGTAAATAAAAAATGCTTCCAGAATGACTCTGACAAAACAATTTATGTTTAATTAATCATCAGGTTTTGTTTTCAAATTTGCAAGTAAGTATTTATTTGATGATCTTGTGTACCTGTTTTTTTTCAGATATTGTACATTTTTTGTCATTGATTCTTACACCCACAAGCCTAAATCTCAAGAAAAGACATCTATTACTGAGCTGTCTGTGTGCAAGCCTGGACTTTCATCTGAAGAAACCACACAGGAAATCAAACTCTATTGTCTAGTTTATTCTTGATATCCATGCAGTATGTAACAGTTTAAGGTCTCAATACTTTGAAAGAATTCACCAAAAGTACTTCACATCTATAAGAGTGATAGCCTACTGCATGAAGGAAGTAAATACTGAAGGAAGAATTCCATTACTAACAGGAGACGAGTTCCAGACTGCATTCACCTCAACTGGAATCAGCTCTAATCTGGATTTCAAGGGGCAAAGGGGCAAACCCTTCACAAGAAAAATCTGGAAACCCCATGGTTCATTTGTGTCCTGGAGTGACCTCTCACAATGGCTGACCCAGGAAGCTGTGAATGTGTGAGCTCAAATGAGATGACATTTTAGAAGCAGCTCTTGGAAACAAAATTAACCACGAGTCTCAGAAAATTTTCCAAATGTAGCATTCATTCAAAATTATTTAGTTTCCCTTCAGTCATTTATTTATACATAAACAAGCCATCTACACTCATCACATACATTTACACACAAACAAATTAATTAATTGTTTTCTACAACAGCCTTAAAAAAGAAAGAATGAGAGAGATTTTCTGCTTCTAAGTACTTGGAAACTGCTAGTATAGGCACTTGATAATTGCCAGAGTAACAAGAAAGAAGCAAGTCTTAAAATGGAAGCAGACACAACATTTCCTTGAATTGCAGGATATGCCTTAGAAACCTATCATTCTTCACTTGACAAGGCTAACAGGAGAAAGTGTTTTATCTGTAAGACAAATCATATGGTCGGTATTGAGGCCAAACAGTAACAATTTCAAAACAGTGGTTTTAACCCATCCATGGTACGTGTTTTAGTTGCCCTTGATATTCCTTCTAAAAGGCTATTCAATACTCTTTTGTAAACATTCTTCAAATTTCCAGCCAAATTTAATTAACGACCAGTTCAGACCAATCTGATTTGGTGCTGGCTTTATCCTCTGTACAGGTAACTTTGTTCTGTCCTCAGTAATACATATATAGAGAGCAGCTGCTCTCAATCTGGGTTGAATTCAGCAGTGTCTTCTGATCACACTGATTATTCCCCAGGTCTCACCATTTCCTTCCCTCTGAACCACACATCAATCACTTCTCTGGGTCACCATATGCAAATAAGTGATTGTGCTATGGGGACACTTCAGATTAAGAAGATTTTGCAGTGCCCATTCACGGATTGCTTTTCTCAGCAAGTGTGTGTTGCTGGCAAGAGCAATCAGTAACTGAGCCACTATTATAGTGTAGTCCGCTCCTTCCCCTCAGTCATTTCCCATGGATGGGCTCTTGATTTTTAAAATCCAACTACTCAAAAGAACAAGTTTACATGCCATTTTATTTAACTCCATCTCATTTCACCTTCTATCAATCCATTTGCTTCTTCCTGCGTTATTTTCTTTTAAGGACATCTTAAATTGGATCTTGTCCAACTGGAACATGAGGAACATTCCTCATCACATTTCTAATTTCCTTGCCAAGATCATTATTAAAAAAATTAAACAGGGTTAAACTGGAAATATATTCAAGAAGAACTACAGTAACCTCCCTCTGTCCAGCCAGATACTTTCCCTTTTCCCTTAATTTCCCTGCCCGAATTAGAAAATTCCTTCGGAACAAATTCCATTAAAAGGGGGAGAAGCTCTTCATTCTTGAAAAGCAAGTCAAATTGGTAAGTAAAAATATTCATGTAGAATGGGGAGAAACCCAAATGCAAGTCTTCATTGTTTCATTTCTTACATGAGTGTGTATGCAACACTTTGTTTTGACATTTTTTCTGAGCCAATTTGAACCAAAATTCCAAGGAGAGACAAACACGTTAACAGCAAATAAACAGTGTTACACAGGGAAATCACCTGTTGCTGCGAGCTGCTCTTTTCAAGGGAACAGAGATTTGCAAAGCACATCCCCCCCGTAACAGGAATGGGTGTATATTCCCAAATCTCCTGAAGAATAGAAATAAATTACATCTGATCTAGAGGGATACATTATAATACTTGCCCACTAACATACATTTTGAAATGAATTACTATAGTTGTCTAAATAAAAGTAGGCAAGTATGTATAGAGCCTGGTATAAGACTCTTGTTTTGAATACCTAAGTTCTACAGCAATACAAAGTATTATTCTTCTCATTCTTAATAATAATCATAGTAAAAATAACAATATCATAAATCCTTCTATAACAAAGAAAAAAAGTAACTTTTGTCTTGTGGCAAGCTGCAACACTAAGGCATACGGAAGGCCTCAAAGACTCAGTAAAACCCTGAAAGGCATCAAATCTTGTGTGATTTATATTTGAGAAACCAGTATTTCTTTAAAGAAAGTGACATCTGGGTGAAAATAAGCTGGTGGTGAAGTATTTTTTTCCTTTCTACACCAGCTGAGATAGTTGCTCATGGTAGGGGGAACAAGAGCTGCTTATTTCATCTGTGTCAAATACAGAAGAGTCTTTATCTACCATTCTAAATCAGACCTCAGGCATATCTATACGTGTTTCCAATGCATATCCACGTATAGATCTCGGCAGCTTCCACTCCAGAGAAAGTATTCTTCCTGCTGCAATGTGAATGCAGTTCTGTCCCTACATCTGTAAGTCACTGTTGGTTTCCTTAGGTATTTTATTTGCAGTATTAGAAATTAAATTACCCCATTAGAATTAAAAAAAAATAAATAAATCCCCATCTCAACCCAACTCCTCTTCAGAAAATACCCATAACGTTCTTTTCAATCAAATGCTAAATTCTAAAAGCAGAACTCTGTCACTGAGCTGCACCTTTCATCTCGCAGAGGTCAATGCAGTGCAGGGAAATGACAATAGCCAACTCTCCTATGTTATTTTTTAGAGTATCATCATCCCATAGCAGCATTCTGTACTGGGTAACATTGTCATGGCAACCAAACAAATGGGTCATCCCACTCCTGCTCACTCCCATTGTTCCACGGTGTGTGAGAGAAATCACAGCACGAGTGGGAATGTGTCTCTGAGCTTCTGCCGCACTGAGTTTTCTTCCTGATCTGCTCTTGGGCACTGCACCTCTTGGGGAAGTACTGGGCCTGTGTACCTGCTCAGGGACATGCACATGCCCAGGTCCATGACCCTGAGGGTAGACAAGGGTTTGGGAGCAAAAGCAGCTCCCAGGAAACAGTAATGATCGCCTCTTTTCCTATATATTACTAGATGATAGCAAGAAACACAAGATTAAAACAATGGCAATAAAGTGGGGATGGCCAAGCCAAGTGTCCTGCTGGAATTGCTGGGCAATGTGGTGATTCAGTAGGACAAGTGGATGAGGGAGTTCTACGAGGACTGTGAAGCTGTTCGTCTGTTGAACACTGCTTCCTTCCAGCTATGTCTGTCTTGTGCTTCCCTCACTGCTCCAGTCTTGTTCTTGTTCTCCTTCCTCACAGTTCTTCTCATTCCCATTCTTTTTTGTGCTCTGTAACAACCCTTTGCTGAAACTTTATCTTCTATTCCTGTGGTCCTATAGGCTCACATCTGCCCTGCCACCCTCCACAGCTTCTGATAGGACTGTTTCTGAATCACCCATATTTCACACTGCAAGATACATTCTATTGTAGGGCTTTGCTTCCAGACAGATGAGAACTTAATCAAGTTTACAGCTATTCCAGCTGGAATTGTGTGTGCCAGACATCTGGATGAAGAAATTCTTTTCTTGAAGTTTACATAATTAATGTCAGCCAAAATTAATGTAATGTTTCTAAGATTCAGGATAAGGTTGACATGGATATGGGCCAAAATTATGGTATTATTAAAAAATTTAAACAAATTTTCTACACTTTTCCCTATCCCCAAGTGGGATAGGGGGTAAAAAGTGGGATATGCAGTTTATCAGGACACGATGCAGTTTTCTTTAGAGCATGATTCCTTTACACTTATGAGTATCTCTTCATTGCCAAACAAGATATAACCCCAGAAAAAAAAAAGGTAATTTGCACATCTCAACAGAAAATTCTTAATGTTTGCAAGATAAGACCTAACAGCTATTGTTTATTCTGCACATGTTGCAGGCCAGAGACTGAAGTGCAGTGCTCACCAAGGAGATGATGAGACTGAGATAGTCTGAAAAAGGTTAGAAGACTCTAGAGACGGGAATTGCATCAAGAGGAAACCCAAGACCAGTAGATGAGAAGATGAGTTTAAGATGATGAGCAGAATCCCTAAATCATAAAAGGTAAAGGGTTGGGAGAGACCTTAAGGGTCATCCAGCTCCAGCAACTCTGCCATGGGCAAGGGACAACTTCTACCAGACTAAGTTGTTCAAAACGCCATCCAGCTGACCTTGAACACTCCTAGGGATGCAGCATCCACTTCTCTGGGAAACCTGTGCCAGTGACTTATTACGCTCGCAGTAAAGAATTTTTCCTTATATTTAATCTGTCTACCCTCTTTGAGTCTAAGACATTACCCCTATCCCCACACACCCTGATAATCAGTCTCCTCTCATCTTCCCTGCAGAAGAAAAAAGATGGCTCAAAGCTAATGAGTAGATGTTTTCAGAGTATGAACAAATGAGAAGAAACAAGAAGGGTTCTGGATTTTATGACAGTCCGAGATACTGGCGAACTGGGACTGGATGGGCAAGCAGATTGTGGGAAGGGACCCTGTAGTGAAATAGTGCAGGGTGCAGATTTGCAAGATGAAGAACCACTTAGGTGAGAGCAGGAAGGTACAGGAGACAGCCATGGGGAGTGAGAGGAGAAGAAAATGCTCAGCTGCTCACTGCTCAGCAGCCCAGAGAGCACTGGTGGAGCGTGAGGACTGACGGAGAGGAACAGCACAAATTCTAGGAAAGGAGAAAGTGGGAATATCTCTAAAGGAACACTGATGTGAGAAACCCAGGAAAGCATAACGGAGACTGAGCTATAAAATACTCTAACGAAGAAATGCTGGAAACATGGAGCAGAAAGGATTGATCTTAAGGAGAAACAAGCAAGAACTATGCCTGGAATGGAATTAAAAAATCATGTCTCACCATTCACATGCTCTCAGTGAAAATGCGTAAAACTCCTTAGTGAAGGCTCTCATTGCTTCACCAACAATCACTGGGAGTTACCTCACCACCTTCAAGCTGCAGAGCTCAGTGAAGTCACTGTAATTGTGGCCAACATGCAGGCAAACCATGAAGACACCAGGCTGATACCACATTATAGGATATTCTGCTCCTGTTTCTGATTCAAAAACAAAAAAGCCATCAAAAAATAACAGAAGTCAGAATATTAGCTTCAAGCTACTTTTAAAACATTGTGAAGCTCACAAAACACTGGCAATGCACTTCCTGCACTTCTCTTTGCAAACTTTTTTTCAACCCACTTGCATGGCTTTTTATGGTGGACAGTTTACATAAATGTCATGCACTTTAATTGCAACAGGAACCAGGACTCGGTGTAAGGGAGCAGTATGTTGTGAAAATGAGCCACGGTTGTGCTGTGAAAGGTGCCCAGTCCACCGGCCCACAGGTCAGAGGCTCTGTACAGAGGGGAGCAGGAGGAGAAAGACTGACCTCAGCTTTAAACTTCTGCAGAATTATGTTCTACCGTGCCTCTCTCCATGATATTGATGACCATGCCAGCCAAGTCGCTAGAGCCAAACTATTCATGTGAGGCAATTACATCTACTCATTATCTGGGACTCTCACTTAAGCCTCAATTGATAAGGTGTTGTGCTTTCACCATTGCCTTTCATGTCTTTGAGAGCTGTGATTTGAATGTCTAATGTGCTAAACGCACTGAAAAAAGTCTTCCATTGGCGACACAGAACAAGCAGGAACTGGGCTTTTTTTACTTCTTTTGTTTCTCTGTCCTCCAGATATAAATTGGATGTACTAGTACTGCCTTATATGCTCTGAAAATACGTTCATTTCTTTTTTTGTAGTTGTTGGATGCTAATAAAAACAGCATGAGAAGTCACAGAAAATGTTCAACACTTTAGAACAGGTTTTGAAAAATGCAAGAGGTAAGGCACAGGAGCCACATGAGTAAACAAAATACTGAAAAGCCATTTAAAAAGTGAGTACTCAATCAGGCAGATGTGCCATGAAAAAACACAGTATGCAGTGATGAGATTGCAGATGGAATTAGAAAGCACAATCACAAAAAGCCAAATTAAGTTTGCATGTGGGTCTTAATTCTTGCATCATTTCCCATCTGTTGAGGGCTTGACTTTTCAGCCTCAAAAGCAATATAATAATATAACATTACACAGGTTTTGTACGTTCTCGGACTTTCTCCAACAGACACAAACAAATGCTGAAGCAACAAGAAAGCCTCGTCCCTCAGAGTCATGGGGATAATGAACTCTTTCCTGGATCATCATGGTCATGTTATTTTGTTGTGGTTGTGTCCTAATTTATTGTCCTGCTTTCATTATTGTGTTCTTTCACATTTTTTCTGAGTAAAAAGTACCTCCCTATCTTCTTCTTTGGTCCCCTGTGTAGCCAGATTACAGTCCTAATGGTAGTAGCAAGATCTTTAATGCAATACAAAGGTTACATCATTTTAGTATTGTCAAAATTCCTAGGAGCCCATCACAGGGACTGGTATTTTAGAAATGCAATGTAAAAAGACAGCTCTTGAGCAAAGAAATTTATTATACTCAGAGTAAGACACAGCTATAAAAACAAGACACAAGCACATAAGAAAGACATAAGCAGATGATAAATTAATAAAATACACTGATCCTATCAGAAAAAAAATCAGTAGTTTTCTGCATTTATGAAAACATAATTGAAAGCACTGTTTTGTCTTTCATATCAGACCTGCTCTACACTGCTTTCCAAAGCTGCAGTTAAAGGGAGAGCTATTTATTCTCTTCCTTGTCACTGGAGGCTTTTACCTATAGTAAGCAAATGCAAGCCAGCAATCATGTAATATATTACAGATTCTTTATCCTGTTTCCAGTTCCAAAAGCCCTTCTGTGTCCACTGTTTTACCAGCATCTCCAAATTTAATTTCATAAGGTATAACAGGGAGACTAGAGCAAAATCTACATGGTAGTAATGGTGAACATTACTAAATCAAAAAACTAAGTGATTCAATGTTATTGCATTATGCAAGAGAACAGGATTCAAAAGATTTATGACACATTTCTGTTTGAAGATTTGAAGGGAATAGTGGGAAAATTACACAATTGAACAAAATGCCAAAGGATTATTGCAGTTGGAAGAGAACTATCATAATTGTGCATGCATTCAAATTGACAAGCAATATGCAGATGAAACATTTAATTAGTTTAGAGGAGACCTGCAAGAGTGAGCAGTGTATAGCTACCATAGTTCATGTTACCAGTAATAAAGATTATAGAAGACAAACATAAAAATATCACTGTTCCAAGAACATGAGCACAGAAATCCATAGTTCCCATTAGTTCAGGAAACTGAAAGCATGCCCACTTCTGACAAAAAGAGCCAGTATTTCCCTTGCCAATAGCCATCATTGGAAATTCAGAATGCAAGGGATTTCTGCATTTAGTTCCATTTTTTCACATGGCCTGTACCAAATATCTCTTTTTCTTTTTATGCCTATTTTCTTTCTTCTTCTTTCCCAGTCTGTGGTTCACTCCATAGGTGAACCTTATTATTAAGGTTCTTATTATTAAATACAATAATAATAAGAAGAAAGAGGGATGCAGAAGACCTATTCATGCATACTTGACTTAGCAACAAGTGTGAGTTTGAACTAGTTACCTTATTTCTGTGTGCTTCAGCTTTTGTCTCTGCAAAATGGAACCAACGGCAAACCAGTGCAACAGCAGGTTCTCAGCAAACTCATCCTTGCTTATCAAGTTATTTACCTTTATATGATTTGCAGAAATCCTATTAGTCACATCTGATTTGGGAAAAAGCAAGCCACAGTTAATTCAGCCTTGCTTTGGCCACCTCACATAATCTTCTCCACTAAGGAATGGAGATGTTTCAGGCACAACAACAACAATTACATTCTTGCTTAATTAATTTCTAACATTAATCTCAAACTGTGCTTTATAAAATAATTCCTATCACTGAACATTCTACATTAAAATGTACTAAGTACTGGATAAACTTACCAAAGGAATTAATTTGCTTCATTGAAATTTTTTCACTCAGAATTGAATTTCCAAACTTACAGATTATCTGAGATCTAAATCACACTGGAATTACAGGGCAAAAATCCATGTTTTTCTTTTTGCAAAAATTTTCAGGCTTCCTGACTACAAGTGTTTACCACCATTAACAATTTAAAATATATTATTGTGGCACCATTAACAAATATTTGTCCTTCACTTGAAAATTCTTTCAAGATAAGGCTAGAAAGGAAAAAAAAAAATCTGGAAAGTGCAGAGCTGAGACATGAACTAAACCAAAGGAAACAGATTGTATATCTTTGTGAAAATCACTTTCTTGATATTACTTGTATATAAAGGGTTGACAAATTGCCAATCTCTATTTTTCTTGGCCTTGATGCTAGACTGAGGGAAAGAGCTTCTGGATATGGCAAAAATAACTGCTTCTGGCATATTCTGCTTTATTATTCCGCTCAGATATTTCTTCTGGTTTGAGTTCTTTTTAATTCTCAAATAATTATTTTTATGGCATCAATTGTTATAAAATCTTATCCTCACATTTACAGGTGGAACGATACTCTTGAGGCAGTTTCTTCATGTGTCCCTTACCCAGGAGGAAAAAAATGCATTGATAGAGAACAGCAGAAATTTCATCAAAATTGATAATTTGCAAGCAATTGTTATATAACAACCTGTAACAAATTAAAGATTAAATAGAACTAGGCAAAATGCAGGGTAACCATAATAATGCAAATAGAATGTAGTTTAGGCTCCATTTTATAGCTTAACGATATCATTAAAGAGAGGAATGAAAACCATAACAATAAGACACCACATTAAAAAAAGTAGCAGAAGAAAAACTAATTAGAACCAGTATGGGAAAAGGAAAGAATTGTACAGCATAGAGATGTTTATAATATATGAGTGGAGAACTACAAAAAAACGTGAAATGGGACTATGACAGAGTTAATCTCACCTGGTTTCTAGAATTAGTGGATGTATTTTTTTAAAAACCCAGAAATTTGAGAAAATAAACATATATTTTGGAGAAAGCTGAACAAAAAACTAACCAAACAAACAACACAGGGATAGAGAAATTATCCAGTCTCTTTGTTAGAAGAAAAACAAATCAAAAATACCAGAAACGTTTTTGGCACGCGACGGAATCAGCAGAACATACCCACCATATGTGAGGGTGTATAAATAACAGCAATGGATCTGTTACAGCTTGTATAAAATGGAAGTAAATGCAACATCTTTCCCTTAAAATGGCTCAAAATCAGAGAAAGCACTAAGACTGAAAATAACAACTTGCTTCTGTAGTTTGCAAAAAATCCAGCTGAGATCAAGACAAAATCAAAGACTGAATAGCAACTAGAGTTCTGACAGCAGTAATGAGTCTAGAAAGGCATGTGGATTAGTTTTCATTTATTTTTTGCCACCTAAATCCTCCATCAGGGCCAGTTCAAAGCTTTAAAAACAGCAGGCTCCTCTAAGTACTAGAGTTCAGGTTGAAACTGTTAGTATCAGAACACACTGGAGTTTTCAGAATGTAAAAGCTGTAAATTGTCAGAGTGCCTGTACTCTGTTTTGATGAGTGACAATTTTATAAGATATTTCTTCATGAATTTATTTTTCTGTTATATACTTCCTCTAGATCTCTTTGTTTTCCTGTTTTCCTATTCTCCATATATAGCTAACACAGAGAGAGAGAACTCTTACAATGACTAAATAGATTTTACACACACTCAGGTATATATGAAAGTGTTTCCTCTTTTTGGATTATTCTTATGTGGAAAATTTTCCAAAAGGCCCGAACAGTAGTTCAATATTGAATTCTCCACTCTCAAAAATTTGATCCTTGATAGCTCTCTATCTTTTCAAGCTCCATGAAGATAAAACAAAGCTATTCATTTTGATATATGTCTGTCCTGCAGTGAATTGTCCATTTTTCTTTATAAATATCCCTTCCAGCCAGAAGACAGAATAAATTATTCCGTCAATTCAGAAAACCATAAGAACATTGTGCCTTAATAGAGAGATTGTTTTTCTCTCTCTTGCTTTCTCCCCTTTGTACGCAGTCAACCCCTGTCCAGAAATGTAGCCTCAGATCTAGTTATGTTTTATGTAGGAAATAAAATTATTTTTCTTGCCTCAGGCAAGTACTTAAAAATATATTGTAAGATGCAATACTACTAACAAAGCCAAAAAAATGTTCCGTTTACTGACTGACTATTAAGAATCTATACTTATATTCACTGCACCAAATCTTTCACACTGCAGGAAAATAAAACATAACAAGGTGATGAGATTTAAGAATTGAACATTATCTGCATCTCCAAGTTGGTATAGCATGTTGGCTGTATTGGACACACTATGATAAAAACTTCCTAATTATTATTGACGTCAGGCTGTCAAATACCTTTTAAAAAGTCCTAGGATTCAGGCTTTTTTTAACATCAGTTTGCAAGGGAATGTTTGCCTGACCAAAAGATATCACAGGACCATAAAGGCTGGCTTTGAAAGGGACATCTTGGATAACCTAAGCCAAACACCTGCTTTAAGCAATGGTGGTTTTATATTAGTTTCCTCATAAGTGTACTTTACGTTCCCTTAAAGACACCTAATTTATTATTTTCCTCTGCTCTGGTGATAAATTGTCATACTGTCTGATCAACCTTAGTGTCAGTCTATATGCCCAGGCTAAATTAATCTTCCTTCCAAGTACAGTACTGGCCATTACTTCTGTCTACTACATGTTTTTTTCATTTTTGTCTTTCCTGGTTTCACACATCATGATGGATCAAACTTTTATAATTTCTCTGTTTTTATACTAAAAAAATCTAGTCATGATTCTCATACTGACATTTAATGAACATGTTATTCTATATTGTATAATTCTCTGTGTTATTCTATACTTCAAGAACAGGCGCCCCACTACTACTATACAAAATGACAGTGATACTCTTCCAGATCTTTGAAAAAGGCCTTTGCTTATATTTCTGTAAATACACATGTATTCTTTTTTGTAACAGCTTAGGATAAGATTTCATTTTTGTTTGCGTTAGTGACAGAATCATGGGGTTTTTTTAGTATATTTTATTTTATGCCTATGTTCCTCCAGTTTCTCATCTTTAGTGCGGTGAATAGTAGGATGGAAAAACTACTAGAAAAATAATTTTTTTTGCTGTTGTCTTGCTTTGCTTTTTATATAGTAGTTTCTTGACCTTGTATTTTAATTGCTAAGTTCATGCATCTGAGAGAGTAGACTTTGAATGTAGAATCTTATTGAATATTTCAAATATGTACATTTAGGTCTATTTCCTTAAAATATCAAAGCAAGGCTAGTCTATGATCTCAGGGATGGCAAAATCTCTGACATTCCTAATGCAGAGAAAGGGGAAAATCACATCTATTGTTTTATCAACTCTGCTACAGACAGTAGAAAGCTTCTCTAGTGACGGAAGTTTTGCCTCAGTCTTCAAAGCAGCCAAGATTTCGTATAATGTACTTTCCAAAACAGCTGGCAGAATTCTCTCTGCTATCGTAAATGGGTGATAGATAGTACTGAGCTACTGCTTTGACAATAGTTAGAGAGGGAGGCTGTGAGGATTTTCAGTATGAGGCAAAGAAATGAGTTTGGATTTAATTCCTGTAAATTATTGCTGTATATTTTAGCTCTACACATTGTGGCTACCATTCCAATGGGAAAAATTTACCGTGTTAAAAAGAAATATATTTTGGCAATCTCTAGCTCATTGGTTGCCTGTCTCTCTCTCTCTCTCTCAGAGCCCCAGCTCCATTTTTGCCTCAGCTAGATTGAGAAAGACAAACCGCAGTGGGAAGGATTTTTTCCTCAGGGTCCCAAAGATCCCAGAGTGGCTGGAACCTTTTCCTTTAGAGAGAGCATGTGTCCGTCGATGGCAAAAGGAAAGAGTCTGCCCTTGGTGCGGGGGGAAAATCACGGCTTTATTCAATCTGTGGTCCTGCCCCCGCAGGGTCAGGAGCCCAGCTCAGTCCCCATCCCTGTCCCAAGAGAGAGATCCACGTACTTCTCCTGGCTTTTATCCAGGGGGAAGGGGTTAGAGGCAGGGACAAGCCACTAGTCAATCAGGGATAAGGTGGGAATGTAAAAGAGTTGGATTACATTCCAGTGTGGGAGAATAGGCAGGGAATAGGAGCAGGGACAAATCTCGTGATGATATATTTTCCATGGGAAGAGGAGGTACAGAAGAAACTATTACAAAACCAAATGTAAAAATTAAATACAATATAAAGCCAAATAATGCAAAGCAACAATTGGTGATAGCTGCAACTTCTGTGTGCAGTGAAGAAAAACTTCCTGGTGTATATGCCCTGATACAGCCAGAACTGGACGACGTGCCTGTCTCCCTACCGATGTCTGCAGGCATTCACCTGTCTTTTACGAGCACAGAAACGTGTTTTTGAAAAGGGTATGGTGACAGCAGAAATAATTTCATGTTTTTCTTGTCAGTCACCTGCCAGCGCTGTGCACTGAGTCAGCTCACTGAGCAGCCAGAGGCAGCACAAATCAAACTGGCATGGGGGGACAAATGCCACTGTGCCTCTGGGACATGGCAAGGGTTAGAGGGAAAGGAAAGAGATGATGTTCTGCTCAAACCCAGCAAGTGTGCAGGCTATCTACAGCCCATCTAGTCCCAGCACACCTAAGGATAGGACAGCCTTATGGAAAGGGTGAAAAATAGTTCCTTAGGGCTCCAGCTACATCTGATGAGCTTTCTTCCAGCAGACAGCACTAGTCATTGGGTACAAACTTGTAAAACCAGGTAACAGAGCCTAAAATTTTATGCCTGTTTGGTTGATGAGGTCACTTCAAGAGATGAAAGATAAATATCTCCACTGATAGAGTTTCTGACACAGTAATTCACCGAGGGCCAGGCTGGTGGAACTACCCTGTAATTGATATTTTCTCCTAACCCTCTGCAATATGCATAAGGGTCCTCCAAATTAATTGAAGTTATTTCACCCCCTCATGTGAGGTCTCATTTGGTTTATGGGTTTTTTTGTGACACTGCTGATAGCCTCAGACTCCAGCTACCAGAGTTTTCAGGGACCCTCAGGAGCCATAATACTAATTAATTGCTTTGTGTTTCTCATCACTTGATAACACATTCTCCAGCCTCATTCTTGCAACAATGAAATAAAAATGGGATTGTACTTCTCTCCAGTCAAAAAGTGTTGAGAGTAGTAGGCAAACAGGACCTTGGGAGTACAAGAACTAGCCAGGACATAACTTCAAGGATTTCTTGTTGCTTCTGCATTTTCAGACTTTTCAAATTGCTTGCATGTTGCTGACCAGAAGGATGAAGAACTCTGTTTCTACGTTCAATGAACAAAAAGGAAGTTATTGCCAAGTTAAATTCTCAGAATCAATCTGCCTTTTCCAATATCTCAGTCCTTGAACATGTTTCTTATTCCTGTCTAAGAATGAAGAATATTTGTGTGCCCTTTTCTTAGAACAAATTAAGTATTGTATTAGTTTCTGGACAAGGATCCTTAAAGACTTTTTTTCTGGATTCAGTTGTTGCAGTCAATTTCTTGGATGATCTGATGCTCCTGATTCCTAAAATAAGTTCCAAGAGAAATCTCCCAAGATTTCCATAAAACTGTCTGTTTCCCAATAATCACAGATAGGAGATCACTAGACCAGTGCTTCTCAATGTGTACTCACCACTCAAGTATTTTTAGGTGAAGAAATAAGTACAATCTTTACACCTTGGATTATCTCCACACCTAGACATCTATTATATGAGATTCTTTCCTTTCCAATTTCTAATGGAAAGACCCAAAAAGGTAAAAGAAATAAGGTTATCCTGAGTAGAAATCACTAAGATCTGAAACACAGAACACAGTTACTGTAATTTTCAAGAAGTATTGTGAAGATGATGGAGATTTGGATCAGAGTGCTTTTGGCAGTAAACTAGCTAAATAAAAATGATTTTCAGCTTGGTTTACTCAGGTGGAAGGAGGGGAGAGAAGAGTATTAGCTTGGATTTACACAATGATGGGTTTCTGCTTTGAAATTATTTTTGGATTAGTATCTGGGCAGATTCTGTTCCAACAAACAGACTCTACTCTAAAAGAAAAGGATTATGACCTCTTAGAAATAAAATTAGAAAGTTTTGTTCAGATAACAGTTGAAGCAGAAGAGATAGGGAAATTGAGATTTTTCCAGTTTCTAGCAATCTATGAAGCTTCTCTGAGACACAGGAGAGTAAGAAGTAGAGTTATTCTAAAAAGTAGATCGTTTTTGCTTAACAGTGTATCTATTTAAAAAAGCCTGAAAAGAAAGGAGAGTACAAAAATTGAAGTCTGCAATAGCCATTACAACATTGTACATAGTGTTGTGAGAACCAGATTTTCCCAATTAGTTTTTGTAAGATGTCAGTTTTGAACAATACAGCAGGTATAGCTATCTCAGAAAATAGAAGAAATGTGTCATCTTATGTCAGAGCCTCTATTTACAATGCAAATTAGAGAAGATAATTTGACATTGATGAGTGTACGAATAAAACCTATGAATTCTACAGATTTTTTCCTCGTAAGGTCTGAAGAAAGAGAAGAAGAAGAGGAGAAATTTCTAGGATAGAAGGCAGAAAGATTAAAGCCTTTCTCTACTAGTTGGTCGTGGTAATACTGGAGTATCACAGAAATCACAGAATGCTTGGAATCCTTTTAACTACCCAGGTTATCTCTTGGTCCAAAAAGGCAAAAAAGGTCTAACGCAGGGCTTCTACATCAGCAAGCAGAGAATTCACCACCTAAGGGAAGAATAAGCAACCTTGGGCCAATCACAACCTGAGTGTGAGCAAATAGCTAAGAATAAAAGCAAAGTGAACAGACAAAGACCTGCTAATATCTACCCGACAGAAGCAGAGGCTCACAGAAGAGCAAAGTAAAGGATTAAGCAATCATCATTAGCACTCCACAATCTCTAGCGTTCCATTGACTATACCCCAACAAGGCTTGGTAAGGTGAGCTACAGCAAAAGCTGTGAGGCAAAGTAATCTTTTCATAACAGTAAGTGATGTTTCAGTAAAAGGAAAGCAAGAAAAGCAGAAAAGGCAGAAAGATGCCTATGGAGTCAGATAGGCATAGCTTATCTCAGATACCAAAGCTTCTGGAGGGCCTTGAAGAAGCAGTGTCTGCCTCTCACACCTCACTCCCTGGAGTCCCTGGGTGTTGTCTTTTAACCCAACCATCGTTTTCTACTCCTCCTTTTTCTATCCTTCTCTTTCTCCATTCTTGGTTAAAACTAAAAGGCAACATTGCTAGCAGCGAACTTTTGCAACGTACGTGATGTGACTGTCTTGAAATACCACTACATGGACAATCTGAAGCTAATGAGTGCTTTCCAGTGTGTATTTTCAAGCAGGTAATCTTGAATAAGCCCATTGTGGTTTTATCACCATAGTATAGGATCTCTAGTTGCTTTGCATAAAAGCAGGCAAATTAGTAAATGAGGTCTGGTGGAAGAAAGCACTGCATCAGCAGGCAAAAAACAGGTCCCTCAGGAATCCTAAAAACCAGGCAGAACTTCTTTAAAACAAAACAATGAACTAGAAGGAAAACAAGGAATAAGAAATAGCCAGTTTGCTTCCTTAAGGGACTGCGCAAAGGAAGAATAAAGAGATAGAAAAGGGAAATGTAGAATCACAGAATAAAATGCAGAATTTAAATTGCCTCGTGGTAAAAGTAATGTTTTTTCTTAATTTGTTCCGTGACTGCTAAAGGTACACTTTGGAGCGTTTTGAATTCTCGAGCCTCAGAAACAGAACTGTATTACACTTTCCCTGCCTTCGCTGAGTCTTTCCTGGAAGTGATGGAGCTCTGATGGGGATGACTGAGAATTCCGTAGATTTCGGGAGACAAGCCCCAAATTAGGTCTTTGCGGACAGCCAGACTAACTTCTAAGGAGACCAGAGGCGTGCTTAACACTCCCCCTCGCCCCACACCTCCCTTCTCCCGCGCCCCTACAGGATTCCTCGCTTCGCCCGCGGCAGGAGCCGAGCTGCTGCGGGTGCTGGAGCTGCTGGAGCCGCTGGAGCCGCTGGAGCGGCTGGAGCGGCTGGAGCCGCTGGAGCTGCTGGAGGTGCGCGGCTCCTCCGGCCGCCCCCGGGGAGCAGCGCGGCTCGGATCGGCGGCCTTGGCCGGGGCTGTCCGGCCCCGTGGGCAGCTCCCCGGCCGCGGGTGGAGGCGGGCAGCCCTCCCCGCCCTCCGTCCCTCCCTCCTCCCGCCCCGGCGGCCGATCCCGGCGGCGCTGCGGGCGGGGGGTGCCGCCTTCCCGGCCCCGCGTCCGCCGAGCCCCGGAGCGGAGCGGCCCCGGCCCGGCCATGGGGCTGAGCGCCGCCGGCATCCTCGGCTGCTGCTGCTGCCTGCTGCCCCTCGTGCTGCCCGCAGCCCCAGGTAAGGCCGGGGCAGGGCGGATCGCCGCCGCGGGAGGTGTCGCGGGAGGGGAGGCGACTTGGGAAAGTTTGGGGAGTTCGCCGGGGCCGCCGGGCAGCGGCGATGACGGGAGCCGTCCCGGAGTGCCTCGATGGCAAGGGCATCCCCAGTCCTCGCTCCGGCCAGGGATGCCGGTGTCGTCGGGAAGCTTTTCCTTGGCGGCGCACGGAGTGCGTTTCTGCTGCCACTGGCGTCGGGTGTCAGCGACTAACGCTGATCCTCCAGAGCATTGCTCGGTGCAAGTGCTTAAGCAAATAAAAACTGCGGCTGAGGTCTCGTCTCCTTAACTTACGTTTATCTATGCATGATTTAATGAAAGTGATTATTTTTCATCCGATAAAGGGTTGAAATGAATTCAGCACTCTTATTCTAAGTAGTTTTAAATGGGGTTTTTTGATTGTTTGTTTCTTTCTGACTAAAAGTACTTTTGTGCTTCAAGTAGTTCTGAAACAATGCATTTGGAGTGGCAGGTCATAAAACGACATCCATGAATATGCTCTGACATTACCCCTTAAAATGGTGTATAGGGATATTACATACACTTTTCGTGTGCTAAAATAACTTTGCATTCTTCTGTGATTAATTCTGCGTGTCATTTCAGTTACACTATAGGATCATTCTATAACATGTTCCAGATTAGGCTAATTCAAAATTTTATGATGCAAAAATGTGCTTGAAGGAAAAAGAAATGGAACATTTTGTAGTCTGCATACTTTCAAAACATCAGTGATGTGTATAGGACATGATGTGGGGTTTTTTGTGCTGATTTTTCTGGTTTAATGTTATAAATCACTTCTTCCAGGCGTGAACTGTAAAGCTGGCTGCCATCCAGAGAATGGATTCTGTGAATTTCCTAGTGAATGCAGGTAAAAAGATCTGTCAGACAGGGGTATTATCTCAAGTGGTCAGCTTCAATAATTTGTAATCCTAGTAAGAAATATAGAAACTGAAATGGTTTGGTCTCTGAAAATATGGAAATATGGATCTATAATGAAACAGCACTCTATCAGGATACAGTAGCTGGAATCATAGAGCATGGATGTTTAGATACCTGTTTAGTTTACTTTTTCCTGTATGAAGTGTTTACATTGATAAGTTGGTGGGGTGTTTTTGTTGGTTTTGTTGTTGGTGGTGGTGGTTTTTTCTTTTTCTTTTCTTGCTGAATGAAATGGTTTTTTTCACATAAACCGCTTCTAGTATCCCAGAAGCACTGATGGTATGCTTTTGTTCAAGTAGTAGGATTTGATATGCAAAAGTTTATTTATTGTGCCTCAAAAAGGGGGCATCCTTTTAATTATGTGTATTAAAAATAAACTGTGTTTCTGTCTTGTCTTTTATCTCTTTCAGGTGTCAACCTGGATGGCAGGGTGCACTTTGTAATCAGTGTGTTCCTTTTCCTGGGTGCTTGCACGGCAGCTGTGCCAAGCCCTGGCAGTGCATCTGTGAGGAGGGTTGGGTTGGCAGCCTCTGTGACATAGGTTTGCACATCTTTTCTCTCCTTGAGCAAGTGAGGGGAAGCAGCCCCATCTGGTGTTCGAGACACGCAAAGTCCTCCCGGAGAACTAATTTTAAAATACTGAATGTTAGCTCCAGATAATGAGGAGATTCTGGGCAGCAGCACATAAACCTCAAAATTCCGTAATAATTTAGGCAGAAGCAATGCAGTAACTGTTGTAATTGGGCATATGTGTGAGAAAAGTGTAAATTCATTCTATTTTAAACATTAATTATCAGGGACAAGGCCAACAAACAACTGTTCTCTTCTTGTCATGTGAGCCCTTCTAATCAAAATACAAGTTGTATATTTTAAATACGTTAAATATTTATGTAGCACATTATATATATATATGCTATTTTCTTAGTACTTCTTGAAAGGAAAACATTGTGCTTATTTTTTCCTTTACTTAACCCGGTGAAGATTCAGTGAAGTAACATTACTATAACTGAGTAGAAGGTCTTCCTGAACAGGCTGCCACTTCCTCCTCAGGTCTGAGGGGTAAGCACAGCTCCGTGTGCATTCTCTCAACCTTTGCTAGTCAGAATCAGCCAGCTTAGTATGAGCAAGCTGAAGAATTGGTCTTTGTTGAGATGGTTTATTTTGGCTGACACAGGCAAATAGTCCGTCAGAGAGATCTGGGGGGATGGAAACCACATGAACATCCAGGAGCATGTGCTATTCTGCCCACATAGCTGCAGCTGTGAGAGGACAAGTGTCCAGGGCCTCATTTTCTCTTCATGCCTTTCAGGCTTTTGTTAGTATATGGCTTATAATTTATAGAGCATGCCTGAGCTCTCCAATGCATAGCCAAAGTGGTGGTTGACAGCAGTTTGAACTGCATAAGATTTTCAAGATGACTAAAAGAATCAGAAGGTTTTAGGTAGGTCACATCCTTGCAGTGAAGTGGAATTTAGTGCAAGGTTCTCAGGTACTCATTTCCTCACTTACTCGTCAGGTTTTGCAGCCAGTGCTCACTGACTGCACACATGAGCAGGGAGAGGCTTCTTAAAGTCAGCCCTGGTATGTTTGCAGGAGTTGTGGTAGCACTGGTGTGGTGCAGGTGTGACTCTGACCTCTCCAGATCACATATGTGTTTGTACCTGAGACAGTTATCTGGATTCTCATTAGAGTTAATGAGGAGGAATGAGTCCTTCTCCGATCTACAATCAGAGTTTTCTAAAGCTACACAGAGCAATCCCCCCTCTGCCATCTCAGGAGGCTCAGTTCTGTTGCTTATCTGTGAGCACAAAGTTCCACATTTTAAAGGCAGCATCTTCACAGCTACTTCTAACAGCTTTAATTGCATAGCTGAATTTCTTACTATTAATATATCTTTGCAATTCTGAGTCTTGCAATGTTTCCCCTCTTGCAATTGCTACTTAGGATGCAAAAGAATGCGTTAAGAATCGAACGCACATCTTTATGAAAAAACATTAATTTAACACATACTCATTAAGATAGTCCTATAATACCAAAAAGGGTATCCTTTGCTTAAGTGCAGAAGCTATTGTTTCTCTCAACACTCACAATCATCTGAGTCTTTGCTGATTTGAATTTAGATGCCCGTGAAGAGCTGCCGAGAATTTTCAGCCAAAAGGACAGCTATTTTTTCATCTGCAGCAATGTTATGTTGGTAGTCTTTCAGTGGTTTTACCTACTCTAAATGTATTATTTGCCATAAGGAATCAAGAGAAGGGTGCTCCTCCTCCTCATCTTACTACTGGAAAGTTGATAGAAATTGTTATCCTGCCCCAATAAAGCACTGAAACCTCAAATGGGTTATTGCTCAGCCCCTGATCTCATCATCCTCTGCCAACAGTTGGTGTGAGTTTCCTACCTGTATAAAGTCATTACAGGTAGCTACAGTTAATTTCCATGTATCATTAAATGAAACTTGATCAGGTTAGGAGACAGGAAGGAAAAATCTAGAATGGAAGATTGTGGGAATGTCTGAAGTGCATTGGCCACTACAAACAACTGAACTATTTCTAAAATAGAGATACAGTCTTAGCGGTCTATTCGCTTGCTAAACATGGGAGTAAAAAAGATGATTTGGGTTGGTGATGATATCTCTTCTGTTTTGTAGAAAAGTTAGTGTATGACTTCCTTGGCTTTGATCATGGAAGTTCCCCTCTGGAGTTTTAGATCACCAGCTGGTTTGCTAATGTCTCTGATTGTGTAGCCGTTTTTAATATGGGCAGCCTGGTTCTCAGTTCAGGTCAAGAATGATGTTCCTAGTAATTTAGAGACATGCAGGTTATGGGTTGGGCTTGATCCACTGTAAACATGTAGGGCAGAATCAGTGGTAGCTTTTGAGACTATTATTGCAATCGCTTGGATAGACAAGGCACTTGAAGAAAGACATCTGTGAGTTGGTCTAGGTGTTGACACTTCTGGTTTAACTATTTGGAGTAGAGCCTGTCCAGCCGAATGCCATGATTCATCATGATCTTCTCATCTTGCAGAAACACCGCCTTGAAATCCGGTGTGTGAGCCCCTGGAAACGGACTGCACAGCACAGAGCTTCCCTCTGCAGCTGATATACACTGCACAGTGCAGGAACCACATCAAACACTGACCATAACAAAGGGAAAATCAATTTAGTCAATTTGTTTCCAAGAAAAAAATGACAGCCCAGTCAGAGTATTTGATCCACTTTGCTAAATCAGCTTGTCACCCCTGGCTGTGCCTGCGCAGTCGTGTTAGTGGGTCCATGACCTCCTGCCGGAATCCTGGCCTCAATCTGGCTAAAAAGCCAACAGAGAGTGTGAGCTGGGAGTAAATTGTTCTACTTGTCACTGTACTGCTTTGCCAAGGCCACATGTTGGTAAATTCATCAGAGAGTGGAGTCTCTAAGGCCTGTGCTATGAATGAATGCATGAGACAGGGGCTAAAAATTGTCCTGTGACAAAATACTCCTGAGCATATCATCTTCCCCATAAAAAACACTCAGTGATTACTTCATGTACTGCAGCATGACAACTTAGTTTGATGCAACTATTAGTTATGGGTAACGTGATTGAGGCCGCTCATAATATATGTATAAAAGTAACATCCTGGTTTTTGCATTTTCATCTCAGTTACCACTTGTTGGCTGTCCTTTTGAGAGGTAAAATAATATAGAGAAAACTATAATATTATGTATTGTTTTAAAAGAACACCCTTTAAAGTCGTGTTTTAAAATTAAATACCTAAGTTAAATTATTGACAGTAATGTAAATATATACATGCCTATTCATATATATATATATATATATATTTTTTTTTTTTTTTTTTTTTTTTTTTTTTTCCCAGAGAGTTTCAAGTAAAAGTACACACTTTATTAGCTGCCTTTAGAGTCTGTGAAAATAGCTGGCGAACAACACTGCTCCAAGAGCATTCAAGATTGTTTAGGTCCTTATGAAAAGTGGAGTTACACTCAAAGTGCATGCTAAGTTGTTGTCTTGCAACAACAACAGGCTAGTGCATTAGGAAATAGAACCTTTTATCCAGGGAAGATTGTATTTGAAAGCTAAGGCTGTTGTTTTCTGTGCTTAAAA
Organism: Hirundo rustica; assembly: GCF_015227805.2. NCBI lineage: Eukaryota > Metazoa > Chordata > Aves > Passeriformes > Hirundinidae > Hirundo > Hirundo rustica. The sequence goes on along the minus strand of NC_053455.1, from coordinate 11,482,741 downwards.
TTTTGCAGTACCTCATTATATCATCTAAATTTCATGTTATGCCGTGGGAAGTAAAATATAAATGCCCTTAAATCCCTTTTCATATTCTTAGAAAGTGTGTATATGTGTGTGAGGTATCAGATACCTTCCAGTCAGCACTTCTCTGCAGCTGCTGCAGTACCTTGCTAAAATGTGCACTTGCTTGTTTATTTAGTTTTAATTATTTTAAATAATCAGTAATCATTTGGGTGGGAAGTGGCTCCAGCAGGGCAATGGCAAGGAAAATGAGATGTGTGACTTTGGGTCCAGACATCATACAGCTCTGTGTTCTGGTACAGTTATGTAAGGGTTAAATGTAGCCCAGCCAAAAGATGAAATTTTAACAGATTTTTTTGTAAATTGCTGACCCCTGTTTTAATGAAACATTTGTTCATAAACACATAATGATATGGGCAGGGAGCAGGGAGAACTCCCGTTTCCTGATTGCTTTATCAGAATTCTGCTCATGGAGAAGCCAAGACTGTGGAAGTATAGCTAGACTATGTAGAAGTTCTTGTACCATACTAATATTTTATTTCTAATACTACTTATTTATAGAATGGAGCAATTCAAACACATTTTGCAAGCAGGAGCTAGAAAGAGAGAAATAAACTGAAATTGCTTGCAGTAGTTGAACAACCTGAACTCCATTTTAATAAAGGGGGGAATAGATAAGAATTTGTAAAATGCAGGATGAAGTACTGTTAAAGCTATATTTTATTTGAAGTATTGTATACCATTTAATAAGTCTTTCTCATTACATTAATAAAGACCTGTTTGGTGTTTTTAAACAGATATTCACCCATGTTCAGCAAAGCCCTGCACCAATAATTCAACATGTATAGAGACTGGTGATGGAGGATATATTTGTCTGTGTGCCCAGGGATTTACAGGAAGAAACTGCCATCTCAAGAAAGGACCCTGCATTATTAATGGGTAAATATTGATTTCTGACATGCATTTAAAATCTACGCTTCTATTATTCAGAATTCTTTGCTAAGTGGAAGCATCTCTGTTAAAATACACGATGCTTCTGATAGTTGTTATTATTATCAAAATTTACAAATCTGATCTACTAGTACTGTAAAGACTTAACAGATTATCAGGGTGGCTTTCTGTGCACAATTTGAGTACTAAAAGTGCTAATTTGCACATTTTATTGTGGTGAATTTATGCCTTCTCATGATTTTTGCAAACAGACCTGAAGCGATTCCTATCCTGTGTTCTCACCTCTAGTGAGGGATAATTTATACACAGCCTAATGAGAACAGCAGTTAGCACACAACCTGTCTCTGTGAAAACACCTACCTCACCAGTCTGTCCTTTTTCCTTAACCAACATATAATAATATGCCCATAGTTAACTGAAGGAGACAATCTCACTTCCATCAGAACAGAGAGACCATTGCACTCTGTACTTGAAAAGAAATGGGACATTAAGAACAGCAGCGCCAGCAGGTTGAAGGAGGTGATCCTTCCCCTCTGCTCACTCTTGGTGAGACACATTGGGAGCGCTGGGTCCCGTTCTGGGCTGCTCAATATAAAAAGGACATGGCCATACGGGGGTAAGTCCAGTGAAGGGCCATGGATATGATTAAAGAAAGGGAACATCTCTCCTATAAAGAGATACTGAGAGCTGGGTCATTTAGCCTGGAGAAGAGCAGGCTCAGAGGAACTTGTCCATGTGTATGAGTACCTGATGGGGGAAGCAAAGACAACAGAGCCAGACTTTCTCATAGAGGTGCCCAGTGAAAGGTCAAGAGGCAATGGGCACAGGCTAAAGAACTTCAGTAAAGTCACTGATAGAACTGCTTGAAAAAAGGAACACCTTTCAGTGTTAGATAAAAATGTAAATTGGAGTTTCTGTTCAAATCTAGAAGCATCTGCTGTCTTCTAGCTCATGAAAATTCTGATTCCATATCCCACATACAGAATGCCTTTATGGTGGATGCAAACTTGGTAAAACTATCACCCAAAAATCACAGTTTTCTTTTAGGAGATTACCTTCTTGCTCTCTAGCTCTATATGGATACCCCCTGGTTCTCTTTTTGCTCAGCGATAGATAATTATGAGTATTTAGGTCTACCTTATGACTGAATCTTCCTGAAGACTTGTGCACTCTGGTTTCAGGAACATTAACACCTCTCACTCTCTCTGGCAAGAACTGCCATTCTTTCACCACTTCATGTCAGCAGAATTTTTTCATCATCACCTTTTCTTGGGGGATACTCTCACAGTTTTGTCTGGGTTTACTTTCAGCCTCTAAGATAGCTACTCTGATTTACCTATTTGTCTTCATTGACAATGAGAAAATTTAAGTTCCTTGAAAGAGCCGTGACTCACATCCAAGCTACTTGCCTAATATGGGGGATGTGAATAGGTTTTTCTGCTTTTCATCTGTAGACCAAATTTTTCATTAATTCAGTGTGGATGTGTATACTAACTATCCTAAAAAACATGTGATTTCCAAAAATACAACATCAGAAAAAAACCCACCACAGATTAGTTCATGTACTTCCTTAAACACCTTAAGGTTTTAAATTGCTGAAACTACTTTTTTTTTGTGTTTTTGGACCAAATGCTGGTGAACTAGCCCGGAAATCATGAACAATTTTTCTTAAGAATGCAACATATTTGAAACCGTGATTCTTTTTCTCTAGAAAGCTGTCTTTTTCAGGAAAATTAGCAGCGGGCTCTGCAAGTCTGCATTTAGTTCAAAAAGACAACTGTTGTCAGCATAAGCACTCCATGTCTGCTAATAATTCACAGTCCACCAGAGAGTGCATCCCACGCCATAGAAGGAGACCTCTTCAGATGGTGTCATTTCCTTCACATCTCACTTCCTCTCAATTCCCCTCTACCTCAGCGGTAATGTTAAAAATGTTGATATTACCGAGCATTACTGCTGGTTTCCTAGTTAATATTCACAGATGGAACCAGGACAATTCACAAATCAAAGTGTTTATTCTCATCTGTTTACATATATCTGCATTAGTGACTTCCATGTGATGTTTTGAGGTTTTTGCTTTGAAGCTGAGCAGTGAGTGGTGCTTTCTAAAAGAAGCCAGACTACCTGGGAAGCAAAGAAGAATGGTGTGGAATGCTTTCCACAACTGAGCCTTCATGTACTACACCTTGCTGTGTTAAATGACAAAAACGCAAAGTAGCAGAATTTATTCAAAGACATTAATATTAAAGCTTTACTTATTTAAACATATTTAAGTTAAACAAATGCAACTCTGCTAGTAATAAATAAAGAAAATTTTCAAAAATCTGCATTTTCCCCTTTAGCTGATTTTTATTTCAATATTTTACATTTCTGAAAATTTCAGAAAAATGTTTACACTTATGTTCTTCAGCAATTTCTTCCCATTTCTCTGGAAAGTACTGAGATTCAAGCCAGCCATGAAGGTTCAAAGTTCTACAAATTTTCATCTCCAAACCAGCCTGTCCAATTTTCCATGGGACCCGTAAAGCTAAGGGAGGGTGCTAGATTCTCCAAGACAGCAATAACCACACAATACATATACAAACTCATGGTATAACTGCAATTTCCACATTTTGCTTAAAAAGGCATAGTGGCTGGTTAATATGTTGAAATTCCTTACCTTGAGTTATTACTAACAAAGTAACTAACAAAGCCCAGTTTTGCTTTCCTAATACTGCTCCCAGACTTCCACTATGTTCCTTTAGTGCTTTTTTACCCAGCCAACATCTAAAGTGAAGAACAGTACTAGAGGACAGAGCAGTTGATGTAGTAGCTGCAGAAAACAGACAGATGATTCCTCTTCCACAATGTCCAGTCTCTCCTGATGGGTAGCTGCCAAGCCTTTGAGTCCCCAGTAAAGCCAGAGTTGCTTGGAGCAATCTCTACCAAAGATAGTCCCAGAGCCATGGTGACCAGCTGAGCCTTGTTCTGACCAGTGATCAGGGGCCATTTGTAGTCAGGAGCTTATATCTCTTTCACAATCATCTCAGTCAGACACCAACAGATCTTTTAAATCCCTGTATCCCACCATGGAATTCCATAACAGCCTGTTGCTACTGAGTTCTCTGTATGTGAAATGTCTGCATCCGAAGCTGTGATGTTCATTACCCCTGGGACATTGCCCTGGAAGTGGGGGGCTTTAAATAACAGCTTTGACTTATCAACTATCAGCTAGTACTCTGCTATATGTCTTCAGAAAAGTTTTGCTGTCAAAGAGGCTTGTCCTAAACTTTGCCAAATATTTTTCATTTTTTACAAAGTGAGTTTTGGATTAACTGCCATGAAAGTTGGGTTTGAGGTTTATTCGTAAACCTGGGACCCAGGGACCCTTGTCAGCCAGCAGGAACAGCCAAAGGACCAAGTGCACTTTTCATAGATCCCCTGAATTGACTCATTTTTTCCAGTCAGTGGGTGGCCACATCTTTTTGGCATTACACTCAGGTACCGTAGCATTGTAAAGATAGAAAAGATCTCCCAATTAATTTATGTCCCCTGAAACATAGTAACAGGCTACTAGTTGGGAAGTACTAAAGAGTTTGTAGAAATACTTGGTTTCCTATGGTCCTGCTCTCACATTACAGCTGCCTTTCCACAGGCTAAAATTCCCTCATTGATATTTTTTATTATAATTTTATCTATCAAAAATTTTGGCTGAATGGCAGTTTCTAGGAAAGCATCTGTTTGCTTCTAATTTTTTTGTGTCACGGAACACAGACAGGCAGAATAAAAGCAATCAGCTTTACACCTAGCTGCTCTGGCACTGTTTTGCTCTGCCAATACAATACATAGATTATTTTAGGAATAATCAGGTAGAAAGGAAGCAGCTCATGTCTTTGTTCTGTCTTGTTTGAGTAGTTGCTCAGCTAAATAGCTCCACATGTATAAAAATAGTGAGAAGCTTAATTTGAACAAATGTTTGAAATAATGTAAAATCCTTTTACAGCTCTTTGTGCTGAATTTATATATTGGTGTACTAATCCTGCCTGAAGGGTCAGCAGAAGATATTATAATCTGTATTGACAAAGCTGGTGAACAAACTCATTCTTTATTCAGCTTCACTGACTTTAGTGGATTTGCATTTGGAATTTGCTCTTCTAAAGAAAACCAGCTCTTTTTTTATTATATGAAATATTTCCTAATAGTTTCTTCCTTTGGACTTCAATTCTGTGTCTGTGTTTTTATCTGTCCCAGTTCTCCCTGCCAGAATGGAGGAACATGCATTGATGACAATGGTTTTGCACCCCACGCTTCCTGTCTCTGCCCTTCTGGTTTTGCTGGCAACTTCTGTGAAATAGATAGAGACGACTGTGAATCCAACCCGTGTGAGAATGGAGGGACATGTGCAGATGTTGGTGTGGGTTTCAGCTGCTCTTGTCCCCATGGCTATACAGGGAAGCTCTGCAGCAGCCATGTCACATTCTGTGCAAGTGGCCCATGTGAGAATGGAGGGACTTGCAGTGAGCAGCCCCAGGGAGGGTTCGAGTGCATCTGTAAACCAGAATTTGTTGGCATGACCTGCAAACATCCCAGCAAAAACACAAGTCTCTCTGGAATGAATACGGAGACAAAGCGTACACAGAACTACAAGCCACTCTCAAAAGCTCACCACAGACCTGTGCATCAACAACAAGAAATCCTGAAAATAACAGTGAAAGAAACAATTCAAAATGCAGATCCCTTACTCAGTAGAAGCCAGGTGATATGTTTTGTTGTGCTGGGCTTGCTTACGTGTCTTGTTGTCTTGGGTACAACTGGGATTGTTTTTTTCTCAAAATGTGAAATGTGGCTTGCTAATGCCAAATACAGTCATCTCCTGCGCAAGAAAAAGAACTTTTTTCTGAAGTCTAACAATGGGGAAAACCTCTCAGTTAATATTATCTTCCCAGAGAAGATCAAATTGACTAATTACACTAAGAACTACACTGCCATCTAGGCTCTTGAAAGCCAATCAGCGTCTTGCAACTTTTCACAGCAATATGTAAAATTTATTGCCTGTGTTTGGCCTCAGTATTTGTGGGTGTATTTGCTGTAAATTGTGCTGAGTGATAATGAAGAAATGTAATGCATCTGTCTTGCTAAGGATTTTTTCATTCCCCAAAATAAAAGGTAAAAAAAAAAAAAAAGGAAAAAAAAAAAAAAGGATTAAAAAGCAAGGAATGTTATTTTGATTTCTCTTTAAGGCAGCTATTTTTTGTAAAATAAAAAATAACTTATCACTGGAACTGTATTGCAGCATTCTCATCTGGTGCATAGTTCATTTGGAAAGTACAGTACTTGCAAATTACTCAGTAATTTTTTTTTTTTTTTTTTTTTTTTAATAAACAGCAGTTAAGGGCTATACTGGTTTATTTATTCATTTCCAAACCTTATCCTACAGCAAAGTCTGCAACAAGTGTCCATGCTGAACTCAATTGCTATAAAGGCTTTAGAGACTGCAACCAGCAGGAGCAAATTCACACTATCTCACCTATTCAGTCAGTGTTGCTATTTTTACATGCTTATAAGAGAGATTCTATAGAATCTTAGAGGTCTTTGGGATATTAATTTCAGGTTAAAGGTCTCTTGCTTGAAATGCTGCATCTATAGATTGTTCTATTTATCTATTTTAAAATGTTAAAAAGGTGTTCAATGTCTTTCTTTTTAGAGACCTAGTAGAGATTTAAAGGATCAGATTCTGACTTTTCTATAAATACTCTTAAAAGTTCTCTGCTGAGAGAAGTATCCTTCATGATTGTGTCATGGGGAGAAAGGAAAATATGTCACGTGTCACCTGAAATAGGACAGCTCTTTTTAATTCTTCACTTCTGCTTTTTCTGTCACATTTCAAGGAGAGGACAAGGTTTTCAAGAATCAAAAGCAGCAGTGGCAAACAGGCAAAGGGTTGTAAAAGCCATAAAATTGTCATGGGCCTGAAGGCATTAAGAAGTCTTAACCTCCCTGAGGAGCCTCCCCTGAGGCTCTCACCCACCTCCTGCCCACAGGACCATTTTGGATCACCCAGTACTGCTGGTTCTGGCCTGAGCTGTAACCATGCTGGGCTTCACCTCTGCCTGCAACTGGCCCTTGGACTACCTATTGTAGGTAGCCCATCTGCTGAAAGGGCTCCTTGGACCTGTGCTCCAGCCCTGTCTCTGGCTCTATCATGGACAGCCCCTAGAGCTGGTTCATCACTTGCTGTGTCTGGAGCTTCCAATGGGCCCCATTTACCAACACCAGCTCCAGCAATGTGTTCATCTTCTGCGAGCCTGTGCTGCTGGTGAGGCCGTGGCTCTGTCCCACCCCGGGGCACGACTCTCTCGGCTCTCCCAGCTTCTCCTGAATGGCCAGCCTGCCACCCGCTGCTCCCCGTAACAAAAACAATCAACAGGAAAAAACCACCAAAACAACAAAACCAATCACTTCCAACTGCAGTGCCTAAAGGTGTCTTTAGCTGCAGTTATGTAACAATTTATTTCCCCAGCCACCCTGGAGAGGAATGATGAGCAGCTTCTCAGCTCTCTCATAGATATGCTATTCCCAAATTCATTAACAGCTGCTCAATTTAAAAAAAAAGCCTTGAAGAACATACGTGTCATTACAGTAGGATTTTTTTTTTTTTTTTGTTAACATCTCTCTGAATTGCTATGAATATATAGCAAATTTGTTGTATTGCTGATTATATTTGCACATAGCATTACAATGTAGTGCTAAGAGGAAAAAGTGGTATTCAGATTCTACTGTGGAAAGTGTTGAATTCTAGATAACAGGGTAAAAAATTTATATGAAGAAGATGCTGCTTCTCAAAGCTCTTGTTGGAAAGACAAACATTTATCAAACTTAGCAACTTTTCAGTCAGCTGTGGTGAATTTTGAAGAAGACTTGGAAACCCAGACAAATGTAAAACAGGTAAACAGAGTTGAATTTCAAGCCATGAAATAATGGGTCTCAGGAGTTTACACACTTACTTTAAACCAATGTATTTTAAACATATAATTCAGTATTATGCATTTTAACATTATTAGAAATATGTTCAGGTCAGTTTGGAGATAACCAGAAGTATGCATAACTCCATTGGGTACCTTGCATCTTCAATTCAAAGCCAGTTACAACTTTAAATATCTGCTAGGAATCAGTGGTTAAATTCCTGAGCCACCTGTACACCTTCCCCTCACCTTCGAGCAGAAGCTCCCTTATCCCTTACAGCTTGGTCTGCTCCAGGACAGAACAAGGCTTTAAATAACAAAGCTTTGTATTTTAAGCATACAAAACTTATGAAGTCATAATTCATATTTATAAACTGTCACCTTTTTTTTTGGTCATGATGATCCAGTGGGCAGTGATGGAGGACCACCACAGTGCATTTCTTCAAACAAACAAACAAACACAGAAACAAATAGAAAACCCAATAAAAAAGGATGTTCCACAAACATCTGTTTTTAGAGACAGGTCATGGATGGTTTTCCAGTTTAGTTTGTTTGTTTTGAGCTTGTTTGGGTGGGTTTTGGTTTTCAGTTTTTTTGAGGGGGGAATGTTGGTTTGGTTTTTTTCCAGAGAGGGGGGAAAAAGCCATGGTGGGGGAGAGGTCTGTCTGCTGTGAAAAGTAGAATGTTTGAAGGGACAATCACTGAATTCTGGAGAAGGATATCTGAATGGTGAGTGATGAAAAAACATGGTTTTTATTGTTTTGGATGTTTTGGGTTTTTTTTTTTTCCTGTCATTCTTGATATTGGTCCCTAAACCAACAAAGTATGCATTGCTCCGGATCAATGAGGGTAAGGTCCATAAGTGCTAAACCATCTGCTGATGATATATCCATAGCAGCCCAGCTGGTTTGCACTTCTAGGTTGAGAGCCTGAGGTTCTGTTTTCAAAGAAATATTTAGATCCAGGTGGACCACAGTATTGCTATTTAAAACAGACCTTCAGCGTTTGAGAGTGAAGCAGTGTTAAGGACCTGGCTACAGGAGTATGTACAAACCATCCCTGAAAACAACAGGGCAGTTTGCGCTGGCTGAGTACAATACTTTCCACAGCTATGTCATTCCCTCTCCAAGTTCTCAAATTTGACTTGGCGAATTTATTTACTATCACAGCCTTAAGGGCAAAACAATTTGCTACAGATATGGAACACTTTTTGTTTTTATAATACAGGACCTTCCTGGCAGAACTACATGCATATGCATCCAGAGAACATGAAATCATTGCACATGTACTATACATACATTGTAAATTTTCCAAAACACATCTCATTTACTATGCATTTCTTGTGAATGAGGCATGGACAAGTCTTGTGTTCCTGGAAGTCACACAGCCTAGGAAAATATCCAGTTATGCCTAACTTAGGTGAAAGAAGTGTCTTGAGAGAAGGCTTTTGTAGTTCAACCCCTATCAGAGTTGGCACTTGAGGTCCACAAAGAAAGGGCAGCATTGTTGCGTCTCTGTGGCCATTAAGTGAGAGAAACCCAGAAAATGTACTGGGATTTTGCCCTTTTTACCATCAAGGAATATTTTGAAGTTTCTCTAAATTTTGTTGAAGGATGTGTAGCTACATTTTAAAATTATGATGGTGAAGGTTGTTTTAAAACTTTGCAAGAGGAGGAATAAGACTTCATGTAAAGAGGAATGTTTCAGTTTCAAATATAAATTGAACTGTTGATCTGGGATTTGAAGAACCATTGAAATAATTAATTATTCGTTATTAGCTCTAAAACTCAAAATCATATTTTTTTCCTGCATTTGAGTCCCCTGTAGATCCTTGAGATGGAGAAGCTGTGCTGAAGCTCATATCTGAGGTCTCAGACAAGTCCATGCATACACAATGGAGAATGTGATCCTTGTCTCTAGCAATCGAGACAAATTCTACAGGCACAGAGCAGCCTTCTTAGGTTTTCATGGTCTCTCAAAGTCAAGTTTGAGCAACTTCAAAAATGCTAAAATGTGAAAGTGATATAATATAGAAGAGGAAATAAGCTAGGCTTAGTGAGAAGTTTTTATTAGACCAAAAATGTTTTAATAGCATGAAGCTTGGAGCAAAAATACTGTTTTATTCTTTGTCTCTCCATCCACTTTCCCCTTTCGAAACGATGTCCTTGCTGTTCGTTGCAGCCTTCTGCCGCGTCTATCCTCTTGATGGCAGCATTTGAACACAGAACCCTTTGAATCCCTTTGCTTCCACGCCGGAAAGTTTGCGACCCATTCCCGGCGATGGGTTATGGGAAAATGGCAAAAAGAGAGAACGAGAACATGCCAGCAGTCCTCTGCCTGTAGGTAGCCACTGCTCCTGACATGGTGAGCTGCAGCGAAACATCTGCAGCAACAGAGAAAGACAGCAGTGTTTCCCCAAAGAGATTCTCCTTTGGAATTAAACTGAAAGTAGAATTCAGCCATTCTTCTCCCTTGTACACAGCTTTTGGTGGCCCAAACGCAGATACCGTGCACTTTTAAAGTGTTCAAAGTCAGTGTCGGCAGGTGCTGGATAGGGCTTTGAGCAACCTATTTGTGTCCCTGACCACAGTACAGGAGGTAGAACTAGCTGATCTTGAAAGTCCTCTTCAATCCAAACCATTCTAGGATTCTGTGATTTATAGAGAACACTGCATTAATGAAAGTGCTTTAAATTAACAGTCACTGAGAGGAAATTAAGAATAATGAAAGGATAACCAGGACATTATTTTATATAAATTCAGCTAAATGAAAAGATTTTGGTTTACTGGCGTGATTCTAGACTCTCTCATTTTGCTTGACTATAGTTTTTAACCCAAAAGGGCATGCACAGCAACTTTGTCAATAATCTAATATCCATTCTTATGCTTCTCACACTGTATAGTGAGATTTTTATTTGCCTGTCTCCACCTTATTGACTTTCTAAGGTGTTCAAATTGGAAAAGGTGAAAATACGTGCTTTAATTTTTAAAAATCTTTTTGTACTAAATTCAAGGACAAAACTTCACTCAGATTTCCAGAGTAGATGCAGGCACATCACAACTTGCTGGGAGCTGTACATCTACAACATTTTCAGCAAGAAATAGTTAATATTTCAAAAGGCTAAATAAACTTGGAGTTACTCCATTCTACTTCCCAGTGTTTAAGTTACTGGAAGTATTACAAGAGTCCTGCATTTTGTCATGGGCAAATGTAAGCTTTGAAGGGATTCAAGCCTCTACTCTTACCTGTGCCTGTTTTTCTTCCTAACTAATGGAACTTGGAGGACTAGGGAGATCTGACTGATCTGGTGGCTGGGAGCCTGGATTGCTGGGAGATATGAAAGGCAGCCTGTTTTCAGGGAGTGTTGGAGTAGTCCCTGTAGTTTTGAGCTCAAGAAAGGGTTAGTGATGCCTCCTTGCTGAGTGAGAACAAAGATTGCCTGGAAGCCAGAGATGAAAGCATAAGAATCACGTGTGGGCTTACTGTTGGGAAAGAGCCGTAAGAGGACTGAGTCTGATGTGGAGCCCTGTCTGAGGCAGTTTTTCTTTAGACAACTGCAGGGTTCTTATATTCTAAGAGATTAGCTCAGCAGGGGAGATCTTAGTTTGTGCTTTATAGAGCACGTGTGAGGTTGAGGGAGCTAGGAGAGAGAAGCTGCAGCTTTATCAGGTTTGCTCCGCACAGCTGCCTGCAGGCCCAGTCCTGTTCTCCCCTTCAGAAAGCTGGAAATGTCCAATAGGTTCAATGAAACTGCTGCTGTTACCTTGGGGTGTCGTCTTCCTTTTGAATATCAGTCCTTTTGATATTTTGCTCATTACTGCAAATGAGCAGTATGGATTCTGCACTGATCTTGGCTGGAGATTTTCATTTTTCTATCCTACGGTTATGATCTTCATTAAAAAAATATAGTACTGATGATTGGAAAAGGGCAAAAAAAAAAATTCAGGCAGTCCCCCAGCCTCAAGACTTTTCTCTCCAGAGAAAAGGTTAGAGATTGTTAGCCCTATTGGCCAAGTTACAAAATTGTGACCTGCAAATAGCTTTCCAGTAACTCCCTCCAGTTCCTAAGTAGGTAGATCCAGGGTGATCATGTCCATTGATATCATTTCCAGAAGCATGAATTTAGGGAAAAGGGAGTTTCTTTAACACTATGCACACTAGTGTCTCTATTCCATCTGTCTTTGAGAGCAGCTACAAGGGCATGGATAAAAGCAAACAAATAGAGCGGTGGTAGAGCATTTAGCATGGAAGGTCATGCCCAAATCAATGCAGCCATAATCCACTAACAACTTTAGCAAAGGGCTTCATGTTCTACTTAGCAGAGGCATACAAAAAAGGAGAAGAAAATGGAGAAATAGCCTAGTTTAAAGAGACAATGGAATGGTGAGTCCAAGCATTTGCTTTGAGGATGTGAAGTAAAACAGTGGGATGGTCTCCACAGAATCCCAAGACAGAAGAGGAATGAAGGCCACCCAGTTAACCTGGAAACAATGAAAGTCCTCAAAGTCCTTGTCATTCTAGCAGGCGGGACTAGCTTCAGGCAGGGGAGGAAATCTAAGTAGGTGGCATAGCTAGAAGAAGCAGGGAATTTAGGCTTTGTTCTTTTCTTCTGTTCCCCCTGAGATGTGCTGTTTAGATTTGCCATACTCTACCCAATTGCTTACAGGCAGCAGGGCATGTGTGACCACTACAAGATGATGAGGAATTGGACATCTCGGTATGGAGGAGTGTCTACCATCCATTGCACAGTTTAAAGAGAGGCAAGAAGTGAGGAGGCTGAAAGAGAATTGATGATATTCAGCAAACATGATATTCAGCCTGCCTGAAGTCCTTGCTCATGAAAAGGGCAAGTTGGAAGAAAATACATTTGCAGTTTAATTCAATGATATTCAGCAAAGACTGTCCTAAATAGTTAAAGAGTTGTCTGTTTGTATCCTGATGGTGCCTATAGCTAGGCAAAAATAGTGTTGTTCCTTTGGGTAGGACCATGACGTAAGTCCTTCAGAAAAGCAATTGTAGCTGAAAAGGATTCTTTGCTGTTCTTTCTTCTCTCCAGTCTTTGGAAGAACTTGATGTAGCGGAGACAAAATGTTATTGAAGCCTGTGGCACAAATGTTGGAGCATTAAACTATCAGCTTAAATATGTCTTCAGTTGTATTCACATAATAAACGCTTACATATGTTCTGTCTCTTGTGGGCAGTGCTGAGTTTGCAAATGAGTGACTTTCCACTGAAAAGTTCCAGCTAAGGCTGCCCACAAGTTTCTGCTTAATCAATATTCATGTTTTTTTCAGCAGAAATACATTTGCCCTAAAGTTCCAGTGAACCCAACTGATTGTATATTAAAAAAAAAAAAAAAAAAGAACCACTTTGAACATGGACAGTGTGTGCTTGAATGTTTGCAAGGTGTTTTAGCAGGCCACGGCTGTGGCAGTGAGCAAAGCTGTGACTAGATGGTGCACTTGCCATACCATACATAAAAACTATGAATAGAGCAGTGATAGCCGCTTCTTGCACAGGTATTTGTGAAAGCTCTGGTAGTGATTACTGTGTGCATATCTGTCTTTGTCTTGGGGAGGATAATTACAGCTATGGGAAAAGAGGGAACTCTGGGTCTTGAGAACATATTTTAAGTTTATATTAATATATATTCAGTATAATAAGTGCAAACCCCCTGCAAAAATAAAGAAACAACATAATGACTAAGAATGCATTCACAACACACCATAGTATTTCCATCCAATCATCCAGCAAGTCTTATTCACTACTATTTATGTTGTCTTGTTGACATTTACACTGTAAATCCTGCCTGCACTGAAACTTGTCAGTTCTTTCTATGAGCCTGGGCTGGGGCTGAAATAGCAACGCCTGATGCATATCATCGACATTCAGTTTTCCCATGCTTAATCTTTGGCTCAGACTAGTGTTGTTTTAAGTCTCAGGAAAAAAAAAAAATCTCAGTTTCCAAGGAAGAGAAGATATTGTCTCTTCTACTTGTTATTTAAAAATAATAATCTGACATATGCTTCATGTTGAGGCATAACAGCACTATTCTGAGGGCTGCTCATACAAACTTGAGGTCCTTTTGACATGAATTTTACTGGGTTGTCATGAATTTCTAGTTATTAATGCAACAGTTAAAACAACAAGCATGAGGGGAGAAAACAGATTGATCGGAAGCAGCTATTTCATGTAAATTTCAAGCTTTTGAAAAGTAGAAGTGAACCTCCTTCAGGTCAGAGATCAACCTTTGCAACATCTCAGAGTTCTGGCTGAAGTACATTCCCTCACAGATAACAACATTTTGTGCCTCAATTACCCTGGTTGCAGGCTGCATGAAGCTGCTCAACCTGGATGAAATAAAAAAGTAACTGGAGTTGTTTTGTCTTCCACTTTCAGTGAACTCAGAATGCCTTGTGTTTGTTGTGAGCTGCCAGTTGCGCAGGATTACGGGATGCAGCTGGCTGTAGCGTCCTGTTATCCTGCAGGAGCATGTGGTTCCCTGAGCCTGAGGTGTGATGGACCTCAGATCCTTACTCTGAATTAGTTCCAGTGTCAGAAATGGCGATTGTTAGAGTGAAAAGCTTCATAATGTTAATTCAAAGCCTGCCTGAGATCCTTGCTTCTGAAAAGTGCAAGTGGTAAGAAAATACATTTCCAGTTTGCTTCAATTTTTGCATATGTGTGCATGTGTCTGAATAAAGATTTCAAGATAAAGCTCCTATTCTGAAACTGGAACTGAAACTGGAGCCACAGAGGTCCTTAAGGTTGTGTTCTAATTTTACTGGCTGCATTCTTCTCAAAGTTCAGTGAGGATGTCTTATGGTTGCTGGGATAGGAAAGTTTAATCCTTCCATAAAGTACATCACCCATATGGCAAACTTGTTTTGCCTTGGCACATCACTGCTGGTGCAGGTCAAAAGGTTCAGCTGGAGCAAGGTTCCAGCAATTCTTTCATTCTGTCCAAATGGTCAAGGATTTTTCAACAGGTGCAATCTGCAGAATCAATCTGCACTTGTGAGATAGCATTTTGACATGAGGGAACACAAAGGGAGCTGCAGAATTACACTCTTGTACATGTTAAAAAGTGGAAAAGAAAGAAAGAAAGAAAGAAAGAAAGAAAGAAAGAAAGAAAGAAAGAAAGAAAGAAAGAAAGAAAGAAAGAAAGAAAGAAAGAAAGAAAGAAAGAAAGAAAGAAAAAGAAAGAAAGAAAGAAGAAAGAAAGAAAGAAAGAAAGAAAGAAAGAAAGTAAAAAAGAAACAGACCAAGACCCTCCCCCTCATCCCTCACTCACACCCGTCGCAATCACTATACCGAACCTCCATCCTACAGCCCTCACGCCAAATAAAGAAGAACCTCCCCCTCCCCTCCCTCAAATAAACGATACAATTCATTCCTTCCTTCCTGTCTACTTCCCTAATCTGCCTTATCCTTTCCTTCCTGCCGTCCTCCTTAATCCGCCTTAATTCCTGCCTTACCTCCTTCCTTCCTCAAATCCTTCAGAAATCCTGTCATTCTCTTCCTCCAACTCCCGCCTACCTCCTCCCTCCCTCCTCCTCCCTCCCGCCCTCCCCCTCACCCCAATCCCCCCCCGCAACCTCTCTCCCCCTCCCGAACTACCTCCCCCAGCCCTCACCCCGAAAGAAGAGAAAAAAAGAAGAACTGACTTTTCTTTGATGCAGCACTATGAGAGGTTTCTCCTGCTGTGTCTCTTTGGGGCCAGAAGAAACTGGTGAGGGATACTTCATCAGGAGTTGTAGTGAAAGGACAAGGAGTAATGAGTTCAAACTGAAAGAGCGGAAATTTAGTTTAGATTTAAAGAAGAAATTCTTCTCTATGAGGCACTGGAGCATGCTGCCCAGAGAAGTTGTGGAAATCCCCACCCCTGGGAGTGTTCAAGGCCAGGCTGGATGGGACATGGATCAACCTGGTGTTTGCTTTCATGGGAGGTGTCCATGCCCATGGCAAACCATTCTATGGATCCTTCCAGAACAACTAGGTTGCTTGATTGGACAGTGATGGAAGAGGGCTGAAGGTTTGTCACCAAAGTCACAACAAAGGCTGGACTGTAGGACAGGTTAGGTTTTGATCTCTTTCTTCCTATGAAAAACGCAGATATGATATTGTTTTCAGTTGTCGCAATTAGAAACACATATAGCCTAGGCAAAGATTGGCATGTAAAACACATTTTAGTGCTCACTGGTTTTTACTCTCATTCTGGATTGTGGTCTGAGCTCCTCCTTTCGTTAATACCACTGAAATATCTTTAGAAAAAAAAATTAACAAATTTCATTCCATACCTTTGGAAGTTCTGAGAGGTAATTGTTTTTCTTTTCCTCAAAATTAAAGAAATTAGGCCTCTCCAAGGCCCTGATTTCTGGCTCTAATTTCTGCCATCAGGTCCCAGGCTTCTAGGTCCTTAGCCTTGGGACACATCTTTTCCGTGGGCTTGGTTAGTTCAATGAATGATACAGCAACTTGTAAGGCAACTATTCGCTGTCTTCTGTGGAACAATGTCACTCTTGTTCTCCCTGTCTAGTATCTTAAGATTGGTCTTCTCCTAAGTGCTTCCTGAACTATTGAAAGACATTTGTTCCTGAGCAAAGATTTTAAATTTCAGAAGTTTAATTCCTGTTTTTCTCTTTTGTGTACTATTTTTCTGTCTGCAGTCAGATAGTAAAGCACACGGCACAACAACCTGTGGTATTGCTTGCAGCTGAGTAAACCCTCTTTAAGCTTACTAAACCAAATGAAATGGTGCTATGTTTTCCACCAGAGACACAGACTCTGTTAGCATAAAATAGTCAAAGGGTAGTTGATGATATGTATTTACCAGTGGAGGAGTGAGTTTGAGCTGGTAAAGCATATGTGCTGAGGAGGCTGAAGAAACAGAAGGTTTCACAGGGGCAGGGAGGTGACTTTAACTGTAATGTTATGACAGCATGTGTTCATTACTTTTCTGGGCATGGCCCTTTGTTCTAGTGCCTTGCTGGATGTGTTAAATCCTACGTAGCATTGAAGCCCTGGAGATGTAAAGAAAAATAAAATAAAATAAAATAAAATAAAATAAAATAAAATAAAATAAAATAAAATAAAATAAAAATAAAATAAAATACCCTATGTAGTGCAGGCTGAGTGTTAATGTTGCATGTTCAGGAGAGCATGAACCGGGAGAGCAGGGTAGCTATGTCAGCTCAGTACTGCCCCTGTGGCTGTGAACTCATTCCCTAGCCGGGTTTTTAGGTCAGGACAGCAGTGCTTTGATGGAGCTGTGCTATTTCTGCTGCCACAGCCTGTGCAGTCAACACCGGTGCTGCTCCACTCCTCCAGGTACTGCAGGTTACCCAGATTGGCTGACTGAGGGCTCCAGAGTCAGTAGGTTTCCTTGAAAACCATCTTAAAACTACCCTACTGAACCTAAGGGACAGCCAGCAAAAGGTTAGTGAAATCACTCAGTTCTTTCCCATGTTCACATTCAGTTATCCTTTTCTCTTTTCCCACAACTTATCATTTAAAGTAAACTAAGCCAGTAGTAGTTAAATCTGAAAAAACTGTGAAGTTTCTGTTCACAGGTACTGGTATCATGAAAAATGCAAAGTAAGACATGTCTGTTTTGACTGCCAGTAGACTGCCTCTACCTACGTGATAAGACTTAAATTGTGGAAGCTGGGAGGAAAGTGTATTTCTCAGTGTGTGGAAGCAGCAAATGTTGATGGAGCAGAACACTCCTGAAGGAAAAGTACACTCAATTGCTTAACAAGTCTGTAGAAGGTCACTGAAGGAACAAAAGAGGAGATGAGCTCAGGTACAGCATATGTATGAAAACATGTCATGGTAAGTGACCCAATAGTAAATAGATGAAAATATAGTAGAAATACCTCTGCATGTCTGGATATGCACATGAACACTACACAGTGAGAACTCAGTTCTGTACCTGTCTTTTGTCCACTCAATATCAGTTCCTTATATAGGATCAAACCCAGATAGGGTTTTCGTTCTTCTAGAATAAGTCTATAAAATTACACAAAGATATATATATATATTTATTTATTTATTTATATTTACTAATAGGTAAAGTTTTAAAAATGCTAACAAGAAAGGAAGGTCTGTAATGATACTGCATTCATTGAGATGAGAGGACAATATCAACTACTCTGACTGTCTTTGGACCCTGTCTTGCAAACCTTTGTGTTGATGTTATTTATAGCAAAGATTATGAGAGACATCAGTTGCATTTACCACCTGTAGGGAGAGGATGCCAGTTTGGACATCCATAAACTGAACTGAAACTTTCCTTTGAACTCAGACAGATTTTGATTCTCTTGAATTATTATGTTTTTCTTCAGCGCTAAATGTAAGATATATTACAGGAGAAAATTAAAAACACAACCTGATTTTTTTTTAGATCTCCATCCTGTTCTTGTGGACCAAAGATTTGGCTGACTATCCAAGCATCTGGAAGCTCCCTAAAAGCATCTTCAGAGGTTTTAAAGTCAGCTTTTTTACAAGATGGTTTCTAATGGGCTGTGAACCCTTCTATAAATAATAGCATCGTCCCTGTGTACATCTGCACACACAACAGTTGCACTGAATCTTCCTAGAAACAGGTGTAATTGATCCAAATTAAGTGATAGTTGTGTAATTTTTTTTCATTTGCAATAAAACTCTGATTGGCAGTGTTCCCACAGAATGATTTATTTTGCCTTCAAAAAAGATACAAATTTTCTTTTGCTATAACTTTGGGCTTGAGTGCCTGATGGTTTTTTGAGAAAGGGGCAATAGTACTGGGAATTTTATTTATAAAACATACATATGCAATGAACAAAAATAACCTGTGCTAATGACAACCACTCTTATAAGAAGAATTTGAAGTACATGTGGCTGTTTCAGCACTCCCCATCTTTCATTCTATTTAGAAGTCCCTGGCAATATGTTCGTCTCCTGGACAGAGGGAGAGGACAGACATTATTTAGCAAAGGGGCGGTTATCTGATTTCACTGACATTTAGAGAACATCAGAATCACAACAAAGCTGGGGTGAGAAATCTTTTGGCAATTACTGCAGACATACAAATTCAGTGCCTAATACTGATGACACAGAACAGATTTCCCTATTTGTGTTGTTGAAACTTCAAAACCAACTCAGAGCTGAGCCGCTTTTCATACGTGATCATACCTGGAAAACAAGCAGGACAAACTTTGTCAGAGCAAAAAGGGCATCTTGCACAAGTGCCAGAAAACAGACTTTATTTAAAAGTAATTGATTTTGTATATGAAGGGAAATTTCCTCGTTCCATCTTATTCCATCTTACTTCTAACCAGCATGTAAGGTCTTTTACTTGTGTCCTGTTCTACAAGAAAAAAAATACCGCTTACAGCAATAAAATTTTGTTGTCCTCTAGCTGGTCAGGTGAGCAGAATTACATACAGAAACCCCCAGAAAGGAGGATGCATGCAGATAACCTATATTTTCCTGTTACATTTGTGGATCTTCACTCATAGCTGGTCAAGGAAGTCTTAAGCCTTGACTCTCTCATATTTTACTTAAGATTAGTTCAGTGTGCCTTGTAAAGGGCCCAGTTTAAATACTCCTATTTGTCTCTGGAATGAAGTTAGAAATCTGTATGAAGTTAGAAATCCCATGAACTGATAGCAAGATTTAAAAACAGCATTCCATGTCTCTTCCTGTGGCCCTACCCGTTTTACAGGATCTGTAGTTCAGCATTTTTCTTTTCAGGTCTGCCCTAGGTGATATCAGGAATTCACACATCAGTAAAGGACATGTGGAGAAATAGCCACCAAGGTAAGCCCTAAGCAGTTCCAACACCCCCTAGAGAAATGCTGTGAAGACTGCAGGTGCTGGGAGAGGGGACTGAAGGGTAGTAATGTGGCATTCAGAATTCACTGAAGGGATTGAAGCTGATGGCCAAAAATTCCAGAGACAGAGTATTCCAGAGGAAGATGAAAACCTTGTTCAGTCACCCTGATTTATACAATACAAACTTTAAGGGGTACTTTCTGAAGGCTGAGCTCCTGCAAAACTGCAAGTCTTCTGTCATAAACTTATGTACTTGGTAATGTGGAGCTATTTGTGCCATCTGGCAGCTGTCAGCTTTCTCTATTCACTTCCCCCCTACTAATGCAAAACACAGAAACTGGACCTTTTACATCTTGCTGTGTGAAAAAGTTTGGTGTCTAGAGGCTTTTTGAGGCCAAACCGTTGCACTGTTCTGGTGCCTGCTATTTGGGCGTCCATTGCAAACATTAATAATAATTTATCCTGTTCGGCAACAACCATATATATTCCTTCTTCCTCTAATATTCCTTTATGGCGGTTTGTTTTCCAAGAACTTTGCATATGTTCTCTTAAACACCTGAAATTCACCTCGTACACTGCTTCAGAAGGATTTAAAAAACAGCTGGTGTTTACCTCATTGCTATCTCCATTTTTAGCTGCAGTTTGCTGACCTCCATGATTTTATCAAAGATTCTTCTTTTTTCCCTTTTTGCCAGAACACTTAGAGCTATTCTCAAATCTTTTTTAGTCAGCAATGACACTTTGCTATAAGCCACCTGTGAAATGACTAATTTCTTGTTTTCCTTTTGTGTTGTGTCCTGTGAAGAGAGGCACTGGGTCAGGCAGGACCTTCAGGTGAAAGTGGAGAGGTTGTGCCTGGAGGGGACAGGAGGAGGAGGCAAGGCTGCAGACAGGAGTAGCTGCAGCAAGCAGCCAGGAACTTGCCCTGCAAACAGACTGCTGAGAAGGCAGTGAGAGACAGCAGCCAGACCATGAGGAGAGAAAGACACAATCAGTTGGAGGGAGCACTTTAGATTTGGAGTGGAAACAGTCTGGAAAAAGGATTCTTCCCCAAAGGAGATGGCGAGCAAAGGCAATTTGGTTTATAAATGTATTTAGTCAGTTCTGCAACCAGATTTCTGTATGTCAGACTAATGGGACATTATAAACATAGGTTTTGTAGATTAAGGGCTATATTTTTCTCTTTTATTTGTTTTGTCATTATGGGGGTGCAGAGTATAGGGAAAGGAAGTTTTAACACCCTCATCATAAAGCTCTGGTAGTTGTGGACATGGTCCTGCTCTGCAGCGATTTCTCTGGTGACACTATGGCAGGCTGGATGTTAGCTGCATAGAATGTTCAAGCTCTTTCTTGAGGGTGGTGAGGCAGCGGAACAGATTGCCCAGAGGAGCTGTGAATGCTCCATCCCTGGATGTGTTCATGGCCAGGTTGGATGGGACTTTGAGTAACCTGGTCTAGTGGAAGGTGTCTGTGCCCCAGGCAAAAGGTTTGGAACAAAATGATCTTTAAGGTCCATTCCAACCCAACCAATTCTACAATTGTATTTTTTCTCTAAGTCAATAAAAAATAAAATAGTGTGAGAAGTTGTGCAGAACCACATGTTCTGAATTGACATTTCATTGCTGGGATCATCCCTACCTAGAAAAGATGCTCTGGCTTTGCTCTCTAGAGGCTGCTGTAAAGTCAAAGGCTTATGATGTTCATAATGTAAATTAAAATCACATGTATTTCACAGACTGGCCTTACAGCACCTCTCTGCCCTGAGGTGTTCAGGTACCTGGAGAGCTCAGCTCAATGCACAACTGAGCTCACCCTAATACCTGGCAGAAACAAAGGAATATCACTGTGATTCTTCTCTGCAGCTACGCATTTCAGATGAGAATAGTGAAGGGCAAACAATAGCAAATAAATCCCTGCTGCTTTTCAGCAGAAAGGTAAGATAGTGCATGAACCTTACTTTAGGGAAGTTTTGTGCCTTTAGATTGGATGTAGTATTAATGGAGCACTCCAGAGTGGTGAGATTTTCTGTTAGGATGTCACAGTGCTGTGAGCATGCATCGTAGGCAATCGGTTGCCAATCCCCAAAACAGTGCCAACTTCAGAAATGAAAGATGTTGGTGGGGGTGCTGCTAACCACACATCTTAGGTTCCAAAAAAATAACATATTACCTGGGTGAAGTCCATCTGCTGAAGCTGTAAAAATTCTGAGCTCTGAAAGGCCATAACAAACCTCACTGTGGAAACTTGATTCTCCGCTATTCAAAGAAATTTTCCCTGTTCAGCACCTTGCCAAATGTCTACAAAGTTCTGGCTTTACAAATTTCTCCTAAGTTCTTTCTTGGTTCCATTTCACTTTTATCCTACTCATCCGAGATACCAGGTCACCTCTGCCTGTAGCATATCCATTTTTTAATTGATTTTTGAATAGCTGTTCTTTGACTGCTGCTTTTTAGTTGTAAATTAGTGCCATCTGTATTTCTGGACCAAGATCAGGGTCCCATTGTGACCAACAATGTAAGCAAACAGGACAGGAGACAAATCACTGTCCCAAAATCACATCAACAAACCATAGCAGAGTGAAGGATAAGAAAGGGGGAAGATGAACCATGCTGAACCACAAGGTGGGTGAGATTTGGTTAACCGTTGTTGTGACTCAGGAAACAAGTCTGAGCTGGATAATTGGAGCTGCTCTCTTGCACCCAGAGTCTGGTGGCACAACCCCAGCCCTGTCTGCTTATGTGGTGTGGCAGGTTTGTAAGCATCCCCACGGCCGGCTGCATGCAGCATTATTTGAACCAAGATTGCGAATATGTCAGCTCTGATTCCAGGGCTCCTCTACAACACTCCTCTGTGATTGTTTCCTCAAAAGCAAAACTAAAAGAACTGAGCTCGATAGAAACTATTTTATTCCGTTTCATATGTTTGCAGCTCCTACCTCCCAAGAATCTGTTCAGCTTGCTAAAAAATGAAATTGCTACAGATGGATATTTCTTTCAATTACTGTAGAAACATGTAACAAAGCCTCTGGCATGCCAAGAACCAAGCATCAAAGCTCAAAAGCTTACATATTCTATTAAGTGGTTTAATATTGTAGAGCAGAACAGAAAAAAATACAGTATTTTGTCCCTCATGGCCTTCTTTAGGAGACCTCTGGAAACCAAAAGGTTGCATTTTTTTCTGGTCTCCCTGCTCTAATATTAAAAAACTCAATAGAATATGTAAGACTAGAGCTTTGATGCCTGGTTCTCGGCATGGTAAGTACAGTTCATACTGGTTTGATGATTTGGGGTGGTCTGTGGGAGATTATTCCCCCCTCCTGGTGAGATACCACAGGAAATACAGGACTGGTGTGCAGACTCTTCCTTGTTGTCCTGGGCATAGCTACTACTTGCACCACTATCCATAACCTCAAAAACTTTTCATTCAAAGGGAATAGTTGCAGCAAAGGTGAGTGGATGAGCTCACAGCTCCTATCTTACAACAGAGACTTTCTATTGCATAGATCCATTTAGGGCTGCAGACTGAGACACACGCAGCACCAGGAACAGGATAAAAGCTGAGCATTGCCATAGACCTGTGGTGTCCTGCAGCTCAGTAAGCACAGACCATCTTATTTGACAGCATGGGCTGACTAAGGAGCTCTTCCAGCATGTTCCCATCTACGAGCACTACACTCCTGTGCTAGCTGTGCATGTGCTAGAACTGAAACAGCAAAAAAGTCACCCCAAAACCTTATTTTCAATTATTTTTCCAGACACACATGATTCAAATTAAAACTGAGTAGGAAGTCCTGCTCCATGGGAAGTTGTTCCAGACTTCGTTGGAAAAGATGAGATGAAAAAAAATTAGATTCATTTAAACAGAAAACTGTTTTACAAATGACTTTGTTGGCTTGAAGGTCTGGTACACAGTGCTCAGATTGCCCAGGACAGATCTCCAGCCATGCATCAGCCATGTGATTCCCATGTTGCGCCACAAGTTTCAGAAGTAACCTGGATTTTTCCAAACAGAAAAAAACCCAAAAAAACACTCTTACCTGAAATGAAGAATGAGGAGAAGCCTGGAAAGTAGGGCCAAAATCCACTTCAGCAGAGATAATGATGTTGTAGTAAGGCATTTTTGATTAATACAGCAAGAAGATAAATAGAGCTGCAGCCCTTATGGGAGAATTAGCCTAGAGGAGAATGAAATTAAACACTTTACAGGAATTAAGTGTTGTGGAGTAGATTGAAGGTACCCAGAATAGGAGTGAAAAAATAGGTTAATTTGGGCAAAAGTAATATTTAATTATTTTGAAGTATTTTGAAACAGCTTCAAAAATTCCTCTTGAGGTAACTTCACTTATTCTCACGAACACATCTGTCTTACTGAAATTTCTGATTATTTTGACTGAAAATTGTTTGGCTTGTCTCTTATTTTTTCAATTTTCTCTTTTGATAATGATTTCAATAGTGTATCTTTGATCCATCTCTCCTTTTAAAGCTGGATATTTCTCTCACTCTTACTGCTTTTATATCAGTACAATTTCATGCATTTGGACACCTAACAAAGGCACAAGTTGGTCTATGGCCTGAAAATATGCCAAGATTTTCTAATTTTAGCAGCAAGAAAAAGGAACAAGTATTTCCTAAATTCTGCACTCCACCTCCACCAGCTCAACACTGGCCTAAATCACTCTCTCTTCAAATGTTTTGTAATTGCTATAATGAAATACTCTGGCTGTGTATTTGATGTGGAAACATGTTCTTAAACCCTGTTTCTAATTTTAGAATGAGTATTATGAGGTATTTCTATTCCTTGCACATTTAAAATCTGGTTTAATAGCCCTAGAAGAGACTGTTGAAGGAGATCACCAAAATACTCAGCTGAGCTTTGATAAACCTGTATTTGTCCCATTATATGAGGGGAATTCATTGTTTGAAAAGTTTCTTTCCTTCTTTCTCCCATCTGCAGTTTAGTCAGCAGCAAACCTTAGGCTGAGGTTTTATTGGTTTGAAGGAGATTTTAGCTACATTATTGAGTATATCCAACAACAAGAAACATTTAGAACTTCACACACCATCTCTAGAGCTCTTCAAAAACTTTTTGACAAATTTTTGTCCATGCCAGAAAATCTGTATTAAAACAACAAATCAGAGATCACACAATGACTGAGTTTGGAAGGACCCTCTGGAGTTCATCTGATCTGAAATTAGTAAGAACCCAAAGACTCCAAGTTATGTTGTTTTTGTATTGTTAGGAAGCTTATGCTCTTTGTTGTATTGCTAAAATGTTATGCTGTTACTTACCCCCTATTCCAAACTGTTCACGCCGACCCTGTACCCTTAAATCCCAGACTCTTGTATTCCAAAGTTATATATTCCTCCCCAAATCCTGAATTCCCCTTACATCCCAGCCAGCTAGGCCCCCATAGCTCCCTGCCTGCTTGTCACCGTCTGCTCCCCGCCTGTCCATCAAACTACTGACACCGCCTAATAGGGAAATCAAGAGACTCCCATGGTGCTTAGCTCCAAGCAGAAGTCCAATTAGCACAAGAAAGACCCTAGAACAATGAGCGAACACATAATCTCAACTTGGAAAAGACATTCTTATACAGATAGAACCTCAGGCTACCTGTGAGCAGTTTTTATCTCCTCGCCATAACCTAAAAGTGCTAAGAGAAAGAGACACCCCTAGATTACACAAGCTAAGGTGAGTTCTGTGTGGCAGGAATCCCAACTCTGCAGCGTGAGAAGGAGATTCGACTTGCACCTTCTCCTCAGCAGTGTTCAGGAGGAGCAGCGGCGGCATGTGCCACCCCCCGAGTTCCCCCTTAAAAGACCTGATTTTAATAAAGGTGTTAAAAGGGAGCTGGTCTCCTGGCCTGTGGGTTTTTTGGTTTTTTTTTCATGATCCAAACTCTCTGCTCAAGCAGCGCTCCTCTTAAAACATAACCCAAGAGATTTTTAATACCTCCAAGATGGAAGAGTCCTTAACTTCCCTGCACAACCAGCATTCAGCCATCCCACAGTAAAAAAAAGTGTTTCCTTTTTCTTGTCACTGGGCATCACTGAAAAGAGCCTAGCAGTTTCCTCTTTTTAGCATCCTTCAATCATTTATACAGATTGATAAGATCCCCCCCAAATCTCCTCTTCTTCAGGCTGAACAGTTCCTCCCATCTCTCTCAGCCTCATAACAGAGATGCTCTAAACCTTTAATCATCTTTGTGGACCTTTCTTGAGCTTTTCCCAGTGTGTCCATGTTCCTCTTGCACTGAGCAACCCAGAACTGGGCACAGCGCTCCAAGTGGGGCCACACCAATGCTGAGCGGAGGAGAAGGGTCACCTCCCTCAACCTGGCAGTGTAATGCAGCTCAGGATATTGTCAGCCTTTTCTGTGGCAAAGGCACAGTTGGTGTGCAGCAGGATGCCAGGCCATTTTCACCTTATCTGTGGGTGAGAGCTGTAGAAGTAGGGAATCTATAACCAGGAGAGGGAAGCCTTCTCTCCTCTTTCACAACCAGAGAGGTAGAAGTTGGTTCACACTTGCTGCTGGATAACTAAGTTGGATGCTGAATCCATGTGACTATCCTGCTCTCTGCAAGGGCTTTTTCTCAAGCCCACCAGCAAACTGCCATGATTACAAGGCTGCAGAAACTGGCTTACATGACACGGCAGAGTGGACACAGGGTGAGCTTCTGGGAAGACTGGGGTATCTCAGAAGATGTAGTGGCACAGTGGTGCTCACTACTTGCAAGAGGTGGTGGGCAGAAAAAGTCATAACTGTTCAGAAATTGGAAGATGAAGTCGGATGAACACACAGGAATCTATTTCCATTTTTCTTGTAAATGAAAGCAAAGTTCCTAGTGTGGCAATGGATTTTTTTTATCCCTGTAATTCTTCACAAAAAGATTAGCTACACAGTTAAAAAGACACTATAGCTGGTTTACTTGTCACAATATATGTTCATATTAAGATTCAAAGAAGGGAGTTGTGCAAAACCCATCAGTTTGGTTTTTCAGCTAGCTAACACACAACTGATAGGCATAATATACAAAGAATCTGCATTATCTATGAAGAATTATCTATGTTGTAATATAGGAACATAAAATAGTAAGCTGTAACACTGGTAGCACCTTATTTTTAGCATTAAGATTTAAGCATTATAAAGTAAATAACGTGAATTCTTTAAGACACTCAGGTTTCTGTATCTTTCAAGATAAAGTTCAGTAGTGCTAAGTATGATGACACTGTGGTAGAAGAATACTGGAAATGAGACATTAAACAGAAAAGATAGAGTACACTTCTGAGTGCATTGTATTTTAATAAATTTTCTAATTACATATTAAATTTCTAAGTACATATTTTAAAAAAGCAGAAAGTCTAGTGTGGTAAAGTGCTAGGGCTGGTTATGACTTCATGAAGTCCTACAGAGATCCATCTGCATTAGTGCATTAAAACTACTGCTGCAGAATACCTTCAGAATACTAATGAATACATAAATGCTTTAAATCATAATTTTGCAGCTTTTATGTTTGCTTTACCTGCTTTTTAGACACACTAAAACATTTTAATAAAGCTTTGCAATTCCAGATTATAGGGCTTTCATGGAGAAGCCCTCAAAGCATATCACAAATTCCATTCACAAAACCCTGTGGATAAAGATTATCCTCATTGTACAAGACCAGTGAATTAAGAAACAGGGTTTCAGTAATCTACTTAAAGTAACTGTGGAGTACAACTCTCAGTTCTTAACTTTATCCCTTGTTCTAATAATTTCCTTTTGTATCCTCATTTTTGATTCCTAAAAATATGTTTCAAATGTCAAATGATGTTAAGTCATGAAATCTATAGAAGTGGGTTTGAAAGAAGAACTCTGTGTGATGATATCTCTGTGTTCAGACCTGGCTTCCTGCAACCGCAGTTTAGGCAAAAACAGCAACACCTTCACCACTGCATCTCCCTGGGGTACCTGCTTTCCATCTGTGAGGAGAGTTTACATCAATGTGGTGAGGGACTCTCCTGAGGGAATAAGGTTTTTATTCCAACCTGAACATATCTTTAGGTTATTATATCTTTATTGTAAGTCCCTATCCCTCTTTGTTCTTTACTTGTTGTTCAGGCATAGATCTCAAACTTTTTACCTGCCAGCCACTGCCAATTTCTCCTCTCTCCACTCAGACTGTTGTTCTTAGTGTGCTTTTATTCCTTCCTAACATGTCTCCCATTCTTTTCCACATCTAAGTAGAGACAATCAATAAGATTAAAGCCCAGCAAAGTTTTACTGTCATTAGAAGGTGATTGGAGAATATCACCTTTTCTTCCCACAGCCTATCATGTCTTTAAACTGACCAGAGCACAATCATCATTCAGTAATTACCAGTGTAAAACTTTATGCATGTGGTTGAATGGAATATGAATATGCTGACCAAAACATATTCAAAAGAGATGCAGTAGCCACGCCTTGTATTTGTTATTACCCAGATCCCAGGCATAACATTGGAGCTGTGGCCACTGTATCAGTCTCCTAGAGCACTATAACTTTAAGGTGTCCTTAAATAACTTGCAAAATCAGCCTAGAAAGAATAAAGATCAGATAGAGAAAAAAAATTCTATTATGTAAGACATCAGTATTCTTTTTGTCTAGCCTTTTTGTGGTTGAGCTGAAACAAAAGAATACATATTTCCAGAGAAAGGAATTTAAAGAGCAAATTTTAATGTAGAAATCCAGCAAGACTAAATGGCACTTTTTTTTTTTTTTTTTTAATTGCTGAAAATTTGTATGTGAGTTTTGTAGCTAATAGCCCACATCCAGAAACTATCATAGGCTAAGTCTTCAAGACTGTATACTTAAATACTTATGGATTGTTAAACATAGGATGTTACTGAGTAGTCTAAATCTTTATGAAAACCTGATCCTACTTGTTGCTGTTATTAGACAAAATGCTGGTATTAGAGTCCAAGACATTACCTCTAAGGAATTGATTCTGTTACCCATGCTCCTGTGTGGTACTCTGATCTTCAAGTATTTCTTCTAAATCAGCTTGAGTCATATGGCCCTGACTTGACAAAACATAAAAGAGTTTTAAGACACCTATTTTGGTTAAGACACCATCTCCCAGGAAAGAATTTTGGTCACATGATCAGAAGAACAATTCTCTTCTGTTCAGAAGAATAGATCTGCGTTTGATCTTAAAACACTCATTCATGCCAATTACCTCTGTGCCTGACTTCTCATGTCATAACTCCCCACTCTGATAACTGGGATTCTCACAATCTGCGTCAGTCTCATAACTCTTTGGATTTTTCTTCTAGGTTTTTTTTGGACAGAAACATGTTTAGGGCTGTGGTTTGGAAAAAGTGTCTTGATGATTAAAAGTAAAGGACAATGCTTGGTTCTCTATGTACTGTAATTCATTAACTTGCTAATCTGATCTCCTTGACCTTGTACAAACATGTGCAAGGCTGTCCTAAGGAAGGATTCTGACAAGCTGAACTGTACAGCATACCAGTCATTTAAATGTTATAACAAAATTTAGATTTTTGGTGGTGGCACTATACACGGCAGAAAGATGACATTAGTATTCAGAAGAATTGAGGAAGACGTCTTTAGCAGGTGATGAAATTGTTTGGCAGAAAGCAGATAAAGAAAGGAGATATCTTTTTACAGAAAAACCTGAGAGTTGGCAAGGAGCTGAATAAAGAGACTCCCTAAGCTACACCAAACTTTTCTATTGTAATTCTTCCATCCTCTAAGATTAGCTGTTTGAAAATCCAATTAGTCCCTCAATAATCATGACTGTTATCTAATGATGAATAAACCATCTGCAGAAAATATTGCAATCACAGGCACAGCTGTTACCATATGCTGAAATTTTCTTACATGACCTTGGTTGCTACAGTACCTACCAGCTGAAATAAGACGTGGAAATATTGCCAGCTTCAATTAGACAAGCAAGCTGTTCCTTTCCCAAGGCTGTTGAAGCACTTGAGCCATTAACATGAAACACAAACCAAGGCGTTATTACAAATTTTGATTACCCATTCCTAAGCTGAAGAGGTGAAATTCTGGAAAGAATTTCAGTTCATCCTTATTAGCATGGTTAAAAATAGAAAACTCAATACTTGATTTCAAAAGATCCCCAATTATCTGTTACTTCCAGAACTGGAATCTTAAGCCTGGAGTGGGAGGGGGTGCAGGAAGCAGAGAGGCTCTGGCAATGAGCTGCCTTGGGTTTATTTAGAACAAAGGCACAAAAGGGGATTTTTGGCAAAGAAATCTGGCATGCTTTTCCCTATTCAACAGGTAGGAAGTATGTGACCTTGTTTACTGTTTGTCTACCATGAAGTCTATTTCTAGCAACCTGAGATATTTTAATAAAAATAATCCTTTAAGACCTATCCAAACCCAAACTTTCAAACACACATTTGTAGTAAGGAGGTGCCAGCTTCATTATGTATGCCTTTGTCAAGTAGTAAATATTTTAATCTTCTGAAGATTTTATGCTAGCCCTTCTAATCCATGTAACCCCTTCTATATTACACTAATACTAAAAAAATAAATTTTGATATAAAAACTTAACAAGCCTAATGAAACCAATGTAATTTCTTAGGCCAGGAAAATGATTTTGCCTTTTAATTGCTTAAATTATCCATTCGGTTTAATATAAGGCAATAAAAAGAATAAAAGAGATGGAGAGAATGAATAGTGTGGGTTGAATTACTGTGCCTGCAAGCATTCCCAGACCTATTTTGTTTTATAGATTGCTCATTAATGGTTCAGTGTGTGATATCAGTATTTAAAATCCAGTTTCTCCAGTAATTTTTGCAGGATGACTAAGTCACACGGCCTTTATTTGCTCCCAGAAAGCTGAAACTAATTCTGTAAGGGGGGTCTGTGGTGAAGATAATGACTCTTCTCATTTTCCATGGACATCTTCTAATACCTACTTAAAAAAAAATGTTTCTACAAACAGTCCAATTGCTGAAATTATTTGTTGCAACAGGGATACTAGAATTGCTTATGGGATGCTTGCTCATTATTTGTAACTTTTAATTCCTTCTTCTGTCTGCAAATATTATCACCTGAAGTTAAAAGTACATTAAATGTACAGCTACAATCATTTCCTTGACACAAAAGCTTTTTACACAGCTTTGTAGGAGAGAAAAGATGGTCTATACTGAGTGATGGATCAGCTTCTCCGTAGGGAGGGAAGAAACAGAAAAACAGAAGTATCCAGTCATATACATTGCCTTGTTTCTACCTACACCACAGTCTCCTTTGTCACTCACCACATTTGTAATTCTCTGCTTTTTCACACCTACACAATGAGCTCCCATTTTCTATTTCAGTATCCCTTTAAAGCATGTTCCAAGTGTCACATTAAAGAAGCAGAAAATGTCTGTCCTGTCCCCAGACTAAGAGCTCATTCACACAGTGTGGTATTTGACCTCTACTTTCCAGGTCTGTGCTCCAGGAATACACCAAAAGCACTGAAGGAGCTTTTGCTAAGCACCTTAATGTGTGTCCTGTTAAACTGAATAGTCCCACTTAACAGATAGAAAACCATTATTAGCTTGTTGCTAATAATTTTTATAGTAAGGCAAACTCTAACTTAGGGATGGCGTCGGGAATTTTGCTACTGCCTTTGCTAAAGGTAAGACTCTAAGGCTACAATGGAATTATGCTAGCATATGCTTTAGAATGCTTTCAACTTTCATTCTTTCTGATGATTAAAAAGCTCAGTGCATGAATCAATTATCTATAGTGCAGTTAGAAGAGTGTGTGTGTTTGCACATAAATCCATGTATAACCAAGTGTATTCACATTGGAATATTAACGGAACCATATATTAATCTTAAAGTTTTAAGAACTGATTGCAATCTCTTACTAATGCAACAAAATCAAACTGCAGCTACTTTGTGATTGCAGTTTAAGAGTTCTGTATCCTTTTTGCAATGTCCACTTGGCTTGTTAGGCCACAGCAGAAATCACTCCACACCTTTCTCAATAGAGACAAAAAACTTCTGAATCAATAATCACCTGAGGCAACTGTAAGTGATTTTTAATTAAAAGGGATTTTTTTTTGTATAATTCATCTGTATGTTCTAATGCTGTCATAAAGCAGAAGAAAAGTCCCAAACTATTTTCTAGATGTAGACAGACCAGATTTTGGCACCGCTTAAGATATGGCCACTTGGGTGGCACAGGGACAATATCTGAGACTAGGAAAACTTTTTCAATCTTACATTTCTAATTGCAATTAGTGAATATGTGTTTACAGTTGACAAAAATTGTTTTTGCAGCGGTTTTACCGATGTGCACCTTAACATATGCCTTTCACCAGTCTTATGATAGAGGAAGAAAACAAGACTGATCTATTTATATTATAATTTAAAAAGTTAGGAGCCTTCCCATGTCTGGATATCACTTATTTCAATAGAGATAATTTTAACCCTTCAAACAACCTGGAGTTTTTCAGGAATCATGCATATTTAGGATGACAAGTGAATTATGTTCTCTCTGTCCTGCTTATGAGAGTATGGTATGCTCACCACTAGCACCTGCTTGAAACATAGTGGACTAGAAATTGAATCCAAGGTTATGCTGCGTGAAGAATGTAGTGATATGAGCTACAAAACAGGTTTTTTTCTTTCGCTTTCATTATCTTTCTTAATAGTGTGCTGCCATCCTGATGGCACCCAATTGTTTATTGCCTGAACCTGGCCTCCGTGCTGCTGCCTCAGCAAACTTTTATATTTGGCTGCTTCAAAAAGTTATTTCTATTTGGGTGAAAAATTGGTTTCAAAGTATGTTCAGGATCTATCTTTTCTTTCTGCATATTCCCTCCAATTCAACCATCTGTGCAAATTAGCAATGCTGAAATGCTTATTAGAGCTTTTTCCCCCTCCTTGATTAACACTTCTTGCATTTAATGAAGTCTCTTATAAAGTGTGGATCAAATGTTCAGACCACTTATGTCACCTGACACAAGTCTAAGAAGAAACATGATGATGTATCCCTTCAAATCTGGAGCTCTGAAGCACCCAAAATAGTGAGAAAATGGCAGAGGTGCAATGCCAGTGTGTGACCTGGCAGAGAGGATAAACCAGCCTGTCTAGAAAAGGTGAAACATCTGCAGCTGTGTCAAATCCTGTCTGTCTCACGGGCTTAGGCTTTTAATTGTAAGCATAGGTCAGATGACACCATGAAACCTGGAATCACAAAGCTGAGGGTTTTAGGAATGTAGGTAGGCATGCAGAGATTTAGCCTGAGGAGAGCTGTGAACATACAGAAGCCCTTTATGTGGTTCCACCTGCATCAGAAGCACCAGCTCTCAGGGCTGATGGTGGAGGGGGACCAGCACTCACAGCACCTGGAAGAGAGCTACAACATGAATGTGTCCATTAGGAATGTGCTCTGAAGAAGGAGGACTGAGGGCTTAGAATCAGACACGGGGGAACAAGAGCCAGGGTCTAGTACTGTCTGATAGAACAGCCCCGAATATTGTTTTCAACCAAGACTGGGACACCTGCTCAGATATGATACACTTTGAGAAGAAGATTAATTTACCTCCTAAAATAATCTAGTGAAATCAAATTTTATCAGTTCAAATTGTGAAAATCAAAGTTCAAGGAAAATGAGATCAGGTCTCAAGTTGTTTAGTGATGTCAGGTGCTTGAAATAGCCCCGAATTTTTTTCCCTTCCTCTCTACTTGCCAATATTGTTAAGAGAGAAGGAAAGAATGGATTCAGAATTGGGTTTACCTATGAGCTTGGAACATAACCCCAACAAACATTTTGGGGGGAGCCCCTGTCAGAAGACAGGAAAGAAATATTTCATTCTTTATATAAAATCTCTTTACACTCATTTTTCATCTGTGTATCCAACACAGCAGACAGTCTGACCTAGAAACACACATCTTTTATTTCCAGGTGTTGTAATTCCTGCTGACGGTTTGATTCTAAAGATCCACTCTGTAGGCCAGTGTTTCTTAACTTCATTTAATTGAATAACTAAACAACTGTAAGGATGTTTTCAGGAAAAGAAAAACACAGACCATGTCTACAGTGTTCCCACAATTGTCTTCATTTACAAGCAACTTAAAATTAGGCTAATATTCATTTGTTACAAAATGAAAGTCTGTTTTCTTGGAAGTACAAGGAATGTGTGTGGTTTCTTTCAAATTTCACAGACTGACGTATTAAACTCTACCAGTGATGCATAAAGCACAATCTGAGGAACACGGCCCCCAGGAGCTACTTGAGATACTGCGCTGGATGCAGATCGAACAATATCTTGGTTCCTAGGATGGTTGTCTAATGTATTAATGTGTTGATGACCACGTTCAATCCTTTGACTGCTCTCCCTGATGCATCTGCTAAAAAAGTGAGCCAAGTGAATTGTATCAGGTAAGCAGCTTTCTGTGCACAGATTGATTTATCTTTTACCACCCTGCACAATTCTTTGAGGGGAAAAAAAGTCTCTACACTAAAAAATGAAATCAAAAAGTGATGATCCAGTACTGGTGCAAAACCAAAAACCCAACACAAGCTCTATAGCTTTCTGAATCCACAGACCTCTAAAATTTAGTCAGATACATCAGGAAAAGCCTTTTGACAGATGAAGAAATTCCCATGTTGATCCTGGCAAAGCTATTGCATTGACATAATTCCTCTTTAAGGTTCTAAGGTTCAAATGATTCCCTCTTAGAAGAAAATACCAATCCAGTTATATTCCTTTGCTCCCTTGTTTTACTGGTTTTCTTTTATACTGCTCATTCAGAAACTGATTTGCTTTGCAATTTTACTTCCCTTGCTCAGGAAATACATAGCCAGAATCATAACCCTCAGCTTTCTGTTTCAGTCTTGTCAGTGAATCTCAATCAATTTTATTTTTTAGAAATACTGGTAAGGCACTAAATGTGCATATTATTAGAACCTATTTAAAATCATTGGGACAGCTGTTTTAGAACGCATTTCCTTGAAAATAATTTTCAGCCTGAAAAGCGGGATTAATTAGCTTTGCAATGACCTACATAGATTGTTCAAAGTGCCTGATTGCTATCAGCCTTCCAAGGAAAAAGCTAAGCAAATTGCACTATGAGTTGATCTCATACAGGGGGCATTGAAAAAGGGAGTACATGATTTACAAGGTAAAAAAAATAACTTGCTAACAACATCAAACAATATACTAACTTCATCTGGCATTTGAATTTATATTGAAAAATCTTTCAGAACCTGAAGTGCAAGGCAATAGAATGAAATAAGATCACTGCCATCATTACAACAAATGAACTGTCAACAGCCCCTGATGATTTTACTGTTGTCTGTCTGTCTGTCAAAAGAGGTAAATGTGTATTTAGTACATCTCTTTCTTGTCATACAACATCTCTTATTTTTTGGCTGACATTTTGTAACTCTGTAAGTAGACTGAAATTCAGTCTTTTTTGGTATACTTTTATGCTATGCTGCACTCTGCATAGACACTTGACTGGGTTTAGGGCTCTACAATAATACTTCAAAGGGAAGATTAATCAACCCAGTATGTGCATCACCTGTCCATTCTCCCACAGCAATAAATGATAATGGTAAAACTGCACAGTGTGGACACGGCAGGATATGTGAGGAAAAGATACATCAAGTCTTTGTGTAGACTGGACTTCATTCCTTGTGCTCCAGGATCCCAGGAAAAAAGCCTAGATGGGTCCCACTACAACACTGACTGTCAGGGTAGCCCTGAGAGCTGCTTAGTAAGTGCAATAGTGTAACTGGTTCTGTCTCCGCACCGGACGCCGGCCTCTGGCTGGCTCAGATCTGCACAGCTACAAGATGTTCCCAGTTCCGATGGGCACGCAGGTTATCTTTACCTGCTGGCTCCGCTTCCCAGCAGTAGCTGGACTAAATAGTGTCGTGCCAGCAGCGGCAGCAGAAAAGGATGGCTCTTGGCTAAGAAGGTTAAAAGATGTTTATTCAGGCCAGGCTGCGGAAAGTCTGCAGCTGGTCCAAACCACAGGCCAGAGAGGCCAGAGAGCGAGAGAGTTTTAATCTCCCTCCCCCACCTTATAACTGGGGGAGGGGTTCAAGGGAGGTTACAACAAGACAACAAATCAGGGGATTCAGGGGGTAACAAGGTGTGCCCACCCCCAAGCCTCTGACCATTGACACCAAGGGCAAAGGAATTCCGCCCCGGGGGACCGATCACCTGAAGCCCTCTCCGTATGATTGCTCAATCTTGGGAGGGGTCCCGAAGTGATAGGCAGGCTGCCCCAGAGCGAGGGGGGGCAGAGGGGATGGTCCAGGTCAGGTGAGGGGTGGGAGGACCGACACAAAACACCTTATTATACAGAAAACACAAAAGGGGATGGACTGTTACAGAACTGGGGATACAGTGAACTGAACCATAACATAAAACTTCTTATAAAAACCTAATAAAACAATTCTCGCACCGCCATACAATAGGGCCAGGAGAATCTGTCCTTCCATCACTTGGATCAGCAAAGCTGATACAGCAGCAGGAGAGAGCAGGAGTTGTATGTGCCTGTTCAAAGCTCAGAACAATATAACTGTGGGCTAGACTGCTGTTCCTTTGATGCTTAACAAGATGTTTTCTACACTGCTGAGTTGAAAACCACCTCCTCCTACCTGCCCGTTCTCTCAGTTTGGTGAGGTCTTTCTGGTCTTCTTCACTGCTGGGGGTGTATCTGATGATCTGAAAAAATGTTTAAAGTCAGGTGCAAGCATGCAAATTTCCCTGGGCATGTCCTTCCTTGGATCATTGATGAAGATGTTATACAAAACAAATGCCACTCTTTTATGGACTCTGTTTTTTGAACAAAGTGGCACATAGGGTGGACATTTCTAATGCAGCTAGAACAAAAACTGGACATTTTATTTAATTCTTATTGAATCTAGAATGTACACTCCATGTACAGCAGTGAAAAGTAGTACAGTGCAGATCTTTGTGAACACTGCTAAGAAGTCAAAGGCTCATCTATCCAGAGCACAGAGGTTTTGCATTACATCTATCCTCCTCCCTCCTGCAGTCTGCATAACATGCTAGAAGTTTTTTTCAGATAGCTGGAAGGTACTTGCAGCATGAAAGAGATGGTCTTTGTCTAGTGATTCAATCAGCAGAGTTCATGTTAAGGATGGACTTTGTCAATAAATTCTTTCCAGCTTCATACTTTACTCTTTGCCTTTAATGTTCATAAAGTTATGCTGCACCTTTTGGGGAAGTAGGAAAGCTTTGTTTCTTAACATTTGCAGAGTTCAGTGCTGAACATAAAAACGGTATTGAGTTACAAAGTAAAATCATAACAGTAAACGTTTCCCTGAGAAGCCAAGTCTAAATCAGATCCAAAATACGTCATCTCCCCTGAGCTCTGTGTTACATCTGTACAACCAGATACAAAAACCTTGGTAAAGTCTCTCTCAGTAATTAAGAGGCTGAAAAAGACAAGGCCAAAGTAGATACAAAAATTATCCAGCCAAATACATTGTCTGCTTGCAATAGCACAGAGACTAGAAGTACTAAGAGCCTTAAGGCTCTTTTCTGAAACTGTCATAGGCATGCAGCTTGGGCATAATAGTTAGGTGTTTGACCCATTTGTGCTCCAGAGCTTCTGTCCCCTTTATGACTAAAGTGAACTTTACCTTCCTGAAACAAGGGAGGAGAGCTGCCAAGAGAAAGACATGCTCTAGGACCAGGCTCAGAGCTGTGTCTGAAAGACACCAGAACTGGGATTCTGAAGCAAACATCAAGAATCATTCAGGATTCAGAGCAGCAAACTTGTTTCTACAGGTAAGTAAAATGAGCACCCAGCTGTTGCACACCAGCTCAGCTGTAGGAGGAAATAGGTTCTGGACTGCAGCCGCTTGATCCCATTTCAAAATTGGTGTGGGTGGGGGAAGTAACCATCATAACAGCTTTTTTTTTTTTTTTTCCCAGGAAGACTGGACATAGGCAATGAATCAAATAAAGGCTGGCAGCAATTTATGCAAGCAGATAAAGAAAAACTTTTAATCAATGGCAATATAAAACTTCCTCCTACTCAATTTGTTACAGTCTTAGAAAACCAATGGCTCAGTCAGGTAGAACTCCTCTTGTCTTAAGGCAGAAGGATGCTCCAGGACAAGAATTATTTCAGTCACATTTTCCACAGTAATAATTTAGAAGAGTTACAAAAGATCTTAAAAGTTCACTCATGAAAGCTAAGTATTTCTGTAGAATGCGATAAATTTCCTAATAATTTGAGACAGGAGAAGAAACTGCAGCTCTCTGTGGCAGAAGGAAGGCTCACTGAATGTTGTTCATTTGGAAATGTCCGAGAGGGAATGCTATTATATAAATTGGTTTATGGTATTAATAACGAGAGAATTCAAAGGATGATAGTTGGCAGAGGAGAATTTAACCTGGCCCAAAACCTTGAACTTACCAAAAGTAGTAGGAGCAGTACTGAAAAATTACAAGATATGTGAGTACAACACAGAGACAATCAAACTGCTTTAGTAAACAAAATATGAAGCCAGTTGGAAGGAACTTACTCTCCTGAGGGTTGTTTCCATGTGGAGCAGCTCATTTTACATCAGGTTGTCAGCATAAAATGGCCCAATGTCATAAGTGCCTGAATTTACAAGGCTGAGCCAGAAAATGCAATGGTGACCGTCAAGCAGCATTTCAAACTCAGGGTACGAACCAAAGCAAAGGATGAGGGGTAAGATGAGTAGGGGGGAAAGGTTTACTGCTGATGGGAAGGGACACATTCCATCTCCTAGGTGAAGGGCTCTCTGCTTCCCCTGTTATTACATAAGTTTTGGTAGTCTGAGGTCAAAGCAAGATCTGTTAGGCAGTGAGCACTCCAAAGAGCTAAAATATAATCTCTCTTATTTTATGAGCACAAAACCGTGTTTCTTCAGATGCAGAACTGATCCAGCTACAAGTAGGTTAACAGTGGAAAAGAGATCTCTGTGCAAGATCTGCACTGAGGCAGTAATAGATCAATCAGTACTGACCACTATATATTGGAGATGGCTCTGTGTGCCTGCTGGAAGAGGCTGTAACAGGCTACCTCAGCTAGATTCCAGAGCAAGGGAAGCAAACGGAATGATGTGGGAAACAAAGTGAATGATGTAGGAAAAGAAATTTAAGAGAAAACATACATTTAAATCAAAAACTACAAACAAAAAAAGCAAATAAATCATAATCAAGAAGTTAAATGAGCAAGAGGTTAAATGAATAAGAGGTTTAAAAAAAGCATCATTCTTGTTCAAGAAATGAAATCTCTCTTTTTGGC
Organism: Hirundo rustica; assembly: GCF_015227805.2. Taxonomy (NCBI): domain Eukaryota; kingdom Metazoa; phylum Chordata; class Aves; order Passeriformes; family Hirundinidae; genus Hirundo; species Hirundo rustica. Next base: position 11,443,743 of record NC_053455.1, on the reverse strand, counting down.
AAAACATGTGGAAGACAAGGAGAAAGGAAGGGGCAAAGGACAGGAAAGCCCTCAGTGTCGAATTCACTATCAAATCTTCCAAGCTTGGCAACATCCACAAAAATTCTGCATGGCCACCAAAATTTTACTGGTTTGTATTGAACAAGTATACAGGAGAACTTAAGCATTGATACAAAATGTTCTGCTTATGCTAATGATAAAGAAATAGACAATTTGATAAGGAACATAAAATGTGGTTTTACATATTGTTTTAGTTATTAACGTACTCTGGTTTTGTATTTCCCTTGCTATATTTGCCCTACTTCTTTAAGTTCATGGACTTCCGGAACTGATGTTTTGATCCAGACTGGTGTGTTTAATTAGTGCATGTCCTGTGAATCTGTTTATTTCTTTGCTAATTTTGTTTGCTTGTTTTTGAACTTACATGGAATTATTATCACCTTAGCATAATCTACCAACGAGCTGTGTAATGTAAATATTTAAGTTTGTGAAAGGTACTTTTAAAAGCTATTTATTTTTCTTGCTTTGAAACTTCCATGTCTCCACACTTCTATATAGAGGGAAAAGCTCAACAGTTTTCCTATTTATTTATTCACTGTTCATATTTTTATAGATATGTCCTTTCCAAGTTGAAAAGTCCTTCCTTTATTGTCGCTTTACATAGAACAATAGTTTCAAATTTCTGGCTATCCTTGTTCTTCTCTATGTCTTTCCTAGATCTACTTTACCTACTTTAGTTCCAGTTCTACTCTGTGGAATGACCAGATCTACACAGTCTGTTCAAAATATGCATCATTCAAAGCGGCATGTTGTTATCTTGTCTGCTCTCAGCAATTCTCCTAAACAGTTCCTGTATCACAAAGATAATGCCAAGATTTCAGATCACTTTCCTATTATGCCATCATCCTGCTTAAGAATTCCTTAATCATTGCATCTTGATCATTTGTGAACAAAATAAATTCTTTGGCAGTTGCCTCTTCATGACTTCCCAAAATTCTACAATTGGTTTTTTTTCCATCTTTAGTATTCTTTGCTCTTCTTTTGGTAGCTCTTATGCTCTTTTCTATTTCCCCCAACTATATATGACTTCTACCTATTTGGGAGGATGTATTTTTAAGAGCTACTTTTGTCTTTTGGATGTTTCATGAAGTGAAATCCTTTTTATTTTGTGGTTGCATTTTCATTGAATGGTTCTGTTTTCATTGAACGGCTCTGTTTTCATTGAATGGTTCTGTTTAATTAGCACTGTTCATTCGCTGCAATTCTCTGATGTGGTGGTTTTAAACTTTCTCCATGTGAGCTATAAAAAATTTGTCCTTTTAGCTGCTCCTTTTTAACATCTTGTTAACTATTTTTCTCATGGTAATATGTAATCCAATTGAAGAAAGAAATTATACTGTACATCATCTCCCTTTCCATCAATTCAATTCAACATACTTATATGAAACTATATCACAGTCAAATTCCAGTGTTCCTTACATAAAATGTGTTTGGTGGGAGATTATGCTTGTTTGTTTGTTTGTTTGTTTCCTCTCTTGCAGTTTTTGTACGGCTTGGGAGTTTTTTTAATGTAGATTAAAATTAGCTATAAAAAGAAGTATTTCAGGACCTCTTCTTTTCAGAGGTAAAATTCTTTCTGGATAAAGACAAAGCCTGCCTTTTTAGAGCGAAGATATAGATTTTTCTCTGTGGTAAAGATGCAGTTGCTCGTCTGTGCTCTCATTGTTTACATTAGGTTGACCTTAAAGAACCAAAAGGTCTCCAGCTGCCTTAAAAAAGTATGAAGACTTGTAAAATGTTGAAAGGCAGATGGTGACTGCAGAGAACCACTGCTGCCTCTAAGCAGCAGCCAGTGAGCAGGAAAAGGCGTGGTACACCAGTGGCTCTGACATGTTGGTCAGGAGCCCTGGTGAAATGACCAATGTAAGCTATCTCAGTCAAATGTAACTATAGCAGTGTCCTCTCACTCCTGGCAGGTGCGCAGGCTAGCTCAGTTCTGCACTGCCACAGCGAGGATCGGTCGGGGTTACAGGCAGGGCGAGTAACCTCCTCCCGCTGGGTTCTTGGTTCCCCACACCAGCGAGTGGACCTGATGGAATTGCGACTGCGGCGATGGAAAAAGAGTCGACTCTCTTTAGGCAGGGTAGAAGGTAGTTTATTAAGGGCAGTCTGGCAAGGAGCTCCGCCTCAGACCACTGCTGCCCAGAGAGAGCAGAGATCAAAGCCTGACAGCCACTTATAAACGGGGGAGGGCTGACAACGGGTCAGCCAACCAGGGAACACAGCGGTGGTAACAGGGGTGTCAACCTTTGAACCATTAACAAATCACAGAAGGGTAGGAGGGGATTCCCCAGGCCCCAGCCTACCACTCGACGCCTCTCCTGGATCTTTCCAGAATCCAGAGAAGGGTCTCGAAGTGACAGACAGGGCGACCACGAGGGGGGGAGGGGGGTGGATTGACAGGGACAGGTGCAGAGGAGGAATGATTAGCATAAAACATCTGGTTATATAACCAACTTATGAGGGGGAAAACTATTACAGAACACAGAGGTATACAGTGGACTGAACCATTACAAAAATAACTCAAAAATCTTACAAAAATAACTTAATAACTTAATAAAACAACTCTCACACCGCTACATGTTACACTTTTGAATTGGAATAGAGGAGCTAGCTAGGTTTACATAAAAGAAAAAAAAAATCCCTATTATTTATTATGTGATTGCTCTAAAGGGGAAAAAACTGCCCATCTCACACCGCTGCAATCTTTTCTGGACAACCTTAGTCTTCCACCATTACCTTTAAATTACATTTAATTGGTATTAAAGTAAAATTATGCAGCACACTCCCTGTCACATAATATTATGTATTTAAATTTTGCAGAAGTGTCCCTATTTTACAGCCCAAAATAAAACCTCAGGCTGCTATGAGTACATGTTGTCCCTCACTCATATTTTCTTCTTGAGTTCTTATTTTGCCAGTTTGGAAAACCCTGGCAGCAAATACCATAATAAGTGGAAATAATGTCTGAGTGAAAACTGCAGGGGCACAACTTTTCCACAAGTTATATCATATACTCATTGTTCATTGTTTCTCCATATAAAATATTTCCTGACAACCTATAACATCAGGGCCAAGACTAACTTGTTTTATGGCAGCAACTGATGCATATAATTTAAATTAAAATCAGAACCCTTGCAGTGATTGTCTGTTTGGAAGGAGAAATAGACCAAGAATTATTTGAAGATCTCTTCAAATTCCTACAACGCACATCTGTGATGAAGTAAACACAGCAAGGGGCTTTTGCTAGTGACATAAATAGGATCAGATATGAAAGATCTGGATTATAATGTTCTTGGTACATGAAAACATAAGCCAGGGAGAGACTTACACCATTGCTCATAAGATTTGAATTTAAAATGTAGAATTAAAGTAAATTATAGAATACACAATTTTTTAAAAATCCCAAATATACATTATTCAATAATTACACTGAAAATATTGCTTTGTCTATAATCATGTAACAACTTTCTAGGATAAATATCAGGTATTTATTTCATAAAGTCAAAAAATTATACATACATTTTAAGGAGTTAAGATACTAAAAATAACTTAAAGGTGATATCTCTCAGAGCTTGTGCTTCTAAGAATAGAATCAGTAAAACTTGCAAGATTACCAGAGTAAACATGATCAATGTGAACAGCATGGACACTTCTTGACAAATTTCAATTTTTTTCACTTGTTCTCTTATGCACTGCTTATGATAGAGGATCAGAGAAAAAGATAATCACTTTCCTCTGTGCTACAGAATGATTTTCATGGTCTCATTACTTCATCTTCTCTCCAAGCTCCTTACCTGCGTGTAAGAAAAACAAGATGTCAACAACTTGGTCAGCAGGGATTAAAGTTAACTCAGATGCCCAAGTGCAAACCAAAATCTTTCTTTAATACTAAAAGACCTGATATTTTCCTAAGCTTTGCAGTTCACCCAGCATATAAGATTGTGAATGAAACATGGTGAACACCTTGGCACAGCACTTGAGAATTCTAGATCTCTGTGAGATTTTGGTAGAGAAACCAGAGAAAAAAATCCTCCTGAAGTTTCAGTCCAAGTGGTAAAATCAGAGCCTGCCTAATATGCTGACTAGTCCCTTTTCTTCAGAAAATGTAGTTTGGGCTGCTACTTTTTGTAAGAGTAAGAGAAACATCCTTTAATATTGCTCTTTAGGATATTTATTCAGGAGATGGGAAATCTAGGAGGAAGAGGGAATAGAAAAGAATATGAAGAATGATCAAATGTGAAAATACAAAATACATTAATGAGGATCCATGCAGAAATCCTGTAAAAGAAGAGCTAAGTCTTTAAGGCTGTTTTTTTAATAACATCTGCCAGAGAAAAGAGTGAATGTGATCAAAGTGATTTGTTGTTGCATGTACTTCCTTGATTCTCACAAAGTCACTGTGTTTGGATAACAGCTGGTGGAATGGGACCTGAAATTCTGCCTCTGAGAACAATTTAATGGGCAGTTTTCACATTAAGAAATATGTAGTTCACAAGACTAGCCAGCAGAGAGCAACACTATTTAAATTTGAACTGAGCGTGATATCTTGACAAACTAATTATTACATTACTGTGCATAAAACTGTATAATGCAGCACGTTAAATGTAATGCTCTGTTACATTAGTCACAGACACTCACTGCCAATGCATTCCGATGTAATGTCTAACCCAGAAAAACATGTATGCAAATCATCTGCATACTTGCTTTTAATTTGCATGATCTTGAGGGGTTCTTCTGAGGTTATGATGTATGGCAAACTTGCAAAATTAAACACAGATGTGCTATTATTTCACACACAAAATTTAACTGCAAAGCTCTAACAAGGAATTTGCACAATGAAATTATTCCCTCTAGCCACCATAAGGGGTCAGATGGTTCAGAATGAACTCAGTTTTTGCAGGGTATATTGGGCAAATAAAAACCATCTGTTTTATCTGCAAGTTTTTCTGTATCTGTTGGTGGAAAAAGTTTACCATCTCCTTTACATGGCAGTCCTTGGAAACTCCTAGTCTGGAATTGCTCTAATTACTCTCTTGGTGCAGCTACTGGACCACAGCTATAAAAACTGTCTGCATAGTTCATGCTGGGGCATTGGTGAGGTGATCTGCTGAGCCCAGTCACCCTGAGAGATGCCCTTCAGTCTAGCCAATGATTTTTTTCCCCTTGCCTCTGTTTCTTTCAGCTTCCTAAAGATGTAGGGATGAGCTTAAAATCCAGCTGTACAAAGAATGGCAGAGTAACGGGTTTTCCCAGATGGCAAGGAAGTCTTATGTCTACCCCAGTCCACAGATTTATAGTGGATGATGTTCTGCCAAAGAACATAGTTTCTTAATGCTGCCAATGAGCAGAACATCTCCACTGTTGTCAGCCTGAGAGATGTCTTAGAACAGTTCTCAAATTGATAGTAAGAGATACTGTAAGGTGACAGTGGATTCCTTGGCAAATATGAAATAGGTTCTGAAGGGAGAAATCCTGAACTGTCTTAGCCATATAGAATCTCTAATGTTCTTTTCCCATCTGCATTATTTTTCCTCTGAGCCTGAACCAAAAGGTTACCAAAAGACACAGACTATCCCTTTCAATTACTTTAAGATGAAATTAAAACTTTTGTCCCTAAACATGTTCCAAAAAAGAACAAAAAACTAGGGGGGGAAAGTGTTTAACTGGCAGTGTAGCATTAAACTTGTAAAGTTAAGTGGCTTAGTGAGCATCTCTCAGCAACATAGTACATACAGTATATTGAAGCAGAGGCAGGCAACCAGCTTTCTATGACAACCTTTCTGTTTTGCCAAATTAAATGATTTGGTCTGTTTTCCTGCAGGTTGACCCACAAAGCATTCTTGTAGAATGTACTGCAAAAAGGGATATTCAGAGTAAATTTTAGTTAAATATTGCTAAATATTTCCAGAAGGTGAAGGTGAAATTAACATAGAGACTTCACAGCAGAAGTCTGATCCAAGAAATTGCACTCAGCTCATTAGGAAAAAGGAACTGTACCACATGTCTAGGCAAAATACTGGATGTATTACAAATTATGAGAGTTCAAAACAAATAGTGGACAGAAGATGTAGAGGTCAATCAGAAGTCCTTTTGATTTTTCAGTCTGATTAACTTCCCAAAGCTTCTGGAAGAGTAAAGACGTCTTTAGAAGACAAAATTATGGAAATATCACAGAGTAAATAACCTGTTTCAAATGCTCCTCCAAGGTTGCCTGTACTCCTGAAATTACAGTGGAGATGACATAATACACAGATTTAAAACAAGAAGATGGGACTTTCAGTATCAAGTAGTGTAACAGCACTGAGAGGAGGTAAATAGGCACTCTTTCATTGGTTGGTTCTGTGTCTTTTTGGTTGTTTCCTAGTCTGCTTGTCCTGGCATGGTTGAACAGTGAAAGCCAAATGAACTCAGCTGGTTTCCACTCTGATCTAAAGAGTAACAGACAATGCTTTCAGTACAAAGGCTAAGTGACGTCTCACAGATTTGCATTTATCAAATTGTTTCAAATGCAGCAATTAATTGAAGTCTCATATAATGCCAGGAGCCATCCTACCTTGTGTAAGCATGGTATAGAAGACAATTAAAGCGACTTTCGCTTAGAGTATTTAATGTGACATACCTTAAGTCATTCACTTCTTTTAGACAGTAGTCAGTATATTGTCAGTACTCTTCCCCTATTACCGAATACTACAGGAATTTAAGTCACTGATGTCTGTGGGGCTGGATACTTATGGGAAAGATGACAAAGTTCCAACTGGAAACTCAAGTCAAAAGGAATAATCCTAAAAGAGAACAGATGCAAGGGAACCCTCAGAAAGAGGGTTCCCTTTTTGCAAGAAAAGCTATGAATCCCATCTGAATTGGAAGGATTAGGGCAAAAAGCTAAAAAAATATGAGTTCATGAATAGAGGGACTGCATAAGAGGCAAAAGACCCCTTTGTCTTCTGGAGAGGTTGATCAATTCCATCATAAACTTTTTGGCACTACAGCCAGCTAGAGGAAAATGTAAAGTGAAGAGCATCTTTTCCATCTTTTGTAATATCTGCTCTTATGCTTCTTCTTCTAATTTTTCTTGAGAGCATTATTTAAAGTAAAGAAGCAGAGACAAGGCAGGCCAGAAATTCATTTTTTGCCACATGGTGTGGTGTGCTTAGCACTCCCTCCTACTTGTGCCTGAGCACAGCCCTGTCCCGCTTGATAGCTGTGATGTGTTGGCTTAGAAGGTACAAATTGCTACAAGATCCAGTAGATTCAGTCTAGAGTGCATTTATTCCAACACCTTTGGGGCTGTGGAAACAGGCTTGCATAACCACAAACAGGACAAAGGCATAACCTCTCCAGCAGCCTTCCTGCTGTGCAGAAACAGACTGCAAGACACAGGAACTGTGAGCTCTAATCTCACACATTAACCTTATACTGACTGGTCCTTTTCATGGCTGTTAACACCATCAGGATCTCCAGAAGCACATTGGAGGAAGATATTCTGGTGCCAACAGATACACATAAGGAAATCATAGATCATCTCTAGTCAATCTGGAAAAACCTCCACTGCAATAGTCATTACCTTCTTGCAGCCAAGGTTAGCTGTGCTGGAGTGCTGGCCTGGTGGCTGAGGGTGACATTGTCTCATGGTGTCTTTTTTGTATGCTTTACAATCCAGCCTGCTCTATTTTCTATGTAACTATCTTTCTGCCCCTGATGCCTCTGAGTTGCTAGCTGGGATGAACTGGAGGTCAGCTGGGATAAACAAGGATATCCAGATGCAGAGGGAAGGACTGCTGTAGTACTTTTCTTTCCAGGTGAAGGCATGGACATATCTTCAGTGAACACCTCAAACATCACTGCTCACTACCTCTCAATCCTGACCAGCCTTCAGAAGTTTTGGACTTTTTCTTTCACCAGCTATTTCTAGTATCTTGATCCTCCCTTTCAAAGACACCCACACTTTAAACAGAAGGGCCATGACATGAAAATTAGACTTGTAAGAAGGCTATAATATAAAACAAGCACACAGCAACACTTCCCATCCTCCAGCAAGTCAGAACCCAAAGGTTTCCTGATCCTGATGTAGAATTGTTGTATAGCAATAAATGGTTTATTCTTCCGTGAGCTTGTCTGGAAAGATTGCAAATGGATTTTCATGACTTGGAGGAGGCTCAGCTGTATTTTGTTTTAGCACCACTGCTGAGCATGAGAAGACGTTCTGTAGTCTAATTGTATCTTCCTTATCAGCACGATTCAAAGTTCGAACAAATTTAAGAGTTACAGGTGAGTGAATTCCTCGGGAAAATGTTCCCAGTTATGCATTAAAGATAATTCTTTGGTTGTGAGCTTTGGTTTGGGAAAATCAATATCTAAGTATCCATCATATGAACACACCCCTAACAAGTTGCATGCAGAAGAGATACTAGGCACCACATAAATCCATAGATGGGTTAGAGGGTTATTCTTTTGGAATTATGATTTTAAAGTTAAAAAACAAATGCATCAATTTAAAAAGCGTGCTTTTAACTAGCTCTTTCAGAGATTGGCTTTAGAAAATATGAGAGTTCTGAAAGCTTTCCTTGGAAGATGGCATAATCTTCAAAATCATCCCAGTGAGTACATTGCCAACAAGTTATTTCAACGCAGCTGCTAATCCATCATGTGCATTTTATGGAAAGAGTTTCCTCGTATATCAGACTAGCTGCAAGCTAGTCATAGCATGTTGTGTCTTCACCTGAATTTTTTGACTGGAATAAAAGATAAAAGATATCAACCCTCTGTGTGCCAGGTTCTTGAATGACATAGATAAAAATACAGTTGGGAAGCTGTTTATTGCTACATTATGCAGACACTTTTGAAACAGCTAAAACTCCAAAACCCCAAATAAATAAGTTGGAATATCATTTGCTGAACACAAATTTCTAGATGTCTGCCCACAAGGGCAAGAGAAGCCACTTTTTGTATTTGTTGAACAGAAAATGTGGCATTGCAAAGTCTATGAATTACATAGTGTTCTCCCTGAAAAATAGAATTGCATAATATGTTGTTTTACTACTGCACGTAGTAAAAAATCATTCTTAGGTCCCAAAGCCAGAAAAAACAACACATGAAAGGACAAACTGACTACAAGTTCACTGCTTTGGATATAAAAAGGTATCTGGCATGATGAAGTCTTTTTCGTCCATGTGGTTTTCATTTGAATTGGTTCATGTAAGGTTCTTTCAAGAGGAGGAAAAAAATGCGATAAATCTCCTTAGGAATAGAGCCGTGCAAGCTTGGGAAACTCGCTGGGCAAGGCTGCTTCTTTTGTTCGCCAGATTCTAGGGGCACAAGAGCCTAATGAGAGCTTAATTAAAATTGATGTGAAAAAATTAAACACTTTAAAGTATTGTTTGGGGGCTTGCAGAGCTCATGCCAGTGAAAGTTGATAATTTTGTGGGTTTGGAATTTAATTAAATTAATTCCTTTTTTTTCCATCTACAGAGCTCTGTTTCTATCTCTTTTCTTTCCATCTAAGAAACAAACTAGAAAAACATTGCTAAGAAAGAGACCATCTTTTTCTTTTCCTCAGTTTCCCTGGGTCCAGGAGGGTGAGTATTTTAGTGTTCACATCAGAGTTGAGACGTCCTTCTCCTTTCAAGACATTTTTCTACGTGGTCTTTTGCAGGCAAGCATGAAATCATTCGGTTTGAGCTCTGAGCACATGTGTGTTCATGCTACGCATCCTTGGACAGAGCACTCTGCTGAACACAAATTGATATTTTCTGTCTTTCAGCAGGGGCTTTAGCTTGGGCTCGGCACTGTGAATGCAGTAACATGGCTTCCAGTTCAAGGCTGTCATACATCCAACTGGCTCAAGTCTTGGGCAGAAAAACTTGTATTCTGCCTGCAAAAAAGCTATGTAGACATTCCCTGATACTCATTCACACTGAGCTTGATCTGATGCCTGCTGGAGTCAATGATAGGCTTTATACTTCAATAGGTTTTGCAATTATCTTCCTTCAATGTCTTGCAAGAAGTATTTATCACTCAGAACTTTGAGGGACTTCAGTGGGCCTCGGGATGCTCAATATCTAGATGTGCTAGATTTTGCCATTTCACTTCAGACATCCTTTTTACACAAAAATTGACACTCTTGTTCCAAGAAAATTTCCAGCTTGGTGACAGATTTAGTGAGCATGAGCACCATTCACCATTCATCATCTCCAGCCTCTGCTTGGAGAACTTTTAACTCCAGCAAGTTCGTGGACAAGATTGGAGCTCACTTTGCTTGTAGCATTGCCTGATTAGAGCCTGTTGTGTACCAGTGCAAAGAAGGGCTGGGAATCAGTGGTGTTACATCAACCCCATGAACTTGAATAGTCAGACTTCATATGGTTTTAAAGGCAATATATAAGTATATAACACTTTATAAGGTTGTTTGAAAGAGAAATGGCATCAGAAATGAATGTATTTTTTAATGGAACTGTTTTCTCTAAGCCCTTAGAAGTGACACTCTCCATAGGTACTCTAACAAAGTTTCAGTGTCAGGTAATTAATTCTCTGCTTATTTTTACATCAAAAATATTTACCCAAGCTAGAACAGAAAAGTTTAGTCTATTAGCAATGATTTCTTGGGGTTGTTGATTTTTTTTTCATTTGGCAAAAGAAGCTGAAATAAACAGGTTCTTTCGGGTTTTTTTAAAAAAGTCATCCGGTTTTGAGAGGAAAACACCCACTTCCTGAAGTGGTTAATCTCGAAAACAGAATTTTGGGACCCCTCTCTTATAACTTGGTATTACAAACCAAGTAGAAAAACAACTATCTGAGTGGTGGAGCAACATGATCAGCTGGGGTTTTTTTGGGTTTTTTTTTTTTTTTTTTTTTTTTTTCCTAAATTAAGCCTTTCTATGAGCTAAGCCAATGGATATCAGCTCTCTCTGGATATGAATGTATTTGTGTCTCAAGGGAATATCATGGGTATTTTGATGAATAATCAAGCCTCTAGACAGCACAACAGAGACTATTTCTTACATATCGTTCCCAGGGAAACCAAACTGAAAGCAGAACTTTCCAAAGAGGAAACCGCCATCGCAAAACACTGACCAGCTGTAGGTGGATGTGCTTCACAGAAATACTTCTGGATCTTTATCTCCTTTTATCTATTTCTTAACAGTAAATAGATCTTTTAATCCCATTGCTCCTGCAGGTGAATTCAATTCACTAATAGAGAACATCCTTTTCCAGTCACATCAATTTTATATTTGTATAAAGTCCAATGCAATCTGTTCAGTAAACACAAAATTCTTCCCCTGGGCTTGAGAGGTGGCAGGACAAGGAACAAAAAATCCAAAAGCATTTGTTCAATTTGACTTTTGCAATGAAAAAAATTTCTTCAAATCACCTGCAAGTAAGCAATAAATCTCAAGCACTGTAAATTCATGTATAAATTTGTTCTGTAGTAACCATCCCTACCTTTGTACCAAAGCTAGAGTCTTATATTATATGCACTCTTATCTGTGATATTTTCTTTTAGTAGTCTCATCAATACAAAGAACTTTTAAAGCAAGTTATGGCACTATCAGAATCAATCCAGAATCTTTTGATCAAATAATCAAATTAAATATCAAAAGGCAATTAAATTAAAAATATTTCAGTCTACCTCCAGTCTTCAGTCAAGCATGATGAAAGCATTATTATTATTATTTTATTACCTTCCATTTACTTGAATCCTGCCATATGGCTTGGGTGATGTGGATCCACAATTATTGAAGAAGGTTTAAGTTAGATCAAAGCATCATTGAATTCAAAATGCTGCTACTTTCTCTGAATTTCAGCAATACTGTTCCATGGGTTTCTTTCTGACCCATCGCCTTATAGTACAGCAAATTCTCAGCTTACACATTTTATATCCACAAAAACATAAAATGCATCACAAGGAAATACTATTGCACTTAGATTTTTCATATCCTGTCAATTCTTCTCTTCATATTCAATTAAATGCTCCTAGCAGGATGAAAACAGATTTTCCTTTTTTTTTTTTTTCGTAACCACAGTATTTAGAATCCTGGGATATAATGTGAACAGTATTCGGTTCTTGCTATAATTATTAGTGATAGTTTTGAATTATGTAATTTATATCTTATACAACACCAAAAACCAGCATATTCCTGTGCCCAGAATATTTCTGTTTTAGGGGGATATACGGTGCCAGTTACACCTGGATGAAGCGACTAATGGCATGAATATGCCTTCCTCTTTTGGCCAGTCAGCTCTGCTGTCTGCAAAGCAAACCAATTCCGTGAGCTCCCAGAATTGTTTGGATGACAAAAAGACTGCCAGCCACTGACCTGAAGCTCATATTGTACATATAAATCAGCATTAGGAGGCTGAGCTCCCCAACCTGTCCCCCATATACAGACCAAATGGAAAGAAATTGATTCCTTAAGAGGAACTCAAAGCAGGATGTGTCCTGAAACACTGCTTGCAAAGGTATTTTTGTGTCCCCAGTGATTTTAGGAGGAGTGAAGGAAGCCTCCTGACTAGGGCACTTAGATATTCGGTGATATAAGTACTGCAGTGGTACAGGGACAGGGCAGCTCCATTGTTCCTTTGAGGGCTTAGCCCTTTTTCTTTCCATTAAACTTCCAAAATTTTTATAGCAAGATCTGTGGTCTTTCTGCACCCTTTACATTTCCCAAAGCCCAGACATCCATCTGCAGAGCAGTAGAAAGATCAGACACCAAGAGAATACAGAAAAAAAAACCGAAGAGGAGCATGGACAGGCAAGTTGTGATGTTAATGTGTGCGTGTGTGCGTCTGCTGTGATTGTTTAAGTATCTTTGGGTGTTGATATGTCTGTAGGAAGGAAAGGACAAAATAATTTTCAAAAAAGTATAACACCAATAAGCTGATTGTGAGGGAATGTAATTAAGGGGTATGAGGCTGTGAGTGCTGATACAAGAGAGTGGAAAGGGAAAGGAAATCAGAGGCATGGGAACATAATGGCTAATGAAGGATCTTAGAAGCTGAAGCCAAGAATTTAACTTCATAAAAAGTACAACAGGAGACCAAGGATGTGCTCTCTTCAAGCAGACAAAAGCCAGACGCAGTGGGGCTTGCTACGCAGCTTTGGGTCATTATTACATGTTGGTTCCATTATTTCTGTCTTCATCAAGTGTTATTAACTCATCATCACCACAGGCTGCCTTTTTGTCATGTAAAGCTTTGTACTCTGAGCAAAATGCCATTCGTTGCTCATAGCTTCCTCCAAGCAGAGGAGCAGTACCTTTGTGACTAGAAGGATAGTCATGATACCTGAATTGATGGAGCATGCTACAGAAGTGTGGCAGATCCTGCCAGGGACCTGGTGCCTTTGTGGAAGAAAATAAAGCAAAATAATCCATACATTAAACTTCTAAGGTGTCTAAGTGTATATAGCCAAAATTTTCTTCATTGCCAAAAACTGCTAGGGTTTGGGACCCAAATAAAATATAGCTCATCTGAACCTCAGTTTGGTTTAAAGTAAGAAAGTCTATTTAATCCTTTATTTTTTAACAAAGTTATTACCAGGATTTTTTCAACACTAAAAGGAGAGTTCAGTGTCAACTATATAGCTATCTAAATATTTGAAAAGTATCACCGTATTCCACGGGTTGTCCTTCACAACAGATTCTTCAACTTTTACAAGAGCTTTAACTGTAATTTTGACTGAGTTTCCACTCCGATGCACATTAGGAATGGTTTTAATCAAATTAATTAGGTGTCACTCATCAAATAAATATTTACAAATAGGTATATTTTACCTGTGGTGGAGGAGAAACATAGCAGACATTCCTAGAAAAATTTCCTGACTAACTCTTCCTGGTGCTCTTGTTTCTTGCCTTCATTGTTAAGCAACTATTCATTTCTTGATAAGGCCCTGATGTCGATTCAACTCTTTCATATTCCAAATGGCTCTGGGCTTTGGTTTAACTCACAGCGGATTATTCTGTCTTTTGCATTGAGTTTAGCTGTCTGTGATTTCCTTGCAAAAGCAGAATAAATTTTTCTTCTCTGAGATATTATTCAGCTTTGTGCAAACTGGCACTGCTCAGAGAGGATGGTCTCTGGGTTTCTTTTATAATCTGCTCTGTACCAGACACAGGCACATTCTGGACACTTACCTGTGCCCTGAGAAAGATGTGCAGTCCCTACCTGCTCAGTTTCTTCTTACTTTCAAAGAAAAACAAGGAAAGTCTACTGCTGGTTGTAGTTTCTCATTTCTTGACTTGCTGCCACACAAGGTTACCAGTAGGCTGAGCAGAGGAGTGATTTGTTTCCCCTGTCACAGAGGTGTAGTACCAGTTCATCCTCAGAAGACGTATGGCAGGAATGTGATGTCCCTGTTCCAGTGAGCCAGAGACAAAAATCTCCACAGCACATGAACAGAATCAGCCATTCTGCCCTGTTGAGCATTGCAAGGTCTCTCACACCAGCTGGATGGGTGTCACAGCTTCAGACTGAGTGAGAAGTACCTGGGCTTACCTCGGGCATGGAGCCAGACACAGAATTTGACACAATCCCAAAATCATGCCCAGCCCCCAATGCATTGCTCCTATTAAAAATCTCCATCCCTTCCCTGAAACCCATTTATTTTAGAGAACATCTGTTATGCTGGTGTAACTGGAGGGCACATTGTGCTGGTGTAAACAAGCCCAAGGGAAGTTTCATGCTGTCTTCCCACCATGTCCTCTTTGTTCTTCTTCCTTCTCATCCCAGTGACAGCTGTGTCCTGGGCAAAGCTTACCATTTCTGTGGAAAAGTGTGGTATTTTTAGCCTGATTTCCTAATAATATGAGAATTGTGAGATCCTGTTCTTCATGTCTTTGTGGAAAGGGCCATTGTAGAAATACCCTACAAGCCCCTACACTTCCTGCTAAAATTTTACCCTGTTTATCAGTCTCAACATAACATGCCAGAAGCTTGAAGAGTTCTGAAATGTCAAATGTGGGTACATCTCCTAAGAAAAGGTGCCATGAAAAGGAAAGCATAGTAATGGCAGTACACCAAATGATAGAGCTCAGAAAATTTAGAGTTTCTTTTCTCTCTTCTTTGCATCCATTAGAGACAAATGTATAAGAAACTTAACTCCTTAAGTTGTGCTTCTAGTTGAATTACTTTTTTCTGTAAGGCTCAGTGTAAACAAGGGTTATCTGACTGGACACTCCTTCCAGTCTCACTTGGGTATGTAGACAATATTGACAGTCCAGAACTGTCTCCTGCAAGCTGTGTAATGACAAACATGGGGAATAGTGTGCCAGAAGACATTGTTTATGTCTTCTGCTCTCAGTTTCCCAAAACCTCAATACTGTGAAGGCCCAAGGCTTACACCCTTGCTCATATTTGAAGTTTGCTTTTTGTTGTATTTGCCTTGCTGTTTTCACATCCACTGACATAAGAGGTGGCAGAGGCGTGAGCTAAGAGCAGTTTCATCTGTAGATCTCCATATGCAGCAGGTCAACCAGCCATACATAGGAAACCTGACTTTCACTGACAGGTTTTTGCATTTTCTAGCTAGAAAATATGAACATCTGTCAGACCAAACAGTCTTCACTGACACATGCTAAATGGATCATATGCCAAAGAACCAGTAATGATAATAATGGGTAATGGGCATTGAGTCTGACATCTTAATCTGACACTACTTCTCTAGTCTGTCAAGTTGTGCCCTACTAAAGGCCTAAATTTCAGTAAACTAAGAGTGACCTGAAAGTTAAATTAAATATTCAATAGTCATGAAAGAAATGGCCTTGCTGCACACTGTAAATTCTGAGAAATTCCATTAATCTGTGTAGACAAAATGCTTAGGCTTCACACTATGAAAAACCCAAAACCAGACAAAGGAAATGGGTAACTCAATCCCTTTGTAAAATTTTGTAATTTTCTAACCCATGCTTTTGCTTGTTGCAAAACTAAATTGACAATGAATTTAATTTTTAAAAGCATTGTAAAGACAATTTCATTTTTTTTTCTTTGTCCTTAGTCTGAAGTTAACTTCAGGTTTGATCAACTCAGAGACTTACCTGCTAAAAGCTACTGGCAAGAGTGATGAAACATTGTCATGAATTTTCATTTTGTTCCACTACATTCCATCAAAAATACTGAAAAGGTTATCCCTTTGTATTATGCTAGGACTCCTCAGACAGGCTATGGCGTCTGTGAAAGTTTCTCAGTAAATATTGGTTTTATTTCCAGGTACAATTTTGGAAGATAACAGTTACACAACTTTCCAAAGAGCCACAGCATCGCAGCAGCACAAATTTACAGCCTTTGGACCAGAGCTATGGCATATGGATCAGAATTGTTTGTGACTCAAACCACAGAGTAAGTTGATGCCTTCCTGAGGGAAAAAAAAAAAAAAAAAAATTCTCAGCTGGCTGGCTATCAAAATGATATTACCATACTGCCTGACAGTAATGTAGACTCTGGGAATTCAGATAGGTAGGGAAAAACGCATTTAATAGAACATCAGTTGATCTCTTTTTGAAGCATCAGCTTCCGCTGGGTAGATAATGGGCTATTGAAAGACCTGCTAGGGAAGACATCTGAATATTCTTCCTGAAGTCTTTTCTATTTGTTTCTGAAGTGAAATTTTACTTTATTTGCCACAATAGGGTAGTGTATATTCCACCTCCCATTAAGGTCCATGGGGAGACTTAATAGAAGTGGGGTTGGCAAACAGCCCTTGTCCATATTTCATTGTTTGAAACGATTGCTCAACTTCCCATTTTTGACATTGTTTTCAAACATACAAGCTTTTTTTAATGAAAGGAGTAAACTCAAATGTCAGAACCATTAGATTTTCTTTTATCTTTCATGAGCACAACTGAAACAGGATACAGCTCTAAAAAATTACATAGACCTGTTAAATAGGAAGACTTCTTTATAAGGAAAGCTACAGAAAGAGAATTTAAAAAAACTGAAGAGTGACAGTATCATATTTGTAGGTAAGATGAGTACATGAAAGAACGAATGCTAAGGAGAAAAGACCACAAATGTGTGGAGATTTTATTAGTGAGCAATCTCATTAGAATGATTCATAGTTGAGCAATTTTGCCTTAGAGGAGTTTGTTTGATTCATGGCAAGAAACTGGGAGGCTCTGGAACCAAGAAACCAAGAAGTAGTGATGGAAAACACCAAAAGTTTAGAATTTCAAATGTAGATTATTCCAAATGTTTTGAATCTTGTAGCATTGTAGTGTTAGATGTCAAGTTTCATACTAATATTAGATGTGGACACTCTGTCCCAAGACCGTTTGGATAATTTCTGTGGTACTGGACCAGGATGAGTTTTAACTGGGATATTTGTCTAACTTGTTCTTAAAAATTTGCAAAGAAGCAAATAAAGTGCTATTCCTAACCTGGTCTTGTATTTTATTATGTGTTGTGGTCACTGATAAACTGGAGGGATTCTGTTAACCAGCTGTACATCCACCTTAGATGAAAAGATGCTGGACTAGATTTCCATAACTTCCTTATGTGTCATTTTCCAACTCTGTAGATCTTTCCCTTTCCATCCAAAGGTGGGCTTCCTGTTGTCTTTGGGGTAAGATAAGGCTAACAAAGGACCGATGAAAACTATTATTGCTACTTTAAAGGCATTAGTGTTACTATTGCTATAATTATTTGCATTACTGTTTTACTTTGTTTATATGAGGGATTGCTGATAGAAGGAAACCAAAAATGAAACAAAATTTTGATAGACGAATATGTAAACCTTAGGGAAGTGGTAATCCATCTGAAATGCAGACAAACATAAAGAAGTGGAAAGTGTAGTCAAAGCCACTTTCTATCTCCTGAGGGAAGTCACACATCAAGGTACAGCAGGACTGGGCCATGTGTCAAGGGACTGTTGTGGCACAAAATGAGCATCTGCCAGCCCAAAAAATGTACCTCCTCCCAACATATTTCTCATCAATATTCCAGATTCTGCAAAGACCTGCCTCCAAGGTGCCCTCACAGGTACAGGTAGTGACAAAGTGGAGAGTTAGTACTGTGCTGCCAAATAGCATAAATGCAGGCCATGAGAAAATCCCGGCTGAATGACATGACCTACAGAAGAGTGGCATGCCCACCAACACCCAGGCCTGCAACATCCATTTGTCATCTTTCCAGGAAAATGTTTCCAACACTTTAAAGTTTCCTGTGTTTATTGGAGATTTTGTTTTTTGTGGCATTTATGTCCATTTACGTAACTTCTGTAAATCTGTTGCTAATTGTTGCATTTGCTTCTTTATTTCATTTGTCCGATGCCCTTTGAGTGGTTTTAATAAAATCACATATTATGACTAACAGTCTCTGTCCCCCATCAGAGAGTACTTTTATGTCTCAAGTAAAGAAGGTTTGACAACTAGAGCCCACGCCTTTATTCTTTGCACGTCCAAGTCTCCAATCCCACTCTTTGACATAACGGGAGTTCTTCAGGATGGGACAAGGTGACACTCACACTGTGCAGACTGGGAGGGCATTGAATCCACATGGTAGTCAAGTTTCTCACTCAACTCAGACAATAATGAAGCACTGAGACATAGCCTTCAAGATTTGCAAAGGAAAGTGTGTGTGCCTCTCCCCCCCATTGTCATATATATCCTATATTATATCCCATAATCTGCTCAGGTGATAATCACCAGTGTTGGTTGCAATTTGATGTATTTGGTCATGAGGGCTCTATCCAACTCAAACAGGTTTTGGGGGAGACAGATAAGAACACAATAACCAAAGGCTAGTTTGAGCAATGCATCCACCTAACCACAGCAATGGTCAAGGTCTGAGTCAAGCCAGCTTTGGGAGAAATGTTTGCAGTTGATATTCAGATATAACTATGAGTCCATTATCTCACTCCTTGAACTGTGGGAAGCCCAGGACCCACAGAGGTCTACTGTACAGCAGCGGCCTGCATGCCAAGATCTCCCCTGGAGACACACAAGATTACCTCTTGAGTCAAAGAGAATCCTAATTGCATCTGTTACTCTGTAAGTGATTTGGGAAGAAACATGTTGAAATTTTGAAATCTTAGCGAAATTATATAAAAGGTTGAATGTGCACATATTATCTTTTAGACATAAACTGTTGACCAAGTCTGGGACTAAGATGGATTCAGCTGCACCTAAACTTCCTTCTGAGAAGGAGTTTAGAAAGCAAGAGGATCATTTCTGAACTTCAAAATTTAGTGGGAGGTCTTTCTGACAGTTTTGTCTGACCATATCAACTGTACCTTACCATTAAATTTTGTTAAACTACTGTCCTACTTACTATCAAACTTTGTTAAATCACACTGCTTTATATCATTGCTCTTACATCCAAAGGTCTAATTCACAAAAAAACTCAATATAATCATAATATAGTGCTAATTGTTACCAAAGCATTGTTATTGAACATTGCTAGTTAGATGGAACCAGAAGTGGCTCTGTTCTTAATAAGGCTGTTCCAGGAAAAGTTAATCCACAAGTAGTTACTCTTTTTCATTTCCTCCATTCTCCTCTGTCTGAAGCCAAATCTGTTTGTCACTACAGCAGCTGGCTTCCAAGGTAAGGCTGTGAGTTCCTGCAGAAACACACTATGGTTTCTGTGTATGCACAGATGTCAGCAACTTTCTGCAGTGCAGGGATCCCTCTGTAGTGGCTGATAGTGGCTTGACAGTGCTGTGCATTCTTAGATCCTCTCCTTATGCAAACCCAGACTAATCACAGAAACATCACAAAGAGAAATGTGGAAGTTTGAAAAGCCAGTGACATCAAATTCCACAATTTGAATAGCTCCTAGCATAACCCTGAGCAGTGAGAATACATTAGTCCCAGCAACAAGTCTGGTGTGCTGGTCTAGAAGACAGTATTAGTATTCCAAAGAGTGTCAGTGCAATATTTATATACCGATTAAAAACAAATCAGTAACTTCAGTCAAAAAATTAGCCTAAAATGTCTATTGCCAATGTTTATGTGCAACATAATTCTACAGATTCATCTTCAGTAGCCCCTATCCATCTCACTTAACTAACATTTTAAAAATATCCCCATTCAAATAAGCCATTTTTATACAGATATATAATATTAAAATGTTGAACAAACCCTTACAGTTCATAAAATATTGGTGGTTTCTTCCCAAAGCAACACAAGTTATAACATCAAAACACTCATTTTGATAATATAGAAAAGCAGGGATTTTCATTTTAGTCCCTCAATGAGATCATTATATCTGCTTATACTGGAATTTGAAAGTTAATGGTCTGAAGCCCTAATCTTGACATTTTAAAACAGTAACTTAAAAAAAAAATCTCTATGCTTCACTTTTGCAGAGATGTAAGTTTTAAAACATGAATCAAATGGGGAAAAAAATCAAATAGGAAACATTTTTTTCTTTTTAAAATGAAAAAAATATTGATGATAACCATTTTGGGGGGGGCCTGAATCTTTATCTGAATACCTGTCAACTTGGAGGAAGGATATTTCTTTCAGAAGTAAGTTTGCATGCAGGTATGTGTCTTTCTTTGAGTTCCTAGGCCAAATTTAATTGTAAATTACAGTATGTTTTACTTTAAAACAATGCTTGGAGACAGCATTTGAAGTAGTTTGAGGTTGATCAAAGATCTGTGCTTGAAATATTTCAGTTTCAGTATTTACTATTGTATATTCAGAAAAATATAACAATAAAAATCAGTCCAAACTCAGAATGTGATAACTAGGATATAAGAAGAAATGTTAGTGAAAAGACTATAATGAGAAAGGACAAAAGAAATAGTTTAATCCACAGAAAATACCACTGAGATTTCCTAACACTCTGATAAATGAAATTTGTTTAGGGTAAATAAGAAAGGAAGAAAAACAGCTTGTGTTGCTGGGGTAGATAAGAACAGATCACCCAGCACAGGCATTCTGCACCAGAAGGAAGAATTTCTCTTGGACTTGGCCTCAGGTAAGCTGCAGAGGTCCTTCAGTGAGTTCACAAACTCATTTAGAATAAGAACAGCTAAAAAGCATCTGGAGTATGATCCTATTGCTTTATTTTTTTCATAACTTTATTGCAAATTCCGCATTTTCATTTTTCAAGCAAAGCTATTTAAATTCTGCCTCATATGAAACCAACCCTGCATCATATGACAGACACAGGTGAAGCAGTCTTTAGCATCAAATTGTGCCACTTTCACTCTTGCAGTGTCCTGGAATAGGACCAGCATGTCAAGAGAGCTAGAGTGTGCCTCTGGCTGTGCTGTAAAGCAGCAGAGACATGAGCAATGTGGGTGTCTTGAGCCTGTGAGTGCTCTTCACATCTGTCACCCACTGGCTGATCAAGGGCTCTTTGTGAAACAGGAGAAAATAGAAAGAGTAGACCACTCACCCCACAAGACAAAGAAGAAATGGTGAAGGGACCAGGCCTGGAGTTAACAAAAATTTTACAAGTCATCACAAGATGGCAGAGACAAAGATGAGGAGGGGCAGAAGGGAAGGACCAGCCTGCACCCAGACAGGCTTGCATGGAGACAGGCTGGAGGAAATTTCAGAGGGCAAGGGGAGGGGTCTTGTAGGACCAAAGAATGAGATGGGAATATGAGACTCATTGGCACATGGGACAATGCCATGGAACCGAGCAAGGTACAGAAAGAAATGAAGATCTGTTTATATGCAGTGGAACTTTGTTCCTTTGCAGAGCAAGATGTCAGTTCTTAGCCACCTCAGACAGTTTGAGAAATGATTAAAAAAAAAAAAAAAAAAAGTGTGCATGATGAAATGTGAGATACCTTCTTAGAGAGCAATCTTATCTTATAGGGTACAACAAGGCACAGAGCTTTCTGTGGTCCAGCATTGTTGCTTAGAGGAACTTGTAACAAAAATTCAAAAGGAGATAAATAGGAAAAGCTCATGTAATTTCTCTGCTTGATTTCAGTGTACAGGGAAATTACATAGAGAAAATTACAATGACAATTAATAAGAAACTATGAGGCAACAGAATATTTCCAGCAGAAAGAAGTCACTGATGATAATTACTATGTAAACATATAGTCTGCCCAGGAACTATATAATAAAAAATAATTTTAAAAAGCTCAACTGAAGCATTCACACAGTAAATGCAACCAGCTTGAACAACAAAACAGAAGAGCTTTAGCAGTAGCACAGGTTGAGAAACTGGATATTATAACCAAAACTATTGGGCCTACACTTATCACTAGAATGAAGGTGCTGGAGATTATACATGGTTCAGTTGCCATATGATCAAATTGGTTAAAACAGATGTGACCATCTTAAGTTAATTATGTGGTATTATGCAGAATGAATGGTGAAACAAAATCCTTTTGGGTCTAAATCATCCAAGGGAAGAAGAATGAACAAAATTACGTTGTTGCAGTCCTGGGAATCAGCCATGGGCCAGTACAATGAGAGTGGGGAACGGAGCTCTTGTTAACATTATTAAAGGCAGAAATCTGACAGGGAACAGTCTCATTTGGGAAAACCTTAATTTCCAGATAGAGGTTGGAAAGCAACTACAGCTTTCTGCCAGGTGCAGTAAAAAGGTCTGGAGTCAATTTCATGAGGTTGTAAAGAAATATAACAAAAGCAAACACAACCCAAGCTTTTAATGACCCCAACTGAGCTCCCTCTCAGAAAATTGTGAACCTAAATTAGCCACTTGGGCACTTAAGAATGAGCAAGATTTCTTCACTCACATGCCCTGACCTGTGGAAAAAAAAGTATTTAAAGAAAATATATAAAGGGAATAACTTGCTACAGGCTTCAATAAGAGCAGACAGTAAGAACAGAAATGTTGACCACCAGGGTGAAACTGGGATGTGCAAGAATGGAAGAGGAAACAAAATTCAGAGCTTAAAATAGTCTCATTAAACAGAGGAGAGGAGAGGAGAGGAGAGGAGAGGAGAGGAGAGGACAGGACAGGACAGGACAGGACAGGACAGGACAGGACAGGACAGGACAGGACAGGACAGGACAGGAGTGCCAGTCCATTCAGGTTGCCCATGTTCTTTGAATGATCACTCAGTGTTATGATGAGTGCGCAAAAACACCTGTAGGACACTGCAGTGCTACAACACAGAAGCTACAACCTCTCCTGAAAGGAGAATACAAAGACTTCTCAGGCATCCTGACATAAGATTATATTTAATTCTAACCTTTCATAACAAACACTTCAACACAGAGAAAACATTAAACAATGAAACTGTTATGTGGTATATGTAACTGTTATGTTAGTGGTATAGTCTGTTACTTCCATTATGCTCTTAATAAATCAGGATGGAGGGAGGGACCCTGTCTTATTTTAAAATTAAACTACTAATTTATCATTAGGGGACATCAACCACTTGAGGTGAAGTTGAAGATAATAATAAAAAAAAATTTAATTAGAAGAACTAGAATTAAACCTAAAACACTTCTGGAAGACCATATTTCTTAATAAAATCCTCACTTCATGACTCTGACTGCCTTTACAAACAATGCCTCTGGTATGGCCAAGAAGCTAAAATTCATGGGTCTCCTCTGCAGTATTTGATAATTCACAAAATGTTTTCAGGTGACTATCCAATTGCATCTATAGATTTTTACTTGGTAGACCTTCCCACACTCTGTTGAAGTGTTTCTTGATCATCATCACATGAAAAATAAACATCCAAAGAAAATAGTGTATGTTGTGGCCACCACATTCTACAAGTTCTTATTAAACTGAAAAATAGTTTTTATAAGCCCAGAGTATGATCAATCATTGCACAGCTTCAAAGTAATTATGTAACTATTTATCTCAAATTGGGCATTGCTTTTGTTTTTCCAAGAGTTTGTTCTCATAACAAAATAATTTCTAAAGGGTCTCAGGGACTCAAAGGTTTCTAAGATTGATGTTTAATTGCTGTGTAATGAAATTCAAAAGTAATATTGATACAGAGACTAAAGAAAAGTTCTTAAAATATTTCAGTTTAACTGGACATTTTTCCCACCAGAAAATTTGATCACTGTGCTAATGTATTTGCTACTCATGCAAAATCAGGACCTATTCACTTACAAGTTTACTGGGATTCTCTCAAGAATTTATCCTTTGGCATTTTCTTGCCTGAGTGTTTTAAACCAGTAAGAGAAGGAAGAGACATCAAGTTTAATGTTTGGTATGTGCCAAAAAGACATTGTGAAGGTACAGACCTAAATGAGACTCAGGTAGTGCAATGTGAATATTCAATGAAACTTAAAGGCCCAGGACAGTAGCTGCACTTGAGTAAATACTGTGGGCAATCCTGTTTTCAGTCCCTGAAAAAAATTGAGACTGGAATTTGTCCTTTTGTTTGAGGAAATTACATGAAAGTTCCCTACATAAACGTTTCCTTCTGGGTTTAAAATAGGCCTAAAAACCTTGAACACAAACAGTGTGTATGGAACCAGATCTCCTCTTCACACAAGCTGAGACATTTCTTAGGTCCAGGGTCTTCATCTCATGCTCATCCTTTAACTAAGGTCTTGATTTATTTAAGCATTGTTTTTAAGAAATTCCACTTGATATATCTGTATGATCTGGACAAGAACTGATGGACACATCTGTGAAATGCAGCTTGTCAGGAAATGCACAATTCATACAAAGTCTTTCAGCAGGAGTGCCGTTTTCAGTATATAAAATTTCAAGGTCATGATAGCATCTAGCTTTTCTTTCTACTTTTTGACCAGCTTTCTGCTGACGACAACAAAACAGTAATTTGAGAGCTGTCATAAAATTAGGTAATGTGGATGACTGTCAGACTGTAATGAACAAATTTTTATGCTATCATTGCCAAAATTAACAACTTTCTCAATTAGGAAAGATATTGTGCTACTTATTATTAAGACCTAACATCCTATCTTTACCACTGGAGAGAAGAAACAAATTTCCTTTCTGGCAGTGTTAATGGTGTAAGTGAGGTGACTGTGAGAGGTTCAGGCATGACTGCTACAACCAGAAGGAAAGTCTTGTGTTCTTATCAAAGTTCACATTTCGGAAAGAGATTGTCCTCCACCTTACCTCCAATTAAGCATTTTGCCACAATTCTGTTGTTGCAGAACTTTATTCCTCTGGTGTTAATTTACTCCTCTCATAACTTCAAATTAAAGTTAATAAAGCAAAATTTGTTAACTATTTTTTTGGTACTCCAAAATAGTTTTTAAATTGTTTATTTTCCCAACCCTTTTGTTTACCACTCCACTGTGTCCAATAGAGAGCAATCTCTCATATAAAACTGGGTTTCCATTCCTTCAGTTCCTTCACTAATAATTTTCTTCACTGTTCCCCTTCATGAGTCTTGAACTAATTTCTCCAGATTTGAATAGACCACTCAAACTAATATTTCCACAGATGTTCTGTCAATGACTTTGATACTTGTCTAACTTTTTTGCAAATTCCCAATGCACCACTGTACATTTGTATTTTAGCAACTGTTTTGCATTGACAGCACATAGTCCTCTTGCACTGGACAAGCGTTTCTAGATCTTTCTCACAAATATTTTACTGCTAAGCTCCTAGTTGCTACCAGATGTTATTATTACTGTTTCTTTAAGTTACTTAGTTGCATCCAATGTCTGCAGGACCTCAAGGTTCTTTTATGCTTTAACGTGATACCATGCTGTGTTAGTGATTCCTCAACTTTGGATAATGGGGACTTTCATTTTAGCATAAACCTAATATTTTTTTCCAAATGGGAAGACAGAACTGACATCTTTATACAGGATAAATCCCTAAATAAACATAATAAAACTGCAATCTGTTGTCAGTAGTAATTCTTTGTGACTCTTGCCACTCTTAATGGCCAACATTTCACAAGTATTTGTTGTTGATCCTCTGCAAACCAACTTCTCATCTTCTCCATAATTCCTGTAAAGATGCCTAACCCCAAGGCAAGATAGAAGAGATACAGTTTAGGAAAATAACTGGTAGAAAATGCATTAAAGTATTTGCTTGGTTTAGCATATCTTCCTTGGGTAAACATTCGCTGTGTTTTATACCTTTTTCAATTTTTTCTGTCTCTTTCAGAGATCCAAAAACCCCAAATCAAAATAGTGAATCTACTTAGGCTGAGAAACACATTGATGCAACTATGTTACTTTTTAAAATCTACAGAAATTTCTCCAAACTGTGCTGTACTGTGCTTTGGCACATGGATGCAGTGGTCCATTCAGAACTTTCGGCTCTTTACACATTTAGAGAGTACATAAATATTTAGGCACTCATAGGAGAAAAGGGTGGCAATTGGGCACTTAGGAAAAGAGATGGAGAACCCAAAAGCTTTACATGGCTGAAATATCGCCCTGTAATTATATAACTTAAGTTAAACAACAGTTCAATAACATGCCAGAGAGTTTCTGCAGCTGCACCTCTTAACTCAGAACCCCCTTCTTCCAAGGGGCTGGGGGAGCTGTCATTGCAGTGCAAAGGCTAACTCTATCTTGTATCCATTCTCCGATGGAATGAATCAGAACTTGTATTCTGATCTCCTTCTCTTCCACATATTTTGAACAGAAAATTTTCCTAAGTAGCATAGTGACATTATTTGCCTTTTTAAAATATGTCTTACGAGGAGCTTTTGTTTGTTTGGAGAGGTAGGGTATGGCTGATGTGAGTTTTCTTCCACTCTACATGTTATGTTGCTAAGTGACATTTGGCAATGAATATTGCATGTTGCTCCTGTTTCTCTGAGCCAGAAGCATTTTGTTGCTATGTTCCAGATGTCAGTGTAGTGGGATGTCATCCCTATCTATAAAGATCTACATTTGAATTGGAGAAGAATGAATGATTGGCAGTGTCTTCATCAGCTTTATTGGTATCAAAACTGATATTAGTTATGAAAGTAAACAGAAACTAAATTCTAAACAGAATTTCTCAAATCTTTTGAGGTCTTTTATGTTTTGAATAATGGGACCAGTATAAATCTACTTTTAAAGTTATATATTTCCAAAAATTTAAAAAAAAAAGGAAAACTTCTCTGTCCTTTTTAAAATTCCTGTTTTCAGTATGAAAAAATAGGTTAGAAATTTATAAAAGACATGCACACACTGCAACACAAAAAAAGGTATTGAAAGCAGATTATATTTCATAACCATGCTCTGAAAATAAGCACGTGGGTAGATATTTTGATCTCTCTGAAATTTTATATATGATAACTATCTCATACTGTGAATTTGGCTCCTTATCCAGATGCAAAATATTCTACTTTTCCAACTCTTAAGCAGCTTGGGGCCTGTATGATATCTTATGCAACGAATATCCCTTTATTTAAAGACATATTCATAAACATGCTCACAGTCCTATGGCCCAACATGTAAGCTGTGATTTCTAAAATGCTCCCGTGCCATCATCATGACATAAAGAGTGAATCAAATAGGTGTACTTCTCCAACATCAACTTTTGCATTACAGATATGGGGCTATCAGAAAAAAGACAACCTATTAAAACAGCTACCCAAATACAGAAGGGCTGTTTGAAGTCTTGACTAAATCCTTAGTTCCCATCCTTACACAGAAAGGGAAAAGAATATTAAAAATTGTCATTTTGCTCCTACTTCCTGGCTACATACGGGCAATTCAAAGTCTCCTTGCTTTTTAAGCCTGTCCTTTCACACCCTCTCTGGAGGTGGTGCAATTTCCCTCAGGCTTTCTCACACCACAGTCCCAGTGCATATCCTCCATTATTTGACCTGTCATCTACAGGTCTGTCACAGGTGGAAAAATTGCTGCTGAACTTTATAGTCCATGCAAGAGTCAGGACACTCAGACAAGTCTCAGTGAAATTTTCAGGACTTTAAAGTATAAAATGTATGCTTAGCTTGGCACCTGGAGACCACACCTTTTAATTTCATCTTACTGTTTGTGGTCATGAAGTTGAGTATATGAAAGTGTCATTTCTGCCAGACCAGGGCCCCTTAGCTGTAACCTAGCCAAGAATACATAACTGGGCAGAAACCTCTTCATGTGAAATGCTTTGGGGGAGTCTTCTTTTCCTTCTATTGCCTCTAGATCTGTTACAGATGACAAATGTATCCATATCTCTTTGATCACTACAAAAATACACGTGTTTGTCTAAAGTCTACCATAGAGTAATAAAAGAGTATTTTAAATGTGCTCAATGCAAAATCTTATCAGGCAGGAAAGTGGAATGAACTATTTGCTTCATGCTCTTTTTCTATAAAAAGTCTTGTTTCTGGGAAGAAACTGTGTTTAAGAGAGCAAAAAGGTCCATAAATCGACCAATTTAGCACACTGGTCAGATTAGGGATACAGTAACAAATTCTTATTCTCCTGATTTAGGAAGAGATAAAATGTTCTGTTTTCCTGGAAAACAACATAATTTAAGTGTAGATAATACAAATTAATGTTTTAATAAGAGAAAGGGAAAAAGGGGGACTGGTGAAACTGTGACCGTGCTTGCAGACCAAAATACCTCTCTTTAAATAAATGTGGGTGAGGGATTGACATCGTGTGGCTCATGGTAAGAAGTGCTTCATAATTTGTACAGGTGTTGCAATGAAAAGGGCCAGCCTGTGTGAAGTGAGTTGTTTGATGACCTACTACTAGGTGATTGCCCAAAACTTAGTCTTTAACCATACTAGTGAAAGTTCATTGGTCAATGTATACTTGTTCTTACAAGTAGTGGTGTGAAGAGTCTCTCAAAGTCTGATTTCTTCAGTCCAGTTAGAGATTCACACCTTCTGCTAAGGGATTTGTCTGTTTAGTTATGGGCATCAACGGAAAGATGATTTAATTCTGAAAACTGACCTTTCCAAAGGAAATTTGAAATAACTTCTTTATCCATTATTGGCAAGAATGGTCAATAATTCACCCTGGCAGAAAATGAGCTTAGTTTCCTTTGATTTTTCTGGTTTAGGGTCTACTTAATTTTTGCTATTTTGTCAAAAATTCTTCTTTCTAACTCCATAATTGCAAGCCACAATCCAACTAAAGAACAGCTCTTGGCCAACCTCTTTGGAAGATTTTGTTCTGCTGTATGGATTACCTTCACCCAACAATGAAGCATACCATTAAATATATGTAAATGCCTGTAGGCAATGAACAAAGTGGTAACTTTTAGGTATAATTTTATTGTACTGCTGTTTTCTCTCCACATTGCTATTTTACAAAAGATATGTTTAGATCCAAAACCTGACTCTGCTGTAGAGTGACTCTTGGGACTGTGGAACTAATACAGTTCTTAGTGCAGGGATTGGTTGGGACAAGCAGCATACGGATGTTGGAGAAACATCAAATCTCGTGTACCTTGAGGTTTAACTCTGTTAAGGCCTCAAAGAGGAAATGGCAGTCAAGAACTGTCTCTTATAAATAGTCTACGGCTAGGTTAAAGTGACCTACATATTCCGAAAAACTTATTAAGGCTTTGCACCCAGGTAGAAATCACACAAATGAATGAGTGATTTTGCATCAGTGTTTAAGAACTGCAGTAAACTAAACTCTGGCCAATGGATTTTCTAGGTGTGACAGCCAATATATCATATTATATTTGAATTTTATTAATTTTATTTCAATAACTACTGGAATAAAGCACTTATAAATTGTAACTACTATAAATATTGTTTCATTGTAAATAAATTCCCTGTTCCTAGAGACAAGTAAATCATGCAAGGCCCATATGAGTCAATGCAATAATAATACCTCCACTAAACATGAGATGCTCATTATTTTTAGAATTCAAGTTTTCCATCCCTTGAGAACCTTATTCCTACATCCTAAATCAAAATCACCAAACACATCCCAAGTTTATTCTTTAAATATACCCTTCATTCCTTCAATACTGACAAAAAGAACATTGCTTCAAAGCCGAGCCAAAAACCAAAACAGTACTTATTCCAAAAGTGAAGTGAGGGAAATAGATTCTTGTTCAGGAATTTGTCCAAGTAGAATTGAGTGCAGTACAGCTGCAACATAATAAAAAGCAATGCTGGAATCCATGGCTAGCCTTTTCTCTGTGCTACAGACAGAGCCAGAGCTCTTAACTCTTCAGAGACTGCTTGGGAAATGTAACACAAGGGTCACCTGGCCATTAAATCCTAGAATATTATGTATGTGGTTATGTAAATTCTATGTAAAGTAGCTCTACAATCTTCAAGAAATCCAGATGCAATAGATAGACCAAAAAATCTGAAATAACTCAAAGAAATTCAAAGATAAAGGAGACAGTCAAAGAGACGAGATACAGAGATAGAGACATAGGCATCAACTCTCTTTGAGATTAAAATTCTGAGAGGTAACTGTTTGACATGTTTGGCCATAGTGCATGTCACCACACAGGATGAAATAACATAGGCACTCTCACTGTGGTTCTTCATAATTTATTCCTTGCTTGGTGAAAATTTCTCTGAATCATTTTAGTGTGTAATGATGGTTATGTTCCAAGGCATTTTGGGGGAGTAAAAGAGGGAAGCAAGAGCATTTGAGGTGGAACAGCATGTTACATTGTTTGTTCTGTCCTT
Source organism: Hirundo rustica (assembly GCF_015227805.2). Lineage (NCBI taxonomy): Eukaryota > Metazoa > Chordata > Aves > Passeriformes > Hirundinidae > Hirundo > Hirundo rustica. The sequence continues at coordinate 11,413,247 of NC_053455.1, read as the reverse complement.
TGATTGTGCCTATTTACTTAGGGCATCAGATGCTTTGGTTTGGTTTTCTCTAACATGCAATTATTGTGGGAAAGCTACGTCAAGTAAGTGAGTGTTTTCCTTTGATCAAAAAGGCGATGAAAAACGTGGTCATTCTGATGTGTTTTGGGGCTAAGCTCCCCATCATAGCTGCTGATCAAACTCTCATGAGTCCCACAGATAATTGAGATCTCTGGTCCCTGTTTTAAGGAAAATTGATTGATTCAATTGATACAATTGGTCTTAGAATTCATTTCTTCTGAAGGCATGCCAAATCCTCAATTTCATTTAGGAGATATTTATTGGCACCTGTAACAGACTTTAACTGCAATTTCAAGGTCCTGCTTTTGACAGGCTTTGGGAGGTTTTGTAAATATTTACCACAAAGGGACTTGAATGAAAAAACTTCGTCATCAAGACCAAATGACAGAAAGTGCGTATTTCAGCAGTATGCGCTGAATAAAAGGAAGCAAGAGATGTTTCTATTACAGGTATTTACTACTTAGGTATTCAACACAAACCTGATATAGACAAGATGGTGTCAAAACGCAGAATTCTTTCAAGTTTAGCATATGCATAGTCTTTATATTTAACTGATTGGCATTGAGTTGCCTTTAACTGGGAAGTAGCACAACATTTTTGGAATAGCTTTCAGAAATGAAAATGGAAATGAAGGAATATTGGAAAAAATCTTGACTGGAGTTTATGTTGATCTGTTCATGATAAAGACAAGAAAAAACTTTGTCATCTGCTGTAGAATAGAAGTGTTGATGGTAGGCCAAAGAGATTCCAGGCTTCCCGAGGATATGAACAGATTTCCTTTGGAACTGTTATTTGTTTCTTAGTCTTGAAATGGGTTTTGGCACAGATCTCATACCATCAGGGGTGTAACTGATGCACAGTGATCCTATAGCTTTGTGTTTCAGACCTGTCCTTGAGTGTTGAACCTCCTTCTGCTTTGACTATAGATGGTCTGTTCCACAGCAGCAGCCTGGAATCATTGCTACTTGACTAGAGATAAACTACATAGTTTTTAGAATAATGGTGGAGAAAATACTTGAGGATGATAAATATTTAAAAAAAAAAAAAAAAAAAGCTTAACTTCAACAGAAAATAAAGGAAGGTCCCATGTCTGCCCACAGTAATCACCTATCAGATATACCTCTATTCATGCTGCTCCTGTTATTACTATTAATAATTTTATAACTATGGTTCAAAGAGATCAAAATCACATTATGTTTGAATTAGCATCAATGAGAAACCAAGGCCTTCTTTATTGAAGAGAATCTCTAACTGGGACAAAGAATTCAGTAACGTACGGACAAACAGACTAAGGTGCCTGTCAGGTGCCTCAGTCTAGCTGTGGAAAGGTTATGCCTGAGTGGACTGTAATTGAATGGTCAGGAGTCCAGATGATCTGAAGATGCCTACATACAGAACTCTGGTTCATGAATGTTATTCCAACAGGTCAAGACTTCTGTCATACATGATTTGATGATAAAACAGATACGAGCCATAGGTATGGAAGCAAAGAAGGAAAGAAAGGAAGGAAAAACAGAACCTTCTCTCTATTCAACTATGCTATGTCAAACCCTATCTTGCCGTAGTACTTTGAAACCTGTTTTTAAATTAACTGTAACTATTTATGCAGCTACAGTCTACAAAATTTTTAACATATTTAAGATTTTCTGTAAAAGGTGCTATATAATCTATCATTTCTCTTCAGAACACTTGAAACTGATTAAACATTTCACTTGAGAAGCTACTTCATTTTATTTTGTATTTTAATTTATTTCACTGCATAATTAATTTGTAATCAAGACTTGTTTTGATTTTCCTAACTGTATTTTAAAACCAACTGTGGAGCAATAACTTGTGGATGGCTTGCAAAATAGTAAAAATGTGTTCCATTAAGGAAAAAAATGAAGTTAGTATTGTGCAAATTTCATGCACCACAGAATTAACCATTCTTTAGTAAGACTTCTGAAAGTATGATCAAAGTTTCCCAAAGGTCAGGTGAAGTGAGATTGTGGTAACATTTTAAGGTCTACAAAGTCAAGAGAACATGAATGACTGCATAGGCACAAATGACCATTTTATCTTACATAATTGCCTCTTAAAACATTTGACTGGACATTTAACACAGCTGCGCTCGCCAAGTTTTTGAACTTCTGACAAATGAATCTCCTCCAAGAATGGATGCTCCCTGCATTGATTTTAATAAAAATATATTGAAATCTCATTCAATTTAAAATTATGCAACAACATGTCATCCCATTTCTCACAGCCCTTGTCCTTATTGAGACTGTGCACAGGCGGTGTGAATTTAAAATCCCTTTTGAGTTAAAAATGTTTCATTTCTTCTCATGTTACAACCAAAACTTAAAAAAATAAATAAAAAAATAACAACAACAAAAACAAAAGCAAAACACAGACCAACATTTTCCTCTGCTTTGTGCAGAGCTGATTCTTGCCAGAGATCTTGGCAAGTCCATATTTTCCAAGATTACATACTCAGTGCCATCTATCCATTAGGCTTGCTAGAAGTGATCAAATATTGTAACACTGAGTCAATAGGCCAATAGAATATTTCAAACTGCTCCAGAGAGATAATTGACCAGCTGAAAGTGTAAGATAACACCAGAACTGAGATCATCAAGTAATATGATCTCATGCTGAATGTGGATGTTTTATTTGTTTGATTTTGGGGATGAGCTGGAATGAACATAAGCCAAGTTCTGATTACCAACAGCTAAGAGTGGGGAAAGGGAGTCAGGAGAGAGGCTCAAAGGAGTAAGTTTAAATAGAGATGAACCAAGATCAGCCATTTATATTACTTTCCTGTAGAGAAGTTAGGAGGTTGGAAGAAGAAGAAGAGGGAGTATAGAAAAAGGTCAAGTCCCCCAGTGGATTGTTTAAAACTTGTTCATTTTCTTCCATAGTGCTTGGGAAGCACAGTGAGCACAAAGTCTTCACTGCCTTTACTTAGGTTCTCTCTGGCTTCAAAGATTGGCAAGTTCTTACTATATTTCTACAAAGCAGACTGCTTTTCAGGCAGGTTTTCTCAAGTTCTTGCTTTATGAGTTTTGGAGAAAGATTCTGGCTAGAGATGTTCAGAAGAAAAAGTGTTTGCAGTCTTTGGAGGTTGTTAATTCCTGGAAAAACTTCTGGCAAACTCCACCTCACCAAAATTTCACAGAAAATGTTTGTTAGAATTTGACCAGTTTAAATGAGTTTCTTGTGTCAGTGTCTTTACCTAGTGGAAGTTCGAATCGTGCTCGGTTTTACACACAAAGTCAAGAAATACTGCCAACATATACAGCCCTCTTCTCTCTGAAATATTTTATTTATTTACTCTGGAGTCTGAAGACAGCTTAGAGACGTGTCTCTTGCCAGTGGTATTTGCAGTGGTATTCAGAGAGTTGTCTTCTAATTTTTAGAGTCAGTTTGCACTTATTTCTCAGACCCGTAGAGATTCAATTTTTAGTGAAACTTCTTCTAACCTTGTCTGAGGTTTCCACCATTGTTCTGCATGGTCATTGAGTTGGCCATCATCCTCTAACATTAGATGGTTTGCTAAACTCCCATGTAAAATTGCCTTAGAAAGTAAAGAGGACATGAACACTGTGAAATTTTTATTTAAAGATATAGACCAATAAAGTATATCTTCGTACATCGTAACTTATTGTGAGGATGGAGGATGGGAAGGGGTGCTTTGGAACAGCGAATCTACATGACTGTTACAGAAGCAAGTTGAAATTAATTTTTCCAGGACTGTAATAGGCTCCATAATGAAAGTAATAGGGCTCGGACATGGGCTGTGATCTGTAGGTTACTAAGGCTGACACCTGAAAACTCTGACCACTAGCATTTTCTTGTAGATGACAGCAGGAATATTGTCACAACTCATCTCCCCTTGCATCGAAATAGCCTGAAATACCCTCTTCCCATAAGCACCGAGGGTGAGGTTTTAAATCTCTCAGCCTCCTCATCACTAAGATAAACATACCAATCTCATTCTTCTCATAGAAGAAGCTCTCCAGTACTCTTAATAACCTTATAGCCCGTTTGCTGTGCTTCTTTCAATTTGGATGGAACTTCCATAACTGTGGCATTTTCCAGCAGTGACAGATTTAATTTCTGTTCTTGAAAATGAAACCATTTGTGAATTATATCTTGCAACCATGAATGCCGTAGATGTTCATTTAGGGTGTGGAGAAGGAGCCTTCCAATTTCTCCATCTTTGTGTAACTCATAACAGTGCTCTTGGAAGTAACAGGCAAACAAGGAATGTCATTCAGGCTAGGCAATCTGGAATGACTAAGCTAAGGTATCACTCTTGAATTCGCACCATATTTTGATAGGATTTTAATGTGCAAAAAGAGAATACAGATTCATTTGTGTATATTTGTTTGTGGACAGCCTAACATATGTCACATTCTCAAAAGCTTCCTTTAAGGTGTAGTTTGATCCTAACTGGGATGAGAACTATGTTAATTTCTGATAGGTATTTGTAAATTTATTATTTTTTTTAAAATCCTAGTTTTGAAAATATAGTTATTATTCTCCAAATATTATTTTATAAATTAAATAATAAATTATTATTTGTTTTCAAATTATATAAAATACATAAATATCATGGTAAATATCTTCAAATAAGCCTCATATTCAAAATAGCTTTGCCAGTTGCTAACATCTGAGGATCTGTCTCTTTTCTGCTCAAGCACATATTACTTCTAAATACTTAAAATCCACAAAACAACAGCTCCCTACCAGGGAAATGAAGTATCCACCAAAATGGAAAGAAAGAAAGAAAGAAAGAAAGAAAGAAAGAAAGAAAGAAAGAAAGAAAGAAAGAAAGAAAGAAAGAAAGAAAGAAAGAAAGAAAGAAAGAAAGAAAGAAAGAAAGAAAGAAAGAAAGAAAGAAAGAAAGAAAGAAAGAAAGAAAGAAAGAAAGAAAGAAAGAAAGAAAGAAAGAAAGAAAGAAAGAAAGAAAGAAAGAAAAACAAATCTGCTTCACAAGAAGAAAACTAGACATTTCTAAAGTATTTCAGGATGACCACACACCAAGTGAAAAAAAAAAAAAAAAAAAGGTTCAGAATGCCTGCCCCACACAAAGGATAGCTTCGCTTGGCAGAACAAAACACTATCTCCTTTTACTAAGAGCTACTCACTCATCAGTCAACACCACTTTAACTACTTTACATATTTTTTCCACCTTTCATAGAGTACATCGAAAGTTCAACACATACTACCAGCCAAGTAGAATATTGTGTTTGAGAGATAGATAGATAGATAGATAGATAGATAGATAGATAGATAGATAGATAGATCTCCACATCTATTTATATCTATATATATATATATAGATATATACACAAACACAAATGCATATAGTATCAGGTATTCAATTTTGTGATAAAAACAAAAATCTAGACATTTACAGCAGGTATATGACAAAGTCCATTCTATTGTTCATTTAAATTTCCCTTGTTTAAAGTTTTATGTAGCAAGATGTGGAATATTTGCCTTTCCCATCCTATGTTGCCAGTCACTTATATATACATATACATACACATATGCAAAAAGGTTCATGCAGTCATAGAATCTTCAAAACCAACTACTGTGCAATTGTGACTGTCATTTTTTCTGCTTCTTACAGATGTTATGCTTATAACTAGAATGTAGTGAATATAGATTGAATAAAAAGGTGAAAGGATCTGAAAAAATTACCCTGGTTGTCTAGGAAAACAAAGGAAAAGAAAGAAAACCTGAGACTTTAGTATCATAACTTTAAGCTGCCTAACTGTGCTTCCCAAAGGAAAGGGATTTAGAGAGGGATTTGAGGCAAAGTAATAAGACAGATTTACAGATATTTTACAGGAAATTTGGCCATCAAAACTACAAGGATCCTCATCTGGGAAGTTAACAGGGGGGAGCGGGAGTTTATAATATATGGCAAATAGAAGTAGGTATAAAGAGCTTTGACTCTGACAGTAGATTGTGCTCTTCTCGATGGAATAAAGAAGAATATAATTGAAGGCTATGAAGGCAGAGGTACATGAGAGATACATGAAACCTCCCTGAACTTTGAAATAGGGATATTGCTCTTTCTCCTGCTTCCTGAATGAACATTAGGGACCAATAGGGGCTGAGAAAAAAAAACCTACATCATTTGTCAGGGAAAAAGAAGAGTAGAAGGAAAAGCCATACTTTTTAATAGAGGTCACAGTGATAGGACAAAGGGTAATATCTTCAAACTGAAAGAGTGCAGATTAGATATTAGAAAGAAATTCTTAACTGTGAGAGAAGTGAGGCACTAGAACAGACTTCCCAGACTTTTCAGGGGTGTCCCAACCCTGGAAATATTCAGTCAGGTTGGATGGGTCTCTGAGCAATCTGATCTAGTTGAAGGTTTCCCTCTGCTCATGGGGGGGCGGGGGGGGGGGGGGTGGTATGTAACTAAATGACCATTAGAGATGCCTTCCAACCCAAATTTCAATTCTGTGATTCCCTGTTTCTGTGGTAAATTATAGCCTGCATGTCTAGGAAGTGTTATGTCTTGGAGATTTTGGTTAATTCTATATATTGCTTGGATGTGAGGATCTAGATGATAATCAAAGTAGGGATGTCAACCACACTAAAGTCCACAGTTAGTGAGAAGAACATAGGGAAAAGGTCTGTGGTATAAAAAATCTGTCATTCAGCCAAGTGTAAATACTAAATCATTTATAAAGGTGTCAGTCTAAAAGTTTATTTAGGACAGAAGGAGACAGGGGAGGGATCTATTGGTAGATCTGTGAATCTTCAACAAAGAGTTGACAAGGGAGTTTTTGGTTGTGGGTAAAATTACACAAGGCTAAAAACCCTCAATTTCTTTACCAAGAACCAGAGGATCCTCCAGAGGATGTATTAAAGAAATGATTAGAGAAGCAGCCAAGGAAAGCCAGACCTGATGAATCCCAGAGAGATTTCAAGGACAGCAGAAGCAGAGAGGCCAAGAGAAGTTACGGTTATAGCAGTGAGTCTGAGATCTGGCAAAGCAGATGCCATTAGATGCTGTGGAAAGAATGGTTTCATTTAAGGGCAGAGGAGGGAAGCCAGATTGGAAAAGCTCTAGGAAGAAAAAGTGTAAACAGTGTATTCAGAAAGCTTAGAGATGAAAGAACTGCAGATGGGCCAGTAGCTAGAGATGGAAGGAGTCAAAAGTGTTTTATTTATGATGTGAGACATTTAACATATGGTATAGCAAGTAGAACAGACTAGAAACAGTGAAAGCAACAAATGAGAGGGGACCAAGAGGTCAAGGAAAACAACAACATAAAGGAAGAGGATGGGCACATGGGAGATGAAGAACTGGGAAGAGAGAGGGTGAGAGGATGCAAACAGAAAAAACACATGAAGTATGTTTTTGTGCATGACTGTGAAGGATAAATCTGTAAAACAGGGAAAGGATCCCAAGCTAATAGGAAGAGGAAATATCATGTCACATGTTTAAGAAAAAAACAGAAAGAGAGTGAAAGAGTGAGTGAGTAGAGAGAGAATAAGAAAGAGAAAAAGAAAGGGAGAGAGAAAGAGAGAAAGAGAGAAAGAGAGAAAGAGAGAAAGAGAGAAAGAGAGAAAGAGAGAAAGAGAGAAAGAGAGAAAGAGAGAAAGAGAGAAAGAGGAAGGAAGGAAGGAAGGAAGGAAGGAGAGGAAGGGAAGGAATTCCTTCCTTCCCTTCCTTCTCTGTCCTCCTTGCCTTCCTTCTTCATTCAATTCCTTCCTTCCTCCTTCTTCCTTCCTTCACTTCCTTACATTCTGTCCTTCCGTCCTCCTCCTTCCTTTCCTTTTCCTTCCTCCTTCCTTGCATTCGCTTCCTTCCGTCCCTTCATTCCGGTCATTTCCTGTCCTTGCCTTCCTTCCTTCCTTCCTCCTTCCTTCCTTCCTTCCTTCCTTCCTTCCTTCACTTCCTTCCTTCCTTCCCTCCTTCCTTCCTGCCTTACTTCCTTCCGTCCATTCCTTACCATGGTCCTTCCCGTTCCTTGCCTTCCCTTCCTCTCCTCTCCATTCCTTAACTTTCCTTCCTTCCTCCTCCTTCCTTTCCTTCCTTCCTTCCTTCCTTCCTTCCTGTCCTCCTTCCTTCCCTTCCTTCCTTCCCTTTCCTTCCTTCCTTCCTTCCGTTCCTTCCTTCCTTCATTCCCTTCCTTCCTTCATCCTTCCTTCCTTCCTTCCATTCCTTCACTTACTAATCCTTCCTCCTTACGTTACTTCTTCCTTACTTCCTCCTTCCTTAATTAATATCATTTACTTACTTACTCAAATCATTCCATCCTTCAGCCTATTAAAGATCAAAGGCAGAACTTCCTAAGACCTTCTGTCAAGAAAAAAGGAGTTTAAGCAGAGACTTAGAGGTGGTGAGGAGATGGGCAGGAACTGCAGGATTAGATTACAATTAAATTTGAGACAGCACAGCTGTGCAGCTCAACTGATAGCAGAACTGAGAAAGTTGAGTGGTGATGAGTAGAAAATGTTTTTTTAAATACAGTAAAAACCATGGGTTTTGTATTCCTTATTTTCAAACTTCTCTTCTGAGAATTAGAAAGGCCTGTTAGAAAGGGCCGTTCTTTGGGACAGGAGGAATGCTTCATGATAGTTTCTGAATAGAATTATAAAGCTCGTTAATTGGCAATGTTATATGAGAATAAGAACATTTATGATAGTCATGAAATCATAGAAAAGTCTGAAATTAGCATAGGTAGTTTTATGACATGTATATTTCAGTCACTGAGTTATTTTGTGTAAGCTTAGCCTGAATGATGGCAATAGACACATTTCCAGTAAAACATTTCCAGTTGAATAGTGTTATTTCCCCACATGGAAGACCCAGCCCTCTCTTTCCATAGCACAGTGTTCCTTAGTGCGGTCTGAGAGTCCTGCGGAGCACACGTGCAGCAGCTGCAAGGCTAATGCAAATCACAGAAGGCAGAGACTGTGGCCGTAAAGCAAGATACAGACACCATTAGCCGTGTTGGCTGCATTATGAACCAGATCAGGAAACCAATTCAGGTTAAAACTAACTCAGCAGAAGGTTTATTTTTAAATGGATTCATTTCCCAATCACCTTCACTGACTACCTGCACAGAGACTTGCAATTGTAGAGGGAAGGCAATGGATGGGATAGCATTAGAAGGGAAGGGAAAGAAGGATGCAGTCTTCTTTCAGGGTAGTCTGGGCATTTTTTGTCTCTCCTCATTACCTTGCAGGCAGGGGCTGAATAACTACCTGATTTTAGACTGATGAATAAAATTATGTCTTACATAAGTTTTCCAACTTCTCCAAACTACACTAGGTTCTCATCTTGTGACATCTTAGACTTATTCCCTGCAGCAGATGAGACAGTTTGTACCTGGCACCAGTGAAAGTGAACCCAAGTTTCTTAAATAGCCAGCTCATGCTCATAGTCAGCCAAATTTTTTTTAAATCGTCCTTCATTTCCGTAGCTTGCTTACAGTGTTCTTTCTCATAAGTCCCTAATTCCTCTCCTTCCTCAAAGTACTGTGTGCCCCTCCCAAACTTAGATTGCAGCCGTGCCCTCTTGCTCTTAATCTTGTCTAAGTGCCAGTATTGTTTCTCTCCACCAAAGAGGTGACCTTACAACACAAAGACACTCAAGAGCAAACACAATTTTATCTGATTTGCTGTACAAAAGCTCTTCTATATCCCATCTCATCTATCATTTCTTCTTTCCAAGTATCTGCTCCCTGCTGAATTATCTGAATTTGTAAACTATAGGTTAGCCCTTGTTTGTAGGGAAATGGTAGGAATCAAAAATGCTCATTTAACTCATACCTTCCAGCATTTTTGGGGTCAAAAGTTGTTCTAACTCCTCGCCAGTGAGAACAGGCTGTGGGGACTGTTAGCACGCACACACTCAACACCACTGGAGAACGTCATCTGAAATGTCCCTTCTAAAGACTCCTTTGGAGAAACACTGAATCTGCTAAGACAGCAAATTCTCCATAGCCCACAGAAACACACTGCTTTGAATCTAAAACCATCCTAGAGCCAGGGTGCAAATGAAGAGAGAGAAAGAACATTTGCCTTGTAGTATGCAAGACCTAGTGATCTGAACAGTTTGAGCACTCAAATCAGTTCTCACCCCTCCCAGATGTATCTAGATTAAATGTCTTTCCTTTTTGTCTTCTTCAATCAACAGTGGATGGTTTACACAAACACTGATGGCAGCAGAGGAGAGACTGCAGAAAAACTTGTTTGGTAAATCAGTGGGCAGGGAAGGTGCTTACCAAGAGCTTCTAGGTCCAAGATCAAACCTTCTGGTGCACCTGTCTGGTGCACCTTCTTAGATAGCGCTTTTTCTCTAAATCATTTCCTCAGAAAACAAAAATTGGATTATGTTATTTTTGCGCTGATTTCAGACTGCATAAATTTTGGAACCCCTAAACCTTTCAAAACAAAGCAAAACAAAACAAAACAAAAACCAAGACCAAAACCAAACCAACCAAACAAAACAAAACAAAACAAACAAACAAACAAACAAACAAACAAACAAAAAACCACACCACCGAACAGGGCACTAATTGTGTTTTAGCAAGTCCTTCCTGGAGCCTTCAGTTTGGAGTCTTGTTTGAAAACGCTGACCTGTCCCATGAACAAAGTCTGCACAATAGATGAACTCTGTAGATATTAATTATTGCTGATCTGGGTTTTTGTTTAAACTTTTCTATTGAGCTTTAAAAATGAGAAAATTTTTCAGTTTCAGAAATTTGAAGTGAAATATCTTAATTTTCACATGAGAAATGGTTTTGACTCTTTGTGCTTCTTAGAGATTTTGTCTCCCTTTTCAGCTGGCTGCTCCATAATGCCCAATGGATTCTCTGTCTTCATATATACATTGACGAGGGAGGTGTAACTCTTTGGAGACTGTGCAGAGCAGACATAAGGGTCTGGATAGCCCTTTTCATTAAAAAAAAAAAAAAAAATGCAGGGAAATGTCCCTCTGGTTCATTAAATTAATGAACAGGCAGAATGATTTGTGAAAAACAACTGTTTTATAGGACCACCACCTGCAGTATGGACTGGATCCCACAATGTGGAAGAAATCCAGCACATTTCAGATTAATTTCTTGATGTTTCAACCTTGTCCTGCACCCCATCCACCAATACAGAACATATTCAAAATTAACAGATACTTCTGGCGACATACTGCAGCCATGGGAAATTGGAAGGCAAGTCACGCCATATCTACGGACAGCTAATAAAGTACTCCACAGCAGTGCAAAAGATGTATTTTCTACATCTGAAGATCAAGTAGCTTGGTCTGGGTTTCACTAAATAGTGCTGAACTTTTGGCTGTTTATTCCCAGCTCTGTGATGTAAGCTGCCCTCCCTGGGAGCCAGACTCCAAGTGCGGCAACCATTCTGTACATATACACTGCATGGAAAGAGTTACCTAGTAATAAAAAACATCTGAAGCTGTGAGATCAGTTCCTCTTTCTCCCTCCCCAGGTGCTCCTTCGTGGTTGTGATTTGTGCACAAGTCCATAGAAAATGTTGCATATATAAGCCAAGATATACAAAGATTTCAGGCTCCCAACCCCTACTTGCTTTGGGATTCTATAAAAGAACGGGGAACCTAAATTCCTTTGTAGGTCTGGCCTGCAGGATCCCATTTGAATGTCCAGAGAGTGAGTTTCATATGGCTGTTCACTGGCCAACAAGCACCCTGAACTTTCAGACCACTGGATTCTATTCTGGAATCACTTGGCATTCAGCTGTCTCTGGTTTTATTACACACATGCATTAATATGTTTCATATAGAATTAATATTTTAACATTCAACATGTATAATTGACACTCACAAACTGACCATTGTTTTGGAACCACTGTGTTTCAGAACTTCTCTATCCCAAGACACTTCTTCAAATCTTTCACCCAATAACCTTATCAGAGAGTGTCTTTTATTAAACTATTATGATCTACATTTTTCTTTGTAAAACAAAACAAACACAAGCACTGTATCTTTAACTGGTGGTAGAGTTTGGCTTTATTCCACTGACAACAGTGTAGTTACACTTCAGTTCAGAATAAAAACCACTCAACCTGCAATTACATGTACTTTTCTGAGGTAAGCAGGTTGCTGCATCAGAAACTGATCTGAGAATTAAGACCATTTGCAATATCTTGGAAATTCTGTCCTGGAGTGCTCCCACAGAACTTTATTTCCATAGGAGTTTTCTGGAAGGATTGTTTTTGGTTTTTTTTTTTTTTTTTTTTGTCTTCTGATACCAATACACCCACTGACACTTGTAATTCTTCTTCATTCATGTCACAAGCAACTTTTGCAGGAGTATTATTCAACCCTCCAAAATGGGTAGCATCATTCATCTTAATAAAAACATCATCAAGATTTTTCTGGCTTCTATCAGAACCACCTCCCTGCTTTGTTAACAAGCAACATATAGTTCCTTTTTTCAGCTCTGTGTCCATATAACTTATTTTCTTGCTTTGCTTATGGAAAACTCACAGGAGAAAAATTCATCACCTCCCAAAATCACATTATATCATCTCATCCACAATTCTTTAATCACTGGAAGAGTTCTGTCATGCAAATAGAACTGACTTTCTGACATTCTTTTCCTATCAGTCCTGCAAGGCATTTTGGTTTGTTTTTTTCCCTTATATAGTTCCTTACAGAACCTGTGCATCAGATGCAGAACTCCTGGCTGCATCATTGTGTTCATGATAAAAGGTTACAGGTGTCCAAGAGGAAAACATGCACAATAAGGAGTTATAAATCTATTGTAGACTACTAAACACAAAAGAATACTTGAGCCACCGGTCACTGAAAATGGGAAGAGTATGCTGGAAAAATGGTTTTTTAAGTATTCTCTATTTTTATTCTCTTACTGAGTACCCATTATTGGCCACTTCAGGGGAAAAGATAGAGAACTCAATGGAGCTTTGGACTGACTCTAAAAAGTTCAGTCCTGTCATATGCATTGATAATTTAGTAACATGTACTGATAATTTCTAGGACGCAAATTTAAGCTACACAGCCATTAAGATGTACAGTGTCTCTTCCAGTTTCTATGCCCCATAAATTCTCCGAACAATCCTGATATTTTGCAGATTGCTTTAGATAGACCTTTGAATGCTTGATATAAAATTTATGGGTCTCCGTTGATATGCACACACATATCCTGTAAATTATCCTTAGCCTGACCTTTATTTTCTTATGCTTTAATCAAAATGTTCTTTATCATCTTAATTCTCTTATTTAGGTTTTCATTATACTATCCAGGTTCTCCTTTTTGAAATTCTTTTTTTGCCTTAGTTATTGTTACTTTTATTCCTGCAGATTTATAGCATTCTTTACATTCATCCTATTTTGTATTGCTTTCTGAATTTTTGCTCCTCAAAGTCCTCTTAATGAATTCAGTTTCATATCTTTACAAATCTGTGTATTTCTTATCTCAGTTTTTGAAATAATTTCCTATTTTATTTTTCTTTGAAACCACAGAACTACCTTTACTGCCTTTGTGATTAATCAGAATTTTTCTCATTGTTTTCAGAGAGAAGGAACAGAGATTTGTCCTTTGTACTTGCACAGTTATGAAGCATGCCTGCCTACAGGGCCTGAGCTCACTTCAGGGGAAGAGTAGACCTGTGTGTTTAGGGGTCATGGCTGGCACACAGTCTTGGCTAACCCAGGCTAGCAGTCACTGACAGAACCATCTATCTGCCAGTACCTTTTTTCACAAGCTGCCTCACAGAAGCCATATGATTCATCAATGCTATTCTAGGTGACCAGCAAATAGCTGGCTTCTATGTTTATTTTAAAACCTTTCTCCTCCAGAACCCCATGTTTCAGTACAAATTGTCCCTGGCAGATGCAAGAGTTAATCAGAAAGGACAAAAGAATTCACAAACTAATTTAAATTCACGACATCAGCAGATGTGAGCCACTATGTGGCTGCATAAAAATTTATAAGACAATAGTTCATAAGTACTTTAAAAGGTAGGTGTGGCCCTCATTAACAGTTCAATAGCATGCTATGAAAAAATTAGTGTTTGGAAATGTTAGATAAAAGGTGCACTCATCAATTCTGTGTACTGTGCTCATATGTGTGTATGAGGGATGCAGGATAAAAGAAGAAGTTGTTTAGATTCCAACCCTAACAACAGTTAATCATGAAATTACTACCTCTAACATGCTTGGCTGATCAAGGCCACCATGAAAAAAAGAAATTAATTAATTCTCGAGACATCTAAAGAACTTGGGGGAAAAAATGTGACACAGAATTCTATTTTAAATTGCCATATATTACTTCCTATATTTCTTTCTATTACAATGTAACTAGGTGTCCATCATAAAGGAAAAAAAAAATGCTAAGGACAGTTATTCAATTGTTGTTTCTTTGTATTATGGTAAGCGGCCCCACTGTTTAGTGATTGGCATCCCATTCTGTTTGGCTCTACACAGATAAGCAGCCCCAGCCTCAGAAAAGTTCCCATATTTGAAGCAAGGTTTCTTAATTCACATATACTACATATACTAGTGCAATGAATTGCACAGAAATATCAGGTATCTTAGAGACAGGTATCATCTGGGGTATTAAGTTAAAGTCAGAGAAAAATATTTGTCTCCTAGAACAGAAGGTTCTGAACTCAGTCACAACAGGAATATTTTAGCAAGTGCCCTGCAACAACTACCAAGGGAGTCAAAATTCCTGAAATTCTAATTAAAAGGACAGTATCTTCATACTAACTATAGCCACATTTTGCTTCACTTTCTCTCACTAACCACATGAAAAACTGGCTGAAGAAAGGATGAGAGACACTCTAATCCTTTCAAGAGCATCTAAAAGAGCTAACACAAGACTTAGGCAAATATTCTAGGCTGCTCTTTAAGCTGACGGAGGAGGCAGGAAGCTTGGTGTGGTGTCTGGAGTGGATCAGCCAAAGCCAGCACCTTTTCCCTTCTCTGCTTGGGTGAGGGGAACCTGGGGAAAAGGCTCTCCCAAGCTACCCTGGGCTGGGGGCTGAGCAGTGTTGAGAAGCCTGGGTGCTCCTGATGCCTGTCTAGGACAAATCCAGCATTTAGCCAAGATCTGCTGTGCTATTTTCATGGCAAAAACTCAAGCCAAAGATTTGAATCAGACATGTTTAGTTTTCTGTGTTTCTAATTAAAGTTTGCAGTTTTTATGTTTTGTTTCCAGTGTTTATTTTTAGCCAGATGATGGGTCCTTTTATTTTTAGAGGAGATTTTTTTTTTTTTTTTTTTTTTTTTTTTTTTTTTTTTTTTTTTTTTTTTTTAAATCTGAGAACACAAAAGGAGGTTTCTGTACAGCTTTTTGTTCTTGGTGAGTGTGGGAGATTGTCAGAGCATGCCCACTCTTCTTCACAAATAATTTTCAGTGTCACCAAATATTGGCCAACATGCAGCAGAGGGAAGAGGGACATTTACAGCCACTAGTGTGAGTTGTCCAAGGTTAAATAGAAGGGTTTATCGCTGGTATTTTAAAGTCAAAATCTTACAAACAGAGAAGTTCAAAGCCCTAGTCTGAGGATATTTTTACCTCATGGTCTATGAAAGCCTGTCAAAGATTTTGTTTGTTTCACACATGAAGCTGGTTAAACCTGTTGAAGTAAATCAGAGTTTTTCCATTGACTTCAGTGAGAGATGAGTCAGTTTACTGCTCCCCAGTACTTACTGTATCCTCATGGTTTCCCAAAGCATATTTTCAAGTATCATGGTTAATGAAATTAACAGAATCAAAAATTCCTAGCTATAGGCAATGGTGTCAATCAAAGGTGATTCATAGCTACTACTACTTTGGAGCTACCTCTATTGCTTTTGCATTCTGCAAATCCCTTTGGTCCATTTTCATGTTGCTTGACAGTTCAGAAGTTGTTTCTGAATTAACTTACTGGAAAACACATTGGTGATATTTATACAAGCTCATGGTGCTCTGCCTGGCTGCCCTATGACCTAAATGGCCATATTTCTAATGCCCATAGCGTTGTTACCCATTGTTCTGCATTAAATATCTTTGTTTTCTGAGCTATTCGTCAATCTCTAAGTGAATCAGCTGATGCTTCTGTATATTCTCAATGCCGTTGATTCACTAACAGTGCCTGTTTCAAGTCTTTACTCTTTTGCTAAAATTCTGAAATAAGGGCCCAGTCTTGGAAAGGATCTGTATGTGTACAAATCCCTTCTGACTATGGTGTGTCTGTGACACAGCATGGCAGTCTTCCTGGAATGGGAGTATGGAACTCCCAGTGAAAAATGAAAAGCAGTGCTTTAGAGGATGCACCACTTTTGTTAGCACATAACATTTTTTCTATCATTTGTTTAAAATACCCTGAAGGATGCAATTAAACCCTCAAGCATTCAATTAAATTATTTGACTCTTGAATTTACTTTTTAAATTATGCTTATTTGTCTGTATCATTTCCATACATAATTGTTTTAAATTAATTCATTAAACTCTTTGTTGCACATGGTTTTAATTAATTCTAATCTGTAGCTCAGGAACATCAGAAGCAATATCAAACAGCTTCTGCTTGCATGTCTATCTATGGAAGGAGAACATTCTCTTGATTACAACATTGAGTTAAGAAGAAAGATGAAGAACTCCAGAAGGTTTTAATAATTGAAAGCACTACAACTGTAAGGTAGAGTGTTTAAAAACTGCTGGTATACTCTAGAAGCATCCAAATGTACTACGCAATCTTTCTATGCACGGTCCTTTATACAAAGAAATGGTATTCAACCTTTTCAGAATTTTCACTTATGCTACTTATGATTTCCAGAATGGATTTTTTTTCCCCTCTCACTGGCAATGCTGAGAATCAAAACGTGAAGACAGTTACTTGGGAAGCTGGATATGTTACTGAGTGAAACCCTTTTCGGTTTAACATGATGCTTATGTATTTTACATTTATATTTCTCAGCAAACAATTTGCCATTGACCAAACCTGCAATTATTACACTGTCTTACAATTTATCATATCCAAGACCATAATTGTGCATTTTAGCAAAAGCATGTTAGCATTGTCAAAGTTCTAACCAGTGACTGCATCACTCTTCATGTATTAGCATATTCCTGTTGCTATTTCTTTCCCATCTTCAAAAATATTGTCCAGAAAACTGATTCTTCCTCTTTCAACTTTGGAATAACAATCACTGGACTTTTTTTTTTATATATTTATACAGGTTAAGGCATTAGTGATCACAGAGAAAAAAGCCTTTTTCAATTAATCATTGCCTTTACAGTTGAAAAAATTGTTAGCTATAGAGAGATTTTCTCTTCTGAAGATGTATTATTATTATTCCATGAGAGAACTTCAGAAAATCAAACTCTTCAATTTTTGCCATGAAAGGATAACATCTACATGTAGGGTTTTTTTACTTTTAAATCTGCCATAATATATTTTTTCTATAATTTTTCATTTGTTTCATAAAAAATTTCTATTTCTTAACAACTGTGCTGGAACTACTATTATAATTTCACCATGAGTGACTTTTTTGCTTTATCTACAGCAAATCTTGGGACAGTTATTGCGTTCTTTCTTGGTACTTAAGAAATAATTTCTTGAGCAAATAAAATACAGAAATTCATTACAATTAGTCAGTTTTGACTTATCTAAAATAATTTTTCTACTCTATCTTACATGTGTTCTGGGTTTATTCTCTTAGATATTTGCCCATACACAGGAGTTGTTTATTCAGTTTAAAAAAATAAATAAAAATAACTAAAACAACCAAAATCTTTGAAAAATTGAAACCCGGGCATATCCTAGCTGCAGTTCATTTAGAATGACTTCAGCTGTTTTGCAAATGCATTTATCACCTTTTGTATTTTAAAAGTCTTTTAAATCTTTACCCTGCAAATTATTAAAAAGTTTTGGTAGTTTTGAATTTGAACATGCTTCATAAATGCAAATTGGTGTTGCTTTAGCTCATTTACACACCTTTCTTTTCAGATAGGACTTGAGGAAATGAAGACACGTTTGGAAAGAAGCTTTAGACTCAGTCACTCATTAAATCTCCCTGAGAAGTAAATGCTGTCATATTTTCATAAATCACTATCAGTCCTTGGTTCTTTTCCTCTCTTTTACCAAATACAAAAGAAAAGATCTCCAGCAGTGATCTCAGTGTTGGAGCTGATTGGCGTCCACTTCAATTTCTTGAGGCAGAACTTTCATTTCCCTTCAAATTACTTCAAAGCCTCGATCTGTCCTGTCTAAAGCCCAGAGAAAACCTTTTTGCAGTACATCCCCCTTAGCTGGGAAGCCTTCTCTTCTGCAGCTCCAAGAGCAGCTCAGAAAATGTTTCCACGTTGCACATTCCAACCCTGCATGCTGCCCATCAAAACTCAGCAATACACTTAGCAGCATTCCTAGGTACCAAGCAATTGCTGTATACAGAAGGGTTAATGAAATTTGTCCAGAAATGTTCCTGGGTCACACATGTAAAATGAAGAGTTGTGCTAATAAAATTCTGTCTTTTTCTTTTCCTTTAACAGAAAAGATTTAAAATGAACCTAAATGCTTGGTTTATTATTTCAGGTTTGCAAGACCGTTAGATTTTCAGAAAATCCAAAAGACACTGGTTTTGAAGGAAGGTTTGTGGATAGGTTTTACATAAAGATTTGATCTATTTTTGGCTGAATTCTATGGTGAAAACAAAGATCAATTTCATTATTTTGTGTTTTTGTAAAGCACTGGTTTGTTGACTGAGCCTTTCTTTCATTCTGGCAATGAAAGAATGAATTTTGAAATATTACTTTCAAATAAGGGGTGGATGGTCTCCCTGTCTGGATGTACCAGTATTTTGGCCTTGACATAGCCAACAATAGCCATAACAAAGAAAAAGTTTAAGTAAGATATTGCATTCAACCTATCCAGCTGATTTCAGACATACATCTAAACCCACTAAACACCTCTTCAGCAAAATTTTCTGGGCTAAAATGCAGTTACAAATTATCTACAGACCCAGACTCAGATTTCTACAACAGAAGCCTTGTACCTTCACTCAGCCGTAGCTCTTTAATCATGTCCTTTTTTGCAAGCTAAATGTAAAAGCAATAAAACACAAATTAAATAAAACTAAATTTTATACTATGCTGTTTGCCTGGCATGTCTTCTGAAATATTTGAAAGTTTACCAAATAGATCAAGTAATGATATTTTCCAGACTCTGGTTTTATCATCATGTAGTTTAAGCAATGATAGATGGCTTTCAGCCATTATCAGTCAGATAAGTACCAGTTAAAGGACTGGAGGGTTGTGGTGGTGATATGTATGTCATTGGTTTAGTTCTCGTCTAACCTGATCTGTGTCTCATGATGGTTTTCAGTGTTGAAACACTGCTTCATTTGTTCCCCTTTTACTGGTAAAAACAGATGGGTTCAAATCTTCTAAACACAAAAGAATCGAAGAGTGCCTGAGGGCAAACTGAAATCCATGTGACTTCACAAATTAGTATATATGTTCCTTGACATATAAGAATACACATTTTATATTTTTTCACAAAAACATTTCAAAAACTGCATGAGACATATTAAAGTTACAGATGTACCAAAGAAAAGAGACTTGGATTTTGTGTGTGTCCTTTGCACACACAATTTAAGATTTCTTTGCATTTTTCCAAGTACCACATTAAAAAATAGATCAATCTGTGATGTTACCTAATAATTTTAACAGACATTACCAGTATTTGACAGTCTTCCATAGAATACATAGATGTAGCCATTTTTTTTTTTTCAGAAATTTTGATATTTATGCTACCACTTTTTGAGTTAATAATAAGAACAGGACAATACTAGTACATAAGTGCTCATCCTACTCCGAAAAAATGAGTGCTCTAGGGGTGATTCCAAATATACCTCTCTCTTGGGTTTCTCTTGTATGAACTTAAATTACAATGAGCCATAATAGTGCATATTTTCCCTAAAACTTGGCTGTGTCTCAGGTCTCTCTGATGGCTCCTTCTCTATTCTTCTTCCCTACCCACTGCTGCTACTGAAGTCCCTTTACTCAGACATTGAAATCAAGCGTCAGTGAAAAGTTAATTTTGCAAACACATTGAGATATGTGTTTTCTTTATCAAGTAAGATCCTCTCAGCAAATACTCCATAAATGAAGATATTGTTTAAGTTCTGGTTTAAATTCTGGAGCTATAACATTATGCTAGATTTTGGAATTCTGAATTCAAATTCAGATTCTAGTCCTGATTTGGTTTTATACCGGTCTAAATGTATTCCAGAAATAAAGTTTCCACACCCATATTCTATGGCTATAAAGAGTGAATATCCATATTAAAAGAAGAAGAAATTATTCTTCCAGGAAAAAACAATGGCATGAACAGGAGTAATTTGTTGTGTTCTAGCATCTTCTGTTATTGTCAGAAGCAAGACTCCAGATCTATGTTTACAACCATTACAGTGTATGTCATAGTATTTCCAAGAACCTCATCCACTAAGAGATTGTTTTGATGGAGATATTATTTGGTGCCTTTTGGAGCCAAACTTATTAACTGCCTTAGTATTCAAACTTTGTTTTCAACTATCTGAGCTCATATTTATAAGAGAGAGACATATTAACTAGTATTGAGATGCCACTCCCTGGAAACATTAACTCATCCCTGAAGATTAAATCTTCTAAAATATAAAGTCTATTGTAGAAGATCCTGACCTGCAACATCATCCTTTCTTGGGGTGGGAAAAGGCAAAATATTATTAGTTTATCTTCTTTAATGAGTGAATTAGGAATGTGCTTTAGAAATTTCTTTCTTTTTGTTCTGAAAACAATACCTCCTTTAAAAAAAAAATGGAAAAGAGAAAGAAAATAATTTAAAAAAAAAAAAAAGTAAAATAGCAAAAGAGGGAAAATGCAAAGGAAAAAGTGAAACAGATTTCTTACATTAGAGATTATTAAACTTTCCTGTATTAAATAGACAATCTTAAAATATATGGACAAATTTAGGCTATCTCTAAAAAAATTGAAAATCCAGGCAGAAATTTGCTCTAGGCTCTTAACACTTCTCAAAAATTAGATTCTTGCTGAAATTTACCATTTTATTTCTGTTCTTCATTTGCTGTCACTTAGTGATCTGCGAAAACTGATTTAATATTATATGCAGATCCAAGTCATCTACAACATGGGGCAAATGCAAGTTTGCATTTTGCAAAAGTAATAAAGATGTTGAATTCGGTTTCGGATCCTAATATAGTTAATGCTGAAACACATATATGATTTGTTTAGATATTCTATTTATCTATTAGAAAGTAGTAGAAGAGAGAATTTCCACCTCTTCTAGTTAAACACTAGAAGAGGTGAAAGCTCTCTCTTCACGATAGTTGAATTTTTAATATTCACAAAGTGTGTTTTCCTATTACAGTTTTAGACATTTTTATACATCCATGGTATTATAAAAAGTTACTTTACTGGTGTTCATTTTACTTATGAAACGCTCAGGAAGAGCTCAATGGAGTCAGGGAACCCAGTCATGGCTTCAGCAGGAGGGTTCCCAGAGTGAATCCTGCGACGCCCATCCTGCCTTGGACCCAGCTGGCGCAGTCAGCCCGGCTGAGCCGACAGCCCTCTGCCCTGTACCCGGCTGCAGGATCAAAGCGTGCTGCCCTTGGACTCCGTCCCCGCGGGTCTCCGTCTTCCAGCGCTGTGGATGAGCTCTGCCATCCTTACAACCAAGGAAAACCAAGGCTGGTTTGTTTGCACAGGGCCACACAGCAAGCGGGCGATGGAGCGGCGCGGCGGCCGCTGGCCGGAGCGCGGCCGCGAGCACACCGTGCTGCTGCAGTGGTCAGGCCACGCGCCAGGACAAGCCGAGACATTCTAGGATAAATTGGCAGTACGCGCTCTGAGAAGTTTTCCTCCATTTATTTTATTATGTAGTGAGTGATACAGCAAAATCCCCTGTCTTAAAAGGATATAAAATACGCGTTCACTGAAAATTTATGTCACTGAATGCCAGCCTGAAGAAATGGAAGCTGGGACAAAAAATTAATAAAGTAACAAGATAAATCAGCTTTCTGACACATTTTTAAGCATTTTAAATGTGTACACGAACTTTATAAAAATGGTCAACAAACCATTCAGCTGATAGGTGGCATAGCAAAGAGAATTATATTTTTAAAACTTCCCAATAGAGAAGGAAGAGACTGAAGGAATTCTGACATAGTCAGAATTGTAGGATGAAAACAATTCATTGATATCTATTCCACGTGTTAGCCTCTGGCCCTTAGGGAGGCAATATGACTTTTCAACTTGAAGAAAACATGATTTTAAAAAAAAAGTACTTAAAAAATTTCCCCAGAAAATCTGCTTAATGCTGGCAATATTAAGTCATGGGCATAGCTCTGTGACTTGGGACTCTTGGAGCACTGAGCAAAAGCTTGAACTGGGCCGCTGGGTCCCTGGTGACAGAGTCAGTGTAATGTTACAGGAATGCTCATGTTTTTTGACACAAGGAATGCTTCAGCAGTTGATCCCTGCTCATTTTCTCTCCTCATTCTTCTTTCCTTTGGAGAAATATAATTTATTTAATTAGAATAAATGGGCTATGCGAAGTATTTGAACCAAATCTGGGATGTAGCAATATTTGGATGTGCCCTCAACCACAAACTCTGCATGCCCGTGCCTCTACGATGTTGACTTTGGACTCTTGAGAACCCAGGCACAACTGGGGCACTTGGGGCAGGACAACTGGATAAGAAGAAGAAATCTGTGGGCCAAGGAACTTGACCAAATATTGTGTTCCAAAAGGCAGCTCTGTATACAAAGAATAAGGGGAGCAATAGTGGCTCAACAGAAAACAGATGGCTAGATTTCAACAGAGCAGAGGACTGATGAGTAGTTACAGCAGACAGACATCCTCAGAAGACAGAGACCCCAAAACTGATACGTTCAATACCATGATCTCTTACAAAACTTCTGAAACCAATTTGAGTGTTTCACTATGTTAATTGACAAGCAATGTTTCCTCACAGAAATATGACCCGTTTCTAAAAACAGTTTCTGGGGTTTTTAACACAGCATCACAGGTCAGATATTGCCTCTTGTGGTTTTGTTTGTAAGTTTTTTAGTTTTCTTTTAATTTTCATATAAATATAAAAGAAGAATACAGTCAACCTAAAAATTTTCAGATTTTTCTATGAGACCTTTCCCAGCTCCAGGCAAGCTTCCTGCCCCAGGAGGAATCTTTTCCTCTAAATTTTAGACAATTATTATCTCTTGACTTGATGCACCGTTCTTGTTTTCACATTCCTGAGAATCACCTAAAAATGTCCCTCAGGTACAGAGGAGGAAAAGTAAATAATAAAAAAATAAAGAATAAAAATTGGAGGTATAACTTTGGCTTCTGGTGACAGGAGTGATGAGATTTTTCATTTTGTCAGATTTATAACAAACTCTAGAATCATGCTTTTTGGAGACAATAGAACTCTAAACTATTGAGTCTAAATTTCCTTTTGCTTCTGGTAAAGTGCAAGTTCTAGGCTGTAGCAGGTTTTTCTGTTTTGTTTTGCTATAATTTTATTCCCCTGGTAATCCCAGAAGCAGGACAAGAATTAATTTCAAACAAGGATCTTTATTGTTTGCTTAGCTCAATACTCAGTTTAATTACAACAACATGTTAGTTGTTTTTTTAATTTAATTTTCTTTGAGAAAACGATGGTTCAAATTAAGGGGAAAAATGTTTTTTCAAAACTCAACAGTTTAGTGAAACCTTAAACTGCTTTTCTTTATGTTGTCTAAAGATTTGGAAAAAAGTAAATGCCACCAGCTAGGGGGTTTGGGGGCTTTTTTATGGAATCGAAGACCTAAATAAATCATTAATTATGGTCAATTGAGCCTAGACAAGTAACAGAGGATGAATTTTCTAATCACACTATCATGTTAATATACATATTTATTTAATCTACCATGTATGATTTTTTTCTGAACATGGAGGTCAACAGTTATTAGTCATCAAAATTTCACTTACAGTTCAGGCTTCCATATTGCAAAGAGCAGTGTGTAGATTGTCACTAAAGAAGACAAACTGATGTCAAGCAAAGAAAATAGGGTTAGTCAGGTTTCTTTGAGAAATAAGAATGCAAATTAAAGTGGAAATAATCTGCAAATTTAGTTCATAGACATAAAAGTGAGGATGTGCTCAAAACACCAAAGATTCAGCCAAAGCTTTGGTCTCACCAGAAACTTAACATTCACTGGAAGAATGGTATTGCAAGATGCATTTCCACGTGATCTCTGTTGCCATTTCTTGTAGGTCATTGGAAAGTCTCCTACTGGGAGGAAAAAAAGCTCTGAAACCTCAGAATGATCTTGAACTTTAACAGAAATTATCTGACTTGAAAATTCAGCTGAGAATACTTTATTTCTTAGTGGTCTTTTAAAACATTGTTGTCTTCCAATCATGAAGAAATAACTGCAATTTATTATCGGCATTTTAACAGAAGAATGAATGAGATTTTTCACCAGTGCCTGTGTTAATTGCACCTTTTCTGACCGTGGTGCATTGAGAGCAAAGAGAGAGCTATCCATAGCCTTAAACTGTCTTTTGCATTTTGATGATCATAGAAAATATTCTCTTAGGATGCAAGAAGAAACAAAAATATTTGAAAATAACTCTCATGTGGACACATAGAATCTCTGCATTTTTACAAGGACATAAATGTCCCGTAAAACTTGGCTACATACTCAATAAACAGAATTCAAAGTCAAAAATTATCAGATAGGGCAGAAAATTATGTAGCTCTGAGTGTTGCCCTTAGAAAACATCTAGCATTTTGTCCCATCACCTCATTCTAGAATTTGATTTTCATATTGTCTAACATATTTTATATCCCAGAAATAAATTGTCTACAATGTGTGTAATATAACACAATACAGTCTAAACTGTCCCATTTGCCACATTAGAAGGACTAAAAACTTTTGTAAGCCATGGTGTGTGTAATCCATTCATCTATTCATTTCTATGGTGTTTTTAAAAAACATAGCATTTAATAAATGGAACAGATATAAAATACAGCAAATCTTGACAGATATACAGCGCAATTAATTTGATGCAGATTTTTAAAATGTGCAATTTACCATATCCAGTGCTTCACTAAGCATAAATCTTTTATACTTGAAAGTCAAGTATTCTAGAGATGAAATCTCAAATCTGTTGAAGGGAGTGGGTGTTTCCTCTGATTTCTAGGGCCTGCATTTTATTCTAGGCACATCTTCTCTTTTAAAGGCACAATTCACATGGAATTGCATGGAAAAATTGTATTATAGTGGGTTCATTGTCTGTTTCTGTCTTTGGACATGTACCACATACTGTAAACCTGAGACGGTACCAAAGAGACATTCATTTGAATTAAAGAATTTCTTGACTTCAAAGGGTCAGTGACACAAAATCAAATTTTCTATTCATACATGTTTATGATATTAAGGAAATGGGTCACTTAGATAACTTCACTGAATAATGTACTTGAAAAGATATAGTTTATTTCAGAAATGAAAATAAGCTGCCTTCTAAGAGAGTAATTTATCATAAGGAATACTTAGGGACTTCATTTGAAAAATACCCTAGAAATAGTTGAATAACTTCTTTGGTCATATCTGACAATCATTCTCCCTGAAGTATTTCTGAATTCTGTATTCTAGATACTAGAGAAATAAATATGAAGGTGATAATCTTTAAACAATTTACTCGTTGTATCTATCTAAAATTTGTTTGTATAAGAGTTTAACCAAATAGGCTGGAGGTGCAATTTCTGAAGGCCCTGGTTCAGCTGAGGTGCTTAAATGCATGCTTTCTGCAAAAAATTTGATATGCATGCCTGAAAAATAAGCGTATTGCTGTTAGCATCAGTTCTTGCATCTGATGCTAGTTGTATTCCCAAACCTGCTAAAACCTGAGTTTTATGGTTAACTGTTCAAAACCCAATGTTTGAAGGATGAGGTATAACATGAAGAAGACCACGTTATTTCTTTCAACTTCTCTGAGCAATCTGTGATTTCTTTCATGAGCTTTCCTTTCCTTGGTGACCTGAGATGACTTGAATTAACTATGATGCACTATGTGGAAAACATTGTCTCCAATCTGTCCTTCCCCACTTCACACTTTTAATTTATTGGCCACCCACCCCTCTTTTTTTCTTTTTGTTCTCATCCAAATTTTCCTATTTCCAGCATATGTTTTAAGATTAAAAAACTCTTGTTTGGCAGACAGTATAAACGTTGTACCTCAACAGATGTTTTTAGTGTCAGTGCAAGAAGCGGCCACACGCTGATGCGGTTCTGCTTGGCACCATTTCTTGTCTGGAGAGACTGACACTGTATGAATATATTCATTTTACTGCTGAGCTCTTTTTTGTCATTTTTTTTCCTCCTTTCCACTCTCATGACACTGTGGTAAATTTGTTGTTTCTGTGACTTGTTCCCTCTTTGCATATGACTTTGTTTTATAAGTCATCCACGTCTTGTTTTTGAAGATGCCAATTGACCTGAATTTACCTTTGAGCACCTCTCCTTTTCCTTTAACTATGTTACCAGGAATATGTTTTCAGGTTAACTTGTAGCCTTTACCAACTGTTTTCATGTGTCTCAATATCACTATTTCTCTCCAAAACGTATTGCTATGCAGGCACATGTATCAAAATAGTTAGGGCCTCTGTAAGTATAATCCACAAGTTCAACAGGTTTTTTTATTTACTCAGCTGGTCATGTTCTTGTACGAAGGAGGTTTTTTTCAAGCTGTATTTGAAACAGGGGACAGGTTATGTAAGGGCATAATAAAAATATGGCTTTTGTGAAGGCACAAGCATGGTCCAACAGAGACTCTCTTTCTAAATCTCCTTCCGTCTCCTAATCTGAATGGATTTTTCTGGCTCTCTGATGACAGGGGAGGTTCTTCTGTGCAAATTCATGCCAGATAACCGCTCAAAATGAGAACTGGAAAAGTGGACCAGAGAAAAAAAATGTGAAACTAAACATTATGAATTTAGAGTGCTTGCTGACCATAAAAATCTCTTCTGGCTAAGTGTTAGCAAATGGTGCCATATGAGACACCACAACATTTCCCTCAGCTTGCGAAAGGCCATAATTGTGGTGCTCCAGATAATCTCATGCGGTGACTGCTTATAAAAATTGACCCTTTAATGGCAAATCTCTG
This sequence comes from Hirundo rustica, assembly GCF_015227805.2. Classification (NCBI taxonomy): domain Eukaryota; kingdom Metazoa; phylum Chordata; class Aves; order Passeriformes; family Hirundinidae; genus Hirundo; species Hirundo rustica. Next base: position 11,386,034 of record NC_053455.1, on the reverse strand, counting down.
TCCCATATATTTTCTTTATTGTGCCTTTATAAAAAAAGTGATGCATAAGGTACAAGAAAAACAAAGAAAAACCAAGTGATGGGGCACTTGATTTTCAAAGTACTAGAATATCTGTCATATCCACAGCCTCCCTATGAGGATGCCTGATGAACAGCTCTCCAGAGTTCACAAAAGGCTTTTCCAGCTGTCCCCATCAGCTAGCAACAGTGGTCTCCTAATTCCTCTACTACTAATCTGTTGCCTTTTCAACTACTCACAGAAAGAATATATTCTTTTGGGCCGCATTTGAGAAAATGGAGAACTGGTGTGTAAGCCCACTCAAACTATGAGGGGAAGGGTGTTGTGATCAGTGTTGTCCACATTCTAGTTAAAGATTCTAACTGCTGAGCTGCTGCCCAAAGCACAGATCGGTAGTACTGGGTTTGTTTAGGGTGAGCCCTGCCAAGAGTTGCATGGATCCTTTCAAAGTCAGCATCCAGAAGTGGATACAGTCCTTGTACTCCAAAGAGCTCGCCTTCATTGCCTCTCCTTTTTGCTTACCATCTCCTGGAGCTGTTTATCCCCTCCCCAAATAATGACTGCAAGCTGCCGGCGGGGCATGAGCTCCTACAAAGATACTTGTACCGATGTTGTCCCTTTGGAGCTCATTCCAAAAGCCAGCGCACGAGGCCGCTCCACAATGGCTTCAGAGGAAATGATGCTGCCGTTTGGAAGGAGCAGTATAGGGAGCAACTCCAAGAGGCAGCTCTACTGCTCATTTTGCTTTTCACTTGCTATAGATTCCTTCTGGACTCCCTGGGCCTTCTTCCTCTCTCTGTTTTGTACAAGTAGCTGAAGGCATTAATTCACAAGCTGGGGGAGAAGGAGCTCAGCCTGACCTTGGATAGCACTCAGTGTATGATCATACCTCTACTGCACTTGGCACAAACACACAAGCCTTTAGTGTCAAAGGTACATGTCTCATTCTTCCGGCTGCTTTTGTCGCAAACAAATATTTATTTTGGAGAAAGCAGGGGAAATCCAATTCTCTAGTTGTGGTTTCGATTCTTTTTGTCTGCAGCATGTTCTGCTAGGGAAGTGATGCACAGCGGTTTCTTTTTCAAATTTGCTTCTGGCTCAGCAAGAAGGTGGGTGGCAGGGCAGTTGGAAATCATCAAGCACAAGCAATAATGTTTAGTAACCTTTTGTATAACTCTGCCCTCCAACCATTGCAATGGCTTCCTTTCTCTGTTCTTACTGAGGGAAAGATCCTGGGAGGTCCTGAGTAACTTTGAGTTTGTCTGAGAAACTCCAGGGCTTGAATGTAAGATTCTAAACATAGCATGGAAAAGCATCACAAAATTTTTCTTATCCATGCAAAAAGGGAGACAGCCGTAAAACTGGGGTTAAAAATGAAGCAACTTTCCTAAAGGCACTGGCAGAAGGCAAGCAATAGGACAATTAACACAAGCAGGCCACAGTAGTCCCTTCACGCTAAGAGTCAAATCCTGAACTCCTGAGCATTGCTTGAGTAGATAGGATCTTTATGAAATATTTATACCCAGGATGCAGCAGATGTTCGATTTTTCCCAACCCAGTAGCAAGCATAGCTGCCTTATTGCCACCAATTAAACAAATGTCAGCATGAAAGGCATGTTCAGAAAAAAAAAAAAAAAATTGCCTCTAGATCCCAGTAGTTGCAACCGGTTACTTGCTAATGACTAACAGTGATGATTAGTGATATTTATCCATGTGACAGATTTTGAAAGCAAGAAGTGAAGTTTAGCATCCCTGGCTAATGCTTTCCCAGAAGCAGTATGATGGCCCATTCAAAGTGGTAATAATTGTGTAAGCATTTTTGACAAACAGATTTTGGAAAGGAAGAGAGGGAACTTACCAGCAAATGTATGTAGTGCACAAATACAGTCATGCCATGGAAGAGAATATCTGCTTCTTGACCATGCAATTTCTCTTTCTACATTATTTTCCCTTCCACTCTTTTATCTAGAGGAAAAAGTTATTCTTTGCCTTTATGTCCACTGCAAGCAGAAAATCTATATGCATACCTTGAAGAAAATGCCTTATTTTTAAATAAGCTGTTCTATTTCACAGTGATTGCATACATGTATACTGGCACAACAGGCACCCAGAGGAAGGATGTATATTTACCCCAGAGAGGTAATGGAAGTTCTTCGTACCAATAAACATTGTAAGGACACTGCCAAGTGCAGCACCACTCCCGGATGCTCCACGGCCAAGGACCTCATGAAATTGAAAAGAGTGCCACCTGAATGCTCATCAGATGACAGGGAAGGTGAAATTTTTCAGCATTACCACCCACTTGGCTGAAGCACTAGTGGCATTCTCTCCAATCATGGGAACAGTCCTGATTGCAGTCTCAGAACAGGCCATGACAGCCTCTCATCTATATGAATAGTCTGCACACAAAGTGACAACATCCCCAGATTGTTAAGCTGTTGACAGAAAGAGCCTCAGAAAACACCTGGAATTTCTCATCCTGTCAGAAATCAGAAATGAGACGAGAAATAAGAAATAAGGTAGATCTTTACTAGCACTCAAAGTGTGGAGGAAAGACATGAATAATTGACAAAACTTAAGTTTCTGACTGAGATGGAATTCTGAGCCAGAAATAACGATAGGTCTTGAAAGAAACATCCCATGAAGAATGGATATGACAGAAAAAATATTCTCTTACTCTTCTGAAAGAAGCAATATCCAATAATAAACACATCTTTGATAGATATGCCAGTGAGGAAGTTGCTGCAGGTTCACAGAGAAGATGTAAATGAGGGTCATTAGCGCCAGTTTCAAGTCTCATGGAGGAGAAAAGTCCTTAAGTAATGGAATCAATTTCATCAACCATTTCAGAAATTTGAAGGCTAGGAGCCAGAATTCCATCGACAAGAAACAAAGAATACTGCTCATTTTGTAACGATATTGGCCCAGAAGATTAAAAATATATATATAAATAAAAGTTACTAAATTAATCAATTATGAAAAGGCACACTAGTCTTCTCAATAACTTTCAAAAACATCCAGAGTTTGACTTGTTCCTGGAGAAAGATAAAAGATAACAAAACTGCCACAGAAGCAGAGCATGCCAAGCTGATGTCTGAAAGAAGTATAGGTATTCATCTTGATATACTCCACATATTTCTAGGAACAAAATTTAGGCATCTATCACTGAGGCCCAAGGACTCCTTTTCTTCTGCTCTATCTGAAGCCTATCAAAAGACCTTCTGCTCTCTCTGAAGCCTATCAAAAGACCTAGCAGCAATGCAGAAAGGCATTGTCTCTGCTGAAGAATGAGCTCCAGCTTCCAACAGACATTCTGCCCACCCATGGTTGTTTGCATTCATTGCCTCTCATAAAATTCACTTCTTATTCAAAGAGGAGAAACAAAGGAACTTCTGCTCATACTGAACTCTTGGTTTGGATCTCAGGGCTAATGAGAGAAATGTGCTCTTAACACCTCAAGTTCAGACAGTTGGTGTAGGATATGGATGCCCAAAGGGTTGAGGACACTCACAGTGTCAGTGATGAAGGGCCTGGGTTTGTGACAGCAATCGTGACAACGCAGAGATTTCTTCCAAACACTTGGCACTACCCATAAAGATTGTATTACTCACAGTGGACTTGTACTGTGACAAGAGTGAGACAGTCAACCTGTTAGGACACAGAAATCTCCTGGGATAAAGGCACAGAACATGGTAAGTGCATTTTTTCTTGGAATTCTTTGCCTGGCAAATTTAACTGGCACCTTGATTCTGGGGTTAACAGCCAAAAAAAAAAAAAAAAAAAAAAAAAAACCACCAAGCAAGAGTGCAACAAAGTTTTTCAGGGTGTAAGAACATCTTCTCTAACCCTACCAAATTTTGGTGGATGAAATCCTCTGTTGAAGCACATGACACAATCTGACCAAGAATATGTGATTTCTGAAGACCCAAGCAAAATTAAAGCAAGACCACTGCCAAAGATATTTCCAAAGATTAGGCTCTCCCATCCTGTGAGGTTGAGGCTTGAAAGGTGGATACCTTAGAAAAGTCTGGAATATGCCTTTATCCTAAACAATAAAGGCATCTTGCACAACATTAAGTGGAAGCCAGAAGGAATTCTGTCACTTTCTTGAGAAGGTCCAAATAAAAAATGGAGAAATGAGATAAGCAGGCAAAAGTTGTACACAGCTCCCCAGAAGAAATTAAGTGAAGGATAGTTCAGGGTTTACCAAAAGAAGTCTAACCCATAATCACAAACTGAAAGCTGTCAAAAAGCAAAGAACTCCAGCAGAACCATGTCACTGAGAAGAGAAACATGAGAATTTTCTCATTATACATATGTGGATAAATCACAAAACTCACATGCCAAAGGGCTGAAGGAATAAAATATGTGGTCTCAAGTGACAGGATTTATTCATCTGCTCTGTGTGAATGTATATGTTCATTAACACTTAGAGCCAGGAGATACTTAATCATCTATTCTTATATAGACCATACTTTCCGAATATATACATTTTTTTAAATCTCTACTAGTGGAACTTGAAATTCTTCTTTACAAAAGTGTAACAAAAAAATCAGATTTGGCCTTAATCCTCAAACAGACAAGAAATTTTAATATTGATCCTATGAAAAGAGCAAACAATGGTTTTGTAAATTCTTAGAGTCTCAGTTTATATTGCTGTGACTTGGAAACCTAATTTTTTTAAATTATGTGATGTTGGAGGCCATGATCTCCCAAATACTGAATCACTGGCTCATCATTTAGTGTTTAATAAACAAGTGCATTGAACATTTTCTGCTCTAAATTAAGCAGTTCTTGGATCTTCACCAAATTGCAGAACGCTGATTCAGAAAAACTCTATCCCAGCTCTGATGACAGTTTAAATTGCTTTATATTTTTAAAACATTAATTATTTGAAATATTAGAAATTAATTTTAAAAGGTGATCAATTACTAACATGAAGCAAAGCCTCAGAGAGGTAATAATTTACTTTTGTCAAGCTAATCCCAGATTTTTAATTCATATTTGCTTCTCTCCTTTGCTGCCTGCTTTTACTTTAGATTTATGGGATATACACAACAGAAGTGTTTTTGAAGCACTCTTTGCTAAGCTATTCCCAGTGTGACTGATAAATGCCAACCCATATAGATGAAGTTATGGTACTGGACTGCAGTTACCACATTCAAATGTGGATATACTAAAATTAGGCACTTGTATTCTCATTTAGCTACTTGAGTCATTCACATCACTTGTTTAGGCGCCTTTAGTTAAGTGATTAAATTGAGACCCCATGTGGCATACATATTACCAAATAACAGCTTGTTCTAAATAGGCTTCCATGAAAGCCAATGGGAATTTAGCCATGGAATTCAAAGGGGACAGACTGCACCCAACTATTGGATTGTGAAATAGCTTTTATTTTGATGTTAAGTTTTGGTACTTTTTCTCAGTAAAAAGATTAAAAACACAAGTTAATAAATCTTCTAATTAAGCCACTTACCAATATTACAACATTAATGTTGCTATAAGAACAAGCAAAAATAAAGGCAATTATAGAAGAGGAAAAGAAACAAAGGGAGAAAATGTGACAAGTAGGTGGACTCTGGCTTTGTCACTTTGACTCCTTGTCTCTCTCCAAGGCATCCTTTGAGGGACCAGGCTAGGCAGAAGATTTCAAAGGTGTTGACAAGCCTGGCAGATCAGTCATTTCAATTTGTCCCTCAGCAACAATGCCAGGGAGCTGTAAATGACTCTTAACATTCTCTGCTTCATGGTGATTCCAGGATTATGGACAGGTTTGTGCTTTAAGTCCAGCATGGAGTCCCTGCTAAGAGACACTGTCTATAGACAGTGAACAATTTCAGTCTACAAGCCACAAACCTAGCCTCTTTTCCAAGGTTAAAAGGGGCAGAAATCCTTTAAAAGTTGGAAAAATACTTCAGGAAGTAAACAAGTGTGAAAGTGATGCCACTCACCCACTTTTCTTTCAAGGGGATGTATGTTCAGAAATCCCTTCAACAGTTTGGAAGACTTCCGTCATTAATTTGGAGGCATGTTACAAGTTCTGTCCTAGTTCAGATGATAGACTGTTCCATACAATATTGCATCATCATCATCATCGTCTATTAATAATAATTATAATTATCATTTAAAAATACATAGGTTTTTAACAAAGGGTGGGAAAATTTCCCAAAATGTCTCTTTGGTGCTTGAACGGCCCTCTCCCCATAAACAAAATGGTCTCTCCTTTTAGCGCCTGAGCTCAGGATCAGATTATGAATGGAATCCACAGTGGGATGGTATGCCTGGCAACGTCATGGACACTGATGGACAGCACCTGCCCCTCCAGCCCCAAGCGGCTATGAGGGCTCACATAGGTGTGCTGCTCTCTATATCACTTGAGGTGTACCAGAAACAATTGACACTTCAGTCTCCTCTTCCTTGTAGCCTGACCGCCTGAGTTACTAAACCTCAGTTTGCAGTGAAGAAACAGAGGGGACTAAAATGACTGAAAAGCGGACTACATTTTTTAATATCTTCATACACAAAAAAAGGAGGAGGAGGTTTGCCCACATTTTCAGCATTATAAAGCTGCAAAAGAGAAAAGGAGACTTTGACTCAAAACCAAGATCTTTTAATTTGTAGTTGTGACTATTGCACAGTTCACTCTGAACCATCTAAATAAATGAAGTTTTGTCATTGGTTTAACTGGAAACTGGCACCAAGCCTTCATTTGGTAATTTCAAGTCAGTTTTACAGCTGTGAGCCAAGGCACAAAGCATATGGCTTCTGATGCATTACAAGTTAGAACTGCCTAATGAACATCATCTTAGAAGATCACTTTCTTTTATGTATAATTTATTGTGTCTTAATCAGTGAAACCAATTCAAAGCACAGATGCAAAGGAAATATATTAGGGTTGAAGTTAGAACTACAACAGAATATACAATAGCAGTGCAAAATATTTTGTCTTTCTACAGTAGTTCCAATGGAAACCTTCAAAAAATTGAAGAATCTATTATAAACAAATACTGTCTCCTTTCAGCAGGCTTTGAAAAGCTAAGAAACCTGGGAAAATAAGTTTTGACTCATTTTTAGTTAAAAAGGAAAAAAATCCTAAAACATCATCCCTTTCAGGATTGAATAAAATCAAAATGAATGTTTAGGTCAATAACTCAGGGGGGAAAAATATTGCTGCTCTGTACAGTATCAAGAGAATTAAAATTTTATACTACTCTTTTTTACTGTCATTTACTATCTTCCAAGCATTTGCCAACACAAAAACCACATCCAAATATTTAAAAATATTAATTGCTCTGGAATACATATGGCTGACTTAGAATAAGAAATATTTTTTATCTTATTATTTCTTTCATGGCCAAATTATTAACTTGCAGTTTGCTACATATAATTCAATTTGGGAATAAAATTATCTCTGGATATAATATTTCCAAACTGCTGCCAAACTGGTCACTTTAAGTTATCTCACTTTTTAATCTGAGTAGAATTTAAAATAAACAGAGGGAGGTTTGTGTACATACAAATATGGGTGGGGAGAGTAATATTAACAGAGTATTTCTTATCCTTCCTAGTTACGCTTCTTGTGTTTGTCTAAGCAGCTTCTTGCCAACTTAAAAATTCATTAATATGGGAAATACTGAGCTCATTGGCTGCAACACCTCCATTTTAGAAATCAGACTACTACTATCCACCACATGTTCTGGCACAAACCCAGGTTCCTTCTCCCTGTTCATTCCACTTCTCCCTCAACCTCATTAAAGCCTCACAAAAATACCTATGGAAATAAGAGCTTTAAAAAAGTAATTTCAAGGATCGTGTCAAATACTGCTGCTTCATGGCCAGAGCTACAGCAGGGGAGGACAGAACTCCGTGGAGACCATGAGGGCTCTGACTGGGTGCAGGGATGTTCCCACATGGAAGAGATTAAAGAATGGGAGAATGAAGCCAAGAAATTTGTTCATCCTTCACATGATCATGTATTTTGCATATGTTGTGCAGCAATGTACCTTTCAGTTGGGACCGGTTATGTTATGCTGGAGCTGATCTTATGTAATGCTGATCAGTTAGATCACAGATGCTGATTTAAGTGGGCCTTTAGGAGATGGCCTTCTTGCCCCTTGTGATTACGGAACCAAGAGCAAAGGGTGCCAGGGGTAAAATAAATCAAGAACTGAAGGACAGAAGTTCATACAGGGCTCTATATGGCCTCTTCATCCCAAACTTCTCTTGTTTTTCTTTGCCATCTGAGCAGATTTTTGATTACTGCAGCCAGTGTCCAGGTTTTCTTAGAGTTCTGCCAGAAGCAAGAGCTGGGGCATGTTTATTTCTGAGGGCAGATCCAAGAAAGGGGATAAGTTCAGCCAGCTAGCAGATGCTAGCATCCAAGGGAATGAAAGAGGACATGTGGAAGGTTCATAAATCCATAGCTTTAAAAACAGAAGTGAACTTGTCAGTAATTGTTCCCACAGACACAGAGACTTGGAATGGGGAGGGAGGTTAATGGGGTGAATGCACAGGTGGAAAAGGATTTGAATGTAGACAGAAATAAGGAACTTAAAGATGAGTATCCCGGACACAATGGAGGAGAAAGCTTCAAGACATAATCTCAGGAGTCTGGGGTGACCTGGCAAATAAAAAACATCAATAGTACTGGAGTAGACTGATCATGGGTGGGAAGGCCTTGGTACATAGAGATCACAGAAGATGAGATTGCTGGATGGGTGATATCTGGTAGGACACACGGATTTGAGGGATTTGAGGATTTGGGAATTTGGGTTGAGGTAACAGAGGATCCTTGTGCAGTTTCCCAGTTTGGCATTAAGGACATAACAATAGCTTGATGCTTTCACCACAGTAACACACGGCCACCCCTACTGATACCCAGTATTTCCCTCCTTCCTTCCCCTCCCAATGAGGAGGTCTGCAAGCACATTTTCTCAAGGCTTTTTTTCACTGATGGAAATACAAGAGTTCTAAATCACAGTAATAAGCAGAGTTAAAAACATCCAGAAATATGGAAAACCACTGAATATTTCCACTGAGTTGCACTGTGCCTGAGGAGGGTTATGAACCACTAAAAGAAAAATGGTCAGCATTGCAGTCATGGTCTTTACTTTCAGTGGAGCTGAAGCATTTGACATTCTAGCAGAAAAAAAAAGTGAAGACTCACAACATCCTAAAACCATGTTGAAATGCACCTTTTAATATTAGGACAAGAATGAAAGGTTCTGTGAGGGAGAGTCAGTCTGGGGAATCATCTTTTTCTTACAGGAGCTACCCAGATTTCCAATGCCAGACAATACATGTGATAAAAATTGCAGATACAGCTACTGTGAGAGCTATAATTTATCTTGTAAAAGTGTTAGACCACAAAGCATCTGGTAGTTGGTAGGGGGAAAATATCACCTTAGGCAAGAAGAGGGCAGTTTGCTCTACAGAAAGATTGGAGGCAGCTGCTTGACTTGAGGGAGCTGGTCCCAGTGGAAGAGCTTCTTCTTAGGCAGAGGAAGGAAGCGGACAGTTCTCTGGGGGTGGAAGGTCATGTTCAGCACAGGTTTGTAAGAGATTACCTGCAGCCTGAGGGAATGTGGTTTCTGCAGGAGGAATCAAGCACTTGCTTGCACTGGAAGGATGAAAGGTTGCGAGGGTGCTTGGCCTGTGGTGCAAAGGTACAGTGCCATAGGCTTCTAGGTGGGACACGACAGGTGAGCTGCGCTGATCCGCAGGAGTTTGGGGACACATCTGTTCGGTTCACACCAAATTCCAGGTCTCTTTGTGTAACTGGGCCACCTGACTTTTGATATCAACTCTGGCCAACACAGCAACCTTTGAGCCCTGGCTGCTAAACATGACAGTGAGTGCTCGGTGCAATCCAAAAAAGTAACAGCGCATGTTTGCTATAAGCATCGTGTTCTGCCAACTTCTTGTACACTGGTGTCATTTCGGCATGGTGGGTGGTGGGAACTCAGTGAAACTTTTGGAATTAGAGATGTTTGAATTCAGAAATAAATCTGTTTCTCTTCTTTTTGTTCTCATCATTTTCAGCTAGATATAGATCTGTCTAGACAGAGTGAAGCTATATTAATAACTCCATTATTATTACTATAGCTAACAAAACATTCTAAGTGCTTTAAAAATAGTCCTCATTAGTGGGAAGAAATTTCATGTCCAAGATCTGGCTGAGCTGTCCTTCTCATGCTGCCTAAGTAAAGGAAGGCAATGACTGCCCTCCCACTCCTCTCTGGATGTATCCTAGGAAAGCCCTTCAGAGTTTGTGATTTACCCCTACACCAGCAAGTATTAACAGCTTCCTCTCACAGCAGCTGAGCTTTTATTGTCAGTGTTCATTTTCAGGACAATTTTGCATTGTTTATTTTGTTTTGCTTCAGCTGAAAAAGCAAATGGCTGTCAGATTCCAGAACAAAACTAACTATGGTGAGGGATTCTGAAAATACTACACAGGAATCTGTTTCTACCAAATGGAGCTATGAAAGCAACATTTTTGTAGCCTACTTTTAGGATCTTGTAAAACATGATCAATTCACATTCAGACAGCCTGGATAAAGGGTTAAATTTTGGTGGTGAAAAGTTAGATGTTGTAGATTCCCTTGAAATGACCTAAGCATTCCGGTTGGACATCAGATTTTTAAGAAAACTGCATCACTTTTATCAAAGCACAAAAATCAAAGAACAGTAGCGTTTCTTCATAATTGCACTAGTTTGTGTTTAAACTAGTTTGTTTTAATCCAAAATAAGAGAACAGAAAACTTGGAAGCAATATGAAGCAAATCGATTTATGCTCAGATGTAATTGCAAAATCCACATTTGCCTTCATTCTCCATTCTTTCTCTAATATAGCTTCATGAAGCTTATCTTGTAATGTAAAAACCCCAAATGTATCAATCTTTAAGAAGCTGCAGGTGATGGAAATATTAGCCATGTAAACAATTCATGCTGTATGAACTGAAATTTTCTGATGTTAGCTATTTTTTCTAGTGGAAAATATTGCATTTACTTATTAATATCAGCTAGAAAACTGCAATAACCTTTCATACAATTGTAGATCTGGGCAAGGAATCCAGAATTTAATCTCTGAGTAGTGATATTGTTTGATCCAAGCGAACTACATAGGCTTATAGAAACCTGTTGTGCAAAGAGGGTATTTAGCACTAGCAGCACTACATGTTCAAGCATTAAGTCAGAGCTTGGTATAGATTCTTCTAGTAATATGTCCTGTAAGATGGACAAAAATGACACCATTCATAGTGTCTTTGATACAACTGCTCTGGGTATTTTGCACTGTTTAGTACCTAAACTAGCTGCTTGTGACACCTCTGTAACTGGTTAAGAGAGACACATTCCTCCAGCAGTAGAGAGAGTCAGTGTATGCGAGTTAGATTTTTGGACTGAATTCCTCCGGGAGAAACTTTTCCCACTTGACACTTCAGGGAGAGCTTGGTACATACTTTCAACCTCCCAAAGTAAAGGACATCCTTAAGAGGTTTTGAGCTGAAACAAATTATATCACTCCCCCAAAATATTGCCATTCCAAAGAACTTGAGGTTTTCTGCCTCCTGCTGCCACAGTTTCTGTCAGCTGACTCTGCAGGGGCATGTCTCCAATCATACCAAGTCCCCAGCAAGCATTGTAACACTTATCTCAGGCTAATATCACGCTGATATTAAAAGCAAGTCTCTAAATTACAGTTCATGTTCAGTGGTTAACTATGGAAGTCAACAGACATTTGTGATATCTATTTGTACACAGAGCTAAATCCTGCGTATGAACGAGACAAAGCTGATAGAAAGTGAATTTAGAAACACAGCCAGTTATGAAAAGCCATGCTCAGCAATAACACAGCTTCAAGACAAAGAGAAAAATCTATGCTTTTGCAACGGTTCTGGGTTCTTGTCCTGAGCTGTTTGTTTCAAAGTTTTGAGGCTGGTTACACAAAGTGCTACTGAGCTGAGAAGCACCAAACCCAGAATCTGTTGGATCCTGAGCCATTGCTGACACAGTTAAAAATCCAACAGCACCTGGGCAGTTCAAAGTGTCATTTCCAAAGGCCATACTTTAAGACAGTCTTGTTTTGGTGGTTTTGTTACACTTTTCATGTTTATTTTCTAAAAACTCCCATTGCACTGGAGAATCGATTATGTGATGGAAATAAGGTTCTGGTAATTTTTCTGTGTGATCCTATTAACCTTCTCCATCCTAAGTAAAAATGAATCAAATATTAAGTATTCACTTAAGGAAATTGGTATATTTATAATGGCACAGGTTATATTTTCAAAACAAAACGTTCATATTTTCTAATATTTTTAAAAAGATAAATATGATTTATCAAAAATATACTTTTAATTGATGTCTCAGTTCAATAATTTCATGGTTGACCTCTAAATCATCAGAAATTATACACAATGCAAACTAGACCCTTCCCCAGAAAAGATTCTGTCCAGATGCATTTTTTGGGGAAAGAGGGTTTAATCACTGCAGGAAAAATAATGTGCTGCCTTTATCAATATACAGAAGTAAATTGCAAATTAACAACTTAATTTTCAAAATTAAAGGTAAAAACACAGGAAAGCTGCTCTAAAGGACACCTGTCACTTTAGAAAGCCTATAATAAAAACACAATTTTTGTACCATAGCAATATTCAAGAAAACTACTGGGAGAATGTTTTCAATCAAGACATTCATTTCTGTCCACAGCTGTTCTGCATTTACTTTCTTAGTTCACATTACTCCTATCTGTTTGTCCAGGGCTAATTCAAACTGTGAAAGAGCTATATGTCACTCACTAAACAAGAGTATAATTAAAAGTCCCACTACTACAGCTGGTTTGAAATATTTGAGAGCTTGGGAATTGCAGGGAATTCATATTAAAAGGATGTAATCACAGCCTCCTGTAAAGTTTAATAGGAAAAAGTAATTTCATGATTGCAGTTGGTTTGAATGAAGCACATTTCTCTAATTATGCATATCATGTGTATACACATAAAGACTAGAATCTATCTGTATAATCAGGGTGACTTAAAATATTCCTGAATTTCAGGATTATAATTAATCTTGGAAAACTATTTACAAATCATGAGATCATTTTATACTATGGTGTAAGATAAAGCTTTCTTAAAGATGTATGCCAGTCATACACTTAAACTATCAATGTTTTCACCAAGTCCAGCCTTCTGGGTGGATGTACGGAAATACACTCCTGTTGCAGCAGTATCTTATTTAAAAACTGAACAAGTAAACCCCATGGTTCATTGTTTGGCATGCCACTGCTGAGGATGCCTACACATTACTCTGTTCCTCACCATACTCTTTCTGGAGAAGTCATTCCAGACTGATGTCAGTTTGGATATATGAAGGCTGCAGACTTGTTCTAATTGTAGTACTAAAACAAGCTGTGTTAGTGCCAATACTTAACAAATTTAATTCAAATTCACAGCAATTTTTGCTTCTTTTGAGCAAAATAAGTTCTGTCAGTTTTGTCTTATTAGAAGTGTACTTTTCCCTTACAATACTTACAGCAAAATGCTTCAGATAAAGCTGAAACCAGAAATATCAAATGGTAGCTATTTTGTAGATCACAGCAATAACTCAAGAAGAAACCCAAGACTGATCCTCACCAGCTTTATATTCCTAAACAAGAACCATTCTATATTAGAGTGTTTAGACTACTAGCTCTTAGAGTGTTGCTTTTCATAGCAGGACTTTTGCAGATTAGGACAAGTTTGATGTTTCTTAAAAAAAGTTTCAATTAAGAATGTTGTCATTATGCAAATACACTTTGAAAATATATTTGTTTAAAAACCATCAAGTTTTCTGTCTCCTTCTGTCTCTCTTCATCTCTCAATTAGAAGAACTCTGGGAATTTAAAAAAAAAAAACAACAAAAAACCACATGATTCTACAAAGTTCCAATTGCCTTCCGCATAAGCAAAACCAACGGAAGGTAATCATGGTCAGTGCCTCTACAGACAGACTGACCTGCCAAATCAAGAGAAATACTGAGAAACATTGAGAAATCAAAAACATAAAAGACCTAGTGGACAACCTGGTTTATATTTAGTAGAAACACTTTTAACACTTCAAGTTAAACTTTGGAACTGAGGGAATAAGTGAAAATGGTTTTTTAATGCCAGCATGCAGGGTATACAGTTGAAATTATTTCTTTTGTCCAGAAAACAGGAGATAGAGTTCCTAACAGAAGCCAGGAGAAGTCATTATGCATTAATTTGAATAATGGAAGTTATTCTGAATTATGTGCTAACAGGAATGTTACACACCTTGTCATTTTGGTTTACTTTGAATAAAGGTACAAAGGATATTGATTCAGGCCTGTCTTTACTATACACATGATCAGAACTTTTGAATATTTCTCTGATCACAAGGTTTCCAATCTGATGCCTTATTCAGTGTTGTTTCAAAGTGCACAATGTCATTTTAATCAGTTGGAAACTGCTTAATTCACCTTCTAGTAATACCATTAAAATTTATTTCATTATTCATATTAGAATGATATGGTTGATTCACAGAATATATTTTGCACTCATTTTGCTTTCTGTATCTTTGGAAATGAAGTCCTAGATGTTTTCCTATTCTTAAGATTTAATTTCAGTTCACATTAACATTTCACATTTCAGTGAGGAAAATATTTCTTAGCACAAGTGAAAGCACAAGATATTAATTTTGAGTATATTTCATCTGCTTTCTCTGCATCAGTTCAGGTACCTGCTAAGCCAAATACTATATAAATGTAGCGTGCTAAATTTACAAAGAGCTCTATTCAATGAAACAGCAGAATACCCTTTTGGCTTGCCCAACTGGATACATCTGTAAAGAGACATCTGGAAAAATGGCCTAATTTTACATTGTAAAAAACACAGAAAAGTAAGTCCTTCCCCTGTCTTCCTTACGGAGAATTATATCATGTAGAAAACTATAATCCAAAGGAATACAATTCCACACATTGTTGGTGTTATTTTAAATAATCTTCTAGATAGTATTTAAGAATTTAGTTCTTTTTTCACTTACACCTGACATTTGCCTGTTGTTATTCTGACATTTCCAGTGAATTATCTCCTCCAAAATCAAGGAGAGTCTCTTAGGTCAATTTCCAGTGTTTAATTTTGTATTTATTTACAGATACAGAAAATAGACCTGCTATGTGTTTGTTTCCTCTCAAGCTGTTTTAGGCTAATACTTTTCCCACCATGGGGCCACTCTGTCTTTATTTAACTTGGTTATATTTAAATTTTGTCCTGTAACCTTTGCTATTTTTTTTTTCTTAATAGAAAAAAGATGATGCACTATTAATGTGGCTAAATTTTCCATTTAAACAATTCTAGCTTAGTGTGCTTTGCTACTTAATATATTTGAGATTGCCTAAGTTTCCCCCCCCCCATCCCCCATCAACACCAAAGAGAAACATGTTGGTACAATGAGCAACTTAAAGATGACAAGCTTACTGCCCGTATTCTGCTTAGCACGTAAAGTTGGCAGCTGCTTAACACATATTCCAGTTTCAAAATGACGGACACTGGAAAATGCAGTATTTTTCTCTCTCAGCCTTTCCTAATTCACTCCATATGTAAGGATAACTTACCTCATGCCCCCAGATTTCTAGCACCCCCTCCCCAAGAAGTGGCAAGGTCTCCAAAGCAAATAAATAAATAAATATGACCTTGGTGGTTTGTGGTTTTTATACACACTCCCAGTCACATATACTCAGAACCACTAAAAATCAGCAACTCCCCAGAGAGCCAAGATTTAATTTGGATCACACGTTACAGGCCAGACTAGAGAGTATCTGTACAATAACAATATTTACTTATATTCATCAACAGATGGTAAAACAGCATAGGGAGAAATGCTTGAGGAAAACTGAGCAGAAACATTTTCACAGAAATAATGGCCACACCAGCTATAGATCATCTATCAAAAGCAAATCAGATATGAATATTTAATTCTTGTCTAAGTTGAGTTTTCAAATTATGTTATAAATCAGAAATTTCTTCCTTGTGTGTCTAACTCAAAACTGAAAGTCAAGTTTACACTATTACTCTCTGGATTTTTTGCCAATACCCATTTACCATGCAAGGCAGAAATCAGAAACAGCACTAGGATGGGATTTGACATTTGCAGCTGAAACCAGAACTTTTTAGAATTGTTTCCAAAAAGTTGACTTCACCTGCCACATTTACATGTGGCCATGTGTAGAGTTATGAGAGAAGAACACAAATGTCAAAGCATAACTTCCGCAATTATTTAGCTACCCTTTTATATACATCAGTCTTCTTTGGAATACCTGTAAGATTAATATCATTTCTACTTTGGCTCATTTCCTACTCCCTATAATAAATATTATAACAAATTAATGTATTTTTAATCCCTTTTCAAGAATCCTGGTTCACACTGGGTTTTCCTCCTATGTTATACTAATGTAGTTTCTTCAAATCCTAGTGTATAATCCAGCAGTTCAAATAGGGAAGCCACCGAACTTTTACTTTATATGCTCTCTGCCTCGAATTAAAAAAACCTTCCTGCCACACATACATACTTTGCAAAATAGAGCCATGAAGAAAAGAATTCTTTGGTAACAGAGATTGTCTTGATTTCTAACAGTGTAACACAGCTCTCTCTCACTACCAGGAAGATAGATGAAATCTAATACTCCCCAAAAAAGGGTAAAGGAATAATTCAGAAAGGGCAATTATTTATGTTGCTAGGAGAGAAAGCCTGCAAAAACTGGTGGTACAGGATCCACTGTTCAGATAAAGGGCAATTTGATCATTAAATTATATCAGATACCATTCAAGTTAACTGTAATCTGTAAAAGTCACCTGAAATTATTATGTATGATGCAGAAACCTTAACCATCAATCACATTCTGGAAATCTGTCAAGTGGCAATAATACTGGCACATAAACTTCTAATTTTTTTTTATTTTCTAGCATTTCATCCATTCATATCTCTCAGACAAAGAAGGTAGACTGCTCAAAGGGTGTCAGAAGACTTAGTGAAACCAGATTATCTTGCCAAAGAAACCAGATTTTTAGGTATTTTACTTGTTGAAATATAATACATAAAACTGGGGGTTTTTTTCCTGACATCAACTATAACAGTAACCTTCTTCATGACTCATCTGCCTATCCTAACCATGCTACTAAAAGACAATCTGGTTCTTTTGAATCAATGTTCCTTAGGACAATTTGCTACAGATGTGGAAGGAAACCTCAGCCCAGCATGAAAACAAAGACTTGTTTAATAATTATTTTAAGCATTCATGTGAAACTATAGAGTGAATTTGTGCTTGTACAACATCCAAAACTTTACTTGCAAGATATGCAAATGTTTCAATACATGCTCTGTTTCTGATAAATTGTTCATTCAAATTATCAAGTAGTGCAAAATACATTTGAAAAAAGAGTAGCAAATGAAGACTCCTTTGGTCACTTTTGGAAGATAAGGTGTGTTTTTGCCTGGCAGTTTACCACAGTGGAGAGGAAACACTGCTGCTGGCAGCAAACTAAGAGTCCAGTTGCACAGTTTAGCTGCAGCAGCATGAAGTTCTGGCTAGGTTAATTTAAATAATTTTTGTAGCTATGTTGTAGACCTTTCATATATAAAAGTGATTGTAAAAAGAAATGGAGAGTAAAAACCTTGTGTGATGTAATCCCTGAAACACTATACATAAAAAATATCCAATTATGCATAAACCAAAAAGACAGACTTGTCTGTCTTGTCTTCCAAGGCTGTAAACAAGAACACTATCTGGTTATGTGCACTGGGTCTC
This sequence comes from Hirundo rustica, assembly GCF_015227805.2. NCBI lineage: Eukaryota > Metazoa > Chordata > Aves > Passeriformes > Hirundinidae > Hirundo > Hirundo rustica. The sequence continues at coordinate 11,368,217 of NC_053455.1, read as the reverse complement.
CTAGGCAGAACAATAGTTTAGAGGTTCTTCCTTGCTGGTATTTCTGCGGGTTTTTTCCCCATCACTAGTGACTTTTCCTGATATTATATTGGTTAGTTATCACCTATAGAAGCTTTTAATTATTAAAATACATGTTTTTAAAAGTGTTGGTATCTACAGTATCATAATATTCATCATTTTTTTTCTGTAAAACAAGTGTGCATTTGATTACATCTTTTATCTGGGGTCATCCCAAGAAAGTACTTCTTGTTCTAACAAGCAGTACTTTCCTATCCTGGAAACTTAGCAGATACCAGCCTCTAAACAAGCAAAAGAAGGCACATTCTCAATAACATGCAATTTTGGACTAGAACACTGTGCCTCAGGTGTAGATGATATGGGTTTAATAGAAAACTGGACAAGTTTCATGGAAGAGAAATCCACTGAGGCAAAGACACCTCAAACCCACATCATTATTTCTGGTTCAAGAACGCCCTGACCTTCTAGGTGTTGCAGAACTGGGAAACTGTTCTCAGGAAGTATCACTGCCTGCTTCCCTGCCCTTCTATGCCTCTGTAAACACCACCTTTTATGACACTGGCAGGAATAGGATGGAGTGTGAGCACCAGAGCCACTCCAGTGTAAACACTCAGGAACACGTGCAGGTCAGTGCTGCCCGAGTTCAGCGCTTGCTTCAGTGAAAACTCTAATGGATTGTTAACAGAAAGCAACCTTTTGAGATTTATTATGGACAGTAGCTGCTCAAAGAAGCTGTAAATTAGAAAATAAGCTTTTCTGGGCAGAAGACAGCTTTTTTGTTATGTGTTTGTATGGTGCCCACAAAGAGTTCATGTAATGAGGACAATAGGTTTACTGGGACAGTAAGTCCTGAACATTTCCAGTCACAGCTTCACTTAAAGGGCATCATGATCTCTCTTTCTGTAACACTTCTGGGATTATGTCACTATTCCTAGCTCCTGTGCCTTTTATATTTCTGTGACTATAACCCCAAGCAGGAATTACAAGCCCATATTTGGGAATTAGTGTCCATGACTGCTACTGTATTGTAAGAAATAAAAAGCCCCCAAAAGAGTAGTTAGTTAGCAAACAGAAATAAACTTCTTAGAGACTGAACCATAATTCTCTCCTGTAAAATGTCTGCCATTGTCTTTTCAAAGAAACTGAAACAATAGACTAAACAAAGACAAGAGTTAACCAAAGTGTTTTTCATTCTTTAAAAGAACGAAAAGTGTAGCCGTAGATCCTTGCCAGCTTCTGTTGCCATTTAAATAGTATCAAAGATACAAGTATGTGGAAAAGGAAGGTTGAATGTGAACGTGCCAAGCTGCAACAACAGTGCTCTTATCTGTAGTACAATAATATGAATAAATTAGTACAATAAAAATAGTTTATGAGGGCAAAAATAACAACTTGCCATAACAGTTAAGATTCTTCTCCCTTTAAAAATTTCTAGTAAACAAAATATAAAGATGTTAAGAGTTATTCTTTTCCTATTTTCTTTTGTACATCTGTTATCTTCTTGCAGCCAATTTTTTACTGAAAAGTTGATGTTTTGTTGAAGCAAATCCAGTAGCTGCACAGCTGTGCTGCTGTGCAGAACAGCAACCCATTACTCACCATCTTGAGAACCATACAAAACTTGGGAAGAATAATTGGCTCTGAATTTCAAGGTTCTCTATATATTCTTCCCTCTTACAGTATTCTAGAGATCAAGGGGTAGAATAGAGCAGTCTTTTCAGTACATCATCTAGTCCTGTCATGAATGCAGGTAGAAAGAACCTACCACCTTTCACCATGGAGAAGTGATTTTCATTTAGTTTGCATTTTCTGCTTGGCAACAGCCCAGATATGAACAACACACACGCCATAGCTGACATATGAAGGTCGTCCATTTTCAACTGCAAAATGGCATAATTTTGGACTTTTTTTAACTGTACAGACAACCCAGAAAAATAGGTTGGCCAGCTCCTTTTAATTTTACTAATAATCGTCCATATATCAAGTACAATTTTTTATCATAGGGCAAAGTGTTTATATGGTTCTCCAATATCTAAATCAGAATTTTTACCAGCTCCTGTGCAACTAAATCTAAAATAATAACATTTTCTAGCATCTCCTCACATGGAAGATAAGAATTTTTGATAATTTATGCTCCAAAATTTGTATCCCTGCTTGGTAAAATTTTCTTTTTCTTGACCAGATTTTCTCTCTGTATTTCACAGATGTACTGGTCCAACTAATGTTCACTGGTGGAAAAATATGTGTGCATCAAGTATATATTGAAAAGGCTTCACTATTTTTATGAAATGTATTTCTACTCCTCTAGAGGAGGAAGTTCTTCATATGTGTTTAGATATGCGAATATGTACATTTTATTGCTACTCCTCAGGGATTCTAGGAATGCAATATCAATGGACACATTCATATGTGCATTCATATGTGAATTTTAGTTGATTACTGATTCAGTTGGTTAATAGTTAAGGATTTCTACTTTATTACTTCCCAACAATGTCTGAGCATTACAAACTTCCCTGGCATGAAGTTTCAGTGTACTGCTGTGCAAAAGCTCTCTGGGTTATCTCATGCTTCTGTTTATTAAGGAGGCCCACAGATGGGTCTTAATGATCATCCTTTTGTTCTGTATATGAAAACAATGTTATTTTCTAAAGAAAATAACACTGTGGAGATGAGGTATGTTCCAGTTAGTGCTAAATTAGAACCAAAGTATCCAAAAATGTCTGAGTGTTCCTGCCCTCAAGTGTTGGCAAACTCAGTAGAATATTTTTATAATTTGTTCATGTTGAGTATTTCTTTAGGAGGAGATGTATAAACCAGAATTACATCAGGTCTAAAGGGCAGTAGGACAAAGACATGGTTAATGACAAGAAACGGCACAAAAAACTAGTCTATGAAATTCCATCAGCAAATTTTTCCTTTGTGGAACAAAATATTCTGGGATTCAATGATCAGAAAATTATCAGTTCTGAAAGGCAACAAGCAGTGAAACACACTGGAAAAAATACAAAAATCAGTGTGAAAATCATTTCCTCATTGACATACCACCCTAACACAACCTTCCTTTTATCTGCTGTCTCCTTTCCTTCATTTTTCTTTTCATGCTAGTCAGTTCCACGGCAACGGAATTACATTCAGCTTTCTCATTTCACTCCCTTCATTCTCATACATAATTTCTACAGTAGTATTATTTTCATTTCATTAATACCACCTCCACCTCTCAATCCACATTAGCTTCTCTTCATCAACTTGCATTTTTTGCACTATTTTCTGGTCTTTCATTTTGTATCTTCCTTTGCTTTCTATTTAAGCTCTTTTCACAATACCAAATAAAGGAGGTGGGACCACTTTTCACAACAAAGAATAGATATTTCATTCTGCATCTGTGATTGCATCATGTCTTGCATTGCTGCAGATATCTTCCCAAGTACTCACACCCCTGATGTGCATTTGGGTGGTTGGAACCTGTCCTGCTTGGGATGTCTTCATCTCCTTCTCACAGTCATTTTCCAGATAACTCTATGCTCACTTTGCCACCCCAAAGCACAGTCTTTGCCAGCAACTTCATCATGATTAACCTGCCTCTTTAACTAGAGTCACAGATTCCCTCCACAGTATTGTATTAGCAATTGTATTAGTACTGTGCTCTTTCTCCAAGAAAGACATGGCTTCATACTTTGCCTCTAAGCTAACAACTTAGCATCCCATCATACAATTCATGCATTGAATTGACTGATAAATCATTACTAATATTTTACCATATACCACCATGTGCATGGGAAGCCAGTATTCTCCTGAGAATGCTTCACCAAAGAATATGAGACATGGAGTATTTTAAAGGAACATATTATCTGCAAAGCAAGATCTAGAGGGTGACATTAGCATGAATACCTAAATATTTCCTGGGTTTTCTGTATTAAAATTTACAGGCATAACCACACAGACTCTCTGATACAGTTTCTGCTCCTAGGTATTAAAAAAAATTAATGATTAGAGAAAAGATAAAAGAAATTATGAAAAAACCCATTCTTTTATAGATACTTTCACAAAAGCATGTCAATTGGGAGTGAGTTTGAGGGAAATAATAATCAGTTTATATGTCTCATATCTTAAATTCTAGGTCCTCATTGAAGGCAAACCTTCCAAAGGGCCACCTGAAGTTTTATTCAGATTTTAACAAAATGACGCCACCAAAGACCAATTAGCTTGGAACTGAATGAAAACCCATGACAGGTGATGCAATGTAGATACATTAGTGAAAAAATATGTGTGTATGTAGGCATGCACAGTGCTATATCACATGAGAAAATACACATGAATTAACTAACTTCAGGCCAACCGAATAGCAACTTATGTTGCTATTTTTGAAGAAGGTGATAATAATAGGATTGCACCAGCAAAGAAACAGTTGTTAAAGTGGTGGAAGGAATGTTGGGAAACTCCTAGTTTCCCTTCAGAATATTCATGCTTAGACTCCAGTATTTCAGACTGAAATATCTAATTAGAGAAAAGTAGATGCTAACCAAATCTAGCTCAGGACTATGCCTCTATTCAATATAGACATATCAATATGTGTATACCTATATAGATACGAATACCTACATAAATGTCACAACAGTAGAGAAAGCAAAAGCATAGGAGATAAAACCCTTTGCTTCTCTCTGCCCCTTAAAAAGAGTAAGATATTTCAAAAGTATTTCATCCGCCTTATCCTTTAGTTCTCCCTCTTTAAAATAAGAATTTGGTGAGAATTGCATTAATAGGAGTGTTTGCTAAAGCTTACCTCCACTAAGATATTGCCTCCTATTTCCAGGAGAAAGAAAACTTCTAGCAATACTGTTAAACTGCAAAGAAATATGCTAAGTAGAGGAGTATTCTGAATGTTTATAGGACCTGGAGTGTGGAAGATCCAGGGACACTTTACAGATAATTTATTTTCAGTCACTTTAAAACTTTTTCTATTCAAATATTAATCACAAAAAATGTAATACACTGTACAAAGAATTACATTTAGGCTTGTAGTACTGCTAGGCTTGACCTGACCATAATGTAAACACACCACTGCTCCAAAAACAGAAGATCAAATATGGCCACTTCAGATTGCATGTGCCTTCATGAAGTAATTTTTTGGAGAAAGACTTTTTTAAGCATTTTTTTAAAGACCTTAACCTGCAACATAAGTTGCACACACATGCATCTCCTTTCAATGGCTATAATTTACTATTTGTGATGGCACAAGAGTGTCCTTACACCATTTATATTTTAAAGTACTATTAATGGGAGGAAAAAACTGTGCCTCTTTCACATATATCTTACCTTGCAAAAGTATAAAGAGGGTATAGTTCCCAATGTGTGATGCTCCATGTTTTTGAAATTACAACCCTTAGAGATTTTTTTTGGCATTAAATCAAAACCACTTACAAATTGCTAGTGGTAAAACGTTGCATGAACATTGTTTCTTGCAAAATATTGGAAATAACTATTGCAGCATTACTCAACAGTTAAGCAACCTCTGTTTACTGTAAGTATTAGCTCCTTGAACAACGTGTCCTGCATACGTAAATTCATTCCCTTTGGAAGAGAACTCCCAACTCCTAAGACTTGGATCAAAAAAGTAAAACAAAAATATATGAACAAGTCCTCTTGCTAACTGGTGGAATATCCACAGCTGGAGAAAACTGCTTACCTCAGATAAATAACTAAATAGAATATGGTTAAAGAGAACCATGATTATTTTTCAAATATTTCCCCACAAACAATTCTAAAGGATACATTTCATTTAATGAAAAGCATTATTTTGCTTTGCTTCTTTTACATGCACCTGAGAATCAAACTGGGTAGCCAGTTTTCTTCAGAAAAGTAACAAGAGCACTGTCCATCCTACAACCCAGAATCCCTTACTGGTCAACAAAGCTCCTTTTTCAGCAAGAAAAGATTAACATGTTCCCTTGTCTGTCTCAATCCATGAAGGGAATAGGAAAAGAACTGAAAATTTTGAAGTCTTTCTTCAATCATGAATAAGTTCAGTAGTATGTTTGGAAAGCATAAACTCATTAAATTTCTCTCCTTTTCCTCCATATAGAGCTAGATCCAGAAAACTAAACATTGGCTCTTCTTGGAGGGCAGAACCAGAACTGGTTGGTTTCATACTCTCTCTAGCATACTTCTGTAATGTTGTACTGTAAATGGAGACAGCCTTGATGTGTAATCTTAAACCAAATATCCTAGTTTTCCTTGCCTAGATTTTTTAGACTCTTCTCCTTGGATTTTGTAAATATGGAATGGAAGATGTCTTCTGGATTGAAATATTTCTAGTTCAAATCCATCCTGACAAGGGAGATGATAGTGACTCTCCTCTGAGTTCCAAGAACATTTCTAATTATTCTTTCACCATTTGTTCCAAATATACATTGTAACAAACAAAGAAGAAGCGATACCTTTTAATTCAGGTCTTTGAGCTTTACCTTTTTTTTTTTCTCATAATTGCATGTAACGTACTGATTCTAAACACACAAATCTTAGAGGAGAGCTTGTTATTTAATTACTTCTGCTGTGGTTGACAACTAACATACAGAAAATTAATTTACATCCTGCATTAATCCCAGCAGCTTAGCAAAACTGGAATTTGGGAAGGAGCAAAACCGTCTCCACTGTACACTGGGAGGAAAGAATGTCACAACACATTTAGCACATACTATGCCAGCAGTAGTAAAGCAGAGATGGGAGTTAGCACCTGCTTAAGAGGAGAACAGGCATGCTAACACTGGGAGTCAGGGGAATTTCCCACTAAACTACAACATATAGAAAGTAGGTCACTTTTACTCTTTTGAGAATGATAAAAAGCAACAAAATTCTGAATTATATATGAACCATTACATTTAATTTTCTTCTTCTCCAGCAGCTCCCAGGAGTCTTGAAGACAGGAAAATCTGGATTTTACGACTCTGGCAATTATCTAAGTTAATGCCATAGAATTCTCCCCAACCATTTTTATTATAGTTACAGATCTGTCAGCCTTTCTATTTTACTCTCCTTTACATTTCTTTCTGTACTGCTTGACTCTGATTTAGTGTTTGCTATAAAAGTTTACTCCAGACATAACTTGGCACACAAACTTCTTACAAACAGGCTTTACTTAAAATAAATCTTTAACATATCTTCAGTTTAACTTACCTAGCTCTCTTGCCAGGTGCTATTGGCAGGAAATAGGGTCAAGTTCAAATGTCTGAGAGATCTTCTTAAATAAATATGATTGGCTGAAGTGCCCCACCCAGAAACCTGGGAAAACAATATGTCTTCCCCAAGTGACACTAAAAGTAAATTATTTTCTATTCTGAAACATGAAGTCTATGCAAAACAAGAAAAACTTGATGTGGGGAAAAGAAGAACTGCAGTTTGACAGCATACTAAAAAACCCAGTGACATTTATAAATAGGAATAGCTAATGTGTCTGATAGTAGAGTTGAATTTAGGGGTCATATTTTATTGAGTATGACATAGTAGGCTAAATGTAAAAATCTGGTTACAACACTTCCATGGAAGAGAAGAAACACTGGAGGTCAGCACCCAAAACAGAGGCCTAGTAAAAGAACCAGCCACTGCAATTTTCCTTAGGGACTAAGTTCAAATTCAGGGCAATGAATGTTATTCAGTTGAGTTCACCAAGGATGAGAAAGGGCAAAAATACAGGCACAAATAGAGCAGGCAGCGGAAAAGCCCCAGAGAAAACTAGAGAGCATGTAGGATGATTTTGATAAAGAAATTAAGCAAGAAAGAGGGGCTTAGGGTAGACAATCATCTGAGGAGACTGTTAAAGCAATGAACCTCTCATGTTTGCTTCTGGCATTCAGGGAACTGGAAGTTTGTAGTAGATATAAACAGAATTGCAACAAAGAATGATTACATTTCATCATAAATTTGTAAAAATATTGCCCTCAGACATCAGCTAATCAGAATGGACTAAAAATAGTGAAAACCCCTCAAAATATCTCAGCAACCTTGCACCTGAATCCTGAATCCTCCCAGTGCACAGATGTTTGTAACAGCCCCTCCCCTTCACCTGCTGAGCACCACATTGCCACCAGCACAGCACTAGAGTATAAAGGCATATTTTGGCAAGTCTATTCTCACTGGAAATGCCTCCCTGACCTCATGTCAAGAATGCTCCAAAATGAAGCCAGGGAGAAGTCAGGGGCACTGGTGTAGCACGGTTAGCTCAAGCCCTTCCATCCCTGTCAGCTATCAGGCCTCACTCACACTTTATTCGTTCTTTGCAGCCTTTAAAAATTAATAGCACCAAAGGCCTTAAATGTAGTCTTTCCCATCTGGGAACACTGGCTTGCCACAAGGCTTCAGTTCTGTTACAGCTCTCTCGATTTAAAGCCTTAAGAAATGTGTTGTTTTCTTACGTTACTACTCAGCATGTGGCATATGGAAGATGACAGCAGAGGTCAATCTTGTGAGTTCCACAATAATATAGAAAACACAATTTATGAAGAGACAAAATAAGGGTGAGAAACAAAGGGAATCTTCAACATGGAGTGATGCCAGGCATGGTGGATTTCCAGACAAAATCTGTGTACAGGCAGTAAAACTGAACACCAGAACTAAGTGTCCCTGCAGAATTTATAATGGAAGAAGAAAAAAATCATTGGTATAACACCGAGGGGCTATAGTGGGGGGAAGATGATCAGGACAATCCAGTTGGAATAATGCCTCCAAATGCTGGAACAGATCACCAAAATACTCAAGGAGCCCAGTAAAAATAACAATAGATAGAAAAGTGTTTTGTTTTGCCTTTACCTGCATAAGTAATTGTATTGAATATTGAGAAAGAAAAGTTTATACTGCAGAGTTCTCATTCTTGGCACCTACAATTAATCCCAGAAGGAATGGAAGCAAATAAGTCCTACATTTTTAAAGCAATAGACCTAGTCTTTGAAACATGCCACTCATTGAAAGAGCAACTGAAGTGATCAGTGAAAGGAATATAATGATAATGTATTGATACAGAACTAGACAAACAGTATGGAGCATGCAGGTGCCATGTATTGTAGATGCCATCTAACACATATGCTCCAGACTGCAATTTGACAGAAAAATTAATGGCCAGCCTATAAACTGCAGTGACAGAAACAGAGGAAGCAGAAACGATGTATCTCCATACACCACTGATACGCCAGGAAAAACAACCACAAGCATCTATTCTTGCTGCTTTTGAGACCATTTGGAAAGGCTTCCACTGAAGGGAAAGCAATCTGCAGCATCAGTTAGCAGATGCAGGGATTCTTTATGTACATTTATTACAGAAAAAGGCAGACAGACGCTCAGCTGCCATTTTTGCTCATATTAGTAAGCCAGCAATAGATCTAAATCAAACTAGATAGCAGAGCCACCTTCACTTCAACTTCAGCCACATCATGAATTAGCAAAACCAGGTGCTGATGAGGTGTAATGAAAATGTTTCAAGACTAACAGGCCAAAATAAGCTGTTGATAAGAAGCCCATGAAACAAGTGATAATAATTCTTGGATTCAGCAGCAGATGACAAGATTGGATTTTATTTAAAAGTGACCATAATCCCTATGGAATCAGTAGCTGACACCAGGAAATGGATAAATACTTCACAACAGAGAACAGGCATGCCAAACATAATTCAGGAAGTACAGCTCTTGCCAGAGATAAATTCTGGTTCTTAGTGTATACGATGCAGCATGAGGTGCACAGAAATGACTGTGATCTTTGTAACAGAAGGAGTCTGCAGATTTCCTCAATCCCAGCTTGAGCTGGGAACAGAGCAGAATGGACCTATCCAGTTTCACTGATGAAACTCCATGGTCCAATTACACAACTCCAGTTTCTGCAAGGAAGGCCATCAGAAGGACACAGACAAAAAGATTGATTTGGAAACAGAAAGCTTAGCACAACTAACAGACTGTGCTCAAACTGCTGCATGTCAAATCTTTTCCTGCTGTAAACCTTAAACACTACATATTAAGATTTTATTATGCAACTACCATAGTCAGAAAGATAACATTAAAAGAAAGATGTTTATGTTATGCATGTCCCCAAAAGAATGGACTTTCAGGCATCAGCATGTACCACACAACTCACAATGAAATTTCCTCTGAAATCTTGAAGGTTTTCTGTCTTTATTTATTTGGTCATCTTTTACCACTTACTGTTTATTAATATATTGTTTATATTAAAAAAAAATCCTCTTATACAATCACTTTATTCTTATCTTTAATCATGATTAAAGACAGGAAGCAGGAGCAACATAACTTTACTAAAAGTAGAATAATATAGGAAAGGATCAGGATATGAAGCTCTGGTCCTTTTTCCTCACATAACTACCTGTGGCTGGTGACTACCATATGAAATCATCCCATAATTCACTTACAGCTTAACTCCTGCTCAAATATTACTTGAGTTGCACCCAATTGATTTATGATACCACAAGTCAAGCTCCACAAGTGATAAATATTGGATATTGCAAACAGACCATATCGGCCAGAACACAAGCTGTGAAAGAAACCCCAGTTTTAACCCAATAGTCTCAGAAGTTTGTCAGATTAGTAATATATGCATGTTATACAGAATGCTTTCCTGAAGAATTTCGGCAGATCCTCAGCATAAACTATAATTTTGAATACCAAATGTGATGTTTGCACCCAAAAGTGATCAGGTTTTTTTTGTTGTTGTTTCTAATGCAACTCTAGCTAATGTGCCAAAAGGAAGACAGGAGCTGTCCTTCCCTCAAGGCAGCAAATACATCACCCATGACACCAGGGTGATCATACCCATGGCACCCAGAACAGTGCAAAACAAGGTGCAACCCTTCTCTCCAGGTACATCCCATTGCCATTTTGCTTGTGAGTTCTTGGGTTCAAATGAGGCTTTCTTTAAAATAATATGGTATATACTACTATCAGTTTCATGACTGAAAAAGCCCAATACATATTAGCAGTTTAAAATTAATAATAACAGTGCTGCCTTCTTTCAATCTCTTGAAAATTGTATAAAGGTCATAGCACTGCTGATGCCCGCATTTTTTCTGTTTTACACAACTGAGTAGATTAAGTGACTCATGACAGCCAAATTCTGAGATCAGGCCCTAAGCAATGATGACATCAGATGCTGCCAAAAGACATTTGATTCCTCTATTGTGAAATGCCAGGTTGGTTCTGGGACATGGTGGGAAGCCAACTCTAGTTTAGAAAATTCTATAGTGAGCTATTGTTTGATACTAAATACAAGATCATCACTCCTGCTGCTGCTGCAAGTCACAGGGCATCCAAGGACACATCTCACAATATTGCCACTTTCTACTGTGTTTGCAAAATACAGTGACAAAGCTTCATGCATCCAGACTATAGAGAGTGTCTGTGAGAGAATGGAGACACAGGACTTGATGGCAGGAGTACAAATTAAGAAGCTGAAGCTAATTAAGCTAATGACAGTCTATTGCCAGCAGTATACAGCATATTGCTTCAAAGGGGATCTCATCTCCTACAAGTTTCTCTGCACCTGACATTTTGCAAAATCTTTTGATTTATTTCTGAGCAGTACAATATTTTCATTAGGTTTTCGTGCAACTAAAAGGACCAAATATTCCTTCATAACTCTCTGATACTATTTTAAATGTTAAACAGAACTACTGCTCATTTAAGCCAGTGAGGGTCCTGTCCTGAAGCGTGAGTGGCAGCACTATGGTAAATTTACAATATTCACAGCAAAAGCAGAAAAAAGATAACTGAGAGAGCTGCTCCTTAAACCTGAGTAGTCTATGCTTAGTAGACATGGGCTTGTTTGATTGGCAACTGTACAATTTATGTTGCAAGACAACTCATGGTGTGTAACATATATGATACTTTTAATTAACTTATTTTCTATTTTCAATTTTGACTTTGGAAAAGAGGGCAGTTACACAAAAGAAAAAAACACACAATTTATTTTATTCCAAATAAAGTGATATGAAAAGGTTCTCAGAGGGCAGAGTACCAAATTAATCTTACAAAGCAATTGTATTGTCTTTTTAAACATATAGAAATATGACAAGGATAGCAAGTGTTTTACACTGTTAATGACGGTATTTGGAAAATTCAAATAACACATAAGCATAATGAGATACACTGAATATTTGGTTTGTTTTGTACCAGATTAATTTATAAAGACCCTCCCTTATTATATATTATCAGATCAAGCTTCTAGTTTACCCAGCAGCCATTCCTGATGGTGTCCAAGACAGATCCAGGGAAAAGTGTGAGAACAGTATAATATACAGCACTAATCTCTCAGAATATTTTTCAATCTCCTGGGATTTGTGGCTGATGCAGCAACTATCCAGATGTAACAAATCTATCTTTAATAGTCCTCAATGGTTTCTTCTTGGACTTTTCACATCTGAGAGTTTTTTACTGTCCACAGCATCTTGTTGAAAGTATCTTGACCACTTAAAAATGCAAATTGAGGAAAAAGCACCTCTTCTTTCTTGTTTTGAAATTGACACTTCCTGGGTTTACTTTATATATTCTACTCCTTTCTATAATTTTTCACAGTAAAATTATGTTACATATTCACTTCTGTGCCTACAAAGCTCATGGAACAGATCCTCCTAGAAGCTGTGCTAAGGCACATGGAGAACAAGTGATTGTGGCCTTCTACAACGGCATGACCACATCAGTGAACAAAGGAAGGGCTACAGATGCCATCTACTTCTGTAAGGCCTTTGACATGGTTCCCCAAAAACCTTATCTCAAAACTGGAGAGGAATGGATTTAATGGATGAACTGTTTAGTAGATGAGGAATTGGTTAGTCACATCCAGAGGGTGGTGCTCAACAGCTCAGTGATATGATGGATGTTCAATGTCCAAATGGAGATCAGTGACAAGCAATGTCCCTCAGAGATCTGTACTGGGAAAAGTACTGTTTAATGTCTTCATCAAAGACAGAAACAGTGGGGCTGAGTTTATCCTTAGAAAATTTGCAGACACCGCCAAGCTGTATGGTGCAGTTGACGTGCCTGAGAGATGTAATGCCATCCAGAGGGATCTGGACAAGCTTGAAAAGGGAGCCTGTTCACAAACCCCAAAAAGGCCAAGTGCTGGTGTTGCACCTGGGTCGCAACAATCCCTGTATCAATCCAGGCTGGGGATGAACAGACAGAGAGCAGCCCTGCTGAGAAAGCTTTGGGGGTGCTGGTGGATGAGAGGCTGGACATGACCCAGAGATGTGCAGTTGCAGCTCAGAAACCACCCGTGTGCAGGGCTGCATCCAGAGCACTGTGGGCAGCAGGGGAGTGAGGGGATTCTGCCCCTCTGCTCTGCTCAGGTGAGACCCCCAGGAACAATGGATCCAGCTGTGTGGTCCTCAGCACAGGAAGGACACGGAGCTGTTGGAGCAAGTCCAGAGGAGGGCCACAAAGATGATTAGAAGGATGGAGTACCTCTGCTATGAAAAAAGGCTGAGAGGATTGGAGATTTTCAGCCTGTAGAAGAGAAGGCTCTGGGAAGACTTATTGCAGTATTTCAGTACTTAAAGATGGCTTATAAGAAAGATGGAGACAAACATTTTAGTAATGCTTGTTGACTTGGGACAAAGGGTATTGGTTTTAAACCCAAGAGGGTAGATTTACAGTAGATGCAAGGAAGAAATTTTTTTACAATGAGGATGGTGGAACACTTGAACAACTTTCCCATTTAAGGTTAGGTTGGATGTGTCTCTGAGCAACCTGATCTCATTGAAGATGCCCCTACCCATTGCAGGGGGTTTGTACAGGACGATCCTTAATAGTCACTTTCAATCTAAACTATTCTATGATTCTACCATTCTATCCAGAATAACTTAGTATTATCAGCAAACTAAGATACCTCAAAAATTTCTCCTTCTCATTTCTATACCATTTATTAATATTGGGAACATTGCAGGCCCCAGGACAAATACCATGGATACTTCACTGTTAATCTCCTTTTGCTGTGAAAACTGACCATTTATTGCTGACTTCTGTCTTTTTCTTTTATCCTCTGGCTTCTTAGCTTCTTTAAAAGATATAACCTAATAGGTTAAATCCTTTATCCACCAGCTTATTGATTTCCCTGAAGAATGCTACTACATTTGTGAGGCATGACCTACCCTTAAAAATCCATACTGACTCTCTGCCAACATACAATATTAATTCCTGTTCACTGGTTCTTCAAAACAGTTATTTACAGTAATCCAGCTTCCAAGCTTCTCTAGAACCCTTGGGTGAATATCATTGCTGTTCATTATTAACAATTTTTTCTGTAAGCACTTCTACAGAGCTATGGAGTTTGATAAATTCTTGGAAACAATGTGCCTTTGAGTTGCCCACTCCTTCCATCCACAATCACAAGGTTTCAATTATAGCCAGGTAACCAATAGCTGGAGTGAAACCTAACAAAAAATTAATGGCATGTGGAGAAATGGGTATTCTTATCATTTGTGAACAAAAATAATCCAACAGGACCTTGACTTCTTCAAGACTTGTTTCCTACACTCAAAACTTTAACCTAACCTGAAAAGCAACTATAGTATTAATCCTTGCAGGAATCTCTAAACATGAAACTTCAGCTAATGATATAATTTGTCATCCTAAATTTCAAACCTCTTCGTTTCCAAATATGAGATAAACCCCAATCACAATCCTATTTATTATATGGGCAGTGAACTAGTTCCTGCAGCTAAAGTGCACTAAGGAGAGTAACTGTATAGTCACCCATAGTCTCTCCAAATATCCGCTTTTCCTACTCAGGTGAATAAGGTATTCTATAAGGTATTGGAATAACAGCATTCACCATTCATGACACTAACCTGCATTCCTACCACTGAAGCCATTACAGATCCAGTGGCAAGCTAGGCTCAATGGGCAATTTCTTCTTAAATTCTGCTTTTAAGCCAAAAAATGAAGTCAAACTGAGTGAACATTCCATTAAGAAAAATTGAGATTCATTAGAAGACAACATTCTTTCTAATTTTTGTTGATACTAAGCGATCCAACAGTGAGCTTGGTGGAAGAAGATTCCCTCTTTTAGGTCATAATACCACCCTAAACCTAAGCTTAATTTTCTTTTTTTTTTTTTTATTTAAAGTGACCAGTTTGTATAGTAAATCCAATTATAAGACATTGGTTTACAGTTATGCAGACTCTCATCCTATTTCTGCCAGTCTTGCAGAATGCAAGAATAAAAAAAGTCTTTCTACCTTTTTTCAGAAAACCCGATTCCAGTCCTAGCCCTAAAATTATCATGTACTGTAGAGAGAGGAAGAATTTGTACTGGAATACCTAATATGAAGCATATGCTCCTGCCTACGCCATAGTACTCTCTCTGACATGTTTTTTTCCAGTTCCCCAGCCTTATCCTAAGTCTTCCTTAAATGGAAGATGTGTCCAGGAATATTGAAAATAAAATATTAGCTTATGACTACACTAGCTTCCTTCTGAACTCTTATAAATCCATCAAAAATCAAACTCGCTATAGCCTTCCTTTCTGATACCTTATCTTCCCCCAGTTCCTACAAAAAAATAAAGATATTCACCCCCAGTGATATCAACAGTCTTAACTCCGGCCAGTCATGTGGATCTGACACAAAAACAGGTTCTCAAGCCTTTTCCTTTTTTTTTTTTTTTTCCCTTTTAATTTCAAATCTAACTTATAGGTTGCCTATACACAGGAGCCTTCTGGAACAACTGAACATACCCATTCCCTTTTTCATTCTTGATGGCCACATAAGTACCTCATTATAAGATGACCTTTTGAAACTTGTTTTAAATTTTAATCCAAACCTACTGTCAGAAAATTATTAATCTGGAATAAAGATCAAGAACTGGTGAATTAAACCACAGTGGTATCAAAAGATAAAAAAAACAGTTACAGAACAATAACAAGGCACTGGGTCATGTAAAACTCTTATTGTAAGTACATTGTCAGAAGTTTATAATTTACCTAAAAACAGTGAAAGAGTGTTTAGTACTGAACCAGCAATAAAAAAAGATAATGCTTCCCCCATGAAACCCAGCATCTAAAAGAGAGCCTTGAAGAGGACAAGATGCTGTAGAAGGCTTAGAGGGTGACATTGTGGTTTCATTGCAGATATGCCTGACCCACCTGATTAAATAAATGTTAAGGGTAAAGAGATTATTTAACTGATATTTCTAAGTATTAATATGTCTTCAACGACATATTAATGAGTTGAAATGAGATAGCAGCATCTGGTGTATCAAATTCAGAGGTTAGTTTGCACTTAGAGCACTTGGTAGGCAATCCAAAGATGGGAATGAGAGATAGAGTGGGATGTGAGAACCCCTGTGTATCATCTGTGCTTTTGCTCATTAGATGGAAAAAAAGGTACATTATATCCAGCAACATATTTGTGGTTCTGGCATACATTCAACCAGATTCAGCTGTTACCACATCACTCTGCATTATATAACCCACAGGGATGACAGAAACTACTGACAAGGTGGCTGAAAAAGACTGGACAGTTTTTTACTTTGACGGGTTAATACCAGCTAACTATCTCCAATGCTAGCATCTGTCATTCCAGAAATAACTGTTTTTAAAGGGATCTAAAAGAGCATTAAAGACTGCACTACAAATTGTCTGCAGGCAAAACTGCGAGTGAAATTTTGGATATTTTATGTAAAAACCATGGCTACAAAGAAGCCATTTCTCCACTATAACCTGGGTGATAATTCAAAGTGTGGATAAATTACAGAGAAATACATCTACAACTAATGTTATCTTTGAATCAGCCTCTTTCTCTGTAGAATTAACATTTTTCTCAGGAGGTGCACATGTTTTATTACACATATAATAATTTATAATACTAGAAAGAAAGTAAAGCCAGATTCAACTGGAAAGACTAAAATCTATCCAAACCGCTTTCACTGAATTACTAAGCATTCCCTGCAAGAAAAGCTTCCATGGTCTTGTCAGGAGGGGAAGCAATTTATCACTGAATCCAGCCCTTAGGTATCTGCACAGAACTTCAGATTTCAGAAGTGAGCTCTATAACTTTCTTTTACAGGTTAAAAATACTTGTTAAAGACATCTAAATTGTTGCTAAGAGAGATGACACATTTGGCAAGGATATGTGAGTGATAGCTGGAGATTCTTGAAAATAAAGTAGATTTGGCTTACAGGTTGTTTTTTTAACTCAGAATCTTTAGTAATAGTTACCAATAAAATTCAAATCATTATATAACACAAATTCAGTATGCATTCACCAAAAGACTTCTATGTCTTCCTCATACATCAGCCAACATACAAAAATACAGACAAAAATGTAGATGTAAATTTTAAAATCTTTACAGAAATGTAAAATAAACACATCCCAAGTTGTACATGGATTTAAGTACAGCTTTCCTCTTGCAATGGGAAACACCAAGCCAGACTCAGCTTTTCACAACCCTCTACACCAGTGTACCTTCGGCATTAGTCATTCAGATTGTTCTTAACATACACTGCAATAAGTGTGCTGGGATTCAGATCTTATCAGGCTAAGTTGCTGTAAGAACGTGACTAGGAACCAACTTCACAGGTTTTGCATTACTATGAAATCCTTAAGGAAATGAGAAGTTTGATGTTTTTTTTCTGCACTGTTTGGCAGAGAAATGTGACGTTACTCTGTGTACTGCTAAATGGTGCTATAGAAATACAGAGACAATGACTTAATAGAAATTAAATTGTTATTTCAAAACTCTAAGCAGAGAAACAGTGAAGTTCTAAACCATTCCTTGACTAGAAGCACGTAACTATTCCCACCAGCTTCCCTTGGGTTTCCTCGATGGTTTATGAGCTCCCTGCTCCACTACATGATGATCACATACAGTACTCTGAAGCTCAAGAACAGTCCTGTAACTGAGTTTCTAGCACTAACGTCTCAGACTGTCCTTTGCATTCTTAAGTGTTATATACCTCTTAATAATATAAGGGGGAAAAAAAAGAAAGTCTTGATCTTGTTCTGTAAACATTGTTGTCAGTCCAAAACAGCTCCAAAATTTTTAATAGAAAGAGTGGAGTATTGCTTGGGATTTTCATGTGTTCAGATGCCAAACTTCTTTAAGAACCTTTGCATTAGTTGTAGCCATGACCTCAGCTAACCCAAAGAAAGCCACAGGCATGTCTCCTTTCCCTACTGGCAGCTACTTTAATTGGCAGGTTCACAATGAGGACTTTTGTTTGCATCCTAAACATGCACAGCATGATTAAAATGTTTAATACTTTCATCCTCAAAGTACAGCAATCAATATGTTGGGTTTTTAACAGGCCAAGTCATTACACATTTAAATAGCATTATTCAAGCCCTTGAGGAACTTGTTTTACAAGGACTCAAAAGGTTCCCTATTGAAAATTATATGGATTTAGCTCAGTTTAAAAATAGACATTTTGTTTGTTTTCCATTCAGTTGCTCTACTATTTGATGCTCTTTTCTTGCACATGTAGTCTCTGAGTATTTTACTACCCCCTGCTGTATGGAAAGAAAACTGTGCAATAGATGTGGACTGTGCTACTAACACCTCTTGAGAGCTCCCCATCAGCTGGAGCACCAAGAGGATGGATTCAGAGTGGCTGGGGATACAGGGTTCTGTTTGGCTCCTCACATGAAGTTTCTAGTGGCTGTGGTGTGGGTAACAGAGAGCAAAGTTTCCTTGACAGCTCCAAGACTGTGGACTTCTACCGGAGTGCTGCAGTTACTGGGTTTGTATAGTGCATATCCTCGTGTTTCCCAAGCAACTAAAAGTGCTTTGCAAAGCAGTGAGTCAGATGCTGGTGGTGCAGTAACCACACACAGGGATTTATGATTTCAGGAACTATGTGTCCAAGAGCAGGATATTCTTATATAGGTCTCTGGCACTAAACCTGTTGGGCAGCCACTGAATTAGACTGAACACCTCTAAAGCTATGTGAGCAACATTTGGTGTACTACTACTACTTTGGTTGTGTGTACCAGCACAACCCACATAATATTCACTCACTTCAGCTGCTATATTACATGAAGAAACTCTACGCTTTCAACCCAGATGAACTGCCTCTCTTGGTAAAGGGCGTAACATTAAATTGTCTTCCATGCTTGCACAAGAAAATACACATTCCACATGCCGTTTGTAGGCCAAATTAAGTGCACACTCAAATTTTGCTCACCCATCATGAGAAGTCAAATAAGAAAAAATCTCCTCCATTTTCTTCAAGAAGTAATGTGCCAGAAAATTTCTTTGTTCTTCTAACATCAGTTCCCTGTGCTGAAGAAAAGGGATGTGTGCCCATTGGCATTTCCTCTCCCACTATGGTTCACACTGGGTTAACCTCATGTTCACAGAGGGTAAATTTGTTTCAAATTGAGAATCCCCTGATGTCAAGGCTGGTTGGCAGCTGGTTCTCCATTAACCTGCCCCACCTGCCTTGCTGAGTAGCAAGCTGGTCTGTTCCTGGACCCCCCAGCTCTTTATCCTAGCCATGCTGCCTGGGACGTAGGCCTGGCTTTTTCAGTCTTTCCAAATGCACTGAGACTTTCCCAGATCAGGTTTAGGGATTTTTAACACATCCCTTACTGAAAACATCACATACCTGTATTTTTTCTGATTTTGGATGCACAATATCATCATTAGAAATTACAAAAATGCCTATAAAAGAGGAAGTATATTTCCCACACTACTATTTGCCATTGACTGCAAGGGTGGTTTGCACAGCTTGGCTGGTAGCCTTGAGAATAATACATTAGGAATATTTTTTTCCCATATTAAACTATATCACACTAAAAAACTGGCTTTTTAAAGATAGACGTTGGACTGTAACCTAGTGTCAGGCTGGAATAATGGTAATTTAATATATACATTCCCCAGCACCAGAACAAGACCCAAATGAGAAGTCCCAGAGTTTCAATTTAATGAAACTGGGAAATTACCAGCTCCAAAACTTTTGCTGCACCAGTCATTTTCTGGTCTGTGCCAAAACTGATGCACGTTCCGTGACAGACAAAAAGTCTGCCAGGTCTTCAGTGCTGTTTACAGCCAAACATTGCCTGCACAGGAGACAGAGAGCAGTTTGGCATTGCCTGTTCATCCCTACCACCTTTGACAACAGGCTCAGCCAGAAACAGAAAGCAGCCCCTTACAATCACTTGTTCCTTTGGGTGAGCAGGGACCTTAGCCCATAAATCATTTCTGTTGCTTTGGCACATTGCCTCTGTCCCTGAGTAAGCCACCACTGCACCACCCTCCCTTCAGGCCAAGCTGTTTATGAAGGGAACACAGCAATATGTTGACTTCCGCCACTGCAGCACCATGATCTCAGCAGGTAGAGATGGACACCAGTCCAAATTTCATTCCAATCCCTAGAACAGAACGATAATCCTTGTACCTTGGGTCCTCTAATGACATTCATCACTGAGCCATGCCAGTGGATGATAAAGGTGCAACAGACAGGGGCTGCTATATGCATGCTGTGAAAGAGATGGATTAGCCAGACAGTTTCATACAGCCAGCTCTTTGTAAATCTTGTCATGTCCAACACAACTGACTTCTCTAAATTCCTATTAACAATTCTTATAAGAAATAATACATTTAACTGCATTTTGCTCTGATGTCAAATACTTATTTTACTTTTATTATTATTATTATTATTTAATATTTTTCAGACTGTTCAGCTAGCTCAAATAATAAAAATACCTTATTCTGTCTTCACTTCATTTAATTCACTTCCCATTTCAGGAAAAAAAATTCAAGACTAAACATCTACCAAATGTTATTCCTCTCCAACTCAATGTGACGGATTGTCTGACGATCACATAAAAATTAAACAAAAAGTGCATTGTTCCCTTCCAGATTTTTCAGCTGGTGTAAATCAACATAGCTTCAGTGATGCCAAGTTGCAGGGATGTACATCAATTGAGAATCTTGCCCTTCATCTTCAGAGAGAGAGATTTTACCTACAGTTTAGTTTCTCTGTCCTTCTAGGCTCAGGAAAACTTCAACCTCTTTTCCTTTCATGCTCTGCACATCACCATAAATAATCCATTTTGGTTTACATTCATTACTTCTCCTAACCTGAGAAGAAGTCTTGTGCAAAAGGCACAGAACAGATGTGACTGGTCAGCCACTCTGTCCAAGACTGTCTGGCTAAGATCCAGGTATTGTAATTACTCAGTGTTTCAGATCTGACTTGTGAAATACATCTTTAGCAAAGATAAATATGCACAAGCTTTGCTCACCCCTGCCTGTCCACTGATCAGGTCCCATGGTGCCATCAAATCCATTAAAAAACTTAGTATCAAAATGAAATAATTTTAATTGAATCTAAAATGCAGTCTTGAAGGTACCACTATTTTCCATTCAGTTTGATCCTTCTAGCTCTCTTATTCCCTCTCCCTGAAAAACAGAGGAGCTCAGCTACAGCAGGGACTAAGTATCCTCTTCTGACCACTAGGAATTTGCAAGCATGAGAGGAAAGGAACCTTTAAAGGTACAGCTCTAGGATTCTCAGGCTCCCAATGCCCCTTGCTCGGAGTGCCTCAGGCACAGGAAGAAAGGTAACTGCAGGCCAGACTCAGAAACATATCTGCATCACCAGTCCACTTCTCCAAAGGAGCTCGAAGGACCCAGCCCTTGAAGAATCTCTGAAATGCTGCTTCCAGACTTCTGGCCCTCGCTGGCTGTAGCACCATTGGTTGTTTGTCTTCCCTCAACCTTCCCTGCCTTTCTCCCCATGATCCTTTTCTCTTTCCCATCTTCAACCACAGTCCCTCCCAAACCAGACTAATGAAAGTTATTTTTTCATTATATAACCCAATGCATAATCAAATACATTTTAAAAAATAGCAAAAACTGGGGAGCTGACAAGACATGTGTCTACTATCACCCTATATCCAAACACTGAGGTTTGAACTTGGCTCAGACATCTCTGAAAATGTCAAATGTGGATTTCCGCAGGCACAGGCAAAAGGTTCCACAGCTGATGTAAACAGAATAAAGGTGCATTGCTTAAAGTCGCCTAGCAAACACACAGAGTAAACCGTAGAGGAGAAAGAAGTTGCAGACTTCAGCCTGACAAACTCTTACACACATGTTTAATATTAAGCAAGTAAGAGTTCCACCTTCAAATAGGACACCCACAAGCTTAAAAGTAAGTAGTTGCCTAAGAACTTGAAGAACAGATACCTCAGTCCTGTAGTCTTTTTTTTGTACTGAAAACTAAATTACATGTAGACTGTAGATATTTCCGTAATAATTCAAATCAGGCAACACCAGACAAACCTCTTTTTTTTGTTTAAATTTTTTGAGGGTGACATTAAAAACATATTAGCTCCCTTGTAAAAGAATTCAACTGATTTGCTTTGGTCTATCAGTGCAAGTGAAAACAGAACTCAAGGGATCATTCAGGATAAAATTAAAAAAAAAAAAAAAAAAAAAAAAAAAAATTAAAAAAAAAAATTCAGGATTTCTTACAGAGTTTTTAAATGGAGGATCAGATTTATATGGCAAGCACTCAGTCCTGCTCCAGGGTGTCTGGCCACAGGCGAAACAAATGCCGAGTCACCTCTCGTCCCAAGGATCTGGCAAATTTGGACAACAAAGCACACTCACAGGCCCCCTGGAAGCTTTCAGATGGTTTCACTCCACTGGGATGTAGCATCCAGTGCAGACATTATTGGAAGCACAGCAGTTCCTGTCCCACCTTTAGGGTGTCCAGCATATGCTGGGTTCTGGCAGTTGCATTGCTCATGGCAAGTGAGCTCATGAGTTCACAACTAGCCAGATTGTGTCTTCATTGCAGCAAAAGACTGACCTATGGACACATCAGCATGAGAAAAGTCAATACAAAGGAAAGGGATGGGATGGGATGGGATGGGATGGGATGGGATGGGATGGGATGGGATGGGATGGGATGGGATGGGATGGGATGGGATGGGAAAAATGAATGGAGAAATAAGGAAACTAATTATGGAGAATAAAAGATGATGTTTAAAATATCAGCTTTCCCTGATGTTTCTCCCTTTCCCCAAAGACTACAATTCTCTTTGTGTTTAGTCTTGGTTTTCTGTTTGGGCTGTTTGGGTTTTTTTTGATATTGTTACATCTAATTCTGCTTCCAGTACACTCTTCTATATGGTAATAAAATGTTTCAGCATTGTCCATTCCTGAAAATGATTTTATGGAAGGAGACAGCAAGAAGCACAACTCCTATTGCACAATAAATAAAACTCTCCCAATGGGTCTCTGTTCATGATAATATACTATGGGAAAAAAGAGACTACAAACACGCAGAATAATAAATAGCATGTGCAAAATGTATAGTAAATACACTACAGCATAGTAAATACACTACAGGGACTACTTACAGAGTATCTTCCAGTCCATAAGCATCATCAACCATCTTCTGTGGTTTGGCACGTCAAATATTTGCTATGTACTTTACCATTTTAAAAGCATTGCTAATCCTTGGCTGGACACCAAGCAAATGCTGTACATTACATTTTCAATTGTTGCCTTGTGTAGTCAATGTCTGACCTCACCTCCCTCCACAGTTCAATGTGTAGAAACACCAATAAAATACATGATGTTTATTTCCAGTGACAAATATTATTAAATGGGTCTGTCACGCTGACAAACCACAGGATTTCTCTTTAAGGGGAAATCTCAAAGGAAATCTGCCCCATAGGAGACAAGGACTTCAAAATTATATTTGAGAATCAATTCTGTTAAAGAACTGGTTTGCAAGCTGTGCAAGGTCCGTATCTGAAGAACAACACAGGATTTTCTGCACCGCTGTGGAAGGACAGACATACAAGTAATCCTTGTGCATTCCTTACACACAACGCTGAGGAAAACCACACTACACGCTTATTAATAAATGTGTCAATAATGTAGATACATACTCCAGACAGAGCCATCTGAACACATAAGGTAAGGGAAGAAAAAGAAGAAATTGTAGACAGGCAGGACAGGGACATTTACTCTTGCAAGAGGCTTGACTGGACCAGAAGATCAAATTCCAGAGCAGCTACCAATACTAAAGATGGATCAGTCCATCCTCTCCTAGCAGGATGGACAACCTTCGAGGGTTTTCTCACTCTTGCCTGCCTTGGGCACATCAAAAAATCAGCACAGTAACACAACACTATATCTTACCTGAGAAGGAAAAGAGGAATACTTAAAAGAAGTCCAGGTGAGAGAAAGTACAGAAGCAAATGATTGAGATTCTGCTTGTATATGGACTAGAAATGAGGCTGCTAACAAGGTTGCAAATTGTGATATCATGCAGATTCTGTCAGAGAAAAGAGTGGTTGCCAGCTTACTGAGTACAACCTAGATATCAGCAGTTATCCATCATGAGTAGGAACCAAATAATGGCATGTTGTCAAGTGACCCTAGCTCAGATAGGTAACAGGAGATTAGAAAAGGTCACCCTCACTACAGGGTGATCATGGTTCCATGATCCAATGTGTCCAATTTCTTATCAGCACATCCAACATTGTCTTATCAGCTCTAAAAGATATTTTCTTACCAGCTCTAAAAGACTTTCACTACTGGCCTGGCCTGGATTAAACTTGAACCTTCAGCAAGAAGATTCCTTGCTAGTACAAATTAATCCCAAACTTTTTAGTCTGTACCTCTTTTTAAGTAAATTTTCTGTGAATAATAAGAATGAATTTGTAGAAATTCAAGGAGATGGTAGAAGGAGTGTTCCTTTCTGAAATGAAGAAATACATTCCAGATTTTATTCTGAAAAACAGTCACAGGAAATTGAAACATGTACAACATGCATAAGGGTGACACAGGAACTATTAGTATTGCTATTATATGTCAGTCATAATGTCACTAAAAACCTTGTGAGCTCTCACGGATTTGAGTTTGTATGGAAACTGCTTTTACTAAGTGCTGTTTTAAAAAAAACAGTTGTTTAGCATATTACAGTTCCTCTTAGGTAATTGAGGGTTTTTTTCTGAAATCCATTAAAATGTAATAATAACAGCTCCCACAGTTCAGCACAAGAGTTTAGGATTTTGTACTCTGTTATGACAGAGGACACATCTAAGCATTACATTAGCAAAGCCTTTACCTCACTGTGCTGAAATTATATTAGTGAAGAATACATGCTTTAGGGCACCTAGCTGTCTCTATTTGTACTCCATGACAATCTTTCATCAGAAAATGCATCCCCAGCAAGTGCACTTCTGGAGCATTTAGTTATCTGTATCCTGTGTGACATACATTCTTTCCTTAAGGTCAGATGAAATGTAAATTCTGCCCTTCCCCTCAGACTATTTGGATCTGCAGACAACTCTGTATTTGTCAAAATAATTCCTTGTAGATATGTGGCCAATTTTATTTAGAGATTGATACTTACAAACCAAGTAAAATCCCAAATCTTGTTTAGAGTTATTTAATCCAAGGAAAGGAACCACTCTATCACTGTTTTGTCAGAAGATTGATTACCAATGGCCACTTGCCAATGCTAAACTGATCCATTTTGAGAATGGATTTCAAATCCAGACATTTCGTTCAGGAGATTGTTTTCTTCTATGTCAGTTTTCCACTCCAAAAAATATGTGAATGTCCAAAGCTCAGAGTTGTAAGGATAAATGATAAATTCAGAATCAAATATTACCTGACTCTACAATGTGTGACTGAAGGTGAAAAAAAAAAAAAAAAAAAAAAAAAAAAAAAAAAGCAGAAATAACTTTGGAGAAGTAGAACCCGAAAGTCACCTCAAACCAAATCAGCACTGAACCCTAATAACAGTCCATGTCTAATGAACATCGTCTGCTATTTCACATATTTTTATGTATCAATTTCATATGTCTTAAGTATGTTAGAGTGACTTCCATATTCGTTTGGGAATGACTTCTTATTTCATTTGCTCAATATGTCATTAACTATTCAGAATTACTGTCAGTGGGGCAGTAGCCCTCAACCACTCACTAGCTTCTCTAGGGTCCTTCTGTAGGCAATTTTTCAGAAAGACTTTGGCTCCCCAAATTTGACAGTCTCAGTTAAAAAGCAGGAAATATAACCAACAACATGAGACTGCAAAAAGTAAGACAAAGAAAACTTTGAAGATCACTGGATCTGAGATCCAAAAAGACATCTGATTGTATAACAGAGGCCACAGACTTTCATCCAGGTACTTTTGCACTGAGCCATATAATTTCTGTTTGAATAAAATATATCTTCCATAAAGGCATTTAGTCTTATTTAGAAATGTCAAGAGAGAAAGAATTCACTTCTGGGTAGTTTGTTCCAGTGGTTTACGCCAACAGTTTTTCCAGAGCCTACAGAATGAAGAGATATTTTTTGCACTTATATAATTCCAGCTCTCATCTCTGCAGACAGAAATTCATTAAAGTCAACAGACCTCAGTCATCACTGATTTAAGCCAAAACCTTTAAATTTCATTGACTATCTTTACTTTTAATACAGTCAAACTTTTTTTTCAAGCCAAGAATCCCCAAGATGTTTACTTGTTTGACAGGGACAAGGAAGAGGCGGTCCAATTTATTAAGCTGAACTGTTTCAAATGGAAAAGGACTGAGGATGCTTGGGTGTGCAAACAGCATGGAAAATATGGATCCTCAAAAAATTACCCAAAAAGACATGGTCATGCATTGTTTGCAAAAATACTTATGATGGGGCAGGTACAGCTTGGGAAGAAAGTCAAGCATTTGCTAAAGAACCGAATTATCTAGATGAGGAGTTTAGAATGGAACAAGGAACACAGAGGATGGTTGCTCTCAACACAAGATCATCCTTTTCCTCTGCTTTGGAAAGATCTTCCCACCAACTCACTTACTCAGGTGAACTGATTTTGCATGGTCTTCAATAATTTCTTGCTACCACTGTCTTCATTCATTACATGGTAAATATGGTTAGTCTTCTCAGATGTTTGCAATAAAGCAGTGAATGGTTCTATGGGGTGCAGTCAGCAGTTATTGTAAGCACTCCTACCTCCAAAACTGCCTCAGATGCCGTCAAGCTCTGCTTGTCTCTCACAGCAGGCCTTCTAGCAAATAAATGGAAATGACACTGCTTTCCTCCAAAGATGCACAGGGTAACAGCCCTTCACATCAACCAAAAGCGCCAGTTCAGTTGAGAAGGGAAAGAGTTAAAGTTTGGATGAGATATAAGAAAGAGAACACAGGGAAGTATAGGTTCATGAGCAAGAATTGTTGGAATGAAGAAAAAAACATGAGAGGAACTAATAAAAAATTATGTAACAGGTAATGTCATCTTCGTCGAAGTTTTGTGGATACTCCTGAAAAGCATCCTACTGTAGGCTACTATGTTGTTCTTTTAGATTTTATACATAACAAGGTAACAGCTCTTTGGGGTCTTTCTGGAGCACAACACAACGCGAAGAGGGTGCACCATGTTTGGGTTCATGAAGAAAATTAATACGGAGACTGATATTGCAAACACAGGCTCCTCTCTGTCTGTCATGGAAGTAATCTTATTAGTCATTTCTTCTGGCACCTCATAATTCTGTTCTGCTGGGAATACGTTTGGGGAAAGCAACTTTTAACACCTGAACTGCCACTCTACTAAATACTTCTCACCAAAAATGTGCAGAATCTCTTGCATAAGCTAAATTGCACTTCCCCATTCTTCCTAAGAGCAGACCTTGAAAACTTCCATTTTAAGACTAGCCTTTGTCTATGCCTTGGTGATAAGAGAAATAAGAGGAACAACCTGAAGTTGAACATAAAATCAGTACTTGGAACTCCAGAAATTTCCTTGCCATTTAGCCTTTAGACACAAGATGGCAGCAAGAAATTCATTTCAAGCATTTGCTCCCAGTAGCTCAGCGTTACCGGGCAGTAGCTGTTAAAGATACGGGTTTGTGGGCTTGGTTATTGTGAGTACTTGATGGTACTCACAAACACTCATGCCCTCACACTGTTCTCCTAACACCTGTGGCCCTGAACTCTGCTGTTAGATTCAGTCATAATGACCAAATATTTATTGTACTGCATACACAACCGTGCACAAAAATACTTCTACAGCAAACATCGTTGTTAAGGTGTGTCAAGGACAACCCTTCTAGTGGACATAAATCAGTGCAAAACTCATTCATTAGGTCTTACTTTATTAAGTAGCCCTTTGATCCTATTCTTTCCTGCTGTGATATTTTTCCTTTCTCGTAAGTTTAGCTTTTAGGATCTAGAGTCTTTAGTAGTCTTGAAAATTTCCAACTTTTTCTTCTTTTTTAGATTTCTCCAACTTGTGATGCTTTAGAACTCATCTGATCCAAAGTATCAGCTTTAAAGCTGTTCAAGAAAGATTTTGCATATTTCTAAATATTCTGTGTCAAAAATTCTGTGCCCTTTAAATTCAAATAAAAAGTGGGGTTTGCCATTACACAGGAAAATTATCTAATTTTACCCCATTGAAAAATGAACAGTGGAAAAATTCAGATTAGCCTACATCTCAAAATTCCTTGGTATTTGTGAAGAATTCACAACTTTTGTTGATAAGAGAAACTGCTCCAAGGACTCCTATGACCAAAGCAGTGCTCTAAAATTAAAGGTTTTGAACCAAACTTGCCACCTACAACCTATAACAGATTCAGATACTCTCTGGATCAAAGGAACACACATGCCTTATATATAATATGCACATGCCTTAATACCTCATATGAATTAAAAAATAAAGCAACTTAGAGAGGACCCAGGGCATTCCTACAGAGACGACAACATTCTGGAGTAACACTCCTCATGTTGCGAGCAAGCCAGAGCTACACTGGCATTGCTCCACCTAATGCTGAAGTAACGTGACAAAAAACACACAAAGTAAAAATTTTTAAATACTAAGAAACTCTAATAAAGGTGCCCATGTATACACCTGGTTTTATCCATCCACATCCTAAAGTGTTTCAACTTCCTGGTAGAGAAGCCACTGATTTTAATTACACAGCCCTTCAATGTTGTATGTCTGTCAACTTTATTGCATATTTTCATTGTCTTTCTTTAAATCATTTTCTTCAGACTGTTAGCAATTGATTCTTTCAAGTGTCTTGTTAATACAGGGCTGTCTGATTTGGCCTGATAATACATATTTAATCTTTTAATATTTCAAAATAAATATTCTGCTTCATAGTAGCCAGACATTGCACTTGACATTACAAGGACACACAGCTATTATATCAACTTGTTTGGGAAATGTGATATACAAGTATGCAGAAAACTTGGCCCTTTGTTTAAATCTTGTAAGTGTTTCTTTCCCCTTAGAAATACATATCTGTCTTCCAAAAAAAAAACTCTCACAAGATTAATGAATATTCCCTTTGTTAAAACTTTCATATTCTCTGGTCAAGAAGAACAATGTCCAGCTAGTCCAGCTAATCTGCACTCTGGTTCAAGGACAGAATTGTTTACTTACAAACTTGGAATGCTGGAGATTGAAAACACATTTTATATCAGGATGCTAATAATACTGAGAGTTAAGGTGAGGTCTGAAGAACTAAGATGAAATTCTTAAAATATAACCACAAATTATGCTTGATTATTTACACTTTTGAGCACTGGAGTTTTCACTGAGCATCAGTATGTCTGTCTCAAACTAAATAAATTGAAGATGAGTCACAAAATTACATTAATTTTTGTTGAAAGTAGTCCTGACGTTCCCACAAATACTAAAAATACGTGCAGCATCTATTGTGTGTTTAGATGGAAATCAATTCTTTTCTTCAGAAATAGCATTTCTAGCATAACATTTTAGAGACCCCGCATTTATTCTCTTCTATCCACAAAGTTCTGGATAGGTTCTCATTTGACCTGGATTTGAATAGCTGGACTGAATTGCATTTTCAAATAGGAATTCCTATTTTATGAACATTTGTTTTTATCTGCTATATACAGAATTCCTTTCAGAAAAAAAGCACTGCAGGAGCAAAAATCTCTCCCACCAATCTAATTACAGCAAACAAACTCCCGAGGCCAAAACCCCACACCCCATTGTCTTCCTGGAAGCTTTTGTCATGACCTTAAATCTTCTCACCTTCTTCTGGCAAACTACAGGCAAAAGATGGAAGCAGAGATGCCATTTTTATTTTTCATCCTGGGAAACAAATCCTAGCACTTCCAGTAAATTGCTTCCCAATTTCAAGGTGAGTGAGATTTTTTGATTAATCTCCTTAAGCTGTAAATCATGCAAGGAGAAGCACAGACCTGTTACAGGGATGCCTCACATGGAGTAACTCTCAGACAGTTTTCCACTGACATAGCACAAAGCAGACAGACCCAGGAGAAGAACCAGAGCCAAAAGGTTCCGCTGGAAAAGCAGAAAGCTGTGGCTGATCTTTCCACATTGTCACCCAATTCTGCTCTTGGTGCAAAGCCCTCCTCCACTGAAGTGGATAGCTCTGAATTGCAACAGAATGCAGCCACAAATCAGGCAAAATAATGTAAAATTAATAGTTTGTTTCCCTTTCCATGTATTTATAAACAAATACACCTTGAATATGCTCAAATATTGTTTATATGTGCTTTCCACAAATGCTCAAGCGATCATATAGTACAAATTCTATATATAAGTGAGCTTCTGAACTGATGCACAAGTATTCATAGAAAGCATATTTTAAAACTTCATGATGAACAATGGTGCCAGGCACTCAAAAATTTATCCAATTTTGTAGCAGAAGCATTTTTAATATGCACCAGAAATTAAACACTTAGAGTTACACTTGAGTTTCAAATTTATCTGAATCAATACTCCCAGGGAAATTATCAATAACAATTTTTTTTTTAATTATAAAATTCGTTAAATCTGAATAATGAATAATTCAAAATATCTGCTTTGTTCTTAAAATGTAGTGAAGTGAGAATCTACATTTATCAAATAAATTATTCATTGAAAGATTAGTCATTCTGTTCTGCCAATACATATCACACAAACAGATTCAATTACGAGAATTATGGCTTGAGAAGAAACCTTGTCTGGTCTTAGCTTACAGTTTCAGCAAAATCACTTAGTCAAACATAGGACTTCAACACAGAGACTACCATTAGGGATAATGTCATATATCAAAGAAAATAAATGTAGTCTGAAGAAACCACTTAACCTAAAAAATCTTCAAATAAAAACAAATAAGGTAGTTTAAAAAATAAGTTATATGACACCAGTGAAATAATAGGCTGTTCTGGAAAGAAAGGGTATTATAAATTTTTGAGGAAAAAGATAGTTGTTAGAGAGCATAAATATTATAGGCACAACATTTTTGAATACTGAAATGAAATTTTGCAAGAAAGTAGGAGCCTTTAATTTGGACTGCAGTCTGAGACTCAGTTACTTTAGAAAATATAACACAAAGAAACTTTTAATATTAGCTCTTCTAATTCTTTGATCCCATTCTAGTACATCTAGTGAATCAGGTTCATCAGCACAGATAACCTGCAAGAGAATCTACGTAAAACTATTGTGCTAGAAAACAGGGATTTCAATCAACTCAATAATTAGTAAATATGGAAACAAGAATATTTTTTTAAACTACATGACATTAGAGTTTTATGATATTTTAAACTGAAGTGAGCCCTTATCCCTTATTATTTGTGCAATATTTGTTATAACTCATAAATATCAACAGTTTCATTTTGCCTTGAGTTTTTTATACTCAAGAGACATAACGACTCTTCAGACTCAAATACAAACTAAGTGGCAGACACAAAAGTAAAACACAGAGACCAAACAGGTATTAATTTCAGAGAATACAAGTATTTCTTACCAGGAGCTAGAAAATAATAATTGAAGAAATTATTGAATAGTTTATAAAGATTTTATTTTTTCCTTCAATCTCCAGGTCTTAAGAATCCTAAAGAATAGGAAATTTCATTTCAAATGAAATAGCTAAATCTCAAATTTTCACAACTGAAAAACAAGTTTCACAAAATTAAGAAAATAGTTTTTCTAAACATTAGAAACCAGAACACAATTAAAACCAAATAATAATATATTGTTGGGACAAACAAATTGATACAGGGACTAATCTGATGCATGATTTTTAATGTCTGCTGCAACAGGTTGCTTTCAACTGACTTATCTTCATATCATATACTATCATAGAATCATAGAATGGTTTGGTTTAGAAGGGAGCTTAAAGATCACCCAGTTCCAACACCTTCCACTCGACCAGGTTGCTCAAAGCCCCAGCCAGCCTGGGCTTCAACACTACCAGGGATGGGGCAGCCACAGCTACTCTGGGTAACCCCACAGCAGAGAATTTCTTCCTCAAATCTAAACATGTCATATCTGCTCTCTTTAGCATGTTGGATGTCATTCCCTGTTGTCTTATCACTCCATGCCATTGTAAAAAGTCCCTCTCCTGTTCTCTTATGACCCCTCTAGGTACAGGAAGGTACAAAAAGTTCTCCCTGGAGCCTTCTCTTCTCCACGCTGAACATCCACAACTCTCTCAGCCTGTGTTCACAAAAGAGGTGAAACCCTTCCTTCCAACGTCAGCTGCACCACACAGCTTCATGTCATCTTCAGACTTGCTGAGGGTGCCCTCAATCCCCCTGTCTGTGTCACTGACTAAGACGTCAGACTCTTCTGGTGTGATTTTGACCCCTGAGGAAGGCTATTATCATTAATAAAAGGCAGCATTTACTAAAAGACAGTGTTCAACAAAAAATAGAGCACATTCTAGACATTGGCTTTGTTCTCACTGTAGTGCAAAAGTTCTTCTTATTAAATTTTATTTGAAGAAGACATAATATTGGAAAAAAATCACCCAACAGAGAGCATTGCCTAACGTCCAAGTGTATTTGCACGGAGTTAGTAATGTAACCACTGTGGAAATATTTTTCAATGCCTCAGAAACCTTCATTAAAATTAGGACCTGAAAAAATACTATGCATTTTGTTATCTGTGCATTATTGTATTTATATCAACAGTCATATCCCACTATTCAAACTTTTACACAGTAAAACCTTGCTGTACAAAATCAACACAAAAATTACTAGATATATCTATCTACATCACTAGAAATACTCCAGCACTATTGAAGTCAATGGTTCTCTATACAGAAGGTCTAGTGAAGCCACGGAAAATAATATTTATGAAAATTAGCAATAGATATAGTCCTTTATTTTTTTGTATTATTAAACATGTTTTAATATTGCACTTTATTTGCGGAGCTTTACCAAAATCTGAAACTTTATTGATGCGAGGGGAGAAATACAGTACGGGCTCCAAGGTGACCAAATTAAATAAACAAGTAAATAGACAAAAAAAAAAAAAAAAACCAAAAAAAAACACCACCCAACCTGAAACATTTTAAGCTCACCCATATTCAAGGAAAATCCAGAAACTATTTTGATAAATATGAAACTCTAAACATTTCAACCTACAGTGGCCATTTTAAAAATAGGTTCAAATGCTAGGCTTGAAGGAAAAGAAAGTAAGAAGAAAAAAATCTGATTAAAGATATGCAATTAAAAAAAAAAATTGTAAACCAGACAAAATTGTATAGTCCTAACAGAAAGAGCACAGGAAAGAGAATGTGACAGGCAGGCATGTACTTTTAGAAGCAACACACTTCATTTTGTACAAAGTGTTCCCTTGGCTTGTCAATGTGTAAAGAACAAACACCAACAAGGAGTCTTATTCACCAGAAAAGGAATTGTGTTATAGCTGAACTCAATTAACCACCAGCTGAAGAATTTGATCCAGGAAGCTTAAGATGCTTAGAAACCAAATGAGTGAAATGCAAAGAACAATCTTTAAATATTTTAGAATAATTGTATTCCAGAAAAAAAAATAGAAAGGATAAATTTAGGTAAATAAATATATATTCTCTCAAAAACAATTGCTTCCTTAAGAGAACTAGTGGAACATTACATAGATGTTATTGCTATATTTTAAGTATACAACTGTATGGAAAAAACCACAATAGCCAATGTCTCATTTTCAAACTAGATAATGCCGGAGAAGGACTCAGAACAGCTGATCTCATTAATTACTTGAACAGCAAATAGTCCTAAAACTTGGGCAAAGATAGAAGTGGAAGAGACTGAAAGCAATTGAAAGGGAAGATCCAAAGTAAGTGTGATAAATTAGTGGGGAGTGGGGAATGAAATCACTTAGATGAAATTTTATGAAGTTCAAAGTTCTGCAGTAAAAGAAAAACTCAAATATACAGTATCAAAAAGGGAAGTCTGGAAAAGAAACCACTGGGTAAGCTGGATCACAGACTGAATATGAGTCAACTGTAGATGAACATTTCAAAACAGAATAATATAATTCTGTGTTTATTAAAAATAAAGCTCTACATAAAACATGGAAGGAAATTATCCACTCTACTAATGACGGTAAAGCCTCTGCTACATCTATTTTGGTCTCCCAATTTTAAGAAAGATGTGGTAAACTGGAAAGAGTCCTGAAGAGAACAAAGAACAAGGGGAAAATTATAAAATGTGGCCTATCAGGAAAAAACCCAGAAGACTGAAGACAGAATTATAAACATCAGCCAATGTTGACTTTAAAAATTTTAAAGTCATCACATATCCTGTTTCCATCAAAGGATGGCAAGAAGTAATTAGCTTCATGTGTGAAAGAAGAGTTAGATTAGATGTTAGGAAAAGTCTTTATAGCAAGGAGACAGGCCCTTCTAGTATGGGTACATGAAGGCTGGTAGGGAAAGTAACCACAGCATTACTTTGCTCCAAAGAAAAACTTTCAGCTGAAAATGGAATAAACAAAATGACTGCCATGAGAATAGGAGGAGGAAAATTCTGGCTCTGCAGCAAATAACCTCTTTCACTCACAGTCTTGGTCTGACACGTCAAATACTCATGACCAACTCCTTTCCTGGTAAAAACTGGTAAAACTGCCATGGCTTGAAGTTTTTCTTGGTCTGTATTATCAGGTGGAATCAGGCCCTGTCCTTTGTCTATGAAAAGAGAAGTGGGAAAGGCTTTTATCAAAGGACAGCCATGGACAACTTTGGACAGTAGCCCTGCACCTTAACAGAGAGAGTTTTACAGAAAGCTGTGCTGGTCCTTCAGGGAGGTACCACACTAACTCTTCAATTATCTTTTCCTCTATGTTACAGCTATGGTTACATCTAGCATCCTCCTCCTGCCCTTCCATTACACAGACCATCCAAATTTATGGTCAGTCCCTAACAAGCAAATACATTGGACAAGAAGACAGCAGTAGCAAAAGAAACTCCAAAATTCACCAAATGAGGCATAAGGATATTAAATCTAAAACCCTGCAGTTGCTGGAGAAATATTTATTTGCCTCCATCTTGGTATTCTGGCCAAGCATATTTGTTTGGATTTGTAAATAGTCTGGTTCAAATAAGCTGTTTTCCTGAGTAGCTGATTTTAGAGTTTCCTCTTGTGAGGAAATTTTCTTGTTGTTTTGCAGATAAAAATTGAATATATTTTGAAAAGTCTGTCTACATCCATGGGGGCAGAATAATATTTTGACAGAGGAAATGCCAATGTTTCTCTGCTTCATTCCTGGCCAAAGTCACTCACCAAGGTATGGGAGGTGCTGGGCAAAGGTCAGGCCTTTGGGTGCACTTTGGCTAAGTTTCTTCCTGGCTTAAGAAGGTTATTTGGGAACTATTGGCTCCAATGAATGCAGATAGTATCTGATTCCTTTCTGGGTAATCCATCTGTTTATTGCCCTCACCAACATGGAAGACCTTGTTTTCAAAGAGATAATGAGTGATAATTTGACTTATGCTCAGCTCTTTTTAATCTGCTCTGGGCTACAGTCACTGCTGAAGTGTGTTATAAGGAGCACACTGCAGTGTAGAATGCTACTCAGGTGAGACCAGCTGACGGCTTCACTTCAGGATCTCCTTGGAAGTAAAGGCATTATCCAATCTATGCACAGGAAGTAGTATCATTGTAAAGTGACTGACCTTCCACACAAGAGGTAATGATAAGTTTAATTTTCATGTTTCTTCTTTATGCTTAGGCAGCAGAATTATAGCATTGGTCAGCTGCTTCTCTGCCTCAAAGCTGGGGCGCCCCAGGGTGGCACCTGGTTCCTCCTCTTTCTGTCACAGCGCAGGATCCGAGGGCCCGAACTGCTGGATTACAACAGCCTGACTCGAGAACTCAGCTGCCTGGTGTGCAGTCCCACCTGGACCCAACTAAAACCTCTCTGTCCACATTAGAGGGGATGAGGGGGCGGGGAGGGGGGGTGTCAGATGCCTCATCAGATGCTGCCAGATGTTTCCGATGCCTTGCCAGAGTTTGCCCTGCAGCTGTTGGCTGTCACAGCTCCTTCTCTTACCTATTCCCAACACAGCACAGCTACATCCCACCCCTTTCTTGGAGCAGCTTCTCCAGTTCCAGTCAAGGCAGAAGCTTTGTGTAACATGCAGTAAAACTTTAGGCACTGAAGTGCAACACAGGCATGACAGCAACAGACAGAACAGACTGACAACTTCTTCAAGTATTCCACCTAAGAGCAGGAACTGACTATAAAAAAGCACTGGAGAACTGCATCAGCAAAAGGTTCAGAGATAAAATAAACACTGTAAACATAATACAGCCTTTCATAGTAGGAGAAAGACCAAGGGAGGAGGAACAGTACAGCCTTTGCTGTTTTGACTGGCATCACTGCTTGTCTCGCTCTGACAGGTTGCCAGGTTAAGGTTTTGTTTTGAATCAGTCGCTTCCCTTTGAACAGTGGCAACTGTTACCATTGTTACCCTGTTACACTGAAAATAAAACAAAATTTCCAGCAGCAGCTTTCCCACCATATGTTTATTCTAGGAGGCAGCAGGCAGCTAGGATTTGGTAGCAATCACAGTGAAGAAACATTTGCAGGACCTGTCTCAACAATATGATTGCCTCAATCACAGTACCATAATACCATACAGAGGGAGACTGAATTCACAACTGCTGTCCATGAGACCTGACCTAAGATATCTAATAATATGAGGATTTTTTTTTTTTTTTGTCTCTCTTTAATTGAAAGGTTACTATTTCAAGAATCGTCCCTCTAAAGTGCAAAGCATATGCTTGAAGAATTAGTCTGGCAACTGTGTCAATCATGTTTTAACTGCAAAATGATTTAACAGATTTTTTTAAAACACTTTCACTTTTACTCCACAATAAATCTAGACACAACCTGGTAAAAGCAGTTTCCCACAGGAAAGTAATATGAGGGGTGTAAAATAGGATTTAATAATGGTTTCATATTAGCACATAACCATTAGGAAGATGTCTTTGAATATCTGCAAAAGCTGTCATGATTTCCTAGTTACTTATGGAAAATATTATTATAAAATTATTCCGGGTTACTTATGATGCAGATCTTTTCTTTGAAATCATTTAGATATGAGGAAATAGATATATTAAAATCAATGTAATCTCTCTTTATAAGAACACCTTCACAGTTAAATCAGATTATCATGACAGTGCTTAGAAGTTCATCAAAGCAGTTCAGTAAAAAATGAGTGCTCCTTCTTTGCCTGAATTCCTAGAACGGACAACAAATTACCAGTGATCTCTCACTCCTAAACAAATTTTCTTAAGTATTTGGTAAGATAGCTAGAAGTTCATAGGAGTGGTTGAGAATAAACTACCCATATGGTCTCCTGGACTTAAAAAAAGCTGAAGCCTGATGTAATGTTACAGCATTGGATGATGGTTTATTAATAACAGCTTGTATTTTTGAAAGAACCTAGAAGAGTTAGACTTTCAAATCCAAGTGCCCTTTAAAGGGAAATTGTTGCTAAATCCCACAGGTTCTTTTGAAATCACAGATATCATTAAAAACTAGTAGAGGAGAAAGATACCTTTTTTTTTTTTTCTTTTTTCTTTTTTCTTTTTTTTTTTTTTTTTTTTAACCTTAAAAGGAATCTATTGTCATCAATTTCAGCTGCTTGATATTGAATGAAAAGTTGTTTGGGTTTTTTGTTTGGTTTTTTGTTTGTTTGTTTTTTGTTTTGTTTTGTTTTGTTTTTTAATGAATGAGAATGGGCAGTCCTCATCAATCTTAGAATTTAGGTAATATTCACATTACACTTCTTGAAGGTAAAATAAACTTCCTATACCAAAGCAGTGTAGTTTATTTATTATTCTGAAAGTAGCTAGATAGCCACTTTTGACTTGTTCAACTGCATTTCATTATTTGACATTAACAGGAACACTTTGTATGTGTGAGATCTATGTCATGCTGAGACAATTTTTACAAGATTTAGAAACCAGAATATGAAGAAAGCAGATCTTTTAGAAGGTAAGACAAACAAGACAAGGGTGTTGAGCTTTTGACAAAATATAGGTGCAGATATCATCACAAAAATGTATACACAAGGAAGAAAAACCAAAAGTCTAATCAGCCAAAATCCATTGCTATTGCAATGGATTTGCCCCAGTAGGGTTTGCTTGTCCTTGTTTTAACAATTGGTCATTTCTCAGTGCCAAGTGATTGAAGCATTGAAGTTGTTGCCTCCTGTGTTTCATTTGGAGGGAATAAGTTATTAAGAAAAATTACTATGAAAGCAGATTAAAAAATAAATTAAAACACTGTATCAGAAAGAGGCCAATCTCCACTTTTGCAAGTGGTAAATACAAGACAGGAACTCTTTTTTCCCAGTGTACCTCCTCTCCCCTCTATCTATTTATTTCCAAGCTCACAGAGTACATCAGGAAAAGCACTGCTGAAAAAAAAAAAAAAAAAAAAAGGAGTAGGCAAGAGAGGAACACGCAGTAGATGTTAAGATATGCACAGAAAAACATGCAAGTTAAAAACACAAATTAAATTCAAGGTTTTTGAGTTGCTTTCTTTTATTTACTTGTGCTGAAGAACTAACAAGCTTTTCATTACATCACATTATGATCACATTATGTGTAATTAAAGTGTGTTACATTTACAGATTCTGAAAAACTGATGTGGTGAAGCAAGTTGCTGGAAAATATGTATAAAGATGTTTGGACTGAAGTATTTGTATCCTTTCACTTAATAATGCTCAGTTAAATAAAATCTGACAGCTTCCTTATTAAAACTATGAAGTGGTGAAGAACACCCTCCCTCAAGGACACCTCAAATGTAAAATAAACAGAATGTAAAGAGGGTGCACTCTTCTCTCTCCACAAAATGTTCCCATCTTTTGGCTGAAACAAAGAAGCTGCATAAAGTTAGCTACATGTCCCAGTAATCAAGAGAAGGAATTGGAAAATAACCCTGCCAATTGAAACTGCAGGAGGTTTTTGGCCAGTGTAGTGTCAACACAGTGTCTCTTTGGCCAACCAAGAGGTTATTGAAACAACAGGGGAAAAAAAATACATAGAGTTGTCAAAAATGTCCATGAATAGATAGGGTCAAATTTTCCAAAAGCAGAAGCATTTCTCAAGGAGACAAAAGAATCGGCCTGAATAATACACCTGCATTTGCCAAAGTGCCACATGAAAATATCTGAGCATAAGTAGATGAGAACAAAGACAGAAAACAAACCTGTGGAAAGCATTCCAGTCCCACTTTTTTTTTTTCTTTCTCTCTCTCTTTTTTTTTTTCTTTTTTTTTTTTCTTTTTTTTTTTTTTTTTTCCCCGCAGGAAGTATAAAAGAGGAATTTTTTGTTCTCTGGTATTCTGGATGTCAAAATTTTTGAATATATAAGAAGTGAAACTCTATGCAAATTTCATTCATAATATAAACTCTCAGTTTACATCTGCTCTGGCAATTTGCACATAATGAAGTATAATCTCTGTGTTTAGTGATAATAGTTTTACTTTCAAATGCAAGCACAAGTTCTCGTATGAACTAACCAGTCATTAAAGACAGAGGGAAAAAAGCGATCATTAAGTGCCAGAACCTTCTCTTGCAGAATTCTTCTAGAAGTTGATGACCCACTGCTAACATTGGGAGAGATGTAGCATCTACTGGAGCCAGCAACACTTGCAACTATTTAATTGGAGAGCTGACAACCAAATAGTTGTGATTGTACAGTTGTCTGGAGCCTTGACTGGATTTAAGGAATGAAACTAAACATGACTGTATTTCTTTCCAAATGTATTCTTACACTGGTGGAGCCCCTATACCCTCTAAAGCCCCTTAAATGAAACAGAAAAATATTGACTTAGTCAGAAAATATCTGGCAGAGGTAATGGAATGCACTGATTGTGTTCAATGACATCTGCTCCACAAAGAAGCATTACCTGGCTCTGTTCAGAATAAGCCAGCTGTCCACTCAGCTGGAATGAGCAGTCAGAGCCATCTGAAGAAATCAGAAATACAACAAATACATACTGCCTTCAGATTAATCAAGAAATGGCCTTTCTTGGCAAAAAGCCAGGCATCTAAAAAAAAAAAAAAAAAAAAAAAAAAAAGACTGGCAATTGAAGATCATGTGTCTGTCTAGAAGAATTTCCATAGGGACATTTCTTTGGATCAGGATAAGTGGACGGAGAAGGTTTGTCAGTGTATACACTACATCCACAAGCAGCTTTCTGAGAAGTGGCAGACAAAATGGCTTTGTGGCTTACATGAGATTTGCATTGAATAGCTCTGCTGCCAAATCAAAATTCTTGACTTTGTACACTCTATGCAGGGGCTGTTTCTTGAACTGGGGGGAATAAATTATTTACATCCCTTTACGCCAAATGACAATATTTCTACAAATATTCTAACTTCTTGCCATAGGGGAAAAAAGAATGCAATCATGTCATGATTCAGGTCCGACATATACCTTAAATAAAATAATATAATAAAATAAGTATACAAGCCAGCATTTGGAGAAAATGCCCACATGAAATAGCTTCTACCAGAGTTCCTGTGGGACTGATTTTGTAAGATTCAAACAAGCATCACCATTCAGAAGAGCTTTAAGCTAAGAGAACCAAGGAAGAAAACAGGAAAAAAGTCATGTTCAACTCTCCAAATCCTACTTTGCTACACAGTTGAAAGAAAAACAGTTGAAAAGGTTCAGTAAAAAACAAAAACAAAAAAATATCAGCAGAAGCAGCAAGGAGAAAATTATAAGCAGAGAATATATGAGTAGTCATGGAGACAGTTCAGTTACTGAAAGGATTATGAAGGTTTGAGTTGAAATGGGTGCAGTAGCAGAGAGACAACTTTACTATTTGGAAACCAATGAAAGGTGGCAAGGTTACAAAACAAATGAAGTGGAACCAATATCAGAGGACCTGAAATTAGACAGTACAGCCATAACAAGTCTTGGTGGACTAATGTTCATTACTGGAAAGTAGATGTTGAAATATATGATAATCTTCTGAAAACTAGAAATAAAATCAGGAGTAGAATACAGACATAGTTTAATAAAGACCATTTCTGCAAACAAAAATCTGTAGTAATGTGGATAAAATCATAGCTTTGAAGGTTAAAATCAATTTGAATGAAGGGCTTTAAAATGAATTAGGGTCAGAAGTTCGCCATTGCCTCACATGGATCAAATCTGAACCTGGATGAGGACCTCATTAATATTTTGTTGGAAAGAAAATGCCTATCAGAAATTGAATCATTGTGTAGACACATAAATTTCCAAGACATATTGCAAAAAACATGCTACTAAATATGGTAGGACCTACTTATTCCTGAATATGATAGCAAACATATTTCTTTCACTCAATGTACTGTGACTAATAAGTACCATTATAAAAAATGTTCTGGTCAGTTGGAAATGACAGATCCAGTGGAAGACCCGGGCATAGAATTTAATCACAAGATTACGAGTCACCAGAGTGTTGATAAAGCACAGTATGATACTAGCCCATGGCAAAAGCAAAGTATTTCCAACAGAAATTGGGATGTATTAATATCATTATAAAAGATAACAGAAAACTGAAGACAGTGCTCTGTGTTAAGTTGTGTGCAAAGATGAACTCAGACCAGAACAGGTGGAAGGAAGGTCTAGTCATCCTTGCAGGGAACTGAAAGTCTACTTTGGGAGGACAGACAAAAATGGGAGCACAGATGAAATCTGGCTGCCCTCTACGAATTTTGTTAGCATGAGGTAAGAACTAGAGGACTAACTACAGGGTTTGTTGGGAGGGAAATAAAGTGGCCTGAATTAATTTAGGAAAAAAAAAAAAAAAAAGTTTCCATACAATCAGCTCCACAAGGCCTTGAAAGAGCTTCCTGAAAGAAGTGCAGGAGCAAAAAGTAATGCATTGGTTATGTAAAATCACAAAGACTACTATGAATCATGATTTTAAAGAGTTAAGATTTTAGCTAAGGGTTAGAAGCAATTTATTAGTAAATGGTAGGTTAATGATTACTAGATGCCTAAGCTAGAGATAATTTTTGTATTTTGAGTATGTTTATAGAAGAAAGTGGAGTAAATGAACCGTCATAAGAACAGACTGAAACCAGTAAGAACAATGGCCAGCACCTGGACTTCGTATCAATCAATCACAAAGCAGGGAACCTTGGATCATGCCAGAGGGTCACAGAGACCTGATGAAGACTCTCCTGACTTCATCCTTTGAGACCACTGACCCAATTCGAGACCACCGACCCAATTCAAGAGAAGAACTGTGCACGCATGAAGGACTGATAGCCTCATTTTAATACAGAGCGGGGATAGGAGGTGCTGGGGTTATGCATATGCATTGTATGTAAGATCTTGGAAAATAAATAGAGAGCAAAGAGCCTTGTTTGGGGCGGCCACACCTTTCAGAGATGACTCCTGTGCTGCCTGCCGGCGAATAAACATACCACTTTCTAACTTTAATTAGTTAGAGGGTCTTTGTCCTTGATTCTATCAGTTTTCAACAACTCAGCTGGAGGGCACATATAACTTCCTCTGAAAAATCAAGCTTTGGGCATTCAGGCTGCTTCTCAATGTACTCATTGTGGAAAAGTATAAGAAGTTTAGGAGATAAGTCACGGGAAATATACTTAACAGCATTCGTCATTATTTCACTAGAACATGAATACAGAAGACCTCCACTGCCAAAGACAGTTTTGGTCTATCTGCCTAAGTTGGGTTCATTGGGGAACATTTTCCACTGCTTTCATTTGGCAGGACAGCTAAGAAAGTGTGGAGAATTACATAAAATCAGATCCACCAAAATCAAAACACATAAACTATTTGAATAGAAACTATGATTATTTTTATTATTTTCAGCAAGTCTTCTGTGATACAAGTCCTAATACTTTAAGACATGTGCTTGTACTGCAACAAGTGATTCAAATAATTTTCAAACTTGAACCATGGGTAGGTTGCTTGCAGTGCTGCTGTCTATCTGGAAATCTCAGATTTTGTTAATCTGTTTTCACAGGAGTTTTGACACATCATATACTTGGGGTTGGAAAAAAATGACAATTCATTTTGACTACACACGGTCTAGGTAAACACTTGTCAAATGAGGAATGCTGAAGTCAAAACAGGCTTTTGTATTTGTCACTTTATCAATTGCAGACTTCCTGGCTACTTACTGGTCCAAATTTTAGTTACTGTTTCAATACTGATCAGGAAGAAAAGCAGCACTCAGAAAATTGTCAGTTCCGTAGCATGAAGAGTTAAGTGGCATTATAGGTGTCTAAAAATAATAATATTTTTACCCTGTGTACACAGAGCAACTCTTGCGGC
Source organism: Hirundo rustica (assembly GCF_015227805.2). Lineage (NCBI taxonomy): Eukaryota > Metazoa > Chordata > Aves > Passeriformes > Hirundinidae > Hirundo > Hirundo rustica. The sequence goes on along the minus strand of NC_053455.1, from coordinate 11,324,668 downwards.
CACTTCACTAGTTGCCATCACGCTGGGGCTGAGAGCAGACCAGCCTCACTGTGAAATGACTGAAGCAAAGCCTTTGAAGAGTCATGTACTTTGGATACTGGAAAATTTAGTAGAACTGAACTACTCCTAGCTGGAGCTGTGAGCTAGTCAGCAAACTTTAAGGCATCAATAGACACTGAGCCTGGCTCAGGAATGAGGACTTCACTTGAGAAAAAGTGAATTCTCATTACATACCCACCAAAACAATTCTAAATCCCTTGTAACCAGATGTTCCTACCATCTTAGATTTACACAAGACATAAAAAAGAACCAAAGAAAAATTTAAAAGCAACCAAAAGCCAGAGCGGTAGGAGAAGATTTGGATCCCAACCTGCCTGAGCTTGGAAAGGCTTCACACACTCTTTACAGCCTGAGCCCATCTGCAGTTTTCAGTGTGTTTGTCAATTCAAATTAGACCTTTAAAAAAATTATCTTACCACTAACTCTTTAAGTGTTATCTTAACAGCTGGGTAAATCATTTGCACTGAAATTCTGACTCCTTCCAATGGGCGCTGCCTTCCAGGCTACACAAGTTTATGAACCCCAGAGCATTCAAATGAACTCTGCGATGTAGTTGTCTGTAACACAACAAGCTCCAAAATCTCCCTCCACAGTCAACGTCCCTTACTCAATACATACTCTGAATTCCTCTTCTTCTGCTGTCTCTAATACTCTCAAACACTTTAGGCTTTCCAAAATCAACTAAATGGAGACCTGAAATGTAGAGGAGATGAAGAATTAGATAATGAGTGTTAGTCTGATTCCCTTCCAAGCACAGAAAACAAAGCCTAAAGGTTCATTTACCCTGTGGAAATTAAAGATTTTTGAGATTAAGACAAGCCTTACCTGCAGCCTGCACCAACCATAGATAAGGAAGGGCCCTCACATGTATTTATGTATATTTATTTTTCAGGTGCACAAACTGTATGCACCACAATTCTCTGAAAACTTTGCGAAACACATTTCACCATGGCAAGCAGCCATCAGAAAATGACCAGGACAGCTAAAGGAATCATTTATAAATCAAAAAAAAAAACAAAAAAAAAAAAAAAAAACCACAAAAAAAAAAAAAAAAAAAAAAAAAAAAAAAAAAAAAAAAAAACCACAACCACTCAGTAGATTATTTGCTATAAAATGTAGCTAGGATGATAGCAGAGAGCTACTTAAAAGCCTTGAAAATATTTAATTGTTTTTAATGGTTTGACTTTCCAAAATAATTGTTTTCTTTTGAAATGTACTTAAAATCAGGGAGAATTAAAAATCCCACAAGTATATGAAATAAATTATTTTGGTGTAGAAAATGTTTAATGTGAGCAGAAACCATGTTTTATTTGCATTACATTTGGATTTTTCATTACAGGGAGATAAACAAAATTTTTTCACTATGAGTCAATCTGAAATATTTTCTTAGGTTTTTGAGTTCAGAAAGTAAAGTGAAAAATTAATTATTCATTAAGACCTAATGGTGAAGTTTTCACTGGAAAGGGGCTGGAACTTTTTACTAAGTACAAATTAAGTCTTATTTGTTTACTTAAGTTCTGTTCAGTAAGTGACTAAGTCCAAGTGTCTATACAGAAGAAAAGAACTGAGGCTAAATTCTCACTTTCCATGTTTTAGGAAGTTTTCTCCTAAACTATGGCATTCACATACATATTTCTAGCTCACATATATCACACATGATATTACACACGGATATCAGGTTGCCAATATGTCCTATAACCAATGCAACAGGCCCCGTGCCTGAACCCAACCTGGTCCTAGTAGGATGAGGTCGCAAAGTAACGAAAGTGTTAATAAAGTTATGAATTTAATGTTAAGTTTTACTGCTGAAAGACCAGACAGAAATTAGGCTGTGCATTTTACCCCCTACAAATGTCTGTCAAATAGGCTGAAAGTAGCCACTGGAACAGATACTTTAAACTTCGTCTTCAAGCACACTATGCAACATGTCTTATTGGAAAATGCTTATGAGCAACTATGCAAGGGGCCTGACACACTAAATTTATAGACCATAAAACACAAAGACATTGATTTTCTACCTCAAGATATTAAACAGCTGTGTTTATTCTGAGATTTTTTTTACAGATAGGAAATCAGACAAATGCCTTTTTTCTAATAGGATTAAGAATTCTTTTTAATTCATTTTCTGAAGCCATTAGTTTCTGTCTGAGACGCTGTCTTTGCACTGTACATGCTTTCATCAAAATGACTCAGCCGTAACTATTCTCACTGGAGTAAGGCACAGGCTTCATAGTTTCCAGTCTAGCGCTATTCTTTGTCATCTTTCTTATTCCTGACTCTGAAATTAAGGCCTTATGTTTAAATAAGATGTCTTAGAACAACTGCTGAACGAATTTATCTGTGGCAACTCTTGGCAAACTCAGATTTCTGGGTTTAACCCTCTGAATCACTTATAAGGACTTTGGCACCCAGGTAGTGCAGCATTCGAAATGCCACCTGCATAACAGGAGTCCAGCATGTCTGAAAGTTTTATTCAGAGGCCAAAATTACCCTAGTGCAGATAGAGAGCTGTCCATACAATATGCTCTGGTTGTGCCAGACAGCTCATGAGAGTCCAGCCAGCCATGGATGTATCCTAACAAACCCTCTGAGGATTTCCCAAATGCAGACATTATCAGTAAGACACATAGCTCCTTTTGTGACTAATGCTCCAAATGACACGATGGCTAAGGGATGGCATTCTTCACACACTGCAAGAGCCAAGCACAAATTAAACAGTTTTCATCTTTTTTTATATTATATGACCACCCACCAACACCAACTTTTAGCCTTCTTTTAGTCTTCAAGATTCTGGTTTTTTTGTTTGTTTGTTCACTGGAGCCTGATAGCAGGGAAAATTTACTAAAAAATAACTGAAGAACCCATTTCTGGTCTAATGATTGGCACTGAGAAGAACTTTTAAGTTCTGGAAAGTCTGATGGTCTTCTTCATAAAGCTGATGAGCTTCTCAGTATTCTACAGGCATTTTTGTAAAATTACCTAGGCAAGAGCGATCATAGCCAAAACCAAGATTTATTAAAAACAGAGAAAAGGGAATTCAAAGAAACTGTTTCCTGAATAGCAGCAAACTTAACACTTCAGTGAAACTGGATTTCTGTGATGGCACATGATAGTGGTGGAGTCAGACACATAACTTCAGGGAGTTTGCAAAATAAGGGTACCTGATACAAACATCACAATATTAATACATTTCATCCTCACCTGAATACGCATTTGACTGCACATATTCTGAGTAAAATATTACAGTTCTGATTTTTTTGATGTTGTCTAAATACTTTTTATGATAGATACACAAATTAAAACACAGTATCAGTTTTCAGAAGAGTATATTCGTTAGGATAGCTTCAAATTGCAACATCAGCAAAATGCAGATAGATATATTATTTTGTCTTTTCTCTCTAAACTTAAAAAATAGCTAATGGTAACAAAAAAATAGGGATTTTACCCAGCTGCAAATATCACTGGAGCAACTGATGTAAAAGCTGGGAAAAAGTGACAAGTTCCACCACATAAAGGTTGCTGTTTCTTTCCAGTTCTATCATTTCACCTAGTGAAAGGCATTACCCCTCTATGCAAAATTCTGCCCTACCTTGCATTACCTAAATATCTCAGAAATATTAAAAATTCAAAAGATCTGCTGTTCATCTTCTCATTCGTTTTTCCCACTGTTAGTCACATCTATAGCTAAAAGAAAAGGGCAAAGATTAAACTGTCACTACCCTTGCTAACCATGCCAAAGTCTGTATGCAGTGGGAATGCTCAGATATCCTGGTTTGCCAGCACAATAAGATATTCAAGGCCACATTTTGTAGGGTCACTGTTGTGCTAAGCCAGAGCTGTGTCACTTCTCTGATATTTCCTGAACTGAATGACGTCTGCCCACAGCAGGAAAGAGGAGGTCAATGTCCACTACTGGCAGATGTGCACAAGAATGGCTGGATTTTAAGGACATACCATGTTCAGTCTTCAAGATTTTTCTGGCCTCAACTTTTCATAGACTGTGGGAAAGAGAAAAGAAATCTATACAATAGATATTCATTTTCATGGCAAATGAAAAAACTTTATACACCTTAAAATACTGTTCTCAAGTTTCCTCATGTAATCATTGCCTCCATGTGTTTAAATATATCTATTTATTGAATTTATTGGCTGTACATGCTTTCATCAAAATGACTCAACCATAACTGTTTTCACTGGAGTAAGGCGCAGGCTTCATAGTTTCCAATCTAGTGCTCTTCTTTGTCATCTTTCTTATTCCTAACTCTAAAATTAAGGCCTTATGTTTTAATAATTGAGGAAGATACAAGATACACTACTTCCACAATCCAATAAAATTTCTCTTTTTTTAGGCATATTCACACTGGGCTGAATCTTTGTTTATAAAATGGTTAAGGTTTCTAGTTATTGAAAGAGATCAAATAGATACTGAACACCACTTTATCCATTACAGAAATCAGTTTCAGTGTTTTGTTATGAAGCTGTAAAACACAGCACCAAGGAGAACCACAGATTCCAAAACTCTGTCAGAGAACCCCTTGGGCACTTCAAGAGAGATTAAATCTACAGATTGTTCAGGACAAAATAACTTTGCTTGGGTTTTGGCACCAGAAAAAAAAATACCACCATTTCTAAGACCTCAGTTTCAGTTTGCTCCTGATTTCCCAAACATCTCAAATTCTCGCTGCTGGAATTCCTCATAGCCGAATCCCTTCCAGTTTTTGTTGAAGAGCCTTCTTTACAGAAATATCACAAAATTATCTCGTGGCAAAAATAGGTATTTTGTAAACCCTCATCTTAACTTTCTAATCCCTGCATTTATGCCTTCATCTTCATTTCAATTATAACTGAAGGCTCCAAGCCTGATTTAGGGAAGTCAGAAGGTACAATCTCTTGGTTTAAAGTAAGAGACAGACAGAACAGTGACAATACTGTACTCCCACATTCTGAAAAGCAGTTCCAGACTTTGCAAATGTATCCCCACAGTCTATGGAGACAAGGATAGGGAAAAAAACACCACCTGAGAACTGAGAACCCCTTCCATTTGTCTAGGAATGGCAACACAGACCAGCACAGACTCTTTCACTCACAAGGGAGAAAGATTAATGATCAGGGTTGTTGCTTCATGCTGACCTGCTGCAACAGCCCATAAAGCACACTACCCAGTATAGCATCCAAGCCTGGTATTAAACAGAACTGCAGCATCAAGCTGAACATCTGTAATTCCCTGTGGCACCAACGGTGCAGAATCTCAAGTACGTAACGTGACTGCATTGCAATTTCAAAGCAATATCAATTCAGACTTCAACCAAATTACCTCAGTTTATGCCACTCCCCCCATCCACGTTAACTTTCCTTCTTTTCGTATTATTAGTTTTCAGTTGGCAAAGTCCTTATCTGACGCCTTTTGCACTACATGAACTCTCCAGCAATCACAACAGAGGGGTATGGAAAGGGCAGCTCACACCTTTAAGTAACAGTACAGATTGTCTAGGCAACTACAGCCCCTATTCCTCACTGACTGGTGTCAATGGCAATTAGCCATAATGGTATCTGCAATTTTGCAGTGGAAGAAACATTAATTTGTGTTTGTACTTATGTCAAATTGTGAGCCTAATGAATTGGCACTGACTGGTGCTGCAGCAGGCAAAAACTCAAAGACTGTAAGTTTTATTTTCACTTAGAAATTTCATGACATAAGAACTGTAATTCCAGGTACTTTTGTACTCTTTTGCTTGTCAGAAATGTGGAAAGAAAAAAAAAGCAATACTAAAAAAACAAGGACTTTTCTATATGGAAAGTATTGCCTTTCCTTCAGAAAAGCCAACTATTCAACCTTTTTGAAATTTGGTAAGAGAAAACCAAATAATTTTGGCCAAAGCCACACAGAAATAGTTTGGGGGTTTCCCACAAAAAGCCCTGCAAGTTTCTAAGAAATGTAGATACTATCTGGAAGTACGTTCAAAAAAGTCTTTTTTCCTTCCAAACAAAGATTCAGACACAAAGGTCATTTGGGGTAATCTCCTCCTCCTTATTCATCAATTATGATACTGAATCTAATTTCATCAGAAGGAAGCCTCTCACCAACTACTATATTAAAAAAAAAAAAAAATAAAAAATTAAACTTCCATGGTTTGCATAGGAAAACAACACGAGCCGTTTTTATCTGTGTCTGTTGTCTGGTGTAGTGGGACCCTCTAAAAAAACAAAACAACCCAGCATCACTGGTAAGTATTATTACACATAAATCCAACTGTTGATTATAAATTCTGACAACACTTAACTGTTCAGTTCAATTTCAGATGAAACTAAAACCAGGTAGTGCTACTGAAGAGAAAGATGGTGACAAATTTCCAGTATCAAAATATCTAACACTGACCAGGAGGATTTATGAGCCTGAAAGCATCTGTCCTCAATTTGAAGAACTTTGGAAAATTTTACCAGTATTCAGTAGTATTTGAGGAAACAAGAATAAAACTTATAATAAACCATGATCTATGCATGCGAACATATCTAAACAGCTGAATATATAAATATATATAAATAAGAGTTTTTCAGCAAAAGAAAATACAAAAAAATTGCACTTCATTTTTCTCCATATCCTTAATAGGTTTAAAAGTCACACAGAGGTATAAAACTTATATTAAGAGAAATATGGAGAAGAACAAAGAGAAATATGGAGGAAAAAATAAAAACAGAGAGAAAAACCCCCAGACTTCACATGCAGTCTTAAATAAATTTCCATGCAGAGAGGAAAAAAAAAAAAAAAAAAAAGAAAAGTGAACTAAAATTTCAGGAACAGAGCACTTAGAATTTATTATTGCATTTCCCAATACCACAGATATAGGCAAAATCAGAGCATGTAAATGAGATCATTTAAGTCTCATATTCCTGACACTTTTCCAGTGAATATTTCAGACTCATTTTGCAAAACACACCCAAGACAGATTTTCTTCTGATGTTGGCCAGAACGGCACTCTTGCCTCTGCATAAGAATGCTGCACTGTTTTCAGGTCCATTCCAACACTTTTCCTAGTGTTTCACTTTGAACTGAAGAAAATGAGAATTCTCAATATGCACCCTTTTAGAAAATTGAGTCACATCGGGTCACAATGATTTGGCTTCGATGACTACATAAAACATTCCAGTTGGCACAGATGTATCATAAACAGCCTGGTAGTGATTTTGAACGAAATGTGCATGCTTGGAAGCCTGCTGAAAGATGAACATGGAGATGTAGATTTTCACTTCTCAATTCTGTTTTTCGTGCTGGCAAAGCACCTGCATGTTACAGGCAAATGCCAAACTCTGTTTGGATGCAAGTTTACTCCTTCCTCATTTATACCCACTTCCATGGCATTCTCATGTAGGCTTTCTTCTCTGTTTATTCTCAGCTTAGTGGTGTGACAGCCTCTGCTGTTCCACCTCAACAGTAAATCCCATTTTCAAAGTGCCTTCTCAAGAAAAACACTGTAAGATTCATGTGTCTGTCTTCACCAGAAGGCATTTTTAAGGATTAGCTGGCAAATCTGGGGTTCAGAAATTTCTGCCAGTACCAGGAATATATCCCGACTCCTCTATGCAATAACGAGAAGGTTCCAGCTCCCACCTTGTCACAGCTGGGCATGAGGAGGACAGAACTGAAAGTATCAATGTGGCTCTGTGGAAGAAATTCATGCAAAAAGCAAGAGAAATGAGGCACAGTTTTTCACCAGCTTCACCCTATGATAAATTCAGTGACTTGGATCAGGTCACCCTGGCATAGAATTAATATAATGCAGTGATAAATCAGGCCTATTGATGCACTGACAGTGCCCCTGTAGGACCTTCTCAAGCCACCAGCCTACTGAACACTGCTCACAGTATTGTCCTCCCAAGCACTGTGCCGTGCCATTTCCATAGACAAATTGTTTCCTGACAGAGCAGAGACAGATCTCCATGCTTCCTGCTTCGCTAATGCATTATAACCACATTGTTTTGCACTGGTTGCCCTCTAATTTGCGTGCAAAAGGATTTCTGAGTCAAACATACAGCCCTCAGCTGTGGCAAATCCATGTGGAGTTTTGACTCTTAAAGCATCCAAAGATCACAGAAGTTACAGATGCAAAATGTACTCCCCTGACTAGTTTTATGATTTGATTATTTGAAAAGCCAGGAGAGAAAAGATGGATCAGCATACTGGAGCCAAGAATGCTTTCTAAGGAGGCAGCAATAGCCAAACTCCTGGCCTTGAAGTCCAAGGTAGCAAAGGATGCCCTGAGGAAATATTTATACATCTCTTGGCCTTTTTTGGACTCCTCAAAAATTTTCTGGTTTTTGTTTTCTGACAGATATTAAACCCGAGACACAGCTTTAGACAGTGAAAAATTATGTCTGGTCATAATTGCTTGGTAATTAGCAGCTCTCAGTGGCAGGAAGCCAAAAAATAAACGTTTCTTCCAAGTATATCTAGTCATTGTTTTGATGACACCTTTCCAACTCAAGGCTTCTCATTTCTGGCCAATGTCAAAAATGCCACAGGGGTGGGGCAATGTAAAATGAAAATCAGACTCCTCTTTGGAAATCAGATAGGTGGAAAAATACCTCAGAAAAAAGAAAGTCAAAAACCCAGGACTGTTCCAGCCTTCTTTCAACAACTCCAAGAGACCTTTGATGGCGGAGACATTCTGGTTTTCTCCTGCAGATCCAAAACGCCAGTAGACTATGCACTGTTCCAGGCAAAGCAACAATGACAAAAATCAAAATTTGTGTTCAATAGACTTAATTCATGCCTACCCTGAAAAGTTATGTCAGTGTTTAGTGGTGAGAAGGAAGGCAACATGAAAAGGGAGATAAAATACAGATCACCATTTTTACAAACTGTTCCACCACTGTAAGGAGAAGAAAAAAATTCTGGGGTGTTCTTCTTGCCTCATTCCCCCTCTAATTAAGAGATAGAGACGCTGTTATGGACAGAGTCCATTTGCCATTTTACACATCTGCTCTAGGATAAGTAGAGCTGGCACCTGCAGTCCCTTGACTACATTGGCTTCATATCCACAGATTATAAGAGAATGCTCAAGGACTACTGTAATAGCACGTTTGCATTTCAGATGCCTTTACACTTAGATAAAGTCCACCTTCTTTCTCTAACTACAGCAGCCAACTGACCCTGTACGCCTAAATGAAAAAGTCTTCTTCAGAAAAGAATGACTACCATCAAGGAAAAATAGAGTTGTTTGTCCACAGTCTTCAGGAAACACTCAGGGATGTTGGAGACAGAGAACGAATGGTCAAAAACTTGCAAGTTCCTCTGTCCCAAAGGCAGAAAAATAGATGCAGGTCTAATACTAAAGGGGTAGTTCCAACACATCTATAGCTGTTATCTTCCAGACATCTGTCCCACCTTTTCTAACAGCAGTATATCTTGGGTCTGCCCACAGTCCAGAAGGCCAACTGCACCCTGATCTGCATCCAAAGCAGTGTGGCCAGCAGGTCAGGGGAGGTGGTCCTGCCTCTCTACTGCACTCTCATGAGACCCCACCTGGAGTTCTGTATCCAGCTTTGGGATCTCCAGCACAAGAAAGACATGGACCTGTTGGAGCGAGTCCAGGGGAGTGCCACAAATATTATTAGAGTGTTGGAGCACCTCTCCTGTGAAGAAAGACTGAGAGAGTTGAGTTGTTCAACCTGGAGAAGGGAAGGCTCTAGAAAGACCTCAATGCTGTCTTCCAGTACTTAAAGGAGGCTTATACAAAAAAGAGGGAGAATGGTATTTTAAATGGCCATATAGTGACAAGGGGGGAAAAGGCATTTAGATGAAAAGAGGAGAGATTTAGATTAGATGTTAGAAAAAAGATCTTTACTCTGAGGGTGATGAGATATAGAACAGGTTTCCCACAGAAGTTGTGGATGCCCCACAAGTGTTCAATCCCATGCTGGATGGGGCCCTGAGCCTTTCTATGATTCCATGATCTTCCTTCCCTCTCTACTCTTTCTGTGGAAAGACATTATGCCTAATTGTGAATTGGCTGACAAATAACCAGGGCTCAGCCCAGATGTCCCTCACTCCTCAGGGCTAGGAAACTCCATCAAGAGGATGGGGAATATACTTCAGAAATGGAGGGAGGTACCTACTGTGTGGCATTTTCAGACTCCAGAGCCACTCTCCTAGAGCCCTCACACTGAACAGGGTCCATTGAAGGTTCCACCCATCTCCTTGTATACACTTCTATTTGTTTTTAAAACAAAGCAAAACTATAAAGACAGAAGGCCAGCAGAAAAAAACTCACAGATTAACAAGATATCCCATGTATTTACTTTAGACTTCAGTGCTAGTGATGGTCTCTATGTGAATAAAATAAACTAGCACACTGAGAAATTATCCAAGTTTGAAGGAATAACAAGAGTTGAAATTATTGCAATTACACAATATTCACAGAAATGCCAAACTTAAATTCTCTGAACTGTAAATGAGACCTGAGAGTCAGGTTCTGGCCCAGAAAACACATGAGAAACCTCAACCAAATAAGTGAAGTAGCACTAACAGTAATCTAGTGCAGGACTGTGTGAGCTGCCTCTTCCCTGGGGAAATTTTCCCACCATTTAAGCTCTGAGTCTTTGACTTCAGCATTAAAAGTACCCTCTTCTTGTAAGCTCAGTCATTAAGCCTTTCTTGCTCCTCTGCTATTTACTTTCTTGAACAAAAAGCCAACCCTCAGCCATGAGAACACAGCATCCTGGGCAGCCTGACCTGCACCTATTGAACTCTATGACTTCTCCACAGAGACAAGTGCCTGAAACACCAAGGGATTCTCTGCTTTCAATAACCACATTCCTTCTGAGATCACTTCAAAGGGATACCCCTCATATGTCATTCTGCAGCTTTAGGTCCACAGTTTAATTTCAGTTCTATTTCAATAGCAGATAGAGTAGGGAGGAGGAGAAGTAAAGTAGGATCTCCCTAAATCTCAGTAACACTACATTTGCCCAGCCTAAATGCACAACAGATCCCTTTAGACATAACTGCCCATGGTTGCCACAACTCCCGATGCCATACAGGGGCTCTCTTGGATAGCCTTCAGTCCAGGACAATCAACAGACATTTCACATATTCCTCTGCCTGCCCAGCCTGCTTGCTACACTTTGACCACTGAGCTGTTCTGACTTTACACACTTTCTTCACTTCACCAGCATGACAGAGACAGAGGTGTTTCATCTACTTCCCATTCCCATCTGATATGAACCTGGTGCAAATTATAATTACTTTCATATGTTATAAGCTGGCAGAGAACTTACCTTGTGATCTTCCAAATAGGCTTTTATTACTGAACTTCACATTAGGTGCTAAATTCTGATTCTTTAACACTTTTCATATAACTTACCTTCATTAGTTAAATCAATGCTGATGATGTCCCATAGATTTGCAGGGGGTTGCACCTACTTATGCATGACCCTGGAAGCCTTTCTAATGGGATGTTGTGGAGTATATTTTGGCAGGACACTGAAAACAAGCTTATTTTACTTGCAAGTTCACATAATCAGCTCAGCAGTGCTGAAATGTGGCAATGAAATCCTCTCATCGCGTAGAGATGATGATCAGCAATACTACCAATAGATAGGAAAAAACTAACCGAGTCGTCCTAGTCAGTGGATCTTACTTGCATTTAAGGCTGACACATACATAGCAATTTGCCTCTGTTCTACAGCAGCTGCAAACTATTAACTATGACAATGAAGTTTGATTTTTAAACCAACAAATATGACGGCTATTATGAAAGTTTTACCACTGTCACATGGTGTGCAGTCTTTAAATTCATCCCTTGCTGTGTGGCTGAACTTTTATTGAATTTTTTTTTTTAAATTAAAGGAGGTCGTGCGAGGACAGAAAATCTCTTTGTCAATCAGACTGTGCAGTGCACAAAACTCTTCCAGAGCTCTCACAAAAGCCAAGACCAGCACGCTGCACTTAAAGCACAGTGTTGCAGAGATACCACAACTGCATTTGACAGATAAAAAGATACTCCCCCTCATTCCCTATTGCTTCTTTCCGCCTCCAAAATGCCATCATCTTTGCTGGGTTCCCAGAAAACATAGCACTGAATGATCTATTTGCCAACCGAGGGAGTTTTCAACATAAGATCAAAATTATACCCATGGTCCAAAGCATACACCTTTGCTGTAATGCACTGATAGAAACAAATCAAATGAAAACCAGCTTCCAATCCAAGACTTACACAGAAAAGAAAAAGAAGGCTTTTACCTTCTTTTGACAGAATGTGGTGAATTTGGGGAATGCTTGCATTCAGATATCCTACAAAATGTCTCTCATCATATACAAATAAATTGTGGCCAAATAAATTTGTAAAAATCAAAATGTAACCTTTGGATAATTTTCTATTTTCCCCTGTATATATCCAGTGAAACAGGACAAAAATTTTTGATTTCTAGAAGAACATATAACTATTCAGCTGAAGAAGTGATTCCTCCTGGTTTCTATTTCCATTCATCTTCTTTCTCACCTCATCATATGAGCTACCCTTCTTCTTCAAAAGAACTGTGCAGAAACCCACAGGCAGAGCAGGGGGTGAGCCTCACTATTTTACATAACAAAATCATATGCATCAAAACACACACACACACAACTTCCCAAATGTCTGAGGTTAGTTATTCCTCATGTCCTGACAAGTTACACCCACCTTTCCCAGAGGAACTAACTCACCCCATAACAAATCCCAGATTTTTGTTAAAACAGCAAATAAATTAGGACCACCTACCACCCAATCCTGCAAGCACTTATTGGTAGACATCCCTGCATGCCTACTGCCATGCACGGCCTCAGAGTTTCGGCTGGCCTGTCCATGACACAAAGTGCCGTATCTCCGGCAAATGTTTCCAGAGTTATGCTCCATTGCTAGGTTAAAATCAGCTCAATTCTCTAACTCTGTTTACACTCAGTCTCCAGCACTGGCTTATGTTGGAATAATTCATAAGAATGAAATACAAGTCTGGATTTCAGGACAAGGACCCCAATCAACATGTGAGAGCATTTATGACTCTGTGAAACCAACGTTAAAAAATAACTTAAAACCAGACAACATTTCCTTATGAGTGTCCAGTTTTCCCATGTTCCAGTTTGCTCTTTCAAGAAGACTGGTAGGCTGAGATATTGGTCACTATGTGAAAATGACAACATTCAATTAAAACAATAGCAAATATTCAAGTGACGCTTTTTTTTCAATAGATGTATGACATTCCTAGACATTCTATTAATTAGCAGGCCCCAGGCAACACATTTGGAAAAACAGAACAATCTGGCCTTTGATTTTTATCCAGGCCTTACCCAAGATCACACAGAGGTAGCCAGACTGCTGATAGATCCCCCACGCAGAGCACACACCCCCAGCAAACAGCTGTGCTAAAAACTGCATGTAAATCACTTTGAAGAATTCTTAATCTGCAGAGAAAGAAAGAATGATTTTTTTGTTAATACAAAACTCCTGGTGTTGGACTGGGCAATCAGCATTTGCTAAGTGGACTCTACTAACAAATCCCAAATTTGTTTCTGTGTCCTTTTTTCCAGTTACCTGTTTAAACATCACTTAAAAAATGATCCTGAATGAAAAACATATCCTGGATATCTTCTATATTTCAGGACCAAGAATTCAAACAAATCCATTACTTTCAAAGTATGGAGGTTATTAATATCCTGATGAGCACCTGAAATTAGCAGCATCTCATGCTCTACACCTACATGATGGTTATCTAGGAAACTGGCATCCTTGTTACACCTTTTCTGGGTGGCTATAGTTATAATCCATCAGTACACTGAATGAAAAACACCATCTCAACAGATGTTGTAAGATGCCAGCTGAAACACTCTAGCTTTTGATACTCCCACCTGCATTAATAATTTGTGGTTGCATTGGATAAAGATCTGTGAGTTCCTTCACTTTTAGGAATTTATTAAGGTAATCAAAACTTCGGAATTTTTCTTGCTGGTTGTATTATTCATTTCATCTGTAGACAATAATGGTACTCTTACATTAAGGATAATTAGGGCCTTAGATGGGCTTTCCACATTTTTCAGTGATGTAGCTGTAATTAAAACAAAATCCAGAGGGAAAAGGGGAAGAGTATTTGATCTTGAAAGAAGCCAGACTGTCTGGAGGATATGTATTTTGAAGGTTTTATTGGCAGCCCTCAGAGAAAGGCAGCTATAACCTAAGCTTGAAGGCTAGCAAGGGCTATGTGGGTTTGTGTGGGAGGGGGTTAAGTCTAATTTGTAAATGGTGAGTTATTAGCCCTGACATTTGAGAATAGACACTGCATTGTGTTGATGATGAGAGCAACCCTAGTTTTCTTGTTAATGGCAGTGATTCATTCTTTCCCACTCAACTATTGTTCCCATTTACCTGGCAAAGAGAATTACTTGTTATGTGTTTCCAATTGCTGATTTCTGGAGACTGTTCAGTTGAGCAAAAGCACAGGAGAAAAAATGCACAAAATAGCCAGAGTTCTGGGAGCAGTACTAGTGGATCTCTGAAAGGCTCTGTAGTCTTTCTCCCCTCCTCCACTTCCCTTTGCACCTGAGAAAACCCTAGCTCTTTTCTGCCTTACTCAGAACTTTCACACTCCCTTCCTTTCAAATAAGGATTATACCCTTAAATTCATGCTTTCAAAATTATTTAAAGTATCTTAAGATTTGTAAACTATTTGGAAGCTTTAAATTACTTTAAACCTATGTGTAGTCATACATTTGGTAACATAGAGTAACCAGCCTTGGATTTTCCACTACAGCCTTACCAGCTGCACAAAAGCAGCTATGCCAACAACTGCTATACCACATAAAACCACCCAGAAATCCCACAAGGGGTCTCAGCCAATTATCCTCACAGAAGTCCATATATTAAGGATTTTTTTTAATTGTCTGAAAGCCATGGAATATCAGGACAACGACCAGGAGTAAGTAAATCAAGACTGAAGCCTCCAGAGAGAGCTGTCTCTCCAACAGTGTGTTTTGTAACACGCCTGGCTACCGCACTCAGATTCTCTGTTTGTCACTTGGCGAACTGCAAACCCAACACTTCTGAGGCTGCCTCCCCTCCTCCCCAGCAGACCGTGACACTGGGAGACGGGCCTGATCCCTCGCTAAAGTGGAAGGGCTGCATTGACGTCAGTGATGAGACTTCTCTTTCTTGCAACTACCAATCTGGCCCTCCCACTTTTACAAATGACCCCGAGGGGATGATATGAGACACAAAGCTTGGAAAAGTACAGAACTATGACTTGGGAACAGCCCATGGCACAGATTAGGGAACAGTAGCCATAAAGAGTTTGAATCCAGATGTGAAATTCCCCAAAGCCAGGACTATTCAATCCCTGTCTCATATGTGAGGCAAACATGCAAAATTAACTATTGGGTCAACCTTGCCCATAAGACACAACTTACTGTGAGCCACTCCACAAGAAGAGCTTTGGGAGCTGTTTACTTTCAGGACATGCAAACAGCTCCATGTCTGTGAAAAGGCTGAAGCATATTCCACCCTTGGTGCAGCCAGCCAGGACCACTGCCACAGGCAGGACAGGCCAGATGACTGACTGGGGTTTGCTTTGTGCAAATACTTCTTGTGCCCAGGGAGCACAGAAACCACAGCTGCGGCTCTGCCAGTGGGATGGAAGGTGCCACGTCCAGAGGCAGCAGTGGGCAGCCAGCTGACCTCAAGCAAACAAAGCCTAAGTGGAATGTGGTATCCTCAATCGCATCTTGGGTTTCAAGTGACTAAGTGAAGAGATGCATATTGGGTCCTCAAGCTACTGCATGCAAACAGCTACAGCTCTGTCTAAGTTGCCTCAGCCAGTGATAAAGGTAGCTGGGCTTTGGCCATGCAGAATTCCCACAGATTTCAATGGGAATTTCTGTGTTCCAGTCTGGACTCCAAGAATGCAGTGCTGGACCCAGAGCTCTGAGGGCTGGAGCCGTATTCAATATCAGTGTCTGGCAACACCCATTTGTAAAACAGTGACTCATTCACAGGCACAGCTTTAGAGGGACAGACAGGATGAATTTAATCATTTCCATTTCGTTAACAAAGCTCAGTAAAACCAGATGAGCATCCTGGATGATAATAGTTGGTATTAATCTAATGATTGCAGTGATCCACTGTCACAGTTAGGAATAGTTTTATATCCTACAGAATGCACAGTTTTCATTCGCTTCCAGAACAGAGCAACTAATGTCTCCCGAGGCTAAGGACAGTATTTTTATTGTCCTTATTTTTGTATTGTCATTATTATTTTTAAACACTCATTAATTTATTTAGGAACAGGGGGTTCTTTTCTGAAAATCAGAGGCACGGGAATAAATTACAGAAAGTAATTTGAAAGAGAACATCTTCAAAAGTACCTAAGTGACTCAGAAGCCTGAGACATCAGATAAATCAGCTGTCATTAGCACTTTCCATCCATTGTAAACAAGGAAGCAAGTGTTTTGTTTAATGGACTGCATAGGGAGGGACATTTAATTCAGGCAACTATTACTGCAAGGTGCCCATTTGTGCACAGTCCTTTCCATGGACCAGTTGGGTTTAGATTCAAATATAGTTTTAAGTCTTTCCCTCTAACACTAGCATACATCAATTCTCAGACCTGACAGAAAACATCTGAAAGCAAATTGCTAAAGCTGGAATTTGGCACTGGATTTTTACTCAAGATTTCTTTTAAAAGAATGTGCTGCCTTTAGGGCATCATTTTTCCAGATCACATCTGGCTAACCCTTCTAACCTATTAAGGATGTGATTCCCTGGCAGATTTGCAAAAAGATGCAATTCCATCTGCAAATGTTCCAAGATGCCCTGATAGAAGGTGCCTCTGATCCTAAAGTCTCAAAACTGCAACCCTTTAATTCTGATCCCAAACTAATGTACTCTGCTTCCCAGTAGAAGTTATCAGTTCAGGCTCAGCCACACACTAATGATGGCTACACAGATTCCCATTCCCAGGCAGCTTTCATCCAGCCAGCTTGGAGCATGGACAGAGTTCATATCTGCCTGCCAAACCCTGAGTAGACATACCTTCAGTGACTCAGGCAGTTAAGAGTAGAAATGAAGGGTGATTCTCGAGCAATATTCTCACAGTTCAGTAAAGGCTGGCTTTGCTCAGTAATTTGGAAAGCCTGCCAGAGCATGGTAGTTTGCTTTTTGGATTGATATGACTATTCTTTACTTTGAGTATCAAAACTCTTCCTGGTTGACACTTTCCCAACTTCACTGTAAGTCTTACTCCACTAAGAAGACAGAGTGATCTCCTGCTCCGAATCATGTGTTCCTTCAGGATTTGCCTCCTCAAGAAAATATAAAATCAACATGTGCGCTACCAGATTCCTTTCATTAATTTAATTTCCCATATTCTGTAGGGTGACAAGTCCCTAAGGAATGCCAGCACCTCACAAAGTATTACTGAATGGATGAGATAGACATATTTAAGTTCAGCACTGCAGTTTGAAAACCCTCTGGCTAAGATCATGGCAATTAGGCAACACATGAGATTTCCTACAACAACACCCATCTTAGAAATGAGATAAACATCAGATGCTTCAATAGAATTAAACGTTCTACAATGCACACAAATCCCATTACTTTATCTTTCTATAGTAAAATGCATAAATGAGAGATAAAAACTGGATTGCTTCTGATTGTTGTCCACTTTCACCTACAGCCCCTGTCTACTGTGCAGTTCCACCATGTCTTTTTCAGCCCTTTCTAGATCTGGGGCTACTTTTCACTCATCATTCTTGTAGAAAAACACATAACAGTAAGTTTGTCCACCACCTCTGCCCGCTGTCTAACTAGGTTAATGCAATAAATTAAGTGGAAACTACCTGCTTGGAGATCTGCAGTACTTCTGATCTCAGATGACATCTGGAGTTACATGTAAGAGAATTCATACTAGCCACTTCTTCCTACCCTTTCAAATATGTTTTCTGCTTTTCTTCTGTTTTTTCCTCCACCATCATAACAGAACTTCATTACAGTTACATTCTATAACTGAAATCAAAAATCCTATTTAACATTTCAAGCACAAGTCATCTAATTTTGTTCTTTGATGACCCCAGTATGATTCATTTTCCAAGTAGTCTTTGTAATAATCTTTTTTTTGTAGAATATTTGTCCAGATTCCTTATTGTCCATACAAGTATCAGTAGTTCATTTATTATTTATATTTTTAAATCATAGGGATAATTTCTCCAGGATTATACAACACTTCTAGTTGGGCAACACCAACCTGTCAACACCTTCTTTTCCCTTTCACAGAAATTCTTCCATCTTGACTGCAGCATCCATACATATTCCAAACTTTTGCATAACCTTGTCCACTGTCCCTAATATTCACTTAAATTTCAGTTTGTTCTTTTCAATTTGCTTTAAACAGAGTCTGTAGCCATCCATCCAATTCAGCAAAAACTTTCTTTAGGACTAGCAGCGGTGTAAAGACATTGGGATTTTCATGTTTTGCTTAATGCATTTTCTCCTGCATCTCTTGATTTCAGTTAGTTTCTGCTAATACTTTCCTTCCAGCCTGGGCAGCAAGGTAGCAGCAGATCTTATTGCAGAAGCATAAAAATATCACTTATTCAGTCTTGTGTTGTAACAATAAACTAACAGTTCTGAAAATTAAGGTTTGTGAATTCTTTGAATACATTTTATACCCATAAATCTTCATATTCTCTGACAAAGCTGTCTAGGAACCCTAATTTGAAAATGTGTGAGAACTATAATGACAAACCCCCCCAAACTGTTAATATCCTACAAACGCGTTTACAGGCTGAAGAAAAAAGAAATACTGCCTTCTTCTTTTACTGTCCTATTTAGCACTTTCTTTTCTCTTGCCTGTTAATAGTAAAAGACTTATGGAGATGAAAGCATGATGTCTGTGACATTCTGACGTATGATCCAAGTGATCATACACACTGATCTCCTGCATGTAAGCACGTCTTCCTCTGTTGCACAGGCTGAGAAACCACCTAGACTATGTTTAGCAACAAAGGAACTTCCTTTTTCTCAGTCCCTGTCTTAATAACAACAATCACTTAGCATTTGTGATCATGGTTCGTTGTTTGCAGTGCCGTGCTCATGTGCAGTACTATAAGGTGGGTAACACTCACTGCCTCTTACTTATTTTCATAAGCTGAAACTAATTAATGTTTTGCATGCCAGGGATAAGAGGACAGCTGGAAACCATCAAGGAGAAATGCAAGCAGTTCATGAGCTGTTTCTTCAGTCAACTGTTTCGCTGCCCAAGGCACACACAGGCAACTCACAGCTTTGTCGCTCAGGTCCAGTCCTGCTTTGCTCTGTCACCCAGAAGTCAATACAAGTATCCCAAGTTTGCAGTGGTACAACAGATTACAGACTTGGGCCCAAATATCCTATTGGTACTTCAAGCATTCTTGTTCTATCAAAAATTGATACTTAAAACCTTCTGGTGACACGGAAAATCAGGTTAAATAGCAATTAATACTACATAGTAGCCTTAGATTATGCTCATAAATCGCTTCCAACTCACAAATAAAAGTTCACATACTCAAGACACAAGTCCCAGACTACTTACTCTATCAATAAACATATCTTTGTCACATCCCCTAGAAGCCAAACACAGGGTTTGTCTTAACCATGAGGAATAGAAGCAGGGAGTTGAGGTTCACTGCAAATGCCATCTTACTGGTCTTCATTACTCAGGCCTGGGAACAGCTATCCAGAATGCTTCTGCTGATCTCAGTTTCTGGTTAGTTCTCCCTCACTTAACCCTGAACCTTTCACATACACATGAAGACAAACACCCAAAGTTCTACATGCTAAGACTTAGGCAAACACATTTTGTGCCAGATGGCATAGGCCAATAACCTGCAAAGGTCCACACCCACACAGAATTACACAATGGACCACACGTAATTTGGAGTATGCCATTTGCCTATCACTAAGAATTATCAAGCACCAGTCATTTCCAGAAACTGTTTCAACAGCTGGTCTCAACAGATCAGTTACACTGCATTTATTTTTGCTCTAAGCAATACCTTCTATGCCTGTCATTCATACCAATTTGGGAGTTCACCCAGACACATCACTAACCCTTTTCCAGGTCCTCAAGCTCAATAACATTTAATTCACCAAGTGGAATTTCTCTGGCTCTTCCCTGCAACCCTAATTTCAACTTTTATCCTGATGAGCTGCCAGAGACAGTCTGCTCCACAGGGATCCCAAATTCTACAGCCCACTGCAGCCCAACACTACATGACAGCAAATATTTTGAAAGAAAGAAAAGACTCCATAAAACATCACTGGAGTTCTAACACTCCAAAATGTGAATTCCTACATCAGCTGTGACATGTTCAAGCCTCGACACTCAGCCAATGCACAGATCTCCCCAAGGATGAACATGAAGTACCTCCCTGGTGTCTTGGGTCTCAGCTTTAATCCACTGGATGGAAAGTGGGTTGAGTCCAGCAAGGCCAGCACTCCAGGCAAGACTGACACAAGAACTTTTCTCCTTGCACAGTAAACAATACACCATTTAACTGATAGCCTCAGTGATTCTTTCAGAACAAATACCAAGAATAGAAGCGAATTTCCAGGAAGTAGCTCCTGATCTCATACAGAATATTAAATTGCAAGGTATTTTGTAGTTTTTCAGCTGACATCGGAAAGGTCCAGCTAACAATCCAATTAATCTCAAAACAATAACAGCCCTTAATCTAACATATATCAGCAAATTCCTGTTTCTCTCTTTTCTAGCAAAAATAACAACACTGTAGTTGCCAGTGCATTAATAAGATCCTATTTCTGCTCCAGAGACTGAATCGAACCTTTGTTCTTCACAGCAAAGGATTAAGAAGGTTGCTATTTTGGTAATGAGATGTGGAGAGGTACTTACTTTGCAGCTGAGACCCAGGCTGGATGCCTGAGAAAGGAATAAACTATTACCTCAGATGAACTTTATTTGTATAACCAGTGTATCAAACTCTGTTAGAGTGATGCATATCATTAGCAATAAAGAGAGACTATTCATGAATAATTATCATTTGATAGTGTTTAAACTAATTTACAAAATATGCCTTACGTTGTAGATAAAGTCACGAATGTAGATTTTAAGATAACATGCACACACATAAACAATTAGAAAAAGTAAAATTACTTACTTTCTAGGTGGCTTATTGGTCAGTTACCTTTTTTTTCCCCCCACAAAAAGTCCACATTTTTTCCAGATATCTCACCTCTTTTAACAAGCACATCATGGAGAAACACTATCATAAAATGACACAAGAAGAAAAAAAAAGCATCAGAAAAAACAGCACATGGACAGGGACAAATAGGAGAACACTGAAAAGAAGATCAAATCATATGACAGAGATCCAAGTGCTGAGGCACCAACTCAGTGCCCAAAATGATTGAGAAAACTGTTTGTGAGGCTGGAAAAGGAAGCAGTGACCTGTGAAAATGAAACCAACTTCATGAAAAACATTAGTCATATAAAAAATATGTTGTTTATAGTTATCATAACAACATTTTCATTAAACAAACATGTTTGGTATATAAAGTTGTTGCAAGTAAAACATTTCCAAAGGACTAGGGTAGGTAAGGTAGTGTGGTTAGAACCTGGCACTGCTTCATAATTACATAGGGATCAACTTCTCACACTTAGAAATGGAAATGTTTGGGGCTTACATCAGAGGAGGTCTGAATTTCTAAATGAAAAGTACTTTTGTAACAAGATCTAGGAGCATCTTCAGATATAGCAAATACAAACAGAAGTGAAGGCAAACAGAGTCTCAACATTTCATTTGCATCCTGCCTATTGGCTGTTGACAAGAGGAAGTACTTTGAAAATATGACAGAAAATTGACCTGTTTTCTCTTATTTCCAGTCTATCAGGCTGGATCTATCAAAGACCCATCATGATTCAATACAACCCCAGAAAGAGCCAGAATGTGGTAAAAGAAATTGCTCCATTGGTCATAGGTGATATCCTCTAAGAATGATGATTTGCATCGGATGAAAATTTCTTCTCTCTCCTTTTCTAACGAGTAAGTAAGAATACCAAAAATCCACAGTTCAGGTATGTTTAATAGCATGGGTGCCAGATTTCCTAGGGAAACAAATCTTATGCAGTCAAGCTTTGTCTGCATGAGTGGTCCCATGCATATTACCCCTTCAATAATCTTTTGGACATGATCACCAATCCCAACTACATCTGATAAAAGCAGACACCTCAGAAACAATTAATTCTTAACAACATGCAGAAAACATCATTGGATGAGTGAGCAGAATGGTGCTAATAAGGGCTTTAACCCTTAATTAGAGGTTTAATAGGAACATAACCTGTAAGGCTTCAGAGAACCTACTAGGATTGGGCCATTGGGAATTTCCTAGACACTAGAGAGGCCCCAACTAGAGTTTGTGCCTCATCAGAAAACCAGAAAATCCAGTGCCATAGATTACAGTATTTGTTCATTTCAAGCTCAGAGAAACAGTTTTTCAAAATCAACATCAGTACAAAAGAAATTATGTTCACAAATTTACATTTACAGGTAATACTTTAATCAAATATGGAAGGAATTAGGCTCAGTGCAGATGTGACAGAGAAATATTTTTGGCAATGAATATGCAGGCAGTCAGAATGTACAAATAAACAGTCCTCACTCTTTGAGTCTACAGAACATGTTGATTTCCTTTTAAATCCTCCAGCAGGTTAACTAAACAAAATATTTATTTACAGCAGAAAAGAGGAAGAAGTTCTTTAAGGACTGACATCTTAGTTTCAGTCAGGAGTTATGACAGGAGGATCTATCTGTTAAAGTTTTCCACTTTTACTCTGTCCAGAAACACCAGTATTGAGCATAATTGCAGATTATAAAATAACTGTCTCTTTGAATACTTTAAGAATTTTCAGCATGGTTTCAGTTTCAAATCTTACTGGAAATGCTTTGTAACTCAAGTGTTAACACTTTCAATAAAAAGTGTTAGGGGCCTGGGCACTGAAGGTTGATCCACACTGGTGCAACTCTGATAGGTCTCAAAGACAGCTGTTCTTAACAGAAAAGAAAATGGATCCCATCTGTGCAAAACTGGATACTCAGATTTAATATCCAGATTTTGCACAGACATCCCTAACGTGTAGATATTCAGGCACCTAATGAATATTCTTTGGACTCATCCCTAGGAGGAAGAGGCATTGTGGTTGAACAAGATGATTGAACACGAAATTCTGGAAGCGGCAGTTTCATTAGGGGGGTGAAACAGCATATTTGAAAATTAAATTTGGCTGCCATATGGTGTGGGGAACTCAAATGGAAAGAAGTGTCTTCCATGCTTCAGCTGAGTTCTCTGATAGCTGACTGTGCCTGTCCCATGCAGCCTGTGGGGTTGAATGGACACCCCAGGAGGAAGCAGATACACAGCTGGGTGACAGCTTTAACAGCTGTTTTCCATTTCTAAATGCATAGTCTGTGTTCCGAGTGGTGGAATGGATATACAGATGCACGGGTACACGTACGCACGTTTTTCTTTTACAATGCGCACATCATCATAAATTCACCTAAAATGCTCTCTCACTCTGTGCATAATATGTCTACAGACTCAGTCATTTCTATGACAATAGCCTTCTTTGTTCAAATTTTGTATTATCTGGGATTTCAAGACTTCATAGAAGTGTAAAAAACCCTCTGCATTTAAATGAAATGATTTAGTGATCAGCAGTCTCTCTGCAGCAGAGTTAGCAGAACCCTCAAATCTCTCCCAAATATATAGGACAATGCCGAAGTCAAAATTAAAAATTACACCTGGTGCATCATTCTAGGTAGCAGAGAGAGGCCCAGGGTTCCAGACATCAGTTCCAGACATCAGTTACAATTTAAGAGCAGAGAAAATGCTCGTTATATACAAGTAATATTTATATGTATAAATAGAATAATCATGGCCTTTCTCTGGCTTAGTGACCTTTTATAGAAGGTGCAAAGGCAATGCACCAGTGCACCAGGAGCACAGAGGGAGAGGGACAGACCTGACACTGGGTGCCCTGCACTTGCAGAAGTTTGGAAACACTGACACGAGGCAGCCTAGGTCCATCTTCACTTGAATCAACAGGTGTTTAGAGTGCCCAGACTTGCTGAAAATGAAGTCATGGTTGTCTCCACTTGGGCAACCACACTTAGAAGCACTTTTTGAAAACGTAGCCCACAGGGAAATGAGGGTTAGCATGAAGCTGTCCTCGCTCCCAGGCCTCACACAGAGGCAGCTCTCTGACTGTAGCACTCCTTTTTCCCTCACATACCCTAGTCCTCTGCAGTGAGGTGGGGCCAGAGGGTGGCATTTTCAGCCTTCAGAGGACCTTTATACTGTATTAAAAAGATGAGTTCTTTAATGTTTCCTTTCTCAAAAGTAGTAATATAAACTAACTGAGTGTGCTCTTAGGAGAGCTTTTGGCAAGGGTATGGGACAATTCTGTGCCAAACCTCATCTTTGGCATGAAGAAATAAACAGACTGTGGTTCTGCATAAAGACAAAACTTTTGGAAAGCCTTTAGAATATTTCTCATAATGAAACAGTGGGGGGGTAGTTTTCTTGAAATTCTGAACACTCTCCAGAATACAAATCCAACCTTTAAATGTTTTGGTCTCTTCAATTATGAACTCAGTTTCTTCACTAAAAAAATTGAAACAATTAAATGATGAATGATGGATATGTTCTGATTTTGAACAATGCTCATTAAGGTTATTTACATACCATTTCATCTGTCTAGTAAATAGAAATATTGTGTCAGATAAGAATTAAATTATTCTCATCACTCCATATTACAGAAAGGGGAACTAAGATCTAAATATCATGTGCTCTGTCTGTCTAAAGCCACAAATGATCCACTGCCCAGAATAGCAGCGTCAGATTATTTTGCTCCAGACTCTGCCTGTTGAACCCTATGCGTCTTGATGGATGATGTTCCCATTCACGGTACCTGAACAAGAATATTGTCCAAAAAAATAAATATGGGAAAGAAAGCCCTGGTCTTGGCTTTTATTTCTCGTTGCTCCCAATAGTGTTCCATTAAAAAATGAATGGCAATGCAAATTTTATAGGGGATCCAGAAGAAAAGCAATCACAAAGCTTCAGAAATATCTTAGTAAAAGGGTCCTGAAAATGAGACTTCTCATTACATCACACACAATTTCTGTGCTATAGAATAGATCAGCCTCTCTTATTTAGCAAATCACACACACATCTGAAACACACTTAGATGAAGATTGAGTATCCAAAAGGCTACTGCGATTTGCCAATACACACACAATCTTTTTGGACTACCCAACATATCATGAGTGTTATTAAAAGAAACTAAATACTTTAAGAATGAGTTTAAGAACATTTTAATAGTGTTCCTTTTTGATTTTGGGTGGAAAGGGATGCTGTTCTCTTCCTTTTGAGGATTATTTTTTCTAAATACTTTTCTAAATCCTACTTATTTCTAACTCCAGCCTTGTAAACCCTTTGTGTGTTTCTTTTACTCTCAACATCTTTAAGCACTTTCGTATCGCTTGTTCCAACAACAGTTTTGCTGTATTTTTCCTTTTGGTTCTCTCAGAAATCAAATCTCTTTGCTGACTATTTGAAGAACTTCTCCCATACTCACCCAAGTGTACTGCTGTAGGCAACAGAAAAGTTTGAGAATTAATAACCTATGAAAAATGAATGAGTCAATTCTCAACTCATAAAGCTTTAAAGTTCTTTGCTTACTCCAGCAGATATGTCTGTAGTGGATTCATTCATGACAGATGTTCAGCTTTTCTCTGAAATAATGGCAACACAAAAAAATGTTTAATTATAGATGCCAAAGTTCTGATGTCACCATGGAACTCTTCAAGCTGGAGCCAGAACCCACTGGAGGTCAATCTAGACCTTGACACCAGTCTACCACGTCCAGAAAGTGGACATACCTCAACTCCACAGCCCTCCATTACAGCTACATAGTTGACATTTTTTCAAGCATATCACTGCAAGAAGCAATGGTTAAGCACAAAGCTTCAAGAATTTCACTAAAAAATGTACCAGTATCTGGTTATGCAAAGGCCTTTGGCTAAAGAATACATAAACTCCAAATACCACTGAGGCTTGACGGTTGAATTTTTGGGGGTTTTGCATTTAGGAATTTAAGTTTCATCTTACTGTGAGAAAAGAGAATGCAAAAACAACTGAGAAATGGTACTAGTCCACTAAAAACTCAGAGTCATAAGCTGTGATGCCACAAGAATAAAGAAAAGGTTCATGTATGACAGAAGTACAGGCTGTGACCTCATTTCCACTAATTATCACAAAGCTGTTTGCTGCATTTCTATAAATGCTTCCCTATCTTCACACTTACACTTTGTTGCAGTGTAGCTCCCCTTCATTATTCACACTCCAGTTTGATAAGTGACCAGTCCAAGCTCTTATGTATGTCCAGGTGCTTCCCATCAAAATTTAGCACTTTTTATGCAAGCAGGTGAGAAGTTTTCCTTAAAAATTTCCTCCTTATTTTCACTATAACTCACTGCAATGTCCATAGACGTGATGTTAGCATATAGAATAGGGCAATATGGGGCGTTTTAAGTTTAAGATGCATATGGCAACATTTCAGGCTGTGTTTCAGAGGAATTACTGGAGAGGTATTTCCTGTAAGTAGCAGTATAAAAAAGTGGTTATTTAAAAGGGATTAACAAAACAGCAGAATGGAAGTGGCTGACCTACTGGGAGGTGTAACATGAGGGTGGCATGAAGTCAAGAGTGCAAGACAGCTGTGTAGTACCCTAAGAAGCAGGACGCTGAGGATCAAGCAGGATTTATACAATAAAACCAGAGAAGAGGTTCAGTTGAAAAGAACATTTCCTGCGTGACTGAGAAAGCTCAAGGCAATATTTTCAACTGAGTAAGCACTAGCTGATGCAGGGGCATTCCAAGGCCTGATTCAAGTTAATGAAAAAGGCTTTACTGACAAGGGTTGTCATCAGGTGATAAAGAGCCAGTGAATTCAGATCCTCACAGTCAGGTATACCCTATCAATAGAAGTGCTGCTAGCATTCAACCAAAATGCAAATGTGAAAAGAATATTTCTTTCAGAGGTGCTTTTTAGGCAAAGATTCATGGCCTATCATGCAGAGGCACTGAAATACACAGGCAAGTACAGACTTCCATCGGGTAAACATCTTTAAGGCCATGTGCATGCACAGTAGCTCTGAGGAGTACAGCTTGTGTTCACTCCACTGACCTCATTCTCATCCATCTATGTTTAATGTAGTCCACCACAGCAATTGAGTTCTTTACTTGCTAAATAAACAATGTGCATAAATTTGGGCTTTTTTCTAAATTGCCACAGAAGGTAAATTCACAATTTTTTTTCAGGATAAAAGCGTGGGTTTTATGCAAACTTATTTTCTTAGCAGACAATTGAAAACACATTTTAAATATATTTGTCTACTATTTAACAAAAAAAAATATGAGCAGATGTTTTTTGGATGAGCTACATTGTTTATTATTTTCCAAAGATGTCCAAAACATGATACTTATTTAACCCCTAGAGTAGTGACACAGAAATTACATGATGTGCATCATACATCAAATAATGGTCACTCCTGCTGTTCTTTAGACATTTGGGGCTTAATTTGCAATTATTTTCATTTATAGAGCAAAGCTATACAATAGAAATGGGAACACATCTCCTACGTTGATACAGAATTGATTTTCAAAGGGTGACATGCACCGAAAATCTTATTGCGTGATTAGTATAAACATGTAAACAAAAGAATGAGGAACAGCGTTGTCTGCTAATGGATTTTCAGTTATGAATTTCCATTGTTACAACATGTGATTAATTTACATGTTCAAATTAAGTCTCCATTTTTGCATGTTTAATTATGAGTTATTTAAAAGCATGGTTGGGTGTGTTTGATTATAAGCAACATCTAGGAAAAAGCTTGGCACTTGTAATTTGCTTGTCCTCATTTAAAATGTTCTCATTACATCATGGAATGAACAAGTTAAAAACAGGAATGTCTCTATTCCCAGCTAACAATGCACACAAGTCACGAGCTTTCCTTCCTAGTATTTCCCATAAGGATTAAAGGTATCTTTTTGACAAGCCAGTGACAGAGGAAATCTGTGAAAACAACTGCGTGTCCTTGGAGAGTCCAGTAGAGCACATACTGTGGATGCCATCATTTAATCTCACTTCAGAGTTCCCTCAGTTCCAAAAAACTCAGACAACCCTAAGTTTTAGTGGGATTTCCATTTCATGCCTCTGCCATGCATGAACAGCTCCAGGGACTAATGCTACAATTTTCCTAGTAAAACACAAGGGTCCAGCTGCAAAGGAGGGCTTAGGGCTGTCAAATAACTGGTTTTTCAGTTCAGCTGCCAAGCCAAACAGTGGAAAAAGAATATTGGTTCAAACTGAACCAAATTCACAATATCTCCAGGTTTCCACACCAAAACCACTACCATCCCCACCCAGCCCACTGTACTTCACTTAACATTAAATGTTCCATGTGTCTCAAGAGGAAACATTTTTGGAAAATGCAAACATTTGGCAAATGTAAACATAAAAGACAAGGAAATACAATACAAGATTTACAAAATCATCACAGAGGGATTGTTCTGAGTTTTTATATACAGTTCACTCTTTGTTATACTAAGATGCCTTCCTACTGTACTGAAGCCACAGCTTCCAAAGTGAGTACCATTAACATCAGGCTACAGAATCATTCTTACTCTATTGCTTTTTCACTCTCAACTATCATTGAAGTAGTTTGCATGAAGTGGCTTGTTGGACCGGTTCCATTTTGGAATTATACAAAGGGTAATTGCTGAGATAGTCCTATGAGGAGTTTGGAACATAAATTCGAATTCCTGTCTTGATTGTACAGGGCATGGGTTTGAGCTATGATCTGATTTTGCTTACTGGAGGATTGTGAGGCAGGTTTTCACCTCTTGTATTGAAAATGGTTCACTCTGCATGCAGCACTTAAGTGGCCACCAGCAAACTGAACATCTTTCAAGCCAGCTGATTAGCACAAGCCCCTGGCAGAGAGGGCATCAGACCCACAGTCTGCTCCTCTGAAGCAAAAAAGTGTAAAGAGGAATGAATGAGAACATGTTGCAGCAGATCTCACTATTGCTATTGTTCATGCCTTGTCCTAAGAGACAGGACAGCAGGATCTCAGTCTCCAGAGCATAAGGCAGAATTAAACCACAGCATCCATGGTTGCAGATGAACAGCTTAACCATCAAGAGAGGAGGTAGAAGGCCTACCTCCTTCCCACCTCCGCCAGTATTCTCAGATTAAATTTTCTGGTAGATAAGAATCAAATTATTCTAAATAATTCACTCAATGCCAGAAGTGGCCTTGACACAAAATTTTTCTCTTATTTTCCTAGAAGGTATACACACACTTTTGAGAAAGAATAGTCCCTCAAACAGGAATATCCTGTCTCTAGCAAAGCAAAAAGTCTGGTAAATATAATACCAAACTCTTTTAGATAATACTTATTTTATAATTTATTATTATATATTATATAATAATAAATATATTATTATATTAATCGAGTTGATCGCACATATGGTAGTATACATATTTGTAAATCCTTGTATATCAGAAGCACCAAGGCACTTCATCTCAGATCAACTGCCTGATTTACAGAAAAGTTCTGGAGAAAATCCAGCCTTCACACCATTCCTACTCATTTCTACAATCTATGCTCTTTTCTGCATCTTGGCACTATTTCCACAAGGCTGGACAAGAAGCAAAGCGTAGTATCAAATACCTGAATTTGTGAAAGCTTGTGAAGAAATGGCCCTTCTGTCTGGTAAGTTTTGTACATCTATAGATGCCATAATCACAGAATCATAGCACTTTGAGGGGTTGGAAGGGGCCTTAGACACCCTCCAGTCCCAGTCCACCCTGCCATGTGCAGGGACACCTCCTGCTGGATCAGGTGGCTCAGAGCTTCCCTGTAGCCCCTCGCAGGTACTGAAAGGTTGCTGAGTTCCCCACACAACCTTCTCTTCTCCAGGCTCAACAGCCCCAACTTTCTCGATCTTCGTAGGGGAAATGCTCTAGTCCTCTTAACATCTTCAAGGTCCCCTCTTGTCTTGCTCCAAGAGTTCCATGTCCTCCTTGTACTGGGGACACCAGAACTGTACGCAGTGCTCCAGGTGGGGTCTCACAAAAGCAGAGGGGAAGAATCAACCTGCTGGCCACACTCCTTTGGATTCATCCCAGGATTCTCGGCAGTGATAGCAGTAGACAAATATATTTTAAATACATTTATCAGAAGCAATGATTTCTAATATGACAGAGAATCAATATTGAACATTTTCATATAATTCTAGTCATTCACATTTGCTGAATAATGGAATGAATCAAAGCAGACCCTGTCCCAGAAGACAGATCCTAAGAAAAGATGCTCTAACTGTATATCCAAGCTAGCTGAAATTTAATTCCAAGTATGCTTTTTCCAGGAAGAGACAGTTAAAACCTGTTAGAAACCAACACCAACCACCATATATTTTGGCAACATATTCTTTGAATATGAGCTTGAAAATACAAAGTATAAAAATTTTATGAAGTAGAAAAGTTTTCTACACAAAATGCCATTTAAGATATGCTGAGCTGGATTAAACCAAGGAATTACATTTTTACTCAAGTAGTGGAGATGAGAAAGAAATATATTTAAAAGGAAAAACAAAAAGAAAAAATTAAAGCAGTGTTATTTTTTGTTTGACATTATTAACATATGGAAACATTGCTTTTGAAATTGCATGGAATTAAAATTATTTTGTAAATGTTACGGAATACAGTTTAATTTCCTTTATTCTCTTTTTCATGGAGGCTTAACTTCTAATCTCCCACAGTTATCATTATAGCTGAATCCTGCATTTTTTGCTCAGGGGCAAAAAGCTATTTGCAGAAGGTTATTAGGTTTATTACTATGTGGAAAAAGCACTGTGTCTTTGAAAGAGGACCTGGCATGCAGATCACACTCATGACAGCAAATTCCACAATACTTCTCTAAGGAATTGGTTCTGCTTTCTGCCATGTTTTTGTGACTTTCTGTGTGCTTTTCACTCCACTTTCACTCCACATTCAAAGTGTACTGGTTAAATTCTTGACTAACCCTTAGCTTTCAAACATTGCACACACAGCTGGTATTCTCACCAATGCCTTACCTGCCAGAGGAACCCAGCTATGGCTGAGGACATAGTTGGAGTGCACAGAACTCCAGCCATTGCCCAGGAGACACAAACATTTCAAGTCGTGGAGCTGCATTCAGGACACCCTGCATAAAGACAGACAAGACATTCAGAAACCAGTAGCAGCAGTTATGAGAGCTGAAATATCACATTGGCACAGGCAGAATATTTCTTGTTCTGTGCTATCTTGTTCAACAACATCTGAAGAAACTGCCTCTCACTGAACTGTGGCATACTGACCTCCCCAAAAACCCAAACATATTATGAGAATGTCTTAAAACACAGCTGGATTGCTCACTGGCAGAGTAATACATTCAGAAAGTATAGCAAGACCTCAAGCTTACACAGTTTTGCTGTGGGAGGGCTTTAGTTGGAACTTTTAAATATTAGCTAAGGACAAGAGACGTTTATATCATTTCAGCACAACTCTTTGCTCATTCCTTTTGGATTTTTAATAGTTGCTTTGCTTCTATTCAGTTAGGGGATCATCGGAAATTTATAGTATTCTGGACATTTTCAAACATTTCACATATTTTTGTGTTAGAACTGCAGTGGATCACATGACATGCAGCTGTGTTAACATATTTAAGGTTTGGATACTTACAGACTCCTGCCCTCTGGAGTATTATTTTTCTGCTTGTTTACATTTGAGAATTACTGGATTTTGTTGAGTTTTCTAACCACAAGATTAGAATTTATGGAGAGAAATTAAGCAATAAATAGGTACAGTGTCTTACCTTCGTTTTTCATGCCCTGCCTGCCAGCAGAAGGATTAGAGAGATAAAGCTGGTTTTCTTCTGTGAAACTGCAGCTAGTCCAGTCATAAGCTCACAAACACTCCCTTCCGCTTCAGCTATACTTTGCTGTGTGTTCCTGTAACTCCCATAATCTGTAAACCATATTTGTGTGGTCAAAGAGCTCTCAACAGCCTGACTTATGTATCAGCAGGAAGAGCTTCCAAGGGACCTCTCCATTCTTGCAGTGCTGAAAAACTTCCAGGGAAAATCTTCCTGGATACAGACGATCTCATCTAACTCAGGGAAAATTGTACTCTCAGCCAGCTGCTTCAGTGTGGGAAAAGTTCACAGAAAAATTATTCATAAACACTAAACTTTACCCCTAAAACACAGAGCTTTTACCTGCTCAAATTCTGTTAACAAAAATAAGTCCCAGACATGCCTCATCACTTACTTTCATAGAGAGAACAGACCTCATAATTTTTCCTGAAAGTGCATGACTGCATCATAAATAATCTAAATGTACATTATCTTGTTTGAGACTATTTTTTTTTCTTTCTTAATTCTGCAGGTTTGGAAGGGGGTGGGGGGGTGTTTTGTTTTTGTTTATTTGTTTGTTTGCTTGCATTTTTTAATGCCTACGGGCTCCATGGTGCAATCTGAGGCATGACAGATATTGATACTGGATGCTAGTAATACAATTTTTATCACAGATAAATCTGTAATTGGACATATAAAGAAGAAACTAATTACACTGAAATTACATAGACAACAATTCCTAAGTAGAAAATTTACAAATAGAATTTGTTCATAAGGACTGTTGAAAGCGATTTAATGAAAACATGCTATGTCAGTCAGTTAACTGCAGATGATTTAATGGTCAGTTCTCCAAAATCAGCACTGTAAAGTTTGGAGAAACAATAGCAAATTCCATGTTTGGAGACCCCGGAAGAGTATGTCAACTGCAGTGTCACAGTAAAAGTGCCTCAGCGGAGACTCAAAAAACGAATAAATTCCACCTGTCCTTTAGCTGCTACTATGGGTGTCTCATAGGCGTTAGTTTATAACTGCCACTCTCAACCTCAGACACACGTCAGCATAAAAAGTTTGCCATCCTCAATCCAGTTTTAAAATGTCATCCTCAATCCAATTCCAAAGAATAGAAAAATAATTTTTTTTTAATGTCCAACCAACATTTCTCATTACTACCTCAAGCCTTCTCCAAGGGTACGGGAAATGATACAAATTATTATCCTTAAAACTGTCCTATTTGAAAATAAGAAGCACACTTCTATCACAGAATGAGTGGCTCCCATTAGTTAACTTATTGTTCAATGCTTAGTTCTAAATTAGAGATCAACACAATTTAGGGCATCATTCTGACTTGACCTTGCAGATATCTCAGACACTTAGTTTCAGCTTGAGATACCATGGTAAGATAATCGCTGTATGCTCATTAACTTGCCTTAAGAAAGGAAAAAATACCAAAGTTTTGAAAAATGCCATAATTTGTCAAGGAAGAGCAAGGAGAAGCTGTAAGATGGTCTGCTTAAGTGACTTAATGATATTTCTCTCTTGCACTGGAGGTACTGATCTGTCATAAGTCCTCCATTTCCAGAGAGCAATGTTGGACACTCTGCTCTGCAGGGAGGAACTTCCCACACTTCCAAACCAGTCTTCATTATAAACAGAAGTCAAAACAGGGCACCTTCAAATTTCCTGCAAGAAGGAAATGTCAACAACATTCTGTCTTAGAAAAGTAAATGCATTCCATTGTTTAGCAGAAAGCTGCTCCAGGGGAATCCTGAGATTGCCCCAAGACCTAGCATTGCTTGAGGAACACCCCTGGGGAGTAGGTTGCACTCAGTCAAGGCAGATTTTCAATATTCTCAGAAATAGAACTGTTTCAGCTACAAACCCATCTGGTTTCACACACAGCCAGCTTTGATGCACTACATATTCCCAACAGTCTTTGAGTTTTGCTCATATATATGAAACAGAATCTGCATTTGGGCTCTATTTTCACCCAATATACAGTCTTGCCTGCTCTTTTGTTTCCGCTTCGCCACATTGTCTGCCTGCACAAAGAACTGGATGTTAGCATATATGATCAATAAAATTATTTTTTCTGAGACAATGCAGAGGTTTATGTAGTCTTCCCTTCAGTCTCAGTGACAACTTATGATTTCAGTGAAGAAAAAACAAAACAGTCTGGTACATCCACACAAACCTAGACAGACGTGGTCTCTTGCCAAATACAATGTCACCATCAGGGTCAAAGCTTTGCCATCAGACACCATCTGCCTCCTTCTACTCCAGGTCGAACCTCTATTTAAATGTTAAATAATAATAATAATAATTTTTTTTTTAAAGCCTATCCAATCCAAGATATAATGCCTCAAGACTTTAAGAGAAACTTGTAGTGTCACACATATGCACCCTTCTCATCCTGATCCAAGAAGATGGTAAGCAAGACAACACCTCGATAATGTTTTCTGATCCTTTACCTACTGCTATATCCTTGTTATTACTACATCTACCACTCATCAAGGATCAGTTCTGCCAGAATTACCATTATACATTACAGCTATGCAGTTACACTGATTTTGCTTCTGCTTTGCACTTCTGCTTAATTGTCTGATAAAGGTCCAGATGCCTCTTCTGATTCTGGCCAGACAAGAAAAAACCACCTTATCCTAATAAAAGAACTATAATGAAAATTAAAAGAGAGACAAGATTTGCCGCAGGAGATCAAACCACAAGTGGGGACAAGGAGCCGAGATACACAGGAAGAAAGGAGCATAGAAGCATGAGCAGGAACAGCATGATGAACTTCTTAAGTTCACCAGTTTGACCAAATCAATTGTAGCATTATCCAGAATGACTAACCTCCATCCAGAAAGAATAAAACACGTGTCACAGTAAAGATTGTTGGAAGACACGTTAAATATTTCTGCTTCCCCTAGTAGTCCTATGCTGCATTCCCCATTGAACAGGGAAACAATGTGATTGCAAATGGAAACAGGATCACAGATGGGCAGCAAGGATGTAAGCAGCTGTGAACAGAAGGGATGTGTCCAACACGAAGCTTTTCTGCTCAGAAATGGGTCATTCTCTGAAAGTATTTGAAGACCTTGCAGCACACTGAAATGATTTAACCCATCTCAGAAATGTTTAATGGTCTGTACAAAGCAGTGTCACATAACATCAGTCCTAACCACTTTGAATGAGGCAAGTTACAGAGGAAAAAACCTGAACAATGCAGATGCCAGAAATATACCATCTGGATTCCAAGTGCCAAAAGAAATGACAGGTTGAATATCCAAATTCATCCTTTTCTATCCTCTATTAAATATGTGTTCCACCTTCTTTTCTATACTGTTGAAAGTAACCCAGTGGAGACATGGGTGAAAATGTTTCTAACAAGCAATTTATTTCATTTGATCTAGAGATTGCAAGAATAGCCATGGCTTGCATAGTCAGTGTACAATTTGCTTTGTTTTCAGGAGTAAATCCTACTGGAATCAGTTATCTGAAACAAATTTGTCTCAGTTTTGCAAGCCATTAGCTTGGCTGAAGATTAAAAGTGTTTACAATGTAGTCAAGTCTGCCAACCAACACGCTGCTCTGTGATTGTCCTTCACAGAATTGCAAACCTCTCACCTAGATTTGCCACGTCCTGGAAAGCAAGGATTCCTTATTTTCACCTGGAAGGTGTAGCTATTAACGTAGCATCCACAGTGAGGGAATAAAGGCAAGCCAGAAACCATAGAGCACTATCTCATTTTAGCAGACATGCTACAGTAGTTCAGAGGCCAAGAAATGAACATTTCCATTGCATTAAACAAATCAAACATTCGCAAGTCACAACAGCTGTGGGAGAAATTGGCCAACACACTGGTAAACACACAACTGGCACAGCAGGCTGTCCCAAGACAACAGCGACAGCGCAGCTCCCTGCCTCCCTGCCTGGAGCCCGTGCCTCTAGGAGGCACTATGGAACTGCAGTGCGGGGCACCTACGGCAGCTGGAAAAGCAGCCACAGCCATAAATCCTCTTCTCACATGTTGTTGTTCATCTGCTCACTATGAGGAGATGATTTATTTCTGTGGTAGGGAGCTACTCAAAGGAAAGCCTCAAAACATCCTAACAAGGATAAGTGTGACATATGTGTTATGTCAGCCACTACCCATTAGAAGGCCTATTTCCTAGAACTGACATAGATGCAAGTACTTTCTGCAAAACAGTCAAAGTGCTGACACCTTCTCTGATATTATGGAGGTCATTGTGAACTAGAATTTGCAACTTCTACTGATCTTTTTGTTTAGTCTAATTGTTCAGAACATTCTTCATAAAACACACCATGTCAGGACGCATCATGTTGTGCATGTGATACACATACCATATGGTACACATCCTCCATCTCAGTGTTCTGGACCAAGCTTTTCTTCACACTCTAGACCCCCATGGATAATATCTCTCTCTTTACAAAGAGTGAGCAGTGCTCGTTCTCTATAAATCAGCATTTTGGTCAGGGGCAGACTGAGACCCCTTTGCTTCAGATAGTATGGGTGGTAAAGTTCCATCTTTGTTCAGTTGAACTGATCTGGTACGGAACTGGAGTAACAGAGTGATGAGTCAAGCTCACTATGTTTGCCTGTGGAGTATTTTATTGTGTTCTTTTTGTCTGTGGTTCATGTACATAATCAAAAAGGTCACTCTACACTGAAAGCAGTTGTTTTGCCTTTGCTAATGGAAAAACAATTCCCCATCTCACAATCCATAACAATAAAAACAAGAACAACAAAACTCCACCCACATGAAAGAACCAGCCAGCAAGAAGATCCTATTGCACAACATCTCCCCATCTCAGAGAGGCCAACCCATCCCAGTTCTCCCTAGATAACTGTTCAAGAAGCCGGGGCTGTAAAGCACGCCCTGAAGGTGAACAGCTCCAAGAGCTTTTGGTCCTTTGCTTGATCCAAGCAATTACTGTGACTCATTGTTCTTATTTCATGACTGACTTCAGTTTAAGGTCAATGTGACGATGGGGTTGTCCTGCTTGGACAGTATATGATACACAGAAAACGGATGTTAACAGGTGTCTACATATTATTCCCAGTTGCCACTGAATATATGTGTTTGCTGCATGTTATGGTACAGACAAAACTGGATCCTGAGCTAATTAATTTGTCTTTAAAATTCTTTATAATTGTGGTGTTTTTTTGGAACTCCACTTTTATTGTTACTTGTGACAGTCGATAAAACTTTTTTTTTTTTTTTTTGTACAAAGGTCAAATATGTATAAAGCATATGATTTAATTGCAAAATAGAAATATCTCACCTAAAAAACCTAATGTTGCTCAGTAGCTTTTAACAGACATTTGGGGTTGATGATTCCCTTCTGATTTTTCTTCTATTTTGCTTTGGTTTTCAACCAGAAATTAATCCACAATCTTTCCAAAGGTAAAACACATTACCTGGAGAGAAGAAAGTAAGAAAATTAGTCCATTTTTATATCAACTTGGAAAAAAAAATTCAGGATGCTTTCACTTCTTCCCCCAAAATTTTCCGTTTATGACACTAACAGACTTGACATACATCACTTGCAGTAAAATCTTCAATCTCTTTGTTGAAACACTTCAAGTCTTTATGAAAACACAGTAAAAATCAGCCTTACCTCCTGTGAAGGAGAGAGAGTCCAGGGTGAAGTCCAAACACAGCATGGACAGTACCAGAGGTCTGATTCACTGCTTGGTCACACAGAATTCTGCAGCTTTCCATGGCAAGTTTCCCCCTTTCCTCCATCAGGAAATGTTTTGCAATGGCACAGATCAAGCTCCTGAAACCTTCACTGCAAATCAAAAGTCAAGACAGCTCAAGGCATATAATTTGGGTTATGATTTGCAATATTCATTAAGAGAACGGTCAATTCAGGCAAAGAAAAAAATATCCTGAGCTAAAATAATGAATACAGAGTTTGTTACAGCAACAAGACTGATGGTCTCATCTGTAATGATCTAACAGTGGCCACCTTTATATGGTACCTTGTTTTGATTTTCATATCAATAATTACATTATGTGCCTCAAAACATCTGGTTGGCTGGCTGGCTTGATTCATGTTAAAACCATCCTGTCTGTGGATAAGCATTGGCATAGGAGCT
This sequence comes from Hirundo rustica, assembly GCF_015227805.2. Taxonomy (NCBI): domain Eukaryota; kingdom Metazoa; phylum Chordata; class Aves; order Passeriformes; family Hirundinidae; genus Hirundo; species Hirundo rustica. The sequence continues at coordinate 11,286,469 of NC_053455.1, read as the reverse complement.
ATTGCAGAGTCACATAACAGATTGCTGGAGCAGCAATGATTCTTCAAAATTTTGTGCTACACCAGGACAGGGGAGTGCTCACTGCACTCTGTTCTGCCCTTAGGAGTTACGACTTGAATACATGAACTGAGCTTCCCAATGCCAAATGAATGCAGTGGTACAAAAATTCCTCCTTGTCCTTTTCTCCAACAGATTCCCCAAGGCACAAAGTCAACACCAAAGCTAGTACACACTGCTTGATGTCACCTTGCCACCTAATGACAAGTAGAAAAGAATTTCTGTTGCACTTTATCCTGACAATTCCTGGTTAGTATGACTATGCTGGGTCATAACTTCTCAATAAATTGCACTTTTCTTTTGCCTGTAAGGGTGCACATGGCTGCACAGGGCTTTGCATTTACCACTTCATGTGTGGCCCCAAGTACCTATGAGGTAGCCTTCAACCAGGTCATACAGTCGAGAACACTGCCATGGATTTGTCTGGCTTCTTCACTTCTTGGTACTAAATGGATTCAAACAGTTTGAGGGACTGGATATTGGATTGGATATTTCTCTAATTTGTTTTTAAATTACAATATACTCTTTCTTCATTTGCAGAGTTACCGAATCTCATTGTGAGCTGACAAACAAAATAAATTTAAAGCAATCATTAAAAAGTCTGTATTTCTTAAACTCTCAAAACAGCTTTTTCTTTTTGGGGTTTCAATATTTACCATGTGTTTTATCTGTTAGTTCTAGGACCAAACCACAGGTTTTTGCAGCATTAGCTTTCAACTATCTCCTGACCTAAGGGCAAAATGTTAATTTGCAAGATGGGGCCACAAGTAAATCATTACATTATTTGATTCTCTCTTGCAATAACTGTTTCTTACAACTGTCAAAGTGGCCAGACCACCAGTTCTAATTTTATTTACATTGCAGAGGAAGCTATAAGGTAAGTGGGGAGGAAGAAAAAATGGTCACTAACCACTTTACAAGTTGTCTTTTAAGACATTTTTAATATTATCTTTCATATTTACAACCAGAATACTTTGAAGCCACAAGATGCCTATTCTGACATCTCCGTTAAAACAAATACAAGTAACTACACAGCTCAGCATAGTGTATACTGTCATTTGTGTCTGCCCAAGGTTGTTACCAGGAAGACTAATGAGTATTTGGCATTCTACAGCATCTGAGTTTCCTTGTATAGGTCAATGCCTTCAGAGCAACTAGTGGGTGACAGGCTTCCAAGATCCGCTCCACGTGCATGAGCCACTTCACAGCACATGGTCCAGGAACAGCACTTAAGTTTAAAATTTGTTGAGCAGTGGCTGGTTTTATGTTGGAACCACAAAGACCTGCAGCACAGAGCTGGTATGCTGGGAGAAGAGACTGTGACTAGAATTTCCTTCTTTACTCTCTAAAGCAAGAGTAGGAGCCAGAGCAGAAAGCAGAAGTCAGGATCTCTGCTAGGTCCCTATTCTGGCACCAGTGGTGCCAGATATTTCGGGCACAATGCAAAGACACACGTTAGTTCTAAGGGGAAGAATTTCAATTTTTGCAGGACTTGTCTGGATGCATAATTCATTTAGTAGACGAACAACCAGGTATCTTCTAATATAAAAGTCTGTACCTGAAGAGTCTGTTTTTTCTAAAAGGACAGATTGGAGGTCACAGATTAAGAAACGATAATAGACATCTGAGTCAAGATTCTTTCCACTTAATTTTTTAAAGACATACAGCTTTGTGCAAATTCACAAGCTTCTGACAATCTCTCTGATCAAAATCTCTACTACTCCTCCAGTACATTTTCCTCTGCCTATTCCCCACTCCTCCCTGTACCCTAAGGCCAAATTATGCAAATGAATGTCTTGGGTTTTATGACATAGACACTCTTGAGAAATATTAACCCAAAGTCACATTAAGTTTTTCTTGTTTCAAGTTCCCTGACAAAGTTAACAGACAGAATAGTTTTTTTTAAAAATCGCACTAAGATACAAGTTATCTTCCAAATAAGTGCTAATGCCTAATAAGGCCAACCCAAAACAATTCTATGAGTTTGTACAGAGAATTGTGCAAGTCATGCCTTTTAATCATTAAGGTTTTTTTCATTATTTTTAATTCTGAAAGGGTCTGGTTGAGCATGTAGAGGCAATAAAACTTTTCATTTAAACTCCCTAATAGATGGAAATTGTCAATTACAATGTATGAAGTCAGGGGTGCCTGATTCACTAGATCTTAATGTTCAAAGCAAAAGGAATGTCCTAAGTCTAGACAGATTAAAAGCAAAGAAAATCCTATGCCAGCACCCTACTGTGAAACTACAGAAGACCAAAGGACTTGTCAATATTTGCTGGGATATATATAACCCCCTGACTTTGTTGTGCAAATCAGTGATATAAATTCACAACCCCTATCAGACATATGCATGAAAATATGTGTTTGCACACACACCTACGTATAAATGTACATGTATACCTATACAGCTGCTTGGGGGAAAATATCAGGCTAGCGAAGCCATCACAGATTTGAGTAAGAAGTTAGAAAGAAACTAAATGTCATAAAGCAATTATAACTTTGACTTGTTCAGAGATACAATGCTGCTGGATTGTGCTACCCACTGAAGCCCTCGTATTGCCCTGGTTGCAAAATTGGTTTTCATTTAAATGTAGTTTGACATCCTTAAAGGACTTTCTATCCCTGGCCTTACTCGATGAGTAGCCCAATTGAAACCAGTTTGATTTGTATTTGCAAAACTTAGAGCAAGACCACGGTTCAGTACTGAAATTAAGTCATACCTACCTAGAAAACCTGATCGCATTTGCCTCCTGCATGAAAACAGCTTACTTAGGAACAACGAAACCACTAACAGCAGAGGCAAGAAGTTCTCACCTGAGAAGGATTAGTAGGAAATCACAGGAAAAAAAATTTTGAAAATCCATTCCTAATGCCCAAGGTATGAAACTATTGTATAACATAATCAAGACCTTTACGAGTAGCAACCAAAGACAGTTGATATGCTTTGATTCAGCTGCAGATTACTGGTTGCAATTGGCAACCTGTTATATAAGCCAGGGCAGAATGCCATAAAAGTTACCTCTGACCTTAAACAGAGTTGAACCCTTGTGACCTGTTATGGGCATTTGTTTTTCTCTCAATTTCTATTAGAAAGAGGAAATAAATTTCAGGTTACCTGTATTTCCCTGATCAATGTTTTTCAATTCCTACCTGTCCACCTCATCAAAACTGCCTGTGCCTTCCACCCATCAGAACACAAAAGATATCTTCCAGAACACAGAAGGACTGCCAAAGGACTGCAGTAAAACAATACTGAAGTAAATTCAAATTGCATGTGTCATTCCTGATGGTCATTATTACTTTAATATTCCATTCTGGAGTTAATATTCTATCTGATCTCTGTCAGCTGGGAATGTATATTTACCATACCAGCAGTGTTGTTAGGATCAAGAGAAAAGATTTATCACTCTTTTAGGATGAAAAGCATGAGGTTTTTGTCTGGGGCATTTTGTTGGGGGGTTTTAATTCGCTGAGACAAACAAATTTGTCTCATCATATAAAAAAATAAGTCAATAATAAGTAATAACAATTCTTTTTCCTCCTTAGTTACTCACTAACATCACTGTGATGTTTTCTCGGATACTTCACTTGCATTAGAGCAATTTTATTTTTTTTCCAATTCCAAAGCAGAACAATAATGACAGTAGCATCCAAAAGAGTTTCTTGTAATTGCCTGAATTGTACAACACCTTACCAGGATGTTAGTAAAATAGCCAAAGAATTTCACATTATAAATCTAGGCATATCATCTGATATAGCAATTTTGAGCACATTTTCAGACTAGTCAGAGTTTATAAGGTTTCCCAACTCTAATTTAGCCAAAAGTCTTTCATGGACCATCTGGTTCTAATGAAACAAAACTAGAATATTTGGTGTCTTTTTCACTATGTTACATCAAATTAAGGCTTAAAACATCAGTATAGCAAAACCCATTCTTTTTTATATTATGCTTTTTAAATTAAACATTAAGTATTTTGGCTAAGTAAATGTGTTTATTTTAGTAAAACTGTATAGTACATACTACATGATACAGTCAGCAGAATCCTTAGTTCTCTTACTCTTGCATATTCCTGGTCCATAGCCCACTGAGGCAAAGGGAAGTGTTTCCATTGACATCAATGGGCTCTAAATGAGATTCCTGCTGTGAGTGGCACCACATCCTTACTCATCCTAAAAGTGAATGAGGTTTCAATACTTCTCCTGAGAGAAGAGGTTCAAATTATGCTTACAGTAGCTCTTCCTAAATTAAGTAATAAACGGACCCAACTGTGCATCCCATACACACTTGGTAACCCAGCCGAAACTCAGTGAAATCAAAAATATTAATGATGTCATAAGAGGTTTTATACTGAAAAGGCATTGTGAACTATATAGCCTTTGTATATACTCTAGCTGGCTATAAATTGGCACCTTGGGTGCCACTTTCACAGGTGCTTGCAAGACTATATTTTCCAGCAGTTGTTGAACAGCAAAGGAGTTTTGAGAATCCCACCCTAAATGTGGCTCATCACTTCTGAGCTCAGCCACAACAACTTACAATTCCCTGCATTTCACCATCAGTTTTAAAAGTTTGTTCTGCATGTGGAAACACAGACCAAGATTTCAGATGTGAAGGAGAAAAGTCCATTTTTTATAACCAAAAAAATGTCTAGCTACGGTAGATTCAAAGAGGCCAAATAAGCAATCAAGAAGGTCAACCAGCCACTGCCTGAAGAAGCTGCCACCTTCCACAACTTAGCTAAAGTCACCTGACAGCAAATATGATTTCTTACTTATGAAACCAGTTTGTTTAGATGCCTTGGGAAAGCTGACCTGAAACAGAGACTGAACAGAGCTAGAGAATAAAATAGATATTTATTGAAAAGCCTCTAAGGGTACACCTTGGGCAGGACAAGAGCCTGACCAGGGCTATCCCCAAGGTGGACTTAAAATGCTCACAAAATGGACCACCAGACACAAGGTCTCATACTTTTATAAGTTTTGGTGCATTTGCATACTGGGGTTTAATTGTCCAATTACAGCGTTGGGTTGTGAGGTCTCATCCTTCTTGTTCTTATACTTCACTCCACTGTTGTTTGTGCTTTTGGGCCTGAAAGTTGTCCTTGGTCTTCAGCAGGAAAAGGATTTGTTTTGTCTATCTACTCTGTGAAGAGACCTTACTAACACTTGATATGAGGCTCAGAACTACACCCCTAGGCAGCACAGAATTTGAAAAACATGAATGCTAGAACTTAAGGCATCAGTTTTACTGTAGCCAGCGGCCATCATCTTTTTCCTGTATATTTTTCTTTGCAGTTCCTATCACTATAACCCTCATTGCAGAGTTTCATCATTTTTGTAGGAAACCTAATAGTAAATACCCCACACATTTTGTAGAGGCTGAAAAAGATGTAGATACTATTCAATGGGGATATCACAGACTGTTCTGTTCTGTTCTATTCACTCCCTCATATCCAATTTTGCTGGTAAGGTAGACTTCATTTTGTTTCTTCTTTTTGCCTTTTTCTCCTTTCTCCTTGGTAGTTTCCATGTCATTATTACGAAATAGTTAGAAGAGATAGTTCCAGCCCTGAATTCCTTACAAAGTCCCCTAAACAGGAGTTTTTCTGCAGGAAGAAAGGGCTGAGAGAGGACTGCATGAATTGGCCCATACGGAGTTACATGCTAACTGTTGTTATTGTTCTCAGAGAGTGCATTTAAGGTTTTGGGAACAAACAATAAAACGAACAGCTGAACAATTTTAATCATGGCACAGTTCCTAGTTACAATTATTTTTAAGCTGTCTCACCATTAGCTAGACTCTGAATTTTTTTTTCCAATGAAAAAATACATTATGTAAAACTTAAAGAAATACTGGCTTTAAATGATAGAAAAAGTAAAAAATAGATTCTGAAATGTAGCATGCGATGACTTGTGCTATTAGCCCAACATTTTTGTATGAGTTACTCGTGATTTTTAAAATATTCCGTTCTCTATATACCTCATGTACAAGCCAGTTCTCTAGGAAAATATACTTTCCTAGATAAATTGAAAGAGTGGCCTCTGAACTATAAGACTAGACAGAGAATATCAGATTTTGACCACAGACATGTCTGAACAAAACTAGAATTCATGTGCATACGAAAGTCATATTTCAAGTATTCTGTATTTCAAAATGCTACAGCAGGGACACATCAAATCAGAGTAAGATGACAGCTCACATAAGCAAATGGGAACGGGAGATTAAGATGGCACAAGGATATGAAGACATTTGGAGAGACTACTGACCAAGAATATCCTTTTAAGATCCCCTCTTCATTCATTCAGGGCCTGATTCAATTACTTCCACTGGAGTCAACAGGAAGACTTGTGGTCTTCAATGTCTGTTATTATGGCTTATTACTTGTGTTACAGTAGCACACTGAATATTCAATTAAGCTCAAGCACTGTAATACCAGGTGCTACACAAACACCCACAATGTCATAATCCCTTTTTACCAGTGCTTGCATCAGTCAAGACCTTGAATCATGTAGGGGAAAGGAAAAAAAAAAAGGGGGGGGGGGGGAGAAGAATCCAAAGGAAGCCCAAGGGATTTAAACCAGAGTACAAAAAGAGTCAGTGGCAAAGCAAGGAAAACTTCTTGCCTCCCCTTCCTTTTAACCCATTCTGCCTGCCAATGAATTTTAGGCCAAACCCACACCACACAATATGAATGGCAATTGAGTGAATGTAGTAAAAATCTTACCTGCTAAATAAAGTGAACTGCCACTGTGTTTCTAGTTATGGAGATTCCATACACTGCAGTAAAAATACTTAGTGTGCAGAAGGCAGAAATCACAAGTGCTCCACTGGCAACTCTTGTTTTTAATAAGAATTCTGCAAGAAAATGTCACAAACAGAAACATAGAATCACTCCAGAGGTTACCCATTTCCCCCCACGCCACAGTACCTCAGGCTCAGTTATAACCATGTCATTCCTAACAGCTGTTTGTCTCATCTGTTGTTGGATGCTCCAAGCTAACAGAAAGCAATCAGTTCCAGCACTTCACCTCCCGTGTCATTAGAACTGTTTTCCTTATTTCTAATTAGACCTTTCTTGTTACAATTGATGCTATTAGTTCTTCTCCCACCGTGTCCTCTCTTTGGTCTTCTCTTCTTTAGGTTAACCAACACAAACACATTCAAATCTCTCCTTAAAATCATCTTGCCAACTGACATTCAGCTTCAGACCCACTGTTACCTTAGTGCTCTTCTATAGTTTATACTTGGGTTGTCCAGTCTGCATTTACACGGTTGATTATTCCTGGCTAAGTGCAATAACTTCTACTTGTCTTCAAATAATCTTTGAAATTCATTTCTAAATGCATTTTTGAATTCTAAGTATTTTCTTTAGAGCATATAGAGTTTGTGTCAACTGCAAATTTTATAACCCTATTCAATACCATCATAAAGGACACTACTTAAAACCTTGAATACTGGGAGGCCTGAACAGATACTCATTCAATACATTAAAGAACCTTAAAAAGTACTATGCAGATATACTTAATAAGCCTCTTTTGCACCCAATCCACAGAAGGTTAATTGAGAATATTTCCCTTGATTCTCATTAGAATGCTATACAAAGCTATATCAAAGAGGTTACTAAAATCTACATAGACTTGTTAATTCTTCTGTATCCAGGGTCTGCTTCTCTGTTGTGGATTGGCTTCACACAGACAACTGATATAATTTTTTACTGATAGTTCTTCATACATTGAGTGTTGTTCTCTGTGTATTCTATGTGTTTAAATTTAGGTTGTTTGCAATTTCTCCAGAATTTGGAGGGAAATTGTATTTGTATTGATCAGTCTGTTCTTTCAAACATTTTTTCCCCTCCTTTCTAAAGCTAGACACTAACTTTTTCCTTTTTCTCACCTATCTTCAGTGAATTATCAATTGCTAATTATTCTGAACCTCAATTTTTTTAAAAATCTCTAAAGGTGTTACATAAATTCCAGGCAATCTGAAACCATTAACATAGTTAAATATCATGTAGTTAAAACCTTAGTGAAACTACACAGAGAAGCATGAAGGTTCTTTTTGCAATTTCCTGAGTTTTTAAAGTGTTTTGTTTTGTTTAATTGCCCCTTCAATAAAACCCTTCTCCCCTTTTTAAACAATTGGGGGAAATGGCTGGTTATTTTTAGCAAGGTTATTTATTGCATGTGTTATTTATTGTCTAGGAACAAAGCTGGATCATTCACATACACATTTAGTCTTATGGCTATGAGGGATAAAATCCTGTTTGGATTCCCTTATGACTCAAAAAAAAAAATCACTTCACATCTTCCCTTCCCAAAAACTATAGCACTATAGAGAAATATCAGTGAAATTCTGCATCTGAAGTAATTAAACCTATTCCATGGAGCTATTTATCCCAGACACAAAATAATGTCACAGAATTACAGAACCAATTAGGTTGGAAAAGACCTTGGAGTTCATCAAGTCCAACCTCTGACCTATCACCACCTCATCAACTAAACCATGGCACTAAGTGCCATATCCAGTCTTTAAGCACCAATGCTTTTAGGTGGCAAATAAAAATCTTCAAAGACAGTTCAGAGGGCTTTTTTTGCACAGTGAAACATCATTGACTCCAGTCAAAGCCAGGTCAGAGTCAAAAACTGCAATGCCTTCCCTCTCAAGCAAATACAAAGCCAAGGTTAATCTGAGTATACTCTTAAGCAAATGAAAGTGTTGCTTACACCCTCGTATACAGTCTTGACACCAGCTTACTACTAAATTCCATGACTGTGCAATTATGAGAGTCCAAAAATCCTACCTACCTTGGCAACATAATCCACACATTGAAAGAGGAACAAGAATCAGCAGAAATAGTCATAATCATCATCAGCCTCATCTAATACTCAGTTAACTCCCTTTCCATCTTACATTCAGTGTGGAGAGAGTAACTAACAAGTAATTTATTTCTCTGTGACTCTATATTTCCAAGAATTTTAAAAAACATGAAAGAGTTCATTGTGAAAACTTAAATCATTGTCATACTGCATAATAAAAATACTATGTGGGAATATTTAGGTAGAATTGCCTCATTTATTTTATTCTTTTTCAAGTGTTGAAAAACATGTGTCTAATGATTCCAGCTTCCATGAATCTCCTGCCCACTAACCACAACCTTTCAATGCAAGGCCCAAACTACTTAATAACATCCCTGTAAGTACAGTTGTTTTCAAAATAAGAGATTATGGAATAAACTCTGGGCAGGAGAACAAACCTACAAACAATTCAGACAATTTTTTATACAAAGATTGCTTGAAATATCAAACAAACTGCCAAAAGTTTTGCAGCCAGCAGTTAAAGTGACTTGTGTACATTAATTCAAGAAAAAGTTGGATTATGCTTTGGAAAAGAAGGAAATACTACGCTGCAGCAGCTTTTTTTTTTTTTTTTTTTTTTTTTTACAACTGGGATTATGGTTAGACTGTTCCACATAGTTAACAAATACACTACAATTAGCAAACTTTCTTCTTTCATTTTCTTTAATCTGCAAGAAAGTTTCCCATGGTTTTACAAGACTGACCAGTTGGTTCCTTTTGCAAGACTACATTTATATCTCTAATTGATGAAGTAAACATTTCTCTTTTTTTTGGTTTAAGAATGCTGAGCAGCACTTTAGAAAGAAATTTGAGCCTGAAAAAACAGATGAGAAAGACAAGATAAAGTAGAACATCTTAATGAGTAGATAATGCAACAGATACCTGGAAAACAGAAAAATTGAAACAAAGAACATTTTTATTTGTTACATGTTCTGTCATATTCAACCATTTTGTGGTCATCAGGACTTATTACACAGCAGGAAAAGCAACTAGATACAGGATAAATAGTTCAGGGGAAAGAAAAACAACACGAAAAGTCAAATGCAAATCCATTCTCCATCAAAATTTTATGTCATAATAAAACTGATAAAAATTGTTTTTGTTGGAGAACTGATCACTAACTTTGCCAGAAAATTAAAATACTATGATAATCACCAACCCAGAAGAAAAAGAAAAAAAGAAAAAGAAAAAAAAAAAAAGAAAAAATTTATGGAGCTTCAGACTTTTCATTGGGAAAGAGAGAAATAAGAAGGCTCGAAGATTCCTGGTATCAGTAAAGTCCTATTATTCACTCAAGCTGTCCTCCTGGTGCCACAGATGTAAAGAGTAAATACAGAAGGAGTGGTCAGAGTCCTGAAGGTTGGGGGACTTGATTGCAGTAAGCATGAGATGTAATTCAGGACCCTGAGGAGCGAGAATCAGGCAAGAAGCAAAACCACAACATTAGACTTCAGAAGAGCAGATTCGGCCTGATTCAGACCCAGTTCAGGAAGAATCCTGTGGGGGAGTCCTGGAGCAGAGGTCCGGGACAGAGGGTTAATTTTCAAAGATCACCTCATCTGTGCTCCAAAATTGTCTATGCCCACTTGCAGAAACTCAAGCAAAGGTGGCAGGAAGCCTGAATGGATGAAAAGGATGCTCCTTATATATAAAAAACCTATATACAAAGAGAAAGTATACAAGAGGTAGAAAGAGAGGGAGGTGGACCTAGGAGGAATACAAAATTCTAATTACACAGAGACTGTATTAGGAAAGCCAAAGCCCACCAGCAGCTAAAGGATGGGAAAGTGAACAAGAAAAGCCTCTACAAGTACAGCAGCAGCAAAAAGAAAACCAGGGGGAAAGTAGGCTAGCTGCTGAAAGATACAGGGTACATCAAAAAGGCCAACTCACCCATCTTGATAGAGGAATGGCATTTTTCACTTTTTGTTTTCATAAGAACAATCAGTCACTGGAACAACCTCCTAAGTGGTGCAGTGGAGTCTACTGGAGCTTTTCAAGATACAAGTGAACAGGGTGCTAGATAATCTCCTCTAGCCTCCCTTTTCTGAAAAAGGTTGGACCATGTATGTTCCTTCAATGTCTCTCTCAATATGTGTTATTCTATGGTTCTCTGATTCTGTGATTCTATGATTTTATACTCAATACCCTCTTTAACCTCAGTCTTTAGTAAGAAAGAGGTTTACCTTGATGAATCCCAGGCCCTAGACACCACTGGGAAAATCTAGACCAAGGATTACTCGTCCAGCAAGGATAACACATATCAGGAAACAACCCAATTGGACACCTATGAGACCATGAGACACATTTGTGTTGGTCAATGTCATTGTGAGATAATTCTCAATTATCTGTGAACATTTAGGGTGCTCAGAACAGGTTTCTATACCAGAAAAATTCTTATTCCTGTCTTCAAGAAGAGCAAGAATGAGATTTTGGAGAACTACAGACCAGTCAGCTTTACCTTAGTGCATGGGAAGATGTTGAAGACAATCTTGGAAACCATTTCCAAACATACTCATGACAAAAAAGTGACACACCATGGATGTCACCATGTATGGATTTAGGAAGAGGAAATCAAATCCTCTTTTACGACAAGATTGGTCTGGTGGACAAGAACTGGATGTAATTTATTTTGACTTAGGAAGGGCTTTTGACACCATCTCCAATACCATTCTTACAGAAAATTAATATGAACTAAATAAGGGGAGAGGAAGTTGGACTGACAACTGGCTGAATGGCTCAAAGGGCTGCAGTCAGTGCTAGGATGTCCAGATGAAGAAAACAGAATCCTTCTTACTACACTCACACTAATTAGTAAATAAGCCAGAATGAGAATAGAACAGAGTCTGTCAGGTAGCTGTAATGTGACATCATCAGATGACGTTCTACACGCCGAAGGCAAAATCTATCAGGTTTAAATTAAGATACAAAGTAGATTTACTAGAAAGCTTTTGTTTTCTTGATTCAAGCATTTATCATAATTTTAGACTAACAGCTAGAGTTCATCTTCTGTAATGATAAATTATGGCTGGATGAAACTTGTCTGGGCCTGCCCTTTATTTCATGCTTAGTTGCATTCCCTTAGTCTTTGAGGAACAAGTAGTGAAATTAGGAAGTCCTCTTACAAAATGGTTTACAAGAAAGCAGGATTATTTCTGCAAACAATGGAAAAGTCCAGTTGTTGAATGTCTATTCACAAGAGAGGAAAATAAAATGAGGTTATGTGGGGGAAAAAAAATCACGTCAAAAGGTCTTCACAGTGAAGGAGATGCCACAGTGATGTTGTGATCTACCTTGGTAGGAGGTAAAATTATACACCAAAGCTCCAGAGAGGAAAAGAGTCAGAGTTGCACACTTAGGATATGTGTGAAACAAAGTTGTATAAGAAAATAAAGATCAAATACTAAATTACAGACAAAGGTTATGGAGAAAGGCAACATTTCTAAAAGAGAAAGCCTGAGATAGTATCTGTAAGCAATTCTAGTGACAAGGGAAAAAGGAAGGAGAATTACGCCTGTACATGTTTATTATTGCCAAATAGACTGAAAAAAAATGAACATCACTGCTATGGTATTTTCTTTCACTGGACCTAAAGGGCAGCAGCAGCGGAATCTGCTGTTTGTGTTAAAGTGTCAGGAGGAGAAAGATCAAAGGCATGGAAACATCTGCTTTTAGAAGCCACTTGAAAAATAATTATGCAATAGCCTGTGAAAAACATCTGTTGAAAATGCTGCTGTCCACCCAGCAAGTAGAAGAAAGACACTTCAAGAAAATATAAGAGAGACCGGAAGAAGATCAGGGCTCATTTTTCTCTTGAAACATCCATTACCTCAAATCTAAAGTGAAACCCAAAGGCAAGTTTAGCAAAAGAAATATATGACAGAAGCAAGCAGCATGATAGACCACTGCCGAACAGATGGTACAACCTGTTATTACATAATCAATACAAATAGAGCCAGAAACCACGCTTAGAATGTACTCCTTCTGAAGACAAACAAATTGCTTCCTGGGAATTTTCGGCCCTCCCGTTACCAGAATCTAAAGCCTTGCATTTTAGTCATGGAATTCTCCGTTCCACAAGAGTAAGACATTTCCAGCTCATAGCCTCCTTGCCAATCACTCAGAGGAACCTAAGTTCACATCACACAGGATCTCCACTCATTATATGTGATTGAGTTAACATCCAAATCTTTTAGGAGGACTACTGAGCCCAATACAACATTGTGTTGACATGATTCTACCTGGATTGTAAAAAATGCTCTCTCCTTAACACTGTGATGTGCTGTACACACTCAACAGCTCACTCAGTACTGGATACATATCCTGACATAGGGGATTTTATCTAAACCATTCTAATCAGCAATTAAGATAGACAGTAGTGCTGTTATCAGGTTCCTGCTGATTAGCAGAAACTGGCTGAACTACGAGGTTTTCCACTCTACTACCCTGTGCCTACTTTAGCCAAAGTAAAGGAAGAGTTCACATTTTAGTTCTTAAAAAAAAAAAAAGCAACACCTGACACCTTCCAATTCTGCGTCAGATAATCAGCATAACTAATTTCATCTACATATTAAATGGCATATTGGTAAGATTCTACATTGCGTGTGACAGGGTGAGGCTGGGTATGAGACCCATGCCTCTCTTGTATCCTCAAGTTCATGCTCAAATTCTGTTGTGTAGGAAATTCTGCCCTTCCTACCAAAAGAAGTTCTCCTCAGGCACCAGAACAGACCCCTCAAAAAAACTGTGATGTGTTGCTGCATTTGCCTCACAAGTGGATATTTGTCAGTAGGAAGCAAACCACTTGTCACAGATACAATAGGGTATCTAATACACTTTGAGATCCTGGGGGATAAGAATAAGACACAGTAATGTAAAATATTATTTTTATAACAGTGAAATAATTACTTCAAAATAGAGTCACCTTGCTGCTTGTCTGTCAGAAGAAAATAGAACAAAGGGAGGAGGTGTGGGTTTAGACATGACCAAAATAATTTTAAACCAGATTTTCAGTCCATAGTAATTCACAGGAATTATATTCTCAAAACAATGGTTTGTAAAAAGCATCATTGCAATGTTTTCTGTGCTTATTTTTATAAATAAAGAATTTTTATGAAAAGTTTTAGGCTCTGCTACTCCCAGTTCTTTTCTGACCTATCAACAGTGCTTAACGCAGATGGTTTAATGATTGTTTTGTTTTCTCTAAATTTTTTTAAAGAAACATTTAGTGAACCCAAAATTCGACCCAAATCTTCAGGGTTTGGTAAAAAACATCCATGGTTTTCTGCCTAAAAGCATTTACAGATGAGGAATAAAATGCACTGAGTATGACAGATTTAGGTATTTGTCAAGGAGTGGGAGGGCAGGTGGGAGAAAGCTATGAGTATGTGCTGCTGTCCTCAAGTATCTCCTTGCAATCCCTAGACTCCCAGCAGTGTTCCAAAACAAGATCAGTGTCAATCTTAAACATTCTCTTGCACATAGAAGTTCTCTCTTCTAATTCCCATGGAGGTATACATGTTTTGGAGATACAGGAAGGAAATTTATGAAAGAAAAGCTGTTCTATTCCCCAAGTTAAAATGACAGAGGAAAAGCTCTGCCTATTACTTCACTTTAAATTAACTGGAAAAGAGAAAAGATACTGAACTATACTGCCCTTTGAATATTTTTCTCAATGCAAAATTTGTCTCAAGTAAACCATCTTCAGATTCTTCTCTCCTGCAGCTGGAATGCAGTGAAGACATCAATTGAAGAGCAACTTTATTTTAACAGAGCATGACAGATTCTCGTTTTGTGCTCCAAAGTACATGGAAGTCTATGTTATGGAATGGGATTCCCCGGTTAGAGCAGGTTTGCCTGTGGCATTTGGGAAAGGTAGCAATTGGCTTCAGTCTAGAATTTCCACAGCTAGCATAGGTCAAGTGTATCAGACCAATTTCCATGTCAGTAGACCAGCATATGCACATAAATGCTATATGGCTGCTCCCTGACTGTAAATGATCTAGTAACAGTTCATTACAATGCTGCCAATGACTTCCAGTGCCAGTTAATTTAACAGTCAGTGTAATTTATTCAAAACCTTGGGTACCATGAAATCTGTATTAAAAGCAGAAATTGCCATCTAGTGACAATTTCAAGTTGCCTAGAATGGTGGGGGGAGCAAATAACTATGCTTACTAATACATTTTTGGGTTTTTTTAAGAATAACTAGAAAAGGAAATTCCAGCATCTTGACAGATGTGAAGACTGACCTACACAGAGAAGCTATTTTGGATTACAGTGGAATGTGAATTTAAAGGCAAATCTTCCTGATTAACCCCTGAGATAGCAACTTCTGGTATGATTTGTCTTGCACAGACTTGCCTGAGAATTTGTGCAGAAAATTAATCTGAGGCAATTTATCAGAAGAAGCCTCTCTGGGATAATTTCCTAAAACAAAATCGCTGGGACTTCTTGTTGAAATGACATTAGTTTGTACATTCAAGTCCTTTTCTACACCTGACTGGGCTATCATCTGCACCAGTTGCTCAGCTCCACTGGACTCTGCTCCCCAGCTCTACTAGTGAAGAAGCAAAAGGGTGATGGAGGCTCCCCTGTGCAAAGGGTCACACACATATTTTCACCCAGCAGTGCTCTCTTTACAGTTCACAGCCAAACTTCACACACGTGGGTTAACACAATTCCTAGAAGACACTCGAGTAAAAGAATTAACCACTTTCTCACATATGAATGAGATGCGATCAACACATCAGTGAGACAAACTGTGTAATTTCTAACACTGAGCAGGGATTGCTTTCATCCAGAAAATGGACTTTGGCCCATGCCATAAATCACCACAAGCAGTGAAAACCCTAGAAAATCTTGGCCTCTCTGGAAGAAACAGATTTAATCTGGTCTTCAGATATTTGGGTGAGGAAAATACAATGTATTAAGTTGCTCACAGAAGGCCGTGAACCACCCGTATTGTGTCATATTCTGAAAGCAACACCTGATAGTCAGTTAAATGTACTTAGGACCCATGAAATCTGACAGGCTTGATTTCTGTCAGCTGCCTTATGATTCCTCTAGTCTTGCCACTTGCTCATCTTATGGGTCTCAAAAAATTATTTTAAGTTAATCAGCCTTCAATTAATATTATGCCCATTTCCACTTAGAAATCTTGTAGGATTTTCCAGCTTATTCAGGTATGTCCCAAACTATCCACTTTACAGCAGAAGGAAATAGCTAATCAACTAATGAAAACAATGTCACCAATTTTTCTTACATGTCTGCTACCAGCCAACATATTGATAAATTTAGATATTTTTATTTTAACTATAAATGAATTCACAATTTAAAAAAAAAAAAAAAAAAAAAAAAAAAAAAAAAAAAAAAAAAAAAAAAAAAGTAGTTCCTTGTCTGGGACACTAAAGATGTGAACATAAAGTGTCGCAGCACTTAGAATTTTGTGGAAAATATTACAGGGTGGAATGGAACTCCATATATGAGTGGAGCCTGGCTGAGACAGTTTAGTTCCCCAAGTGGACAGGAAAAATTTAAACGAGCAGCATTTAGAATTAAAAGACAAAACTTGAATCTCAGTGCAGTTTTTGAAACACTTTTGCGATTGTTTCTAAACTCCATGTTCCATTTTTAAGCATCTTCCCACTGCTAATGCATAAGAACAGTATGCTCTAGAAATTGCAAGTAACCTACTTAATGGATTTTAGTTTATTTGTGGACTCTTGACTATGGGAAGGTAGAAAATTAAAAATTTACTCTTTTCTTCCTTCAAAATTCTCCTTCTATCACATTTTCATTTTCATTAAGACTGATATAAATCTTCCATCAACAAAAGCACAAGCCTCTGCAATTTGAAATAAAGCAGTGACTGCATTCAGGTGTAGCAGCACGAAATTCTAGCTCTCTGTGGACTGCACGTGTCCTCTAGCATCCCCAGTCTGTAAGAGCAAAACTATGATAAGCTGGTTGTATCAGATCTTCCACACCTCATTAGCTACAGCAGCTCATTTTCTAACACCTCTTGTATTGCCACCCCTGCATGACACTGCATCCTCTGTGCTACAGACACAACTCTGGAGCTCGTGCATTAGCAGAGCATTGGGCTCTTAGCAACATAAGAAGCCTCAGCAGCGCAGTCTCTGGGTCTCCGCGCAGAGCATTTGAATCACTCCCTTGGATGTGGGTATCTAAATTCTGCCTAAGTTTTTCTTTGTGCACCTAAGTGCTTTTTTGGATCTCACTCTAAATTCTTACATATCATAAAACCTTTTCCAAAAGCTCCATTAATTTGTCTGGCAATTAGCAAAAGAACATGAGATTATTTCAATAAACAACAAAATAAAGAATTTATTAAATTGTTTTTCTGGTTTGAAATGAGCTGTGGAAGAAAACACATCAGAAAATTAAACCTAAAACAGTGGTTTGAGTGCTTAAACCACTTTATAATAAAATATCCATGTAGTAATTTCTGAGACCCTACTGTTAGATCATAAAATCTATTGCTTAACTGCTATCAACAAATGTATAAAGACACCAAATTAACTAGTTATATGCACACACTTTGCTTGTCCACCAAGAAACACAGACACTGCACAAAACTCTTTGCAATGTCCTCCACAGTACTGAGAGATTATTCAGCATCTGCATGAAAACACATGCAAAATCTTCCTGCAAGGCAACACAGGATTAAATAAATACTGCATGATCTAGAAACAGCAGGACATCTAGACCAGGCAAGTATAATGACTTTGCTGTGTTTTCTTGGGAAACAAGAATAGTCTCTTTCATCCTTTTAAAACCTCAAGATGGAGATAACCAGCATCATTTCTCAGGGATGGTGTCATAAAATGAATTAAAATAATAGGGACAGGTTGCTAATATTAAATAAACCCGTTGGAATGAGGAAGCATCCATGTACATAGGGCTTAATAAGGTGATTCTCCCCTTCTCTTTACCGTGTAAAATAAGAAAACTCAAAAGGTTTTCAACTCATCACCCTTACAGGAAGTATCTTTTATTCCTCCTGGCAGAATTTTAGTATTCAGGCTGGGAGATGCGGGTTCTACTTTCATCTTCTTTTGATTTATATAATGATCCTGTTTGTTTTCATGAGCTCAGTATACTGTCAACAACAACAGGACTCTCAGCTGGGCTTTGTGGATGCCAATGCTGAGCTGAAATTGAATTTAAATGGCTCTGAACCACAACCTTCAGATTCATGACCAAACTTAGGTTGGAATGAGACCCATGTTCTCTCCTAGGGCCATTTTTCTTTTACATGGTTGTTTCATTTCCGTGACACTCCAGGCATAACACCCCTCAGGAGGGATGGAGGTTTTGCTTCTCTCAACAGAAGAAAAGGCATAATATTAGGAGAGACATGCCCCCTGGAGCTGAAAAAGGATGGCTATATAGACATTATCAGCCCATGTTTCTGATCCTTTCAAGAAAGTAACGGAAGTAGGTGAGCATGCCAAATCTCTAACCACAAAATTAAATTTCGATGTTAGTGTTTTGGATTGGTGTCTAACTAAAAGCATGCATAAAAGGTAAACTTGGAAGAGGAATAAAAATCAAGGTAATATACAAGTTCTATAAAAAGTGTCGTCTTAGGGGAAAATATCCATTCAGTCTTTATCTATCATGGCTCAGCTCCACCTTCCATGAAAATTCCTGTAAAAGAAGAAAAATATCTAAAAAAAAAAAAAAAAAAAAAAAAAAAAAAAAAAAAAAAAACACCACACCATAAATCAGGGAAGTGCATGAAGCAGCTCTTGAAAACACCAAGTATTTGGTACAGACCTCCAGCACCAACTAACTGCTAACACAGCGAAACTGCTGCTTGTACTAGATATAACAAAAGACTTTCAAAGACCCTGCAGAACGCTTATAGTCCCATAAGGAGACTATACCAACATTCTAAATAAAACACTATTGTAATTTAACCTATTGATAAAGTCACTGCAAACTTCACTAAGGTGATATTAATTGCTGTGTCTACATTTGTTAAAGGAGGACCCAAAAATACTTTCCAGTAGGTATTGAATAGCAGGACCAATATCAACAAAGAGCAACCTGTGCTCTTACAGGTCGAGACACATGAAAAGTGCTTGTTTTGTGCTGCTAAAGAATGTTTCAAGCACAAGTTCAAACTATTTATGCCTAAGTCAGAGGTTAACTCCCACTAAATAACACCAAGAGACAGACCTTCAAAAAACTTCAATTATGTGAGGATGTTCACGTCCATATGAAACCAAAGATTTTATTTCTATTCCACATCCAGTTCTGCGACACCTTTAACTTAGTCTCCGCTTCTAAAATATATTATTTTTGAAGATGAAGGGTGTGCGGGAAGCAGAGAAACAGGGAAGGCCAGACTAAATTAAGATCACAAAACCACACCAAATTTTCTGCAACTAGCTGATCTCCTATGAAACAGGATTTCAAACTATCTTTGGATTCCCTACTAACAAATTCCCTGGAGCTTTCTGTGTATGATGATAGCAAATTTTCCTCTTTTTTTTTTAATGATTCTTCTGAAAGGGCACAAACTGATCCTTTGGAGAGATAGTGCTTTTTATCTACAGGGACTTTGTAAACAAATTGATCCAGATGTTTTGCTTTAGAACTCTCCAGACATAGTACATTATTCCTTACTACATCAACAGTTCATTTCCTTTATTTGCAACTGACATCTCAAAACAGAACCCTTTTCAAAAGGCAAATAATTGAAAGGTTGTATCAGCATTAACAAGATCTTTTGGACACTTTCTTTGAAAAAATCTGTCTTCTATATATGAATGCATTTGGTTACATATAATCATGTCCAGAAAGGATCAAGATCAAATGTATTAAGAATGTATCTGGATCCTTTTCCTAAGCCACTGAAAATTTATCAAAGAAATCCTAAGTATTTTATTTTTCCTTTCCTTTGTTAGTTGATTTGTCGCATTTATCTTTAAAAAAACCCCTAGACATGTGGAATGGTAATGGTCTCCAAAGTCTCAGTAAAAACTCAGACAGTAACTAGTCTATACAATTAGAATGAAACTGAAGTGAGAAAAAAGTACAAATAGGCAGAGTAGGTAAATGGACTAGGTAAAAGATATTTAAGAATATTTGACCATATAGGTGCATATATATTCAAAAATCAATGGAGAAGAAAGAAGCCTTCTCCCTGTGTTTCTTGGCGGCATGCCAAATAGGCTGCTTCTCAGAAATACATATATAGAAATTTTTTTAATTCTTTTTTTTTATGCCAGTAACAAAAAGAGTTAATTTACTTTAAAGATATAAGGGGCTTCCAGAATTGTGAAGACAAATATATTACCTGTAAAAAGAGCCCAATTAAATATATTCCAGATGAATATACTGTATCACAACACATTTTGCTAACTTCCTTAACTACCTTTGGATGTTTTTCTTTCATTTTAAAATGTAAATGTTTCTTCACAACATCAAAACAATTTCTCCTATTTACATGCTTTCTGAAGATCTCATGCTGTCAAATACAGCAACCAGGTTTCCATCCTATGCTTCCTGAATTAGAATATTTGCTTTAAAATTAAATCATTGGTAGCTTTCCAGTTACTGTAAGGACAGTGGGATCAACTGAGTGCACAGCAACAGATTATGAAGCAGGTGGCTTGAGGCTAAATCTAAACAGTTTCCTCACATAGCTCTGTAAAGTGGGGTGCAGATAACTCCTAATGAGTGTTAAGGGCTGTCTAGTCACTTAGTTGTATACAAGGTCTAGACAGGTCAAGGTTTAAGGATCAGAGCTTCTAATTACATTCTATTAAATACTCGTTAGTTGTAAAAGATGTCACTAGAAGACCCATCAGAGATATAGTGTCTAATTATTAAATATTAGTGCCCTCATAAGACCCTCAGGACTTGAAAAACCATGATAAGATACCGAAAAAGAAAAAGAGACAGCCAAAAAGGAGGTGAATCTGAGGACACAGCTGAAAATTGAGGTCATTGTTCTATATCACATTCCCCATGTAAAAGAGGAATTTGAAACTTATCTTCTATTGAATCAGTCGGTATTTGGCAGCATTGTTTCTAATGCTGAGTTAAACCATTTAGGAGACAGATTTGGAGAGTCTTTCATTGCAAAATGAGGAAATTTCAATAATGAAATACATTTATTTCATAACCTGTATTTGTTACAAACACAACTCACTGAACTGTTGCTCATTCCCTAAAAGCTAATAAAAAAGAGAAATAATTATGACTGAAACCAGCATGTTTTTTTACTTCCTTTAAATAAAAGCCTCATGTGAAAGCTCTTGTGGTTTGGTGATAGTGTGCTGTTGCTGACTGGCAGGATTTGGTGATGCAGTCCCCCAAAGGTTGTTGTGCTGTTTTTCTCTGAGCACTCACACTAAGACAATACACTGAGTTGGGCAGCTAAAATGGAAAAGCACCTGTTAGGCATGAATTCTGCGATGGCATCTTTTAAAACAACACCAACCCAAGTGAGTAGTAAATAAATAACAGGCCTGGGCTTTGCCTAGTGGAGAAAGGCATCCACAGCCAGGAACACCAGCACCATAAGCAAAGGTAACGCCTGTGTCTCAGGTCAGGGAGTGCAGTGTGCAGTGCTAAGGACTTGTCCAGCTGGGAAGATGATCCCAGGAGACAGATATACGGTCCCCAGGGTTAGGAGACAATTTCCTGAGGTTCCCTTTCAGAGCAGCACAACAGTGCTGGAATAACTCCAAAGCACTCCAACATTTCCCTCCCTTCCTTCCTTCTTTTTTTTTTTTCTTTCTTTCCTTTCTTCCTTTCTTCCTTTTTATTTGAGCACCCAAAAACATGACACTGTTCAGACCTCTTGGACCTATGAAACATTTTGGAAAATGAAAGACTCCAGGTTTTACCATGACCTCTGGTGCTTCTCAGTCTCCTGACAGCCCTCAAATTACCTGGACTGCAGCCTTGCTTGCAATATCTTGGCTCTGCTGGTCCCTGTCTGCCTGGAACCAATTAATGCATTAGCAAAGGAAAAAAAAAAAAAAATTAATCATCCTTTTTTGAACCTCAAAAGATTCAAGTTTTGGCCAGGCCTTTATGGAGATGGGGCTGAACTGTGTTAGCCCTTCCTAGCTGACAAAAATTTTGCTATTTATTTCCCTTCTTACCAACTGCAATGTAAGTTGTGGAACTGCATTTATCAGGCTTGCTTCCCTTCCCTCTGTCCTTTATAGAACCCTGGTAGCAGATAAAAAATGGCACAAGCCTTCTACTCACACTCTTCCTTTTTTCCTCCCAGGATTCAAACTGTTCAGTACAAGGTGGCAAGAACCTCTACTTTGTAATCATGTCTTTTGGAGTGAACCACTTTTAGCCTCAAACTGCAATATACCAATGCCAACAGGAACACACAACCTTTTTTACCTCACTCATAGATGGAATAACTTCTTTCTTTTTATGAGGTGAATCTCAGAACCTCATAAACCTCTCCAATATCCTGTAATCCCATCTATCCAGAAAGGCACCTTTTAGTACAATTCCCTTCTCCTGACGTAGTGCTTCATCCTCCCTGAGACTCACAACAGCTCTTCCTGCCCTGACAACCCTCCACCAACCCCTCCCACAGGCTCAGGGCATCCCTAAGCACATACTAAGGCTGAAAGAGTCCTTAAACTCAAAATCTGAGGATACCCTCACTCCTGACAAGCCTCTGCCTCCTCCTCCTACTCCGTTCTATTTCTGGTCCTTGGTAAGAAGAAAATGAGGCTGCAAGGAAAGCCTGTAAGAGCAACTCACATCAGCAGTGCACCAAACACTGACTTTGCTCTACCAAATCAGTCTCTAGATGCTCCTTAGGGCTCTCACCATTTAATAAAAGCACTCCATGCCCACAGCAAGCAGAGAGCAGCATGGGCACAGCAGGGCAGGGTTCAGTCACCCTTAGTGCCAGAAAGACATAGCTGAACCTCAAGCAGCTTAGCCACTCTGCAGGTCTTCATGTTCTACAATCCCAGAGCTACCAGAAGGCCCTGATCCCAACTACAACTTATTTTGACTTTTAGCCCTTTATCAGATTTTCATTTCTGTCCCAAAATGCTCCTGGATTTCTTTTTTTACCCTTAAAAAAACAAGAGCAGGCGTTTTAAAATGCCAATTAACCAAGAACAGAGGGGAAATGACACATCAGGAGTAAAATGGAGCACTCAATTCTCTGGCTTGTTAATTAGGATTTATGTACTGGAAAAATCCAATTCCTGGCACCGGTGAGTTAATAAAGAAATGAAAAAATGTCTGGAAAATTGGAAAAACTGGTATAATTGTCTAAAAAAACTAGCACATCTGGTCATTTCCCCACACATTGTTATTAGCACCACAATTATTTCAGCAGGAGGCGAGCTGGGAAGAAATAATACATGACCAATGAAAAAAAAGCAGTAGCAAGAAAACTTATCATTCAGGCACTAACTCCTGAGAGAAAGCAGGCTTGGCCCTAAACAGAAAAGTCTATTTTAACATTCACCTCTTTAAACACTGATTTATGGTGTTTAAACTGGAGATAATTATTTCCACTAGGGGTATCACAACTGCAAAATTACCCTGTTCATTCCGTGAAGTCATTTACATTGGTACGTGAATTGCTAATGCTTGCTATTTACCTGCTTTTTCTAGGGGTAGGGAGGAAGATATGAGGTGCAAAACAAGATAAAACAGATCTCCAGATAGCAATTCATACAGCATGCATGTGTGTGTGAAGAGGATTCACTTACACTCCCCTGAGACTATAAGGCTTAGCATAAAGATTTCCCAAACCATACCACTGAATCTGGTAAGTTACTTGTCCTTCTATCATGCTTGTTTTTATGAGGAAAATCCCAGGAATATTGCCAATAACAGTTGTGCTTCATTGATTCTCCTCTGAGTTTTTTGCTTTTATATATTTGCATGGTAATGTCTCATGGTATGATCATTTTGACAGTTTAATGGGGTTCTCTTGCTCTCTCTGCAGCATAATCCTTCAAGAATCTCATATAGAATAAGCCCCTTGCTGGCATATTCATTACTAAGACCCTTTTCTTTTTTAAAAATATGCATAAAATTATCAGCCATGCTTCAAAAGTAAAGTATGTTAATTTACGTTGTAGCTAAATCAGGCAAGATCTAGTAAGGGAGTCAGCCAATTCAGCGCTAGGCAATATAACACCTATCTTTCAGTACCTCAGATCTCACAGGAAAATTCAAAAAGGAAATGGAGTCTTGGGCTCTCTATTCAATTCACAGGATAAATTCATGCCTCAGAATTTAATCTGAAGTAGTGAACATACCATGCAAGCAGCTGATGGCAACATATTCAGGAGGCAACACCCTAGAAGTGGCCTAGATGAGTGCTATGTTGTAAATCCTGATAATTCAGGTTATTAAGTTCATTTACAGAGTCTCTGGAGCCCAGAAGTCTCAACTCACATTACATATTTATCTTTGTGGGAAAAAGAAAAAAAAAAAAGGGGGGGGGGGGGAGGGGGAGGGGCAAGGGGAGGTGGGAATTACAACAACAACAACCGAACAATCAAAAAATCTATGGTTAATGCTTTCCCATTAAAAACAGGTTAGGAAAGCATATGGGCTCCTGTCTTCATATAATCACCCAGTAATTGCCCAGG
The DNA here is from genome assembly GCF_015227805.2 of Hirundo rustica. Taxonomy (NCBI): domain Eukaryota; kingdom Metazoa; phylum Chordata; class Aves; order Passeriformes; family Hirundinidae; genus Hirundo; species Hirundo rustica. The sequence continues at coordinate 11,261,912 of NC_053455.1, read as the reverse complement.
CAGTAAAGGATCTTCTCTTAGCTCAGGGGAACACAAAATCACATGTCCAAAGAAATGCTCCTCTTGTAAGTATTCACAATCCCTAAAGCACAGTCAAGAAGCTCTGGGCCCAATAAAGAGATCAAAACATGAAGCACAACAGATCAGTAGCTTTACTTTAAGGAGGCATCCTTTTTCCTCTTCAACCAGGACTTTATCAAGCAGCAGCTCCATGGAAAATGCACAGTATATCCAGGGAGCAGGGAGAAGAAATGCATCTCTGTGTAATCTGAACCCTTCTTCACTTGCATGCTCAAGTGAACGGTGAAACAATGCAGAGTGAGCAGTCAACTACTGCCGACCCAGTGGTAAGTCTTCAGGGAGTAAGATGGAGAATGCTCTGCCACACAAACCAAGACTAAATGACAGCCTAGAGTCTGGGTATAACTCATTCAGTGGAAGATGTAGGATTTCATCCTATTAGACAAAAGGAAACTGGAGCATTCTCACTCATTCTGCTCAAGTATCTCAATCTTCAGGCTTGGTGAAACCCCTCATGGTGACCTTTAGAAATAGTCAGCAGCTGCTACCCTTTTTATTTTTTTTTCTTTTTTGTGAAATGGCTGATTACCCCTTATAGATTAAGCCCATCTGAAATTCACAAACCTGCTAGCTCTGCCTTTCCCACACTGATATATCATCTACCACTTTAATTTAAACTTCTTCTTACATGTCTTGTTCAAACACCAACTAATTTATTCCAAAATATGTTGCTTCAACATGTTTGGTTTTTATCTCTTGAAACTAGCAAAACATTCTTCCCTGTCCCAAAAAAAGTGGTCAACAAAACCTATATTCATTTCAACCATGTCAAGATTTCACTGTTAAGAATACCAAAGAGACACGGGGAAAGTTGGACTAATGGGCTTGCTGCGCTTCAGCTTGGAATGAAAAAGAGCACCTCAGCAAGCCCATACAAAACACATTTGTTTGCTGTTTACAGTTACCAGATATTATGTTCCCATCCACATTCAGAACTGTTCTACTTTTTTATTTTCTATACTAATATGTGAAGACTTAAGCAGAGAAATACTCTACTGCTAGATCCCTTTCAGGTTAGTATGCGATTTACATAGTGAGATGCTTTGTCTTACCCAGGTGTGTGTACAAAAGCCAACAGTCAGACTCCTGAGGAATATGTAGACAAGACAGTCCATGACTGCTGATCCCTGGATGATGGTGAGTCATAGCTGAATGTCAGAAATCTTCTGTTATTACTGCTCATTTCTACCCACCTTGTTTTTACATCAATGGCTACCCATAGTGGCAGAGATACTCAAATTTTCCATGAAGGAGCTCCTCAACTGTAGTTACTTACACCTGGAAATTTCTGACTCCTTGCTTTACCAATGACCTTTGGCTCCTCAACAGAAACTATCTACGCACTTTAGCCATTTCTAACATCCAGATGGACAACAAATTCCATGAGAAAAGTAGAGCACAGGCATCAGCTGGAATGCCTATCATTTTGCCATTCAGTTTAATCCATCTGTGTTCATAAATCAGTGCCCATGAAATGTAGGACATTCCAGTTTCAGATGGGGACAAAAGGGAAAAAAAGGTTCAAGATGTCTTTGGACATTTTTAATTAAAATAGATTTGACTTTTTTAATCTTAATAAAGATCATAAAACCATATAGCAGCAGTTGCCTTAATGTCTGCTGTATTTATAATTAACCTTTGGTCTCAGACATTGGACAGTGAATTCTGGATTCCTGAGGCATTAATTACATGGTAGTTATCCTGTAATTAGTTTGAAATCAGTCTCTTTGAGACACTTGTACTAAAGAGCCATGTCATTAGAGAGCATCCATGCAGTTGAATCATCACATTTTATGAGGGATCATTTTATTGTTTGGCCTCCAGTGGTGACTGTTGCCCCATTCAATGTTTGCAGATTCTCATCAGCTCACACTGAAAAACCAGTATGGACAATAGTCAGAAATGCACTTTTCCCAGCATTACCCCTCCTACCATGCCCACTCTCATCCACAACTGATTATCGGCCAAGATTTCCAAAACTGATCATTGACGTCCTCTTCCCCAGAGGTGCAACTGAAAACACTAAATTTTATATTCCACCCCTTAGATAACCTGCAAGAATCAGATGCTTCAAAGGGACAAGATACAAGGAATCTAATTTTTTATTATTTAATTTAGTCACTACAATCAAGCAAGATTATCTAATGAACATCATTTTAAACCATCAGTTTTGTTGTTTCCCATTAATATATGTAATATATTATAAATAATAACTTGTTTACTATGTATACTTCAAGTACCAACAAGGGCTAACAGGGTTGTGTCAAACAAAATCAGAATCAAACACCACTTCTCCAGCACAAAGGAAGAATAACTTGTGAAGAATTTTACAACTTTGTATCTCAGTGCACTTTGACAGAAAATAGCGTAAGTGTTCTCAGGCATGCTTCATCTGACAAGGACCTGAAGTGCAAAAGGGTCACCAGGTGTGTTTTGTGCAGAGCTGGAAGCACAAAGAACAGCTCCTCTAAAAATTAGCCCTCTGTATACGTTTTTCTTTCTCCTTATTTTCCTCCCTTTGTATTAGAAATTCTTCTGTCAATGACTGTCATGATTGACCACATCATATTGCAAACTCAAGAGAGTGAAAACTAAACAACTGCTGAAATTATTTGTTTCTTTTGAAAGTGAGACTATTCTGGTGTCTTTGTTTCTTCTTTTTGTTTGAAATTACTTTTTTTTTTTCGGCAAATAACACAGGCTTTGATAAAGATTTTCTTTTTTAAAGAATCCATATTTTCACCCCTGCTGCTCTTTTGAGAAAGAAATTAATACCTATCCTCTGAGATATGCACCTAATCACCGGGAAAACCATAACAGAGCAGATTTGGTATTTCTTAAATTTCTAAAGAAAAATCAAACAGCAAAAATATCAACATGCTTTATAGAACATAAAGCAGCAGTGAAGACTTATGCCAAAGCTTAAAATAAATTCTTTCAAATCTTCATAAAAGAAAGGGGGGCTAGGGGGAGCATCATTAAGCTGGATTCCATGGAAAGAGAGTTGTTGTGCTTAGGGGTTTTTTTGGTTTGAACTATTTTTTTTAAGAGCTAAAAGAAATTCCAAGGCTTACACTTGCCTTGGAGCCTCAATGACAATATTTGTGGTTTTACAACAGTTTCTTATTTTTCTTTGTTTTTTTCTTTCCTTTTTTTTCTTTTTTTTTTCTTTTTTTTTTTCTTTTTGACAGAGAGAGAGAGAGAGGGAGGAGTTGTTTGTTTGTTTTTCTAAAGTATTTCTCTCTTTCCCATTGTCATGTATGATACCCACACACTAAACAAGGGAAACCAACACCAAAGGGCACACAGAGAAACTGCCTATTTAAACCAAATGGCATTTTCCCTTCATCACCAAAGTCTAAAAGCTCTAACTAGCAGGACTCTTAAAGTGAGAATGACATTTCACCTCTCTTCCCAAACTGTTACTGAAATCCAACAGGACCTCAACTTCTCCACCAGTTTCTTTTCTAGCCTTTTACAGAGGCATCACTTCCAATATGAAATTCTACTAAAAATGCATATGAATGTACAAGACAAACAGGATGAGGGTACAAAATGGAGTACTTTTTCATTCCTCCTTTCCTTATACTTGCAATTAGGTTACTATTACAGGCACTATGTCTACTATGAAGGAGAATGTGTAAACTATCATTGTCATATTATAAGTACTTTGCCCACTATTGGCTGGCACCAAATAAAACGACAGAATCTTCTGCATGCACAAGTCTTCTCTGCACCCAACTTAAAAACGGTTATGAGGGCACTCAAGGGAAAGCCAGGTTCTGACACTGACACTGCGAGCTCCTTCATCCACTGTCCTGGGTAGCTTCAATATTTATGTGCTTTATCTTAAAAACCTCTGTGAAGAAAGAGCAAAGGTTTGGGTTTTTCTGATTGCTGCGGGCTTCTGCTAATTTATCATACTGTGGTTTATGTTATGGAAAGGGAATGAGAGCATCCTTTTGTTATTGTGATGCTACGATTTTGCAATCATATTTGATGTTTTAAATAAACAAAAGCTTCTTTACAGTAGCTTGAAATAAACGGTGGCATTGTCCATGGCCTGTGTACAGTATTTCTTGATTTAGGTGGTGGGCTTTGGCAAGGGGAGGGAGATGAGAGCAAGATGTTTCCCTCTGCCATTTTATTCTTGCACATTGCTAGAAAATCTAGTCTTACCTTTCAACATCCCCAAGGTTACAGAGATTGCTCCCTTGTATTTCCAGATTATCACAATGATCCCAAAGTTCTCCCCAGATAAAAGGGAAGACAAAAAACAGAGCTTTACAGGTACCCTGCTTCAGTCACAGGACCTACCCAGACAAATTGCCTGCAATATCTTTGCAGACAAAGGACCTTTAAGGCATCCACCCTTCTCAAAGGCCAGTATAGGGACAGTCAATTCCATATCACGTTGTGCGGATTGCCTGTGATTCAGACTTGTTTGAGATAGTCTGCACTGTTCTCACAAGCAGTATACCACAAGGCAAAAACTGAGTTGTTGATGGCTCCTAGTGGCTAATTTTTGACAACATTAATAAAGCATTTTACAGTTTCTTGGAGTTTCTTTCCAAAGCATTTGACTATTTTCTGTTTAAATTATAACACCACCACAGAAGTCATTCAGGCCAATTTAACTGATGTTCACTACATCACAAACTGATAAGCCACAGGGGTGTTAGTTTCTCTCTGCATTCTAAGGACTGCTCATTCTTTTCATAGCTAAGTCAAGGCGGGGCTCTCAGAAGAACCGTTTAGAAAGAATCAGTTGGTTTAAGACTTGTTGTTTAATTCTTAAGCCCATGAAAAATTTATTGCTCTAATAAAAACTGAGTAAAAATAAATAAAAGGAGTATTAAATTAAAAGCAATTAAGTTGACAAGCTTGACTAACCTGATCTTTTCTATGACAAGGTGACCCACTTGTGGATGTTGTCTACCCAGACTCAGTAAAGCCTTTGATATCATTTCCCACTGGGTTGTCCTGGAGAAACTGCCCACTTATGGCTTGGACTGGCATGCTCTTTAGTGGGTAATAAACTGACTGTATGGCTGAGCCCAAAGATTTGTGGTGACTGGATTTACATCCAGTGCAGCCCGTCACCAGTGGTGCTCCTCAGGGATCAGTGTTGGTGCCAGTACTGTTTAATAACTTTACCAATGAGGGGCCCAAAGGCACTGTCAGTTTGCAGATGACACCAAGCAGGGGTATGATCTGATGGAGGGCAGGAGAATTCTGCAGAGGGATCTGGAACTGATGGCCCAAGCTCAATGGTATGAGGGTCAACAAAACCAAGTTCTGGGTCCTACACGACGGTCACAACCCTGTGCAGTGCTGCAGGCTGGGGACAGAGTGGCTGGAAATTAGCCAAAAAGAAAAGGACCTGGGGGTCCTGGTTAACAGAAGCTGAACATGAGCCAGTGTGTGCCCATGTGTCCAAGAAGGAGAATGGTATCCAGGCCTATATGAGCAGCAGTGCGGCCAGCAGGACCAGTGCAGTAACCATGCCCCCATAATCATCACTGACGCAACCACACCTCAAACTCCATGCTCAGTTTTGGATCCTTCATTTCTAGAAAGACATTGAGGAGCTGGAGCACGTCCAGAGAAAGGCAATGGAGTTGTGGAAGGGTCTGGAGCTCAAGACTAATGAGGAGAAGTTGAGGGATGTGAGGTTGTGAGGCGGAGAAAAGGAGGTTCAGGAGGGAACTTTTTGCTGTCTACAACTATCTGAAAGGAGGGTGTAACCAGGTGTGGGATGGGTCTCTCCTCCCAGGAAACAAGAGACAGGACGAGACGAAATAGCCTCAAGTTGTACTAGTGGGGAATGAGATTGGATACTAGGAAAAATCTCTTCACAGAAAGGGTTGTCAAGCATTGAAACAGGCAGTTCAGGGAAGCAGTGGAGTCACCATCCCTGGAGGTATTTAAAAGACATGTAGGTGTGCTACATAGGGACAACCAGCTTGGCAGTGCTAGGTGAATAGATGGCTCAATGATCTTAAACTTTTTTCCAAGCTAAAAAATTTTATGATTCCATTATAAACCAGAACAAATGCAAAGACGTTACAAGTCCTGAGGAAAGGGTGGTTTTCTTTAGTATTTTACAGTATTTTTAAAATTTCTTGAATATAAGCAATGTGTTTTACTCTGCAACACCATAAGCTTTGTTCCACAGTTTGAAAAAACAAATTCTCCTTTTAGCCATTGCTTTTTCCAGACCACAGGAAAATACCAGCAGTGAATTTAGGATTCATGTTCCTGAAGAAGCATACATGTTGTTATGATCTTAAGTATGCTACTGCTTGAGAGCTTGATTACACACTTTATGACTGTTTGTGGAAACAGTGACATTTTCCTCTAAAGATGAGGATTTACTATGAGTGAAAGGGGTTGACTTGCAGTAGCTTACCCAAAACAGAAGTTCATTACCATAGCTATTGAAAGACTAGAAATAGACATTTTAGAAAAGAAAAATAAGCACCAAACTCTTCCCATTTTTCTCTCCCATTATCCCTCGTTCCCATTTTCTGTAACATCTTGCACTCTGTATTCAAGTTCCTGTTTAGCCCCTTTCTTCAGAAAATCAACTTCTCAATTTATCCATGTTTCTAACTTATATCTCCTATATTTTCTTTCTTCCCCTCGACATCCTTTGCCCATTGCTTCTCTTCTCAGTATTTCACCTCCACATTTAGCAAAAAACCACTAAACCTGGGCATAAAAAACATCTATTATTTACAAAAACCACAAAGTTCATCTTCAGGTAATATTCCTGTTATGAAGACCTGGGGTTTGGTTCCAAAGCAAGGAATGAGAAAACATGGAGTGAAATTTGTCATCTCACATCTTTAAAATGGGGACATTTTTCTGGGTTCCCTGCAGCATAGTGTGATCTTGAGCTTAGCTTTGTTATTTTTAGAACACATATTTTTCACCAGCTGAACACTAGTGATCCCCAATCATGCTAAGGATTATCTAATCCAAATTGTACTCATTTTTTCTTATATTTTGGATACTTACCTACATTTTTTCAGGATTTCTCCTCATGAAGTTGCAAATAATCCCACGACAGTCCTTTCCCAGATGTTCAGATGCCTGTCTCTCAGAGGACCCACAGCTCTATTGTCAGAGATTTTGTAAGTGTGCTCCCACAGTCCTTTTGAACTTCTTTTTATATATGACCTAAAACCCTAGTGCTGAAGATAGACAACATAATACAAGTGCTCTGAGAGATACTTATCCCTTGTCCCTCCAACAGAAAGAAGCTGAAGCAGCAGATGTTCACTGGAGTTTTCTCTAGGCTGAGGTCTCCAGCAGAACACATGCCCAGAATCAGTGAGGACTGACACTCCGAAAGTTCCTAAAATGCTGTGGTTATCTAACCTTGCTTCATGATTAGTAACACTATTTAGGGATGATGATTCCTTTGTGCTGGGCACTGTGGTAACATAAGCAAAACATACGTACTCTGTTCCAATGAAATTACATTATGGGCATAGAACAGTTGAGAAACAAATACCAAAGGCAACATCACAGCACCAGGTAGTCCAACCTGTAAGGAACAATCACCACAGACCTAGTTTTCGCCAAGGTTTCCTTTAGCCATCCCAAAAACTAAAAAGGAAAGTTTTAGAGTGTATAGTAAGACTATGTATTTATTTAGTGGCTGGTAGCAGGAAATTCTTTTCAAGCATTAGGAGCAGTAGAAAGAAAAGCACAAAGGTACTACTTGAAATAAAAAACTAGAAATGAAGTTGCTAAATGGAAGGCGACCTTGGCGATAACATCTGAAGGTGAAGCTGAAAATACAAAAGACCACAAAACCAAAGCAAAATAGTTCACATTTGTTAGGAGACATCTGGATGATTACGTATAAAGGACAATAGCTGATCTTAGATAATTCTATAAAGGCAGGCATGAAGATCTGAAAGTGATGACTTGGAAGAAATTTTCTGTTGGATATTACTTTCCATGTCAAAAGCCTGAACAGTAGGAAAGGTGGTGACCAAGTAAGGCTATATAAGAAAAGACTTGGGTAAAAAATTAAAAAGCCCAAGTTTGGCCATGGTGGACTTGTGCTCATGGTGATTACACTCAGGTATTTCTAGATGCAGGCTAACATGTTTTTTATTAGCTCTGGTAGAGGAAAATAAGTATGTTAATTGTCTGGGGAAAAAAAATCAGAAGTTAAATTCAACCCTGCATAAGGAATAGGTCCTTCTAATTTCAGCCTGTTAGTTTATAAAATTCTTTTGCCTTCATTGTAAAGCATATAACTTCTTTTCTATGACTCTCACCATTTCTACATTCAACTCATGACAATACCAAAAAGAAATAAAAAATATATCTGCTGTAAAGGATCATCAGTAGATTCAGTAAGAGGATTTTGCAAATGAGAAGCATGGCATCTATTGGCAGAGATCCATTAATTCTAAGGAAACCTGCCAATCTGTGTCCAAGCATCAGCTTCTTCCTGTTTCCAAATAAATGAAGTGTTTCTGACCCACAGGTTAATTCTAATATTTGCAGTATTCATAAAAATGTCTGATATCCTGGATTTCTCTACGCCTAGATATGTAGGCAAGTCACAGAATTATCTTACAGATGATAAATGGACAGATGAAGGGTAACTGGAAAAACTGGAGAGCTCTAAAGGCTTTCCATTGTTCCTGTTCTTTTTCTGTCTTCAAAATACCTGTCAGGATGTATGGTAGAAAACAGAAGATGCTCCTGGTAATGGGCAAAGATAGTGAACCATCTGGAAAAATCTGACTTGGCTTTTTTCTTCCTCTTTAACATGTACAGATCTAGAGATCAAAAAGTGCTCCACATAAACAGAAGAGAACCATTTATAGTATACATGGTTCAGGTGTTGTATCTCTCCAAACAGTTGTAAAGCTAGCTTTTCTTGCAGTATTGGCATCCTGAAGATATTGCCTTATGAATGATCAATAGAACAATGGAGAACAAAATTGAGATATTCTTTTTCACTCATGGCATATTGTGCAGAGAATGTGCTTTCCTTCAACTTAAATAAGGTCCCCCTACTAAAATAATCCAACTGAAAAATTAGTTAACTGAAGATTAATTTTCATTTGTCTCTCAAAATTAATGGCCTAGTGTTGTATTCTGCTGGAATGGTTTATTCTTGCTGCCCCTATATTTCATGTGTTAATGGTTTACCCCAGACTTTGTATACACCCTTTTGCTCCCTATATAGTTATTCCACTCCCTTTGTTCCAGCACTTTCCTTGTCCATCATCTAAACCCTGCCTAAACTGCCTGTCAGTTACTGTAAAACCTACCCCTTTTACCCAGAAAGTTCTATGTCTCTTATGTATCCTTTGAAACCCCACTGGACTCTGTAACACAGTCCCTCCCACAGAATAACCCTATTGGTTTCCCAAATTATACTATCCTCCCCTCTCCTCCTCCCCAGTTACCTCCCATTGGTTAATGGTTTATATCAACCCCTGTTACACCCCCTGTATAAAACACTGTGCACAGAAGTGCTCCGGTCTTTTCTTCCCTCATGGACCCGTTCAAAATAAACACGTGGATTTACCCAAGAAAAGAAGGTCTCCTCGAATCCTTTGTCCTGATCCTTGTGGATTCCAAAGGCTCAATGAGTGTGCTTCTGCTCCTACAGGTTCCGTGCGTCTAGCTAAGACTTTGCTGCTGAAGCACGGTTCCCCACTCCTGTGGAAACACCGGGGCGCTGAGCTAGCCTATTCACCCCAAAAACCTGTAAGGAATTCTACAGCCTAGTCACAAGCATATCCAACAGTGGCTTGGAAGAAACAGAGTTGAACCACACATTTTTGAATCAAATATGAAAACTGTCAAAAGTATCTGCCTAATCGAAAGCATCTACTAAATGATAACTGTTGTAACAGGGTACTTTGCAAGAATTTATGAACCACATGAATCTGCTACTTCACAATCCTGAATGTTTTACAGTTGTCTACATCCGTGCAAAAAGATTGCAAAACATAGAGATAAGATCACTTTGCACTGATGCTGATTACCATATGTAAAGCAGCAAAAACTCAAGCCTTGTATCTCCCAGTCACCCAACATGGATAGCCAGTGATGTTTACCCTGTGACTGTTCTCCCTAAAACTTTAATATATTTTTAAGACTGCTATATGAAAAACACATTCCCCAATGGCATAATACTTTAAAAGATTCAACAAATAAATTAATTTAGCATGTTATGAAAGAATTAAACAATACCAACATATTTTTTACTGTTCCCATGAGAACTACTATTTTCTTATAGTCCTGCTCTTTGCCTCTTGCCAAAAGTCAAGATGGCCCCAGAGAAAGCCAGGATAAAACCTGCTAGTCATTTATGTGAATGGCAATTGCCATTTCTGAGCTTACATCTGGTAGAGGCCACTTTCCTAAAAAGGACAAGACAAGACGACATTTCTTCTGACACCAAGTCCTCTGGGAGTTAACTACAAACATGTTTACACCTTGTTTTAATATTGTTTTAACAAGCAGAAGCCAAGTATTAATATTTTTAAATATATATTTTCTTAATAAGTTTAAAATTTTTCTGTGATTCTTCTGGATTTAAAATATAACAGCAATTTTTTTAAAAAGGTATTTAGATCATCCTACAAGTTTTTTAAGGGTTTTGTTCCACAGAATCACGCAAGATAACAAAGTGTGACTGTACTACTAAACCACATTGGTGATATGTCAGTTAAAAGAATTGGCATATTTAGGGATAAATTCTTACATACTTAATCAGAAGTTCTAAGACATACCAGATAACATGATTCATCTTCTTACTGGTATTTTCAGAAATGCTTTTTGGTTTCTATGGTCCAGAAAGGAAATTTTCAATGAGCTGCTCTTGGCCCTTTGCAAACTCCCTCTTCCTGAGTCCCAGGTCACAGTGCCTCTGCAGAAGAGACCCATCTGTACATAATGCTCTGAGAAAACAGATCTTTGGACATATTGAAATAATTTTTACAAATTCTGAAGCCATCAGAGTAAACAGCAAAACCATCATTAACTTTAACAGGGCCTAGATTTGTCTTCAAAGCCTCTTCACTACACAGCAAATCTGCTGGTTGACCAGAGGTGCCTTCTATGAGATGGCCACCTTGACTACCATGGTCAGAATGGCCAACACACTAGGCAGGTCACTCACAGGTAAGTGAAATTCTAACGGTTTTAATTGTGTTTAAAACAAGCAGAAATTAGCTGGATTTGGATTTTGCAACATGTGAGGAAAGGGCCATGAGTCCATGAGGGAGGTATAGCTACAACATGATTCCACCTCCCTTCCCTAATCAGCATGTATACCTCAACCAAGTGTCATAATGGCCTCTCATAAGTACACAGTGGAATGTGAATTGTCTCATGGAAATGTTGGTTGCAAACACATTTGTACTTTGTTCTCTAATTCACTTCAGTTTGCCTGTTGTGTAGTTGAGAAGATAGCCTTGACACAATAGTTAAACTTTTACTCAGTGTGATTCTGGCAAATAAAGGGCCTGATACATTTTCCTATTTTGTCTTAACTGGAGACAATGTTAGAGCTACATTTGTAATATACTTTGGTACAAACTAATCACAGAACCACAGGAAATGTACTGTTCATTGCTCATGGCATTCTGAAACTATGAATACTACATTTTCTTATTTTGATTAGAGACAACAATTGTCTTTGTAGCCGAATACTCAAAGGTAGGAGAGACGTAGGAAATGAAAGCATACTGAAAACGTACTACTAATATACTGTGATTTGATACACGTCCTGTAGCTGTTGTGAACAGCCTGGTAACAAATTTTAATACTATTAATGTCTTTTTAAAGGGATTTCGGCCTTACATCGACAGAATATACAATAATGAGTGCATGAACAGGAAGAATATCATCACAGAAAGACATGGAAATCTACAATTTGCAAGAAGATGTATATGATGCATTTAGAAGCAAAACAAGATTATTTATATTTAGAACAAAATTTACATACTTTGAGCTACATAATCAGTGAAAGACTTTTCTTTGCAAAAGTAACTCCTATCTTCACCAAAAAAAAAAAAAAAAAAAAAAAAAAGTTGAAACTCCCATATTAACAGCTAAGCTCATCTGAGTTTGTATGTTTGGCTTTTTAGATCTTGTCTTTTGACTTTGCATAGATGTAAAGCCTCAGGTATTATTTATAGCACTAAAGAACTCATGGAAAAATCAGTAATCCATATATATATATATGTATGTATGCATGTATGTATGTATGTATGTACGTGTATGTATATGTGTGTATATATATGTGTGTGTATATATATGGAAATATGAAAGAACACAGAAGTTCAGGTTATTTACACCAAATGGGCACAGGATAAAAAACTGAATGTATTAAATACATCTGTGTGCCCCTCCCTCTCCCAAACATTACTTCACTACAGGATCAATACCAGAAGAACAGAGAAAGTGCTCTGAGTGCAGTTGGAGAAAAAGCAGAAATTTGATTACATTTCAAAGACATGAACGTTTTTCACTGGACACAATATAATTTATGTATGCCATGTTCTTGAACACACACCTTTGAGGCACTGCAGGATATTTCTTCCTCAGAGGAAAGAGAAATCAAAATCAACACAATGATACAGTAATCCATAAATTAGTAAAATCTGAGCACAAACAACTTGATAAACACAGCACTGAGGTGTCTTACAGAGTCACAACAAATTTTAGTATTATGAGCAATTATTTATATCTGAATATCTTGGAAATCAAGATAGCTTTGGCATTTCTACACCACAAAAAATAATTTCCTTTGCACCAGCCTAATCAGGCAGACTCTAAGCATGCAAAATCTAAACTGATAAAACCACAAATTAAAAAAAACCAAAGACATTATGGTGTTGAATTTAGTAACCTGAGCAAGTAAATCCCCATTAAAAGAAAGTTTGTCACCAGATTTGACAAGATGGTGGTTACTAAGCAGAGGATTAAATATTTTAGGCATTCACTGGAAGACTTCTTTTCAACAGTGGCTGCATTTTTGTTATTAATTCAACAATCCAACCACAGAAAAAGTAAACAATTTGAAGTATTCCTTTGAAAAAAGGAATCAGAGAGAAAGATGTACTAATTACTGAACATTTCTGCCTCATCCCTATATGTGGCTCCATGATTGAATCCAGCCCGGCATAAGGAAAATAAAGAGCACAAATTAAATACACGCAGGAGAGCTGGGCTTGGCTTCATGCCCACCGTCATCACAGTTAAATTCCATTTCCAAGATCCACCATAACACTTTCCTCTTAAGGTTCCTCTGGGTCACAATGACCTTTGTTAAACATTATAACAAGTGATAAAATGAAGACTGGGAGTACATTTGTTGCACAGTTAAAATTAAAAGGAACCAGGGGATCTGAACCAGATTGCAGATAAATATAATATATTGCTCAGCTACATTCCTCTTTGTTCCAGATGTGTGATTTGTTACTAGTTATAACAGAATGCAAGCTGTATTTTGTAAAGACTAAAACCAACACATTACAGAATGCAGAAGCACCATCTATCAATTTTCTAAAAGGAAATTGCACCTGCCTGCAATCTTGTCCTCATTTGACTGAGCCCTCTGAGAAGCACAATGATTTAATGCAGCAGCTCTTCACATTTGAAGGGTGTGGTTCAGCTCTGGCTTTGCAGAAATGTGTCTAAGAGTCTAAATTTAGCAGGTAGTAAAAGTTTATCCATGAAAAAAAAAATACAGAAAAACTTTCTTCACGTAACTGTGTGCATCAGTATTATTCACAGAATGTGCCCTGCCACTTCCCTGGGACTGACCTACATCAGCTGGATTTTGTCTTGCAGTCCTCTCAGGCAAAGTCGGCAGCATACCCACTGCTTTGCACCAATGCCATCCTCCTCACACTTTCAAAAATGTTGACCCTTAAATTCTTATTAAAAAGTATGGGAGTTTAGCCATGTAGCTGTAGCCCTGACAACTGGCCACAGTCAACATAAAAGTAAATGGTTATTTAAAGTTACTCTGTTAAAATGTCCCAGTTTATCTTCAAGCAAAAAATGTGAAGCAAAGCTTTGTTTTTATTTGCCCTTTCCAAAAGACAAAGATAAAAGATGTAGAAAAAATAATCGTACTGCAAAAGGAAACAAGGCCTGCCATTCACAAAATCTCAGTTTCAGGAAAAGGGAGACAGGTGACAGGAAAAAACCCATTTCATTTGTTATTACTGTGGTATAGTATACTATTGCTATGTAATACTATTAGAATTTTCACTCTTATCTAGTATCAACTCCTGACAGTAATATTCTTGTGAGACCAAAATCAAGTAAAACACAGAAGAGCTGCACACACAGATGACGATGGTCCAGCAGCTGGGTTATACGCAGAGCCATCTGCTGCAATGAATGGGGCTATTTGTGCCCCAAGGAACTATTCAAAAACCTGTGTTGGCACGTTACCCTGCATCCCCAAGCAAACTTCAAACACACACATGCTGTCTCCAAAACACAGCAGGAACTACCCGCAAGACCAATACCGCTCAGTTCCTATCCATCACAACTGCCCTCCCGTTCTGTGCAGGGCTCACACCAGGACAGGACCTTCTATTTTGTGGCCCAGCATGTTGCCACTCTGCAGGGAGAAGTGCTGCACGCAAAACACTTGCAGGAACTCAACAGGAGCCACTGTCTCATTCAGAGTCAAGAGACTGGCTAACAGTGGGGCTCACTAAAGGAGGGGCTTCCCAGGCTCTTTGCAGGAACCCACCTGTCCCTTTCTGCAGCTGCAGAGGAGCAGACTGGTTCATGAGGAAATTTGGAGCCAGATTCTGAATTCCCATTATTCCTCAGACTGTGTCATTTTCCAAATGATTTTCTGTGGAAACACACAGCTGATCACATATTAGGGCTAGCATTGCGCTGGAAGTCTTATGCAGAGGCTTACTGGGGAGGCCACAAAGAGCCCTGCCAGAGGAAAAGACATGGGATTGCTTTCATCCTACATGAGGCAGATCCTTGAACTAGAGAATGAGACAGTAACTCTGAGAGAATGCAAAAGTCATCCTCAAGAGATCAGGTGACTGGTGGCATCATGTACTGGTATGAGGCAAAGTCAGCCAGCTCTCACCAAAAATCTCAGCAGGAACACACAGGCAGGAAACCCTACACTGAAGAACAGGACACCATATCCTATTAAGATACCACATGGGCAGAAGCTGCTCCATTATATAATTATGAGCTTGGCTCCTACCTCTCTGCATGGCAGGGATCCTCAGCTCCCAAGGAGTTCACAGCTTGGAGGAGCTGTGAGATGTTGCCTCTGGCCATGGGTGTGGCTTTAGTACTACCATAATTTCCTGGCTCTTCTGTCTCAGTTGTCCATGTCAAGCGTTTTGAAGTGGCACTGTTACTTATTTCTAAGCGCAGTTGCCACTGATGCTGAACAGTGATCCATTGTTCCTATTGTTGCTTCCTCACTCAGTGGTTCATAAAAACAATGCTTAAGATGCAACTTCAGCACAGGGAGTCCCAAAACTGCTGAGTGTCAGAAGCTGGAAGAATCACTCTGTACTTGCCCTGCTTCTTATGTTTCTCCCTGAGCACCTTCTGCTGGCTGTTATCAGGAAAAATGTGCTGAGACCTTTGATACAAAGACGTACTGCTCCTCCTATACTCTCCCTCTGACATTTCCCCCATCAACACTAATAGCTAAGGTTCAGTTATTTTGACTGACTGTGTTAATGCTCTTTCTCCTGTTGTTTAAAAACTGCTTTCAAAGTGTAACCACTTGATTTTTCATGTCAGCATCCTTCCCAGATTGCACTGCATTGACTGAAGTAATCACACCATGGAAGTGAAGCAATCTTTGCTTCATAAAGAAAAGCCTCAAATAAATATTGGAACATATTGATATAATCTGGTTTGGACATAATTACCAAAAAAATCAAACATATCCCCCCATGAAAAGAAAATCCAATCTGCATTCTGTCACCTGGTCCTCATGAGGATTTACAAATTCAACAATAACAAGAGGGATTTTTTAGGACAGGGAAAATTAGCAAAGATAAATTTCAACAGCATTTTCCAGCTTTGGATAAAATGTCAGGTGGGTATTTATTTAACTTTTTTCTCCCATTTTGAAATTGTAATTTTACCAGCTGTATTCTTTCTCCCCATGGGAAAAAGAGATAAATGTTTCAAAAACCTAAGTAAGTGGCATTGTTTTCTACCAACAGAATTCCCCATTTCATCAAGAAATTCTGAATCAGAGGGTTTCTGGTTTTTAAAAATAAAAAATTAAAAATAAGAATCTTTATATTTAAGAAACAAGAAAACAAGCGTTTGTTCATAGAAATGTAAGAGTATGATATACTGTATGTGGAATAGAAAAACTAATGATCAGAGCTGCACAGCAACCCTGAATATTAAAGATAGGGCAGAAGAGTACATGGATTCCAAAGCAAAATAAAGCTTACTAAAATGACCTGATAATTTTGAAGGCAGAGACTTAAGATGAAAGAAATCAATGCCTACAGGACCCAAACATGCACACCAGAAAATGTGAGGACTCTGGGGGAAATCCTGTATAGTTTCTGAGGGGAACTTTTCTTTAAGCTATTTAATAAAACAATAGTTCAATAGATGGTAGCCTTTCTCTTCAGCAAGAGTTGTTCCCAAAGGAAACAAAATTCAGTATGATTCAAAATACTTGTAAACGTATATACTTTGAACAAATAGAGGAATGTTATCAGAGCTTATCTATAAGCTTATCTATAATCTAAATGAAATATGCTGTATCAATTCCCATACCACAAAAAATGACAATACTTGAATATAAAGCATATTCAAATGTATTGTCACAGCATTTCTAATAATGTAACTGTAAACTGCATATGCCACACCAAACTGACCAAAAAAGAAAGATACCTGCATTATTCCTGAACTAGAAAACAGAGCTAGTTTTTAAAAATACATTAAATTAATAGCAAATTAAATCTTCAGTCTTGAAAAAGGAATTCATAAATACTCCACATCCATTTAAGATTTTTTTAAACAATAAGATTTGCAAGAAAGATACTTGCAAACAGATATTACACTTGAGATTATGTTAACCAAAGCTATCTCTGCATATTTAAATGCTTGCAGAGGTTTGTTTCTGGCTAACTATTCAAATCATACGTCATACCACAGTTTTGGATAAACAATGATCAAAACAGACTGGAAGAGCAATCATGAAAGGACTAAACAACAGAGAGAAAGGATAATGACGAAATGTTGATTTGTCCCTGCATGGCAGATTAAGGAACCTGTACAGAGCGGATGTCACATTTTTTTTAGCAATGCATGTACCCAAATTTGCTTTTGGCAAACATTGCTTAACTGCTGCTGTTTTTCATGAAGTCAATGAAGACTGGGTTAGATAATGAGCTGGCATGCACTTTTGAAATGTTTACTGTGTTCCTTAAAGTAAGGGGAACATGCTGGTTCTTAAACTAATTTGTTTTTTGTTGTTGGCTTCCCCCATCTCTCCACTAGTATTCTGTTCTCCCTCCCTAGTATTCTGTTCTCCCTGTCTTTGGAATAAACAGAAAATGACTGAATCTTTAAATACTTTTTTTTCCTCTAACAGTTATACAACCAAAAACCGGTAGTTTCCAAATGGCGAACAACTGAGCCATGTCAAGAGCCATGTTAATCTCATGTGTTCACTCCATTGTTAACAATGAAGGAAGGGGGATGGGGAGGACAAAGTAAAATCTGTCTATTCTGGCCTAAATGCAGGACACGAACGAGGAGACATTCCATAAACAATGTAGTCTTTTTCTTCTGGCAGGGGGAGGTGACGGGGAAGATGATGGTAGCAGGACTTTTGTGGAAGGAGAAGTTGTACCCATCTTGACAGTCAATACAGCATTCAGAAAGCCTACATGGTGGGAAGAATTTCCCACCCATTGTTAACTAGGAACTTGATTTGAAAATGCAGTTTTTAATTAAAATTGGCACTTCCAAGCTTCATGCTGGCATCCACCATCTTGCTAAACACTGAGCTCATTTGTGGTTCCAGCAGTTTGCAAATGCAGTCTCGGAGGTGACAAACCATTTCCCATCCCTGCCATTTTTACTCAATCCTCCATTCCCATCTTATCACAAATACATGGGAAATTTACTCTAGTAAGACAAAGCAAGGACTGTAGGATGTGGCCTCATTTGGCCAGAACCCAAAGATCCCAGTCTTTATTACTTTTAAGGCATTATTAACGGAACAGAATTCTTCAGAAATGTTTGGAGAAAAACAGGGTCAGTTATTTTTGAGGCTTCTACATGCTCCACTTCACTCAGACATCCACAAACATCATTATGGATAGAGATTCTACTGCTTAGCTCACATTTTGCTCTCTTCCTACCTATGCTTCCAGACAGTAGAATTCAAAGACAGAAATTCCAGACTATTACCACCAACAACAAAAATTTCTGGGTTGGTAGGATGCAAAATTTATCTATCTGTTTCACATGGATGGACAAAACAGCTTATTTATTCTGTTGATTTAATGAATAAATTTGCATATGTAATACATTCTGACTTGAGGGATCTCAAATGAAAATTCAATTTACAGGATGCCTGAAGAAACTAGCAAAGTATCTTCATAATATCTTCATTGGGAGATCACATACCAATATTTAGGACATTTTTCTAAGTAGTCCTCTGAGAGAAAAATATTTTTTAAGAACAAAGCCTATTTTTTCTAGCTCTACATATTCTGAGATGTTCAAGAACAGGCTGGGAGGTAATTTTTCTTGTTTTTAAATTTTATTTGGATTGATGTCTTTACAATGTCTAACATTGTTAGGTTCACTACAAAGGATTTCACTTCATCTTAGAGTAAAAGAAAAATATTATGCAAATTGCATAAAAGACTCCACAAGACTATCCAGTTCATGTGAATGCTAGCTAGCAAAGCAAGCTGTTGTTAGCTTTTGAAAAATCTGTCAACAATTAAGCTCATCAAAAGGAAATTCATAAGCCGATTTAACAGAAATGTCTCACAAAGCCTGAGCTCTGTAAGGTACATTCATGTATTTAGTTCAGTTAAAGTTCTATTCAAGAATTAAAGTAATTACCAAAGATTCATATATTTGTACTAAAAGCTTGCAGAACGTACAAATCCAAATATAGAAGGAACCTCAAGATTTCTAAATTACTGCAATTTGGAGTCATTTGCAGAATGATTTTTCCAACAGGAATAAATCAGTGTTCCAAGCCTTCTCACATTGTTCTGAGAAATATCATCTTTTAAAAAGTAGTACAAAAAAATGAAAAATATCTAACACCTACTCTAAGTGTCCATTTACCAACATACACCTCATGTACTTCTGTAAAACAAAAGCCAGATCTTCATTACTGCGTTTAGAACAGTCAATTGTCTTTATTTAAGCCAGAGGACAAGATTTTAAGAGGGTACGACAGAATATGAGTTCCTCAATCCTGAAACCAAAGAAAGTAATCCAACAAAAGAATATGTCTGCACTGCAAACAGTGTCTCCCTCTCCCACAATCCTGTTACAGAGTACACAGAGCCTTGCAAAAAAACCAGTTCTTTTGTCTTGTGACTTGTCCAAACCATGCTTAGCAATCTAGAGAAGTCTCTTCAGGAAACTACAGGCTTCATTATGGAAATTCTCTCTTCACTGCATGTTAATTTGATTATTTTTATTCAGAATTTTGCACGTATACACCACTTGACCAGATCTGACTCATCACTCTTGCCCTGTGTTTAAGATTTTATTCTAGCTTCTTCCAGTAATGAATTTGTGTTGATTTTGTAAGATCCTGTCCATGACCTTAAAGCTAGTTCATAGGGTCAGACCTTTCATTTTTCTGTGTTCAGCTATTACTTTCTGCCACTGCTCTCCCATTATCCAACCTCCAGTCTTACAGGAATAGGACTTGGCTGCTACTTATTTTTTGCGAAATTTTTTGCCTTCCGATCTCAGGAATTTTGTAACTGTGCTTTAGAGTGTCTGATTAAATCTGCATTAGGATTCTGTCCTTAATCTAGAGTTCAGCAAATGTTTTAGCTTCGGTCTGAGGCAACTTGTAAGAACAAATCTAAAAACATTTACGTTTTATTGGGAGAAATCTATTGGGGAGCAACTGCTACACTCTCTTTCCACATTTGTAGATGACACTCATTGGCTACTGTTTATTTCCTTTTACATATGAGCATAGTGCAAATATTTCCAGGAAAAAAAAAAAAATCAATGTTGAAGTGAATTCAAGATTGCATGACTGTACTAGAAGTTTCAAAATGCAGTAGTAATTGTGCCATTTCTCCTCAATTAAATAGTCCAAAGCTTAACTTTATTTGACTGAGTCCAAATATTAAGATAGAAATCATATAGGTGTGAAACAAGAAATTTCCATCCCATCTTGTGAAAATACTACACATGAGCTGTACAGCTATGC
Organism: Hirundo rustica; assembly: GCF_015227805.2. Taxonomy (NCBI): domain Eukaryota; kingdom Metazoa; phylum Chordata; class Aves; order Passeriformes; family Hirundinidae; genus Hirundo; species Hirundo rustica. The sequence continues at coordinate 11,241,367 of NC_053455.1, read as the reverse complement.
TTAATCACAATACAACAGTATTATATCGTTCCAAATCAAACTCAGTGATTTTTATAGACATCTGTTTTCTTTTACATTTACCACATACATGGATGTAGTGTCACTATTACAGAGATTTGACTCATCGAAAAACATCACAAATCAACCACTAAATCAGTGAGGAATATGCAGCCCATCAGAAGCCTTGAATAATATAAGATCCATATGGGCTTGGATAAAATTACTGAATTTGCCAGGCCATCAGGCTTTTTGCACCCTGCCTTGCTGGAGATGAGGTGGTGCTCAGCAAGCAAGTTTCTAAGCAGCCAGCAGCCACAAAGCTCATGGAAGCTGGTGGACATAACTATCTCCTTCTCAGTCTAAGTGAGGGAACAAGAAAATACTCCTTTTGTTTAGCAATAAATATAACAATAGAAGCTACAGGCTAAAACACGAATCAGCATGACAAGGTTGGAGAAGGAACTGGCCAGTGCAGCCTGAGGGATCTCCTCCAGAGTCAAACACAGAAACAGGAGTTGGACGTTGCTTGTTATAACTACTTCTTGTCAGAAGAACATAACATGCAGGAGAACAAGACAGTGTAGAGAGGGGTTTGCAGAGGCTAGTAAACACAGTAGTACAAACCCTCAAAGAAAAGCAGAAAGCTTTTGGGGAAAAGTGATAGCTGTTTGAGGATTGATCATGGTTCAGACCAGGGACAGTACAGCCATTATGCTGGTCATAACAGGGACATGCTGTGTTAGAGCCAGCACTACAATAGCCAGTGGAGATGCTGCTCCTGCCTCCACAGTGCCAACCATTCTCTTCAGCCATGAGAGAGGGCATGGGCTGCAAAAGTGGGACACCAAAGACCCAGGTAATCCACACCTGACTGTTCCTGCCACACTTCTCCTCCCATGATCCTGCCCTGTACTACACAAGACAAGTGGTGCCAAGAAATAGGACAAAGGCACTGAGCAGAAACTGAGGTAGAAGGGGTTCCACCCAAACACAAGGTAGAACTTCTTTACTGTGTTGGACAGATTAACCAGAGAGGGTGTGGAGTTTCCTTCTCTGGAGATAATCAAAAGCTGTCTGGACACAATCCTGAATAACGTGACGCTGGCCACCCTGCTTGATCAGGGAGGTTGGACTAGATGACCTCCAGTGGTCCTTTTCCACCTTACTGATTCCGTGTTATACTTCTTAGCCCAAAAATGTTCTCACACTAGGAGGAGGAGCTGGCATTAAGCATATGCTCCCACTGGAACTGCTCCTCTGGGTTCAAAACTGAATTCAAAGTGGGAATTCCACCCTTGGAATACTCTCCTCTCAACAGAGACAGCATGGTTATTATCAGCTCCAAGGCAACCAGCTGGCACATAGCAGCAGGGGATACCTGTGCACATCCTACTTTGGGGCATCATATCCCCCATGTCCCTCTGTGGATCTAGCCATTATTTTGCAATTTGTGCTTGAAGCAATTGAAAGATTCTCACTGACTTCAGTAGGTTTAGATCAGATATTTAATAAAAATTCATTGTGGAGAATGACTGACTATAGGCTTCAGGATTTAGCAAGTATTTTTATGAGGGAATGCACAAGTGCTACTTGCTGCATACCAAAATACATACCTGACAAGCATAAAAATAACAAAAAATCTTCAGGCTCCAAACCCTTATTTTATCTCTGAATTCAGGAATTTTAACCAAAGAGACAGAAAACAAACTTGAATTTATTTTCTCTAGCTTCTCCTACTAACTTTTTTCTGAATTTTTCTACTCTGCATCCCATGCTGAGGTTCATCTCTCTGCCCCCAGTCAGAGTGTAGTGTTGGATACCTAATTTTAAGTTGTTACCTTTGTGATTTTTTACTGTCATAATTTTCTTTCCAGATTAGTTAGGTTAATGTACTTATACTAGTACAATGGTGTTCAATTTTTACAGAACACCTATTTGATATTTAAGCTGTGTGCAACTCTTGGCAGCCTACTGACATAGCAGAGAGGCCAGGTTTGCAGAAAACTGTCTCCTCCCGCAGATCTTCTAAGAAGTATCTCATATTGAGCATATTAAAAAAAGTTCTGAACATCTTTTGAAAGCTAAGCAGTTATGAAGGAAAGGAAAAACAGACTGGAGTAACTAAAGAAGACAGAGAAGGCAAGTAATTTGTGCTAAGGCAGTCAGGAAATCACAAGCCTAGAAAGACTATGCAAAAAACTCTCTGTGTTTTGCCAGTGCTACTGAACAATACCCTACTGCCTGGCTTTTTAAATAGTTTTTAACATTTAGCCCTTTTTAAATGTGTAATTGTGTTATGGATACTAATTTCCTCAGAAAGAAGTATAATTATTCTTCTAAATATCTGGTCCATCTCTATTGTAAGCTCTTCTTAAGACAGCTACAAAATATTGCTAATATTTTTGAGTTAATAGTGCATTTAGAAGGTCATGTCAGGTTATTGCTGGGAGGATTAAAAGATTTTCTTTCCTCCAGAGCCCTTTGTTATAAGAAACCAAGGAAATTTAAAACAGGATTTATTCCTTAGAACCACGACAAACCAACAGAGTACCGTGGCAAGAACATGAAGTAAGAGCACTCTGGGCCAGGAAATTTACAAAGAGAGCTTTCTTCAAACTCAAAAGTTGAGTTGAAATTTTAAAGCTCTTAATGGTTCTACATTAAGGGCAGCAAAAGACAACTGGTTTCACAGTCATTCCCACTTACAAATTCTCTTTCAAAAGACTCTGGTACAATAACTGGTAAGCTAGTGGCTTTCACTAACACAGGCAGACATTCCTGGCACATACAACCCTCATTTGGTACCTGTCAAGCCAAGCCCTGCTGGCTGCTCCCACTGCCACTGGCAGGAAGAAAGGGTAGTGATGAGCATCATTTCAGTGGAGAAATGGGAAAGATAGGCAGGAAGGAACAAAATGAGAACCCTGGAAAGTTTGGTCTTAGATGTCAAAACAAATCCACTGACAGATATAATGGATTTTCCCAACAGATGTTACTTAGAAACAAACAAGTCTCTCAAGCCTTAGGATCATGCCTGTAGGAAGTTTTAAGTCAGGTCTGCATCTTTATAGAAGTGCTTTCATTGTATTAGTCAACCGCTGAGATAGAGTAATGATGGTATCAGGGTGAATGTTAGGTCAATTGAAGTGGATATGCCCTCTGACTTAGTTTCAGATCGGAATGCATCAGCCCTATGAAGTGATTGTAAATGTCCCAAAATCCATTGCTCAGAAGTAATTTAATTGGAGCATGTCAAAACCCAGAAAATCCTACCATTACCAAGGCATTAGGTATTGTGGTAGTTTCTTCTTAATCTTTTAGAATGATTTCTCAAATAGACACAGCTTAGACCTTGCTTTCTACATGTACCTTATTCTGAAAAAAAACCTCTACTTAGATATTTTTTTTCTCTGTCATTAAAGTTAACTTAGCATGACATTCACTTCTAACATTGCATCAAACTGTTTTTTTGAGAAACTGAAAGTAAGAGCATTGGCCACACGCTCATGTTCTACTGGAACTGGGCCTATAAATATTCTGACCATTTCCAAATGTATGTGTCATGCCATAATGGATATCTTGAAAAAGAACTGATGCAACAGTACCAACAGAAATATTTATACATCGTTTTTAAAGATTTCATCAACAGGTGGCTTTCATCTACTACACAGTATGCCTAGCTTAGCTACTGAACACTGTGAACAGATGTTTTTAAGCATCATCAATAGGATTACTCTAGAATTTGCTCATCATAAGTCAGCACACTGCAATGTCCTTTGTGGTGGGCAGTTAATATATCCTGCTTCCATCAGTTCATCTATATGATAGTTCACGGGAGGATGAATGAGCTCACTTCTATTTGAGATGACAGCTTGATGCAGCATTTCAAGGCTTAGCCTAACATGCCCTTACTTGAGGTCAGCCAGCAACCAGTCCCAGAAAACATGTCTGTTAGATGTAACTGAAAACAGTTTAGCACTTGCATTAAAGTAATAATTAAACATGAACAGTGTGCCTTGATGTTGTTTAAATGAATGACACATTCCATGCCCGGAGCAGTTTTCAACCCAGTTTTGTGACAGACAAAACACAATAACTGATCCAAGAAAGAATTAATGAAAAGAGTACCAAGAGGTTAAGCAGCTATCATTCTGACTGAACCATATATCATGGTGACTCTCATATACCTCAACAAAGAAGGTGGAGCTCAGACTCATTCAGCATGCCTCCACTAAAACAGCTGGCACAATCAGATGGGCTTGTTAGCAGCATCCTCTTGAAAGCTGTTATATAAGCATGGAGACTGTAAACAAGAAAAAGAGAGAGAAATGGAAAATAACTACATAAAAATTTCAAGGAAAAACATTGTTTATATGCATCTACCTTTGTAATTCTAACCCGGACAGAAAAAGGAAACATCTTTTTTTTTTTCCTCAACTGTATAAATTCTAATTTAAAATAGCTTTTCATAGAGATTTGTTTACACAGTTTGTATCAGCTAGACATTTCCCAGAAAAACCCAGAGCAGTTTATACTATCGACATCTCTACCCAGAAGTTTCTCTTCTCTCTCTAAATCACAATGCTAAGATGAGAACCCTAAGTCAAGTGACTTAGTGACAAGTGACAAGTCTAGACACACTGCAAAAAACCCACTAGGCAGTAGGTGAGCACTTTGAGAAATTATATTTTATTTGGGTAACTAAGAGGAACTTTGCCCTTTTCTACATGAGCTGGAGGCAGCTGCAAAAATGGGGCAGGAATGAACAGGTTAGGATGCCCCATTACTTGGCCTGTTTGAGTAATTAGAAAAGCTCTATAAAAGAGCATATAATACTGTAAAAGATTATCCATTTCTCTACTTAGAGTTATGAAAAGAACCTAAAAAACAAGTCCAGAAGCAGAGACATAAGTAATGGAATCCCAGTCTGTGATGTCTTCTTTTCCAAGTGACATTCCTGAGCCTGTTTCCAGGTATATTCCAAACAGGTTTTCCTAGCCTTATCAATGCTTCCCAATCTAACATCTGCAAATGAGGCTCCTCATTAAACACAGAGTTTAGGCACTTTAATTGAGATGAACTATACTAGAATGGCTGCTTTCAGCGCTATAACATTTATTTCTTGAACACTAAGCTATGTTCAAGAGGGCACCTGGGCACAGAACTGCTTTGTACCTGCTCTGTGCCATGTGAGGGGACAATGGCTCACATGAACAAGAAGAGATGGCTCAGCCTCAGACAGCTGGTAAGGTTACTGTGCCCAAGTGTCCCCCTCACTCTCCCTGAGCTGATATTTGAGCTGGTCACAAACCAGCTGCTGAACCACTGGAGCTATTTAGCTCTTTAAGGGTGGGGTAAACAGCTAGAGGTGATAACCACATTAGCTGTCTCAAGCTGGCAGCAACGCATAAATCAATCAGAGGCCTCTAGGCACATTGAAATGGAATCCACAGACACCAGCAAACTAAGCAGGAAGCTGCTTAAACCAGCTGTTGCAAAACACAAAGACAAGTGTATTATAAAATTGCACACACACACGCACACACAGATACACACAAATGGCTCAGCCTTGGTTTTCTGTTCTTCCTCTGCTGAGAGACTTTTAACCTACATCTGCCAGAAGAAAGTCAGCCACCAAGATGCCAGAGCAGGTTCCCACTGTCCTGCCCACCATCCATACACATACACACTTTTTTATTTTCTTCCTTTTCAAAAAAATACTATTTACTTTCTAGATGCCTATTAGTCTCAATTAATAGATCTACCTCTCCTTCCACTGTAGTAAGTATCCTGAGATAGATTTTCTAGAAATCTTTCTTTTTCATATCCCTCCAGAAACTGCATAGGGAAAATTCAGCAGGAACATTAGAAGAGCATCAAGTACAAAACCCCCAGCCCTGGATACATCATTGTCCTGGCAAAAAAATGTTTTAATTCACCAAAACTGGCAAAAAAATCTTAACATCTACTGAGTGAAAAGTAAGAACCCTAAGGAATGCTTGATTCAACACCACAAACAGGCCTTTTTCGGATGAAATTATACATATTCACCACATTTTATTTTTTTTTTCTGTAACCACAAGCAAGACAGAAAAAAAAGAAGATGAAAACACATTTCCCTCAGTTTTAAGATGTGGGCTGAACTCCACAGGGATTGATGTGCTCAGGACACAGGCAGGTAACACAAACTCAGAAACAGACTTATAGATTCAGTGGGCATTTCACTAGCAGAAATTAGCCCAGAAAGGATTGGCATAGAGGGAGAAAAGGTAGGTGGGAAGGCAGGCAAATGCCAGTGACACCTAGAGTTATCCTAAGCACTAAAGAGACATTTAAATATAATTCCTCACATTGATAAATATAATTCCTCACATTAATCTAGCCCACTAATTCTGGTGATTCAGTTGCCTGCACAAAGAATTGTGCTATTCTGCCAGAAAGCTGCATATCTATGGAAACATGGAGAATTTCAGCCATCACCTTATCTGTACTGCTCATTTCTTTTCCCGGGATAAAAGCAGGAGATGTAATGTCAAAAAAGTAAAAATATTATGCTTGTTCATACATTCTTTTCATACAGTTTAAAGAACACTTCCCCTTTATGCTTAACACCGGTGGATAATGTGACTTCCCTTCTAGAACCACACACACTGTGTCTACAGGTTGTGTCCAGCACCAGCCTACAGAATCATTCTAAGTAAAAACACATCAAAGAGAAGTGTACTTAAAAATAGTCATAATCATGTACAGTACTCAGTGTGCCTAAACAGTGCACGTAATACAGTTCAGTGTAGCAACCACTCGCTACTCAGGTTTCTACCATGAAGGAAGATACCGAATGGAAACATAATTCAGCCTGGAACTAATTCTGGAGTACAGCCAGACTCATGCAATCCATAAAAATTCCTGTGTCAAAATGATGTGTCCCATTGTCTTGATGCCTTGATCAAGGTTTCTAAGTTTCTCATTTTTTCTCACATCTTCCACACTAACAAACTTACAGTGAACATACGTTAAACTAAATGCACCACCACTGAAGTTTTGCTCAAGAATCTACTTTGAAATTTTTTAATCAGCATATGTAGTAGTGAACGCTACGTATACATATTCTCATAGTTCTCTTCTGTACAAATTAAAGAGTCCCTTGAAAAGGTAGTGAAAATGCAAACATTTTTGCAAAAATTCCCTTTGCCTACAACACCTTACCAAGTTGCATTCTTTACTTATCAGCCACTGATGAACGGACTACAAGAAAATATCAGTAACACTTAGCCCTCCTGTAAATAATCCTTAATCACAGAGGTCTTCAGAAAATAAATCAGCATCCCCTTGCTATATACTTAATATTCACACACTTTTACTCAGGTTTCCCATCGGAACTGGAATGAGGAAATCAATCTTATTAAAAGGATTTTTTTAAGTACATTTTTCCTTTTCCTTCAGTTATTTGCATGGGAGAATCAGAATGACAGTTTACCAGAGCATATGGAAGAGTGCACAACTACCCAGTATTTTCATAAAGTCTCTCTTAATTTCCTGAAAAGCCACTGACAGAATAAGAAAAACCAATTCATATTATAACAATCTTAAGATTGTTAAGTAACCTCTGCACTCCTGGTGGGATATGGGTTCCTCCTTCCCCCAGCTGTGAGCTCCAGCGAGCAGATGGTGGATGCTGTCAACCAGAAAAGCAGCCATGTACACCTGACAAGGGAGGAGTCTTGCCAGGGGATGTGTGCAATTCCACACCTGCCTCCCCCAGCTGGTGCACCAGCCAGTGGGGGATTGGATCCAGCAAGACCGGAATGCATGGTTAGAGACCTCCAGTTCTCAGAGACTGAATACATATGAGGGCTATGATTTTTGAAGCCAAATTCTTATTAAAGACAATAGAAATTTGGGTGTACAAATCCCTTAGTCTCTGTCCAGCCAAAGCAATTCCTTTCCCCTCAGCCTCTAGCTGCTACCCATTGGTTAGCGCTGCTGGTACCATTTTTTTAGAAGGATTTGTTGCACAAAGAGAGAGACTTATTAAAAACAGAAAAGAATGTGTTGTGCCTCTGTAGCCAGACTCATAGTTTAAAAATCTGTGTGCTGTATTTTCCTGAATGTTCAAAAGACAAAACAGTTATAAACCCATAGGAACCACCTAAGCTCAAGTATGTTTACTATTGCACCTGGCACAGCACACTTCCAGAAGAAATATCTTTTAAAAAATCATATTTTCATTAGTTGGGTTTTTTTCTTTTTAAACACTTCTCTCCATTATTTATTGGTTCAGATTGGATATGATTTGTTTTAGGATAACAGTCTAAAATGAAAATATTTTCATCTTATTTTATGATTATTCCCTTTTGCTATAAATAACCACCAAACTATCAGGCCAACACTCTCTGGGTTCCTCTTTAGTCTTTCCATTTCACTCTATAGCTGGATTGACTAAAATACAAGAAGGATGGTTACCTTTTTTGAGCTAACAAGGTGTAATTGTTTTCTCAGTTCAAGGTGAAATTCACCCAGGAGAATCAGCAGCTTAGTGCATATTTGTGACCAGACCCTGAACTACTTGTACAACCATCTCTTCTATTAGTTTCTATTTAAGTAATGTGAGTTCAGTTAGATGTTTGTGATTTTGCCAGGAATGAAGGGGAGGAAATAAAGCAGCCCTTTAAAAACTCTCAAAGTCTCCGGAGGACAAGTCAGATGATGAGTATGTTTATTGCTCTTAAATAATTTGGGAAGAAAAGAGGAACCATTTCAGTGTTGAGAAACCTGTTAGTGAATAGACCAGACACTAGGTAAATTGTTGTGTTTTCTTTTTTTTTTTTTTTTTTCCCTACTTTGTAGATGACTATCACAGCAAGATTACTTTTTTTCTGTTACAATTATTTCTGAAATGAACAGAGACGTCCATTGTCAAACCAATGTCCCAGGGTGTCAGCTGCCTTCCTGCCAGAAGCCCAAATCCGTGATATTACAGACATTCTGCCAAGTTTCAGCCAGTGATCCAGCCATTGCCCAATGCTGTTCATGAGCACTAATAAAACTGTCAGGTGTGACTCAGACCAGACCAACCAGAAGTGACTACTGGCTCTAGGGAAGGGCTGGGGAAACAAGGACACAGGAAGTATTCTGGACAACCTTCCTAACAGAGATGAAAAATAAATCATCTCAGACCATTTTATTTTGCTCCATGTTTATGGCCCACAGGTTAAGGGAGAAAAAGAAAATAGGATTTCAAGTTTAGAAAAATGGTGACACAAGTGCACAACATGCCCTCAGCATTTTCATCAGGAAATCAGTAGAAGAAAGTTCTTCGAAATACATTACCATATGATTCCTGGATGAAAACTGTATTATTATAGCTTTGTTTTGAAAAGACTGACGAAAGCCCAGCTAGAAGCAGAATGGTGGAATATTAAGATACACTTCAAATTTGCAGATCATCCCTCTGTAAAAAGTAGACAATCCTTGACAGGACAGGTTGAAAGGGTTGTCAATTAACCATTGGCTGCGAAACTGATGTGATGAAACAAAAAAGACAAGTTCTGCACTTCAGCAGGAAAATCAGATTAACAGCTACAAAGCAGAAAAAAGCAAGTTAGCTACAGAGTTGTAGCAAAATCTTTAACACAACCATTTGAAAACTATGTTAGAAGTATAATTCTCTTGTAAATATGGTGTTCTATGAGAGGTAACAAATCCACACTTTTTGGCACTTGATACTTCAAATCAAAAATAAAGAAGTATCAAAAAAAAAAAAAAAAAAAAAAAAAGAGTTGGAATATTCAATCTAGGAAGAAAAGCTGAAAGATTTGGATTTGTTTAGTCTAGAAAAGAGACTGAGGGAAGACATAAGTCCTCAAATATGCGAGATGCTGTAATAAATATGACAGTGATCAACTGTTCTTCAGGTTCAGCAAGGTTAGAAGAATAGTTCCGCTTACCGTGCGGTAAAAGAAGATTTGTTGGCTATTAGGACAAAATAACTAACAAAAACAGCCATACACTGGAACAGCTCACCAAGGCTAGTCATGGAATCCTCATCACTGGAGCCCATTATGGAAAAGTTAGACACATCACTGTCAAAAATAGTCCTTGGCTCAGCCACAAAACAGAGAGATGGACTGGTTGCCTGAGCTCCCTCCCATTCCTACACTTCTGTGATTTACTAGGGAATATGCAGTTTCTTGCACAAGCCACTTTTTTTAGGGGTTTAGTAAGTCACATTGATTGATATATTGCATGGAAAAACCTCTATCCTGATGCCAAGTATTTCAAATTCTATTTAAAACTTTACCACTGTAAAAACTGTTATGCTCTAGAAGGAAAATCCAGGAAGTAGTACTCTGCAATATTATCGTAACAAGGGAGAAACCAAGTAATTCCAAAAGACCTTTCAAAATCTCATGTGTGACAACAAGGCAAGGTCAGAAAAGGCCAATGACATTTGTCTTAGAAGGTAAGGAAACCCCAACACAGTTGGGGTTGTCGCAGTCTGACAAAAGCCAACACACAGCAGTGGCTGAAGGCTACATGGAAATTGATTCAACATACTACTACAGCAGGAACACTCTGGTGTCCAGGACATCTTGAGTATAAAAACAAACATCTAACTAGCTGACACATTTCAGAAGCTTTCATCCTAAAGGTACCTGGGGATAAACCTGGTGAATTTATTAAGCATGTCAGACACTTAATAAGGAATCCCTGAATATTTAGAACATTGTATTAGAAAAGGTAACACTATTCTTTGCATCAAACTATAATCAGTTCTTTGCAGAAGGGAGTGGAAAGTACTTGCAGACTGTAAGACCCAGCAATGAGTCCATTACAGACCTCCTGACAAAGGAATTTCTTCATACCATGTGTGACATCTCTACTACAAAGAACCAAATTCCTGTCTCAAACCTTACATGCCACTGAGTAAAACCAAAGAAAGGAAAAGGAGTCTACTCCTTTGCCAAGAATGAGAAGAAATGTTAAAGACAGCCATACTACTGGCTCTGGCAGAAAATACTCTTGGAAGAAGTGTGATGACTCCACTTGAACAACTAATGAAAACATTAGCAAAGGCCAATGAAGGCACAATAGCATACTGTTAAATTATAGGACAAAAGTCAATTAAAGCTAAAATCTTCAACACTTGAGAGATGTTATCAGCTCCACAAAAGATCCACTGGAATGTCCATGATGATCTGGCAAGGCATAATTCAGAAAAGTACTTCTGAAATGTCGCAAACTTCAATGGTATCCAGGCAATTGGTGTATGCTGTCTTGGTCAGAAAGAGTCTCCTGAATTATTTCCTTTCAGAAGCATTTCACAAAAGTGTCTGATGACAGCATGGAAGAATGCAAGCTACCTGCAAGGATAATTCAGAAAAACAATAGCAAGGGCCCGAAGGAGCCCATTTTTCTTGCTAAAATGTTTCAGGGCAAGCTTCTGCAAAACATCTTTCTGTTTCAGAACATTTCTACCATACAGATTCTGTTTTCAGAGACCCCATTCCTGCATTCCTTGCAAACCCAAAAACACCAACTGACATCATTGGGCAATGCATTGGCATCATGAATACAGGACTAAGCCAACAGAGGTTGTGGGTAGCCAGAACTGTGCTGGAAACAGTTCATCCCAGTTTGGTCAAACCAACTTTTGAAATCACAGCTGGTTTAAAAAACGTGACCTTCCTGGGGTCCTAGCAGACCCCACTCCTTGCCATGCTCTACACAGACAACAGCACTTCTCACCTCCTCAACCCTCACAAGCTTGGACCCAGAAATCCCTTTTCCTACACTTTGGGAAGCAGTTATTCCTGCTTCCAGGCCCAGCCCCATTCCCTTACTCCCTGGCCCCACTCCCAGAACCAAGTCATATGCAATGTGCTACATATCCTGCTGGTGAAGAAGGGTTAGGAGAGTCTGTCTCAAGAAGATTTAAAATCTTATTAATGAATACAATATGAACTTCAAAGTCCTACTGGGGAGCATTATTTGTGTAACGGCAAGAAAGAAAAACAAATGTATCTTGAGTCCTGACACTACTAAAAGCAGCAGAGAGAAACACCCAGGGAACCAAGATTTCAATCAACAATTGATTTGAGACTTATTCTTGTAGTGGATGGAAGGAATCTGCCTGAGAAGCACAGAAAAGGAAATTCTGGATGGAAAGAAAACAGAGATCACAAAGGCAAAGTGCAAGGGTTGAGAAAAAGCCAGAGTGAATTACAACAAAAGAAGCTAAAATAAACTAACAAAACCATGTTAGTTAAAATGGAAAAAAAAAAGCTTTTTTGGTATTAGCTCAATAGGCTTCTTGTTAAGAGTCAATGGGCCCATAATTTTCTGTTATTAATACTGTGCTTAAAGAACCCAAATCATCTTTTTACAACCCAGACCTACAACCACCATACAACTCCAAGCATATAAAGAGCAGGGACACTGCAGATTCAGGACTAACTCTGCTCTCAAACTAGCAAATTAATTTTGGCCACTAGCTTGCAGGGGAGGGAGCAAATACAGCCCTTGGCATGAAAGTGTCTAATTCACATAATCAGGGTCAGTTGTTCCCATGCAGCTGTCAAAATCTTGGGATGGTTAATCACCTCTCTTGTCCTGAGCATGTTGTGATCTACTGAATTTCTGAAAAAAACACAGTTCTTGGCTTTAACAGGTCTCATCCAGCTATTTACTGCTGAAGGTAGATGTGTGACCCCTATGACAAACCCTAAGGAAAACACAGAATCCCAAACACAAAACTCTGTTAAGAAGATCCCTTTCATGTAGGGGCATCACTCTAAAGCAAAAATTCTTTCCTGTTTCTATATTACAAAAGAGCTGGCAGATCAATATTATATGGTAAACTTGGACTCTCCCTACCTTGCACAGCACTGCACCAGTCCTTCAACTATAGCACACCCCTACCCAGTGAAGCAGGAAGATAGAAACATGATTATTGTTTTCTTTACTTTTCAGGCAATGATAATATACAGGGAGAAAAGAAAATAAGACAGGACAATGTCAGCATGACTAAGATCTTTAAATAGACAGTTACAGTTCTGAGTATTCTTTCTGCAAAACTGCCACCAAAATACAAGGACCGATTCTTGGTAATACTTGTTGTTTTCCCAGACAGCATATCACTGGTAAAAACTCTGTCAGACTTCCTTCCAGTCCCCTCAGATTTTGAATGATGTTCAAGGATTGAACTCTCTGGATCACAAATATCCACAGGAAGAAATCCCATTTTGCAGTTTTCCTCCTATTTGTCTTCTCTGCAATTAAATATCTTCTACTGCTTATTCTCTTCTCCACCTCCAGCAGAACATGAGTTTTCTTGCTTCAGTAAAGCCAGTGTTCAGATGTTCCAAAGAAAGAAGTTAAGAGTTCTAAAACCTCTCCAAATTTCTCTATTGTAGTGTTTGACAGACAAGGAAAACAACTTTTGACACTATGGGTGTTTTTCATTATGATGGGAAGAAAAGACCTGAAACTACATTTCCCAACGGGCATGACAAATTGATTTTGATGGTGCAGAAGACTGTCATTAGCTGGCCATGACAGTATTGTACTCACATCATAATAATCATTATTATAAGGGGATCAAAAATAAATCACCTGAAAACTAACTAAATAAAAAACCTTCACACCTCAAAAGTCAAAACAAAATCAGCAGAAATATTACCATATTCCGGCAGCCTTGAAATGAATACATTTTATGCTTAATATTCCATTTACAGAATTATTTTTTATTTAGTTGCTATATTCACTTGCAGCTGAAGAATGGGAAATAATCCTTCAAGCCTTCTTAAAGTCTAAAACCAATTGTGCAGCCTTACTTTTAACTTTATATCTAGCTTTGGAGGAAAAATAATCAAAATACCACAGAGTTTTCTTCAATCTTTTCAATAATTTCACAGAATTTTAAAAATATGCAAGCCTCATATTGAAACTTTACACTACAAAGTTCCATCTCAGGATCTGGAAGAGTCTGCTGTTAATATTCACTGCAATTAGAATTCTTTATTGTGCAGTGGAATTTGTGTTCAATGGCATCAGAACATGGTTTAGTTAGAAAGCATTTTTACATAGACTAAGGCAAAGCTTTCATGAAGTATTTGATAGTCAAAGGAAAACGATATTTCAATTAAGCAATACATATAAAATTTCACAACCTTCTTTGACAGCAGATGAAATTCACCTTGTGCATTCTTGACTAAATCTGAAGTAAATCAGTCGATACCAATGGAATGAAACTGCTGTCAAAACACTTGGGGCAGTCCTACCTCTTTTGAAATTAGTTGCAAAACTCCCAGTTACTTCAGATCCCATACAGGTAGCTCACAGGCACAGTACTGCTCTTGGTTGGCCTACTAACCTTTGTGACTTTACACGTGCTACACTTCCACTTCCAGTCTCTGAGGAAAACCCTCTGTGCTATTGAAGTTTCCTGGCTTAAGGTATCTTTTTCTTTGTTTACTGTGTGGCTGCATAGATATCTGGCACAGATTTCAAAGTACAGTAGCTCAAAAAAATGCTCTGTGCATATGTTCATAAACCCTGTAATGGATTGCATCACACATCCTGCATCTGAAAATAAAAACCTTTACCTGGTTCTCTCTGCTATTTGTGGTTTACGAAGCAGGTTATAAAATGCAGCTGTATCAGTAACATACCTCCATATATAACATCATTGATTAAAGTGGATTTATTCCAGAATGACCTCAAGTAAATGAGTTCATTATAATTTTCTTTATGTGAGTAAGAAAAAAGTCCAAAATACCCTGAGTTCAGCACTGTTCACCTAATCCAGTTTCCATCTGTGCCAATGTTCACAGTACATACAAGAAATTCTGTACTGCACAGTTACTAAATTACATTTCTTACAGTTTTGAAAGCTTGACCCAGTCAAATGATCCAAATAAATTCAAAAGCACAGTAAAAAGTACCAACTTAATATCAACAAAAACAAGTCCCTCAGATCAATAAGAAAACTGTTCTGTGATCTTTCGAGGAGGTTGCTTAATGTATTGGAGTGGGTTGCACTGAACTTGCTGAAGTCAAGCACTTAAGCAATATGTAGTTTACATAACCTAGTGATAAAGAATCGGAATTAAACTTCCCAAATGAATGAAGGCAGCAATGGGAAAACAGCAAGTTAGATTCCAGCCCACCATTGATACATCCTTTTATATATATGACATAAATATACAATTTTATATCTGTGTCCAACTTCAGTGAAACATTGAAATCACTCCTGCCACTACTGTCCTGGATTCAGCTGGGATAGAGTTAATTTTCTTCCTGGTAGCTGGTGCAGTTCTGTTTAGGTTTAGTATGAGAATTATGTTGATAACACAGATGTTGTAGCTGTTGCTGAGCAGGGCCCACCTGAAGTCAAGGACTTCTCAGTTTCCCATGCTCTGCCAGTGAGGAGGTGCACAAGAAGCCGGGAGGGGCATGGCCAGGACAGATGAAGCAAACTGGCCAAAGGGATATTCCATAGCATGCTATGCCCAGTATATAAACCAGGAGAGCTGGCCAGGAAGGGCTGGGCACTGCTGCAGGGTGCACTGGGCATCAGTCAGCAGGTGGTGAGTAACTGTATTGTGCATCACTTGTTTCTTTTGGATTTTATTCCCCTCCCTCTCATTGTCAATATTATCATTACTATCTTTTTTTTTTTTTTTTTTTTTTTTTTTTTTTTTTTTTTTTTTTTCCCCAGTTATTGGAGTGTTCTTTTCTCCGCCTTTTTCTAATTTCTCCATCTCACCACAGTGAGGGGGAAATTAACGAGGGGGAAATGAGTGAGGTGAAAGTCAGGTCCACGATATTTAGTTGCCAGCTGGGATTAAACCACAAGAACCACAAAAAAGGGTTTTTCCCTTTTCAAATTAAATTGTTGATTTTGTACTCCAGTCTACCATTGCTTACCTACCAGCCTTTCTAAAAAGGCTGATGCAGCCATGGCACAACAGCAGTATTGGAGTCACAGCAAATCCTAAGTTGTGACAGACTCTTGATCCAGGTGTCTCCTCTCAGACCTTGAATTGCTCACACATCATGGATCTTGTCAATTTAGACAAGACAGAGAGTGAGAGGCGAGTTCCATCCTTTTCATGCCAGGAAAACCAGGACAAACAGAGAAAGTACGAGGTCCTGGGAGGATTAATCAACTCCTCCTTTACTCTGGACAGTATGTGCTGGCCTAACAGGAAAAATCTGACCGACAAGATTGAAATCTGCCTTTTACCCACTCCTAATGAAAGCAAAAAAATTATGAAGTCTAAACAGATGAATAAATTTCTTTCAAGTCATTTAATATTAACATGCTTGATCTTAAAGCATTGCCACATCATGGGCTATTATTACTGTTATTCAAAGAAAGGCAAAAATCTGATAACTCTTACAGAATGGTTGGAGTTGGGAGGGACCGCTAGAGATCATCTAGTCCATCCCCACTGCTAAAGCACCTATGGGAGGTTGCACAGAACCATGTCCAGGCAAATTTTCAATACCTCCAATGAAGGAAACTCAGCCACTCCAGGCAGCCTGTTTCAGTGATCTGTCATCCAGACAGCAAAGAAGCTTTCCTCATATTCAGATGGAACTCCCTGGATTTCAGTTTTTGCCAATTGTCTCTTGTCCTGTCACTGGGCACCAGTGAAAAAGTCTGGCCCCATCCTCTTGGCATCCACACTTAAGATATTTGTATGCACTAAGATCCCTTCATCTCTTCTCAAGGCCCAGCTCCCTCAGTCTTTCCTCACAGAGATGCTCCAGAGTCCCCTCTGGATCCATGCCAGAAGTTGCTTGTCTTTCTTGAACAGAGGAGCCCACAACTGGACACAGAACTCCACGTGCACCCTCACCAGGGCTGAGTAGAGGGGCAGGATCACCTCCTTCAGCCTGCTTGCAATGCTTTCCCTAAAGTACCCCAGGATTCCATTGTCCTTCTTGGTCCCCAGGGCACACTGCTGGCTCACGGACAGCTTGTTGTCCACCAGGACCCTCAGGTCCTTCTCCTCCGAGCTGCTTCCCAGCAGGTCAGTCCCCAGCCTGTGCTGGTACAGCAGGTTATTTCCCTCCAGCAGCAGACCCTGCATTTGCCTTTGTTAAACTTCACCGGGTTCCTCTCCACACAACTCTCCAGCCTGTCCAGGTTTTGCTGGATGGCAGCACAGCTCTCTGGGGTACCAGCCACTCCCCACAGCCTTGTAGTACCAGCAAACTTGCTGAGGCTGCACTCTGTCCCTTCATCCAGGGCACTGATGAATAACAGGAACAAGACAGGGCCCAGCGCTGATCCCTGGGGATCCCTGGGTAACACCACAGGCTGCAGGCCTCAAACTTGACTCTGCACTGCTGATCACAAAACCCTCAGCTCTGACACACATTCAGTTCTCAGTCTACCCAACTTCCTGAGCTTGTCCATAAAGATGTCAGGCAAAACAATGTTAAAAGCTTTGTTGAAGTCAAAGGAGACAACATCCACCATTTTCCTCTCACCTGCCCAGCCAGTTAATCCATTCTAGAAGCCTATCAGATTGATCAAGCATGATTTCCCCTTGGTGAATCCCTGCTGACTACACCTGATAACTTTCCTTACTCCCACAGGCTTAGAGATGACATCTAGAATGAATTGTTCCATCCCTTTTCCAGAGATGGAGGTGAGGCTGACTGCCCTTTAGTTTCCTGGATCCATTTACTTGGCCTTTTTGAAGACTGGAGTGACACTGGCTTTCTTCCAGTCCTCACATGTTTCTCCTGTGCTCCATGACCTTGGAGAGTGGCTTCATCTCAGGCACCTTTTCTGTTCTCCATCACCATGGAGAGTGCCTTAGCAATAACATCTGGTGGCTCCCTCAGCATTGGTGGGTGCATCCCCATTGGGGTCCCTGGATTTGCAGGTGTCACATTTGCCTAAATGATCTCTAACTCCATCCTGTTCAACCAGAGGAAAGTCTTCCTTGCTCCAGGCTTTCTCTCTTGCCTCCATGGTCTGCGATTCCTGAGACCTGAGACCTGAGACCTGAGACCTGAGACCTGGCCTCAGACTGAAACAAAGAAGACATCCAGTAACACCACATACTCTGTATCCTTCATCACCACAGCACCCACCCCATTCAGCAGCAGGCCCTCATTTTCCCTAGTGTTCTTTTTGCTACTGATGTACTTGAAGAAGCCCTTCTGGCTGTCCTTGACCTCCCTTGCCAGATTTAATTCCAAATGGACCTTTCCATGATTTCTACTACCCATTTGAAACTGGACAGAAAACACCATACATGTTTGTGAGTGGACAAGCATGGATTTCTGCAGGTAAAAGAGTTAAGCATGTTCAGTTTCCCATATTTCTTGATCAGCTGATCCTAGAGAGGAGCTCTAAAGTCTGCAGTCCAATTCCAGCTTCAAAACATTGCCAGTTTGCCCTCGCTGCTTGGCAAGAAACAGCAAAATTGTGTTAACAGTTTCTTTCAAGAATACATGTCAGTAAGTGCCAAATGACAGTTGTAATGACCCTGAATGCATTTCTCTCCTTAGGGCTTTTTTGTTTAGAAGCTGGTTGCCGCCCACGAAGAAAAAGATCATTCTTTGTCATGAACTCTCCCACCACCCTGAGCTTTCTCCACTGCCACTATACCTAGTGAGAGTAAAGTAAGAAACCACATCCTATTTAACTAAGAGCTACTCCCACCTGGGATTATAAACACCAGAGTATGCATTAAAGGTCTGCTAAAATCCAAGGAGTCTTTCCATCAATTTTAACAAGCTCTTGGTAAGGTCTTGAGAGTCTATTTTTATGAAATCACTCATTTCTTCCCTTGTTTATGTAAAGAGCCTTTTTTTCCTAAATCCATGCAGAAGAACTCTATTTGGATTTGTATCAGGGCAATGGTTTAATCATAAGTTAAATTAAGAAGTGTCACTGTCTGCAGCCAAAAGAAAGAAGCTAAGTCTGACACAGCACCTGTGCACTGCTTCTTTGGCTCAGCATTGACCTTGGTTGACAGGAACATGTGCCTGAAAAATGCACCCAAGGGGAAACTCATCACAACATGAACAATCACAGTAGAATGATAAACACCCACACTGCACAAGAAAGCTGCCAAACCCTCACAGCAGCCAGGGCTCCAAGTGCATCTGGAAGGAAGTGTACCAAAAGAACATGTGTGTATCCACAAGTATGTACATATGTGTTTGTACACACTCTCTTGCCCCATTTCATGCCTAGAGCACCATGCTCCAATATGTAATAAAATGCATTTGTAAAAATATCCTTATGCTCCCTTATGACAGAGACAACTAAAATTATCAGGTTCCCTACATGTAAACACAACAGAAGGTTGTGATGTCTTGCAGCGATTTAATCATACTGATCCATTCACATACATTTTTCTTCTTAACAAGATAGCTGATGTGTTTAGCTTTGAGCAGCTTAGCTTTCCTTTTAATAATTTATGATTACATGCTCCCACAAGATCATCAAAGCTGTGAGAAGGCCATAAAAACACTTTCAGTAAGAAATTAGTCTGTGTTTCTTCTTAACTAATGGAAGAAACAATGGGTTTTAAATGTTGCATGGATGATTTTCTTGCACATGTGGTCTTATGCAAGATTACTGCTGTAAAAGTCTAAGGCTGGCACACATCTTCAAGGACAAGCCGAAGAGCCAAAACAGTCTTTATGGGCTCAAATCTGTTCACCCACACAGGTACTTGCAAAAGCAGAACTCAATGCATTCATGCAAAGATCACTTAAACCATGAAAGATCAGGTACATTCAGTGTTCACATTGTCAGAATAAGCCTTTCTGGAAGTGAAATGCAGAAATGGCCTGCTGTGCCAATGAAGACTGAAAACAATTCTTGCTTTCTTCCATCATCTTTCATCTAAAATATTTGCTGTCTACTGCCACATCCAGCTATCCACAGACCAAGAGTAATGAAGGCAATAAAAGAAGTTGAAGGTGCTTAGTTCTTCAGTATGAGAAGTACATTTGTAGCAACACAGGCAAGATTGCAAGAAATCCATTTTTTCTGTACCTGTGTGTCAGTCACAGGAGATCTGTGTCACTCTTGTAAGGAGACTTGGAAAAGAGTTGCATCTCTGGTGAAATGTATAGATATTCAGGGTTTAATCATAGGTGTAATTGCAATCTGCCTGTAAGAATGTCTGATAAACTTCAATTTGGAATGCCAAATCTGACACCTTTTAGGTAGCTTTCACATTGCAAGTGCCAACTCTGCTTAAGATGTGTGAAATCCTTGATGTGACTAGAAAATATTCTGCTCAAGCAGCAGATCCTGCAGGGTGTTGAGCCACTAAAGTCCCTTCACAATCACTGGTGGAGTGCATTCTTCCTGCTCTTGCCCACATGTGTGCATTGCAGCATTTAGTCATGTAAATATGGGAAGAAATATTGCATGGTTTTGTTTTTGTTTCAAAGACGGTCTGTGCCTGCAGCCTTGCCAGAGCCAGATGCTGTAACTCTGCACAGTGCTATTCTGCAAGATGGGCCAGAATCTTCCAGTCGCTGGGTGTGGTGGGTGCGAGGTCGCCACATTAGCATTGTTTGAAGCTGCGTGGGTAGTTTCCATTGTGGTCTAGCAGCCATGCAGGACACACCCAAAGAAGCTGGGTAAACTGCATGCAGGAATTAGCCCACGCTAAATTCCACACTTCCACAGCTGGATTGCTACCCCTACTCCAGCAAGTTAGTTGAAAGGTACATCTCCAGAGAGTAGGCACATCTCCAGAGAGAGGAGATGGGTGAAATATTCAAACAGGAGGCCTTTCTTTCGGCATCCTACAGCACAGCACATCACCCTGCACTGAAGAACAAGGTGTAAAGTGGCTCTCTTGAAGTAAAGGTGAGTTTAGTAGTAGGAGGCAGATCTGCTCAAGACAATGTCCCAAAGAGAGAAAGCACCAAGCTTTCATGTTTTCAGCCACCCAGACTGGAAGTTCTGGAAACTCCAAGCGTAAAAGGAGTAACTTCCTACTAAGGGTACAGAAAACATGGAAATCCCAGTATTTTCTAGACTTTTTGATTGCTGAACAGTAAGAACAGATTGCCAGCTGGGAGCTTGGAAACCCTGCAACAGACTTCCAGTCAGCCCACAGAGCAGGGCTGCCAGAGCACCATTGATAGTGTGTAGCTCTGCAACTACTCTACAGAGCTGATAGTCGGAGTCACCTGTCAAATGCCATTTTAACTGAGAAGCTGCAGGAACCAGAGAGCATATTTATTTCAGAAATAAAATGTTTGTTGTTTCCAGCAGGAAATTTTCACAAAATTTTGGGTTGGCAGAAAAATTTCTTTTCACTTCCCAGATCAATTTGGACCAAAATCCTCTCCCCCAGCCCCATACCAAAAATAAATTAAGGAAAACAAGATTTCCCATGAACCAGAATTTCTCTTCTTCAGCCAATTTAAATCAGTAAGAAGTGAAAGGGGGAAGAGGAGGGAGGAGTACTGTTAACCAGTATAAAACTTCTTGAGACCTTTATACTGCCAGACTTGTTTTCCTGTAGTCAGAGATGTTGATACCAGAAGGAACAACAGCAATTTCTTATCTCCACCTTTACAAGAGCTGAATTTACCAAGGCTTAACAAGTTACCACACGTCAGTTGAATCAAGCAGTATTTGTATATCCTCAGCTCTTAAGGAGCACAAAACAATGTGGTTTAACATAACCATTTTTGTTACTGGCTAAACCAAGCTTCATTGCCTTGAATATGCCTCAGCCTAAATGTTTAAACACTTCTATCTTACCTATATTTTATTTTACCTGAAGAATGTCTCAAGTTGGAAGGGACTGACCTCTCATTAATCTGCAACAATTTGAATATATATATATATGAAAAAAGAAGCATAATTTATTTGCCACGTCATTACTTTAACTGTGGTACTACAGTGCCCTTAGGAGCACCACATGAGACCAAGCCTCCTAACTCTAAGGTTTCTTTCCAAGCCATTCTGTGATATTACAATTCCCTTACACATTAAACAGGAGCAACAGCTGTTACTTTATCAGTTATTGATTAACTGAGCTAATTAACTATTAATTAATTAATTAATTACTGGTCCTATTTACCCAACTGTTTCAGATCAAACTTATATCTGAGTTCTATAAGAAATCTCTCCCAATCACAAAATGTGCTACAGATCACTATTTGAGCACAACACTCTCTTTTATATAAGGATGTGCTGCTATGCCCAGTTTATAGAGTCAAAGGGCAACCATATTAAGTAATCTAAAAGTCATGCAGGAAATTTGTGGTGTAGCAAAGCCTCAAATCCAACTGAATTGTACATCCCTTTTACACACCAATATTTCCTCAATGATCTCTCCTTTGAGACTACAGTCTGTCTCAGTTCCTCAAGTTAGTTGTCAGGAGTGCTAGCTTAGAATCATTGAAAATAAGGAGATTGCTCCTATTGCTATCAGCAGGAGCTTTGCAACTAATTTTATCAGGAACAGGCTCATTGAATGCAGAAATCTAAAAATACAACAATGCTTCCCCTATATTGCAAATAGAGCAGCATATCAGTTAACAGTAGAGGGACTATATATATATATATATATGTGTATGTACATCATAATAGAAATATGTACATTTAGAATATGTTTGCTGTTGTACCAACAACAGACTTAAGTTTTACTTCTGTAGCCAGAAACACCCTGCAGACCCATGAAACATCCTGCATCTGACTTCTGCCTTGTTTATTTTCTCAAGGCCTCTGTTAACTTATCTCTCAGTCCATAAGATTCCAAGTCTGACAGAGATTTTGAACTGCTACCATTTAAAGGTAACTGCAATGATTTAAAAGGAAAAAATAGCCTGTATCTATGGAAATTATTCTATTACTTTACCTTAAAATAGAGATGGGGGAAAGGCATGTTTCAATACTGAGGTAAATACACAAGACCACTAGCTGACCCTCCAACAGGACTGTCAAATGTAAGGATCAAATATCCCATGGTTTGCTGTGACTAAGGACATACTCACTTCCCAGCATTTGCTGCAGTTTGGCAAGTCGTGAGACAGCAGACTTTAAATCTGTAACATGACTGATAGAAGTGTTGTTTTTAAAGGTTGAAAATGTTTTAGCACTAAATATTAAGTCACTCAGAGATTAGAATATGTATGGGATCAATTTTTCACCACATTTCATCAGATTTTTATGCTGTGAAAAACAGTGGGGTTACTCTGGCATAAAACCAATGCAATGGAATGGAGACTCATACCTGTGGTCACTAACGTGGCCCAGTTGTATATACAAAAGGATATGGGGAAAAATATTAAGAAAGGGTATCAAAGTCCAAACATGTTCTAAAATGACTTTCCAGTGTGACACTAAGTAAAATCAACATTGTTTTTTGATAAATACTTTGGTAACATTTGTTGGAGATAGTCTCACTTTTCACTCATCACCGGGACTGCAGAATTTATGTCCATATCGATTACAGAAAGTTGCACCATCTTGCCACCAAGATGCAGGTGAGCCTGCAGTAGGACAAACTGCGTGACACAGAGGTCATATGCTATGCAGAGTTACGGATGGAAGCAGATTCCAGCTGACATCATTCTAGCTGTTAGGCTGTACTGTCTCCGTTTCAATTCTCTCTCAGACAGTTTCTTACTGAATCCAAGACTACCTTTTGAGTTTTGCCATTGGTTTATGTTCTCATCTTAATTACACTCATTTAATGTCAGAGAAGATTCATGAAGGCCACAAGAAGATAGGCCAAGCAGTATGGAAGAAATTTCTGCTTTAGACAAAGCTATGAGACCTAAGTCATGGAAGATGGTAGTCTGGAGAAAAAAATGGCTTGGCAAGTTGAAATGAAGGCCATAAAGTCATAGAATTATAGAATCATTTGGGTTGGAAGGACCTTAAAGCTCACAGCCTTCAGTTAGAAAATTCATTTAAATCAACCAAAAATTAGACAGTCCACATTGCTCTTTGCTCCTTTGGGTTTGTTTTCTTCAGTTTAGATCAGCTCTGCCTTTGAGCTCTTTCTGCCAAACTCTTGACAAGTTTAATTTTGAAAACTGACAATAACAAGGAAGCTTTTAACTGTTTTTATATTAATCTACTTCAACGCATTTTTATCTAGCTAGAGGCAGGGTTTAATCAATTACAGGTTCTTTCTCTAAAGAAGGCCTCAGCTCAACTTAACCACAGTTTACAGTGTGGCCTACATTACTAAATTCCAATGGCATTTAACTTTTCAAGGTCTTTCTTTAGAGTGGTAACACTGAGTTTTACATGATACACAGACAAGGGTTTAGGAAATGCCAGATGGTTACTCCTGAAAGGATTTACTGATGGACTACGCCACCACTAATGGAAAACTGAAGAGCACACTTAGCCAGAACACTGTCAGACATCAGGATTTCTCACTACTCATCACACACACACAAACAAAAAAATACCTCTTTCATGCTTACTGGGAAGCTCCTGGAAGAGCCCAATTCTGCATTCCCTGCAAACCCCCAAATTCCCTTGGATTTCACTAACAATTTTGAGTTGCACAAGCATAATTCCCTCTCCAAGTAGTAACTACTGCCAGAGCCACAAAAGGCATGACTCTCCTACAACTGTTAGCCAGAAGATTTAGCCTTTTTGAGCTCAAATTGTCAAGCTATTCTCTAACTCTTGTAGTTCCAGGTTCAATTCCTGGTAATGATTAGGACAACAATTACTTCACAGGGAACACAGAATCCATCTCTAAGTACTTCAAAAATTCTTAATGTAGAAGAACACCTTTAGTTTTATTTTAGTAGGCATAAATGTATACCCAGATGTTCCCTCAATGTATAACGGAGGGGAAAAAAGCATTGAAAACTGATTTGTAAGGGGAGATTCAGATTAATAGTAAATGGTTATATAACACAAAATGGCACAAAATATTAGGAATCATTAACTGCAATACAAACCAGATGTCACTGTGTCTGTAACAACCCCACAAAATTCTACTTGTCTGTTACCTCTGGGGCTTTTATTTTACATATACACTTGTTAAAACTTGCAATTTCCATGGCAAAGATGATTCAAGGAGCTTTTGTGTCTGAGCTTATGAGGTTTGATAATTTTCTATATTTGCCTAGTATAAAACATATAACTTCAAGCAGATGACTCTAAGCATCACAATTTTATCTGTGTATGTATTTACAACTTATGTTTAGGGGTAAAAACACATTCAGGGAGAGAATGACATCTTTTCAGGGATTTAAACAAAGCACACCAAAAAAATCAGAGTGGAATTAAGGCTTACAAACAGGAAGATATACAGCAATAATTGCATAACAGCCTCCCTGATTTTTTGCATTGGCTCAAGGAAGCTCACTGTATGAGCACACACTCTTTGGTACACTGTAGCTAAACACAGAAACTGCTTAAAATCCCAACTCTGGAAAAGCTTCTGAAAAAACTTAATTTGAAATTCTGCTGCAGTCAGTGGGACATGCTTATCCATATTTATATGCTTGGCAGCTGAGGACCCAAAAGATCTACAGCAGGTTCCTCTTTCCCCTTGCACATTGAGGTCCTTTCAAATCCCACCAACCATTCAGAGAGCTCCAGCTCTCAGCTGAATAAAATGCTTACAATAATCTGGAGAGCACAGTCTAGACAACCTTCATCCTGAGAACATATTTGCTACCACAGGGCACCAAAAGTCTTCAAAAAATTGTTAAGAAGCAGGGAATCTCCTTCCCTTTGGAAAGACTGAAGTCCACTGCATGTGTTAGCTTGGACTCGCCCTAACAATTGCTTTTCCCTCCACAAAAATTATTAAGAGCCTAATATCATACTCCATTCCTATAGTGATCAATTTCTACAGACACATAAATTATCAAATATCAGCACGTAAACTACTACAATCCTTGCTGTCGGGAGCAGTAAAAGTCTATATGTTTACATGTTTAATCAAGATGAAAATTATAATCTAAAGCAATAGGACAACTCGACTTCTGTCTTCATAGAAAGTGCAAGCTGTTTTTCTTTTTGCAGAAAAATTATATATACTGATGATATACAAATATTAAGAAAGAAAAGTATGAACAAAAACAAAAGCTGTTTCATCAAATTCTCTAGCAGAGATACAAAAAGGAAATGCCAAGATGCCTTACATTAATAAGATGGAGTTTATGCATCTTTAGGTAGTTTACCCTTTAAAATCACAGAATCATAGGATGGGTTAGGTTAGACAGTACCCTAAAGCCCAGTCCCAAACCTCCTGCTATGGGCAGGGACACACACCACTAGACCAGGGTACTCGGGACCCTATCCAACCTGGCCTTGAACCTTTCCAGGGATGAGGCACCCACAACTTCCTTGAGCAACCAGTGTGTTTTTACGCTGACAGTGAAGAAATTGTCCCCAATATCTAATGTAAACCTGCCCTCTCTCAGTTTAAAGCAATTACCCCTTGTCCTATCACTCCATGCCCTGGTAAAATGTCCCCCTCCAGCTCCCTTTTCAGTCCCTTTAGGTACTGAAGGTATCTAAAGATCCCCCCAGATCCTTCTTTTTTCAAGATATGAGTGACACTGAAAACCATGAGTCTGACTTACCTCATTTCCCTGCGTAGTACAATCTGTTTATTCTACAATGGGAAAATCCCCTTCTTTTTTTTTTTTTTTTTTTTTTGTCAACTTCAAAGTTTATTTTGGTGGAAGATTCCCCTCAGCTACAGCATTGTGACCACCTGACCTAAGCTGGAGTGTGGTAATATACATCTATCCTGCCCTTCCTCCTGCTGCATCTTTTGCAATGTGTGCTGTTCACACGCCAAACACTCTTTCACCGATAAACTCTTTATTGGGACATTAGGTAAACTGGCCAACTATGTGTACCAATTAAAGGTAAAACTGATAAAAACTGGCTAGGGGAACACACAAGCAGGAGTTTATAATAAGAGAGAGGAAGCCTGCTGGAGAGGAAAGAGAAGGGGAAAAGATAGAAATGATCTTTGAAAATTAGAACAATTTCATTTGTGTCTGTATATATCATGTATTTGCATTTTACCATGATAACAACAGGATCCACCAACAGTACCATTGTAAGAGAAGAGGCCCCAGCAGTTTTGTACAGGACTCTGCTGGGAAAACTTGTTCAGCAAAGGTCTTTCCCAAGACTTCTACCAGAACCTGCAAGCAGTTTGTAACCTGCTCCCTGGCAGAGCTCAGACACTCACAAAATGTGATGACAGCTGGGCATGGTTTTATGAAGCCTAGCAAGGCCCACACAGTGCAGTTGGGTGCCTGCATCCCTCTGCAGACCTATCTGCTAGAATTTTACTCAAGTTTACGAAGGCCATCTGTGTAACAGCCCAAGTGACAATGCCAGGGCACCGCCACCCACGGCACCAGCGACTGAGCAGCAACGCCGTCTCGCTCTTTTCAACCACCTTCTGCCACAGAGCTCTCCACTATGAGCTGCTGGTTTGGAAACAAAATTCCATCCAGGGCCATTTCTCATGGAGAGCGGAGTTAAACACCCTGGGTACCAATCTGTAAGGCAGTGGGAGTCTGAGAGGCAGATTCCCAAGCAAGGACAGATCTGGTACTGGTTAGAGAGCCACAGCCTCTAGTACATTTTGAAAAGATTACATATTGCACAGTTCCTTAGCTTCTCCACACTGTGCTTCTGTACACTGCACTATAAAATCTCCCAGTGCAGTAGGTGGGTTGGCTATTTTTAAAGTGCTTTGGATGAGTTTAGGCTGATTATTATGCCTCTTTGATTCTCCTCCTTTTTGCAAAAGAGACTGAGTTTTGACTCAGAAATAAATATGTCTGGCAAAAGAAAACAAATCAGGCTTTATGTAAAATTTACACTGAACATAAACCTAAGTCTAAGTAGAAGATAAATCATTTTGATAAGTGGTTAATAAGTTTATAAAGATACTATTCATCAGCCCACTGGAGTTGAACATTATAGTGATTTATAATTCTCTGGAATTTTTTTTACTGGTATATTTATAACCGCTTACACCACATGGTCCTCACATGGCTAACTAGTTCTGCAGGATCTGTTTGTTATTTAAGAAAAAGCATATTAATGAAATCTTAACATAAAGTGAGTGACCAGAAAATATAGTGACAGATATTATACTTTATAATCCATACATGAACTAAAAAATTTACCAGACCATTCTTTAAATAACTGTTAACATACTGAGCCAGCAGCAGTAATTCATACATATTAAATAAGCAAGAAAGTAAAGGTTACAATGGAAAACTTCTCCGCTGCTGTATAAGGGGAACCAAGTGAGCTCCAAAGCTCACAAGATGCTGCTGAATTCATTCTCAGGTTAAAGAGTTTGAAGCTCAGCCTCAGGAAGGGTTTTATTTCAAATTTAATTTAATAACAAAGTGTCCTATTAATTCTTCCTGGCAGATTAGAGGAGGATGTTGTATGCACTATCTGTGTCCTTTGCCGTGCAGCTGGCAGCAATGTTGGACTTTCCTAGGGCTCTGCAGGGTTAGCTAAGGAAGATCTCACCACCTCTCACTACAGCAGGCACTCAGTGTTCAGACTGCACTCCCAGTTGCTGCAACAGAAGGGTTATGAACTCTTGCACTTCCACAAGTCCATTTCAAACAGACTTTCAGTGCCAGTAGTCTTGCACAAAAGCTTGTTTACAGATTTGGAAAATCTGTAATAATGCAAAAAAAGAATCTGCAAGAAAAATAATGCTGTTGCTCTCATGTCAAAATTTAACTGGACTCTAAATATTTTAGGACCCAAGGTCCTACAATTCACATCCAAATACAGATGTAGACACATAAGGAATAAGGTAATTTTAATATAAAGATAATTCCTAGAACACTGTTTGAGCTTTATTGACTAGTTAGAAAGAAAAACTAAACAGCCAGCTTAACCTGGAAAGCATGAGAACCTTTTTCACACTTTTCAAACAGACTGTGGTCTGTTTATTGGGACACAAGACTGGACTCAGCATATCTAAACTGTATGCACCCTCTCAGTCTGAACTTTGGATACCTTCCTCCCTGTCTCTATTCTTTTGAGATCTGGCTGTATTAACACTTTTCCCTAGCTTCATTTAGGTGGCCTAAATTTGAACTGGAACAGAGCAGAGGAGACTTGCTTGCACAGCAAGCCCCAACTTTCAACCACACGGCAGCAATTAACAGCAACTTCTGTCACCACCTCTTTGCACTGAATAGATATCTCTGAGCAAAAAGACCCTTGCACAGTAGCCCCAGGAGCCTGAGAGGCTGCAGAATCATCAGTAAGAAAACCCACAGTCCAGAGTCTGACATGAGCCATGTAGACTAACACAAAGTTACATCACCAGCCCAAATGAAGTTTGAACAAAGTGCAGCTACAGGCAACCCCTCTGTTCTGTTTCCAGATCAAATAATAAGTTGTTTGTGTGTTCAAACACTTCTGTTTGTTTGTTTTGCATCTCTTTGTGAGATCCTCTTTTTCTGACCTGAGTGTACTCCCAAGATTTATCTCTAGACCAGTGTATTTCTCACTGCAAGTGCTACCTCAGCAGCTTAGCACATTGGAGAGCTTCTCTCTAAATTCCAAATTGCCCTTGTACCTGGAGGTGTGTAGCGCGTACTTGAGAGCATCACAGGCATATCAGTTTTTCTCCCCGTGTATCCAAGGATGATGTTGCAGGGTACCACCTAAACCATCCCACTTGCAATATAAATAGTGCAGCACTACTTGCCCTCTATGCACATTGAGTACATCCCTAAGACAGTCCCTGCAAGCCTGCCTGCTGGTAAAGATGAAATGTTGACCCACAGTCCTACAGCTATATGGGATCATGCCCAGTCAAAACCTGGTATTTCTGCAGCACAAATACACCCTGTGTGCTTATACCATGCTTGGAGCATTTTGATATAGTTCTACATCACTTTGCAAAGTTGTAAAGTCCTCCAGGACTGCATAAAACCTCTGGAGAAATGTGGAGAAAAGGCAGGAATTGGAGGTAGAAAAATTAGTAAATTACTAGCAGTAGTCTGTGAACTTCATGAACCTATTACAGAAACCACAGATGCAAAATGCAGTATAGAGCTAAATTCCAGCACCCATTACTCACCCTACATTTGCAACATGAGTAAGTCATGTGTGGAATAAGATACTGCTCTGCATGAGGCATCCATGGTTCAGTATAACCTGGACCACACTGCATGAGGGATTTTCTGTCCCAAAAGCAAAGAAGAAAATTGAATGAAAAAGAAAGTATAAAAAAAAAAAAAAATTACTTGGTGGAAGTTCCAGGTAAAAAATATTAGAAGGGCAAAATATGAGTTGCAGTTGCATATATATATACCCTGAACTCTGATTTCAGAGTAGATGCACATACCATGCTGTTGTCAGGCATTTGCCATGGGGTAGATGATTTTGTTGGACCTTCTGGAGGGAGGAGGGAGAAGGAGTGGTCAGATATTTTTTATCATCTTTAAAATTACTGGAATTTATTTCCAACTTTGTTCCAGCTGCAGCTTAGTTTTTTGGGGTTTTTTCCAAGATTCTAAGCATACCCTACCCGATGTGTGGGCTAGGCAGGCTTTAGAAATGGAAAAGAAACAAATTAGGAAACTGCATTTTGCTTTTTCATTCTGTCGTTACTTTCTCAATCTTTCACCATTTCACACAGATTCCAAGCTGTATCCCCACTGAGAAATGCAGGGCACGTTAAACAAGGAGCAGTTTGATCAAACAGCAAACTCTGGACACAGCTGTCTCCACAGTAAGTGCTCCGGTCTCCTTCTGCCTGTCCTGTCCCATCACCAGCCATTCCAATGTCAGCCCCCCATTTCCTATCCCCTGTGCTCTCCAAACACCTTCTTCTTTCCCTTTTCCTCTTCCACTTGCTTCTTTTTCTCCTGTATACATGAGGACCAACCTCCACACTTTAATACTCAATCTCTCGATTTAAAAGGTGACGTTTTGTACCAAAAATAAAAAACTAAGCAATTGTGAGTAATGATGGAGGAGGTATAAGACTTCAAGAACAATGCACAAAGGAAGCAAAAATGTCTATACTGGGCCAGTGTAATCTCTCTGTCATGGCCTAATGACAAAAAAAAAAGACAAATTGAAAACATTGTTTGGAACCTAACCTGTTAAGTTCTCAAAATTTCCATCAATTAGTGGTTTGGGGATTTCCTGTGTGGCAGCTGGCATCCAGACTACCATGCCTCATATCCATACATAAATTTCCTCAATTAATTTTTCATTGCCCTCTCATTTTGTATTTGTGAGAAACAGTAATTAATTGTCGTTTGAATCCTTTTACAGAACTAATAGACAATGCTTCCACTAGTACCCTGTATGACTGCTGACATACCACATCCAGTCCATACAGCCATAAAGTTTTGTTTCACATCCACTCAGTAGTCACAAGTTGGTATTATCATCCACAAAAAAAAAGCCAAAACAACTACCATTATATCACATCTATTTTCCAGCTCCAGGCAAGGGTATAAGGGCAGCTTTGGACACTATTCTCAAAATACCTTTTCCAATTCATTACTCTGAAGTGCCAATGGTCATGTAGTGCAAATTAACTTGTATGTTTTTGGATGTAAGCCTGACAGTGAATGCCAACCACTGATTTTCCACAGCCCAAACTACACACATTCACAAATCCTTGTAATATATATAATAATGCTTTGCTAAATGGCCGGTCTTAAAAGAGGGTTAATGTTGCCTTAAGAAGATCAGATGGACAAGGTAGTCAACGTAGCAGTTTTAGCCTACTTTTCAAGAGTTATTGGGCAACATGTGATATATCTATATGCAGAATAGTTCTTGTATTTGGAAACATGATTTTCATGAAATTTCAAGTTTTGTTGACAGATTTTCAAGAATTTGTGTCGTTTCTGCAGCTGCATATCATAGGGTTTTCAAGATGGATTGACTCAGACACACCCAAGTATGCTTGAGGGCTCTGCTATTTACAAGCCACTCAGTTAAAATGGTAGTTATGATTTGGCTATACTCATTACTTTGTTTTCGTTGTCTACACATACTTTCACATGTCTTTGTCTTGATACTACCAGGCTTCCTAGCAACATGGACAAACTTAAGAATTGCTCCTTCAAAGAATTCATGGCCCCAATCATTCACTGACCACAGTGAATTTTGATTAAGATTAAACAGGCAGACCACCATCAAGAGCCAAGAGCAAAATCTAAATCTGAATTAGAGGGATAATATGGTCTATCCTTGTAATTTTCTGCAACAGCAAAACCTTCACAGTGGCTGAAATTCTGACCTCACTAAGAACACTGGCTAACCCTCTCTGGAACATTTCACTAAGGTTCCACTGGTACATGCACCTTACAAATTCATTCACTTCTGCTGCCATTTGTAATTTGAGAACCAGATGCCTAGAAAATTAACAAAATGTTTACTCCTTAAAAATAAGTATTAAAGACAGATATGAGGGATGGAGAATCCTGAACATAAAGACTTAAGCAGTCAATTCCAATTTTTCATATATCTGAAACAATTTCCCTAATGGTTGCATCATAATTTACTAACAGGGCATTTGTCTTCTTCATTTATTTTCTGTCCCTTTTTTTTTTCCCCCCCTTAAATTCGCAGCTGCAAATCAATGCAAATTCATTCAGCGATTACCCAGGAGAAAACTATTTTGTAAAGTGAACATTGTGCTTTCAGGACCTCTCTGAAAACTTTTAACAATGTTACACCCTTGGGCCTTTCTGCCTTCCAATTCCTAGCTTGAAAGCTTGTGTTCTCACTAGCTGTCCCTTTTTAAGTATGCTTTTGTAAAACTGCACTGAAGTGAAAAATGTTCATGAAGAACTTTGGTTTATTATTTTAAATAGCAAAGGTAGCTCTCATGCCTCAATCCTGGCATCTTATAGATTTTTTTTTTAAATTTTGGCCAAAAATATCAATAAAATAAAGTCATTCCCAGATTCCTATGTTACAGCCAACAAACTGATTACATTATTACTGGATAACATCAGCTCTCTGGAATTAGGCTGCTAGCTGAGGTCTTGTTATAGTAGTGAATTCACATTGCCATGGTTAGCAATGTCAGCATTTCAATTATAATAGTCTCTTCCTCCTCCTCCACCTATCTTTTCTTGAAGGACTGAAATTTGGACTTAAAAATGAACTTAAGGTTGAAGGACTGACAGCATAATCCATGTCACTAAATCCATGGCTTATCATTTTAGCACATTTCTGACAAGTAGCTTTAGAGTATTTTTAAGTACAGGCCCGACTTCATGCCTTCAGCCTACATGCAAAACTTGAGTGTGTATGCAGAGTATGTAGCACTCGTTACCATTACCTCTGCGGCTTGAGCTTCTTAATAAATGAGCTTTTAATAATCTCTTCTTTTCGGGGAGCCACTGCTTTTAAAACTGTGCATCCAGCTGACAGCTCGGATGTGTGTTGCTTCGAAATTCTGTTTCAAAACAGGGATGTCACGCACGAAGCATGTTTCCCAAAAGCACCGCTGGTGCTGAGCTACGCAGTGTAAAGGACCTGAAAACGCTCCACCTGGGAGCTCTTGAGAAAAAGTGGGAGACGCGCTGCAGGCTCCCCACGAAGACATCGGCCACAGGCTTTTGCTGGGACGTGCGGGGACGGCTCCATGGAAACCGCGGGCAGCTAAAACCCCGCTGCGTGTTTGCCGAGCAGGCCAGAGCACAGCGGTGGTGACACCGACGCTGCCCGTCCCTCGGACCCCGAGTCCCCGTCGCCGTCTGTGCCCCGCGTCCCCTCCCCGCCCCGCGTCCGTGTCCTGTGTCGGCTTTGTCCGTCTGCGGACGGGCGGCCGTCCCCGGGCGCACGCCGGACGCAGCTCGGGGGCAGCGCGGGGCTCACGGCCGGGGCTCGCTCGGGGGTCTGCCCGGCCCCGGCCCCCCCGCCCGCTCCAGCCCCGGCGGCGGAGCGCGGCCCCGCCGGGCACGGGGCGCTAGGGACGGCCACCCCCTCCCGGCCCCGACGGTCACTTACGTTGGGGGCGGGAGCCGCCGGGAGCGCTGCCGGCCGCGGGGACGGACCCCGGCCGGCCTCCCACGGGGGTGCCGGCCGGGATGGGGGGGGCGGTCTCCCGTTCCGTGTCGGAAGGGTGAACGTTTGCCGGGAACCCGGGCGTTTATTCCACTTGGCAGAAAGCGGAGGGGGTCGGGGAGGGGGCACGGGTGCGACGGGCGGCACGCGGTGCCCGGGGAAGGGGACGAGGAGCGGGCCCGCGATGCGCCCGCTCGACTGTCGGATCCGCTACCCGGCGGCTGCCGCGGGCCGCCGTGAGTCACCCCCGGCCGCGGCAGCGTCAGCCTCGCCGCGGCGTTGGCAGCCAGACGAGCCGCGGCGCGGAGCCGCCGCTGTCCTCGGATGAACCCGGCGGGGCTGCCAGCGCCAGCCGAGTGCGCGCAAGGCGAGAGCCGAGGCTGTGCCGGCGCGGCGGCGTGCGACACCCCTGCGGCGGGGATGGCGGAGACGGGGCGGGGGGCGGGAGCGGGGGGGGCAGCCCCTCGGCGGCCGGGCCGGAAAGGTAAGCGTGGGACAGGGAAGGTGCGGTGGGGGCACGGTCAAGCAAGGGGCAGGGTGCGGGGGGGAGGCGCTGCCCCCAGGGCCGCGAGTCCCCGAGGACGTGGCTGTGGCGGCCCAGGGCGGGGGGGAGGAGGCGGAGGGGGCCGTGGGGGGCGAAAGCCCCTCCGCTCCAGGCTCAGGGCAGATGGCTTCCGACAGCGGGGATGCTCGTCGGTGCGAACGGCAAACCTCGCCCGAGCCCTGTCCTGATTTAAAAAAAAAAAAAAAAAAAAAAAAAAAAAAAAAAAAAAAAAAAAAGACAGCATCCTCTGCCCCGCGGCGCAAAGATCCGGCTCCTCTTGGGCGAAAGGTGCCTCGTTGCCCAGCAGCCTTATCTCCCTTCTCCCGGCCGCTGGGAGCGGCAGGAAATCGGGGCGGCTGCCGGCAGCTGTTGGCGATGTCTCGAAAGCCGCAGGCAGGGTCACGGCCGCTGCCGCGCTCCCACCGCCGTGTTCCCGAGATGGCGTAACCCGGGGAGGGGGTTCATGGGCTTATCCACAGCCTCTTCCTGCGCTCCCACCTGTCATCTTCAGTTTTTCTTTATTTGTTTGCTGCCCGCCCACCCCATCCCCTACAGCTGGAGCGACCGAGTCCCTAAGGACAGGGCAGGTTGCCCACGCGAAAGCACGGAGAGTTTGAACCCTGGGAGGACATCTTCTGCCCTCTGCCCCTGACCCGGGCGTTCCCAGCGCTGGGCACCGGGTTGGGCTCCGCCGGGGGCGGTGGGGCACCGCGCTAACCCCCGAGGAGCCGCGCTGGGAGGTGGGATACGCCGGGAAAGAGCTCGACATCAGGGAGGCGAGACCCGGGAAAAGGGCTTTTAAGGAAATTCTCCCTCGGTGATGG
Organism: Hirundo rustica; assembly: GCF_015227805.2. Classification (NCBI taxonomy): domain Eukaryota; kingdom Metazoa; phylum Chordata; class Aves; order Passeriformes; family Hirundinidae; genus Hirundo; species Hirundo rustica. Next base: position 11,205,945 of record NC_053455.1, on the reverse strand, counting down.
GAGGTGGAGTGGGAGGGACGTAGCCCCTCTTTGCTCCGGGAGGGAGAGACCTATCCGCACTCGCAGATCAGGTCGTCGCAGTGCAGCAGGTGCCTCCGAACCCCTCCGCTTCTTCCCCGCTCCGTCTCTGAGAACAGCGCCCGAGGGAGCCCACAGACACCACCTTAATAGCCGTAATAATTAAAAACAACAACAACAACAAAAACCCCCTTCTGCCTGGCCTTAATGATCCTTTACACACATTCCCCAGCCGCTCCCTCCCCCGTCCCCCCAGTGAAGGGCACTGATTATTCGCACTCCTCTGTTTGCCGAGAGCGCAGTCTGATGAAAGGACTTTATCCTCGAGTGACTCCATCGCTTGCTCCTCCTCCTCTCCCCAGCCTCGCTTCGCTCTCAGCCCTAATTGGGCTCTTGCTAATATGATTAAAGCCCAGTTAAATGTTTCTTGATAAATCTTGTCAAGAGAGGATCCCCCTCCGTCCCCTCCTCTCTCTGTCGGTTGTCAGAAGCCCGGTTATAGACAGGACATGCCCGGCTCCTGCTGTTCATACTCTGGTGGGAAGTTGGCATTTCACAATTGTTCCTTTAACAGGGTTGTTTTGGAGCCGGTCCTGGGGATTGTTCCTCTTCAGGCCGGGCTTGCTGATAAGAACCGCCCGTGGCTTTTATGTAACACGTTAGGATTTGGTCCCGGTCCCAAAATCGCACTGTTTCTTTAGCCTTTGATTTCATACCCACCCTCCCCCTCCTGCTCTCGCTTCTCCTCGTAGCCTGTTCCCGGAAAGGCTCTTGCTCGATGCGAGCCGGCCGGGCGGGATCGCCCGTGTAAAAGCCGCGCAGGTCCCAGCGGGGCTGCGCAGGGGCGGAAGGTGCGCACCGGGGGCTGGTCCCACACGGCCGGCCGCCCCCGGGAAAAGCCCCTTTTCTTCGGCTCCTCTCCCAGCGCTCGGAATCCTCGGGAGAGGCTCTCCCTTTCCTGCCCGTCGTTGTGAGAGGCGCCCGATGCCCCGCAAGTTTTGCGGCAGCGGGCGCGCTCTGCCCTTCACCTGCGTCTGTTTCCTTGTGGTTTCACTGCAATTCCACCCGGGGGTTAAATCCCATCCCGCCCCCGTTATCCCTGGGGGGATGCGGTTGAATTCGTAGGAATTAGGAACCGGCAGTCGGCGTTGGAGGGTGAGGGTGGTCCCCCGGGCGCCGGGCCCCCTGCGGCCAGCCAGGGGCTGGCAGCGCTGCGCCCGTGCTGGCGGCGAGGGCCGGCTCCCTCCCCGTTTCGGGGGGGCTCGTTGGTGGGCCTGTTGGTTCGCTCCCACTTCTGGTGTTCAGTTTTCTTTGGGGTTTCAGAGGTCCGGCAGGGTCTTTTCGAGGGCGTATGCTGCTTCAGCCCTTACTGGGCTGGGAGGCTGCGGGGTCTGTAGTTCTCAAGGGGGGGGATGGGGACGGGCTGTTTGCTCCCCTGTCGAGCCGTGTAGCCACGGCCTCGAAGCTCTTCGATCCGCGGCTGGAGGTGGCATTTCCCGATGGCACACCTGGCCCTGGCTCCAGCCGCGCCCCCCCGCAGCAGCCCGTGCCCCGCGTGCCGGCAGAGAGCAGCTGCCACACAGCGTTTCCCATTTCCACGGGGGGCACCGATGCCTTCGCCAGTGGGAAGCAGGACAGGGGTCGCCGAGGGACGCGGACCGCTGCCTCTGTCCCACTCCCTGGCGAAGTGCTCCCGAATCCCTCCCTCTCGCCACCGTTTCAGCCCCACAGGCAGCTTCTCTTCGCGGCCGAGGCTATCCCGGGCACGGGCGGCAGCGCGCTGCCCGTCCGCCCTCGGGGCCGCCGCCGCGGGGACGGGCCTGCGGGAGGCAGCGGAGGAGAAAGGTCAAAACCAGAAAACGAAAAATCACCCCCGGCCCTGGGAAGCGCAGCTCCAACAAAGGCGCTTGTTCCCTGGGCAGGGGAAAACCCGAGCCAAGGTGCAAAACAGCGGTGTCCCTCCCCGCCGAGCCCCGCTGCCTCCTCCGGGCGGCGGAGCCCGGGGCCGCGGGGCTGAGCCCGGCGGGACGGGCGGGGGGCTCGGGGCCGCGCCCGGGCGGGGACCTGACTCCCGCTGAGGTTTCTCCGCCTCAGTTCGACCCAGCGGAGCGTCGGCCCTCCTCAAGAGAAGTTTCAGCCGCGGTCTGAGGATGGTTCCCTCTCCCTGCTCGTTCCTTCCCCTCTCCCCTGTGTGTTCTCCCACCGGGGGGGGTCTGGGCTAGTGCGAGACCACAAGAGCTGCGGCCCCTTTGGCCCGGGACTGTCGATTTACCCGAGAAGAGTCCTAAATAAGCAGCTGTTTGTGCTCTAGCTGGAACGCTGGAGGCTTTCTAAGAATGGCGCTTTTCTTACACGAGGGTTGGCCTTTTTTTAATTTAATTTTATTTTTATTGGTACATCGAACCAGCCTACAGCATTGCTGGCGTCTTTCCACCAGGTGTCTGGGGCTCAGAGAAAAATTCAAATGAATTTGAAAATTGTGAGACAGTTTCCCTCCCCTTCTCCCAAATAAAATATGAGAAAGAATTGGAACAAAATGTCCAGGAAGGGATTCAAGATGGAAAAAGAAAATCACCTTCACTCCACCAAAGTGGTGAGGACCAGAAAGGCCTTCTGCAGTCAGGAAGGAATCAAAGCACCTGGAAGATGGAATTTGACTGGTTTGAGAACCAGCTTGTGAGATGTGGTTACCACCCACAGCAGGGAACTTGACTTCATGATCCAAAACACCCCTTCTAACATTCTTCCTAAAAAATAATAATTTGCATTTCTATACAAAAAAAAAAAAAAAATCAACTACATTGTAGACATTAAACTACTCTGCTTCACCGCACTCTGGTAGGTATGAGTCCCTATTCCCGTTCTACAGAGGAGTGAACTGGTTTGCTCCAGGGGTCACGCTTGGAGCTGGGGGCACTTGCTCAATGCTGAGACCTAGAGCTCCCACCAGCACCCAGCACTGCTCTGCTCACCAAAGTCCCTCATGACACTGATACTGTTAGGAATTGAGAGAAGGGTATCTGCAAATACAAGGGGCTGCTTTGCAAGATCCAGGAAATACCAATTCTGGATGTTGTTTTAAACCAAGTATACGGTATGAGGAAACACACATGCAGCTGGGGGTGTTTAGGTTTTAACCTCTTGGTGTTTGATTATTATAATTATTTATTTAAACACCACTTATTCTTGATAAGTAGTCCTTGTTACTTTTAGAAGAAGCCAGCTGAACTTACTGAAATATTTTCTAATCACCTGACTTACAAAACAATCATTTTCTGTCTGAATAAAAAGAGAGGACTGACTGATGCTCATGCTTTCGATGTAGACAGCAAAAGCTAGACTCAAATCTACTTGCTTTTCTTATGCAAATCTTCTCACAGGATTAGAAGGGAAAGTAAACAGCAGTCCAACCTTAAGATCTTTTTTTTCTTTTTAGAGGCAGCCTGTTGTATAAATCTGAAATAGAAACTGTTTTCATTTGAAGATCAAATAGAAGTTATCTAGTGAAGCTGACAAGCAGGGTAGTATAATCTGTTTGCATTTTTGGGAAAAAGGATAGCTCTGGTTTTGTTTCAAGGCAAGGAACTTTTAAATAATATTTAACGAAATAATTGACCTTGATGTTTAAACTACAACTTCCTTCATGTCATTAAGCTCACTGTTTTTTAAAAAAAATGTTTAGTATCTGAACTCTGGCGTTCATTCTGCCAATATCATAATAACATTTGTTTATTGTGGAATTTTGCTTGATGAACTCATTTGTGAAAGAGGAGAGAAAGAGTTCGGAACAACAAGAGCTTTACAGCTCATATATATTTTTTCTCTCTGAAAAAATAGCAAAAACACCCTTATGCGGAATGACTTTTCAGGAATATTTTTTCAGATAGATAGATCAAGAAGAAACTTTCTACAGCTGAACCATAAGCCTTGGGACAAACTATTCTTTTAATATGTATTCTGACTTTTAAAAAGTATTGCAGTCCTTGACTACAAAAAAATGATTTTGTGGAGTTTGTCCTCATGATAACTAGGCTCTGAATCTGCTTTTGAAATGTGAGAGAAATGGAACTAACTCCATAAAGTGTGTCTATCACATTAAGCTTTTAGGACAGCCTGATTCAAACTATATCTTGCTCTTTGTTCAGCTGACAGATTTCCAACTGCAGAAAGAGGCACATATTTGGGGACTGCTATTATCTAAGTTAAATATGTACATTTTGGATCAGTTCTATTTTATTTGAATACTCACAATTTCTGTTTGGGGATCTTAAGCATGAAAGGATTGCTGTGATATGCATTTCATTAAGTATCCATAATTCTTTGTACATGCACAAAGGTGCATAAACATACGCATTTACTAGTCTCTCTGCTCTGCAAGAGTTCAGAAAATGACATGCAAAATTGTTTCAAATGAAAGCAAACAAGGAACCAAACATCATACACATTACCATACAAGAAAATAGGGAAACAAAAAAGGTGGGAAGAAATAAAAGCAATAAATGAACAGAGTTTAACTTAATTTTTATTTGTTTGTAAATGAAAAATACCATGGCAGAAGTGGAAATTTTTTTTCAGTCATGTGATCCTTGAATTGCAAAACACTGGTTATCTACCAAAACACTGTTTTGTACCCTGCACCTTGTGTACTCACTCACAGATGAAAGCTCTTCCTTTTTTCCCTGCTGGCACACATTTTCTCTCTTCACTGAGTTTCTACTTTCAATATGCAGACGTATGAGAAATCAGATTGTTTTACTCCCAACAAAGAACACATGGTTAACATTTCCACTGATAAACAATATTTGAATTCCCACCACAGGGTACAAACAGTCAGTTCAATAATGTTTAAAGACCTGAGATCTAGAGAGCATGGTTGTGTTACACAACTGGAGATGTGACGTTATCTGGCAATCTGAGCAGGGTCACACTGGTCATGGGACAATACAAATTCTGTGTCAGGCATTGCATTGATATAGGTTTTCTCAACTTCACATAAGAGTTCCGGCAGGACAAGCAAGAATAAATTGTCAGAGTCACCTCCCATCTCATCACTATCCTCTGTGTCTTCCTCCCCATGGCATAACCAGCACAGGACATCCCCAGAGCATGCCCTTGCAGTCCCTCAGGTTCCTGTCTCCAGGTGACAAGCCGATGACAAGCTGTGTCTGACACCCGTGTCACACCAATGATGTGTTTGCAGGGGGTACAGCCAAGGGGCGCTTTCTGTTTCCCTCTTAATACAATCCCCCACTGTGACTCAGACCAGCAAGTGAAGGGAGGAGGAATCCCCCATCCTGTGGGGTTCTCATGCAGTTCCCCTTCACACGTTGCCTCCGTGCTGCCAAGTTATATTTCTACCACTTATGCAGCTGCTACTCTTGGCTTTCACATGGAATGAGAACATGGCACCTGAGCATGGCACTTCTGGACCTGAGATACTACAGATGCTTCAATAGAGTAGCAGTTGTTGTTCACCTGTAGCTGCTTGCAGAAGCTACTGGCTCTGCCTTTTTTTTTTTTTTTTTTTTTCCCTTTTTTTTTTTTTTTTGCCTTTTTTTTTTAATATATTATGAGCTTCGAGGAAAATAGTACAGTAACTCTTACCTGTGAATTGGGTGCTGTGCCTGCTACAGGTCACATCAGACCTATAGCCTGTGTACTTTGGGGTGTGCAGTCCTTACCTAAGCTGATACATCTTTTCCCAACAACCAAACGTAGCTTGCAACACACAGGCAGAGACAGAAGATGGCATTTCTGTCATACAGGGCATACATGCTCATTCCATCTTCTGTTTCTCTGATGGTGATTTGTGAGGAACCAAGCTGGCATATTGCCTCAGCCCAGGGAGTAAACTTCATCTCCTCGGCACGGGTGTTAAGCAAACAGCTGTGCAAAAACAGACTCTCTGTGGACTGAATGCGCTGTTCTTCTGTATTCTCCTGAGGATGATTTACCTTGAGATTGTGCTAGACCGTGGGAGTTCTCTCACCCCAATATTTATATCAACATGCCTCACTCTTGTTTAGGGAACCAGAAACAGTGACTCTGTCCTAAATTTCATCAGTCTCAGGTTATCTTGCTTCAGAATCTTCTGTCCTAAAAATCTCTTCTTATCAGGCAAGGTTACTATTTGTATCCTCTGCTGAACTGGTATAGAGCATTTCTGCACACTGCAAAACAGGCATTGAATATTTCCCCCAGTGCTAAATTCAGTGGTTCTTACGGAAATCACTCAGTCAAGTTGCAAAGAGCTTCAAGGTCTGTAGATAACATGAGTTTAAACAATGTCTGCCTGGATACATCTCCTTACATTTTCCTCCAAATGTACCTGTGGGTCTGTCAGAGAACCCTGGGGAGGCTGTAACCAAGATGAAGAGGCTAAGGGTGTGAGTCCAGGGACGATTAAGACTGCTATAGCCACTGCAGTGTGTCCCTGCTGCCTGTGCCTTACTAAAGCGCAAAAGTCTTGTGATTGGCATGTCCTCCATTTCACTGGGTGACATGACACATGCCAGAAAATGTGTCAACCCACTCCACATCTCTTCAGCATTATTAGCCTGGGGAGGGAAACACAGCCAAAGAACAAGCACACAACTTTGACAGGTTCTGCCTAATCCACCCCCATAATGACATTTCTTATGCTAAGTGCCAGAGCGGTGTAGGGAGGCCACTGTCTGTACCAGCTGCTGGCAAGTCAAAGTTAGTTTCATGGTTATGTTTAAGATATAGCCTGATGTTACGTTAAGAAGTCTTTGTCTCCTGTGGTGCAGCGCTCAGAGAATGACATCAAAAGCCTTCCTAATTCACCCCCCGGGTCATCTGATTATAGGCATGGCACAGAGCCATGCTGCCCCAGGAGACCGTGAGTCACGATGACATCCATGACTATCCCCTTATTCCGTGGAAGGAAGTAATGTGCCCTGAGCATGAAACAACCAGAAGCAGATTACATCCTTCCTCGTGTCAGCTTAGCCTGCTGGCTGTTGGGGCAGGCATTGGGGGGGCAAGAGCAGCCTCTGATTTCCCAGGCTTGCTGCTCCCCACCCTTACCTCAGGGAAGCTGTTTCTCCCCATGCTGGGGCATGCCATGTGGGCAAGCCACACGAGAGGGTTTTGCTCAGCCAGGCAAGGAACAGGACGCTCTGGCTCTCTTCTCCAATGTGGTGCAGGGTTACATCACACAGTGAAACATCCATCCCTCCTCCAACAGGCCAGGCGTATCTGATCATGAGGATGCTGTGTGTTCTCCATCCCTTGGCATTTATCCTTGTAATTAGTCTATCTGTTTCTGATTTATTTATTCTCAGGCAGTCTTCTGCACCCTTGCTCCCTCGTTTGGGCACATGGGGCAAACCACAGACTTGCCCTTAAACTACAGAGAAAAATAAAATCAGAAACAGACTAACCACAAGAATCAATAGCAAGCACATGATTGGATACTGGAGCTTCCTTCAGAGATCCATCTGCCTCAAAATGTGATGTAACTAGGCTCACATACCACATCTGCAAAAGGCTGTAACAGATTCATCTTCGTAACCTGACCAGCAGGGTGAAACTATGCTGGCTCAGAGAAGTCAAGGCATGTTTAAAAATCACTTCTAAGGAAGAAAAAGAAATCCATTTTGCGTTCACAGAGCTAAAGCAATCACTTTCAAGTCTGACGTGATTCCTGTTAGTGTTATTGTTTCTTCCTAGAATTTAGGCTAGAATTTGGCAGAAGTCGAGAAGCCAAGGCATATACAGAACCATTTGTGAGAATCAGTGTGTCTGTGTGCATGGGCCAATTCTTTTCTGAATAAACACCAGTCCCTGGGCTCCTGGGTGAAGTGTCGCTACAAGATGGCAGTCAGACATGTAGGCTCATTCCCATGAGGCAAGGCTATTTAGGGATGCAAATTACCTTTTCTCCCTACAAATAAACACAACCAGATAATGAAGCACACCTCTCCATGCCATTAAAATATTTGTGTTACCTTCCATGCTGTTCCTCGTTTGCATCCCAAAAGTAGCATCATTGCCTGCCAGAGAGTATCAAGACATTAATCAAAAATAGATGAGCAGTACAAGAAATGAAGGACAAGCAGAGGAGTATAAATATCTTCCTGCATATCCAGAATACAAAAGCTGTCTGGAAACCTTGTGATTAGAGTCAATACACTTGATCCAGTCACACAGACAGTGTGCACTGCTGTCATTCCTCTGCTGAACATCGCAGTGGGTACCCTGTGATTCTGCAGCCCCTCATCTGGTGAACGATGTGAAGTCATTGTTCATGAGATAGATAGACAGTACAGAAACCCTCCAGACAGAAACTTCTGCTTGTTTCTGACTAGAAAGAATAAATCTTTTCTTTTGGGATCCACAGAAATACAGATGCAAAAGCGGGACGTGGGTAAATGAGAGAACATAAGGTATTGCTCCTGCAAGCAGAACATCCCATCTTCAAAATGGGTGAGTACTTTCAGACTTCCCAAATATTTCATTGCCCTCCAAGTAGACCATAGATGTGCCTCTCTTTCCTTTCCAGACACATTCCAGCATTCTAAGCCATAATAGAGGCAGGCAGAAAGCAGAAGTTCATTTTGAATAAAGAGATTAAAAAAAAAAAAAAAAAAAAAAAAAAAAAGCGGGGGGAAGGGGAAAGCCCTACCCTGATTTCTGTAGTCAACCTCCTGGACACTGCCACAGAATTTTGTACATCTCCATGAAGATGTAGCTGATTCTGGTTGATCATTAGCAGACCTTGAGGCAGCTGTATAAACAGCAGATTTCTACACCTACAGGTCTCCATTCATTTCCTCCAGTGAGGTTTTTAATTTGACTGGCAGCTAGCCTATCTGGGCAGCTGATAAGGGAAGAAAAAAAAATCACCCTCCAGTCCTCGCATCGCCACTGTCTTTCCTCTGGTTCTCATCACAGAAGTGTCCAAAGAATTAAAGAGCTCTCAATACATTTGTAGCCAAATATTTACCCTAAGTGAGGTAGATTATATTTGCTTATTGTACCCATTGCCATGCTGGCATGTGTTCAAGACTGTCTAATTCCTTGGAGTGCTATTGAATAGTTTAAAAACCCCTTTGTTTATAATAAACTGTTTGGCAATGAGTGCACATTCAGTGCTGTCCAGGGTATAGTAGCTCCAGAGCTCACACGCCTGGTGTTTGGGCACTTGGCGTTGTCTCACTTCACAAACAGAGCACTGGGGGCAGTTCTGGGATGCAGCCAATTTACCTTAGTCTTTTGCAGGGTTATTAAGAGTATTTTGAAAATCTCTCAAGCATTTCATGAAAAGATAGATAAACCATATTCAGAGGAAACGTTCTTCAAGGAAATACAACTTCATTAGCTTACTTTTTTGAGAGCATACTCATTTTGACAACATTTTTAATGGAGACAAAATATTATTTACAGTAAATTATATTTAAATTTTTGTTTTCCATAACGTGAAAATGTAGAAGTAGTTCCTTGTTTTGTTTAATCTAGTTTTGAACTTTATATAGCATTCATATATTTAACATTTCTCCTACTAAATTGAATATTTTAATGTCATTATAACTTTTGGGCTTTCTAGTGTGAGAATGATTTGACACTTATGGAACACTTCCACCATGCCAAATATATTTTCTTGGAATTTTCAGTCCCTGAAAACTCCACCACCTTCTCTTTTTCCCCATGTGCTGGAATTTCCCATAGGATGGAAATTCTATTTACTGACCAGTTCTGCTAAAATTTCTTTCTCTATCAAAAAAAAAAAAAAAAAAAAAAAAAAAAAAAAAAAAAAAAAAAAAAAAAAGGGGGGGGTGTTGGAGGTCGTCACAAACACACAACTGTAAACTTGTCAGGATGCATTTCTTATTGTTGGCTCATATGTTGCCCTCTTTTGGTAGCTTTTGTATTGTACTACGCATAAAATATTTAACAACTGCTGCAGCAACTCAGTCTCCAAAGGGGACTGAGTGCTGAATGTTAAAACAAAGTAAATGCTTGAAGAGAGCAGCGGGTTGTGAGTTTGGCATGTAAAGATCTTATAGAGACATCCTGTTGGGAGAGGCAAAGCACTAGGGTATTAATAAAGAAGGACAACATAAAGCTGGACTGTAAAGGTTAGTGAAAAAGAAGAAAAAGGAGAAAGATCTGTACTCACTCATGTGAATAATTTAACCCTATATCCTGACTTCAATCCTCTGATGAGAAACCTGACTTTGAAAAATTTGTTTAATCAAGATTGGTAAAGGGAAGCTCTGCCCGGATCATCACTCATTTGGTCTTTCCCTGTTACTTATTTCATAATCTATGCAAGGGTTTTATTAAATTCTTATGGGTATTGACTAGTAAAGCCCAGAAAAGTGCCTGCTAATTTTCCAGGACTAAATCCCTACCAAAGTCAACACTTTCTTCACTAATTTATTTCTGAATGATGAAATTAAATCTGCAGTGAGTTGCTAATACTAGCTATAAAATCATGTGATAGTTATGGCATTATAAGTCTAGAATAATTATTTAACCAAAACACTGAAGTGTTAATTTTTTCCAGAAGAGAGATTTTTTGTCCCTACTATTTGTGACTAAAATCTTTTTAAAATCCCCTTCTCAGTCAGTGCCAATGATTAAGAGTTTAAAGAGACGGGTATTCACCTCCTCTTGACTTTCCAAAAGAACTGAGTGCTAACTCCCCCAAAATACCATTCTTTGAGAACAAACTGCTCTCTACTTCAGATAATTCTCAGTTATAAGCACAATAAATGGTTACACAGAAGAGATATTCCCACCTTATCTGTGATTCCAGTTCAGCATTCCACAGCCCTATTCTTCAAAGATTAATATTCTTTGGTTTGAAAAACCAGCATCAGGAATTCAGCCTCACAGGAACTGTTTTATGAACAGTCACAGAGATGATTTCAGAGCTCAGAAGGGAACTGTTCCTCCCACCTTGAATTGTGAAGGTTCTGTGGTAACTATAGGAATTTTGGGGATAGGGAAGAACTCCGAGACTTCCAATGTAAAGACATACATTCTGTAGTGCTTTATTCAAACCTATCCTAAAACCCCAAGCAATATGAACTCCTCTTGAAAGACCATCTGACAGCCTTGCAATTTTCACCTTAAAAAAGATACACCCAAAAGGCATCATTTCACTGCCATCCTCTCTCTGTTATATAGTGTTGGCTGGTTTAAGGCTCCACAGACCTTTGTTCCATGCCTAAGAATGCAGGAGCCCAGCTTTATGGTAATAAATGACTGCCTGGTGATTTTGATGCAGCCAGTATGCACCTTTTGGTGGCCAAGGGCTCATAGACCTAGATCACATTTCCTCACAGATCTAACCAAGCCCCTTCCTGCTCCAGGCTAATGAAGTGCTTTTACATGTGCAGTTTAACCTGATATGTAGTTCCTTTGTTAAAGCCACCTAGCAGGGCTGTAAAGGGAGCTGTAAATCTGCAGCACAGCTCATACACTTTAAGTTAGGTTTATGTTTAATGAGATGTTTGGTTTGAGCCTGAGTCTTTCCCCCAAGTTTTTTTTCCAGCTTTTGAATCGTTGTGGGATTTCTTCCAACTCCTTCCAGTCAGTCAGTGGCTGGCAATATTGAACACAGAGTTGAATGTAATAGCATAGATCTTTTACACAGATCTTTTACTCTTACCTCCCTGCTTCATGGTACATATCTGTACGTGCACAGCTTTTACAAGTGTGCCAATTCATATCTCTCTCCCATCTGTTCTTCTCTCTGCTATACCTTGAAATTCTATCAGAAATACTGATGGCCATTGTACATTCCAATAAATCCTGGGGTTTCTTTTTTCTTTTTTCTTTTTCTTTTTTCTTTTTCTTTTTTTTTCTTTTCCTTTTTCTTTTTTCTTTTTTCTTTTTTAATTTTCTTTTTCCTTTTCCTTTTCCTTTTCCTTTTCCCTTTCCTTTTCTTTTTCTTTTCGTTTTCTTTTCTTTTTCTTTTCCTTTTTTCTTTTTCTTTTTCCTTTTTCTTTTCCTTTTCCTTTTCCTTTTCCTTTTCCTTTTACTTTTTCTTTTTCTTTTTCCTTTTTCTTTTCCTTTTCCTTTTCCTTTTTCCTTTTTCTCTTTTCTTTTTTTCTTCTTTTCTTTTTCTTTTCTTTTTCTTTTTCCTTTTCTTTTTCTTTTCTTTTTCTTTTCTTTTTCTTTTTCTTTTCTTTTTCTTTTTCTTTTTTCTTTTTCTTTTTCTTTTTCTTTTTCTTTTTCTTTTTTCTTTTTCTTTTTCTTTTCTTTTTCTTTTTCTTTTTCTTTCTTTTTTTTTCTTTTTTCTTTTTCCTTTTCTCTTTTTTCTTTTTTCTTTTTTCTTTTTCTTTTTTTTTTTGTGAATTGTTTGGGCGATTTGTGCTTAGCTTTCTATTACCTCACATTCCTTTGATATCATTATCTGCTTTCTTCAGTTTGCATTCTTTCCTGGTTTAGTATCATCACCATGTTTCAGTATTTTGCTGGTTAGCTCTACTTTGAGATTACCGTACAGATACCAAATAGAACAACGTCTGTCAAAAGTCCCTGACATGACATATAAGACATTCCCACAAGTTACAATTGATCATTGCTCTTTGTTTACATTCTTTCTCCCATTTTACTCTACACAGCCGTGTTCTCCGCCAAAACTATTGAAGTTCTTTCTCTCAACACAAATACCTGAAACAGTCAAATGACTTTTTCAGTGCTCCATGTATGCACTCACCCACATCCCCATCCTGCTGTGTCTCTCTTAGTTCACTCACTGAGTGTAATGCCTCGCTTGCTAAGCGACAGCTTGGAGCATCCAGGACGCAGCCTACAGCCTCGGTCCCTAAATCTGTAATATACACAATTAATATGTTGCATATTAACATGAAAAGCAGATTTAATATGTTTAACATTTTACAAGACTGTACTACTTGCTGTTCCTGATACTATTTGCCTCAGTGTTTCCTTGGGATTAGTTGGATGATTTAGCTGTAAGAAATAAACAGAAGCTGGCCTAAAATATTAAAGACATTGTCCTTGATTTATGACCATTGAGGTCAGAAACAGCCATTAATTATCCTGTCTAACCTTTTCTGTCACAGACATTACCCCATTCCCTATATAGGGAGCCCAAAATTTCTGCTTGGCTGACATGTGTTTTCCAGAAAGGGATTCAATTTTGATATGTAGACTATTGCTTTCTTGGGCAGTTTGTTTCAGCAGTTCATCACACTGCTACGTATCCAAACCTCGATGCTCGCTTAAATTTACTTGGCTTTTATTTCCACCCACTGATTCTTGTAATATATTCATCTGATGCAAGACACTTTTTTCTTGTTGTGAAGGTAATTATACACTGTTATCCAGTCATCTCATTTTGGTAAGGGAAACAAAACGTACTTTCCAATCTGCAAGCAGTTCTTGTGCTTCTTCTCCCACCATTTTTCAGATTTCTAGCACCCACTGTGCTGCAACACACCCCAGCCATATAAGTCAACTCATATATCCCTGCTAACTTGTTCAAAGAGGTTGTTATTCCTCTTCCACACCATGAGACTGAGTCCTGTATCCAATTGCTTCCCTGCAATGGTACCACAGAATTTTCAAGCACCAACTTTGGGATATGATTTCTATCGCATCAATACAGACACCATTTGTGCATGATTTTCTATCGCATCAATACAGACACCATTTGTGCATGATTTAAAATTCTTCTTTTCTGCAGAGGTCCTGCTTACCAAATTTGGGCTGTTCCATCTTCACAATTTATTTATCATTCCACCAATTTTAATTTCCTCCCTAATTTACTAAGCGTTGTTTTAACTAGGGATGTACTTGTCTCTCAGCCATTAAGGACAGTCCTGGGGTCTGCCAAGCGTAACACCCATTTCTGCTGACTGACTCCAGAGCTTTCCTTCAGAGCTGACAGCTGCTTTTCGACACCTATCAGTTAGTCAGTTCTTAATCCACTCAGCAGTCACTCAATACCCGTTGTACAGTACTCATTTGTATTAAATGCTTAGACAGAAAAGGCAAAGTGTATTTGAATGCTGAAAAAATGGGCTTAGAAATTAAAGCCTGGAAAGTGTTAAAAAGCCTAATCCCGACTGGTGCCTAAACACTTATAAGCACACAGACTTACGTGACTCATTGTAGGTCCACAGTTATGAAACCTCATGCTTTGTATATTTTTCTGTTGATATTCATTTCTCTTATCTGTGAAAGAAGAACTTAGACTGTTGGATAGACCACACGTTGTCTTTTGTAGTCACACACACAGAGCTTTCCTTTTGTTTCTCTGCATCTCCACAGGTAACTATTCTTTTTTCAAAAATAATTGGCAATGTCAGTGTAAACCTTTCAGATACTGCTTGTCATATTATTGAGTTCATATTATGCAGCTTTGATGACTTTCATCCATATATTCAAGTATTCCCTCATCTGTTTCTATCAATAGGGTTTATTTATTTGTGTCACAGTGTTTCTTTCTTGTTAATTGCTTCAAGTTATTTTATGTAATTAAAGACAGATGGTAAAGCAAAGTTCAGTATCTCATCCATTTGTTAATCGGTGGCTTATGCAGCTCTATAAATGTAGAAGGGATGTTATGATTTTGGTGTTTTGTGTGCTGTGCTTTAAATTAAATACTGGGACCAATTCCGAGTTACACTGAAGCCAATGACAAAAGCTGCCATTGACCAGGATCTCACAGTGGGAGACCATGGATGAGGAAAGCTGTGAGCCAGCTCAGTGTGGTGTTTACACTTTACAGAGGCACACAGCTCACTCACTCCTACACCCAGGTCTCACCGCGGACCTTTGCATCAACAGCTTCCACAGTGTGTCGGGGCAAATGAGCAGCCAGGTCAGGGCATCGATGAGGAGGTTTATGGAAACTCACCACCAGTTTCAGCATTCTTTTGGTTTATTCTATTTTGGGGGAAATATTTTTTTATCATATGCAAGGGAGCGAAACATCTGTTTTCATTAAGGACATCTTGTTCCTCAGATTAGAGGAAATAACCAGAAAAGGAATGACAAACAAGAGTCTCCAGAGAGAAAAGAAGCCCGCCACGTGCTCCCTTGGTCAGCCATCTTGAACCGATCCAGAGCTTTGGCAGCCTGGGAGCAGCCCAGCCAGACCCCAGAACCCGACACAGATCCCTCACTCCTGCACAGTCCCTGCACCACTCGCTACACACCCAGATTGTTCATGGCTTATTTTACCCCAGATATCTTTTACCTTCAGATCAATCTGCAGAGTTCTCTCCTCACCCTGCAGGCTCTAGCCTACTGTGTTATTTTGATGCCCTTATCCTCCCTCTTTCTTAAAGAAAAGGTTCATTCTTGCTGGCTTGCCTGTCTGTCCCCCCTGTTCCCACCCTGGGCAAGAACCCTCTGCACAGGCACCAGTGACGCCTTTCTAAACAACTTACTAGCTCCCATCTTTCAGTCCAACAAGCAATTTGGCTTTATCTGTTTTGACTCAGTACAAGCCTGCTCCTATTGTTTCTCACATTCTTGCATTTCCACCACAGTATGTGACTGACAGAAAAGCAATTCCTCAATTAGACTACAAGGGGTGTGCTGGGAATCGCTAGTCAGCCTAAGGATTTATGTGCTAGACCAAATTATCGTAACTGACACAAGGCTTCCAGCAAGTGAGTTTGGAAATACCAGAATCTCCCCCATCCCCTCACCACCACCACCCACACCCCCCCACCTCCACTCCCCCTTTCTTCCTTGGGAAAGCCAAATTAGAGAGAATAAGGATTCCTCATCGCTGCTGTGAGTCATGCTCACATTGAGCACACGGCTGGTGAGGTCAGAGACAAGGGTTACTGGGCTTCAACTACAGAAAAAATGGATTTTTCTAAAAGGCATCACAGTCAGAGTGACATGAAAGAAGAAGAGGAATGCAGAAGCCACCAAGGCCTCAAACACACGTGAAAGGGAAGCACAGATGGACCCATGTTTCTCAAAAGAATGAGCAGAGAGGGGTGGCATTAGACATTGTGCCCTTTTGTGCACCTGATCTTTTGGCCCTTAACATAAACTTTTATTTCCTCACCATGCATGTTCACCAAAACAACAAATTCACGTATTTTACTCAGCCTAGGATGGGATTTTTAAAAATGTTAGCGCCACATATTCTGGGGAAGAAGCAGTGAGGCATATTTGGAAATAACTGAGTAATTACTGCCAAGCAGGTGTCATGCCTAAACCCTATTTAAAATTCAGACATTGAACTTTTAGCACATGCTTAAGTCCTGATAAGAGACAATGCAATTCGAGTAAAGTGTAATTCAGCGTGTGCTTGGCTGAGTACTTGATTCAGGTCACAACCAGTGAAGGATTACCAGCACCAGCAGTCCAGCCATGGATTATAGGGTTGCACTTGAATTGCTGAATCTGTTATATAGCAAGTGGGTTTTTTTCCTTTCACTCATTATTATTTCTTTTTGTTATTGTTGTTGGTTTTTTGGTGTGTTTTTTTGGTTTGTTTTTTGGTTTTGTTTTGTTGTTTGTTGGTTGGGGTTTTTTTTGTTTTGTGGGGGGTTTTTTTTGTATGTGTTCCTGCAAAACAGGTTTCACTCTTCAGGAAACCATCTGTATTTGGCACATTTTTACCTATTGTAAAAGAATGACAGCTGAAAATTTCAAACTGCTTTAACTATAGAGAAAAAATCTTCTAATGTTGATGCTGAAACAGAACTTAAATTACTACAGGTTGATAGTTCTTTTTTAATTGTTAAGTGCTAAAGTATGAAGCAAATACACTTAACAGTCTATTGCATCACACTCTTTTTCAGTAGGTTGGCTCGTGCCAACAGCAGGTTCAGAACTGCCAGTTCTAATTAAAAACTTTATTTTAAAGATACATTTCACAGTTTATTCATGGCATCCTGAGACATTTAAATTGCTGGATTGAGCAAATGGATACAGTTTCTTTTCTATTGATTCCCTAGTAATGGCTTTAATTAATAGTTTTAGCAATTCACAATTGATGTACTATGGCTGTTGAAATCAATTTCTTCTTTTAGACAAGTCACCTAGAGTGGACTCCCCCTATTGTGCCTATTTCTTTGCACAGGGTTTATCTACATTTTATTTTCAGTTTTAATTTTGTATTGCACCTGTCTAAAAAGGGTCAAAGATTATTCTGGCCTCAAGAATTTCAATGACAAATCCTTTTAGTAGTCCCAGTTGTAATGAACAGACAACTGCCATCATAAACTCTGTAAAAGTGAAATCTCTGATTTATGAGCATATTGCATAGCAAAAATTGATAACTCATGCTTTTCCCTGCTATGTCCAGCTCTCTGGTTGCAGAAAAATATGAGTGAAACTCTTTTCTGCCTTCTAGATTTAGTGGGAAAATAGCGCCTTCAAGAGCCGAACACCACATCTGGAGATGCCACACCTAGGGGGGCCAAATTTTACCAAGGCTTATTTCTCTGCCACCTAAGGCAGAGAAATAACTTGAATGACATAGAAAGGAGAAAAATATAGCCTAGACTTTTGGTTCATCATGTTTTTATCATTATTAATCAAATGCACGGTATATATTCTACTTCAATGACTGCCACTTTTAATCTTGAATCCTTTATGAACTTTTCAGATTAAATATATAGGTTTTATGTTCCATTAGGTGATTGAATAACAGATAATCTTTATTTTATTAGTTGGTGATCATTAGCTGCTGTAGAGCATATTACCAGCGGCAAGTCCTCCAAATAACTTGTACTGACAGTATCACATCAGAAACAATCATTACAATTCAGTAGCACCCTGTCTGCATTCTCACAACGATATAAATACACCTCAGTTGCTAAGTGAAGTCAGAGGTTTGCATTTACCAACAGGTTTTAAGCAGGACATAGAGATTCCTTCGGAGTTTCAGACTACAGGCAGCATCTTCCTAAGTTTTGTCATTGAGACACCCTTGCTTTCTGATCACACTGAAACCTTCTGGTTTTGGTGGCTGAATAACAGCCCTGAGGCAAGAGCAACTGTTAACATTTGAAAGTGCTCGCTAGGAAATATTCAATGCGTTTTTAGCACCATTAAACTGTTAGGAAAAAAACAAAACAAACAACAACAAAAAAATCCAGTCAATCCTATCTGATGAGACAGCTCTCCTACAGACACTCCTCAGGTTTTTGGTGGTCTATAGACCACAGCTTCAAATCCACTGCAGTGTTTGAAATCTCACTCTTTGAGCAGTTGAAAGCTCGTTGCACCTGTATGTTTCTTTTGACAGTGAGAGCTGGATCAGGCTTCAAATGCAGGATAAAGAAAGATGTATAATTTTGACTTAAGAAATATTTAACTAAACCACCAATATATTCTCTTAATTCAAAGCAGGAATAGGATGAACATCTCCAAATCCAAAGAATGTATTATATCATCAACTCCTTGTTTTTAAAGTGGCTCCAAATCATCAAAAGGATTGTGTAAGAGCAGCTGATTCCCAATATAGATATCCTTTTCTTGGGCACCAAGTCATGCCAAGACCCAGGCTGAAATTTTACAAGTGTCTCAGATTGTAGTTTAAATAATAGTTATTAGTCATAAGGATTGGCTACCTTTCTTTTCTTTGAAAAGAAGCTATAAATGTATCATCATTTATTCATTTCTGAAATCATCATATTGTTCTCCAAAAGAGTTGTGTTAAATTTACAAAATTTAGAAACATATGTTGTGGGACGTGTTTAGGATGCTTCTGCTCCTAAGCTCAAATTTAAGAGTGTGTGTCCCATCCCAGTTGTGAATTCTATGAAAAGTATATTCAGTCAGAAGTACAAACATTTCTGCAAATTTCTGAAGGTGAGATTTCTTCCTTATTTACGTAAAACATTTTCTTCTTGAATAAAAATAATCTGATCATTACTTTTATTCTTGCATTGGTGTACCAGTTCCAAAGCCCAGTCACTAACTAGGACTCCAAGTTAATAAGTGCTGTATGAACAGGGAGAAAGCAAATTTTCCCTGCCCCAAAGGGTTTGTAATGTAAACTCCTAATTTAAAATTCATTAATTTTACACATCACCTTACATAACAATCATAATGCCATAAAGGAGTGAACACATGCTTGTAATTAAAGCCATGGCAGTCTCATCCCATTGTATGAAAAATAGCTCTATCATAATGGTCCTGAGTTGGTGCCAGAATAGCAGCTAATCATGGGAGCAAGATGATCTAACACTTACAGAACATGAAAATAGAAATGAAACGTTCTGCTTCCAGCCTATTTTCTCTAGACTTGCTGGGTGATCTTGTGCGTGCTACTTAAGCTTTCCACCCCTCAATTTACCCATGTGCAGAACAGCAATAACAGCATTTATCTGACTCAGAAATGTTTTGTAAGAATAAATTCATAAATCATTAAGTCTCTTACGCACTTTCAACATGCTTTCTACACAGCACCCATTATAGACCCTCGAGAAGCACACATGAACTACTGGTTTTAGCCCTACAATGCCTCTAAAAAGTAGAGTTCAGGGAATATGTGGCAGGAGCAAATAGATCTACCATGGTCAAAACCTTTCTATTCCTGTGCTATTTGCATTTCACCTCTAATATGCAATAAGAATAAAGTTAATCAAATTCATTTTGTCACTTCTTGATTCACAACATTTTATGTGTTCAGAAACTCAGACCAAGATTTTCTACACAAAACTTGTGGAGAAAATCCTTTGATTCTTAATCTGTGTACTGTTTTCATAAGAGATATCAAATTCTTTAGAAATCGAAAAGATCACAGTAATGCCTTACAAGGAGCGAAATTCTGGTAAATGCTACTTTGGATGACTTTTCATCTTAAAAGGATGTGGGAATATTGCTCAGTAGTCATAGCACCACTGTGCTTGTACCTAGCAGGAAATGCCAATATAAGATCATCAAGGTCAGTAGTCTCATTCATTGACAAAACCATTCATGATAAGAGATTGAATGACGTCTTGAAAGTTAGCAGTCTGATTCTCTGTGCAAATTTCATAGTTCAGGACAGTCTACCGGTGGCATACTTTCAGCATGTAATCGTCTGTAAAGTCACGTCTCAATAGAGATAATGAGGTCCCATTCATTATTTGCCAAAGAAGTGCAGCAATTTAAGCCTGACTCTCTTCTGCTGGAAAAATTAAGTGTTTGAAATTTGGACTTGATCCTACCTTCACTGAACTCAATGATAAGGCACCACCTGATTTCAAGGGAGCAGCAGCAGACTTTTTGTAATGTAGAGATCACATTAAATTCACTTACCTTCTCTCGCAGAGTGAAAAGCAGGTCATGGGTCTGATGTTTGAAGCAGTAATGAGGAGGCTTTAGAAACTAAATGAGATGTAGCTGATTATTTTAGCACAAATTGAACTGAAGTACTAATGACTTACCAGACATTATTCTTATCTGTTGCACAACCAGCACATGATGATGTCCAGGAATAGTGTAACATCATACAATGTTCAGGAAAAGGCTTGTGGGCTGATACTCTGTTCACTCTCACTGACATAAATCAGGAGGCAACCTCACTGAAGTAATTGAATCACATAAGACTAAAATTATTGAGAGGAGAGTTAGACCTGAAGAGGACCTCTCCAAGCTGTGAAAGGGAAGGTGTCACTTGCCCCCAGCACTGTCCATCTGAGTCAAGGACCACCCGAGCCTGCTGTGCTTGTGGGGGGCTAAGCCCCAGCAGGGACTGCAGCAGCCCTCCTGTCACAGTCTGTGGTACCTTCTCTTGGGGAAAAAAACAGGTTTGAGACCAGAGAAAAAGCGACTTTGGGGCCACCCCAAAGGAAGCCACGGGAAAGATCAGAAACTTGGATTTTATTGTGACACCAACATGTCTCAGTCAGACTCAGGCCAAAGAACAGGGCTGCTCTGAGCCAGTTTGCCTGGCCAAAGAGCTGGCACACAGTTTGCAGTGAATATCCTGGAGATATGCTCACTTTTTGACACTTGCCCTATCTCCCTGACAAACACAGCTGCCCCCCGCAGAGAGGATTTGCTGCTTCTGCCATTGGCTCCTAATTTCCCACATTCAGTGCAAGATATTAATTTAAGTTTTTCTCCAGTTTTAATGCAGCTTACATATGTTATTCAACCCTCAGTGAAAACGCAAATTTCACTGAGGTCCAGTATTCAGCTCCACTCCTTCTTAGCCATGTCACATTCCCCACTACAAGACAGTGATGTGCTCTGTGCACTGTCCTGCCACGTCCCCCTTACTGATCACCAAGATCTTGCCCCCAGTTGCAGGATGCTAACCACAAGTCCCTGGATTGCCCAGTGGAGATCACAGCCCCTCAAAACATCCTGCTGTGAGTAGCAGCAGGACACACAGTAAGGATCCAGGTGGTCATACAAGATCCTGTTTGTCAGTAAGTCAGGGAGCATTATTATAACACCAAGAACAAAAAACCAACCTTTGAGCAGGACTCTGAGGCTGACAGAGCCATGCCCTTCCCTATTCAATGAGTGTTTCTACATTCTGAAGTCAGAGGGACACTGAGAGTATCACCAAGCAGCCCCTTACCTCTTTCTACACAAACCCAGTATCATGTTCTAACAGAGGGAGCCGCAGCATTTCCAAACCAGAAGTGTGTTCATCAGGAGACCTTTAACTCATTCTTCCCCTCATGCACAGCAAACGCTTGTACTTCTACAGCTGTGAGCATCCTCTTTTGTGCACAAAAAGCTAAAATTAAGACTAATAGTTCCTGTGCAGAAAATCAGCACTCATTATAATGAACAACTCTGGCTTGTAAAGTTAAGGGATCTTTTATATAACAAATAAACAGTTCACCAGCATTATATCTTTAAGCAGTATTTTAGCTATTTTATAACTATCTGCAAGTCAGCATCTTGCATGGCTCAGAGAAATTAACTAAATTGAAGACAAACTAAATCAATGCTCAGCAAAATTGTAGCCTTATTTTTGGATGCCAAGCCACACTACAGAAAACTTTGTTAGAAAGCAAAGAGAATGTTATTTTTCAACAGAACATGTGTGTGTGTGTAAAAGAAAACATTATTCACAGCTAAAGCTACCCATGAAATACAAATGCAGAAGATTAGGAATTCTGAAAATCGTAAAAGTACTTTAGATTAGGAACAAAAAGCTTTGCAGTTTTCTATTATAACTTACACCTGAGGAGTTTTAATTAGATAACAATAATTAAGTCTGTCTGATAACATCACTGTGATATATAACTTCATTTACAAATGGGTAAACTGAGACTGAAAGTGGTCCTTTGTGCCAATTAGTGCCTTACCCAATCAATCGAACAAACTAGCATAGAAATTCTGAAGTCCTGGCTTCCACTTCACTGGTCAAACTTTTTACCAGATCACATCTCAGGCCAACAGGACCTCATGCTAACTACCTCTTTGTATGCGAGAGTGGGACCCAGAATTTTCAAATCCATTATTGGCAGTAACACTTCATCACTTGTATTCCTGTCTATTCGTTTAGCATATACAACAGTTTTTACAGCCAAACAAAACAAATTTAGGAATTCACATATTTTTATTTTAATTATTAATTATATTGTTTTCCAAGAACCTCATTTAAAATACCATTGAAAGTCTTTTTCTCATTTGTCAAAAGCCCCAGTAAATTTATTCCCCTTTTATGTGGTAATGGATTATTTACTCTTCATTTTCTACTTGAAACAAGCCCTGACTAGTTACTAGATGGCAGACGTGTCATGTCCAAATCCCAGAAACCTTCTTATTTTATTTCATAGGTCTTTTGCGGGTTTGGCTGTTTTCCTGATCTTGCACATGTGAGCCCCATCTTTCTGCGAATGCATCAGCCAGCCTGCCTGAGCTAGTCACAGGCAGGATTAGTAAAATCAGGCATCTGCAGATGTTAGGCTACCAAAAATGAATACCAGCGCTGTATTTTAGGGGCTTTCATTTGGTGAAGGACTGTGGTACTTGGCGGGGTGGAGGGACTTGGGATACTCCCGCACGATAGCTTATCTGCACAAAAAGGAGTGTCAGGGTCTCTAGGATTTAGCAGCAGCATGGCTAATGAGGACAGAGCAGCCTGACCTCTGAAAGTGTTGAGCAACCACAACTCCCATTTGCTTCAGCACTTTTGTAGATCAGATCCTCAAGGTTATTGCTTTTTGGAATAAGCCAGTTGTGGTCTGCATCAGCTTTTTCTCTTGGCAGTGGTGGCCCACGCCATTCCTTGTTGGCTTTGGCCAGCTGTGACCAGCATGGCTCCTGATCACAGACCATGTGGCACAATTATTTTTAGCATATCAAATTCACAGAGATACTCAATGCCCAGTTTTTGCAAAATTGTTGAAATGCCTGTTTCATCTGATTCAAAGCTTTTCTGTCTCCAGGTCCAGCAAACTGCTGCTTTTGACAAACTACAAGTCACCATCTTGCTACTGAGCAGACTGTGCTTGGGAGAAAAGAATCAATTAGATAATAAAAGTGTTAGAGGATTTGCTTATTTTATCAGTTCGTTTATCCTTTCGGTGTTATTGTTCTGTCAAGAAACAAAACCATTAAGAACTACATCACAATTACTCTTTGCTTTGACTCACACAAACCAAAAAAGATGGGTCAGAGATGGTTGTCACGAGCTGCACCCATTACCACTGTTGTCCTTTGGAAAGAGCCTTTGTTCATTTTTCCTCACTTCTGGCTACTCATCAGGAAGGGCCAATAAGGAGTGAATCTTCTTTGGTGATCTTCTGCATTGTTGTCTCTTCTGCGTTAGTAGGAAAAAAAAGAAACTAAGCAACACAATATAGAATTCTGACTTACAGAATGCTAAGTGGGTTTTTTTTTCCCACAGACTTTACTACCTCCCTACATCATTGCCATTGATTTATCTGTTTGACTGTGTGAAAAGTTCATCCTCTACTAGGCTGAATAGCTGAGATATTGTGTACTGCGCAATTCATACTCTCTCCCGAAGAGCTTATTTGCAGGGTTTTCATAAGGAGAGAAAATAACCTGACTAACACAATTGTAAATGGATTGTTTTAAATATATATATGTGTTTTCTTAAAAAATTTTCTGAAACTAATTGCAATGTGTTTAAACTTTTCTACAACAGATGAGACACAAAGGGGTCTACCCAACCAAATTATCATTGCAAATTATCTACCTACCTGGATACAGATTCCTACTTTGTCTGATTGAGAATATAGATATAAGCATGGGATTGCCACATGACTACTTTATTGCAGAGTTCATCTGCCTCGTTCCATCCCCCTTTCCCCATTTTCCGCCAATCTGTACTTTCTCCCTGCTGTCAAATGCTCCCCTGATCTACCTCTAAAAATTTAGCCCTTAAAATACCCTGACAAGCTCTATGGACCTGTACAGCAACAAGGAAAATTTGGCTATCAGAGGACTATTTGTAACACACACTGAACTTAGCTCAGAGACTCATTAGATCCACATATGAAGCTTCAAGGGTATTTGTTTGGGATGGGTTGTGAACTTAATCAAAGGTAACTCCCATTCACTGGCAGATGGAGGAGGTGGTGCCAGTAACATTACTGGATTCAGAAATACAACACAGCTTGTCATAACATGTTGCTCTGGCAACATCTGTTAACAGCCCACAGAGCTATGTAGCACTTAAGCCAGATATAGCCATAATGTAGTTTTTTTGCACTGAGATGCAGCTATTTGTACCTTTCCCAGACAGCATGATGTATTATTTGCTCCTGACCTCAGAATACTCCACCATCTCTGTCAGGGTTTAGTTCCATTTTTCTGGCATTAGGCAATAATGCCATGTCAGGTACGTCTTAGTAATAGCCTTTTTGGAGATGCCAAACTCAGAATTACACCAAATTTCTTCAGGCAGTCCTGACAACACCCAGCCAGAAGCAGAGTTTGCTCCAGACATCATTGCTTCTCAATCAATGGAGCTAATTTCTTACAGGAACTCCTCCCAGCTTCACCAGCATCATTCCAGATCCTTACCATAACCTCCAGTTTCATATACTCTGTTCAGCAATGGGGAAGCAAGCCTGGCACCACTAGGAAAGACTATAGACTATAGAAAAAAAAATTTTTGCTTTTGAGTTCATATTTATTACTATTTTGATGTATTACAGCTGTAAATGGATTTGCAAAGGCCAACGTAGTCTCCTACTAGCCGTGAGGTCATATCAACATGAATTCTCTGCAACAAATGTAGTCTATAAAGAGGGGTTGGTGATAGGGAAGGAGACAAGGATGTCTGCTTTCTTGTGCACCATCAGGATTTTATCACAAATCACAATTTTTTAATACTTTTAGAATTTTGCATGTTCAATGCATGAAAGGGGTGACAATTTCCAGAGTGATAATTACTTGATAATATTGCTGTTGTGATAAGGGAGCCCTTCAGGGTGTCTACAAAGACAAAAGTCAAAAGAGGTTAATGCATGCCACAGCTGTGCCATGCCCTTCCTCTGGGTCTAGTTAGCCTGGTGGGTTTTTCCACTGAAACAGCAAGGGATTTTCCTATCAGAAGGCAGTTGGTATCAGCAGATCTCCCAGCTTATCTAGATGTTGCATCTCTTCCAATTTAAATGTTACATCAGTGGTTATTAAGCCTGCATTGCAAAGAAATAAAACTAAGGAAAACCTTCTGGAAGGTGCTCTGGATTCCATTAAAGGATTGAATATCTCACTATATTACACTTTTTCCATATGGCTGAAACATGGAGCTGAATACACTCATATACTGCTAGGGGTATAATCCCAGATGGTGACAAATGACCTCATTTCAACAGCAACATATAGATCTTTATGACACCAATGTTCAGCCATGCTCTTGGGATATTCTCTCCAAACAATGAATGACTGGCAAATAACATAATGTTTAACTTCTGCCTTCACTTTTGTACGCACTTTATGGCTAAATCGTTCGTTAAGTACTCAACCTTGTAACAGAGTTCAGATGACACGAGATATTCCCTGAGCTAGCCAAGGATCTCCTTTGGCCCATGAAGGTCAACTGTGGAGCAGGCAGTGTGTCACTATGTGTCTGTAAAGATATGCTCTGGCAGGGCAGAAGTGAGCTGATAACGTCTTACCCCTGCTCGGGCCCTTCAGCTGCCTCTTGGGGAAGCGTGAAAGGCTGCCAAGCTCAAGATGTGCTGCATCCTGCAATTTGGCTTTCCAGAGAAGAACAACCCCTCCCCCTAAACTCACCCACGCAGTTCTTTACCCCAAGAAGAGGTCATCACACAAAAAGTAGATAGGAGAGGAAAGACTGCACACTTGACTGTAACTGCAAAAGAGAGAAGTCTGGAGTCCTCTTGAGATGTTGTGTAAATGGAAAGCAATCTGGGCTGTCTCCATTTTTTACAGAAAGACCTCTGTGCTTTTGTGGACTTCATGGCCTGCCAGATGGAGACGGCTCCAAGTAACACTGAGCTCTTATTGCTGCAGAAAACCAAGGAGAACTATAACCCCAAGTACTGCAGGTGTAGGAGGGAGTTGCTTGCTCAGATGATGATTCATGTCAGCATCTGAATAAATAAGGTCAGGCAGCCAGAGATTATTCCAGTGAAGGGGAGTTGATTTGTTTGGGGGGCAGAAAGGAGGGGCTGTTTGTTTGTTTCGTATCATTATACTGTAAACCTGGCCTACTCTGACTTGTTTTGGGCTTTTTTTCCCAAGTTTTAGTACTCATTTATTTTAATTAAGACCTCAGTTCAGCAGAACGTATAACTGGGTGTAGCCTACCTGAACTGGAATAGCTGTATCAAAAGCATAAATGCTAATGTTAGCATCCACTGTGTAATCAGCATAATGTAGCCTTTATAAACATATCTGCAATCTGTTATAAGGAAGATGTCTCCACTACAGATCATTAAAAAATAAAAAATCACTTGCCTCAAAGGGGTGAAAAAGGATTAATTAGTTAGTGCTCGTGTAGCACTGTGAAGATACAAATCGTGGGACTGTGTTATTAGTAAGCAAAAGATGCCAACAGGAAGCAGCATTGTTAAAGGCACGAGGACTAACAATGGTTTTGTTCTCGCATTTGTGAATGATTCGTCTGCTATTGAAAGGTGTTGGCCTTTCAGCCCAGGAGACTGAAATCCTCTTTCTTCACCCAAAAGAGCCTTCATGAGCTGTGCATACTTTCTCACACTCCCTCACTGGTGTTCCTCACTCTCAGCTTATAGATGCTAGACAGTAGCCCATTCTCCATAGTCCTTTTATTGCTTGGCCTCTGCCTCAGCTGCCAAGAGGGGTGCCATTTAGACTCATTGTTATGGTAGCTTTTATGATCTAGACATGGTGTCTAGGATCAGAGACTTCCTAGCAATTTTGCATATGCTGCTGCACTGCTGTCAGAAGAGAAGAACTCCTAGTAGCCAAAAATGTGGGCAGAATTCAAAGCAATGACCTACAGATGAAAGGCACCCCATCTGGGCCAGTTAAGCCATCCAGCCCCTGAATGCCAGCTCTTCAGTGAATGAAACTGTATTGTGATGTGATGCTCAGAAGGGGAAAAGAAAGAAAAGAGAAGCAGTTTTAACATATCTGTGGATAACGGCTGTCTAGAGCTAGGGCTACAGACATTCAAACCTTGCTTACATAATATTTCTATCACGCACCATCCTCCCACCCAACTCTCCACATCATGCCAAGGTGCTGGAGGGAGGTCTTGTTCTTATTTATGCGGCATGAATACAAAATCATAGAGGGTGGCAGAAACTTTCCACAGAAAGGTATGGTGCCTTGGCATGCTGAGGAAAATAGTAGAGCAGGAACAGCTTGCAAATGAGGGGGGAAGAGAAGGATTAAAGAAATTGAAATAACGGTATTCAAGTATTTCCTCAAAAAACAGGATGACTGCAGTCCTTTAAACCCAAAAACTCTGGGAGAAAAATACAGAGCAAGGCATCTTTTCTCCTTATGTTTGTTATATTGCTCACTTAGACGAGCAAAATCCTTTTTTACCCCATTGTCCTCAGCTCCTTTTTCACCCCGTTGCCCTCAGCTCCTGACACATATATGAACCCTGTCCTCCTTCCTTGCAAACGGAGGCCACATGAGGAAGGTGGTTTTGTCACCTGGAGTTAATTTATTCCAGTCTCTGCTGTGCTGTGCTGCTGTGCTGGGGTGGAACCTTTTCAGATGTCGGGATGACAGGAGAAAGAAAAACGAAAGAGCAGAGTATGTGTGGCGGGTGGCCGAGTCATCCTATCACCACGTATTTGTGTAGTTTCTTTTAGTGCCATCCAATCTTTCCTTCTGTCCCGAAATGGCCTGTGTTGAAAATGTCCCTGCTTACAGTTGCTCAACTGGAATGAGGACAAATTGTTTGCAGTGGCCCCCTTCCAAATGCTTGTGCTGTAACTTTTGTCTTGACTAGTCTCTGGAGATATCTCTAGAGTGAGTTTCCTATGACTCGTTTGTGCTACCCCTAAGTCATGTCAGATTTTCTTCCTCTAGTCTTTCAACTTTGTAGCAGAAGTCTTGTTTAAAAAACCCTCTTCACAGAAAAAGCCAGAGCAGGCAGAGGCTTAACGCTGTTATGTCACAAGTTCCCCAGTGAAGAGGGTTGGGTCTCGAGGGTGCCTGAGGTTACAAAGGGGTTCTAGCGGGCAAGGAGACTCACAAGCACAAAAGAGATGGCCACACCAAGCAGCTCTGAGTTATTAAGTCCGTGTGGTGTTAGGACTGCATTGCCTTCCACACTAAGATACCAGCCTTTTGTAGGTAGAAATACCTCGCCCCTCAGCCCTCCAGGCTGCTTCAGTTCAGCACTGAAGGGGTGGTGAAGGTACTCTTCCCCCTCACACTCACATGTGAATTAGTCCAGGATGACACAGCATCAAAAAAAAAAGTGGGTTAGCAAAGCCTGAAGAACTAAGCCAAGAAAGGAAAGGTTTATAGTTCCAAAAACTATTCGATGAAGTTTTGCACGTAGACTCATTAATAGATGTTACAGAAGAAAAGGTTCATTCCTCCTCTGTTAGATGCGTGACCTGTTAGACATGTATAAATATAGCTATAATATCTTGCAAGGATAACTGAATTCAAAGGCCATTGTCTGCTGAAATATTAGTTTTTCATCGAGTGTACTATCTGCTTTCAGAAAAGAAATACAGAGTTAATGCTATGAAATGGTCTTCTTCAACACTACTAGGGCAGAAAACCCGGCCTGTGTAAAGCATCCTCCCTGTCCCTTTACACACTTTGCAGATGATCTGAGTGTGCTCAGACTGAGGGAAAGTGAAGCCAGGAGATGAGGCTGCCGTGGTTCCTCACAGAGCCCCTGGGCATACAAGTGCCATGATGGGGAGCAAATTGCAGGACCATCACCCCTTCTTTCCCGCCTCTTGGCTGGAATTAACCCATCATCACACAGGGCCATTGCTGGTTCCCCAAGAGGGCTTTTGCCTGATTAGATTTCCTAGGGTTCTCAAGTCACCAAGGAGCCCTCCTATGCAGCTCCCCTCAAAGCACCTCAGCACTTTTTGCTTTATGTCACAGGAAATGGGAGTGTGGAATGAAAAAAGAACAATGGAGCTTAGTGAAGGCATTGGGTGGTGCATCACATTGCAGTGGCATCCCCTGCTCTCTGACCACTTTCTGGTCCCTGACTCAGCAGAGGGGTTATCTCCACTGCAGTCATATGCCCGTATCTCTGAGATAACATTAGCAGCTACAAGTGGACAGAGCACGGCCAGCGAAGGCATTCCAGACACTAGGGGTTGCTCAGTGTTATGAGGCTTAGCAAATACAAGGATTTTGTATGACTTTGCCATTATTCTGAGGATTTAAAATCTTTGTCACTGGCTCTCTTTTATTCTTTTTATTATTATTATTATTATTATTAACACAACCAGTGTCATACCATGCCTCTGCCTCCCAGTCAGCCAGCCAAATGATTGCTTGCATTGCACCAGGATCTCACAAAACACTAAGACTATTTTGTTTTTCATTAGCACTAGAGGGGAAAAATAAACAAGCTGGGCTCATGGTTTATAATTGCATATGTAATTACCATTTTAAGACCACTCTTTGCAATACAAATTAGCTCACTGCCCTTTGTATCATCTCTGCAGTGCCTCTCTGAACAAACGTAAACCATCTCTCTTTTTGTCCATCATGCAGCCAGATTCCAATCTCGATGTGCCGAAAACAGTGTGATGTACCTCTAAAAAGGATCTGCTCTGCTTGCAAACACAGTGACCAGTATTTGGAGCGATGCCTTGACACATTTGCTATGTAATTGGAAGAAGAACCTGTCCAGGCCAATCTTTGGGTCCACTTCAGCTGGCAAACATTTTGTAGCACAGCGAATTTTTGTAGGGTTACTCCTGGTTTGCTTTGTTTTCAGCATCTCAACACATCCATGGGAAGAGATCAGCTGATACCACAAAGGCATGATTGGTTTCTTCCATATTAGTAGAGAAGACAAGGAGCATATTGTCAATAAAACACAGACTTTATTTACAATTCAACTTCTAAAAGCTGCCATAAAGTAGTGAATAGCAATGAATAAGTCCAAAGCCATTCTACTCTGTTTTGGTTACTACTTTATGCTCCCAGAGCTCATATGTTCAAAGGGACAAAGCAGAGACGCCCAGAGGAGAGGAAGTCTCATTCTAAGAAGCCATAAAAAGAAATGCATGGCCACAGATCAGGGGATAATTTTATTTCTAACATGTTTTCTGCCCCTATGAAGAGGAGCTTTAAATTTTTGTTCTCCTTCTTTATTTTAATGGAGGTTGAGGCAGACACCATAGTTTACAAAATAGTAGGTGGGCATGAATCCTGAAAAAATAGATCCATAACAAAATCTTGGTCACTGAGGCCAGAAGGACCCCTTGCCTACCCTTCTGTCTGTGGCAGGATTGATCTAATTATTCTATAACTGTTCCTGCAGATGGGTGTCTGGCCTCAAATAACTCCAACAACAGTGATTGTCCAAAGGCTCTTGGCAGCTTCTCCAGCTGACAAACAGTTCTTCTACAGTTTTGCCTAATATTTAACCTAAAACTTCCCTTCTGCTTCAGCCAATTATTATTTGTCCCATCTTTGTTGACTAATGAGAATAATTGATCCTTGTCCTCTTTATAACATTCCTTTATGTCTCCCGTTATTATGTTCCCCACACTCTACTTTTGCCTTTAGGCTAAAGGTGCGAAGTTATCTTAACCTTTCCTCTTAGATCTGAATGCCAGACTTCTTACCATCTTTCTTCCACTCTAAATTCTTCAATTTGTCCACATTTTTTCATACAGAATTGAATGCTGTTACTCCAGTTATGCTTTAACCAGTGCCAAGCAGAGCGCAATAATTACTTCAGTAACCTTACTGACCCCATCTAATAACAAAGGCAAAATGCAGCATGTAATTAAAATCTAAAAAAATAACTATTTTTAAAAGCTAATTGCCTTAACAATCAGAACATTCTACAGCTCAGAGAACACACACTAAAGAATTTAAAGGTTATTGTTCATTCAAAACCCATCTTTTTCAATTATATTCTGTATATTATATTTTGAGCTATGTTCAGTTTTACTCCTATTAAGAATGGTCTGCACTGCATCTCTCACACTCCCTCATCATCTTTTTATTTCCTGCAGATTTAACTCCTAGAAGCTCCATGGGGTCCTGTCTATAGCAGGGATGTTTGCTAAGGATTTCCCACTGTTTTGAGACCTTTTCCAGCTCCACCAGTATGGCACAGCAGAGAACTCATGCTTTTGATCTTTTAGGCTATTACTATGTCTTCCAGCTTCACTAATGTCAGTGGAGCAGAGCCAACAGTGAGGCATTTTTAGAACACTTCCTTTACAAGGACAAAATATTCATCTCCTTTGCCAAGTCCATGGTGCCCTACCTTGAATCCCCTTCTCTCTGTGGTCTGTCTGGTTTTCTTTTAAAGGTCCTTCTGTCATCTTCACATCATCAACATCATACATGCCCATCACAGTCTGTAACTGCATGTGCTCCTGCCTTTCAGTGGATACCTCTTCAGGAATAAAAATCCTTGTTATAACCAGCACAAAAGATTCAACACTACTGTCAGTCTGCTGACAACAGCCATTCTTGGAAAATGGTTACATGAATTTCTGGAATCCCTAAAAATAAACAAATTTGGCTCCATTAACAGGAATGGCAAATTCAGACTGCAAACTCTCTTGACTGAGCCAACGCATTTAATTAAATTGGTTTGCTATTATGCTGATAAGCAGAGATACGACTGTTGTTAGTAGACGTAATAGTTTCTATTCTTGTTGTCTCATAGCACCTTAATTAAATTACAATTGTTCTGTTGGACAACATGTCTGTGAACACCTCCAGATAGACAACACAGGAATATATATTCCTAGCAATATAAAAATCAGTAGTGTGATATTGCATGGTAGATAGGACAAAAAGGAATAGGGCTAAGATTGCAGTAGGGAAGGTTCAGATTTGACTTAAGAAAAACACAACTGTGAATCATTGGAATATATCATCTGGGCATTGGAATAGACCATCTTGATTTTCCTGTAATGTGTTATTTTCTAGTACAAGTTAAATGAACAGCTGACAGGAATGACCCAGGTATAATTGGTCCTATTTTGTTACACACAGATGATGGAGGTTCTTTTGAGGACCATTTCACCTCTTTTTTTCTATGGTTGTATTTCCCTTTAAATTTCTAAAAACTGAAGTAAACTCCTGATCTCATTTACACACATCCAAGCCTCTCATATTCTATAAAATCTGTACATTTACAAATGAGGTCAGAATTTGGCTTCCAATAACACATTGTACCATGCCAGCAATTCCTCCATAACGTGGAAAAGAGCGAAGTACCTTGTTGTATAGGTCTTTTCCCTTAACAGTACATACTAGACAAAATAATCACTGCTTTTTATAGCTAGACTTCATCCAAGCACTTGTGTAAGACCCTCTCATATAGCTAAGTAAAGTAATGCCTCCACACATTTCCACCTGGAGAAGAGACAGCTTTGGAGGTCTGAATGAAATCAAACAGAAATACCATCTACAAATATATAGTGTACAACCAGGCATTATTTGGAGTCCTGGCAAACAAGAATTTAAAAGCTCTTGTATGTTTGCATGGTTCTTTGGTATATAGGTATTTTCATCCTTCTTTGTTTATTACAGTGTTCTGGATAAGAGATTAAATTTAATAGCTCAGTATTTGGGGTTTTTCCACTTACCTTGAAATAAGATTTGCACACATTTTTGTAGCAAGACTAAAAACTGCCAAGTGGTCTTTTAAACAATCCTCAGTGCTTTCAAAGGAGTTGTTCATGGCCTTTTACACACAAGCCCCTGGATCCACATCAGGAACTGATCCCATCCCATACAAATAAAGCTTTACCCTCTTTGTCCAGAAGCAGAAAAGCACTCTTGCTTAAAACATGCCAGGACACAGAATCCCTATTGTATTTCACTAGTAAATTCTGGAATAAGGCTCAATTTAGAGACTATTTAGGCTGGTTAAAGGTTTGCCTTCCACTCAGAGAGGTTTGAGACAGGCCCTTAACGTATGGGTCTTGAGGTCAGGAAAGCCTCCATGTACACTACAGCTCTTAGGGAAATCACTGAGGTCAGCAGAGGCTGACTGACTTCAGCAGATCACTGAGGTCAGCAGATGTTCAGTGGGAAAAGAACTTTGTGCTGATCCAAAGCTATCAGAGAAGTAAGACGGGGGGAAGACTGAAGAGAGTGAGTCCTCCCCACATGTTATTCACCTGCAGGCTGCTAGGTCTGCAGTGGCTGGAAAAGCCAACCAGAAATGTTCTTTGGAAGTGACTACAGAGGTCAGCACTCCCACATTGCGTAGAATTGAATCCATGATGTGAGTTTGTATTTTTAAAATAAATTTAAGATTCCGTCTCCTAATTCACACAAAAGCCAACTAAATAAGGTGGTTTTTTAATGATGTACGAATCGATATTATAAAAATAAGTAAATATTTTCCTTGGCAAGAAAATATCAAATACCTCTTCCTTGTAACATGCTAGTTTTGTATTTACACAGCATAAAGTGTCCCACATTACCGTAATATGTTCGTAGCATGAAAAATTTTTATCTGCCATGTCTTAAACAAAGCTTGAGTTACTGTCTGCAGTGCCCTTAAGCTAAATGTCATAGTCTTCACAAGACTGAAACAAAACACAGAGAGCAGCGAGCAGTAACCACATTAAGGTTTAATGCTTATAAACACAGAAGGTTTAACACTTGGCAAGCCAAAATTCCCCTATGACCTGAAGACCTGCAGATCATGACCTGAGAATTAAGCACTGCATTAAGCAGTCAAGCTGTCTCCCTAAAGAAAAGACAAAAATAGCCAAAGACTAGCTGAGCCATTGGGTTGGCATATGTCAGGTGAGACCAGGCCCAAATCAGAAATGACCTGTAGCAATGTGGGGCTAAGCCTGACCTAGCCCAGCCTTTCTAGGCAGGGCTTCCTAAGGAGAAGGATTTTCAGAGGTGCTCAACAGCCCATTGTCCCCACTGACCCGCAGAGAAGAGGGGCACTGAAGCTATCACGCAACCAGTCTCAACAAAGAGCTTCCGGTATTAGCTGGAGGGAGGGAAACAAAGTGAAAATACTTTCCCCTGTGTTTTCCTAACCATGAAGGTGCCCCCTTGCTTGCCCTGTCTCTCTTCAAGGGCTTCTCCTAAAAGCAAGTGCCAGTCTTGAAAAGCTTGGGGATAGAGGGGGAAAGAGAAGTAAGGAAAGTAAAATGTGAAACAAAGGTTTTGAACTAAATGCTTAAAGATACGCAGGTCAACCTTTGTTTAAAAGAAAGAAAAAAAAGGAAAAAACGGTCTGCAAGGCAGAGAAGTTGATTTGGAAAGATGAAGGTCAGCAGAGCAACAGCTCCAAACATCAGAGATGAGGAGGAGGAATGCAGCAACAAGAGGGGAGTGTTAAACAGCTGCCTGGGGGAGCTTAAAAGGGATGTTCAGCATGCTCAAAACACTCTAATTTTGCCATAGTAGATCTGCTTGTGCCAAATTCCCACACAGAAAAATCTCAGGGACGTAAGGCTGACCCCAGTATCATGGTTTTACTTCTCTTGCTTTCTTCACTGCAAGCTGTGTTTAGCTTGTAAATACATGAGTGTTCTATTCTCGAGTATTTATGGCATTCCTTACAAGATATTTTTGAGAGTTGATCAATATGAAACTTACCCATGAAGTTACTATACAATTCCTACAGGATTAAAATTGGACATTTTTCCATTTGTCAGTAAATTGCCAAATGCTGTTACAAGTAACACTCAATTGTAATAAACTTTTATTTAGGGTCCTAAGGTGCTCATTACAGAGAGATGCATATATATATATATATATATGTGTGTGTGTGTGTGTGTGTGTGTGTGTGTGTGTGTATGTTAAATTAGGCAATAAAAGAATCCCATGCTGCATAAGACCTAATCAAAAGGCAGAATTTCAACTTTCATTTCCAACCAAAACCAGGCCAAGAAATCAAAATATCAATGAAATTAATTGGTGGAGCACAAATAGAAGGATAATTTAGGTTTGAAAATGTCTACAGACAAAATGCTGTTTCTTCCAATTGAAAATATGTCCCAGGCTGAAAAGTCCTGGAATATGATCCTCTTCTCACATGGCTAGAAATCAAGACTATTCTGCTAGAAATCCATGAAGTTACATTGGTAACCTTCACATGGGCAATAAAAAATACACAAGGATTACAAGCATTTGATAAAGCCAAGTGCTTTGGAAAGCTTTACGCTTTCAAGCTTCAGAGCATAAAGTAACCTAGGAATCAGAAGGAAATTTCATGGCTTATCCCCACGGCTGTGATAGAGGAGGCCAGGCAGTCACACTGCCTCACCAGGACTGTGGGGAGCACATCTGCTCAGCAGAAATACAGGAATATCCATATTTTCCCCTGTTTAGCAAATGCTGGGATTATGGCACACACTGGACATGGGTTGGGAATGTGACTTGTGAATGGCAAGGTCCAAGCTGTCTGCTGGTCTTCAAAGGCAGCTGAGACACAACAGGAGGAGGCAGCAGCCGGCCCTGCAGTGGGAAATACTGGCTGTCAGAAGCAGCCAGGCAAGATCTGGCAACACACTTCCAAAAAAAGTGGAGACAAGCTGTCTGCCCAGCTCTCTGAATGCAGAAGTTTTGGACCCATGAGCAAAGAAACTCTCTTCAGACATTTGACTCCTCTCCAGAGTTCAGGAAATTAGAATTTAGATATATTCATTGTGAGGGATACAAGGTGTCATGCCGTTCTGCTACCAAGCACTCCTTTTACTGAAGACAGCTCTAAACTGCTCTTCCTGTTTGGGCCTTTCCTGTTTGTTTTTTTTTTAACAAGATTCTCTCAAAAGGCCATAGCCCTCAGGCCACAAGTAATCTTTAGCCATCTGATTAATTTTTTTGAGGAACCTGGTAACCAACCCTTGTTGAAAAGTGTCAGTTTAGGGGGAAAAAATGGATGGACATTCCCACACAAAGCTAGTTCTGCAGGGGACCTCGGGACAGCCCAAGCTCTGGACAAAGCAGACATTTTATCTGTATCATCAGAGAGTCAATATCAGAAAAATTGCCAGGTGATTTCTCATGTAAAAAGCAGAAATTGAAGATGAGTGCTACTGCCGTGTCTTCTAAGAGTGAGGACAAGTGTGTAACATTTTCACCACCAGCTCTGAAAGTGGTCCTCCTGTCAGGAGCAGCAAAATTACAGTGATGGGAAGCTGTGGCTTCAAGTCTAGCATGCAATAAATATTTTGAATGCCATGAAGTTCAGAGCTGAGCATCCAAATTCAGGATGTTCATTTGCCCCAAATCTAGTCATTTGAACCTCTGAACATGACCACAGCTGCTGCTTGTAGAGGATTGTTAGGAAAAGAGAAAAGAGCCTTTAGAGTACCTCATCTGCAGGCACTCATTGGTTGTCCATAATTTTTAAAAATTGAAATCACCATCTGGTTGTGTGTAATGTGGTAGTGCTCTAACTACTATACCACGAGGTAAAAGACAAGACTTGAAGAAATTGATGTCCCAGCTTTAAATTTGAGACTTTTAGAAGTATTCAAAGGAGTCAAAACCCAATTGCAAAAGAAGAAAAATTGGCTTTTCCAGATAAACTATTATCACTACATGTCCAAGAAAGAATTGCAGAATACCCTGAACCAAGAATTTTATAGATAACTTCAGAACTAAGCTGAAATAACTGGTTGATTTGTTCCCAGCCATTTATATTTAGCTGGGGGTAAATCATTTCAAAGATGAATTCAGTCACCACCTGAGTGAGAGAATGCAAAGGAAGGGTCAGTCAAAAATCTTCCTGTCGAGAGACCTGCATTGCTCGTTCCTGACACCAGCCTCCCAAACCAGCTCCATTCTACAGTCTTCTCTAGCCTTCACAGTGATTTCACAAAGTCAAGCACAATGGAAGTGCAACAAAACCAAACTTCAAGTCATTGAACCCCCACACAAAATATGGACATGTTTTTCCACATAATTCTATCAAAATTTTTCAAGCCTCAGGCCAGGGCATCGGCCATCAGATCATTTCTCCTGCCCAGAATAGGAAACGGCATCCGTTTCAGAATTATTGAGAATGTTGGAAAATCTGAAATTAATGCAATAACTTGTAATCAAGGCAAAAAGAAAAAAAAAGTCTAACTTCAGAAATCAGCTGGATGGATCCAAAATTCAAGGTGAAATTCAAGACAACTGTATTTACTGGAGAAAAAAAGGAAAGCCTGACCTAATCTCTCACCCAAAATCCAACCACAGTGTCTGGAGTCAACAGAGTCAGGTTATTTTCCCATAGTATCAAAACCACAACTAGAAATAGTCAAAAGAAGCAACTGTCAAAAAAAAGCCACTCATTTAATTAAGTTTCCAGTACGGCTCTGATCAAAGTGACAGTTACACTTCAACAAAGTCTTTTGATCTTGTTGATGCTCAGCTGAATGGAATCATCACATCTTCAGAGCCGTGCCCAATGAGAACATAAATTCTGACTGCTCGTTGCTGAAAAGATTGCTTGCTATTTTTATTCTGGTTGTTTTTTACTTTAAGAAAAAAGTTGAATTCTCTCTGTCAAAATCAACAGAAGGGTTGTTTAAAACTATGGCAAGATACACATTCACTTAATGGAATACATACAAGAGTCTTTACAATAACTTGATGAATTCCAGGAATGGACTCAATACTACACAGCAAAGTCAATCATGCTGGTAGATATATTAATCTAAAAATGCAGAACTGATTCAGAGGAAGATTTCAAGAACTAAAAAAAATCTCACCAAAAACACAAGGGAAGAGAAAACACAATGTGTGCGTGGAGCAAATGGAGATTAGAAAAAGAATGCAACACAAACCAACTAATGGGTTAGGAAAAATCACAATTAGTCTTGCATGCTGAAGTATCTTAGCCTGCAGTTCCTGAGCCACGATGTACAAACCACCACTGGCTAACATATCTTTGGTGGCAGCCCACTGTCAACTGTCTGAGCATTAGCTTTCTTGTCCCAGATGTTACATCACACTGAAGATGCTGTTAATGGATGTCAGACTAAACCAAGCCAGTGCTATCATTGCTACAGAGGCATTTACATAACTGCACATGAGAAATTAATCAGATCAAAGGGCAGAAAGTAAATATTTATCTCACCCCTCTCTCCATATGGAGATGCACCAGAAAGTTTGAGATATCAACTGTAGGCCAAACTATGGCTGATACATCAGTCAATACAGCATTTAAAAGAGTTCACAAAGGAAAAAAGTAATTTTGATTCCTGACTTAGAGAAATTCCTGGCAAAGGAAGTAACTATGCTCAACCCCCAAATAACCAAACAGCTATCCACTGCATGTGGAAATTATTCTGCCATCATTTTACTGCTCCAGCAGAGGTGGTGCATGGCCTTTCGAAGCTTTGGCTCTTTTTGAAGGCTGTTATTTTAAACATATAGTACTGGGAGCTGCATGAAGATGGCAATTATGGAATTAGAGTGCAGTGTGGAGAATGTCACTTTGAAATCATTTAGCTCAGTTCATTTCCTTTTCAAATGCAATAGAAAGCAGATGGAGCAGGGAGGGCCAACATGCCACAGAACTCCCCAGGCCTTGGCCAGCACTCTCTTCCTCAGGTCTTACAGAGGGGTCACCAAATCCTTGTGGAGTTATTACTCTTTAGGAGCACCACATGCTAGAACTCTGCCAGGATCCTGGTCTTTGGAGCAAGTTGCCTCAGTCCTAGGTTTGTGTTCAGCATCAAATATTAGACCTAAATTGCTAACAAGGTCGACAGGGACACGAGACTCACACCAGAAGAGCAGTGCAGGGCAGCCAGAGAGAGGCCAGAGGAGCACAACAAGAAGATTAAGTGCTATAGAAAAGAGAGGCCTTGATAGAGGAAAAGAGGCCTCCAAAGAGTTGTCCAATATGAAGGAAAAGCTGTTACCAAAAGAAAGCGTTGCCATATGCAGCAAGAGTTGGACAAGAAATTTTAGTCTTGACTTGCAGCAAAGATACACTGAGGTCAGGACAGCAAAAATAAATGAAGTGCAAGGGGAGTGAAGATTTGAAGCCTCAGTGTGTAGTTGATGCTGCATTACTGGAGGTGGCAGGGAGGAGTTACAGGAAATTTCTCTCAGGGACCATCTAGTTAAGTGTGATCTTTCCTTGGAGCAAGGGGATGACTTCCAGGGATACTGTCCTGCACAACATCTCTTGGATAACTTAATAAAGTCAGTTGTACCTTATTCTTTGTGTTTATTTTACAGAGAAAGAGGGATTCCCCAGAGGAGAGTAATGTACAATAAGAGAAACAGATTCAAGTGCTGGAGTCGCAGTAGAATCTAGCAGAGACTTAGGAAGTCCAGATCCATTCCCTGTTAATGTAACAGGACAGATCTTCCTCTCCCAGTGTCAGAGAGCCCATGTCTCACTGGCCAGGGTTAGTTCCACCAAGCAGGAACCAGTGAGCCCCAGCCTCTGAACCACCCCACACACCGCTCCAGCTTGACCCACACAGCACACCCATCCCTTGTGTGTTCCACAGCACAGCAAGCACATTGAAGGTGGGCTGTGCTCCAGGCTTTCTGACAACCATTGTCCAATGTGCAGGCAGCAGCAGCATCACCACTGCTCCCCCTTGCCTCACTTCTCCGGAACAAGCTGCTTGTGCTCATCCATACAGCCCTTGCTACTATTTCCCATCTATCATAAGATCTGCCTTCTTAAAAACAGTCCTTTGTGTCAGGTGGACAGACTTGTTCAGGTGGACCTCCAAGGCATAGACAAGCCTGATGCCAAAGATAAGGGCAGCTAACCCAGACTGATGGCAGACATGTTATCCTCTCTTCATGTCAGTCTCTTCGTGCTTACAGGAGATGTTCATTCTCCCTTGGAAGAGTTTGTGCTGTGCATCTAGGATTGCACTTGATGGAGGCAACACTTCTGTTTTCATCAGACCAACTTCAGGTCTTCCTCTAGTTCCCCTTCTAGAAACCTGTAGTGAGAGAGAAATCTTCTGCAGTTGCCTTAGAGAGTTTTGCCATTCAAAGTTCTCACCAATATTACCAGTCATGGGTGCAATTGAGATAGAGGTCACTAAGATTAGCTATTTGGTCTGCTCGTGCAGCATGTCCACTGAAAATACATTGAAAGCTGGTGCAGGTTCTTAGCCTATGTGCACTCTCCAAATATCCAAACAAACTAAAAAAACTCCTTAGTACCCTCCAAAAATACCTCAGCAAAGAGCTTTCCTCTCTTCCCCTTTCTAAGCCCTAAACAGAAGGCTCAGGGACAACTGGCAAGTACACCAGCCACCTGCAAAAGAGCAGCTATTTGAAATACTGCTCTGTGCCATGGGAACTAAGGCTTTCATCCTACCTCAGATATTGGCAACAGAACACTTTTCAGCACCTGGGCAAACTCTACTGACAATCTCCTACAGAGATTCAGGCACTGTATCAATACAAGTATGGGTCTGGCTGCCTACGAGCTCCCAGCAGAGCATGTGATCAGCTACTTGACCTCAACCTGACAAATCTGGGGCGACAGGCTGGACAGGTCATTGCAGCCTCTTGCATAACCCATTCCAGGCCACCAGTAAGCCACCCATAAGCCAGGTCACCAAGAAATCATTCTGGCAGTGTCTGTCTTTAGCTCCTCTGTCTTTCCTCCCCACATGCCCTTCAGAGACAGTGTCCCTTTCCAGCTCCACTGCCAGTCACACAGAATGTATAGAGATTTCTTTCTACTTCTGTTCCAGCCACCAGGAGCTTCAGTGTCTGTCCAGACCAAAGAGGTAGCCCTAAGGCTACCAAATATACTTGTATATCTCCAGATTCCTAAGCCAACACCACAGCTATTGCTCTCTCATTCCTTTTCTGCCTACTCATGTCCTTCTTTGAAGTGTCTCCATGTTCTCCCTCTCTTTTTTTGACTGCCACTGTAAAGAGACCTGATGACCCACCACCCTGCAGAGAGGTCCAACTCACAACCCCCTGTGGGTGTCTCTCCAGCTTGATGCTGTTGCACAACAGCTACAGCGAAAAAATCATAGAATCATAGAACTGTTTAGGTTGGAAAAGAACTTTTAGATCATCAAGTCCCACCATTAATTCAGTACTGCCAAGTCCACCATTAAAGCACGTCCCTGAGTGCTACATGTTTTCTAAATAGCTCAAGGTGTAGTGACTCAACCTCACCCCTGGGCACACCCTGCTAATGTCTGACAATGTTTTTGGTGGGCAAATCTAAACCTCCCCTGGTATAACTTGAGGCCATTTCCCCTCGTCCTATTGCTTGCTTAAGAAGAGACTGACCCCCATCTCACCACAACCTCCTTGCAGGCAGTTAGTTGTGAAGAGCAATAAGGTCTCCCAGGCCTCCTTTTCTCCAGGCTAAACACCCCCATATCCCTCAGGCACTCCTCAGCAGACTTGTGTTCCAGACCCCTCACCTGCTCCATTGCCCTTCTCTGGACATGCCCCTCAATGGTCTTCCTGAATTGAGGGGTCCAGACCTGGACACAGGACACAAGGTGTGGCCTCACCAGAGCAGAGTACAGGGAGAGGATCCCTGCTCTGGTCCTGCTGGCCACACTATTCCTGATAGAAGCCAGGATGCCACTGACCTTCTTGGCCACCTAGGCACATGCTGGCTCATGTTCAGCTGTTGTCAACCAGCAGCATCAGGTCCTTTTTCACTGGGCAACTTGCTGGAGTGGTGGGGACACTGTTAACAACATGGCAGTATCACCGCAGTGTCAGTGAGAGCTGTCCGCCTTCCTTCTAGGAACATATTTCCAGGGCTGCATCTTACTTCTCTCCTGGTATTAAGAGGTCTCCACCTGGATGTCTCCATGAATCAGGCCCGCATGTTTACTGGACTCAAGTATTTTTCCTACAGGCAAAAGTCCCGGTGTGAAGTCTCCTTACTTTTGGGCACTCACCTGTTTACTTTAGGTCTGTCATTGGTGAAGGTTTCAGCATGGCCAGGGCAGCAACCCTTGCACAGAGGGAAGGTGCCACCTCATTGCTCTGGGACTGCAGCAGCTCTTACCACAGCCCCAAGATCCCAGAGGAGCTCCGTGCAAGGCCAGAGCACACAGCTCTGCAGAAACCCTAGCCATGGAGTAAGGAGGCTGCCAGGGTGAGACTGGATGGGAATGACTGGAAGAGGGAGAGAGGGAATGGTGTCTCCCAGTAAGCTGGGGATACAAGGGTGTGAGCTGAGAGACAAGACTGCTGGACAGGGAGTAGGTGCATTGGGCTAAAATAATCTCAGTCAAATAAACTCACTCTCTGCCTGTGATGGTAGCTTATTCCTACCTCTCCTGCCTCTCCAGGGGCTGGAGCACATGGGAGAATATGTACTGTTTCACACATCACTTTCAGCAGCCAGTGGGAATAATCTGCATTGGGTGTAAGAAGCTATACTAGACACTTCCTTCCTCACTGTGTTTCTGAAGAGGTTTCAAGAGACAATGCTCCTTTTGCATCTTGTTTTAAGGGAATCAGTTCATGCAACAGGGAGTCCAAAAGCAATTTGACTAAGGAACATATGGCATAAGCTGTCAGTATAGTTTCACCTTTCCTTCACTGCCTCATCAAAATTAACATAACCTTCTGGATGAGCAGGAATGGCTAAATCTTTAAAAAGAGGCAGGAAGGTGTTTGAACTCTAGGGGAAATATTAAAAATCATTATTCGACCATATTAATATGTATTAAGAGTCACAGACAATAATTACATGATGTTTACACTGAGTTATTTAAACAGGAACAGAGTGCTTGGCAAATTAACATATAGAACAATACTGCTCTGGTAGTTCAAATGATAGTAAGACTTAATAGGATTTCCCTACCCCCAGTTCTGCCGAATCCAAGTAAGACTGATTTAAAAGTTGTAAATGTGCACGAGGTGGCTTCTGAGACAACAAAAGGC
This sequence comes from Hirundo rustica, assembly GCF_015227805.2. NCBI lineage: Eukaryota > Metazoa > Chordata > Aves > Passeriformes > Hirundinidae > Hirundo > Hirundo rustica. The sequence goes on along the minus strand of NC_053455.1, from coordinate 11,162,535 downwards.
ATTTCTGTGCTCTGAAAAACAACCTTCGAGGATGTGACGCTGCATGAAAAATTCCTTCAGCGGTTCCTCTGCTCAGCACGGTCTGGGTGAGCTGAGGCTGCCCTAGCGGCAGGTTTGTCACATCTTGCTTCATTTCCATCCTCATTGTACTCCTGTGGCTTTCTTGGCGGCTTGCTCTCAGCTGGTACCGCACCCCACTGCATCAGCACACGCAGAGCGAGCTCCGGGGCGGATGAACTCGCAGAGAGCCGGCCCCGCTGGCAGGAGGCTCCGGGAGAAGCGTCCCTGCCCGGGGCGGCTCACGGCGGCATCTCCGCAGGCTGCAGGGAGGAGAGTGGAACGGGCAAGTGAAAAGGAAGGAAGAAGTAAGGAAATAACTCAGCCAGCAGAGACACAGCTCAGCTAAGCCTCCTGAAAATTGCTCGGAAAATTAGAAAACCAGCAAGATAAGCACATATGCTGGCAGGAACATGCATGTGTGAAGGGCATGCACACAAAGATGAACCTGTGGGGAGGGCTCAAACGGGCGAGCATTTGTCTGAACAGCAGCAACCTCCTGGTTCCATTTTACTGCCACACCGAAAATAAAAGAGGTGCTGGAATATATGGGTCTGGGACCAGCATAACAGAATGAACCTGCACAGGCGACAGCAACTCCATGTTTAAAGAAGATGGAGAGGGATGCAAGTTTAGGAACACACCAGACGGCAGCACTAAACAGTTTTCAGTGAAATCTACACTCATGTAAAATTCCAGCATCTTGGACTAAGCACCTTTGTTAGAAGTGATTGAATCCCTAACAGCTGCGGCAAAATGCCTTCATTTGCAAGTGTTTACTGGTGGATAAGCAAAATTATCTCGCTATTATTGCTATTTTTAGCAGCACTCATAACACTAGCCGCTTTCCAAAGAGATTACACTCCAGTGAGCTTGCTACAACTGTTGTGTGCACGTGGATGTTAAATTATTTTCTTCTGTAGTACAAGTTGCTCTCTGTAGGCTTCAAAGTTCAAAGAGCTCCATGGTGGGTGAAACTGGAGTTAAACAACCCAAAGTCTATAATTTCTTGAGGGATATAAGAGCAATTTTCTCCTTGCAAGCATTTATCCTCTGGGCAATAAGATTTTTAATGTTGAAAAGCATGTTTGATTTTAAATTCATACTTAAGTTCATAGGAAAACACTGTGGCACTCTAGGTTTGAACTATTTTATTCTATTTTATTTTATTTTATCACTGCGACAATTTTTGTGGACAATATAATCATCAAATACTTCTGTGAATAAAAAGTAATAAATGAAAGCCTAGAGATTTAGAGAATAGTATTTCAGGAATTTTGCCTCAAATAACCAGGTCTTTTTTTTTTTTTTTTTTTTTTTTTTTTCTTTTTTTCTTTTTTTTTCTTTTTTGTGCAATTGCATGCATGAGGAAAAACAGTGGTGTTCTGTCAAATAAAAAGAAACATCTTTCTCATTACTACTGTGTTTATCACGTTTTCAAATGTTCTGCAAACCAATGCCCCTATTTGTCACTGTAATTCAATATAATAAAAGCTGTCAAAACTGCTCACTTTGCTCGCTAGAGACAAATTTGCTGAAGTTTTGCAGCATGAGCCAAATAACACAGCACCAGATCCTCCAGCTTTTATTTCACTTTGCTCTAGGCACTATTCATACTGGTTTCTGTGCAATTTTTGCTCAAGTAAGGGCTGAAAGTTCCAGGTTTTGAACACGAGACTTTTTTAGAAATAAACAGCACAGAAATCCCATTTACAAAGAACATTGGGTGACTGGAATAGTGCTGCTTGTGAGCTTTATCTCTGAAATGTCAAGCCTATTTCCTTCAGATTATTGCAAAATACAGACTAACTACATCCTTGATGAAATTCTCTCAAGGTCCATGAGGTCACTCTCAGGATTAAACACTGCCTGACCTTTTTTTATATACCAAGTCCAGAAGCACTGTATTTTGGTGCCTACTACAGTTTCAGAGATATTAGTCTGTTCCACTAAAAACAAAAGTTATAGATCCCTTCCCTCATGGGAAGAGGTTTGATGAAGCAACTCTCAGATATTACCTTGTCCAGAGACTCCAGGACCATACTGCGTCCTTCTGGCAATAGACAAAACAGACAAAGTTATCACTCAAGGACAGCCTTGAGTAATGGCTACATTTTCCATGGGTTTAAAAAACATGTTTTGATGCATTAAATAAAGAAAACACATTCACAGCTATGTGTTGGGAATAGGTAGAGAGGCAGGTCATGAGAAAAGCAGCCAGGACAGAGGATTAGAGTCAGCTGCTCTTTTTAGACTTCACCACACTACTGACTAGTCTCGAGACTTGGAGAAGACTTATGGTAAAATCTGTAAACTAGAGTCCTTCACCTCACTCTTCTGAACTGCCTTTCTGTATCTGTGCAGACCACAGTAGTTTAACACATCAAAACACTTTCACAGGCTCAGATAAAAGCTGCAAAATATTAACAGCTGTAGTGGCCAGCCAATGCGTTTTTATCTCTTCTTGAACATTTGCCCAAAGACGATTTGATGAAGATGTGTTCTACACTTGTAAAGGAATAGATTTCTACATAGACACACGCGGCCTAGCAAGACCAGAGAACATGAAAAACAAGATGAAATCTACTGATGACTACAGTTCCTCTGACTGAATCCTTTATTGCAGCTGCATGGACATACCCCTCCCTGAGATTTTACTCCAGCCATTATTCCTGACTTGGCATTCAGAAGTCAGCCTTGGCCTCCAACCTGAAAAGAAAAAAAAAAAAAAAAAAAGAAAAAAAAAAAAAGAAGATAGTTAGATTAACACACACTAGCCTCCGTTAAGCATTCAGGGTATTGTGCATGTGATAAAGGATTGGATAAAATAGTGTCAAAAGTCTGCTATCTTACAAGGTTCAGGAAAATAAACCACAAAGACAATTCAACAAAGTCCTCTCTGTTCCTGAATAGAACCAACAAAATGAAAGGAATCTGGTGGAAGAGAGAATGCAAGAAGGAGGTCTGCTGCAGGGAGCAAGTACAGACAGAATCGCTCTTTGCCGGTTCCTCTGACAGAGCAAGTGCATGATTATCACATGAGCCTCACAAAGACTGGAATTAAAGGGGATGACTCGGCTGTCACATCGCTTAAGCTGCACTGAGGTCAAAGGAGTTCGGACTAACCGAGGTCAGCAACACACAGCCTGGGAAGTAGGGGTCTCTTTTTCAAAGCAACAATTGCTTAGGTTGATAAAAATAGATACCTAGAGCCCATGATGTCTTATAAAGCCGTCCCTTTATACCAGATTCCCACAAAGTGCTGTATATAATCAATAGCGCTCTGAAAAGAACACATCCACAATGAAGGCAGTCAGGTGGCCACTGGAAACAAGTGTAAAGGGCAAAACACACAAGAGAAGTCGCCATCTGCGCTAACTCCTAAAAGGCCAAGGGAAAAAAATAATAAGTCTGAAATATTGGCACACAAGTATGATAGAATCCAAATGCCAACAGGTGTCAATGGCATGACCGTAGGGAAGTCTGTTATTTGCAGGTAGCCACATGTCTTCTGTATATTATTTCATGAATCATACCCCCAACAGAGACTTCTCTTTGCTGATTTCCAGTGATGCCAAGGCTACTGATAAATGTCTCTGTGCTAAAAATAGTACCTATTCTCTCCCATGCCCTCTGTCCCCTTTCAGCCTTCACTTCATATGAATCGGCTCCAAGAGAGGGGCACTGACCTCATCTCACCAGGAATATCAAACATCTCCACAGCTTTGATGAACCTTTTGATGAGAGTGGAAAAAGGAGAAATGTACACATCAGCTGTGTAATCATGTGCTGGATGGGTCTGGATGCATCCTAAGGTTTGTGTTTAAAAGCAAAACCGATACACATCTCCTTTGGTATGCAAGCACAGAAAAGCACCCTTTGTTTTTGTGTGGTTTTGTGTGGGGGTTTTCTCAAGGCTTCAGTAGTATTTGGATGGGCTCCAGAGAAAAATCTGTTAATTTTGTCATAGATATAGAACTATATCATCTTTACCATTATCATCACTTTCCAGATAAAACCAAGATCAGGATACTAAAGGGTTTGTTGCTCCACAACATGGATTAAATAGTTGTTTTGGCCCAACAAACTCATATTGACCTTTGAATCCTGATTTTTGAATCAAGGTTTTCTATCTTGACATTATTTGTGGCAACATACCAGATTTTAAATACATTTTTTACAAATAAAGTCTGTATTACCCTCATTCTTCTAGCCATAGCATTGGGGCATCTTTGTAGAAAACTAGATTTGCTGTGACACTGATAGAGTAAACAGAGCCAGGTTTTCAAGCATCATTCTGCCACTCCTCTTTGTGGACAGGGAACTTGTAAAAAAAATCCTGAGAACAAGACAAAGCAAAGAGGGCAACCTGCATGATCCCCAGGCAATCTTCACAGATGTGCTCAAGCTGATAGTGCAGATGAACCTGTGAAAACAAGTCCTTGGGTAAGCTCAGTTATCCTTTACAACCTGACTGTTAATGGCTATGGTGTTTACCTGTCCTTGAGGAAAGAGCCTCTATTGTGGCTTATCAAACACAGAGGAATTCCCAGTGTCCTCAGCAAGGTCTGGGACAAAAGTTAAACTGATAACTCCAAATACACTATTTGTGCTTCATCATTTGACAGACTTTAAACTGGAAATGCTGCTCTATGTCCAGTGCTGTAACAGCAAAAAAATGCAGGTCTTTTTCATTTCTGATCTTTTAACCCAATTCTACCGTGTATTTTGTATTGTGTTGCAAAGCTTTAGGCACTGCTGGTGTTCTGACGCCTAGGTCAGAATCACCTTGCAGAAGGAGATGCCAATGCCTGTTGTTAAGGGGTTTGTGTATGTGTTGAGGTCAGGTGAAGGACAACTGTCACCACTGATGCTACCTTACAGGATCCTGGAGGAAGCAGCACAGAGTGATTCCACAGAGGGAAAGCCAGCACCTACAATGATTGTGATTCCTCAGACCATGGAATTTGGGCTTTCTGATACAGATGGAATCCAGGCTGATGAGAAGGTGAGAAGCAGGCACTCCAATCATGTACAGCCTGGGCAAGGAGAGGGGCTTGTTCTTAGGGACCTGGAAGCGTTTAGTCCTGATCTGCTGGATACTGAGAAGGCTGCAATCCTTCAGCACTCTCTTCAGCAGCAGCAGCACTTTCTGTTGAGCATTCTCCACTGAAAATGTTTTGATTTTCTCTGTAAAGAAGTCTATTCTTGTATCTCCAAAGTGATGGGAAGTAATGCCAATTTCTCTTTCTGTGTGTTGTCACCAGCTCCTCAACTCAGCATGTTGGTAACTTCTCCTTCCCTTGCAATAAAGCAGCCTTGGTCTTTCACACCATGCTAAAGAAAATAACCAGCAGAGTACTTAAACCAGGCTTGGCTTGACTGAAGATTTCAATTGAGTTCAGCAGTAAAAGGAAACCCTATTAGTACTACTTCCCCATAGCTAGCTTTGCTCAATGCCTAGTGTTAAGATAAATTATGTTCTTCAGTGTGTAGGATGAAATAAGAGTTGCTATCACAGCAGGATGAGTTTCTCAAATATTACTTACATTAGACAGAAATCTTTTGTTCCCACAGAAGGAAAAATTTTGAAAACAGGTAACCAAGCTTATCTTGGAGATCTATCACTTGGGGCCGTAATCTGTGATCTACATAGACTCACCTAGTGCAAAGTATATAATTTTGTCTAACAGCATTTAACAGGGACTTTGACAGAGCTATTGTTTTTTTCTGAATGATATATAGACAAATTCAGTTCTACAACTTCATCTCCAGTAATCTCTGTTCATTGTTCTTTTATCACAAGTATTCCTTTGCATGGTTTAAGAACTACTGAAGTACTTAAAGCTGTTTAAAAGTAACAGCTATTACCACTTAGACTAGACGTGAATAGAGGAAAACTAAACAAGTCATTACCTTTGCAAGGTGTGTATGGAGAAGAATTTAAGAGAAATTAAATTATAAATCCAGTTACTCCATTATCCTCTGAGTTTTAAGTGAGAAAGCAGAATGTGTTTGCAAAGTTAAGTACAAGGTAAGACTATTCTAATACAAATATGAAGGTACTGTTAGAGAGAATTTGTCAGTTGCTTAGCCCTTGCAGAACCATTTCTGGGACTGCTTAGGTTGGGATTCTTGGCTCTGCATCTCAAATGGGTTCAACATTTTGCTTGTAATTCTTGGTCACTAAAGGGTATATGCCAGTTGTGAACAATGTATTTTCCATTCAGATGGAGAAAGTAGGGGGAAAGGTATAAGATAGAGTGTCTCATTTCTCAAGATCTATCCAAGACCTTAAAAAAAAAAAATCAGTGGAAATCTTTCTGTTGAGTTCACTATGCTCTGGATCATATCCTTACAAAACTCGTTTTATTGTCAAGTCCATTCCTTCTTCCCCATTCTGTTGCTCAATTTGCTCTCCACTGTTGGGAACTTTTTTGCAAATATTAATAAATCTGTATAATCTTTGGCCTTTAGCTGAGTCTCGATTCCATGGCACACTCTTGCACTGTATGCGTGACTGCATGGTTGAGGGTTGCTCTGGAAATTACTCATAAAAATTAATTGTCTGGTAATACCACAATTGTCAATATGTGTAGGTTGCAGCATTCCCCCTGTGGGCTGTTGTAGCAGATCATAAAACTTCATTTCCAGGAAAGTTTCAAAACTTTTATTTTCTAGGGAACATTAATTATCAGAGTCCAGATGACCTGTCCCATTTCTCCATTAACTTCATCTCTTTTTTCTCTCATCAGACATGGTAATTTGAAGGCAACTGGCAATGTCAGGCTCCTGGTTTTATGCCCTGGTTTCATATCAGTGTCAGCTGAAGTGTTTAAAAGCAGCCAGACTCATAAGCCTAATCCCCAAACGAATGTTTGTATGTGACCATTTCCCCATTGTTAAACTTTTGTACCAAAGCTGATTTACAAGTCTGACACTTACACAGACATGTGCTTTGGCATTCTGCAGGCTTCCTGAGACTCATGCCTTCCAGCACTTCTTGTTGACCTCCCCTTCAAACTCAGGACATTGATGGATCATCACAATGGACAAACTACTCTGGACCTACATTGTCATAGAAATTCAAGTCATGTCCCCGTTGGAGTTTACAGCGATATATTCTTTCACTGAGAAATTATATTCTTTTGAGAGCAAACCTTTTGCAGGTACTTATCAGTTCTTATGAAGTTGTCACCTGGGGAAGATTCTCATGCCTAGGATGAAATACATCAAAGAGTAAGAAAATTTCCACCCCTCCTAAACAATCATTCTATGATCAAGACATCGACTAGTAGCATGGGAGTCCAGATTTCAAGTTTCTGTTCTGCAAGGTGTCAGAATCCTGTATTTCCAGGCAAGCTTTCTGGCCACCAAAATATCAAGCTATTCTTGTATTCTGTCTCTCCTGTTGGACCTGTTTCACTTTGTATAAATAAATAACCACTAATTGAACAAGGGCTTGAACTCAGGCTGCCCATTGAACTATTGCGTTGGTCTTTCCCCAGGTCAGTATAGGTAACTGCTTGTATGAAGTTAGCAAGTAGCAGAACAACAGAGGTAGCTGAGGGGTCCCAAAAACACAAGGGAAAAAAAAGAAAACCACTTGGTAAAGTCATTTAGTAGAGTATGAAACACCTGGGTTTTCAGTCCTTGACCTGAATGAAGAAGAAGGACCAGTAGCTGTTCTAGGAGAGGCTTTGTCCAATCATCTGAAAGGTCATAATTACACCAAATTTTGGAAAGAACTAATATTTAAAAGTCATACTTTTTTCCTTTCTGAAGTAAGGAAAAAAAACCTTTAGCTAAACGATCCTCTAACAAACCCCTTGCATTAGAATGAAGGGGATGTGTATCTTTAGCATCACAATAACTTGAGTCTTAAAGTTTCTGGAATCTCTGCCCCAGACATGCAAAAGGACCTCACTGTTCCAGTTTCAAGTGATTTATTCACCTAACATTCTTCCCAGCTTTGCTGGCATTTTTCAAATGAAGGTTTTAGTTTATTACTTACACACTATTTTCACATGACGGATACGAGTTTGTCAAATTTAGTCATACAGAAAGATAACTGAAAGCAATAGGAAAATTCAGTGATTAGTGTAACATTGCCATTAAAGATCATATAAAAGGTAAGACAAGGACTGGAAAGGTAGAATCCTAATCTTCTTACCTCATTGCTAGATAATATACTGTAATATCTTTAATACTTACATTTGATGGTCAAAAATATTTATTTTCAAGCATCTCTTTGACAAGGAACTTGGATTAAGTTCTTTGATTAGAATCTAAAACCCATGTTTTAGTCAGATTCACCTCTCTATAAGCATATCAACAAACTGGTATTTCTGTAGACATAAGAGTCTGTTTTTTCTTTAATGTCTCATAATCGTTCTCATAAGCACTTGCATAAAATCAGTTAAGAGTTAACCAACTAAAATATACAAATATGCAGGAGGTTTTATGAAGAACTACAACTTCAAAAGGAGTTGGTTTAAGGGTCATGACCCCATTTTTTGCAATAACTTATGCATCACGAACTTACGTAATTGGCAGCAGATAACATATCACACTCTCAGTTTTATGTCCTTGGTTTGACAACAGTGTCAATTGAAGTATTTGCTAACTGCAGAACAAATGGAGCCTCATAGATGAAAATGTTTTCATTTCAAAACTGATGTTTGCAGTAAAACCTTCCCCCTTCATTGTTCTTTTTTAATATTACTAAATTCAGTATCAGAAATGGATGAGGGTATACATATAATTTTAGAAAATAAAAAAAATTATTTTTGAATATTATTTATCCCAGAAAAATGGAAATACCTGAGAAAGGAAAGTATGTATTTTTTAAAATAAGATATTGTCAGCTCAAAAGAAGTAGTCTAAATCTTTGTTATTTTTAGAGCATAAATCTGCTTTACAATAAATTATTGGGAAATGAGTGACCTGGTTTTAAAGACATTTTAGTAGGGTAGGTTTAAGTCCACATTTTCCTTTTTTTCTGGGGATTGCATTAAGACCCAAGAGGCAAGTCTAGATTACTTCTCTATGTCGAAACTGAAGACCTGTATCATTCACTTAAAAGGCCCATCCTCTTGGGACACTAGAATCTTCACAAGCCACTGCAGAAAATGAATAAAACAAAAAATTATTATACAGAAGGGAGGCATTTAAAAGAAACTTTAGTCACTTAAGGTCTTAATATCTATTTAAATTCAATGGTAGAGAACCCAAAATTTATTGAGTCTCTTTGAGGGATCTGAGGCTTAGGATTAGGATTTGTTTGGTATTTGGCCCTGAAAAGTGCATTTTGTGGGGTGCGGCTCTCTTTCAAGACACTTCTTTCTGAACATTGAGCATATTGATACACACAATATTGAACATAAATCCCAAAACTATACAGTAGAGAGGAAGAGAACGGTGGCAATTTTATTAATGCAATGTTTTCTGCTTGACTGAATTACAAATTAACGTTGGGAAACAATTATATGCCATCAGTTTAGTAAAGCATTTGTAATTATTTCTCATCAGAACCTGAATTTCAACTGACTTGAAGAGAACATGACGTGTTTTGAAGTCTGGCTCACGGTAGATTATCACCTATGATGTATATTATTCAGTAGACAAGATTTTTGAGTCAACTTTGTTAAAAACTTCTGGGATCTGGGAGAGTAAATTGCCTTCAATGAGACTCCATGATGTAGCTAAACTAGCACAAGTTATAAATAACAGGCAAGGAAAAGAAAATGTTATAATGAATAGCAGGAGGAAGGACATAAAGGAAGGACATAAAATTAAAAAACTGGAAAAAATTAAGCTGATACACATAAGAAAAAGAGACACACATTATAGAATCATATAATGGTTTATGTTGGAAAAAGCCTTAAAACTCATTGGGTCCAGCACTAAACCATGTCCCTGAGTGCTAAATCTACATGTCTTTTAAATACTCCTAGGGTAGGTGATGTCACCACTTTCCTGGACAGTCTCTTCCAATGCTTGACAACCCTTTCCATGAAAAAAAAAATTCCTAATACCCAATCTAAATTTTACCTGGTGCAAATTGAGGCACTATTTTTCCTACTGCTTGTTACTTGGGGGAAAAGCCTGACTCCTACCTTGCTACAACGTTCTTTTGGGTAATTGTAGAGAACAATAAGGTCCCCTCCACAAGCCTCCTTTTCTCCAGGGGAAATTTGGCCTGAAGCAATGCCATAAACTCACCAAATCCATTTCTGTTTCTCTATGTAGGAACAACTGTATCTTTCTTAATAGCAAATTATTTTCTGTTTGTCCTTTTCTTAGAAACATTTCAGCATAGATTTCATTCAACTTCCATAGTGTTTCATTGCCCTAATCATTACAAACATTTTCCTGATGTCTGGCTCAAATCTCTCTTGTTGGTATATAATGTTGCATTCAGCTCTGAACAACACACACTCAAAAATATCTGGGTTGTATCTGCCACCAGCATTTTAGCTCATCCTCACATATTACGCTCTGATTCCCATAACAAAACAAACTCATACTCACAGACTTTCAGACAAAACTACATCAGAAAATCCATTCTGGAAGTCCACATAATGATCTCCAGCCAGTTCATATATGCAGTGTGAGGGACCAGCCCAGAACCATTCCAAAACCTTAAAGCATGCATGGGTATGGACGTTAAGCCCTCAGCACCAACCATTTTACTCTATAGGTCCTGTTTTGCCTCCCCCCACACCCTTACAAGGCCACATTACTTACTAAAGTAGATACAGCTGCTGGCAAACACTCACTGAAGAACATCAAAAGCTGTGATGGGATGTAGAAAGCTATTAATTAGGTAAGAGGAGGTCAGATACAAAAAGGCAGAAAAAGACATTTTATAGACATCATTTGCCCTGGCCCCTGTAACATAGAATAATTATGACTGTGCAGGCAGCCCTTTGCCTTGAGTTGATCAACACCCTGAGTTTGAGGACACAAAGGTAGATTGTAAGAGCCAAGAACTATATTGCCTTTAATAATGTCAGATTTTAATTTGGTATCTCAGAACATAACCAAGGATAAGATGTAACTAAGATAAGAAAAAAAATAAATATTTAATTTCAGAAAACAATGAACTGGCATGACGTTTCTTAAACAAAGGAACAGTCTCCCAGACTCTTCCCAGTAATGGAGCCTATTTGTTTGGTGCTTTTATAGCCAGATTGGCAAATGCTAGAAAACAGCCTACAGGATGTAATCTTGCTTTGGCAAGAGATTGGGCTGGATGATCATTTCCATCCAAGTTTCCTCCCAGTTCAGGCTCTAGTGTTGGAAGAGAATCTTACTTTCTTACTTTGTATTTACCATTTGGAGCTCATAGATATGACACTTAGCCTTAATAAATTCTGGTTAGAGCTCTTGAGATATGATACAAACCTACTTAGAGATGACTGGACTTCTACTTCTGTAGGGACCCTCAGAACAAGCCTTTGATACTCAGAGAGATGGATGCATATCTTTGAATGTGTGAGAAGTCAGAGTCACTCACCCCTTTAGGCTGGCAAGAAGCAATCCAGCATTAGCAGAAACATTGCAGCACTGTGAATGGGTGACTTTGCCCGAGCTACTATTTCCTGCAAAACAATGGAACACTGACACAGTGACACAGCTTCTGGATTCAAGCTGACTTGTACCTTGTCAGCCTGCTACGTGCTCAGAGGAAGCTTTCACCTGCTCTCATAGAAATGTCATCAATTAATTGTTAATAAGCAAAACTAAAATCCCAAAATCCCAAAACAGCTTCTCCCTTTTGATTCATGCCATGGTGCCTCATCTCTTCAATGCCTGTCATCAGAGTGTCAGTACACTGAGGCATGAATCAGTGTTATTTAATGTCTAATAAGAATCAAGCAATTAAGCATCTTGATTCCAGAAACCAAGGGAACCACACTGTACTCACAGACAGCAGTTGAGAGAGTTACTGGTTCTTTGGGACCAGCTTGTCCTGTCAAAATTTCTGTAGTGTTGAACCTTCTTCTCTAAAAATTTATTTCTTAAAAATATCCCAGTTTAGCCAGCTATAAATGGGTCATCTAAGCCTTATAAGTAATTTTGAAAAATTACAACCACATTCTTGAATGGAGAGGCCACATTTTTATTTCACCAGTATGGATATAAATTAGAACCCTTCCTTCTCTCTTTCTCAAAATAAAGAACAATGCTATTTACTGGGCATTTATTGCAGCCCTTCAACACAAATACATACACACTAAGACCAAGACCACCAATACCAAATGCAGAATTATTTATTGCTATGTGAAAGATAAGTACACACCACAGAGCAAACAGAAAAAAAAAATTTTGAAAACAAGTTTTAAAATTAAGATTACAGAGCAGAAATAACAGGAGAAGAACTTAAACACATTTCTGCCCCAAGAGAATGAGAATTTCAATGGAAAATAACTACCAAATGTTTCCAAAGCCAACCACAAAAATCAAATAAGATTCAACTTAAACACAATTTATTCTGAAGATTTTGTTGTTATAGAGTCACACATGCATGTAGAATTCATGGTTATTTCTCAAAAATTAAACTCTTCTGGGCTAGATTTGTGTACCACCAAAAAAGGGTTTTTAAAAAGAGAAATCCCTCTATTCTGTGAAACAGTTTCTGGGAACTTTCCTGGAAATCCCAGCAAGACCAGCCAAAGAAAATTATCTATGGGGAATTGTGATTGTTGCAGCAAATGTGAGCTTATACTCTGATTCATTTAATTAAGTTCTTTGAGTGAATAATGGGATACAAAACAAGGGGTATACTGAAGAAGAATAATCAAGCTATAACAAGATCTCTCCAGTTATTAACTGTAAATTACACAAATGTAAATCCAGATCAGCAAAAAAGCCCTACCGCACTCACATGTTATGATTTTTCAATAGAAGCTTTAAAGCAGCATTTGTCAATGGTGTTAATTTTAAATTATATGGCTAGTGACAACACTGTGTACCACCCAAGATTTCAGCACTCTGAGAAAATCACATTTCTCTTTTGAAGTTATATTTCAAAAAAACCAATCATTTTTGAATTATGTTAATGGGTACAGAGTAAGAGAAGAAAACACACAGGGTGAATAAGTTAAAATAAGAAAAAATAGATGTATAGGAGACATATTAAACATCCTTATTCCAAAGCCTGAGTGACTTTTCATTTCTATTTCAAATTAAATTAATAGTATGTGATAATTGTGGTAGGAAAATAGAAACTGTTGTCTCATAAGCAATACTGCTGCTTCCAAACAACAGCACTGTTAACACATTCATTTGTATTGTACTGTTTTAGTAATAGTAAAAAATCGTTAAGAATTTATGGTTATTGAGTGAAGTGCATTGATAGGTCCATGAATTCCTCTAGAACAAGCACATAAGACGCTCAGTACTGTGGATCTGTGGCTGTTATTAGCATTGTCTTTGAGTAGGTCAGCAGCTACATTTGGGTGAAGGCTGGTCTCCAGTGGTCCACGAGTAGATGTACATCTACCCATGCTTACTGTGGTACAGCTTGGAGAAGAGCCACTTTGGAGAAATGACATTAAATCCGGGGAAGAAAGTGTAACAGTCCTCAGAGATGGAGACTGAGATGCTGCTAAATTAGAACTGATGTTGATTAACCTTTTAATGAAGCATAGCAACAGAGATGAAAAGGGACATAATGCTTTATATTCATCTCTGCAGTTTCTGATGTACCATTCAAAACACCACCATAACTAAGGCATGACAGCTTGGACCAGGACTTCCAGCAGTTTTTTTTTCAAAGTATGTATGTTTCAGTAAGGCCTTGAAAATTTGCCTTAGTCACACCTTGTGTTTCAGCTTACTCACAGGTTCTTCTGACATTTTTATGTTCAAGCTGGGAAAGATCAAACAGGCCAGCTGAAAAAACTTAATGCACTTCATTTTTCCACTAAAAAAAATAAGGAGGGGGAAAAAAAAAAAGAAAAAAAAAAAAAGCCACCCACCACACCTACCAGATACGTTTTTACCAGGAGAGTTGTATTTGGGGCATTTATAATACTATCCAGTTACAAATACACCAAGTTCTGGGGCTATTTTATACAGTTCAATTACAGCAGAAAAGAAAGTGAAAACTTGCACCCCACATTTCAAATGCATATGAGGAGAGGAAGTCTGCATTTGAACAGCTGTCTTATGTGGAAAGGAGTGACTTCATCTCCAACACACAAGATATCTGAACTATTAGAAAGCTGCTAACAACCTCTTTAGTACTGCCATCCTCACGTACCTCAGGACACAAAGACCTGGGCTGAACTCCAAAATTACATTGTTCAGCAGCAGAATGACAAAAATCCATCTAGAATTAAAAAATTATACATCAAATTAACACGCCGTAAATAATGAGTTTTGCAGTCCTTACTTAGTAAAGCAATTTCCTCACATCACCTTTCCCAGAAATGCGAGACATAATATACAGTGTTAAATTAAATCTCGTACAAACATTATTGACATGTGCAGAAGTACCTTGCTTCGAGTACTTACTCACTGAATGCCATTCAAACAAATGGCAAGTTATTGCAGGTCAGGGGCAAGCATTACAGGAGGGTTTTTCAGCTATTCAGAGCTGTGAATCTAAGGTGATGTATTGTTAAATTAAATAGCTATACAAGAAGGCTGCGGTTACAGAGTTTGATGGCAGTGAGCACTGTACTGAATTTAAATGTCACCTTATTTATCATCGTGTATTATTTTTAGAATGTTTAGTGCTAGGAAATATACTTACGCAACTTTAATTCTACACTAAAAACTCTCTATAAGAGGAAAAAGTTGACGCTAGAACTTTTCAGAAAAATTATTTTCTGTTTCTACAGTTCCCATAGCTGTGAAAATAAGCACCTCTTCAACTATAGCTGTATTCATCATATCAGGTCATTTTGGGAAACATCCATGCAGGTGTTTAACAGATTATGGCTTGATGTCTTAATTGGAAAAAAAAAAAATGCATCAAGCACCAAATAAAGTAAATCATTTTTAAGCATTAAATGGAGGATAAATGTTTTATTAAATCCTTCTCTGGCTAATTAGAACCCAGAAATGAGAAAAAGTTCCAAACACCTTTAAAAGTGATTAATTAAATGCTGGAGGCAATGTCACTGCCTCCTATTGCCACATGCTCAAATTACATCATCTCCAGTCAGAGACCAACAGGCCAAAGTGATGGTGGCACCCACCAACCAAGCAGCTTCTGATTACCCAGATGACCAGCTGCTCTCAAAAAACAGGGCTGCTCAGCACAGGACCCCTTCCTGTTTTCTCAGTGGACACAATTTTCCATCTTTGTTCCCCCTAAAAAGTTTCATATTCATGGAGCCTGCTAGGACTAAATTTTGGTGGTTCTTAGCAATAGATAGACATTAGACCCAAAATATTCCCATTAAATCAGCCAGATCTAGGATCCTCCCCTTCTTGCTTCTTAATTGTCACCATGACAATGTCAACACTTCAATCTTCAGTGCTGAACATATGCGAGATGTGGCCTAGCTTGTCTCTTGGAGTCGTTACCTAGACTGCTTTCATATGCACTACTGCATTTGTTTTGTATTTCTTCAGTTTTCTGCACAGTCAGAAAGCTGGAGAAAGGCGATGGGAACCAGACAGCCCTTGTGGCATAGAGAAAATAGCAACATAATGCACAATTCTTAAGTTAACAGAACTTAAAACTGCTTTAAAGGCCAACTTCAACACCACTGTTGGAAGGGACTGATGACAGGACTGCTTGTTGCAATATCTCTTTGGCATCTGACTCAAAAAGAGGTGTGTGCTTGTCACAGTGGCTGGGGTCGCTGTACGTCATGTAAGGAGTAGCTGAGGGAGCTGCGTTGTTTAACCTGGAGAAAGGGAGGCTCAGGGGAAACCTTTAGAGTTGCTCTCTACAACTACCTGAAAGGAGGTTGTAGCCAGCTGGGAATCAGCCTCTTCTCATAGCAACCAGTGACAAGAAGAGGAAATGGCCTCAAGCTGAACCAGGGGAGGTTCAGGTGGAACATGAGGAATAATTCCTTCTCTGAAAGGGCTGTCAAGCATTGAATAAAAGGGTTGTCAAGAATTGAAATGGACTCCCCAGAGAAGTGGTGGAGTCATCATTCGTGGAGATGTTCAAGAAATGACTGGACGTGTCACTTAGTGCTATGGTTTATTTGACAAGGGGGTAGTTGGTCAAAGGTTGGACTCCATGATCTTGCAGTTCTTTTCCTACCTAAATCATTCTGTATATAGAAAAAAATTGCAGCTAAATCAAACAAGGGCAAATATTCCTCATAAGGGAAATCTAAACATTTGATATTGTAGTACCTTTAATATTACGTTACATCCTTAGTGTTAATTTGGTATAAAATTAAGTGTTTCATGAGCACGGTTTTATTTTTAAGTAAAGCCTTTGGAATTCTGTTAAAAGATGTTTACAGTAGTTAAAGAAAGATCACATTTTAAAGGTACATTTCTAATTACATTCTGGCAGAACCTTAGCTGGGAACACTACCAGCACTATTTTGATAGCAAAAGCTGTGACAGTTACATCAGCTAAGGTTATCTGTTGTCTGTTTATTATCATGATCAAATTAAAATACAAGAATATGGTCAGTAGACCATATATATGACATAGAACACTGGGTTGCAAAAATTGGGAACAACCTTAGGAAATCTGTGAGTATACAGAGCAGGACTGGAATATTTCACTGGAAGAACTAAACAACTTCAAGGACTGAAGCAGTATGAACAGGATGAAATCCAGAACTGCCTAACTCAAATTCATGAAGCTGGCAGCAAAAAATATCACAATAAACTGGGTACTTGCCAGCTGCACGTGGAGGAGAAAACTCTAGATGGTTCAATCAAAGTCAGAGCTAGTATAAGCCCCTAAAGAGAGGCAGCAATGGTAAACAAGTACAATTCAAAAACACATGAGGTATTTCCAGCAGTGAGGGATGTGCTGGTCATACGTCACTGGAATACTGTGTAAAATTTAGGTCACTCTTTTCAAGGACAGACACAGCTGTGGTCCATATGGGGAAGTTCCACAGCCATGGCCCTGTCACACGGCCCCCCCGAGCATGTGCCTGGGCTCCCATGTTTGTGCCTGGGAAATCCCATGCCATGCACCGCATGGACAGGAAACCCAGCCTGTGGAAAACGTGAACAACGCAGATGGCCAGCGAGTGCACAATCCGCCCGAGCCTCTTCGGTCACACCAGGCTCACCAGGATGGGTTGACTCTACTGTGTGTTGGCTAATACAACAAGAGAGGCTTCCGAACAAAACATACCCAAATTTTTCCTTTGGGAAATTTGTCCTTTGGGTTTCCAGTAGGTCCAAGCCATATTGCACAGTGGTGCTCAAATATCACAGCACATGTAGGATACACCCAGCATGTCCCTGTCATGCCACGCTCCTTGCCCAGGTGTTCAGCTGTCAAGCTGCATCTGCGTTTGTCTGTGACTTCCAGATGTCAACTTGACTGATGAGAATGATTGTGCTGAACCAGTGACCATATGCTCTGCCAAGCACTGCTAATGCAAGGAAATGGAGAAGAGGGTAGAGCCATCTTTTGTTCTCCAATTAATTCCTTCCTATATGATGCAGGAAAATGGACTTGTCATGAAACAGGTGCAGAAAATTGCTTCTAGAAGGATCAGAGAAATGGAAAATCCATCTCATGAGAATAGACTGTGCGCACATCTGAACAAACAGGTGCAGACCAACGTGAGCCTTGGTTGGCCTCATACTGTCCCAAAATCCACATGGCCTGAATTAAATCAGTGCTAATGAAGTCTCCAGCAGAACTCACCAGCTCAGGCTTAGCATTACACTGCCATAGCCCTACAGGCAGTGGGAGAGGCTCCATTCATATCCCAGCTCACTGAGATTGTTAGCAGAGAGACTGGGTCTGCCTGCCCCCATCAATGTCAATGCACCCCAAAGTGTTTGGCTGGTTTGTCCCAGTGGAGCAGTGCCCAAGGGGGTAGGACTACCCTCTATGATTTTAAAGGTCTTTTCCAATCTAATGATTCTACAATTCACAGAGAAAGGGGAGACAGGATAACTGCCTCAGCAAAGAGACAATGTTGGCACACCAACAAGCACTGTAAATATGCCATAGATACGGTTAAGCTGAAAATATGAATAATTCTATCCATTACAGCAGTGAGATCCTGGAAGAGCTCTCACAAGTAATGGAGGAAAACTGTAACAAATTTTAAGGTGATGCTTGATTTTTCTGAAAACATCTCTGTGCCACAGAGGTGTCTGAAACACCCACAGATGGCCCATAAGACCCCATCCTGAAAATCTCTGTTAGCTGTGAACAGCAAAGCAAAATCCAATTGAAATCAGAAATTTAATTAAAAGCAGCACTTCTGAGCCAGCTGCTGGCAGGCATTATGCTGGTAAAAAGTGACAGCTGCTTCATTGGCAGTGCAATGTCAACAACTGTAGAAGAGGCCAAGGAATAAGCATGGGCCACAACTGCTCAAGGATCACCTCACTTTGAAGAAGGCATTTGTAAAAAGGCTTCAGAGGCTTCGGTCTATGATTTCATCAGCTAAGATACTTTACTCCTAATTTATATTTATATTTTGCTGTTGTCTTCCTTGATTTTTGGGAATTTTTTGGCTCAGTGGGATCATTATGCCAATTAAAATTAGTTAAGAGAGAAAATGTCAGGTTTTCCAAATACAACATAATTGTTCTTAAAAAAATATTCCCTCATTACCTAGCAAATCCAGGGTTTGTTTGCAATAAATGTCCATTTCAGAGATCTTTCCCATTTATACAACTGAACCTAGATCACTTTGATCTGTTTTATTTGCATATGTAAGTATATGATTCCCATTTTTAAAAAGGTGTCATTGATACTTTTCTAAAAATGCAGCATTTTCTTGTTCTAAGAAATTCAAATTTGGGTTCAAGACAGAGTAGGAAAGGATTAGTATTGTGGTCATTGAATTAAGTTCCACAGGGAAGGGTGGACCGTTCCAGGTACATAGAATAATTCACACATTGAAAACAATTAATTGGAATCCAAAGTTTCATATCTAAGTTTAAAACTGTTTAGTCTTTGGTTTTTTCCTGCTAGAGCTTCAGGTAGATGTGATGTGCCCTCAGAAATGATGAGCTGTATCACATAGATATGCTTGTCACAGTTTTTCCCTGTGAAGAGACTATATTGCTTAGCCTAAGAATAACTTTAAAATTCACAGAAAGTGAGAGCTGTTGAGCAGTTAAAAATAAAAAGTCATAGGAGGACACACTGTTAGGCATAAACATTGAGACCCTTCAAATCAACTTGAGCTGTTGAGCTAACCTAAACTTTTCAGGTCAGATCCTGATCTCAGTGAATTCAAAATGATTGGCAGTGATAACTTATGTTTCTCCTTTTATTTCTGTTTTCCTGCTAATGAGTATCAGATATAACATTGCAAGACTACACTGTAAACAAAGTGCAAAGTTAATCATTTTCAAAGGAACACTTTATTCACAGTAGGCTGTGGAGGGAAGGAATTAAGCCTGAGTAAATAAACCATGAATGTAGATGGGAATACACAGAGAAATCAAAAAGTAAATAAGAAGATGCAAGTTAAAAAATTAGTGGGTATATGATGAAAGCAAAATATACTGCTTACGAGGAAAATTCAACAACTGAGCAAAATGCTGAGTAATTTCATTTGTGTGTTAAATTATTTGCAATTTCCTGCATAAAAATAAAAAGTAGAACAGAAATTCAGGATTGCTGTGCCAAAGATCTTTTCTTCATCCAAGAGCAGAGGAGCTAGAAGGTTTACACAATTTTATGTCAATTAAAATATTCCATATAAACAACGCATACTTGTCCAAACTAACTGACTTCCACTTCCAATTCTTTCTGGGCAAAGCCTGAGAAAGAAATACTGCATTGCAATATAAAATAAGCAAATTTTATCTATTTTGGAACAAGTGAAGAATTACATGGAGTTCAGATACATCAAAATCTTTCTATCTGGCTGCAGAGACCTATTATTAGGATGTGTTAAACCTGTCCAAAAACTTCTTTCTACTATTGATAAACAATCTACACATTTAATTAGGAGATTAAGACATGTATTCCTTCCAGTCTTTATGTATGTTTGTCATTAATCCAAAACAACATTGCCAAACCTCGACCACAGAAATAGTAAAAATAAATACCAAAGGTCTGGGAAGAGAAATCCTGAGGTCACAAAGAGAAGGTAACTTCAAGGGAGTATCCTGGAAATTTAGTCTTATAAATCATCATGGGCTGAAAGAAACAAATTCAGCAATTGCATAATGCCAATTTACATGGCTAAAAATAATAAGAGTCGTGGGGTGAATGCCAGGAAAAAAAATCACTGGAAAACTTCACAAACATTTACGTTCAAATAAAAGGCTTGAAGCAAGAAAGCTGTTTGATGAGAGCCTCAGTGCACAGCACTGGTGCCTTCCAGCCTCCTGCTTGGAATGCCACTTGCTTCAAATGAGTCAGTCATGCTTACAGCAACCATGTACACAAAACCAGACCCCATTATGTTCATAATATATATTTTAGCGATGGTGGGGATAAAAGGTCAGCAGAATAATCATCTCCATTCTATATTCAAAGTAGCCTGACAGTCCTGCCTTTCTGGGTAAACTCCTTCATTCCTGCTAAAACGTTTGTTGCTCTATAGCTTATTCAAAACCATTAAAACACTGCTGGGTAAAACCATTATATTGTACAAAATGAGGGTCACCCTGAAGAAGATTATCCTGTACATGAACCCGAAAGATTTTCCTTGAATAAATGTTTTTTAAAATGCTATTTTTTCCTGCCTTTCCCTGTGAGTCTGTTAGAGATTGAAAATTCAAACGTGTGTATCATTTCAGGCAGGGCACATGCAATTGCCTTAAAACCTGAGATGAAACTATATTATAGTCAAATTCTTTATATTCTAAAGCACTTGCTAAGGAAAGTGAGATGATAAATATTGGATCCTGAGTTTTCAGACCCGCTTTTGTCTGTTATCATACTACATGGTTTGGGCAAAATCACAATCACAAGGAAAGCACCAGGAGTTTTGCTGCTGATCACTCCCAGCTTTCATCACACAAGCCTTGGGACTCTGAGGACCAGCCTCTGACAAAGACTGCCAGACAGCAGTGAGACTCCCCTTGGCAAAGCATCTCAAAGGAATGGTGTTCCCTTTACGCTGACAGAAGCTGGACCTAGTCTTTCAACTCCAAACTATCCCAATAATATTTTGAGAAAATACTCTTGCTATGCTGCCTTTTAAAGCTGAGAAACTAATCTGAGTTATCAGCCTGCTGTGCCCATCTCTCTAAAGAGTGTTAGTTTATTGAATTTTTATGTCATGCGCTGAAACATCTTGTGTTGTAAAACATTGCACGTGGTGAATTTTGTTACAATCTTCTTAGAGGAGATTTAAATTCAAGCAAATTGCATCTCCTTATCCTCATCTACAGCACACCTGAAACAAAGACAATGGTAGAAGTATTTTCTGTTTTCTGCCAAGTACTTCATCTGTATGCACTGTGTACAAAGTCAGTGCTTAAGCATAACTCTATGGGGTTCCACTTCTGGACTAGGCTGTTGTCTTTGCTGCAGAGCAAACCATTCAGATGTCTGTAATTATACCATACTACCAGGGGGTCTAGCCTGAGCTCTTGAGCCACAGCAGCTTTTGAGCAGTTCACTTGGTGGGTAGCAGGGATGTGCTTGGCACAGGGGGTTCTGGATAATCTGATTTCCCACTGATGGAGGTGTGTTAGCAGCTGCTGTTGAAGCTGATATTGCTGGCTCCCCCCAGAAGCCAGCTGTGCACCCTATCCAGTTACATTGCCCAGCAGGACCTTGTGAAAGCCACTGTCACCTCCTGTACATCTCCTATGCTCTTCCACTGCGTAAAAGGGTAAGACTATCCACATTTGCAGTGAAACTTGCTTCTGCTCTTAACACATCCTCACTGTGCAATTCCACCCAGGGGTGGATGGATAATATTGCTAAGTCAGTCGGATGGGATGGTCCTGTTAGCCCTGCCTTGAGCACCAGCTGTGGCCATTTCTCATCTGCATCACAGATGATCATTTTCTTTCATCATTAGCAAGTTCAGGAACTAACCTGTCAGGAAATAACTCTTTTTTTTCTAAAGCCAAGCTCTTCTGCCCCCTTAGTCCCCAAAGCACATCACTGCAGATCACTTCAGGATCACACAAGACACAGTGCAAGCAGAAGGGAGGAAAGATTAATGGAAAGGAATGTTACACCTTTTGTCATTCAAGTTGCGCTGAAAATTACGCTATTAGACACTATTTTAGGAATTTTAAAGTAAACCCACTCACCAAAACCATCTGGGTTTAAAACCAGATTCTTTAATCCAGAACCTTTTTGTTATCTAGTTTCTAACCCAGCCTGAAAGGCTGCTGGCACAACAGGGGCACTAGGGAGCAGTCCTGGAGAGGCAGGTGCAGAAACCCACTAACGCATCGGGAGAACTGTACACTTGGTCACATGGCAAAGCCTTGGTAGGTGGCTCACAGGCTCAAGAAAATGCTGGTTTCCACTTACTCAGGGTGAGCATTGCGCTAACAGACCTGTGGCTGTGGAATCAATTCTCCCTCCAAATTAAACAACTCTTTCCCAGTTCAACACAGAGTCAGCAAAAAGTGAGGGAAACAAATTTGAAAGCTTCAGTGCTGGGAACATCTTTGTGACACGCTTGTCATGTACTCAAAAGTAAGAGTGACAGGGTGGGTAGGAGATTCAATGACCATAGCTCTGGTAGTGATTTTATAAACAAATCTGCAGCATATCACTTTTTTTCTTTCCATACTCAAACCTGCTCCAGGCATTGCCTAGGTGCTTGGATTTGTATGCTTTTTTCTGGTTCATGTATATTTTATAAAAAAAAACCAAAACAACACCACAGAAGGGAGAAAAGTAAAAACAGGTGTCATCTAAAAGTGGTGAAAGATTAAGAGGCAGCTCCAGAGACAGCCAGACCCATGCACAGTCTCCAGCGTATGGTAACTTTTTTCCAGAGGTGTCACTACAAGCAAACAACTGCAAATGGAGTTTATCCACCACCAATTTCAGCAATAAAATATTTACCCACTTCTTACAGATACCAGACAGGTGAGTAATTTACCACTGCACCATTGCACCTCTCTTCAGTCACTGGGTAGCCACTTAGATGAGTAGAAATTGTCCAGCTCTTATTTCAGGAAAGTCTTTTTCATTTCCTTCACATAGAGTTCTACCACATTAATGACATGGAGCTTAGATGACATGAGAGGTGGAACTATTCCAAAATACATTTCAGTTCCTGTCAGAAAATATTGCGTGCCTTTGTGCAGGAAATTATAAAATAGAAAATAAACATGTAAATATACCATTTCAACACATCCTCTACATCAAAGCAGACCTGATGGTTTTAATTTCAGTTTTTTGAGGTTTTGCTTTTATAAGTTGCTGGATTTATTTTGTAGCTCCTGTTTATGAAAAGAACTTTAAAAGAGTTATAAATTACATTTATCAAATGAAGAAAAACTACAGCTATAAAGTTCTCAGAAAAAAGGAAATAATGTGAACCATGTATGTGCACTTGTGTGAGGACACACACACACAAACTTATGTATTTTTAAGTCAGTGACTGCTGAACCACAGACCACATGCAGAAGAGTAAAAACCACCCATAACCAGATGTGCCACTGTAAAACCCATATTTTAGGATATATTCGATGAAACCTTCAGTATACAAGAAGACATAAGTTCCCACACTATTAATATCAGTGATATAGATTCCTAGAAAGACTGACTACCTTCACACACCCAAAAATAATCCAAGTTCCAGCTGGGAGGTACAGCCTTTGGGAAGCAGAAAGGGAGTTTACCGGAGTTAAAACACAGGATTTTGAAAGCCACCCAGCCTAACACAGACATGAGAACAGCAGCAAGACGTCACTACAAACCTTCCAAGAACCAAAGGGCTGCAGAAGGAATTCCACCCTTTCCCATAGAGTAGATGCATGAGCGCTGCACCTTGGCTGAGAACATCAGAGCACGGCTTGCAGGGCCACGCAGAGCCACTGTTTTTTTCACCATGAAACAGTGGCCTCGGGACATGCTTGAATTTTCCTGTGGCAGGAAAGTGGAGCAATGGGCTAATGAAGCAAAGTGCTTCAGTTCCCTGCTCTATCCACAGAATAAGAAACCCCAATTCAAAGGTTTCCTTCAAGCTAAAAAAAACAAAGCAAAGCTGTTTACAGGGAGTGGAGAAAAAGTCATTTCCAAAGTCCCTATCCAGCTGCAAGTAGAGTATATATGACCAGATAGCATTTTTACCTCGGAAAATCTCTCACTGATCTAGCAGAGCAAAGTTTGTTGATATTCAGGGTTGCAAACCCATCTGTTTACTCAGGCTTTTGTCTGTCAGCATAGTTTGCAGAGGTCACTTTGAGAGATCAATTTTTTTCCTGGGGGTTCTTCAGAGCTACCATAATTGCGCCTCTTTAGAGGCTTTAATTTGTGGTTTTCAAGATTGCGTAACTGCACAGAGAGGTGGTGAGTGGCCCACATGAACAGTTCAAAATAAGTTTGACAATATAGTAAATATCTACTCAGTAATTTTCCCTAGACTGAGCACCGTGGAATTCCAAAGAAGTTATTAACCAAGCTAGTGGATGAACACGGTTTTATGAGGGCTGGAGCATACGTTTCCCTTCAGATGTCAAAATGCTGAATTACCTTGCTGCTGACTCCAACTAAAGATGATGCACCAGGGCACTACAAACCAGGTATCTGATTAGATTACTCTAAACCAGCCTGTTCAGAACCAGATAAAGAAAATAAAATAAAATGGTATTTTAATTTTGCCTTTTAGTTAAGGTTCTTGTATTAAGTTACATAAAAATGAAGCAAGCTGCCTAGCCTCCCATGAGGGGGCTCAGCATTCATTTTTCCATTTTTCAGATGATTGA
The DNA here is from genome assembly GCF_015227805.2 of Hirundo rustica. Taxonomy (NCBI): domain Eukaryota; kingdom Metazoa; phylum Chordata; class Aves; order Passeriformes; family Hirundinidae; genus Hirundo; species Hirundo rustica. The sequence goes on along the minus strand of NC_053455.1, from coordinate 11,137,470 downwards.
TGGGAGGCACAGACATGCACTGTCACTTTTGGAGCATGAACTGCACCTGGGGAAGTTGCAGGTCCTCGGGGTCTTTGGGAATCTGCAGCCAGAAACCTGGCATTGGCCACAGGCAGAAACGGGGCACTCAGGACCCACAGGCACACTGGGTTGCATGTCCCAAAGTCAGTGTGACAGGCACTTGGGTGAGTGGCAGCTGCGGCAGCAGCTCAGGGTTGCATGAGCTACATTTGCATAGCAGAGGGCAGTATTCAGCGTTTTGGACAAGCCATGTCCCTTTCTGAGGAAGGTGGTGGGGAAATGATGTGCATGCTGCAAGCTGGGAACCCTGCAACAATGGAGTGGCAAAGTTCTGAGCAGAGACACCAAACTACTCTGTAAGTAAGCTCTGTACTTCTGGGACAGGTCTCCATCTAGTTCAGGAGGAGGGAATTTAAAGGCCATAAATTCCTTCTGATGGGTGAAGACTGAAGGCGGCCAGCCATCGTTCAGCCCTGCATACTGTGAACACTTTGCTAGTGATACACAACCCACCCAACCCAAAACCACTCGCGTGTCCTCTCTGTAGACAGCACAGGTCTACCTGGCCATGCCCGTGAGGTGACACTTCAGCCCGCACTTTAAGGATTTTGCCAGTCCTAGTCCCGTGAGAAGCTTGCGTCTGGATGCCCCTTGACAGGTGCGAAGTACTGCCGGCTCCTCCCGGGAGGCCTAAAGGAGTGTCTGCCCTGACTCGCTGCTCACGGGGCTGCAGCAGGACCCCAGCGAGCAGCGGGACATCGCAGACGCAGCGCTCTCCTGTCCCCGCCACAGTCCCCTCTGCCCACCCATTGCGGCGCTTCCCGCGGCACCGGCCCCGCAGCGGCCGCGATGCGGCCCCGTACTCCCGAGTGCCGCGGGTGCGGGTGGCGGGTGCGGGTGGCGGGGCCCGGGCAGGTGGCGGGGCCTGGGCCGGGGCCGGGGCCGGGGCCGGGGCCGGGGCTGAGGGCCCCGCGCTCCCGCCGCCGCCGCGGCTTCTCGGCCAACAGCTCCCTCTGGCGGCCGCCCGCGCCCCTCCTCCGCCCGGGGCAGCGCCCACCGGCCCGCGCCCACCTGGCGCCCCCCGCGCAGGGGCCGCCGCCGCCGCCGGGGCCCGGCCCGCCTAGCGCGGGGCCGGGGGAAAGCGGGGCCGGGGCGGCGCCCGCCGCCCGTCCCGCCGCCGCCGCCGGAGGATGTGCCCGCGAGTTCGAGACCCGCCTGCTCCCGCAGCGCGGGGCTTGCGGTGGGGCGGAGGCTGTGTTCAGGGGGCGACCGAGCTGCCGGGGCGGGGAGTGGAGGAAGGCGCAGGAAGGGACGCGAAGAGGGCGGCCCGTCCCTGTCACCTGCCGGCGCTGCCGGGACGGCCCCGGCCCCCGCTCCCGCCCCGGCCCCGCACAGCCCGTGGGGAACCGGGCCGGGGGCGCGATGTGCCTGTTGCATTGTCCTCGGTGGGGCTGTGTGTGAGCGCCCGCCGCTATCTGAGGCCGGGGACCCCGGCGGTGCCCTGTGTCGGACTCTCTGCCCCGCCTGATAGCGGCTGCACCCTGCTCCGTTGCACGTCCCTCGCGGCTCCCGCCGGGGCTCTCTCCCCTTTTGTCTGTGTATTTTTAGGTCATTAGAGTGGAGGGGTAGGTAATCCCCAGGCTCAAGTTCCAGAGGGGCGGGTTCTGGACGGAGGTGGAGTCACTTTTCATTTAAATCCCTGACTATAAAATGGGCTTAAAGAGAAGCGGGATCTCAGCTGTGCTGCACAGACCCCGGCACGCAGGGTGCGTGGGGGCCCCCCGGCAGCCAGCACCCTGCTGCACAAGCCGCTGCGATGCTCCACTCCGTCGGCGTTCACACCTTGCAGCTGCTCACCCAGGCGGCCGCCTGCATCCTCCTGTTTCCCCGCTTCCTGCTCACCGCCGTGATGCTCTGGCTCCTGGATTTTCTGTGCATTAGGAAGAAGATGCTGACGATGCCCACGGCAGAGGAGGCGGCCAGCGCCAGCGAGGAGCCGCCCCCCGACGACCCCCCGGTCTGCGTGTCCGACTCCAACCGCATGTTCACCCTGGAGTCGCTGAAAGCCGTGTGGCACGGGCAGAAGCTGGACTTCTTCAAGTCGGCCCACGTGGGTTCCTTGGCCCCTAACCCCGAGGTGATCCAGCTGGACGGGCAGAAGAGGCTCCGCATCCTGGACTTCGCCCGCGGCAAGAGACCCCTCATCCTCAACTTCGGCAGCTGCACCTGACCCCCGTTCATGGCCCGCCTGCGGTCCTTCCAGCGCCTGGCCGCGCACTTCGTGGACATTGCCGACTTCCTGCTGGTGTACATCGAAGAAGCACACCCCTCCGACGGCTGGGTCAGCTCGGACGCAGCCTACAACATCCCCAAGCACCAGTGCCTCCAGGACAGGCTGCGGGCAGCTCAGCTGATGAGGGAAGGGGCACCCGATTGCCCCCTGGCCGTGGACACCATGGACAATGCTTCCAGCGCCGCCTACGGCGCCTACTTCGAGAGGCTCTACATCATCCAGGAGGAGAAGGTGATGTACCAGGGAGGCAGAGGACCAGAGGGCTACAAGATCTCGGAGCTGCGGAGCTGGCTAAACCAGTACAAAACCCGGCTCCAGAGCCCCAGCACGGTGGTCATCCAAGTGTAAAAAGGACCTGGCAAGAAGCGCAGGGGTGGAGAGGCGAGGGAGGGCGGGAGAAGAGGTGGGGAGGGAGAAGGCACTGCGTCGCGGATGGCAGGAGCTGTCTTCCCGCGGGGACACTCGAAGGAGGCTGCTGTGCGAGCTTTCGAGCAAGACGTGCCATAGTCCTTTCTCTATTCAAATCATGTTGATTTGCCAGCCACGCTCTGTCAATACTGTATTTCCATGTGCGTTTTGTAAATGTCTCTTTCTTTCCTTTTTTCCTTTTTTTTTTCTTTTTTTTTTCTTTTTTTTTTTTTTTTTTTTTTCGAGAAGCGTTTACTATTTTTTAAGGAGGCTCTCTTCCTACGGGATCTGTTCCCAGCTGCGTGTGTGCGCGGGTGTGTGTCTGAAAAGTTGTGTACAAGTGCTCCGTGCTGCCTAGCAAGTGCTAACTGGGATTTCTAGTATTTCTTTGTGATGACCGATTTTGAAATGGATTTCTCTAATGCCAGGAAATCGCGTCTGATGTTGTCAAATACTAGAACTGCCAATAGCCAGAGCTGGACGGAATGTCCTATTTATGTGGGGGGGTTTTCTAAGACGTTCGTTCACCTTCCTTTTTTTATGAATTTTTTTAAATAATAAAGCTTGAGTAACAACACGTCTAAGGTTGACTGCCTTTCTCTATCTTCACCGCTGCGTTCACTTTCCCTTTTGCCTACCTCGCAACACCCCCCCGCAGCCGAGGAGGGGCAGGCGGAGCGGCAGGCGGGAGAGGATGCGCTGCCGGGGGCGCATCCCGGAGGAAAGAGAGAGTACTGGGTATCCCCATGGGGAAATCCAAACCTCCGGGGCTCCTGGGTGAGGAGATCGGTCAGGAGGACCGCGTGCTCCCTCAGTGACCCCGACGAGCCGGCCCCGGATTGAGCCCTGAGCTCCGGAGGGCGAAGGTGCAAGGCTGACCGGCGCAGTGCAGGCAAGTTAGTCCGACCAAAAACACGGGCTGAGGAAAGCCGTCCCGGGCGGGAGAGCCTACCCGCCGAGGACACCCCGTGTCGGGCACGCAGGCGGGGCAGGACCGGAGCCGGGACGGGGGCAGCGAGAACCGCACCTGCGGCGAGGGGCGGCTGAGGGGCTCGGGCAACAGGGCAGCGCCCAGCCCGGCCGTGAGCGGCTCAGCCCCACTCCCGGGGGCCGGCAGCTGCGCTTGAAAGGGTGCGGAGTGCCGAATCTTGCTCCCTTGGATCCCGACAGGTGAGACAGGGCGTGGAGATTAGCCCGCAACCTCCGCAGGAGCCGCACAAAGCTGCCCAGAAACCGTGGGTCTTTACAGACCACCCGTGGGGCCTCTGAACGTCTCCACGTCCTTGACAGCAGCGGGACGAGGAACCCGAGCTGTTAAGCCCCTGAAGTTTTGGAGAGGGGTGCACGGCCCGAAGGCACGACAAGCGGTGGACGCCGCTCTCCGCAGCTGGGCAGCGAGTCGGGCCCTCAGCGCTAAACTAAACCTGCGGGAAGCTCTTCGTAAGGGCGTTATGGCCCGTGTCTTGACAATGCTCCTCTGGATCCTCCAGTGTTCCAGTCTTTCAACATTCACGGTTTAGACCAGCACGCCTAACCACTCCCGCCTCTCCCCGCAACAAAAGCAGCACCGAGTGGTCCCCCACAGAGAAATCAGATGCTCTGACCCCGCTCGTCCGTCCCCTTCGTTCCCACGGCCCCCCTGAAAATCGGGCAGTTCTGCTGAGGTGTCAAAAGATGAGGCTCAGGTGCCCATTTCGGGCTTCCCGACCCGCCTGGCCACTGCGCCTGTTCTGATGGGCTCGAAACACATTTAACCCTTCTTCACCTTTCCGCTGCCCCCAAGAGCGGACCCCCGGCACCGGGTTCAAGGCCCCGGTTCCGCCCGGCTCAGGTACCTTCGGCTGCTGTTGGGGCGGCGCGGCGGGAGCCCACCCTGAGGCGGTCTTGCTTGCCCTGTTCGGGCGCTGGGCGCCAAGCACAGAGCCTTCTGCCAAGTCCCGGAGAGGAAGGGAGCCTCGGCGGCAGAGCCAGCGGGACAGGCTGCGGCAGCGCATCACCCCGCTAGCCCCGGCATCACCCCGCTCCCTCCGGCACGGGCAGCGCCCTCCCAGGCACGGCAAAGGTGTGGGTGCCTGAGCGCGGCCAGCCCCCGTCAGTGTCCCCCGGCTTTGTGCGTGGACACACCAGCCTCGGCTCCCTCCCGCCACCCCACGAGGGACGAGACTCCCGAGCACCACCAAACCTCCTCCTGCTCCGCTGCGGGACAGCAGAGCCCCCTCTCCGCCCTGCTGCCCACGGCTCCCAGCGCGGTCCCGGCCCTGGCCCTGACCCTGCCTTGCCTTTCCCAGCCCCGCGCACGTCGTGCCGTAAAAACCAAAGGCACAAGAGCAGCGGGTCTCCTCTCCCAGCTGTAAGGGCAGCCTCTGGATACGCGATTACTCCATCTCTCTCTCTCTCTCTCGCTCTCACTCTAGCTTTCTTTTCCTCAGCTTAATTTTCCTGACTTTACAATAAAGCCATTCTCTCTTTTCTCACCTCGTTATCTCTTTCCTTTATCTGCTTTTGGCAAGCTTTAGTTGTAATCCGAAGTTACGGGCAAGACCCAGGCACATCCCCACCCCAGCCTGGCCCCCAGGACATTTTTCGGTCATACAGATAGAAATGGTCACTGTGGGCTTTAATAATAACAGAAACAGCCTCATCTTTACTCTCTACTACTAGCAGATCTTGGTCAAAGGGTATATGAGGTCAGGATTTTTTTTCCCCTAAATAAGTCAGCTTTCTAAAGCTACATTCCTCCTTTAAACCGAACACGGAGCTCTTATTTATCACTTTCTCTTTAATCAGCAACAGAATAAAAATTTGCTATGAATTCCTGGAATCCCTGAAAGAGATCACACTTTTCCTTTGCACAAATCAAAGTTATCTGCTCCTATTATATCCTCCACTTAAAATGAATCATAAGCCTCCATCCCACTGAGCTTTCTCAGGGATACTTGTTTAGCACAGACGAGAACAATACGCTGTACATCTAAAGAGCCCAGGGAGGCAGAAGCCTCTCCGACTGATACAAAAGGATTGAGAAACGTCCTATCTTTAAAACGCATTTTTAGTGCCTTTCCACCTCCCTAGTGCACGACAAACAGAAGTCAGAGAGCGCAGGGAGATTTATCAGAGAGAGATCTGAGTGGCAATTACATGTTCTGTCAATAATTAATTGAATTATGTCCTCATCATAATTGCATACAGTCCTTTAGCCAGGAGGAGAAAGGAAAGAAGGAAGTTGTGGTGTGGTCAGAGGGGGATCTCAGGACACGGTTCCAGTCATTAAAAATGTGATGTAACATTGCAATCTGGTGTATTCTGAGACACAAATGAAACCAACTACTAAAATATTATTTGCTTTACGGCAGGGAGACAGAAAAAGCACTTGCCTTCATTAGTTGTTTTCATTACTACTTTCTGCTGTGGATTTAAATGTACTTTGCCATGCCAAGACCAAAGGTCTTGTTCATTTGAACTGTGACCTATAGGTCGTAGACATTCTATTGTTCACCACATACTATCTGACTACATTGGATGTTTCTGATGTTTGGAATAAAAATTTAAATTGGTCCAGAAATTAAAATTAGACCATCAAAGTATCATATACTCAATACAAATGTAGAAATGACACATTCAAATAATCTTGCAAACAAATTCTTACTCTGACACTTATTTTTCTGTACTTCTTCAAGTCATAAGGGAGATCATCATATCATTATTAATTTATTATTTACTAAGAGCTGTTAGAGCACTCTTTTGGTACACAAATGCTAGAAAACAAAGAGCTCAATTCAGTTCTCACACAAGTTTTGCACTGGTGTAACTTCAATGACACGGGTGTAGTCACTTCAGAACCACCTGGGTGTAATTATGATCAAAATCTGGGCTATTGCACTTCCTTTGCTTTTCTAATGGTTCAAATCCTTTATTTTTCTACAGCATGCTGTGGAAGACAGACAGCTGTTTGCATACAGAGCTCAAAAATCGTTCTCAAGTTCCTCCTCACTGCCAGTGCCAGAGTCCTATATCCTGCCACAATTTAGGCGTGTCAGCACATTTCCTTACCCTTCTGCGTCCTCCCTACAACATGAGAGTTGTAAACGCCATTGATACATGTTTCCTTCCACTTGCTCAGGCACATCCTCCTGGTATCTTGAGTTTTAGATCAGGTAGCTTTTCATTCTAATTGCTTTTAAGATCCAGATGCCAAAAGGGAATTTGACACCTGCTTCCCTCTTTGCAAATTTCTCTTTTCAGACAAATGTTTGATGATGCCTCTTGAAAAGGGGTTCATTTATGACCTCCACTTAATTGACTAACTCGTATTTCTCATCTTCTTGGCCTTCCACCTGCTTCTTCAGAGATTTTGGAAGTGGTTTACAGTGGTAGATGTACTAACACTCAATGGCCAAAAACAACTAGACTTGCAAACAATATTCAGTATTTTCTGGGTGAAAAATGCAATACAGGACAAGGTTAAAATCCTTCAGCCAGTACGTTTTGCATGAGAATCCTTCTCAGGGTTTGTGCCCTTGGAAGTAAGGCTCCCTCAGTCTGGTCCATGAAATTCCTGTGCCAATCAAACTTAGATCAGGTCTGTATGTTGTTTCATCTCTCTTTGGCAAATTAATAGCTCCATCCTGACTTTGCTCATGGAAGCATTTGCTTCCATTTCCTTTCAAGCGATAAATATCCTCCCTCTTAAAAGGACCTTTAGAACATGGCCATATGGGGTAAGGTAGCTCAACCTCCTACACAACCCCCCAGTGCCCAGAATTACCCCAACAAGGAGGTTGTCCCTGAAAGTCTGATAAAAGTATCCAAGAGCTTCATTTCTTACTGGAGTCTTCAAGAATGAACTGACACATCATTCCCAGCAGAATGGTATTCCATTATCCATTATAAAGCAATGGGAACTATGGAAAATTATAAACAGATTTGTATTTTACTGAAACCCCGAGCAATGAGGGTAAGAACCATAACAAAGCTTTCATTCTTTTATGCCCATCTTCTCTTCTCACCGTCTTAGGTTTATAAAGCAACTAGTGCTTCAGTAGTCTGCATTTGACTCGATTTCCACATTCCTTTCCAAGTCACCCCAGGCTGGATTTTTAGGGTCATATTTCTATTTTTCTTGTGTCATGTTTTTCTTGCCCGAAAAGTCAGTCAGGATATGCATTCAGAATCACAGCATATTCTGAGCTGGAAGGGACCCACAAGGATTATCAAGTTCAGCTTTTATATGAATGGCCCATTTGGGGATGAAACCCACAACCCTGACATTATTAGTACCACACTCTCACTCTAACCAACTGAGCTAATCCCTTGCAGTAGACAAAATTTCAGTATAGTTATTTAATCACTATAGGTTGTCAGGCATAATTTCTCAAACTATGTACCACCTTACAGGAATTAAAAGAGGTGTCACTGCATAGAACCTCACTTCAAGTATCATAAATTTTTTAAATTTTGTGTTGAAACATCTTGCAAAACTTTCTCTGAGTTCATATAACTTTGCAAGCATAATTATGCCAAATATATCTTTAATGCTAAAGGCTTGATAGTGAGAATAATTCCTAAGAACAAAAAAATAATTTCATAACATCTGGATAATTTTTTTCATATAAATTTATTAAAAATGCATTTTATTAAGTTATAAATAAATTTTTAATGTATATGTTATGACTTTTAAGTATTGTTTTAATGGAAGAGGCCCTTAAAAAAACCTATGGCACTGAGCTGAAGAAATTCTGGAAGTTGTACAACTCCATGCAAGAAAAAAATATTAATTATTTGAACATTTTCTATTTGTGATGAAGGACAATCAGGAAAGAAAAGGGTGCAAGGCTGCTGTCAAGCAGATTTGCAGCACATGGACATAGAGAACATATTGTGCCACTAACATACAATGCATACAATTGCAGAGATCAAAATTAGCCCAAAGTGTATTTAGAACATTGGAAAGGGAGAGGCAGGGAGTTGTGTATTTTACAGAATAAAATAGTTATTTCAAGAAGTGATAAATATACTTTTTTATTGTTATTACCAAGTTAATTTCTAGGTCTTCTCACTCAGAAGTGGAACACATCCATTGCATGTGTGTTGGTGAATAATGAAGAGTTTAGGGGAAATGGAACAGATTAGATGAAACTCAGTTGTCTTGTTCCCTTTATTTCATTTAATCATGGGAGTTTTTTCCTTTTAATTTTCCTTTTTTACTTTTAACTTCCCTCTAGAATGCATACCACAGGAATGATTATGCTGGGCTCTAGTTTCTTTGGTGTTCATGCAAATCTGTGTGCATTTGTCAGTGTTCAGTTGACCGAAGTATCTTTGATACTAAATATTCTACCATGACATCAATTGTTGTATCTACCTGATTAGAGCAAAAGTATGGTAAGCAAATGCAACAGAAGAATTTGGAACTGTTCCCCAGAACTGACCGTCCAGACCTCTCCTATTCCCATAAGATGTCTTCAGTTGATTCATTCAGCCATAATAAATTCCAGAACTTATCTATTGGGAGGAACAGAATGAAAGTAAAAAGAGCAGGTTGAGGAAGAAATATCATGGATCTTGCATTTCAGGGGGGCTTTTTTACTAATTGAGTAAAAGTCTTTTGCTGCCTTTTCATGATGACAAAGACAGGTTTGGAGGAACTCTATAGGGATTTACCAGCAGAACTGAAACAAATTGGTACCTACCATAGAAGTACGTCTGTTTTCTAAAGCTAGATAGGAAGCTACCCTGAGAGATGTAAATGAGCACTTCCCGCAGACACTGCTGGAAGCTGGAAAGATCTTTTTTCTTTCACCACATATTCTGTATCACTATGAAATCACTTTGGAATCTTCTGGTTTGTTAATAAATCCCAAGCCAAGAAAAGAGACTTGACAAAAAGGAAAATCAGAGTTTATTTTACCTTTCCAGTTAATAACTGTGCCCAGTGACTCACAGTTCATTCCTAGATCTGTTGAGCCCCTCTTGCTCAATGCAGTAAGGATCATGGGCCAGAAGATGGGGAAGAAGCCACTGAGGTCTCTGAGAGGGACCACGGACTGTACTACAAATGCATGAGATAAGGGCCAAACTGCAGGACAATGAGAAGAGGGAAAAGATTATCTATTCCCATGAACAGCACTGACAGCTGACAGACATGCACTTATAAATATTGTCTCTGAAACCTGGTGCTATTTTTGCTACCAGGTGAGCAATCAGGGCAGTCATTGCAATTCCCATGTCATTCGTTTTTAGACCGATGGATGTTTCATCATTGCAAAATGGAATTTGGGTTTTTTTGGAAAAGAAATCAACACTTAAGTCATACTTTTGAGCAAGTCAAAAGACACCCAAGGGCATGATTGCCTTGTATGCTGTTCTTTTTAATAAGGCCAAGGAAAAACATCACTGGATGGGATCATAATCATCTGCTGCTTTAATGCAGACAATCGAAGAAGTCTCCTTACTGATGGCTGTAAATTCATCATTATGGATACCACTCAGAGTCATTTGGCATGATATTTTTTATGCATAGAACAGAAAAGTGCAGTATTAGCTCCTGAGTGATTGGAGGAGTTTTACATCCATTAATGTGCATAACAGAAAATGTTTCCCAGCTCCGACTTATCTCTCCTACACAAACTCAGAAGATGCAGATTGACTTGCTGCTGTTTACTCAAATTTTTGGTGCATTTTTTCATTCTGTCCAAAGTCCTGTTTATTTGAGAACCTACATGCATTGTAGATTTTACTGCTGACTCTGAGATTGTAGCAGTCTGGCTGTGTTCACATTCTGTGAAATTTACTGGATGACAGGCAGTATGAGAGAAAATTAGTTGCACTAACCCCATAATGCATAAACATTTCTCAGTTCACTGCTTTGGGAAATCAAGGAATCAGTAGATCATAAGCCCAAGAAATCTGGAGAAATTTTTCATCAGATTTTTTAGCCACCCAATTGCCAGTTCAACCTGGTTAAAATCCATGAGTCATTCATCCAAAAACTGTAAAATCAGTCCACCAAGAATTCATTATAACATAAAAACATTAAAAGTAAAACAAAAAACCCCTATGCTCATTTTCATAATAGACCATCTTTTTCATTTAAGAGGTTTGATTTATAAATGTAACTAAATTAATTTTTCCAGAAAAAAAAATAAAATTTCATTTTCCATTTTGGCCAACTCAAAAATATACATTTTCCAGTTAATCAAATTAAATAAAATATACATTATTCAAATTCCCTGGTCTGGAGTTTGTGTTCCTGTTCATGAATTGTTCAGGAACTGGTTAAATTAATTTATACAAACACTTCATTAATCAAATTACATGAAGAAATTACAGCCAAGAATGTATCAAATAATTGTTCAGTTAGGATATTTATTTGACTGTGATATAGGACCATCACTTACGTGAATGGTGTCATATTTGCTCCCTTGCTAATTATATGGCTTTTTTTTATTTAAGAGAGGAAATACCAAATATCAAGTAACGACATTTTTAGATGTGAATTATCAGACAAATAATCATTAAATGTTTACAAGATATACAAATTTTCTATCCAGACAGCAGCATTATCTACATTTAAGCCAATGACACATTTTCAAAGCTCTGAACCAACATCTTTTATTTAATAATGTGCACAAACCAGAGTTTATTAGGAGAGACATAGGTTATAAGAATGCTCTTTAAAATAATAAATAAAAAGCCTACTATTTAGCATTTAGGCTTCCAATATAAACAATAGGGAGAACTCAATCCTACCTCAGCTGCCAGATAGTGAGGATACTCAAAGGAGGACATTCTGGTACAAGCCCATCCCACATCCATCGAGCTAAACCTGGAAATTCCATAACCTGGACCATGTCACAGCCTGAGAAATACAGAAACCATTTTCTTGGAACTTTAAGGGAAGAAGTACTGATCAGCACTTGTGGCAAATGGCTGGAGAAAGACTATTCACTTTCCTAGCAAAGCTACTTACTGAGGATATAAAACAGCTGTGTTACAGTATCAAGCAAAATATCAGGTACATGCCATAGCTGTGAGGCTACTATTTAATTCCAGATGACCAACATTCTTCTTTATTTTATTCTGACCAGAAATGCTATTCTGACTTGAGAAAGCTTCCCAACATTTAACCAATTCATTCCCTCATAAAAGTACTTAACTTACCAGAAATTTACACACACTTCAAACAAACCCTTCTCCCCCACCAAGAAGAAAAGAAAAGAAAAGAAAAGAAAAGAAAAGAAAAGAAAAGAAAAGAAAAGAAAAGAAAAGAAAAGAAAAGAAAAGAAAAGAAAAGAAAAGAAAAGAAAAGAAAAGAAAAGAAAAGAAAAGAAAAGAAAAGAAAAGGAAAGGAAAGAAAAGAAAAGTTTTATCTAAAACTTTTAGGTCAGCTCTAGGACAGACTTTTGGACTCACTTGTAATTGCTTTCATTGTCTGTCTGGTCAACATGGTTACTTATCTTCCCCTGCTATGTATATGACCAAGTGTTGTGTAGGCAGGTGTGCTGGCCAACAAAACCTCAAAAAAACATTCCCATCAGTGCAAGCAACAGTTCTCAGTATAAGTAATTGTCTTGTCATGTCTCCCCAGACCCATTCTTTTCCTTTCCTTGTCTCTCACTTGAATTTCCTCAGAAATGTTCTTTCTCCACCAACATAGCCTCATGTTACTTCTCTGCAGCTCTGCTGCCCTCCATTCTAAAATCTGGCATTACAGTGAAACTTCCAAGAATTCCATTCTCTGAAGCATTATGAGTCACACTGTAGTCCTCAGCAATATTTTTAAAGCACCAATGTTTTTTTAATCACTCTTGAGACCCACAGAAGAAAGTAAGGATATTATCTTGCTAACTTACAGTCGTGGTTGTTTTTTCTATTGCCACCCACACTCTCTCATCTTTCTCCAGATACTCTGCTCCAGTCTCTCAATAGTGCAGGCATATGGTATTCAAGCATGCCAGAGTCTGACTTCAAGTTTTAGTCATTTTTTTTTCCTGTAAGAAGGATGGAGGGACATTAAGCCTATGGCCATTTGAGAGCTTTCTTTATGGGAGAGTTTTATTCAGGTTTATACATTAAAATAATTATATGCAATACTGTAAAACTAACAAAGAAACATGAGGTCTAAGCCATAATTCATCTTATCTGTATACCAGCAACCCCATGTGTCTGGTATGTCAGAGGCAGCACAGAAATCACAGGTCAAACAGTGAACATGGGAAGGAGAGAATTTATGCCTGCTTCTGGCAGTGATTTCAAAAAAAAAAACAACATTTTAACAGAGGAGATGTTTATCTTCAGGAGTTGAAATTGTAAATACTATCCCTGATAAGAAAAACATAAATCTTTTTTCTACTGTTAGAAGAACTTTCCATTTTAATTAGAAAAAAGAATCCAAGTTACTAAGGTATAGTAAAGATATCAGTTCATTTTCATTATGTTTCAATGCTTGCTCCTTTTTTTTTTTTTGAGTATGAAGGATGAGGCAGCTTCTATTACGAAAGAGTTATTTGCAGCTGAGGACTGAAGTTCCACAAATGGTTGTTATCTGCTGTGCAGATGCTCATGTGACACACTGAATAAGTATACCTTAAAGCAAGCACATAACACTGGACAATGGGCATTCAGTAAAGAAGATCCCTAAAGACAAGAGTTATCTGAGTTCTGCAGAGATCAGCTTTAGCATGAAGCACTTGAGGATGGCTGGCTGCCCCATGACAGTTTTTAAACAAAGCTGCCAAGAAATAAGAGGGTGAGGAGACCTAGATTCTAAATTACCAGTAGATCATGTGAAGAAAGTACATACTTAGGTCTCAAAAGTTACTGAAAAATGGTCAGTGAGCTTGCCTGTGCAAGAGATGGTTGAGAGAACTGTGAAAATAAACACATCATTGAGAAATGGAGGTAGGATGAGTGAGATTTACTTAAGAAAAGGTGAGAACAGTGTTAAACAAAATAGAAAAGAATCCATATTAAATAGTAGCATTAATGCAGTAAGCCAGGAAGCTACAAGTGATCAAGACTCCTCAAGAATCACAGTTAGATTAAGGATTTTAGATACATTTATTCATGTATTTATTTGTCTACATAAAATAAAACACAATCATACCAAAACTTCTCATTTTATATCCAACTCATACAGGGTTTTCTGTCTCACTGCCTCATACCAAAAGGTATGGAAAAACAATAAACTTTGCTTTTCATTTTGGTAGGATTTTGCTTCTACTCTATGCGTCTTTAAGAAATGTCGACCAATTTTTTTTCTTTAAGAAATGTCGACCAATTTTTTTTATTTGATTGCACCAATGCTAAAATTTGGAGTATGTTTTAATTCCTGGGCTGCTTCCAAAGCAGTGTGGCCAACAGGTCAAGGGAGGTGGTCCTGCTCCTCTACTCTGCCCTCATGACACCCCACCTGGAGTTGTGCATCCAGCTCTGGGGTCCTCAACACAAGAAAGACACGGACCTGTTAGAGTGAGTCCAGAGGAGGACCACAACAATTATTAGAGTGTTGGACCACCTCTCCTACAAAGAAAGGCTGAGAGAGTTGGGGTTGTTCATCCTGGAAAAGAGAAGACTCTAGGAAGAATTCATTGTGGCCTTCCAGTACCAAAAGTGGGCTTATAAAAAAGAGAAAACAACAAAAAGTAACAACTTTTTACACAGACACAGGAATAGTTTTAAACTAAAAGAAGAGAGGTTAGATATAAGGAAGATATGCTTTACCCAGAGGGTAGTGAGACACAGAAACAGGCTGCCCAGAGAAGTTCTGGGTGCCTCGGTCCTGGAAGTGCTCAAGATCTGGTTGCATGACGCTCGGAGCAATGTGGTTTAGTGGAAAGTGGCAGGGGGATTGGAACTTGATGATCTTTAAGGTCCCTTCCAACCCAAACATTTCTATGTTTCTAAGATGCTGTAACTACCAGGCCAAGACATTTAAAAATTGCTTTACTCACTGTGGGTGTTTTTAAGATAAAAAAAGAAAAATTTCTAGGAAATAGGTCAAAATATTAACACATTTATGAATCTAATGTTAAACTTTTAAATCCGTATTTACTGTCCCCCGAGTCAGTATAGTTGCTAATTCTCAGTGACAAATATAACCAAATCTCAGTGAATGAGTATGAGGTACAACTCAGCTAAACATCACACTATCTAAAAAATTCATTATCATTATAGATTCAGGAGCCTATTTAAATACAGGCATCCAGTTTTGGATGTTTGCCGTAAGAGTGTAGCAGCAATGAGCTCAAATATTTGGTAACTGCTGATGTCATTGATGAGCTGCAGAGATTTCAGTTTTCCACAGAAGGTGCTGTTACTAATAGAACACCTCCTAAAGCCACTTCTATTTCTTTATTTTTATTGTTTCTAAGAAAAATAATACCCTCACCATCTCTGAACCCCCATCAGTGTGATTCTGTGCCTTGAGCAGAACAGACACTACGAGCAACCTGTGGTCTGGTCGGCACAGAGCAGGCTTAGCAAGGAGAACGTCATCAGTCAAGGAACAAGAGCTAAAGCTTCCAGGTTACTCCGAATCATTCTCCTGAATGATACTTCATACTACCTCTTACTGGCTTTTCAGGAATAATTAGAAACAGACAGCAGTTACACCATTTCTGTAAGTTTAAAGCAAGCTGAAAATCAGAATTGAGTTGTTTGTTGCTACGTTTTCAACAGCAGATGTCAAGAGCCCAGGAAATTTCCAACTGATTTTACCAACGCTTTATACAGTGCTCCACAGGCAGAAAAGCCAAGTGACACAACAGGGAAATCTAGCACAAAGTATGAAGTATGGAGGCCTGAAAATGAAGATTGTTGTGAAATTTAGAAATGTGATACCGATGTGAATGTGCATGTCTCTAAAACAGCCTCTTCTATTACAGATCTCAGATGTGTATATGCCAGACATAGCTGAATGAGAGCCAAAGCCTAGATTAATTTGCTTTCTATAAAAGTTGCCTACATATGTATCTGAAAATCAAAACACAGAAAATAATATCAGAGAGCTCATAAATACAATAATATTTATTTAGTTGAAGGTTAGTTACTAATTAGTAGAGATGCAGGATCTTCCCTTAAAGGATTATTTGTTTCATTTTGTTTTTCTTGCATAAAATAAACTTCTGCAATTTGGTTTTCATTATAAGCATTCTTTAACGAACTCTCTGGTGCTAATTATTTAGTCAGAAAAAAAAAGTGTTATTTTGTTCACTTTTACCTTCTTTTTCTATGAAAAAAACAAAGAAGCAAATAATACTTGGAGGAATCAAAGGGTAAGCATCCAAACAATTTAGAAGACAAAGACTGCATATTTTAACAAGTCTACCCTAGTATGGCAATATGATGGGAGTTTCAGCTGTGACAGAAATTTTTACTGGAGAAGAATCAATGCAGATCTGCAGATGGAAGTCATGTCTCAAAAATGTATTAGGCTTGTCCAAAGGAGCATGTGGATAAGATGATCTGGTGACTGCAGTGTTGCAATTCTATACTTGGATACTCTGGTGCATGTGTCATGGATTCTCATGGAGCTTTGGGAAAATTTGTGGGCCTTTAAGAGAATGACGCTACCATGGTACAAGAAGAATGGTCCCTTGAGTATTATTAGCTTTTTTCAAGTTAGGAGGGAAAAGAAGGAATGAGCAGCAAGTTGTCAGAAGGGAAGAAGCTGCTCTCAGGGTGTTGCAAGGTCTCAGCTGGAATCTCTGCTGTTCAGCCTGCTCCTGAGTAACCTCCAACACAGTAAATAGAAACTTTATACATTCTGCTGATGATCCAAAATTACCCAGGGCCATCAAAACTAAAGTTGTGTGAGGCAGGGTATAGAAGCACCTCAGAGTCCCAAATGACTTGATGGTAAAGTGACAGATGAAATTAAATGCCGTTTCTAAGTAGGAAAGAAAATGGTGTGTAGACATTTTTACACATAATGCCTGCCTGATATAGCTCTGAACAACAAAGTCTACAGTGATTTTAATGATTTAATTAAACTAACTATTATTTTATATCCATGATTTGGGGTATTCCTGATGGTTCCTTTTAATTTCATTGGTGTCTTTTAGACTACCACAGCATTTTTTATTGTTCCATTTGGAGATTAATTTTCTCTGTCTTTAAGTGCTTCATAAATACAAATGAATTATCTTTATAAACTATTTAACTATCATAGAATGAAAACTGAGGGATTTCGCTTAAAAGAATTACACAAAATGCTAAAATATGTCAGATAATTCTCCACCAGAGAACTCTCATTTCCATTGAACCCTTTCTTAAAAGAAATTAAATTTAATTTATGTATTGGAAAAGTAGAAAAAAACTTTTTAAATGCAGTTATATTTCAATCAGACATTCCTGGAAAAGAAAGGTTCAAATTTTCACATTATAAAAAAATTGTAAGTGTTTAACTAAATATCTTTATTTTAACCAAACAGTACAATTCAAACAACCCAAAGTAGTTTTAAATTTTATCTTTTTTTTTCCCTAGGAGATGTTCAAGATTTTTTCTTTCTTGTTCCCACTTAGGATGACTTTATTTTACAGAGTATAATTTATTTTATTTCTTTTTACAAACAAACAAGTTCATTCACTGACCAAATCAGGATCTGTTTGTCCATTACTTGTCTTGAGTGGGCAACACCACAAAAGCTACCTTTGAGAAATTCTTAATTATCTTCTGTGTAGAAACAATATCTGTCTAAAAGTACCTCTTCATAGATTAACCTTCTTGAGTAGAGTATGTCCTAGTTGATTGTTGTTCTCTGAAACATCTTTCAAGAGGTTTGTGCACTTGTAGTGGATACTGAAAAAAACCCAGAAGTGTCCTGCCCCAGACAAACCTAGGCTGAAACTAAAACTTCTTCTGAAAGATGAGGAAAAATACTGAAACAAAAACCCACTTAATTCTAATAGAGGACTTTGTATTAATCTTAAAATTTTTGGTAGTAAAGTGCTGAACCATGGTCTGAAAAATTGGCTTCACCTGCTCAGTCAATCTGTAATTCTACACACAGCCCAACTAAAGCTCTAGGCATATGAACAGTTTGTATTAACTACCTGCTTTTAGGTTTATTCAGCTGCTGTTCTTTTGCCTTGTAGGCCCTCTGGTATGTATGAAATTAAAATGTCTTAAAATAACTCCATGCACTAAAAAATGCCCAGAGAGGACTGTATAACCTGGAAAAAAGAAGGTTCCAAGTGTAAACAAACACCTGAAGGCATGCACATTTTCAGTTGTGCCCAGTGAACAGGACAAGAGGCAATGGGCATCAAATGAAACCTGGCAGTCTTCATTTGAACATCAGGAAACCCTTTTTCCTGTGAGTGTGACAGAGTGATGGCACAGGTTTCCCAGGGAAGTTGTGGACTCTATCCATGAGCATATTCAAAAGTCACTTGGACATGGACCTGGGCAAGTTTCTCCATTTGGCCCTGCTGGAGAAGGGAGATGGTATCAGATGACCTCCAGAGGTTCCTTTCAACCCCAGCCATTCCGTGATCTATGATTCTGTGAAAAAACTGACAAAAGATTAAAGAGAAAAAATGAAAGAATAAAGGAATAATTAAAACAATCATCTTAAACACGAAAATCAAGGAAAATATGCCAGAGCAACTAGAGCAGCAGAATCTTACTGGTACATTTATTTTAAACAAGTACTTAATAAAACAGCTAGGAAAAAAATATAAACCAGAAGGAGGACATAAGCATCCACAGATCATAGAAGGATTACCTAGATAATTTATGAACCACTGACAATTAAACTGGTATGCCAAGAGGAGCAGGCACTGAGAAATTTAAAAAAAAAAAAAAAAAAAAAAAAAAAAAAAAAAAAAAAAAAAAAGACAAAGATAAATATGGTTAATACCTCTCACAAGGATGTCCAAGGAATTCCAGTACATGCTTTCCAGTATCTCTTCTCCTCCAGAAAAGCAATTGGATACATGCTATTAGGAAAAAAATGTAATGGACCCAATAAGAGACCAAGAACCATAAGCAATAGTAGAAAATTAATAGGATCAAAAGATCACAAGGTAATTCAGGTTGGAAGGTACCCTTGAAATTTATCCAGTCCAGCCTCCAGCTGAAAGAAGGGTCAGCTGTGAGATCTGACCAATTTATTTGTATGCAGTTTGGTCTTGAAAACCTAAAAGGACTGCACAATTTCTCTTAGCAATCTTCTGATTCCTGAGATTCTGATCAGTTCTTGACTGAACAAAGTTTTTTTCCTTAAATCCAACCTGATCTTGTATTTTTTCAACTTCTGCCCATTATTTCTAATCATCCCATCCCACAGCACTGGCTCCATCCTCCAAGACCCCCTGAAAGCCATATCTTCTCCATGTTGAACAAGCCTCAGCTTCTCCTACTGAGGCAAACCCTTCAATCCCTGACTATCTTGGTGGCCCTCTGCTAAACTTGCCCCAGTTTTAAATTTAAACGGCAAATCCTGGGCAAGATGTATGGCACACTCACTTCAGCGATAACCATAATGCATTGATGAATAGTATTTTTGGAACTGTTTGGAATTTTTCATCTAAGACAACTGATAATATATAAAGGACACTATTTGAAAAGATCTCCCTATTCAGGAATGAAGATAAAGTATTCCTTAACTTTTATTGAGGTCAAAGACCCACTTATACAATTACATTTAAGAATCTAGTTGCATTTCTTCACGGGGATAGACCTGAGTACATGTTAAAGTACTTTCCTGAATCTGGGCAAGAGCTGTTATATCTAAAATATAACCTGTAGCTGGACTTTATATCTGATTACAGTGCCTTTCAAAACTTTATCCACAAATGATTCATATTTTTCCAAACCCTTATAGAGCCTTATGAACTGCAAAGTAATTAAAAGACCAAAGCAAAAGGTAATGGAAGAACATATATCAAGTTTGGAAAGAGGTGGTACTAAATGCAACTGAGTTCACTCCCTTAAATATTACTTAAGATTCCCATTAGCTATCCATGGTGACAGATAAACAGCATTTATATTTGTAAATTTTGTTGTGCCATTATAAATGTTAGTGAAAAGAGTGAAGTACATTGCGAAGGAGTCTGAAAATATCAGACTATGAAATCCAATGCTGCTAGCCTTGCTGATACAAAATTCCTATTAAAACAATAAGGTGTGCAGAATTTGGCTTCTGGAAATAGGAAATAAAGGAACAAATCCAAAGCTCACTGAAGTCGAGAGGAGGCATTCTTCTTACCTCAATGAGCTTTGGATATCGCCCAAAATGAGATTCATTCTGGAAAAACGCAAGCTGAAGGAAATAATCATTCAAAAGGTATCTGGGAGAGAGATGTTTGGAAAACCTGGAAATTAAAGAATACCTAGGAGATTTTGTGTAATATATGTTACGTGACAAGAGCTTATGAACACTGTTGCAAGACTGTACCTTTTCTAAAACCTTATTCGTTTGAAAATAAAGAAAGAATAGAAGATAGAAGAAACCCTTCCATCTGGTTAGGCTGCAGAAGTTGCAGGGATATCACATCAGAGTGCAGGCAGGATGTTTTGTATGGAATTTAAAACATGCCAAGCATCAAATAGAAACATCACCAAAGGTAGTTGTCCCATTTAAGAAAACACTGATTTCTCAGCTGTTTTCCCAATCTGCTGGTATCTACAAAGATCAAATGCACACATTGTTTGCATATAGGAATCCATGGTCAGCCTTCAATACGACCTAAGTGTCACATCTGTGATGTGGTTCTCTTCTCATTTTAGTAATGAAGGTCAACAGAGACTTTTAAGATTTCATCTTTGCCATTGTACACAAACATCCTGTGCTAACCCAAGGATGTCCTCCTTTGGTGAAAGGGCATCCACTTTCAATCTCCTATACACCTTGCTGCTGTCACACAAAGAAAGTGTTTCAAGGATGTACATACACCTCAATGAAATGAAGGTCTGACCTGATTGTCAAGATCAAATAGACTCAACATACGTGCTATAAAGTCTCAGGATTCCTACCCTCAACAATTATTTCCTACAATTTCATTGATGAAAAGTGAATTAGGACATGCCATATAACAGAAAATTATAAAGGTAGTTTCCCCCCAGCTGGTCTGCTGAAAGAAGCACCTATTCTATCTCCACTTACTCAGTGAAAGAACTTAAGACTGGTTTGCATAGAGAGTAAAATGGTCATATAGAATGACTAGCAGGCTGACTAATGCACCTACTGAAATTCAGAATGGTTTAATCCATTTTCTCTGTCACTACTGTTGCTATTGAGAAGAGTAAAACTTTATTGAGAAGAGTAAAAAATCACTCAAACCCAAAGTGCAACACAAACCATGTGTGGCTCAACAAATAAAATGCATGTGGCACTGCAATTTACTGCTTCATTGGTCCTCTTGGTTCTGTATAATTTTTCTTGTAAGGCATAGATAAGAAAAGGGTGAAGACAAGCAGAAATTTCTGAATAAATATATTGGAATAAATAATTAAAATATGATTGTGATAATGATGGCAAAGCTCCAGTTTGCTCTAGAATGTTTTTGGGTTCATACACTGTAGATTATGTGCTATTTAGTACCATCGTTTCGGGTTTAATATCCTTCTATTCCTGGATTTTAAAATAAGATTTTTTTTCAATTGTATAGCTGACCCTTCAGAGAAAATGTTGGAAAACGCTTTATTTTGAAATATTCAGCCTTATGCTTCATATATTCTTGGACCACTTCACATTTAAGGCTCATTGGCTTTTGCTAGAAAATTATGCCTCAGCATGACTGCAGTTCTTTCAGTGGGCTCAATCCTGTGAAATCCTAAACACTAATTTTGAACAATTTAAGGTTTTCTCTGAATCTAATCTTTTGTGACATCATAAAGAGTTCGATGAAATGAAATCACAAGGAAAGAATTAATTCTCACAGGCAGGAAGAAAAAGGGGCACATGGATTTTAAAACAGAGATTGTAAAGAAAGTTCTACAATAGAAATGGGAAAAGAGAAATTGTGGATAATGTGATATACAAGAGAACTCTTCTGAGTAAACTGCTTTGGAAAAATCTTTTCATAAATCTTCAGTAGGTTTTTTAGAAAGTAGAGCCCTATGCTCTTACTCTAAACCCTCCCCGATTTTATAACATTGATACTGGAAAAATCAAATCTCTTGCCTGAAAGCTATAGTTTCAATTAACAAGGATGTTAAGCATTTTTTCAGATATATGAAAAGAGTGACAGGATTATAGACCACCAAATTGGTGGTATTTTAAGAATCTGACAGGCTCAGCACCATGTGCCATTCTAGCCTCTCTGTGTATCCTTTGTGGTTAAAACTCTTAAGCACTTTAAATTCTTTTGGTCAGTATTTTTTTTGCTTTTAGGGCAGACAACTAGAAGCATGTTCCAAGTAACTATTCATGGCGTACAGAAAATTATAAGATACTAAAATCACCTCTTTGAAGGTGTTTCCAGGCGTTGTATAGTAAACCAAATATTTTATTTGTACAAAAACAAACAAACAAAAAACAAAAAAACAAACAACAACAACAAAAAAACCCTGTTGTTTTAAATCTAGAATATAATTATCTATGTTCCAAATCAAATGACAGACGGTAACAGCACAAAGATACAACAAAATAATACATGTCAAATCCTAAAGCCTTTACTTGGACAGATCTCCCATCAAGCTTTGGTGACAGCTTTGCCTGATGAAATATGGCTGAGCCAGACCTGAAATAAGCAAAAAATTTAAGAAGCCATATTAGTGGAATAAGTTATGGAACAACAAAAGAAATATTTCTTTTTGTTGTCTGGGAAATAATGAAAATTTAGTGCGTTATTAGTATGAAAGTAGAAGTCCACTAAACCAGCAGTCCTCAGATGTGGTGGTGCAGAACTGTTTTATTAGATTTTTGTAAGAAGTTTATGTTATGGTTCGTTTCACTGTATCCCCAATTCTGTATCCCTTTTGTGTTGTCTGTATATTAAGGTATTTTGTGTCAATCATCCCATACCTCACATGACATGTAACATCCCCTCTGCCCCAACCCCCCTCTCTGGGGCAGCTTGCCTATCACTCCCGGGGTCCCTCCCAGATTGTGAAATCTCCGTGAGAGAGCTTCAGGTGATAGGCAGCCTGGGGGGAATTCCTTTGGCTCTGGATTTTAGTGGTCTGAAGCTTGGGGGTGGGCACACCTTGTTACCCCCTGAAACCCCTGATTTGTGGTCTTTTTTGTATCCTCCCTGGGACCCTCCCCCGCTTATAGGGGGTGGGAGGGAGGAGCAAGCTCTCTCAGCCGCCAGGTTCTCAGGCTGGAAGCTCTCAGCCACTGGGTTCTGCACCTAGAAACTCTCTCAGCCGCGGGGTTCTCAACCTGGAAGCTCCGAGCCGCTCGCCTCGGAGCTTGGAGATCTCTGCTAATAAACATCCTTTAACCTGCTAAGCTGAGAGCCAGCCTTTTCTCTTCTGCTGCTGTTGACTGTCACCTTTGGGTCCAGCTGCCAAGCCGAGAAGCCAAAACGAACTGGAAACTTTGTGTCTGTGTTGACCCGAGCTAGCTGGAGGTCAGCTCCCACCCGGAGCGGGGACGCAACCGGACATAATTGGCGCGCCAACGTGGAGCACACCACGCCGGCAGAAGCAGCTTGGACCACGTGGAGCACGGCTCCACGGTGACAGAGCGTCCAGCGCCCACGCAGGGGCCCTCCCGGAGACGAGGCGGACCCTGCGAACGGACTGGGGCTGATTTAGCCCGAAGAACAGTCTCTGGGCGTCACGCACCCCTGTGAAATTGACTTTTAAACAAGGCAGTTCCAGGGGAAAGAAGGGGAGCTTCGAGCCCCGACCGGAGTCCTTCTTGCAGCAGAATATCCAGACCCACGCATCCCCCAGGCACAGGAACAGGTAAGTATACCCACAAAGGGACATACTTACTGGTTTTAGGGTTCCCCCGAGGGAGGGGGATCTATTGGGGAGGAAAAAATCCTCCAAAAATAGCTGCGCAGCTAAAGGGTTAAACCTCCTGTGACTTAGAGCGAACGGGGTCCGCGGGGGGAGTGCTTTTCATCTGGGTTTGGGTTCAAAAGCAACTTAGTATCGAAAACATGGGCGGAAAGCTCACGATTGCTCAGAAAAGGTTGTATTATAATTATGCGTCAGTAATTAACGACGCCAAATTGAAAATCTCAAAAAGCGAGTTAAGAAGTTTTGTTCGCTGGGTTCATGTGCATTTTCCCCAAGTCTCTCCGGACAGTCTCTGCAGCCCACATTTCTGTGGCACTGTAGAAAAGGAATTAATTAGGTTGATTCAAACTGGGGACAAAAAGGCTACAAAGTATTTTACTGTAGCAATGAAGTTAAATTCGGCAATTCAATTTCAAAAGGGAATGCCGAAAGAGCCCAACGGAGAAACGTGTTCTCCCCCTCCTCCCCCCACCTCTTTTCCCCGGTCCCCATGTCCCCGGGAAAGCGTTCTCGATGGAGCGGCAGGGGTCCCGCCCGCCCGCTCTGCCTTCGGGGCACCCCAGCCTCCACGCCGGTGCTGGCCCGGTGGAGCCAGGAGGGAGATCTCGGGCAGCACTGGCCATGCTGCATGGGAAAACCCTCCCTCCCCGCTTTTAATCGGGTCCAGGTCCGCGTGGTCCTCTCGGGGTTCCCAAGATGGCGGAGACCGCATGGCGGGGGACTCCCCCGCCCCCTCAGCGCCGCCCACCCCTCCCTACCCCGGTGACGTGGTGCCCGCAGCGCGCGGCCCCGCCCCCTTCCCCGCCCCGCCTTACCCCTGTGACGTCGGGTGCCTGCCGCGTGACCCCGCCCACCCCAGCCCCGCGCCGCGCGGCCCCGCCCCCACCCCACGTGGTGCTGGCCCCGACCCGCGGGGCCCCGCCCCCACCCCACGTGGTACCGGCCCCGACCCGCGGGGCCCCGCCCCCACCCCACGTGGTGCTGGCCCCGACCCGCGCGGCCCCGCCCCCACCCCACGTGGTGCCGGTCCCGCGCCGCGCGGCCCCGCCCCCACCCCACGTGGTGCCGGCCCCGCGCCGCGCGGCCCCGCCCCCGCCCCACGTGTACCGGCCCCGACCCGCGCGGCCCCGCCCCCGCCCCACGTGGTGCCGGCCCCGACCCGAGTGGCCCCGCCCCCCGCCCCGCGTGCCGCGGCCGCGCTGCCCCCCCCCCAACCCCCTGTGGCTGCGCGTGCGCACTGCGGCACCCCTTCCCCCCCCGCAGCCGCCGCGCCGCCGCCCGCCCCGGAGCAGCCCGGTCCCGGTCCCGCCCCGCCGGGGCTCGACCCCGCTCCCCCGGGATCCCCCCCGCCCCTCCACACCTCAATGATGTCACCCCCCGGGCAAGCCGCGGCCCTTGCAGGGACTCGGTTGCCAGGCAACCAAGTGCCTCAGGGCACAGGCGTCCCAGCTCCCTCAAACCCGGAAGTGCCCGGGCAGGGAACGGGAGCAGAGACAGCTGCCAGCTCCTGCTCCATTCCCACCCTTGCCCCTGTTACCTTCCGTAATGCCCGCGGTGGTAACAACAGGGCAGAGTATCACCCATTTCCCCGAGCCACCATCAAAGAGATCTGCAAAGCTCACAGGATATATGGCCGTGATGGACCATATTTCAGAGGGCTTCTCAGAGCGGATCTCTCTGCAGAGGAGGTGGTGCCTGCTGATTTAAAGTACCTCTTTTCTTGCTTGCTGAACCCAACAGAGTACATCCTATGGGTCACAGCTTGGAAAAGGCTGCTCCAGGAGGCCTTACCAGGGCTCCTCAACCATGTTAACACCAGGGTTGATGCTCAGGGAAACCCTCTCACTCTCGACCACCTGGCTGGGGAGGGGCAGTGGGCAGAAGCCACTGACCAAGTGGTCATTCCTGTCCAGTGCCTCCACGTAGTGAGAGAGACGGCCCTGACTGCATTCTTCAGCATGCAAACACAAGGTCCTGCGATTTCTTATTCGAAAATCAGGCAGGACCAAAGTGAGTCTTTCACAGATTTTGTGGAAAGGCTGTCCCGAGCTATTGAAGCTCAGGTCAAAAATGAAATGGCTCGGGAACACATTTTATCGGAGATTGCGTTTTCAAATGCAAATAATTTATGTCGTGCTGCAATTTTAAGTTTACCCCTACACCCCAAACCAACCTTACCAGACATGCTTCAAGTATGTCAGATAAAAGTGCCTTTTATAAGCTCCTCTACAGGTCTACGGCCCAAACCTCGTCAAGTTGCAGCCATGGAAACTGAAGATTCCCGAAAAACACTGAACACCGGGAAGAAGCATTCTGCGCAAAGCTCCCAGAAGTGTTTTTTGTGCGGGAATTTGGGGCATTGGGTTTCCAAATGCCCCCTCAAGAAAGAAGTAGAGGACCTCAAAAACAAAAAAGGGGGAGGGGAAGGGGAAAAAGGGAGAGGGTTTAAACCCTCACAAAAAAACTGGTGAAAGAGCGCAGGTCCGCCCTGCGTGAGGAAAAAAATGGGGTGGACCGGGCAGGAGGGGAGGGGAAAGGGAGCCAAGGGAAAAAGAAGGAGAAGCTGCAGTGCCCCATTCAGGGTGGCAGCAAACATAACACACTGGAAATGACTTACACGGACCATGACATGGCACAACCAATTTTGACAACCAATTCTAAATATACCCCCTACAGGTTGCAGCTCACGGAGGGTTTGCACCTGAAAGACGACAACTGGAATTTTGTGTCAGTTGACAACAGTGAGCAGGGTACCTGGCCAAGGGTCAAAGGTAAGCTCATCGTTGTGGGAGACTGCAAACACACCCCAAAAGAGATCGAAATTCTTCCAGGAACACTTGATAACAATCCTGGAAAATTCGTTCTCTGGCTACGCTGCACTCACCCACCAACATTCCTACCTAAGGGGCAGACAGTTGCCCAGATCATACCCACCTGGGAACACCTGGAAGAAGACAACATACCAACAGCTTGTCCTGTGCACAACATCACAGAAGTGAAACCCCAGGTGGGATGTGAGTTACAGGTGGGTGATGAGGCCATTAACATCACAGGCCTGCTCCACACGGACATGGACGTGACTGTAATACCAGCTAAGCACTGGCCGTCACGTTGGGCCTTGGAAAACGTGGCAGGACACGTGAAAGGAATAGGGGGAATGCAATTGGCCAAACAATCAAAGAGTGTGGTGCAAATTAAGGGGCCAAAAGGGCAGTTGGCCAGTTTACGCCCTTTTGTTTTGGATTATAGGGAACCCTTGTTGGGGAGAGACCTGATGGCCCAGTGGGGAGTCACGATTGACATCCCAGACCCCCCACAGGATTTTTGGGCGGCGGTCGCTGAGGAGCGCCCTACCCACAAGCTGAATTGGAAAACAGATGCACCAGTGTGGGTTGAACAGTGGCCGCTTTCAAAACAGAAATTGAAGGCGCTCGAAGAGCTCGTGGAGGAGCAGTTAGCTAAGGGTCACATTGTAGAGACCACCAGCCCTTGGAATTCGCCGGTTTTTGTTATCCGGAAGCCGGGGAAGGACAAGTGGAGACTCCTCCAAGATCTCAGACAAATTAATAACGTGATAAAAGACATGGGCTCTCTTCAACCTGGGATGCCTACCCCGACCATGCTCCCACAAAATTGGAAATTGGCTGTTATAGATATAAAAGATTGTTTCTTCCATATTCCCCTACACCCTGACGATGCACCACGTTTTGCATTCTCGGTTCCCACTGTTAACCGAGAGGCCCCGAGGAAACGCTACCATTGGAGGGTTCTTCCCCAAGGGATGAAGGTGTCACCTATCATCTGCCAGTGGTATGTGGCTTCCTTGCTATCCCCGGTCCGCGTAGCCGCAGAGAAAGCAATCATCCATCATTATATGGATGATGTGCTTGTGTGTGCTCCCACCGATGATGTCTTGTCCCACGCACTTGACCTGACAATTAATGCATTGGTTGTTGCAGGGTTCGAGCTGCAGGAAGACAAGGTTCAAAGGATGCCACCTTGGAAGTACCTGGGGCTGGAAATTGGCAAGCGGACCATTGTGCCGCAAAAATTGGAAATCAAGGCCAAAATTCAGACCCTTGCAGATGTCCATCAGCTGTGTGGGGCATTGAATTGGGTGAGACCCTGGCTGGGCCTCACAACTGAGGACCTAGCCCCTCTTTTCAATTTATTGAAAGGGGGAGAGGAGCTGAGTTCTCCCAGGGAACTAACCCCGGAAGCGAAGGAGGCGCTGGAAAGGGTACAGCATCTCATGTCCACTCGGCAGGCTCACAGGTGTGATCCAGACCTGCCTTTCAAATTTATAATAATGGGGAAATTGCCACACCTCCATGGAGTCATTTTCCAATGGAGAAATAACATCAAAAAGGACCAGGGCAGAGAGGACCCACTTCTAATCATAGAATGGGTCTTTCTCAGCCATCAAAGGTCCAAGAGAATGACACGTCCACAGGAACTGGTGGCTGAACTGATCCGAAAAGCCAGAGTTCGGATCAGGGAATTGGCAGGGTGTGATTTTGAATGCATTCACATTCCAATTGGATTAAGATCGGGCCAGATTACAAAGGCAATGTTAGAACACCTGCTTCAGGAAAATGAAGCACTGCAGTTTGCTCTAGATTCCTTCACTGGGCAAATCTCAATTCATCGGCCAGCCCACAAAATTTTTAATCAGGATGCCAAATTCACACTGAATTTGAAAGATGTTCGGAGCAGGAAGCCTTTAGAGGCCCTGACAGTTTTCACGGACGCGTCCGGAAAGTCCCACAAGTCAGTTATGACTTGGAAGGACCCTCAGACTCAGCAGTGGGAGGCAGATGTTGCCGAGGTGGAGGGATCACCTCAGGTTGCTGAGTTGGCCGCTGTCGTCAGGGCTTTCGAAAGGTTCCCCGAACCCTTCAATTTAGTAACGGACTCCGCTTATGTAGCGGGGGTGGTATCGAGGGCAGATCAGGCAATACTGCAGGAAGTGTCTAACACCGCACTGTTTGAGCTGCTTTCTAAGCTTGTCAAGCTTGTCTCCCACAGGGAGCAGCCATTTTTTGTGATGCATACAAGATCACACACCGATTTGCCAGGGTTTGTAGCTGAGGGGAACAGAAGGGCTGATGCTCTTGCTGCTCCTGCAGCGATGGCCCCATTGCCAAGCATTTTTGAGCAGGCAAAGCTCAGCCATCAGCTTCATCATCAGAACGCGCCTGGCCTTGTTCGCCGGTTTCACATCACCCGGGAACAGGCCAAGGCAATTGTGGCTACGTGTCCCTCATGTAATCAGCATGCACTCCCCACCTTGAGTGCAGGAGTAAACCCCAGAGGTCTGAACAGCTGTGAGCTGTGGCAGACTGACGTGACACATATCCCCCAATTCGGCCGATCTAAATATGTGCACGTGTCTGTGGACACTTTTTCCGGTGCAGTTTTTGCTTCTGCCCACGCAGGGGAGAAGACCTTGGATGCGATTAAACACCTCATCCAGGCTTTCTCCTTTATGGGCATCCCAAAAGAATTAAAAACTGATAATGGCCCAGCGTACCGTTCCAAGGAATTCTGCAGCTTCCTGCAACAATGGGGAGTGGGTCATAAAACTGGCATCCCTCATTCCCCAACAGGCCAAGCTGTAGTGGAGAGGACCCACAGAGAAATCAAAAGGGTCCTTAACCAACAACAACCGGTGTTGAAAACAGAAACACCACAGACCCGATTGGCCAGGGCTCTATTCACTTTGAATTTTTTAAACAGCACATTTGAGTTTTTAAACCCTCCCATTGTTCGTCATTTCGGGGCAAACCCTCAGCTAAACATCAAAGAGAGGCCGCCAGTCATGGTCCGGGACCCTGAGACTGGAAGGACAGAGGGACCTCATGATTTAGTCACGTGGGGCCGTGGGTACGCTTGCGTGTCCACCCCCACGGGGCCGAGATGGTTACCATCAAAATGGGTGAGGCCCTATGTCCCGAAAGTCTCGGGGGAGAAAAAGAAACTGCCACAGGTTACTCAAGCAGCTTTTAGGAGGAAAAGGAGGGAAGATTTTTCCCCAGATGGTTTCGCTTTCCTGAATGACCCCTGCTTGAATGCTGATTGTTTGTTTTAGTTCTTCTAGTCCCGATGGAACCTGTCCAGCACCAATCCCCTGTGCTGAGGAAGTTTCACCTGCTCCTTGGTTGGGGACTGGGGAATTTTGGGCTGGGTGGGTTCAATTTTGAAATCAGTTTTGTTATTTTTGTTTATTATTCTGTTAATTTTAATTGGATTTGGTATCATCAAAAAATATTAAGTAGATTAATTTCTAGCACCACACATGCCCCCTCTGTCAACCATGTTGCTGTATCATCCGTGCCTGGATGGGAGGAAGACGTGGAACTGGAGGAAGACCCAGAAGACAGAAGACACCCAGAGGATGAACCTCAGATGGAGTGGCCCACTCAGCCAGAGTGGCTCACTGAGAGTTACCCGGACTTCGAATATCATCCTCCTCCGTTCCAGCCCTCCTCCTGTCATTAAAACAAAAAAGGGGGAGATGTGGTGGTGCAGAACTGTTTTATTAGATTTTTGTAAGAAGTTTATGTTATGGTTCGTTTCACTGTATCCCCAATTCTGTATCCCTTTTGTGTTGTCTGTATATTAAGGTATTTTGTGTCAATCATCCCATACCTCACATGACATGTAACATCCCCTCTGCCCCAACCCCCCTCTCTGGGGCAGCTTGCCTATCACTCCCGGGGTCCCTCCCAGATTGTGAAATCTCCGTGAGAGAGCTTCAGGTGATAGGCAGCCTGGGGGGAATTCCTTTGGCTCTGGATTTTAGTGGTCTGAAGCTTGGGGGTGGGCACACCTTGTTACCCCCTGAAACCCCTGATTTGTGGTCTTTTTTGTATCCTCCCTGGGACCCTCCCCCGCTTATAGGGGGTGGGAGGGAGGAGCAAGCTCTCTCAGCCGCCAGGTTCTCAGGCTGGAAGCTCTCAGCCACTGGGTTCTGCACCTAGAAACTCTCTCAGCCGCGGGGTTCTCAACCTGGAAGCTCCGAGCCGCTCGCCTCGGAGCTTGGAGATCTCTGCTAATAAACATCCTTTAACCTGCTAAGCTGAGAGCCAGCCTTTTCTCTTCTGCTGCTGTTGACTGTCACCTTTGGGTCCAGCTGCCAAGCCGAGAAGCCAAAACGAACTGGAAACTTTGTGTCTGTGTTGACCCGAGCTAGCTGGAGGTCAGCTCCCACCCGGAGCGGGGACGCAACCGGACACTCAGATACACTTATCCAGATACAACTGAGGACTAAAAAGAAGTTTGAAGAAGCAGATGACTTTCCAGAATATTTGATACCGGCTGGAAGCAATATGCGAACAAATTTTTCAAATCATCAAGCTCTGGCAAAACAAAACTGACTGTAGCTTTGCATAACTTCATTTAAAAACGTCTCTGTCCTTTCATGCTTCTTCTTTTCCAATGAATAAGACAAAACCGTGGACTGGTTCTGTGCAGATGACATAGCTGCGTGTTGGGGTTCATGGTGGGGAAGAGGCCAGAGTTCCTGTGCTGCAGCCAGGGAACACACCTGGAAGCAGGCTCCTTGGAACCCGACCCCCAGGCAAGAGCTGGTGGACATGTAGCCCAGGAGACACTGGGCAGAGCAGCACCCTGGGTGACGGGGAATGAGAGGAGCTGCCAGCCACCTGCAGCTGGTACAGCAGGTCATGCAGCAGGAGACAGATTCTGGCACTGTGCCAGGAAACTCTGTAAGACATACCCTTATCTGTGGGGGTGAGTGGATGCTGGAGCCAAATCTCTGAGTCTCACACTCGGCGCACAAAAACTTAACAGCTCAGATGGATGGGTAAAATCTGTATCAGTGTAGAAACTGCATGGCACGAAAGCTTTACAGTTCTGCAGAGGAATCTGGTTCTGCTCTGTACCATCTGTGCACCGGTTGTGTGGATTGTTTGTTGAGCTTTGTTTGGTGGGGTTTTTGCCTTCAAAAAAGATACATAAGTCAGTAAAAAGAATGCACTTCAGGTCAGTTTAACTCCTGAGCTATTCTTTTTGGACCTCACCACTGCTGATTATAGGTTCAAATTTTGTACAAGAGTTAAAAAGATGGTTCGTGCCTAATTACTGTTTTCTGCAATTTATTTAATTTCAAAGATAACAATTTAATTTCAAACTTTGCTCAAATTAGAGGGGGAAGTGGAAAAAATCTAGAAATACAGAAAAGGTAAGAGTAGAGATCCAATTTTCAATGTTAGATCCTTACAGCTGTCGTTATATTTCTATGTGCATGTAATACACTTATAATCTGTTTGGAACATAATGACCATGTGATAGTAAATATCTGGCAGAGCCAGACCACGAAGTGGATGCTTCCATGAGGTTTGTGCTTATACCAATACTAATCTGATGTTTGTTTTCATGTACTCTTACAATATACACACAAATTAGACTGAATAATTCTTAGCAACAAGGAAATGCAACAAGAAAAAAACAATATAAGCTTATACATACATTAAACATTTATATAACGATGCACATTCTATGTGCATAACAATAAACACATTTCAGTCTATGAGCATGCAGTAAACACATCTCCAATGACAATTTAAAATTATTTTCCACGGGTATTCCAAACATATTGTGGCACTCTTGGGGTGAAATCTGAGGCTATTAAAACAAATAGGAGCCTTGCTTAATCAGATTTTGTAAACTGCAGAAGTCCAGAGGAGGATTCAAGAGAATCCTTGAGGAAATTTAAGATCATACAACATCAAGGTGAAAAAAGACATCACTCCTACCTGCTTCTCCAAAGGCTTCTCTTGACTTACAGAAAACAGCACCTTATTCTCTCAATCAACTGAAAGTAGCAATGGAAGAGATGGACAAAGACTTGCATAAACATTGGTAAATATCTTACAGGAATGTTTTTTAAAATCATTATGTTCTTTTCTGGCTTCTGGGGTTTTGGCAGGAACTCCAGTCTCCCATTTCTGCATGCACAATTTAATGATGGGCTTGATTAAGGGACAGTAATTCCCAAGAGATTTAGCTATTTTACTTATTGACATGAGCATAAGTACAATGCCAAAATCAAGCGGTTACATCCCAAACAAAAAAAAATTCACAGATGCAAAAGCATGATGGATTCTTCATTTTTCAGGTTTCTTGTATTTCTACTCTTTTCCACTGTATGTAATCTATAATGCTTCATAATCAAACAACAACCAATCTGGCCTTGCAAGACCTTTTGCCAAACAAGTAGCAAAAACATCAGGCTACATCTGCCCATGAGGGAATTACATTGAGGTCCAGTTATATTTGTCCCAGTAACTCTGTCTGCCAAGTGAGCCAGTTTCCCTCAAATGAGAATTTAAAGGACGAACACAGAGGTTGGCTCTGGGGTAAACTAAGACAAGACTGCAAAGGCAAATTCTAGACTGTGAACTCTGTTACCGGGTAGTTCAGGAGTCAACCTCAAAGGAAAACAAGGCAGTGGGTTCATAAAAATGAACTTGTTGACCTCCTACACAGGATTGCAAATTTCCAGCGAGGTCAGTAGGATTTTTAGGGATAAATTATATCTCAGGACAGGACTTAATATGCATTCAAAACTGGCTTTTCATAACAGAAAGTCAATATAAAGAAAACATCCTTGACATCCCCTGTGTTTAACTAATGGCACTGAACTTCAGACTAATTGACAATTTTCTTTTTCCTCTCCCTGACAGACTCAAGGAGAAGAACCCTCTCCTATGGCTCTACATTCCAGTTGTAGGAATTTTTCCAGTCAAAAACCCAGTTTCCTGAAGTCTTCTCTCTTGCAGGAGAAAGTGGAGAAGACCCACAGCCTGCAACTCTACCATATATTCCTTTGCTGGAATAAGGAATGTTTTTAGATCAACAATTTAAGAAGACAGTGGAGCATCTGTGTACCAACATTAAAGTCTCTTTTCAGCTGTGAGAATTCCATGCTTTCTAAAAGCCTTGCCTTCTCATAGGAAGACAGCCAAAATCTCCCAGACAGGAGTTTGTGGCAGAAATCTACAAGTTTGGATCACTAATTACTGCTTGTGAATATATATCAGTGTACATGAATACATTATTCTCTATGTCTTGATTTCTCTTTCATTATTTCTTTCAGTTTGACTTCAATTTGAATTCCAGTTTATTATGAAATTTTGGATGTTTTCTTTTTCATCCTTTTTCAGTCTTGTGGTTGTTCTCATTCTGGCATTTAGTGACTTTTCCCTTCACTTGCTCCTTCATATTTCTTTAGGTCAACGAACCATTCCTGTGGTACTGGATGGGGATGGGGAAAGTTGCCAGTAAAATTTTTGGTGCACGTGCAATGAAAGCCCTCTCCCCACAAATTCAGGTTTGTAAAAGGTAACTCTAGGTGGAGTTTCTACAAACAGTGGCAGATTCTTTCCAGAGGTAATTGTAAGATCCTAATTTGTCTCAATTGCTCGCACGTATTATATGCTTATATATTTGTCACCTAATATGACAATGTAACAATGTGTATTAGACATATGAATATAAGTGCAAGCATAACATTTTCCAATATTCCAAGTAGCACAATGAATTCTCAAACAGCCTAGTGCTTGCAAATAGCATTTCATGAACAGAACAAAAAGAATCTGTCAACCAACTAAAAAAATCCACATACAATAAAACACAAATATGTTCCAGGTATCTTAACACATTTTTAGAAAAATTTTAGACAATTATATTTCTCACATAAAAATATTTTCATCTAATCTGTCTATATGAAATTCTATATTCCATTTGCTGTACTAGAAACTCAACAATGTGATAATCTTCACGAAGAAAATAGTGAAATGAACTAGATAGAGAAAATACTTGCTTTCTTCTTCATTATTATGACAAACTGCAAAACTCAAATATTGAATCTGAGAATATAAATTATATTGTTGTTAACATAAGTGTGATGCAAAACCCACTGATATATTTGGAAAACAAATGAGTTTTACAACTCACACAGAGAGTCATCAAATTGAGAATTGAATACAACAGAGAAAAAAGCTGGAAAGCAATATAAACTGTGTAAAGGTTAGTGATGGTGCAATGAAACTTTGACTATTGTGTTCCATGCGACTTCAAGAGATGTTTAGCTGAAAGAGAAAGGTGTCAAAGACAAGTAATGAAAATGTGGTTACAGGCACAATATGACCCTATTATAAGAAGAGACTGAAATGAATAAGTGATAATATGACACAGACATCAGATAATTAAATTTTGGCACTAAATGCCAAGAGTAGTTATGTCCACAATATTTTTTCACAGGAATTCTCAGCAAAGAAAAGCATAAAGGAAACTTCATGGTTTTGATCACTACTGTAAATGTAACAAAGGAAGAAAATGGAGGGGCTCAGTCATAACCTTCAACAGCATGCCAAAGTAAACAAGAAGGCGTTTGTTTTTCAGCCAATAAAGATGAAGTGAAAAATGAAAGTGGGAAAGCTCTACATAGAGCTTTTTCTGGTAGAGAAAGACAGGCAGATGTGCATGATGCTTTATTTATGGTTTTAGTAGAATACAAATGGTTGAGAAAAAAAAAAAATGAAGCCCTTTCTAAAAAAAAATATTAAAAATTAGAAAGTATTAGTCCTTCAGATGTCTGCTGAAGATGTTAAGCAAGGTAGAGAAATTTTGCAAAAATGGAAAAATCAGTTGGGAAAATGCACTTTTCTTTATCAATGTTGTTTCCCATAGAAACTAAACTCAACTATGGGGTTAAGCTTCCAATTGCATTATCAAATTATCTAACATACATTTTTTGAGACAAGATTACCAGAGAGCACTGATCGATGATAGATAAGAAAGAGTCAGCAGGACAGAGACACAAACTATTTCTGGAGTTAACACTTTGTACAACAGGATATAAATCAGTAAAGTAATATATTCTGCAATACACTTTTGAACACATTTCATGAGATGATAATTCATATTTCCACAGATGTTTGACAAAAGTAGTCTCGTTTTCCATTTTGGCCATTACACAACTTCCTCAAATCAGTTTCAAAGTTAGCCCTCACTCTGTTTCTGCATATGGATAAATGATCAGTGTTTCCACCAACTCAGGAAGTGTTGACGCACCATACAACTGCATGCAAATTAATCTTGTTTTGAAATCGAAACCAGCAGTAGTTTGATATTGGGAAGATATTTTTTCTAAAATAATTCACAATTTAAGGGTCATTCAGAGGCAGAGATCAACAATCCCCAACCCAATAAGACTGTACTATATTGTATAGCAGGAGAGAGATATTGACTTTTAGATTCAGCCTGATGCTGTTTGGCCATCTCTTTCTCTATTTCCTACTTGCTTTTTCCCCCTAAGTAGATATTTAATGATTTCTTTGATATCCCTTCCTGGTAGAAAGGTAAGAGATGGTTGTTCATTGTTAAAAGTGATAAGGTGCTCATTTTCCATTGTTATAGAAAAAAAGAATGGTTCATTGGTAATTGTCTTATTAAATACTTGATGTACTCTTTGACACTATGACAGATCATTGACTGCAAATACTCCCAGAAATTTTGTCTTCCAGCCAAGGATGAAACTTAAAACCTTATTTTATGTCAAAATTGAAAGGGAGGAAACAGAAAGATGCAAACTGAATAGAGAATTATTGCAATACTGTCTTACATTCTCCACTGTGTTCAGTATCATGTCAATTAAAGCATGCTTATCAAGATACTTTCTTTATTGTTCCACTAAGTATGCCATTATGTCCTATGACATGACCTAAGAAAATATGAAATCCTTAATTATAAGGAAAGCCAAGCTAAAGGAATTATGGGAAGAAAATACTTCAATAAGCAATATTCACTACTAGAGAATCTAGAGAAAGAACCAGAAATTACCACTATCAGAAGTCCTACCTATACAGGAGGAAGCATTTAAAAATAATTTTAAAACATTTTACAGCTACATGTATTTATCTTCCACATACAGAACACAGTGACAAACAAGTGTAATACAAGAAACAAAGCCAATTTTAAGGGAAAAAAAATGTTTGCTATTCAAACCATAGATCTAGTAACAGATGGAAATTGAACCTTTTAGACTGTTCTTACCATAATGACTACTTGGAGAACTTACTGAGTCCAATTATAGCCACAATTAGCACTTTTTAAGGACATCGATGTGTAAAGAACTGAGACAGATCTAACACCAATAAAAAAGTACCCTGCTTTCTGTTATGTTGGTTCATCAGACTCCGCAACTGGAAAAGGATTCATCTTTTTCACCGCTTCCCCAGATTTTCCATGCTCTGGCTTCCAGGGAAGGAATTCATCTTCATGATTTTTAGTGACACCTTCAGTTCTCTAAGAAAAATGCACTACACATTTTTTCCCCTTGGTGCAACCCCAGCACAGTGCCCTCTATCCCATTTCTCCACCAATAACAAAGCACTGGGCAGAGCCAGAGGGTACAAAATAAAGTTTTCCAGTGGTTCTTGTATAATCCCAGTGGGGCCATTGGCAGTCAGCATACCTGGGATAGACCAATCCAGAACACTCCTCTACTGTCAGAGAACTTAAATAGAACTTTCTTCCCTTTCCCTTAGGCAGCTCCACGGTATATCCCACTCTCAGCTCAAGGTCCAGCAATGTCTCTTACGCTATGACAATACAGACATCAATCCTAGCACTGTTTAACTATCACTTTCCAACATATTGTATCTTCCTATAGCTCCTTCTTGTAGAATTTCATGTTATGTCATTTATAGAAATATTTTAGTTAAACATTATCTGGAGAAGAATTAGTAGCCTACAAAGCAGACTGAATGCCTCTTAAAAAGGAACTTCTGACATCAGGAGGTTGTTGATACACAATTATTGTTTATTTAAAGAGCTTCTGAGAAACTGTGAGAAGGCTCATTGCTATTTATCCCAAAGCATGGATGTTAGCCTGCAGTTGGAATGCAAATAGACTAATGTTTCCAATGAAAAAAAACCCTTCTAGCCAAATTTTAATTGAAGCTAGATAGCAATTGAAACGTTTTTTTGCCTGGGGAATATAAGACTCTGAAAACAAAATTGTATCAATGAATTTGGGATTATTTTAATACCAAAAGTCTAAACAATATAAACTATATACAGAAAACTATTTAGAAATTCTTTTGTGAATAAAGAAAAGCCAAAATGTTTTTACAGAAAATCCTGAGGTGGATACTGGTGTGTTTTTCCAATGTGAAAATACTTATCTGTTGGCAATCTGATATCCCTAGCTCTGTCTGCTCATGATTATAGACTAATTCTCAAAATTAATTCTTATGATTTTCATTCCACAGTTTTCAAAGGAGTATCAATGTGTCCTGAAGGCTTTGCTGTCTCTTAGAATTTCACATTACTCATTAAACAATCACCTTTCACCGTATACAGTTTACATCTTGCAGCAAGGTTTATCTTTAATAAATGGTGGTCCAATGAACATTATGGAACAGATTAATTGTTTATCACTACAACTCACAGACTTGTCTAAAAAAGAAGAAATGATGTTATTCTGTAACTCAGAGAAATAAAAATATAAGGCACCCAAGTATGCAATTGTTGTCTATTTTGTTTACAAGACACATATACTAAAATCTCAGAAAAAGCAGTTTGGAATTCTTAATTCTTCTAGGAAAGCTTTGTACAGAAGCTTCCTCTACAATTCATATTTACCTTCACACATACATCTTACTAGATCCTAGCTAAATACTCTGGATGAAGACCATAGCTGTAGTGTTTTATAGATAAGGAGTGCCTGGAAAAATTACTCTTAAAATGTTTGGATCTCTGGGAATATCAAATTAGTTACTTTAAAGTTTTCATGAAACCTGAGATCACGGTGAAATTAAATTCAGTCAATGGCTATGCAGAAAAGTTGTGGAGGTTTGGATGGGGAACTTAGAGCTGTGTCTTAGCACTACCTAGACTAGAGATTCCATTGTATTTAAAAGACAAGAACATCATGAGCCCTGAAGAACTGTTTTCTAAGGGTTAACAGTAATGCTATCATATAGAATATTACCATTATGCACTACTATCCCATCAGTAATTAATTACCTCTGAAAAAGGCAGTTTATTCACTTTGGAATACTGGTTGACTTCCTCTCTCAAGTCCTTTGACTGCTAGACATGCTGAAGCCAGGATGCCTAGCCTCCCACTTATTTCAATAATCTCTTTCAGTAGCCAGAGTGTCCATCCAAAATCTGAGCACAGAATGTAAAAAATAGGGGCATCCCGTATCTATTGCAAGTTCCCTGTCTGGGAGGAAATATAAATCCAAAACCTAAAATGAGTAATGCATGGTGAAGGCTTGCAATCTTCAAAGCCTTTGAAGGCACAGATCATCTAATATCAGTAATTAGTAAAGCATTGTTCCCTTTGCAAGTGAAGACTCCTAGCCAACAGAACTGGTCTAAGAATTCTAAAGACTGTAGAGTGGAGCTTAATTCTGGAAATGGAAAAGAAGGAATGATTAGACAGCAAATTCTCTATGAGTATTGCATTTCCAAAGACAGCCAGTGTTCTGTAACTATATTAATCACCACTGACGAACAGGTAAGACAATAGAATGTGAACCTATGTCTGCCATATCAAGAGCAGGCATGTCACTGCTGAGAGACCATCTGGCCTTCATTAAAAAGAGAGAAGGAAGTATTAGGACAGAAGAACACAGAGAAGAAGCCATTTGAATCTGTATCTAGAAAACAAAGCCAAATAGCTCAGCAGCCAATACTGCAATGGTGTTGAGAAATAAGCAAGCCCACTTAGACTAAGAGGAGAGGAAGTTGATCCACATAAGCCAATTCAAGAAGCAGACAGCCTTGCAGTAAAACACACACTTACCACTGGGTAGTGATATGGAGAATTTAGACTCTCTGGCATGAGCTCTCCTTTTAGTGATCAGAAAGAAGATGAAAATACAAAAACTTTCGTAACCCCTAAGAAGAAAACCTCAAAGTCTAGCTGACTTTTGCACATCTTGAACAATCTTGAACAATCATTTTGCATCTTTTTTGCAAATTTAACAATCAGCAAAGATTGTTTGCATCTTGAACAATCAGCAAAGAGAAAACCCCTGAGAAATATGGCCCTAATTGAGTAAACAAAGGTAATCCCACATGTAGGCTTGGCCATGTGGCTCAACTTTGCATGTTCTGCACAATTTAAATGAGGCTTTGGACTAAATCTTCAGTTCAGGAGAAGCAAATATATTAATTGCAAAAGATCCGCAAATCATTCTCTTTCAACAAGAGAAGATCCTTATGCGAAGACCAACAGCACACCTCTACTTATATCACAAGGACAAAAGTTTGGATCTTGAGTGCCTGTGATGTTTGAAACCCATTGTAGTAGCTAACCTGGACCCATTTCAAGAGC
Organism: Hirundo rustica; assembly: GCF_015227805.2. Taxonomy (NCBI): domain Eukaryota; kingdom Metazoa; phylum Chordata; class Aves; order Passeriformes; family Hirundinidae; genus Hirundo; species Hirundo rustica. Next base: position 11,097,444 of record NC_053455.1, on the reverse strand, counting down.
TTGTGGTTTGAGAACAGATACTGTTTAAGACCAGAGGGCATATCTAGCACTTGATTTTTTTTCCCCCAGCAACAACAACCTTTGAAGAAAGAATATAGTCTCTAAAAAGGTTGATCAGGCAGTAAATGGAAACAGCAGTGCTAAATATGCAAGGCATTTGGGGGGCCTGTTTCTTCAAATAAATAGAGATTTGGGGCAGGTGCCAGACTTAGAGGGAGAACAGAAATTTGGGGACTGTTCCTCATCAAAGAGATTATCCAATAATAGGGAAATACCAGAAGAATCCCCTTCCCACAAGGTAAACTGCATGTCTGTTCTTTCTTTAAGCCACAACTAACATACCATGCCTAAAATATGAAGTTGTTCAAAGGATTAACGACACACATTCTTGGTGCACAAAATATCACCCTTAAAACTACAATAGCAATAGCCCTGAAAATGTAAATAGTGTTAGAGTGTTTATCTCTGTACTTGATCACACAAAAAAACACCCCAGAAAACCTTTTATCCTTCAATGTGACCAACCGCACTTTGGTGTCCAAGGTCCTGCTCCTTAAAACAAGGTTAAAGCTGAAAGCTATTAATTTCAACAATGCAGGATCTAATTCTACATGTAACACTAGACGAGAGACTCTATTTTCAGGCAGATCATTAGTCAAAGACCAATTTCTTAAATACAGTACACAAAAATAGTATGTGAACATAGTAAAGGGTTAAGCAGAAACATTTCAAATCAAAACACTTATCAATTCTTTCCACTTTTATCCCTATTCAATCATAACTCCTCAAAAAATAATGAATTACTTAAACAGTTGCAGCTGGTACAGAATGCATTTGGAATACCCATTAATTTCTACAGCTTAAGCAGCAGCATGCATTGGCATAAACAGTCAAAGGATGCCACAAATCTCTTCCTCAAATAAGTGTTTTCTACCTTGAAAAAGAAAAATTAGTAGCCAAATTAGCCAAAGTAGGAAATTAAACAGTTTCAGAGTTAAGAAAGGACTGGAACAAAACATAAACTATGTTAGATATGAACCCCCCTCCCCCCCCCAAAAAAAAAGTTGAATTAACTGAGGTTCTAAACAAACTTAGAAGTTTGATGAGGACTGATTGGCGTTACTACTTCAATTAGTCTAATAGTATAGGGACAGAATAGGGGGAAGCATTACTGGTGACAAAAATTAGTCATGACAGTCAAATCTAAAACTTACTACTAGCATTTGCAGAATTATGCTGTACTGAGCTCAGGAAGTAAAATTCATTAACTACAAAGCCAGTATCTCTGACTTTGGAATTTCCTGAACTGCAAACTGCTGGAGCTGGGGAGAATATTCTGACAAAGTAACAATACATGATTGCCCTGTTTGAATGCTTTTTTTTCCAACAGCATTTTATTTTAGCCTGTGGTGGAGGTACGAAACTGGCCTAGGCTATCCTCTAGTTCAACCTAGGACAATCATTCTCATGTTCTTAAAAGGTGTTGTGGAGGCATAAAATCAATAAAGGCAGTAATATTAAAAATAATACATGAGATGCAATCATATAAAAATATAATCCCTTTATATTATTATAATGATGGGTGATCTAAAGAAGACTCATTCTGGATAATTCTTTGAAAATAACAGTTAAATATGCACCAGGATTCAAAAAGGCACACAATACAAACTACTAGGAAAGAAACAGAAATATTTCTAAAACAACATAAAACTACTCTGTTCCCAACATCTAGAAAGTATGCAGTTTTAACATTCCATCTCAGAAGAAAAGACCCCATAAAACAATAGTTTTAACTTCTACAATACTATAGTGTCTATAAAACTCTAGAAACAATATCAAAGACAAATAAAAGTATGGAACAGCTTCACTTGGCTGCTCAGGGCCTGGATGGGAGCTTTGTTCACTGGGTAATGGATTTCCATCCAGCTGGCAACCAGCACCTGTGCTGCTCCCCATCTTGGGGCCAGTCCTGTTTAATATCTTTATCAATGATCTGATGAGAGGATCAAAGGCACCCTCAGTCAGTTTGTTGATACACCAAGCATGATCTGCTGGAGGGCAGGAGGACTCCGTAGGGATCTGGACAGGCTGGATTGATGGGCCAAAGCCAATGGCATGAGGTAAAATAATGTCAAGTGCCAGATCTTGCCGTTGGGTCATAACAACCCCTGCAGTGCTACAGGCTGGGGACAGAGTGGCTGGAAAATTCCCCAGGAGAAAAGAACCTGGGGGTGCTGGTCAATAGCAGCTGAATTTGAGCTATTGTGAACCCAGGTGTCCAAGAAAGCCAATGGCATATTAACCTGTGTCAGCAATAGCGTGGCCAGCAGGACCACATCAGTGATCGTCCTGCACTCTGCTCTGGTGAGGGACACCTTGAGTGCTGTGTCCACTTCTGGGTCCTGCAATTTAGGAAGGATGTTGAGGTGCTGGAGTGTGTCCAGAGAAAGGCAATGGAGCTGAGGAAGGGCCTGGAGCACAAGTCCTATGAGAAGTGGCTGAGGGATGTGGGGGTGTTTAGCCTGGAGAAGAGGAGGCTCAGGGGAGACCTTATTGCTCTCTACAGGTACCCAAAAGGAGGTTGTAGTGAGGTGCAGGTCACACTCTTCTCCCAAGCAATATGTAATAGGACAAGAGGAAAGGGCTTCAAGTTGTGCCAGGGGATGTTTACATTGGATATTAGGAAAAGTTTCTTTACAAAAAGGATGGTCAAGCATGGGAACAGACTGTCCAGGGAAGTGGTGAAATCATCATTCCTGGAGGTGTACAAAAGCCGTGTAGATGTGGTGCTTAGGGACACGGCTTAGTGGTGGATCTGGCACTGTTATGCTAATGTTTGGACTTGGTGACCTCAGTAGTGTTTTCCAACCCTAATGAGTCTCTGTTTCTATGAAAAGGAAAACAAAACACAGCAAGACGCTTCACTTAAAAAAAAACCCTGAAGATTGAAAGCAAAAAATGGCTAATATTAATGTTGGGATAACTAAAGTCATTAATGCAATTAAAGAGGCTAACGGAGAAGAATAATCTGGTTTTTATTGTTCTGCAAATAATAAGGCTCACCAACAGAATTATCACAATGCAAGTGTGAAGCAATATTAAGCTATATTGACTTTAGTCTCATTTCATGTGACTGATCTGATTTTCTAAATTACATGAAGTAAATGGGGTCAAGAACTTGTATGTAAATATTCATATAAAAATAATGTAAATAGAGCAGATGCTTACAATTATTATTTTATATATATTTAATTTTTATGGAAAGAGCTACCTTAAGTTGAATCAGATTAGCAATTAGAGTTCAGGAAAATGCCAGCTACAAAGTTTCCTGTACAATTTTACACCTTCTTTTGAAAGCACAAATGCATCAGCAATTTTCAGAGGCAGGATACAGGACCAGATGGAATTTTTATATTCAGATGAACATAAAGTACAAGCCTTTAAAGTTCTGATTTTTCACAATTCCTGAATAATTTTCACCTCACAGAGCCACATATTATTCCAGGCAATATATTTATGAGGTCCTGTTTATTGCTCTTTATTGTTGATGTTTCTCAAACCTGCACCCTGTGACTACTTTTAAAATACACTTCTTGCATTGTCCTGCAGCCTAAGCATACCCATATTTTATTTTTTCTTTTAAATTCCAATATGATTTAGGCACACTGAGTAAACAGATTTAATAAGCTGAACTCAATCGTGACTTCTCCACTTACATTTTTTGGCAGAAAATGCCTTTCTGAGTTTCTATTTCAGTAAGATTCACTTAATACATCCAAAGCTGAGTAGGCTTTGATCCACAGTTACAAAGTTAATATATATGGAGAAAGAATAGTGCTGGGAAAATGCTCTCTTGGCAAATAGAAGCTGGAGCAAATTAATCCCACAAATTTCCCACCTTTAATGAGTTCAAGTCTTGCCATCATTAATAATACTGAAATAGTTATTAACATTTAAATAAATATAATGAGAAAAGGTCTTTGGACCTGCCAGCAGGATCGAAAGCTATTGGAACTTTTATCACATGAGCAAGATCAAAACCAAAGCAGCTATACTCCTTTTTTCCCCTTTGCTTTAAGTAACTCCATAGCCCAGGCATCTGACTATCATCTTGACTTAAAGTCCTTGGCTATAACCCAAAGATAGGTTCAAATAAGGTTCTTTGATTCCACACACATGCACATACACACGTTCTTTCAATCCACTCTCCTTGCACGCAGAAGTCAACAGGAGTTAAGGGCAGCGCTTCAAAGTATGCTCAGCACTTTGCAGGATGCGGCCCTTTATCCTTATTTGACCCCTCATTCTTGCTTAGTTCTGATTTTACCAGTTCTACTGATACTGTTCCTCTGCAACAACAAATGCTGTCCAAACCCCACTGATGCCTACTGCTATCTTTCCTTGAAGTCCTATACGGCATCTATCCCCGAGTTACTAAAGGTAGTTTCTATATTCTATATCATTAATTTCAGAAACTAAGTAATTCTGAAAACCAAGACAATAAAATTCTCACTTAAATTTGCAAGATTGGGAAATTCTCTAGTAAATACATAATTTTTCCTGAGATATTGTTCTATTGTAGTCTGTAAGGAGATGTCTATTTATTTTTTAAATTATCAGGACTGAATTCTCAGTGCTTGTGATCATAACATGTGGATTAGAGTTTATCTTGTCATCCAGTTATTCTAAATTTATTCAGACTGTTAATCTGAATAAACTGCAAACTTTCTACCTGTGTCTTTAGGTTCTTATTCAACACAAATGACAGCATTAGATCAATGGGAAAGAGGAATGATATACATCTAGGGCTCGTTCTGACAGTCACTTAAGATGCATGTCTGTGTCCAGGACCTCAGAGACACCATAGCAGAATTCAGTAGTCTGTGCACAACAGTTTTGCAGAAGTAGTGGTGATGAGGGCAATAAAAAGTCATGAGTCTTCTGGACTTTGTTTATGGATCATCAAATGGACTATTAAAATTTTCTACAAATCATCCACTAGTGCCCAATTTTTACATACATGTTTAGATACCAAAACAAAAGTGACTTGAGCTTTTTGGAAGATGGTCAGCAATTTGACTGTTTGAGAGCCTACAAAGCCGTTAAGGAATCACATTTTAGCACCTAAGCTTCCAGATATAAGTCCAAATGTTCTGGACTTTATTCTTAGAAGTCATACTGCTTTTAACTATGTAGACATTTAGCTAATCTAGTCCTTAAAATTTGCATTATTAAAGTAATCGATATATTTCCTCCCATAAGTTTCAAAAAAGCCAGGATGGAAGTTTATCTGATTGGAATCTGAATTGTGGAAACAGTGCAGAAGGATTTTTCATTATTGGCTTTCTAACAAGAACGTTCCTAATTTCAAGAAGCTAGGTAAAAGGAAGAAAAAGTTGTCCTCCATTTGAGAGACACTGATTGTTTAATTTTTTAAAATTTTTTGCTGTTTACATAAGTATAATCACTTTGTGTTTTATTTCCAAGTAAATTAAATCTGAATTGAGTTTTCATCTTTCCACAAGTCCATTAGTAGCTATGGATCAAAAGCAGCTAGCAAGACAGGGAAGAGCACCCCTACTGTAATATTTGACACTCAGGTTAACACATCCCAGCTTCATTAACAGATCTCCTTTCTAGTGTTTAATCATCATACCTCCTTTCCAGGCCTCTTTCTGTCCATCTGCAAGAGATCTAATATCCTTATCAGAGTAATCAGATATTTACTATATTTTTTAAGTATTTACACATTCTTAGATTATTGTCACTAAATAAATTAAAATTGCTGCATACAACTTGCAGACTCCTTATTTATCAAGTCTCATGAAATAGTTTATTAGCAAATAAATTCTCAGTGAGAAAATGAGAACATTGCCCACATATTAATGTATAAATTCAAAGTTTTAAGAACTCCATTAATAGAATCATCTCTTTTTTGGAAAATTTTGCACTAGAAATTGCTTAGCAGCAGTCCCTACTATTGTTATTTGTACTATAACCCATATCTACTGCATTGTTATTACTAATGCATTAATAAATCAGGTTGTATTTTTATATTAGTAAGATACAGCAGATTATGCCTGTATGCTTGTCAGAAAAAGTTATGGAGGGCACACCAAGTCATACATTACAGATGTTGGATGATGTTACAATATAACATTATATCACATTAAAGGCAGTCCAGAAAATGAACTGAAATAAATAGATGGGTTGAAATACCCTGTAGAAACACTACCTTCCCAAAGTCTGTCATATATATGTCAATGATTTTCCATTTTTAAGTACAATTCAAGAGACAGAATTCTACAATCTGTTTTAAAATACTTAAAAGACAGATATGAACGATGCTCACTGAAGAGTTTTGGAGCCACCAATGCCTCTGGAGGGAAATAGTAAAGCTGAATGGTCTAATGGTTGTTTTCAAACAAAATTTATTGTTCTTATCCCATGTAGGAATTGTATTTTAACACATGCCACAGCTCACTCCTTCCAATGAATCAGTGGAAGGAATCCTAAAGAATGCTGACCACTGTCTTCTCAAATTCGATATTGCTGCACTATTGCTGATCTCAAAACAGGCAAATGATTCACCTCGATACAAACGTACTTTTTAATCTATACTATGTAAAACAATTATTGCTATCTGTCCCTAGTTTTGGAGCATTTAAATGTAATCAGTTTCCAAACTAAAGACTATTTTCACACTCAAACACACACACAAAAATTAGGCCAAAACAGTTACAAGAAAATAAAAATATCTCAATCTGGAACACACTCCATAATGTTACATAAGCCATAGGCACACATATCCAGAGTGCGTAAGGATATTAGGTCTCAAGTTTTAATAGTAAATATTCTTTCATTCATTGTTTGCCTCATTCTTGATATCACTCAGTTTTCAGAATCCTTCTTGTGATATGAAATCAATTTTTTTTTTCACTGAAATCAGTAAGGAATTCAAGGAACAAAGAGGAAATTCAGGAAAGAAACCCAACCCTCTGCATTTACCGTTATAACGAACGGACTGAAAAATTAAGAAAAATTTTAAGCAGTCAAATAAATATTAAGGGAAGTTCAAATATGAACATTCAAGAAAAATGAAGTAGTAACATACTCTAAAAAGCACCTGATTCTTTAATTGCAGGTTGTTTGTATGTACTCAAAATTCACAATGACAAAACAAAAAAAAAAGGAATGAAAGGGTAAAGAGAGCACAGTAAGGATGATATCCAGGTGTTTTCTTTCTGCTGATAAAACTGAAAGGAACACACATTCCACTAAACATTTTCTTGGGTAAGCCCGTTATTCTATGACACCTCTGGGGGCCCATTTTGTGATCCATTCAGTATAATCAACTCCTACAGCCCAAACTAGTGACTAGACGACTTTTAAGATCCCTTCCATACCAAACCATTCTATGATTCTATGAACTGAGAAGCAAGCACAAAACATGAACAAAACAATTCCAGGTGGTGGACTGCCTCATGTGGATCATAACTAAGGTGAAAAATTTGACTGCTCTTCTTTCTGTAATGCTGCAAGGGCTGATCTAAAACTGAATTTAGAATCTGAAAGTTCTAAGGTTCTCCCTGCTGGTCCTTTGCCAAAAAATTCAGCCCATTATCATTAGCATATTTTGAATCAACCTTCAATTGGTTTATCATACAATTCTTACAGAGGCAGTGCTCACATACAAATCTGGTTATTTACTGTAATGAAGCTCAGAAATGTAACATTCTGCCCTTGGTCCCCACTCAGGCATCCCCTACTATAAAATATTGTCTATTCAAAATTCTGAAGTTTTCTGTGCAACTTGTGTACACTAGTAAATAACAATAAAATATGCAGTTCCTTTCAGCAACAGGAGTACTCTTCTAAAAATCTCAATTCTTTATTAGAATAATTTGATAAAACTGTTAATGCCAGTGAGAATTCTGGTTGTGAAAGAACAGCCACATCAGGGACTAGTCAGGAATATGGAAAAAGCAGAGTACTGTGACTAATATTGTTAATGCCTCTTTACACAAGATTACAGAGTCACATTCTCAAATCCTGAGGGGAATTTGGCTTAGTAGTTCACTCTCTCTGATACTTTTAAAGAACAGAATGTAAGATGCTAAAAATATTTTTTGGCAAGAAAATTATCTGAGACACTCTTTGCGTAAAATAATTTCACAGTAGGTGGGTCTAGGCACAGGAAACAATTTGGAAGGTAATGAAGAAACTGCAGTTTATTGTGATTAACAGACAAAATAATATCATGGAGTCATATTCTCCATTCCTCAAAAGAAACATGATCAATAACAAACTTTTCGCATGAAGTCTCTCAAAGTATCTACTTAACGTTTTTCCTTTGAGTAGTAAATTACTTTAAAAAGTGGTATTGTAAACAACAGACATGTAATGAAAGAATGGTTAGAAGGTAGAGTCCCATGGGATTTTTTTAACTGTGTGTCGTACAATATATCAGAAGCCATGAGTTTGTTTTATTAGCTAAACAAGCATATAACCCAGCATATAAGTTTAGTATTTTGTTAAATATCTTTAAAAGTACTATTTGACTTACGTTGCTAATTCCTCTATTCATAAGTTTGTGTTCTCAAACTGTAAAGGAGCATGTGGAATTTTTTAATGATTCATTTTTTAAAGATAATATCAATTAAGAATGGGTATCTTGTCATGAAGAGAACAGGAAGTGGCATAATTATTCAGAAAAAAAAGTAAGAATTAATGTTATTTTAGATTATTATATCAGCACTACAACACTATTTGGTTTAGGAAAAATGCTTCTTATTCTTCAAGCACTTAGTCCTCTCACACTCTGTTACCAGCAATTTTTGTAGCACTGTTTCCCAGGAGAGACCTGCTGAAATACAGAAATGGGCACTCCCTGGAAAAGCTGTGTGACTCCTCTGTCTGGTAGCACTTTTGTTACACAATATTTTGACCAAAACATTTAGAACTCTTGCTTAATTTAGAAATTTGGTTTTATTTCATCTCAGTTTCAATTGTTAACTTATTCAAATATAGAAATATGATCTCTCATCACAAACCAATATATTGATTACTTTAGTACTATATTCTTCATTTACCCCTGCACTCAGCAACTTCTCTTTCAGAGAAGGGCACTAAAAAAATACGCACCTAGAAATGGTGCCATTTTCAAGCTGAAGAAACAACTCTTCTCTCACATGCAAAGGTTCTCAGTTTAAAACAGAAGGCATTAAATTTAATGGTAAATGGCTCCCAAAGACAGATAATGAATGATTTTCACAATGGTGAGTACTTATTCTCTTATTCTTACAGCTCAATAAATAGGATAACTAATTTTTTAAGTGGCCATATTCTGGCCTTCTGCTCTACTTGGTAAAAAAATAGTAGTTTTGGTATTTCATACTACTGCAGCATGTAATATTATTTAAAAATGAGAAGGACATAGCTTCCTTTACAACATCCCCAGTCAACTTCTCTTTTCCTCATATAAGACTTAAAATCTCCATCAGTATGAACCTGCCTGGAGCTCAGGTCTCCACTGAATCCCAGGAGGAGCTGTGCCTTTCACAAGCCACATTCTGATTTATACCATATCTAGAGACATTTGTTTGAAAGCCTGCAAAGTGAAAAAATAATGTAGTATTTTTCCTCACAAATCCCACAAAGCTGTACATTGAAAACAATTTAATTTTCAAAAACTATAGCTCACGAATTGATACAAAAAAATGTGCCATCATATAAAGTAAAGTATTCAGTAGTAAAATAGCTTTTTTTGTAAACAGGTTTTTTTGTTGTTGTTGTTGTTGTTTCGTGGTTTTTTTGGGGGGGTGTTTTTGTTTTTTGTTTTGGGGGGTTGGGGGGTTTTTTTGTTTGTTTGTTTGGGGTTTTTTGGGTGTGGTTTTTTTTTTTTTTTTTTTTTTTTTTTTTTTGAGTTCACATTATGGAAAATCACAAGGCTCTTTTACTCTAGAAAGATTAAGCACTTAGTGCAGAACCTGATTGGAAAATGGATTCTGGTCTCTGTAGTTCTATGGTATAAAAACTACTTCACAGCTACACTTGATTGTACTTTAGGCTCTTATGCAGCCTATTCAAATCAAATAAATTCCCAGCACATGCTTATAGGATCTGTCTATTCAATTTATATTAAAAAGTAATTCGTAATACTTTCCAGATATTTCATTTGGGCAGCAATACACATAAGAGCGACCTGATACTTAATAAGTTTTGCATCAGATCTAAATTACAGCAACTGAAATCAATGAAGACAGATTTTTAGATTTGTTGTCATAACTCTGCCACATACAGTAGGTCTGCTTTATCTACCTTGAGATCTCAGGGCCTTTTGTTTAAGACTGATTGCTTCCAGATGTATGGGATAGTGTCAGTGGAGAGAAAGAGGTGTACTTCACACTGCAATTGAAATTGCACTGAAAAATACACTCTGCAAATAACAGTCGAACCCTTCAATGTTTTTATTTATCCCCTCCTCTGTTACACGCTGAATTATTCTTATGTTTTTAGACAAACTCCAGAAAAACAAAGACATTTTGCCTGCACAATCTCATAGACACAGGGCTCTGTGCTGCCCAGCTCAGGGGAAGATAATAACCTTATTCACTGAAGAACACCTGCCCTACAAAATTGAATTCAGTGAAGCCATGAGTACATTGACACATTCACCATATGAAAGATCTAATATTCTAAGCACTGCATACAGTACATCATTACACAATGACAGGGTCTGTTTCACGTGATTATTAGTGGAAACAAAGTATAGCTATGCCAGACTGCAAGTTCACATTCTCCAGATGGTTGGTGTGCAACTGTTAACTGCACGTGACATTGTAGCTCTTCACTGACCTGTGAGAAATACATCTGATGGTTTTATTTCCTGTAATTCTTCACAGATTTCTAACAGAAGTGAACACTGCCATTATTGGACTCTCTTTTTGTGCAAATCAGCAAGCAGCATGAATTTGAAAGGAGCAGATAAAATGAACCACGTTATAGGTCAACAGAGAAGGGTATTATCCATGGAACCTTCCCTGTTCTTCCTGTGTTGTCTGCCCTGTAAGTCATCTCTCCAGAGCTTGCAGTCAAGCCCCATTTGGAAACAGGATATTGGATAAGAAAGTCTGTGTTTATTACAGCGTCCTTCTAGTGTCTATTCTATGCTTTATTGAAACACTGAGAAAACTTTGCACTGGAATCTGAAACAATAAACCATGAGACTTCATAGCCAAATGTAACATTTCCAAATGTTTCAGAAAATTCTTAAATTCCTACATTTGTATTTGAGGTGAGATTCCTGCAATTATGAACACGTGACAACGCAAATTATAATTAAATTATGGTTTTATTATCCTTCTCGTTACATAAACAGCATTTTTTAAAGAAGAAAACTTTAAAGGGGCAAAAAACATACATAGAAAGCAGTAACATTTTAAAAAGTCATCAAGTGTATACAACTTTCAATAACATAATAGCAAATAATTTTGGTTTAGCCAGCAGGAACACTAAATCACATAATAACCCATATAATACTAAAACTTCATTTTCTTATACCCTTAAGTTATTAGTTCTGGATAGACAGAATCAAGAAATACAGAATTCAAGAGAATCAGGCAAATGGAAATAGAAACAGGGGGCAGATTCAGCTGGTGGTACTGACCTATTGAAGAGAATGTGGAACTTAAGTAATTTTTTTTTCCTTTTTCTACATCACAGGCTTATTTTTACACAGCTCAAGAGATAAAGAGCATTATTTTGGTCCCCTATGATGTGAGACCTGTCTTCATATAAACAGATCACAGCCTGTCACAAACTCACAGTTCCCTTTCACAGATCCTCTAAAGCCTTTCCCCCAGGATATCTGGGTATTATTTCTTCCTGACATAACTTTTCATTTCTTTATTTATCTGCAGAATACACCTAGCAGAGGCAGAAATTCTATGACTTCTCTGTATTACACATGGACAATGCTCAACTTTCAGAGAATAACTAGAGGAAAAAAGAGCAAGTCAATCTTCACGGGCAATTCAAACATTGCTAACAAAATCACTGGCTGGTGCTTTCTGTCATTGGCCAATCGGCAATGTAAACTTCTAACTGAATTTTTGAGGACTGGACACATACAGTTAATTCACGAAACACAGTGTTTTGCTCTTACAATATTTTGTCACTAGCAATGTGAACTGGCATTAAACTCACGAGTCAGAAACAAGAGAATCCATAACTCAGCGTAAGCTCCTGAGTAAGACCTTTCAAGGTCTTGTAACTTCTGAACTATTTGCATGGTGTTTTAAAATAACAGCGTTCATTGCACATTTACATCTGACCCTCAGTGGTGCACTACTTATAGTACTCATAGTTCTTATTGACACATTGAAAATAGTTGTTACCTCATTCAAGAGAATTGTTTCTTGACTAATTATTGTTCTATGGCTACAATTATGTTGTCACAAATCTTATGTTTTCATATTGCAGTTTACCACTGCAGTTTATATGTTTATATGACTATAGCAAACACTGCTCAAGAGGATTGTGGAACAAAGGCAACAAGACTATGACTTCTCTCTGTGCACATGAGCTGTCCAAATCAAGTATTTCCTTTGGTCCAAGTACAGACCTCAGAGGGGAAAAAAAAGGCATTGCAAAAATTTTGCAATATAAATTGAATGCTGGAATGCTGGAGAAAAGAATACTGCATTTTTATGTTCTTATTTTTGCTTTTGCTTTTTAAGGACACTTCACATGAAAATGTAGGAAGTATTTACTTTGAATTCTTTGTACAGAACTGGAAAGCAGCTTGGCACAGTAGAAACACTCATGAATTAAAAAATTAATTTATAAAAAACAAATAAGTTATATGAATGATCTCATATATATCAATGCCAGTAGAAGCCCTTTAGTGTCCAGTGTTTATATTTTATGGACCATTAAATGATCACATTTAAAAGGTATAATACCACATCCTAAAACATGTCTACTAAATCTGGGTATGAAGAAGAAAAATGGAAGCATTGTTAAGCCAGGTATGTGGTCCTCTAACTGGACCTGATACACAAGTTAGCTGGCTGTGTGTCAAAAGGTCTTCGAAAGTAAAATCAAAACAGACGAAACATCAGCATGTTCATTCCCATCTGTTCTGCTTCTCACTTGCAGTAATTGCTACACACCAAAAGCTAAAGCTGTGTCTTTAACAGGTTCTTCTCTCTTTCCTACTTTCACTCAGCCTTGGAGCTATGTGGAGCATGCATCAAAAATATCAAAACCACCTTATTCCCAAAAAAGCACAATGAAGCTTTTAGATAAGATTTCTGCAAAAATGTCAGAATACTAAAAAAAAAAAAAAAAAAAAAAAAAAAAAACACCACACAGATGATATAGGATTTTTAACACAGATAAATTTCCAAACTTCCAGAGCAGGAACATTTTTAGAGGATGAGTGAGAAATAATTTAATCTTTTGTACTATCTATACTCATAGAAAGCAAATACACTTTCAGTCTAGACCACCCTTTTTAGTAAGTTTTAAAAACTGGCACATTGAAATCCCAGAGTTTGTTCTCTTACACCACATTTTTCCTTTCCTTATTTCTCCTTAAGCCATATACTGAATTTTTGAAATTTCAAACCGAAAAAACCCCAAGAAAATTAGAATATCTTATGTGCTTGTGGATAACAATATCTAGAGACACTTTCACCATGAGAGTTAGATTTTAGTAGCAGTGTTGAAGAGGAGACTAAAAACCAACTGGGGGGTCAACCATGTTAAACACCACACTTATAAAAAGTAGCAGAATACAATTACATAAGTTCAAAAGTCTGTAAAATCACAAGAAATCATATAAATAAGCATATATATATATATATATTTCTTCTGATGGTGAAATAAAATATATATAGTGGTGCTGATGCTGGTGGCTGGAGCACATATTGTCATTACATTGTATACAGCATTCAGTTAATTGCTCCTGGTTGTGTTATGTAAATCAAAACTCCAAATTTAATAATAATAACGACCACACCTCATCTTTTCAACACACATAAACCATTCCCCACTGCTGTAGCTGGAGCCATGTGTTAACACATTCTGCCACTAGAGGATAGTGTTGCCATATGACTATGCACACACATTCAGTACAATAAGTACATAAAATTACTGAAAAGTTCAAGTTGCTTATTTTCTAAAGCCAGGGGGAAAAAAAATAGTATATTTCAAAACAGGATTTTTTTTTCTCTGACAAACACTGAAGCCTTTTTGTTTTTTTTTATAAAAATTAGAAAGACAAATCATATGGCAGTATTATTTATTAGTTCATTTTTAGTGAATTAAATATGCAATCTTAGTAATCTTTAATATGTTATTTGTTTTCAAGTAAATGAGATTTGAGTCTGAGGACTAGGATCCAGATGAGGCTAAGCTCGGGAATACTCACTTATGGCAATAGCAGGGAATCAGAAACACTTCTCTAATACATTACTTACATTTGCACTTCAGCAAAGCAGAACTAAATCAGCTGCAGATTTCAATTAAAATGTGCAGATCACAGGAGAAAATCCGTGCAAGTTTCAGGAATATGCTGTATTAAATAAAAAGCCATTATGAGTTGCTGCCATCAGGAATAAGAAAGGAAAGGAAGAGATACTGTCTCAGTCATCCACACAGTTCTACCTGACACACTGTATCTGTAAATTTCTCCAAGTTCAAAATAAGAATTCTAATTTCTGTGAGGAAAAAAAAAAATCAAAATAGAACTTCAGTCTGGTGATGATATGGAGAGTATTCTTCCATGAAGAGGGTTAGGATACATTTTACACACTTGTTTTCAGCAGTGGGAATCTACAGAGGAATTCAGGCAACACATTTAGACATGTGATGACCGTATGACATTATTTCACACACTAAACACCACACTCCTCAGAACCAGAGAGCATTTTTTCTTAATGTTTAATAAGTGCTCCCAATTTACATTACTAACATGACAATAACTAAAGTAAGGTGCCTATTTACTGAGGTATTTTGTGTTGCTTTAATTTTAAAAGTCCATAGGGGTAGCAATTTTTAGTATTTAGAGAAGAAAAACAACAGTACATGTGGCTTAGAAAATGCAATCTGTGAGAGATATGAAGAATCTGAGAGTGCAGAACTTTAAATCTCTTTACACATGATAAAGGTAGTTATAAAAAGATGATCATTTATTGCTTTATATATTCACTAGAAGGAGGACTGGAAGAAGCACAGGAAATATTAATTAAATAGTACATCAAAAATAATTAAAATATATATAGTGATAATTCTGCCAAGACTAAGGCTGTAAAACCTTCTTTACCAAAGGTTTTCATTAAATTTAAAGATGTTATATATTATTCAGGAGAAAAAAAACCTGATAAGTGTAATAGGTTATCATGGATTATCTCTTCAGGCCTGTTCCACCTTTCCTACATATTTGTAAATCTTGGATGACCCTAAACTGTTGCGAGACAAAAATGTTAACCATTTGTAAGCTTAGTAAAATCAATACAAACTGGGAAAATGGTATTGCACCTGACAGGTCCACGCATGTTATTAGCCATAGTAATATGACATTTTTAGGGAAAGGGATCTGAACTAGGTATATACAAAAGCTATCAATAATTAAGGAAAACCCATCCCTATTCTTAATGGGGCTCTTTCAGTTGTAAACACAAACTTAGCACACTTGCTCTATGCCCTTGTACAAAAATGACCACATAAGTAATTCTCTCTTCTTTTCTTAGCTATCAGTTCTTCAATAATATTGAGCAATATCCGATCTTGGAAACTCTACTAATAATTTCTGAAAGTTTTTTCACAGCACTGGAACCCATCACTAGAAAAAGTAAATAATAGTTACTGAAAACAAAAGAACCCAAATTCTTCAGCTTTTTCACACCACAACTGAATCATTATTCTTTCAAACAGTTATTTAAATTCAGTTAGGCATATAATTTTATTAGGTCATCTAATTTAAAACTAAGCGAATTTGAGTAGTTTTGAACCCAGCAAACTCCAAAACATTTAACGGGGATTTTTCCTGTGAACCGCTTCATTATGCATTATATTTCTACAGACATAATCACCTCACTGTAGTTGTTTTCATAAACATATTTTACTCCCATTTTAGCAACTGTTTGAGATAATATTTAAGCAATAAAATTCTATGTGTGATCTCTGCATTTTAAAGAAATCCACCAAATCTATTAGATCTTCTATATTGTGAACTGCTTCATTCAGATAAGAGTTTGGGATTTTTGACTATGGCTGCTGAAACTGATTATAAGTTGCAGTTCTCATTTTCTTAAAAATTAATTTCATTTTCCTTGAAACATTTGCAATAGGTATTTAATTGCATACAATGTCAGAACATGTGTCCTGGGCTGCTCAATTAAATCATTGCTATTACTATTAGACAGTGTTATTATATCTGCACTAACAAGGTATTTGGCTGTAGGTGTAGGTGTTCAGGCACATTTAGTTTTGCTTTTAAATGTACATGATTAAGCAAATGTGAGTAGATAACTGCTGGCAAAAGATCTTTACAGAAATGGCCAAGAGTTTCCATAAAAAAGATATCCAAATACATTGTCAACACAGATACTAAACTCTGATCTATGAAGTATTTTAATCAGCATTAGGTGGGTTTTTTGGGCAAGGAGGCCTGAAACTGAATTTCAAGGTCTGGACAATGACCATTCACACATTGCCCAGGGACATCAGTATAAGTATTCCTGAAATTTAATCAGCAAGTCACAGAGATATTAAGAGAATATTTCCTCTCCTATTTCCCCTTTCAAACTCTTGGCTTTTGGGATATGGCTATGAAACATTCTCCAATTGCCAGTGACTGTGGAGGACATATATTTTTAATGTCAGACTTGCAACTGGCTTTTGTAATTCAGACACATTTTGCATAACCTAAATAATAAAAACAAGAATGTTTCATATCCCACCTTAATACCCATTTAATATAAGAGCTATATCTGAGGCTGAGTTTGACTTCAGGAATTGACTCATACCAATGAGTGAACCAAGGCTGGGAACCATACCCTGCTGAATGAGCTAGTTATAGTGGTCAAAGTGGCACAGTAGATGTAGCAATACTGACACCAGCAAAAGTGAGGTGCAATTTGTCCCACTTGAAGAATAACAATAAATTTGACTGCAAGAAAATCCCCATCTAAACCAGTTTAAGATTCATCTGTACCTGTTTATCTACATAATCTCTTTAGAGTTTCTTACAGAAGGATGAATACCAGGAACAGAAAAAGCCTTGATGCTGGTCCTTGCCCTGAAGGTCAAAACCAAAAAGAGCCATGAGAGCAGCAAGGAGACCAGTCTGCAGCAAATCCTTAGAGATGCTGTAATTCATGCTGTCAGTTACTACCAGAAACTGGTTGCCATAGCTATAGCTGCTCTGTCCCTGTGTACTGCAGTAATACAATCTTGAAGCCACAAAGGCATAAAACCTACAGAGATCTGTAGCAGAGGTAAACAGCCAAGCCTTTGGTGGTTTTGGTCAGTCATAATATCTGATATTAAAATTAATTTTAAAAAATAATAGGTTAAAAAGAACTTTTATTTTGCAAATGTCTTGGAACAAGGATGAAACCTGCACACCATTTTGTCCCAGGTACATAATTATTTTCCAAGTGTATACAAACCACCCTTTGTAAGGAAAAAAAAAAAAAAAAAAAAAAAAAAAAAAAAAAAAAAAAAAAAAAAAAAAAAAAAAGATGAATACTTAGAAAAAAGCAACATTTCCAGAGACATTAAAAACTTAACAGCTAACACAGTCTTGTTTTGGCTGCAAGCTTTAATCTGACAACTTTTCAGGTCATACTGTTCAGCAATTTAAAAACTAAACAACTCTTCCAAAGGACAAGACTGTAAATCATGGGTTTGAATGGCTTAAGTTCTAATGCAATAATTGTATTGTGCCTGGTGAAACTGCTAATTAAAAATGTTAAAATACTGTTCAAAACAAACAAAATTCTCTAGATATTTCTGGCTATTTTTCTAGCACTGACTTTAACAGAGCTGCACTAATAATCTATGTCAGCATTCAGCTTAAATCCAAAGCATTGTATTACTTATTCCATAGCATTACGTGATTTATATTATCAAGTACTAGATTAGGGGGTTTTTAGTTATAATAAACTACTATACATGTTACTCTTCTTTTTCACACTCCCTCTTTTGGAAACTATTTTGAAACAGTGATAAAACTTATTAATGTAGTATAGATTCTTATGAACACAGTAAGCAAACTCATACTCGTGGATCAATTCTAATTTCATGTCATATGCTTTAGTTCCTTTTATCCCCTAAAACAGAAAATACAAAAAATCTTGCCATGGCTACTAAGGAGATGCTGGAGCTCAGAAGCTAAATAGTGCTGATATAGCTCATGCTGGAAGAGCTAATAGCAACATAAGAGCTAGAGCACAATCCACAAATACATTATTAATGATGTTTTCTTCTCCAATCAGCAGATGGCCACTGAACAGCTCAAGTGACTGGTAATAGGATACACAGCTTTTCATCTCCAAGTATCTGCGCCAGGTCTGTCTCAAGTGGGTTGTAACTGAAAGGTACTCTTTGACAGGCATTCAACAGCAAAAATGTAAGAGCCAGTCTCAGTCTAGAGACTCTGCTTCTCCTGTGCAACCTGGTTAACAAAGCTGCCATGTTATTTTCAAACTCAGGGTTGAGTAGGCCAGACTTGATTATCCTTTTAGGTCTAAAGGGTCAGCCCACCAAAACAATTTTGAAACCCAGGTGCAAGTGGGACAAGGGACTCAGTAGTCAGTTTCCATTAGTGTCTATCAGGTGTTTTTTCCAATTACTAGATTAACTCTTAAAAATACAAACAAACATGCAAAAAGACAAGAACAGAAAAACAACAGGAGATGAATGGGGAAAAAATAGTGAAATGAGACAGACTATTTCTTTAACAAAGTTTTGCATGAAGGACATGGCGTGTTCTTGTTCTGCATATGCAAGGCACAAAAAAATTTCACATGGATACAAACATGCAGTATGGATGCAAAACATCTGCACTGCCAAAAAAATAATTAGTAAATTGATAAAATCAAGTGATTGTAACTCCCTTCTGCAGGAAGCTTGGCATCTGCTGTTCTCAACTTATCATGTTCAGCGGTCTCCATGAGCTTTGAATTTATTAGAGGGGTTTTTTATGTTTACTGAAACACTGACATTTTCAGGGAATCCAACCGAAATTCAGGGTATTTCAATACAGACTCAAAGGCTGCCTTCATCATCTCTAATCTGATAGAAAAATTAGTCATAATTTAGAAGCCTTCTTCTTGTAAAAAGAAAATTAACATCACAGTATATTTGGAGTAAGCCTAGCAATAGATGTCTCAAACATAATTAATCAGTCAATTTCAAATATAAGGTCAGTATCATATGAAAGGTTTTTTAAGGAGAATATTTTTGAAAATATATCAGGAATGAAAGGGATTTCTATATGCTAAATTGCTGCAGACATCTAGCAGTAGGTGACAGAGTTGTTGAGTCAGAATTCTTAGAAATACAACTTTGATACCTCCTTGATGGATATTATCTTCATCGTTTATCTTTTTTCACATCAGTACAGAACATGATGACAAATGCTTAAGACTGCTCTCTGACAGGACTAAATCCCTTAGGTTAAAGGTGGCTGAACACATGATTTAAATCTCTATCTCTCTATGCATATAAAAAACTACTACAATCATACCTCAATAGAACAATTGAAATTCAGTTTGTATTTAAAGCTACTTGTTATCACTTTTATTAGAATCACAGTCCAGATTGCCTCCTTCCTTATTCTAGGCATGGTAGAGACCAATTGCCATAAGGATAGACCAGAGAGATAAAAGACATGAAAAAGAAACACAGAGATTAACTTGCCACAATCACACTGGAAATCAATGGTGAAATTAAGAATAGAATCCAGATCATTCAAATCCCAGTCTATTGTGCTCACAAAGTATTCCTTCAGGCTTTTTCTAAGACATTTTTATTAGCCATCAGTGTTTACTGGTGGTGATTAATGTTAGACCATAAAAAGACCTTTTAAACACAAAGCATCTGAATGTGCCATCTATCAAAATCCCACTTCCTTCATAACATTTACAGAATAATCAAGTTGACTAGGAGGCTCCAGAACGTTCATGCTGCACCAAAGATATTCAGGGTTCGCTCAAACCTCACGAGCCTCTCGAGCCAGCTGATGCCTTACCATCTTCTGCAGCCAACAACATGCACAGGAATGCAAGGGGCAGCATCAGGTGATGAACTTTATCCTTCAGGCAAAGCAACACTGATCATACACAGGTGAGAAGCCTGGAAAAACACCATCAGTGCTGGAACACTCACGGCAGTGACCAGCAAGCCTTTGCATCCTTTAACTTACGTATACTTCATAAATTTTACTATTCAGTTGCTCAGCTTTTGGTCACTTTCCCCTCATTCTGGTTTCTAGGCCACAACTTATGCATATAGGTAATTTAGCATTTAATTGAATAATAATATATATGAAGCATACTTTTTGGGAAGTCCATAGCAAAACTAGATATTTCTGTGAAAAGGACATTTCCCTACTAGTATTTCAATTACAGTGCTATAATGTTTCAGCCTTGAATTAAAATCTCTGGTTGGTTCCATAATAAAAGTAAAAAAAAAAAAAAAAAAACAAAAAAAACTTTAAAGATTATATATATATAAAAAATATAAATATTATATTTATATGCATATAAAATGCCTTGATATATTTAGCTGAACTAAAATTCAAATCCAAGATGGTGCAGTCAGAAAATAATCTAATTAATGTGGCATGATGAGTAGGATTTTTATATAAATGTATGTAAAGAAACCTTTATTTATATGTCTTACATACCTTATCTTGTTTCTGTACACATTTTATTTACCTTATTACCATTATCCTCTTTACATATATGAAAGAAGCTTTAAATGTAAACTGCCCTGGGAATTATGAACAGGCACTTACCAGTCTGCTTCTTTTCTCTATTAACAGGGATTTTTTGTTTCAATTTATCTTAAAAAGCAAATAACTTTAGTTCAAATGCCTGCTAATTCTTCCTTTGAAAAAATAAAAATGGAGTACATAAGGAAATCTGGGCATGCAGTCTATAAATTAGATAACACAAGATAGGAAAGGACTGCCCAAAAGACTACCTTGGTAGCCCTGGTGAAAGGAAGAGAAGAACAGCTTTCACAATTGGTTTTTGAATCATCTCATTATATGTATATGAAATACTTCCCCGACCAGCCAAGAAACTTATGAACCAAGAGTCTTCAAATAGAGTTGAAAACATGTATGTAAGAATAGCAACGAAAGCAAAAGCAGAGAACAAACAGCATGCTGGAGACAGGAGCTGGCTTGGGAAATTAAACTCTAGGAGAAGAGTTGTGATTAATCAGCTGTGCTGACATTGATACATGCCATTTTCACAGCAAAAAGAACTGTGGACAGCAAAAAATGATCATAAAGTTAAAAAAAACCAACATGAACCTCTGTGAAGGGAATGCACGGAGTATAAAGATTATGTGTCATGGTTCTGTGGAATGCATGCAGACAAAAACTCTGTGTCAACGGCCTTGTTTTATGACTTCTTAGTAGTTGTCTATCCAATACTTCTAATTGACTTCCCGATGTTCAAAATATGTTCTAACATACCTAAGAACTGGTGATAAAATGTAAATACAACTCATATCTATGTAAAAATTCTGAAATAAATACTAACCTAAGATGCAAACAAATTTAATGTTGGGGCAAAGTCTGTACAGGCATACCAGATAGTCACTGCACTGCATGATACAAATACAGATGGAAGAGAAATCTGCAGTTTAGTTGGTCTAACATTTCCTACTGTAAGATTTTGCTTTGAAATGCTTATAAGCTTTGCCAGTGTTTAATTGTTCTGTCTAAATTCTTTCAGAGTATCTGATTTTTTAAAACCTTCAATAAAATTGGATTTACACCTTCTAAAATGTGACTAAGCACAAACATTCTGGTTTGATGAAGTTGATTAATTCTTAATAAATCTTCTGTTGAAAAACTGGATATAGAATTATGAATACCTCAGTACAGACTGACTGGAGCTCCTGGACTGGGTCCAGCTAGAGGGCTACAAAGGTGATTAAGGAACTGGAGCATCTCCTATGAGGAAGGGGAAGAGGTAGCTGGGTCTGTTTAGCCTTGGGAAAAGACAACTGAGAGGGGACTCCATCAATGTCTACAAGTATCTGAAAGGAGGGTGGCGAGGGGATGGAGCCAGGCTCTTCTTGGTGGTGCTGAGCAACAGGACAAGTGGCAATGAGTGGAAACTGATGACCAGCAAGTTCCACCTGAACATGTGGAAAGAATTCTTCGCTGTGCAGTGCCCATGCATTAGAACAGATTGTCCAGAGAAGCTGTGGAGTTTCTCTCACTGGAGATACCCAAGAACCATCTGGTTGCAGCTCGGTGCAATGTGCTTTAGGATGACCCTGCTCGGGTCCCTTTGAACCCAATCCCTTCTATAATTCTGTGACTCAGCCAGTAGAATTTACAGCTGAAATAGAAGCCAAGGCTTCCATTGCAACACATAAGGAGATTTTGAGTGTACCTGGACAATCAGTTTGAATTACTGCCTGTTTTGATCCAAGACCCTCTTCATTAGCATTCACTCTGTGCACATTTGATTATTCCTGGAATACTCTCTGAATCGAAATAGCAAGACTCGCTCTTCCAAACATTCTAGAAGCCATTCAGTGACTAAATAGCTCTAGGAAATGGTTTGAGAACAAAATCTCTCTACGCTTTGTCCAATCCATCATCATCCTTGCAAGCCTTTGCCTGGCATGACCCAGTAACATCTCTCTGATGACTTGGTATAGTAGGAGATAAGTGATGTGCCGCAAGCATTTCTCCTTTTATCTTGGGCAAACAAAAGAGTTTTTTTATTAAAGAACCTTTCAAAATTGTTCAGTTGTCTCATATGCAAAGATAGACTTTAAAGTGCCAAGAGGGAATCGGTCTGGCAGAGGCCTCTAGACTATCACAGCTTTTGAAAACAGGGAACCTTGACTGCAGGAGTTACCCTGACTACCAAAAGTGACCTGGTGAGGCTGCTTCATGCTGAGGGGTTTCGGTGCAGACCCAGGCAACGATACTTAAACCCAAATTTTGTCCTTCCTAAAGTACACAGTAAGCACACTGTCCAGATCCCAGGATGTGAGCGCAGCAGAGGAGCGATGTCTGTGCGATGCATGCAGAGAGGCTGTGGAAGGCCTGCAGAGCTATGTAAGATCCCTGCAGAGCCGGCTCAGTGCAGCGACAGGCAGCCTGCCCTAGGGGGAGCAAGCCAAAAGCTCTGCCGGTGGAAGTTACTCCTCGTATTCTGACAAGGAAGCACGGATTGCTCCTGAAAATCAAAAATCCAGCGTATGCCTCATCTCAGAATACGGACATTTCTGAGCCTATGCAGACACGGACCCTCATGAGTCCACAACTAATGGTACTTGCAGGGTTAAGTCCTGAGTACGCCTTCTCAGCATGTCTTTCAACTCTTCCCACACTGAGATAAAAATACACTGCTACACTAGCTATGACAAATCCTAGAAACAGCAGAAAAAAAGGTATGAAGTGCTGAAGGAGAAAATCTTGTATGGCATCAACAGGAGGTACAATTAATTGGATCTCTTCATTCATTCTATAAATATCAATGTAAATATGATAAAAATGAAAACGTAGGAGTTTTAGCCGCAGTCACCTTTATGTTACTAGTCTCACTCATCTGATATAAAATTAATCTTTCCTTTAATATCGAGTGGGAAGAAGGAATGTTGGTACATGTATGGGAACATTGTACTTAATGCAGCAAAAACCTGGAATGAACAAAGACTGCTATAAATTGCACCAAAGTGCACCATAAAAATACTTAATTTGGACATGAAAAAGAGATGAACTATCAAAAATAAATATGTCCCTTCTACCTCCTAAATGCTGGGCACAGACAAATTTTAAACAGATTGTTATATCATATTTTCAAGTAACTCTTAACTCATTATAAAGACAAAAAACTAGAAATAGTGTAAATGTGAAAGCAGACAACCTAATTTATAAATGTCACAGACAGAGTTGTGCCTCTTTGAGGTGTTTTTCCTGAAAAGATTCAACTCCATGACATACAGCAAAGTCTTGCTTTTAAGATCTTTTTATTTGCTTCTCTGAGGAAGAGGAACATCAAGCGGTTTGTGCAAAGTGTTTTAATGTTACTATTTTTGTAATTCCCATCTCTCTGGAATTTGGGTATTCAGTCACTTCTCATAGGAATTGGTATTCTGGATAAGACAAATGGTTCATCCGGCTTAATAGCTTGTTTTTTACTTTGATCATCATCCGAATTCCCCCATGTAGGTCATTTTAATACTTAACCACTTGTGGTAACTGTGGCCACAAGCAGATAAAAATGTTTTAACCACCATTAGATATTATTAGATATTTTTGTGATATATTATTTGTCCAGAATATTTCTGAATCTCTGTATAGATGCCTGTCATGGTTTAACCCCAGCAGGCAGCTCAGCATCACACAGCCACTCATTTATCCCCAGTGGAATAGGGGTGAGAATCAAAAGGGTAAAAAACGGGAAAGTTCAAAGGTTGAGATAGAGATAATTTAACAACAATTAAAAGGAAACACACAAAGAAGAAAAGAGAAAAAAACAAACAAACAAACAAAAACCAAACCAAACAAAAACACACACACACACACAAAAAAAAAACACAAACCAACCCACACAATTGCTCACCACCAGCCAACAGATATCTAGCCAGTCCCCAAGTAGTGCCAGCCCCAGCCAACCTCCACACACCTCCATCCAGTTTTATTGCATCATACAGTGTGGAATATCCCTTGGGTCAGCTGGGGTTACTGTCCCACTTGTGTCCCCTCCCAATCTGCTGTGCACTCCCAGTTTCCTCATTGGTGGGGCAGTGTGAGAAGGAGAAAAGGTCTTGAGGTTGTGTAATCACTGCTCAGCAATAACAAAAACATCCTTATGTTCTTAACACTGTTTACATCACAAATTCAAAGCACATCTAGCCCCATAGAAGCTACTATGAAGAAATGTAACTCTGTCCCAGTTAAAACCAGAACAATGCCTTAGTAACATTCTGCATGAGTTGTCCCATTCTCATTGTTTATGTTTTTCATGTCCATTTTAAAATTAAGTTGGCCCAAACAGAAATCCATAATCCAGGTGTAAATTAAGATGGGCAATGGCTATTGACAACATCTAATACCAGGCCTGTTTCCAGCCATATGTGACAACATTTCCGTGTGGTCCAGGACCTCTACTTAAATTCTGGCCTGGGCACCCAAACCTGGCCCACTTTGCCGGAGCTGTATTTGTTTCCAGCCACATCTCCTTAGAACATTATTCATTAACTGAACTTCCTAGGTGGACCTCAGGCTTATATTGCAGGTGCACCATTCTCTCTGGCCCTGGTGGCTTGGATGAACCCTACCTCTGTCTGTCCAGCCTTGTCTCCTTGTCTCCATTCTGGTCTTTGGCTCTTTCTCCTGTCACTTTTGAGTGGATTTTTTTGGTGGATGCCTGAATTCTTGCCTTGCCCTGTCTCAGCCTGGTATTATTACCATCCTGACCCCACTGGGTCAATGCCCTGGTAAGAGAGGCTGGGCATTTATCACAGCCATGCTCTGCTCCCAGCTCTTTCTCTCTCCTGAAGCATCTCCTGCTGTTCCCCAATACAAGATGAGCAAGCTGACTTCTGGTTTTGTCAATAAGCCTCTGGGAGCTTACTGAAAAGAGTGTTAACATGAGCTTCACTACTTACCTGAAGGAAAGAGAGTCCTGAATTTTTTTTAGAAAGGGAAAATCTCCTAGCAAACATTTTCTATAATGCAATATTTCAATTGCCTAAATAACTAATAATATTCACTACATTCAAATGATGCCTTTTATATATATATATATATATATAATATATATAAACTTAGAGGCAAGGAAGAGAGTGAAAAGGATTTAGAACAGGCAAAACTCAGAGAAATCTGCATTTCAATGTAATACTTCCACAGTTCTTAAAGCTAAGGTTCGGATAGAATAATTAATCATACATGATTTTTTTTTTTTTCATTTTTTACTTGTCCAAATTTTACAAAAATACAGAGTAATATTACAGCTAGAAGGCATCCAATACGACACTACTACACATACATATGATTAATTATGGTTCTGAACATGCGTCTCTGGTTCTGTGTTAAGTGATGCCAATAATTGCCGTTTGTAAATATGTGGTCACATATAGGGCTTAAATATTGTGTTGTTTACATGCATGAAGATCCAAGTTTGACCTGTTACTAATTACCTCAAAAGAGTCTGACTTTTACACAGCTGTGAATAAATTGTTTTGCAACCTTTACACTACTGCAGATTGTGACAGCAGGGCATCCAACACTAATAGATTTTAAATTAATTGAGGAGAATCAAAGCCTTACAATTTGGATTGAGAGCAGCACAAGAATTATTTGATGTGATTCAGGGTAAGCAGAATGAATCCATGCTTGTAGGGAAAGTTCCTGAAAGATGTTTAAGCTTTTTTGTGAAGTTGAGTATATCGGTTTTGCAGCTTTTTAGGTTAGATTGCATAGAAGCAGAATCTATTGCACGTGCTGATTAAGTAGGTTGCTCTCTCAGATAGTTCTTTCAGAAGTAATCTGCCAGTTCCACTATTCTTGCCAGGAAAGTCACCTTAAGTAGTATTTCGGCCCATGCAAGCACAAGAAAAAAAATCTGTTTCTATTTCAACTCATCTCTTCCAGCCTCTTTACTGCCATTGGTCCTTCAGGTTTCAGTTCTCTATATCTGACACAGCGTGCCAGACAACAAAATCTGCATCAGTCAGTGAAGAGATGTTTTGAGAAACAGCCTGACAGTGTTTGACGATTATGTGTAATGATGACAGTTCACTGGCTGCTAAAACCTTGTCCACAAGAGCTGTGGCATAGTTTCAGCTGAGCCAAATTAACAGCTTCCTAGCAAAAGGTCTCATTGTCTCCTGTCACCACTGCTCAGTTAGTTTTCTGCCATTTTAACAAGCTGAACTGGCACACCACCCAATTAAACAAGAGACAGTGCATGGGAAGCAATAAAGTCATACAACTGGGGATGGAAGTTGTTATCCCTGTCACAGTGACAGTGATCTGTTCAGTAAACTCAGGCCAGAGCATGACTGCCCAACCACTGTAAAGGGATTAAAAAACAAGCAACATAAACAAATGAAAAGCAATCAGACAAGAATATCCAATACAGCTGGAAAGGACTGATTGTGTAAATCTCCTTTCATTGGCACACAGGACACTTGGCCCAGTTTCAAGCTATTAAATATTATCCAGGTGTTTTACCCAATACTTCACATTATTTGGTGACTTAACTTTTGCAAATTTAGTACACTAAACATGCAGATTGGAAACTACACTACATGCATTCATTTTTGACATTTTAATAATAATGATAACCTAATAAGTGTGACTGCGTTCTGGTTTTTGAAAACACCTAGTGTGCATAAAATGTTCAGAAGTTAATGCAAATATTAATATAGTCATATTCACACTCAAATTACATCACCTTATTTACATAGTTATTTCTACTCCATAGCAGAATAATTAGGCCCATAATGCCATACCATTGTAGTAAAAGTAAGATTTCATCACATAAGTCACTTATCTTAGTCTTATGGTTTATGAAGACACTAGAGCATACAGATGGAACTATTTTTCTTGTAAACCTCCTCCACCCACTGATTATTTCATATAATACAGCAGGCCTTGAAAAACACAATTGTTTTCTGTTACTCGTGAATTAGACTCTGCAGCAAAGCAAGGTGAGGGGGAGTCAAGTTTTCACAAGAGTTTCTACATCTGTGGTCACAAAGAAAACCTCATAAATGTTAACTGAGTCAGTGCCAACTTTTGAACCTGTATTCAGTTCAACATATTAATTCAAGGTTTCCCAACTACCTGCAAAATAAGGACAGAAAAATTTTGCTGCTCCTATTCAGAAATACTTGTGTAAGAACAGTACTGACAGAGTTTTTCCACTATTTAGAAAAACTATGAGCACTAGCAGCACAAAAGAGGCCAAGAGCCAATGAGAAACTCATTAAGCTGCTTAAACTGATCTAAATCTAGGCTGCTGAGGTCACATCCCGCCCCCGCCACACATTTCCACCCCCTTCCTTCAGCCAATGCTAGTGTTTACAGAAGCAGGTGGTGGTGTGCCAGTTCAAGGCAAATAAAAAACAAAACCCTGAACAACAAACTCCAAACCAAAACTAAACCAATACATCACTCTGGGAGGACAGTTTTCAACCTGATCAATTCTACAAACAGGTTTAAACTTCACAGCACCAGCATCTGTGCAGGGGAGGGAGAGAGGAGCACAACAGCTGGGAATTAAGTTTAAGCTTCTACAAAACTGTAACCTAACTAAGAAGTCAAAACTCTTGAGTTTATCCTTAGCTATACAAACCCTTTCACACACTAATCAAACTCTGGACTACAGATGGAGGTAGATTTCTTTCCTTTGCTGTCTCTTAATATTTCAAAAATCCATGTTATTCTGTTAGTGAGAAATGTCATTTATTAGTAGCAGCTACTCATTCATGACTGGCTCTTGGCAGAAGCACAATAGTGACAACTGCACCTAATTTCAAAACTCTCAAACCAGAGAAGATAAGAGAAAGGATAAGAGGCAGGCATAATTTGTTTCCTAGCACTTAAGGAACAGGAAAGGAAGAGGACCAAAGTAAGAGGAAGCAGCACAGTCAGTAAATTTCTTGTCAGTGCCTGAAAAAGGGAAAGTTTCTTTGTGTTTTTCGCCACAGCAAAAGCAGTGTTCAAATATAATGGATACAAGCTGATACAAGTATCTAACATTAGATACTGTCCCATCAGACACAAGTGTTTCTTAGAATTGCATATCCCAAAAATGAGAGCATATCTGCTTCCTCATGATGGATTTGATACTCACAGGCTGGGTAAGGAATGAGATCAATTTCACTTTTGTGCTGTATTTATTAAGTTGCAATTTTTCTATCCTTTAGCAGTACAATACAATTAGAATTTAATAAGTGTGTCCAACCTAAATTTAAAATATTTTATGTCTTGATGCTATTATGAATGCTAATGTCTGCTGCATTTTTTCCTTAGCTAACAGTAATTTGTGGCTTAATCTTACCATGGGAGAAATGCAGTTTGTAAATTTTCCAGATGAAGTATTTGCACATTTCTTCTTTTGTCTAAGACTGTCCTAAGTTTTGCATTCTGGTTTTGGGAGATTAAAAAGCGATTTGTTTGGAAAAAAATTATCTCTGGTAGAGGTGGGCGTCATGAAAACATGCACAACTGGACTCAGGCTATTAAAAGCAATCAAGATAATCGTTTCAAAACCAGGGTGCAACTTCTCAAAGCTCACCTTCCTCATCCACATACTGCAAGCTCATGTCGAAGTCCTCAAAATGATGATGGACACACTGGGTTTGTTCGAGAGGGCCAGCGAACTTCAGGTATGCCCTATATTGTTTTATCTCTTTTTTGTTGTTATTCGTTTTTGGTTTTTTGTCCCCCTCAACGTTTCCGCTCCGCGATGACGGCGGTGCCTGTGCCCCTCGCCCAAGAGCGGCTGAGGGGAGCGGGCGCAGGGACCCCTCGCTTCCCACGGGCTGAGAAAGAGCCTGCCAGAGGCTCGGGGCTCTGAGGACACCTCAACCCGCCCCGCTGCCCCGCGGGAACACCCCGAAGCGCGGCCGGAGCCCGGCCGGAGCGGAGGAGGCGCCCGCCGAGCCCCGGAGCCGTCAGGAGAGGAGGGGAAAGCGCCGGGGCCGTCAGGAGAGGAGAGGAGAGCGCCGGAGCCGCCGGGGGCGGGGACAGCGCCAGCCCCGCCCACTCGGCGATGCGCGGCGAACTGCGGCCCACGTGACGCGCGCAGCCAATGGGCGGGCAGGGCCCGCTCCCCGCGGGCGGGGGAGGAAGGGGGGGCGCCGAGGCCGCCGCGGAGCGGGGGAGCGGCAGCGCGGGGCGGGCGCGGCGCGGAGCGAAGCGGGGCCAGCGGGGGCTGCGCCTCCGCGGCCATGCCGAATAAAAACAAGAAGGAGAAAGTGAGTCGTGGCGATCGGGAGAGGTCGAGCCCCGCGGGGAGGCCGTGGGGTGCAGGCCCGGCGGGGAGGAGGGGCCTGGGGTGGGGGGCGGCAGCGGCGAGCGGCGCCCGTTCCCCGGCGCTGGGAGAGCCGCGCGAGGGGCAGCCCCGGTGAGGGGGAGCTCCCTCCCTCACTGCTCTGTGCCGGCCTCCGCCTCCCCCCGTGTGCCGGGGAGGGGGCGGCTCCCGGCGGGGCCTAGTCCGGGGGTGCCGAGGCGGGGTCCTGGTACCGTCTCGCCGGCGGCCGTCGGAGGGAGGGAGTCGGTGGAAGGCGGCCGTGGGTTTGGCGTGCGGGGGAGTGCTGGAGGGAGGGGATGGGAAACGTGTCCTCAGCCCGGGCTGGCTGAGGCGGAGCGGGGAGGGGGGGGGTCTCGCTCGGGGCTGGCCCGGGGGCGTTGTGGAGGGGGAAGGGATTATTTCCACGGCAAGATGGGGGGGTCTGTCCCCACCGATACTTGCCCGGGCCCCGTCCTGGGAAGTTTCGTTGCTGCGTAGCTCTGGCTGTAGTGGGAGTTGCGCTTGGGGGATCTCCTTAAGTATTCGAGTGGCGCTGATCGCCCCTCGGAGTCTTTCGGCTCCTTCTCCTGACAATCGAATGAACCTAGCTTTGGCCTCGCTTTGCCTCAGGCTCCAGGGAGTGATTTGCTGGCGGCTACGAAAGGGGCTTGCAGAAGTAACGATCGCAGAAAACTTGTAAATCCGGCAGGAAGTTAGCTGGATTTCACTTTATTTTGTGTGATAGGCAATTAGCCATGAGTGGAAGTCAGAAACAGTGAAGTGTTCTGTCTGCCTCAGCCAGCTGCTGGCTCTCTTGACGGCTCCTGTTTGGTTTTTAGTTTGTCAACGTAATTTTAAAATTTGCTGTAGGGAGGTTGAGTCTTGTGGTTTGTGGGGATTGTTTGCTTTAACATTTTCCCAATATCCTTCTGCACTTTCGATGTTAAAAACATTGAAACTTTTCCTCACTTTCCTGAGGGTAACAAATCTAAAAAATGGGTGGAGGATTCAAGGTAAATACAATGCTGTGAGGCAGAAAATTGAGTTGTGGGCCTGCCTCTAACACTAGACTTACTAACCCCTAGAACAGACAAAAGAATAAACTGTAAAATGTGTACTATAACTGATGCTAGTTTCAAAGCTAAACTAAATATAAATATTTCTGAACCAAAAAACCAAAGACAGAAAGGTAGTAGAACTAGGTAATTTCTTAGACATTGTTCAAATCACTTGCATTCTTTGTCCCTGCCTGCTTACTTATGTAAAAGCTTATCTTTATAGGTGAATTTTGAGGCATAAATAAAACTCCAAAGTCTTTCAAAGACTTTCTTTTTATCCAAAGATAAAAAATGTTTAAAGTGGCTTTGTGGAGACTGATAGTTCATCTTCCAGTTAAATAGTATAATTTTTATCCTGTTATTTTTATTACTTTTAGCGAGTGTCTAAAAAAAGCCTGATTCCTTGACTTGAAAATCTGTCTAGATCTCCTTTTTAAACAAAAACTGAAGCTGCAAATATTTTTTTTTTAAGGAACCTGCAAAATCAGTCAAGAGTGGAAAAAGTGGCAAAGATGGACAAGATAACCAAGAACACGAGGTAAATATTACTAAGAAGCATGATATTTTTCACACTTAATTCTGGTAACTTCTAAAAAGTGGTTTAAGTTTTTCTTCATTGTAATTTTGACATGACAGGTAGTTTTGAGGGAAAATTATTGTGGGACTACTGCCCTGGTTGGTATTTGTCAAGATATGGGATGATGCTTTTAAGGAAGTCAGTTTTATTTAGAGTAAACAAATATTTGCTTGCTACAGTCTTAAATACTCATCTGTTCCCTTTTTTTGGTTATGAGATGTACATCTGTCTTATTTTGTAGACTTACTGTGAGTTTTTGGGCTTCTTTTCTTGTTGTTTTTTGAATTCCCTGTAATTCCCAGAAGTCTCTTCTCTCAAACTGTCAATGCTGGCCTGTCAGTTAAGTGTCAGTAGCCTGGTTTATTGTCATGAGACCTTTAGGCTTTAAATCAAAGGCTGCCAGCTGTTGTGTTGTGTGGTTCCTTTTTAAAGGTATATGACAAAGTGTGCCATATTTGACAAATTAGTCTGTTGATATTTTTCCTTCTACATTTCTCTTTATTTTGCCCACCAGCAAGGCACAGCAACTTGAAAAGGGACGATTAAATCATTATTCACTCTCTTGCACACATTCATCTGGAAACTCAGAATTGGTAGTTTTGTTTGTTTTGGAAATCCACTGTTTATGTGAATTTCCTGAAATTTCCTTTAAAATCTTCGTAGTAGTTTGAATGTAAAATGGTATACTGAAAATTATGTATTTCAGCCTCTAAACATGTCTTGATACTGAAAGATAATGTTTGAAAACAAAATACTCATCCAGTTTTACTGTTTTCCGTGCTCTGAAATGACAGTTAGGGGTAGGTGGGTTGGACTACTTACTGTATGCAGTTCTCATTTATCTGTTGTGCAGAGCGGTTCATGCTACTGTCATAAATTAAGAAGATAATTAAAACTTGTAAATTATGTGTAAAAGTGTTTTGGTAAATTCTGGTAAGAGTGATTCAGTTTTGATGGGGGGAAGCTAGCTACTAGAAAGGATCTTAGCTACTAGGGGAGCTTGTAGAATGAAGTAGGAAATGTATCAGTGTAGATGTTTATAATGGTGTAAGTAGATGCATTTCATTGTGATGTGTTCTGTCTTTGCAGTATATTGCTATGCTATTAAAAAGTGTCACTTGGCCATAATTTTAATTCCTGTGCAGTTGTAAGGCTCATCATTATCAGCATCTTTGCAGTACATTTGTTGGCTGCTTATTTTCTCAAGCTTCTGAATGACAAGTTGCTGAGACCAAGACTTATTTTCTTATTCCCTCTTGGTACTTTAGGATCAATTCCCCAAGATAATAAGTGAAGAGCTTTGTGTGCTAGCCAAAAATGTATACGTGGGTTTCTTTGTAATTTCTTTCTGTCTTTGCAGATCTAGATTTTTGGGTTATAAAAATATAGACATGTTTGAAATGTGAGAGAGATGAATCTCAATTGAAGAATATGTTTTAGTGTTCATACACTTTTCTTTTGTCCATCCAGGTGGAATTCCCAATGAAAAGTACAGTTCACTTGTGTATAGTACTTGATCATGTGTGAGCAGGGGCACAATGGGAAAGGAACTGGGAATGTGACTGGCACATATAGTGTGGTTCTCATTCCCAGTGGGCATTATTTAGTTTCTGTACAGTTTTGAACACCTCAGTGCCTGACTCATTATCTTAATTAATAGAGTTATTGCACACAAATAGTAATGTAGACTTTGCATTCTAACGTGGCTGGCTATAATCCTGCTGTATGCTAGCTGGTGTTTATATGAGCAGAAAGAAGGCTATCTATTAACATAGCAAAGATTGGTAAATACAGATATATTCAGGAGCACACTGTTAACACATTTCTAGGTTTCCTTTCTCTTCAGAAAAGGTTGTCACGTGTCATTCTTCATATGTTTTAATAGGGCTTTTAAAGGAATCCTCTTCTAGTTGATGAGTAGGTTTGGAAATATGATGGTTCATTTCAGCTTCTTGTTTCTCAAAATGCATTTAATGCATATGCATTTAATGCAAATGAATTTAATGCAAATGGCAGATTGTAAAGACTAGAAACCGCCTGCTATTCGAAGAACAGGGACTACACAAGCAGCAGCATCCCACAAATACTTTATTTATAGACACTTTTATAGCACTTAACTAAATTCATGATGCCTTGAATTTCTATAAATAAAAAAGTACAACAGATCTTAGTATTTACAAAAATGAGCACGTGTTTTTCCTGTCTTACAGTCAGGGAAATGAGGTTTCAGTTGATGGAAGCTGTACAGCAAGTTTAAAGAGGGATTGAAATGATTCCTGGTGTACCAGGTCCAGAATGCCCATGCTAAAAGAGGGTGAAAATCACTTAAGCTAATGTTTCTTGCATTGGCTGTGCATGGTTACTCAATGTAATACTAAAAAAGCCTTGCTACATGTGAAATAACATGGAGCTCCCTTCTGAATTGCTCCGTGGTCAGCTGCTGATGCTTGAGGAGAGATAATCAGAAACAGAGTAGATACATATGTGTGATCTTCCATCCTGGTATACTTTTCTTTAGGCCAGTATGTGGTTTAGAAAGTTGTTTAACTGGAAGTTGTGTAAAAATTGTTTTAAATTAATTATATAATTGACATTTATGTTTTTAATATATATTTTATATTTGGGGTGGTTTTTCTCAAAAAAATCCTGCTTAATGTCCCCTAGATAGGAGGACTCATTACTTTGATTGTCCTTCTCTTGTTTCCATCTACTGTTCTCCTTTTTGTGACAGAGGAACCAGAAATGCACAGTCTGTATGAGGTGAGGGCACCTTGTCCTTCTGTACTCAGTGCCATTACTCCAGTTTCCAGTTGCATGTTGCTCATTTATTGAACACTTAAGAAAAAAGCTAATATGATTAAGTTCTTTTCTAAGCTTATTTTGTAACCTGTTAGTAAGCATTAATAAATTAGACTAAATAGTTGCCAGAGTAGTTGAATCTGTTCCTTTAACTATAACATCTTATTTCATCAGTTAGTCCAGCATATTAATGTCTTCAGGTTGTGAACAAAGACTTAATCCGTTGTGTATTGTTTTTCCTCTGTGTGGGAGTAGTGTCTCTACTCTTGGGGCCTTTGCTTAACAGTTCCCAAAAACTATGCTTGCACCAAAAACTAATACTGAAAATTAAATTGCCTGGGTGTGGTGATTGGCCAGTCCAACACTTGGTACCTTTGGGCATATACCATGTGATCTAATTGACTTTTGAAGAAGTTATTTGCCTGCTGGATAAGCTTTGTTGTAGGAGTTCTGTTTTGTCACAGGGTGTGGAGGTCTCCTTTTGAGCTGAGGCAGTAGTAATTTATAGACAGTATATATATATATATATATATATTTTTTTTTTTTAAGTGATTTGGTAATAGTTAATGACTAATGAAAAACATGACCTTTTTGTATCTCCAGAAAAGCCTAATCTAACACCAAAAATAATTCAAGTGCAATAGTTTAGCAGTGGTTTTCAAATACTACCACGGGGGAAGGAAGTTAAAATTTTAGCCCTATATACTCTTTATTGACATTTTACTGACTTTATTGACTCTTTACTGACTTTTTATGTCTGTGGGAGCGTAGGTGCTAAAACTTGCTCTTTTCACCAGTCACTGGAACCGTCCAGGACAATTAATTCACTACTGTGGTTCACCAGGGAGACAGAAGAGTCAGAAGCAGCTGGTAGCCTTTCATACAAGGCAGTAATCTGGTGTAAAACTCTGGTGACTGGGAGTGATAGCTTCTTCTGTGTCTAGCTGGACTGCACTAAACTGGCATGAAAATTTTAATTTGTATTCATTTTCAAACCAGACACTGAGTAGTCTGTAGAAGGCAAAGACTATTTTTGTTTGAGAAAGTATTGGCCTGGTGACTATCAGCAAATGAAAACAGAAATTACAACTCATTCTTCTGCCATGCAGAAAAGCAAACGGAAGACTAATGTGGTTTTGAGAAGCATGTGTGTGTGTTATTTTGTTTCCATGCGCTGCCCTTGTTGGTTCTTTCTACTTTAAAGGTATTTTGTTGTGGTTTTTTCTTCTTTTTAATATAGGCAAATCAAAATGTAATAGAATG
Source organism: Hirundo rustica (assembly GCF_015227805.2). Lineage (NCBI taxonomy): Eukaryota > Metazoa > Chordata > Aves > Passeriformes > Hirundinidae > Hirundo > Hirundo rustica. The sequence goes on along the minus strand of NC_053455.1, from coordinate 11,061,502 downwards.
CAAATTGTATTAGCCATTTTTCTTGCTGTGCAAGAAATGGATTTATTGACAGCATGTGTTGCTGACGTTGGACTATAATGACTGCTGAAACCAATTTAAAAAATAATTTAAAATCTTTTAAGTGGTAATCCATGCTTCTATCCTGCCACTGTCTCACAGCCATCAGTTTTTAGTGAGTTTATTACTGTAATGGCTTCCAGTGCAGAAATTTTGTAAGGCTTTGTTTTCAGAAGTTTTTCTTCCATGCTTTTTGAGGTATTTTTAATTTAAAAGTTAATTTTTTAAGCTACTTAGCATAGTGGTAGTACTTTTCAGTAAATGGATTTGCCAAAAAATTACAGAAATCTCTGTTTAATGGGTTATCTTCAGAAGACTTCAGCACAAGAAAGGATTTTCATCCCTCTGAAAGAACCTCCAGAGGTGGCTGTCCACTTTTCCATGATCACCTTTCCTATATTAGCTGACACATGGTGGGGAAAGACTGTCAGTATTCTCACTACTACTTTGAATGATTTCTGATTATATGAGCACATAGGATTGTCACTTCCATTAAAAGTAAGAAATTACCAAAGGAATGGGTAGTAGAAGCAGTGTTGATGCTTTTTGCATGGCTTTTTTAGCTGAGATCATATGTGGAAGTATCCTAACATTTAAAGGAAAGCAAGGAATAGACAGGAGCAATAAATCCAGCATTAATTTGTAGTAACAGGTTTCTGTGAGCAGCAAAAGATATTTAGAAAGTTGAGTGGATATTCTCTATATGTGCTGCTTATTTTTTCTCATGTTTACTGTTTGTGATCTTCATTGTGGTGCTATTTACCCTGAGAAACAAACACACTTAATTTTGAAGATGGTGCATGGGGACTGTTGCACAGTGTCCAGTTTGAGACTAGAATTTTCTACTTCAGGATTTTTTTTAAGTTATAGTTGAAAGTCTTGGCACAAGTAAGTATGATTTTGGTAGTTCATTTAGGCACCACAGCAGAGGAGGTTAAAGTCTGGGGAGGGGAGAAAGTTCAGGGATTGTTTTCTCTTCCTTGTTAACATGTATTAGGACTACTGCTAAATAATTTCTGGAAATGTCTTCTTGTCATAGGTAAGTATTTATTCACTTATGTAAAGCATCCATCATTTAGGTCTTTTCCATTATTGTTGTTCAGTTGTAGAATCACAGAATGGTTTGGGTTGGAAGGGACCTTAAAGACCATCTAGACCAGGTTGCTCACAGCTCTATCCACCCCGGCCTTGAACACTTCCAGGGGTGGAGCATCCACAACTTTTTAGAGAAAACTGTTCCAGTGCCTTACCACTCTCAGAGTAAATAATTTCTTTCTGATATTTAATCTAAACCTACTCTTAGTTTAAAGCCATTGCCCCTTCTCCCTACGTGCCCTTGTAAAAAGTTTCTGCATCTTTCTTGTGGGTGCCCTTCAGGTACTGGAAGGCTGTGATTAGGTCACCCCAAAGCCTTTTCTTCTCCACGTTGAACAAACACAATCCTCTTGGCCTTTTTTCATAGCAGAGGTGCTCCATCCTTCTAATCATCTTTGTGGCCCTCCTCTGGACTTGCTCCAACAGCTCCGTGTCCTTCCTGTGCTGAGGACCACACAGCTGGATCCATTGTTCCTGGGGGGTCTCACCTGAGCAGAGCAGAGGGGCAGAATCCCCTCACTCCCCTGCTGCCCACAGTGCTTTGGATGCAGCCCCGCACACGGGTGGTTTCTGAGCTGCAACTGCACATCTCTGGGTCATGTCCAGCCTCTCATCCACCAGCACCCCCAAAGCTTTCTCAGCAGGGCTGCTCTCTGTTCATCCTCAGCCTTGATACCAGGGTTGCTCTGACCCAGGTGCAGCATCAGCACTTGGTCTTGTTAAACCACGTGAGATTCCCATGGGCTCATTTCCCGAGTTTGTCCAGGCCCCTCTGGATGGCTTCCCACCCTTCAGGTGTGTCAAGCCTCACACCAGCTGGGCAGTCTCTGTAACTCAGTTGCACTGCATTTTGGATACATTGCATTCATCATCTTTGAGGTGTAAGATTGTTCTTTATAAAAGCTGGTGTTCTTAACAAAGAGATACATTTAGCACTGACAGGCATCTTCATCATGTAACAACCCTAGCTGAGCCCTGGCTCTTCTCTTCAGTGAAGAGTGGTGTGCCCCAGCTGGACAGGCAGAGTAGCCAGTGCTTTCATGAGCCAGTCCCGTGCAGTAGTTGATAATGGTGATCTTAAAACTGGTGGTCTTGCATTTGGAAGAAGAGATGTATTATGAAGTAAAATTGAAATTTCAAACAACTTATCCTCTCACATTTGAATCATGGAAGGACTATAAATAGTGTTGGACCCATTATGTACCTTTCTGGGGCTGTTAGTGTGGGATTTTACTCGTAACATTAGCAAAACAGGATTTTAAACCGAAGCTGTGTATGAAGTTGGGATGGATTTTCTCTTGAATCTGTTATGACTGATACAAAATAAAGTCTATGGGCTTTGGAGTGGGTTTGTTTGGTTTCAAATGGGTGTGTCAACTTCTTTAATAGTTCATTTGAAAAGTAAGTTTTGATCATGTCTTGCAGTTCTGATTTTCTTTCCTAGAGAAATTATTTTAATGGACTGATATAACCATTAAAAAATACATGAGAGTGCACACCCTTAGTACTAAATGAGAGGCTATTTGCTGAGTAGAGAGATACCATATGGGTTATTCTTAGAGCATCTATGAAAGTTTTTGTCTTTGACTTCCGTAATTTTCCTATTTCCAATTTTTATTGACATCTTGGCTTCTTGGTTTTGGGAACTTGGAATTTTCTTCTGTGTTCTAAGCAAAGAAAGGCATCTTAATACTGAGTAGTGGAGGAGTTACCTGAATGCCGTTTGTTATGTGACTTTAACATTATGCTTTTAAAATGAATGGTGTTATTAAACTGTACCAAACACTGCTGTATACAAGTATTTTATTACCTAAAATGAGATGCTTCTGAAAACAGGATCTTACATCCTTCTACTTCTTACACAAGGCTGACAACTACTTGTGTAACATACGAGGTGTGAGAACTGTGTGTGGTTTAGTACTTGCTATCCTCTGCTTCCTAATGCTGTTTTTAAGCTCTCTGACTCCTTCCTGAATGGAAGCAGCACAGCAATGAAAGTAAAGGCTGTTCTTATCAAAAGGAGCAAAGTGACTTTAAGAAATGGATACCAGCATTTTGTGAATTGAAAACATCCTTTTCATCCTTTGTTTCAAATTGCTTCTCTTAATTTTTTTCATAAGACTTAAGAGGATGCTAAGATGTGCATTAACATGTGTAATACAGAATTAGTGTAGTTATTTCTTAGAGAATACAAACAGTGAGAAAAAACAGGTAGCTGTTTAATCTACCCCCTTTTTCACTAAAAACGTACCCTGTGTGCATTTTCCCCCCCTCAATTTCATTTGAAGTCAGAATAAATTAGTAATCCTAGAAGTGGGATGCTAGGCTTTGGGGTTTTTTGTGTGTCCTTCCCTACAACAGGCTTAGAGGGCCATTTACAGAAACCAACCAACCAAAAGCTAGGAAAAAAAATCCTGGCCTATTCCTGAATATGCTTCTTAAAACATGACTGCCAAATATTATAATTTGCTACACACTTACAGTGACTTTTATATACTTCCTCATCACTTCTCAATTTAGCAGTCTGGAATACTGACACGTAAGCTTCTCCAGCAACATGTAGAATAAAAGCATGATGAGAGCCAAAGATGAAATGATTCATGTAACAGTTCTGTAGAAGCAGTTAAGGTTATTATTCACAGAATTGTACAATGGTCTGATTAGAAGCGACCCATAAGATGATCTAGTTCCGACCCACCTGCCCTGGGGAGGGACACCTTCCACTAGACCATGTTACTTGTCATGGACTATAACTCTCAAATAGCATTAATACAAATACCAAATTGGTGGGCAGGAGGCAAAGTAGAAAAATATTTCAGTATGAGTGTGTGAAGTGAGAAGCTTCTATGAATAGATCAGGGAGCACAAAAATACAGACCTCAGTGGTAGAGCCACATGTGCAGTTGCCTTAGCTCATCAGTAGCTGTGTATAACTAAAATTTACAGTAGAGTATGGGAGTTGATGCCTAAAGTGAATGAGTTAGTATGTGATTTCCTTCAAATGTGGGAACCTTACATATCTATGTGTGCATATGTGTATGTACATATATATCTCTCTAAAAAGAACAAAGGTAGTTTTTGTTGTTTTGGAGTTTCTTTAAAGTAAAAGGATGCTTCAGGTTCATCAGAGAGAAATTATAAATGAAAATCAAGAACTAAAGTAATTCAATCCAGGCCATCCTTTATCCAGATTCTTCATCCCTGTGCTTATATAAATGTTTTAATATAATACTTAGGACATTATCTGATTTACATCTTATTTAATCAACTAACTGGTGGTTGCAGGTAACAATTTTTTTCCCTAAGGACGTTTCTCGCTTTGAAGTTTTGTGGTAGAAGATATAGTAGGAAACAAGTGTTGCTTTGCTGCTTTTGTGAAGTACCAGGTGCTCGCTGATGGTGTTTCAGCAAACGCAAAACAGTGTGAAGCCACTTGAAGTCTGAGCCTGGGCACCCTCTCATCTTTGCCAGTACTCTGCAACCTTGGGCTGAAGATCTGAGCTCTGACTGAAGGAATGAAATATCAGCCTCTGGGCTAAGCTAGTTATAGCAAAATTAGTTTACAAGAAACAAAAGGAAAACAAGCCTTATGCTACTGATATTTAATTGTGAATGTAAAATTATAATGTATTAATGTCAAGGATGCAGCACACTAAGCTGAAACATGGGGGGCTGGCTTGGTATGTTGCAAGTCCAGTCTATTACACAAAGCTGTGATGATACAATTCTTTAGAAGATAAAATTTGAGTCCTGTGTGTAAGCAGCTAACAGGAAATACAAGCAATGCTTTGTGTTGTGAAAAAGAAACAGCAGCAAGAAAGGCAGAAGAGCTTCAGCAAGTTGTGGATCAGTCTTCTAAAGTGGTTTGTGACTGTAAAGTTTGTTGTGGGCACCCCTTCCCATTGAAGAGGCCCAGATGGCCTTCACTGCTTGTAGGAAACATCCCAGTCACTGATGCAATCCAGCAGACTCCTTGCTGTCTCTGGCAAAACACTGATGGAACTCCATAGTTAGACACTGAGAATAGCCAGCACGAGCACTGCTGTAAGTGCAAAATCGTGGTTGTTAAACGAGTACTACAACATAAGTCTGTGAGTTCTAAAATATACAAACTTGTCATTACTGTCCTGTTGAAAAGTTAATCTTTTTGCTTATTATTATAACAGCATGCATTCTCAAAGGTTTAGGATGCAGCTCCTGCTGTAATAAAAACATAGTAAGTTATGCTGAGATACACTGGATGGGAATCTCCAGCAGTAATCTCAGCTACTGAGAGTGTTTAACAATAATAAGCGTATTTGCTAGAAAAGGCAGCTGCAAAGATCATTCTAGCAGCCAATCCAGGTATCATTCTGGTAAATGATTTTGTTGAGGAAAAACAATAGACATCTAAATTGCTGTCTGTGTGAATCCACCCAGAGCCTTCAGCACTGTGAGCTGCCTCTCCAGAGACTCCTCCCTAAGTTGTCTGCCCAAACTGGCTTGTGGTGGTAAAACTAGTGAACAATAATGGCATAGTAGCAAGAATCTTCAACAAAGAACTTCAGAAACATCTGCTGTCCAAAATGGTACCCTGCAAACATGTTGTTTCCCTGCTGGTTTTAACTGTGTTGTTTATGGATCAGTCTTTCCTTTTATGTATCCAGTGTGTTCCATATCAAGCTCTGTATAGTTTGTACCAATTCTCTGTAGATTGAAAATATTGATGTTAAAAATCATATCTGCTTGCCCCATAATAAACTCTGCCAGTACTTGCATGTACTAGAATTACTGCACGCTGTCTGAAAGCTCTGTCAGCCCTTACCTTTAATACCATTAGTAAAAAGAGTTTGTTCTGGTGTTACCCTCTTGGAAGTCATGTTGAATTGCTGCTATTAACAACACAGAATTGAAATCAGCTGACAAATACTGCTCTCCTGCTAGTGTTGTCTTGAACAACTTGCCTTGGTCCCAGCTGCTGATGTCACATCACCAGCCCACTTCCTGTAGGTATGGTGCGGATATATTTACCAGGTTGATGGCAGCTGGGTCATGTGCCAGATAGGATCTGTCCTTATTCCCACCACCAAACCGGTAAATGAAGATCAGCAAAGGAGGGAGCTTGGTGCTAGTGTTCAAGATTCCTGGAGTGTTCAGAGATTTTTCACACTACTTTGAAGGTACTGCAGAGGGAGAAAAAGCTACGCAGAAGGCTCTTTAACTGCTCTCCACCCATTTTGACTCCTTGATCTTTGATTTCAGTTCTCATCTCAAGAGATTAAATTAAATTCAGCTTCTCAGCCTAATTACATTGATTATGTATTAAGTCTCAACCTGTTAGCCAAATTATTTTGGTTACATACTGGGCCCTCATACAGTTTTGAAAATCAAGTTGTTAATGTTCCTTTCATGTTTTGTGATGATCTGTGTTTAGTTTCAGTAACCTGTATTTCAATTTCATTGTAAGTACGTTTTAGATGTAATCCAAAATGCTTTCATAGCATTCTGAGGCTGCCTTGGCAAGAAACAAGCTCTTCTGGGTGCTGTAGATCAGACCTCTGTTTATCTAAATGAAAAATAAGTCCATGGAGGCTATTTAATATACCAAAAGGAGGAGAGGGAAGGGATTAAGTCTGCATTAAAATAAGCATTCTCCCTCTGTTTCAGATTCAGACTGATGATTCTTTTAAAGTGTTCTGTGCTTTTTGCTCTGTGTAGTTGTATTTCACAGGGAACCTTAATCATGTGTGAATTGGTCCAGGGTTCACCTATCCAGATTTCATAGTCCAGAGTTTTTTCTCAAGGTTTTGCTGCTGCCGTTGTGGAATGGTGTGACCAATGATACAAACTTGAATTTACTGGTGATACCTTTTAGAAGGCAGAAATTTGCATATTAGTCTTAGACTGATCTGTGTAAAGAAACACTATGCAAGGTGCTGCCAGCACCACGTTTCTTTAGGCAGAGGATCTCCATTGCCTTGTGCTTAGGGGATCTGATTTTTGTCACTAGTAAGCCATCCAGTTTTCTAAATCTTTTAATGACAGATGCATCAAGGTGATTTTCCTGTCATTTTCAAATTCTCGCCCTGCTCTTACCAGTTTATTTTAGAAAGCAGTATGCAAGCTTGCTGCATTGTTATGGAGTTGACCCCACTCTAGGCTTGGCTTTTGATTTTGTGGATCAGAAGGCTTTGTGTCCTTTGGTCTAATTCAGTTACTAGGGAGTGTGCTTTGAAATGTAAGGTCAGACAGAGTTCTTCTGGTTGCCCTTGTTTGTCAAGGTAGCTTGAATAGCATTTTTGGGAGACTGTCAGAAGGGGAAGCATAGATTCTTCTGAAAGACTTCTTGATGTCCATGGCATGCAGGGTGGATCCTCCTTCCTGGTCCCACCATGCTCACTCTTATGTCTTAGTTGTCCAAAAGTAAAAGTTGCATTGTGGGATGCTTGATGATGATCGGTTTAATTTAAAAAGAAAATTTGGTTGTAACTGTAGATGTGCTTGCTCTACTCATATCTTTCTTCCCCTGGTTGCAAACTCAGCGTTGTGTTCTTATCTTTACCTGCTTGTGTAATGTGAGAAGAGTGAAAGAAGCAACTTTGCTCAAATGAGTGATGTTAAGAAAAGGAATGTACCACATCCTGCTTGATGCAGGATTCAAGGGATGAAGGGATGCAAGGGCTATCTACCTTGGACTGTTGTGACTGGCAAGAAAGACCTTTCACTCTCTTGAATTAATTTTAAGCTTAGTCATGGGCACTGAGGAACATAAGCTGTATATTTTCAGTTGTTAAAATCAGAATTTAAAAGCTGAACTCACACTTTAGCTGATTATCTTAATGTTCATTGAAGTATGTAAAATTCTATCTTTTCAGAAATAAATTGATCAGAAAACCTGAGGGTTGTCTTTTAATTGTGATTTGAAGAAACATTCTCAAAGTGACATTTTTCAGAGCAGTTTATGCATGTTTTTAGATGTTTATCAGCACTTTTGAAATTGAATGTGTCTGTCCATATAAACATTTGGGTAGGAGGGAACCGTTTGCCAGAACAAGGGCAAGAATAGGCATTGCTTATTCTGGTCACAGGAAGAAAATTTATAAAATGGTGTGTGTAGCTTGATTGTTCTGGTGTCAAATACATTCATTGGTGTAGCAGAATGTCCATCACTTACTCTTGGGAGTTGTGCTGTCTGTGGTAGTTTGGTTTGTTACTGGGAGGAGAAAGCTGAGCTTGGCTCTTCCATCTGAACTCAAAAGCACCGTACTTTCATAGAAAGTGTGTTACCTTGAAATCTTTAGCAGATGAATACACAATTGTTAGTCTGAATTTGTTTGCCTTTTGTTAAGAGATATGGTTAAAACTGCTGAGCTTTGTGGCTTAAGTTGACTTAACTCACTTTCCAGGTGTCCTTCTATCCAATGTCCTGGAGACCAGCTCTTTCATGGTAGCACCATCATGCCAGTTGCAGAGGTCATTGGGTACAGCTGCATGGCACTGAAATAATGGTTTAGAAATCATTATGGTAGCTTTCTGGTGTGTGCTGGCTGACTGGAGCATGACTGAAAAGCAGGGGTGTGATCATGCTTAATGGTAGGAAGGAGGAGGAAATCTGTTAGATAAATGGTCCACTGATTCAGGACTAGAATTACTCTGGAGTCATCACTTCTAGATGGGAAGTTGCCATAGCAGCAAAAAATGCTTTCTTTCAACATTTCTAATCTGAAATGTTACCCATTCTCTTAAATAACCACTTTTGGCTAATTTTAGAATTTTTACGCAATTTAGAATACTTGCTTCCCCGAGGTGTGTGCTGCCTTAGAGTTCTGTAGTGTGTACATGTGTGCAGATACATGACAGCACCTGTTAATTTGAAATAGAGAATTTGTTTGGGAATAGAGGAAACAGGAAAACGGCTTTTCCTGTTCCACATAATGAAAAAATACAGGTGGCAGTGGAAAGTAGCCAGTTCGGAAAAACACCATTAAGCTCAATAACAATATTGAAAGTACAGAATCCTGTGCAGTAATAATGTTTATGATGCATCTTAATTAGCATTTATTGCTTAATACTCAGTAAGTCATTGCTTCCTAATACTTAGACTGTTTTTCTTTTAGTTTAGTCTATTAATAATTTTGTTTGTAATGTTTTTTAAAATTTCAGTTAATGGATAGAAATTACCTTGCAGATCACTCGTATTTCAGCATAAACATTTTAAAACATTTTGTGTCTGAGATTAAAAAATGAAATAGCCTGAAAAATGCAATGTAACAGGTATTACTTGTACATAAATGCTCTCAATTTGTTGATGTATTCCATTTTTACTGGAATAAGTTCTAGAGTGTTTGTGGTAACTGAGACTTACAATATTCACTGTACCGTCTCCCCTTATTTGTTCTATAAGGCTGTACAAGGGGGTTTGCTTTTATAATATTAAATTTACAAAATGGTCCTCTTAAATGTGTTTAATGAAGCCTAAATGCTGTTTTCAGTCATTTTGATATATTAAGTGCTGTGTGTAAAATATAATACAATTGATAAACTATTCTTGAAGCATATATTCTTTGCCAGTCATGCTACTAGAACAAAATTTGAATGAAATTACTGTCTTGGAGACTCAAAAGGTAGATACTTAGGTATGATAACATTTCCATGCACACTGAATATATACACTACAAGACTATGCAAATTGTTGATGTGTAAGCTTTTCTGGGAATACTTTTCAGAACATGAAGAAAATGGGTTTATCTTGTTTTAGCAATATCTCTATGAAAATGCCACTGATGTTATTTCATGCAGGAATTAAGCTGCTTTCATAACTATAAAACTTAACAAAATTCTAATTAAATCAAGTCAAAATGCCAAAGTACCAGTGTTACAACTTGATTTTCATCATAAATCCCATTCCCATCTGATTTTTTCCCCACTGCTGATCTTGTGGGCGCTTTCAGAGAAGAATATGGTCTTTCCTGTAAGGCAGAAGGCATATTTTAAAATGTGTGTGCTTCTAGTTTGCAAATTTGAAAGACTTCTACAGCAAATTAAGGGCCTGCAAAATGAATTACAATCTTGCAGCAAGAGGCCTTTGTCAGCTGTTTCTATATTTTTAGTGTAGATCACTCCTAGATATTTTATCATTCTTGTAATGAATGTCATGAAATTATTCGTATTTTAGAAGTTAACTGTTGCCTCCTTTAGACCTGCTTTTCCTCCTTAAAAAAAAAAGGTGATGAGAAAGGCAGCACCACAAGTTCTGACAGGCTTTTGTTAATGATGCATTTTATTCAGCTTAAGAGAGAGCACTGTCAAGTGTAGTCAGGGAAATAACAGCAAACTGGAAACCTGTAGTGGGAACCATTTCTCTTGATTTATGTTATAAACTTCATACAGAGGTACAGTGACAGTCTAATAAGGATTATTACAGTAAAAGCAACTTGCTTTGAGTAGGCAGTAAACCACTACAAATCTTAATGTATGTTTTAGAAGCTGTTAAAGCTACTACAATAGGAAGACTCACTTCTTTAACTTTATATCAAAGCCTGACTGCCCTGGCCAAGCTTAGGACTCTGGCAGCAAGGCACAGGATGAATAGGCAGTGAAAGGTTCACCTGCTGTAAATAGACAAGTTTCTCTGCTCCCTTTGAAGAGAAACTTGAATACCTAGGAGACCTGAACTTCTCAGGGGGGAAGAGGTGAGAGTAGCTGAGGAAATACATGATTTGAAAATTTCTTTTCAGTTCTCTGAAATAAACTTGAAATAAATGGGCTACTGCACGTACCAAGGTGATCTATTCCCATCTGTGTGAGGGCTTTGGTACAGAAATGAATCCTGAAAAGGTGCGCAGAACAGTAAGTGGCAATGCATTCAGAGGATAACAGATACAATAATTTCATTAAAAACATTAATTTTCAGTTATTTCTGTGACTAAAATGGCTTTTAAGAAGATTTTTATTTCTAAGTTCAGCTGTAATTAACTGCTCTAATTTCTTTTTAAACAGGTGTCAAACAAAAAATCAAATAGCACTCCTCCCCCAGCACAACTATCTAAAATCAAAGTACCAGCACCACAGACTGTAGTGAAGAAGGAAAAGCGTCAGAGTTCTTCAAGGTTTAATGTTAGCAATAACAGGGAGCTTCAAAAACTGCCAGCTTTAAAAGGTATGTCTTTCCAAAGTAAAATTAGTTTTGTGGGGAAATTTGGGACTGAGACTGAGAAGCATGCACAAATGCAAACTGCACATACTTGCACAGGGTGGTTTTTAATTTTGTTTTATCTGCATTTGAGGACTTCCAGTATGTTGCCTTCTTGGTAATCAGGATAGGCAATGTCTGTGTGACAGCATATTCACTCGTCCCGTATAAAAGCGCAATATTTGAGCTCTCTTGACAAAATATTAGGCAGCTGTCCTCAGTGCAGTGTGCTCAAACCTTGCTTTGTTTGTGCTAAAATTTCTCTTGACATTGTTAGAAGACCTGGTCTGTCACTATGTATGGTCTGTTTTCTCTGGGCATGGGTCAGGCAGAGTGGTGCCTTTTTAGTGCACGTGAATTTTTCCTTTGCTGATTTTAAGGCTTTGTTATCTCTTAGATTTATATTTACTTTCATCTCTGACAAAAAGATGATGATAATTGATGCGTTTTCTCTTACTAACCCAGCTTTTATCATCTTTATTTACTCTGAAGGTTTATTTAGAGGGAACAAAAAAACGGCAGTTTTGAAGTGCAATGTGTTGTGCACATCCCCTGCACTGCTTTACAGTGATCATGCTTGGCAGTGAAAGCCTAATAGATCACTGAAATGCTGAGTACTGGTGTAGGCATTGGGAAATTGTTGGGGAAATTATTGGATTCTTTCCTCTACTCATCATTTTCTTAATGTAATATATTAGTGTTTCTTGAAAATAAACTCTGCTTCTCAGCCTATCTGAATTACACTGCATTTCATTCAGATTAAATTCATTTGCAAGATTTTTCACTTCACACAGATACTGTTTTTATGAAGAGTCTGAAATACTGTCCATCGTGTTAGTATAGCAGCCTATATACAAGATGCTGTTTAATATATTTCAAGACTAAACTACAGTTTATTTGTTTAGTTAATTTCGATCTATTTATTAAATTATTTAATAAAGATATTCAGCACCACAGATTATTAATATGTTGTGTCTTTTAAACTGACATAGAAGGTTCATGCACAAGCTGTGACAACCAGGGCATGAGTGACATAAGCAAAAGACACTGAATTAAGGTAATGATTTTTATAAGTTTTATAAGAAGTTATGCCTACAGCCACATTGACTGGCATTGAACCTTTTGTTCAAAGACTGAGCCACAAAGAAAATAATTTGTTTCTTGGTCCTATTTTAAATACAGTAGTTCTGGTAGTGCTTGGGACTGCATCTCAGGGATACCAGAACCGACCATGCAATTAGAAGCAGTGTGGACAAAGAGCTGGACATGGGGAAAATGAGTGCAGGTGGGACAGGGGAGAACTAATCCATCCTACAGTGGTGAAGGTGAAGTTTAAGATCTGTTTCTACCTTGGCTGTGTTGCAGTTTAAACCAGTAGTTCTGTGAAGTGCAGAAGAATGCTTGCTTTTAGTTGGAGTAGAGAGGAGTAAAAAACCAAGAAAATTCTTAAAAACTGTCTGAGGTATTTTCTCCGAGCATTCTAGCACTTTTTGACACAGTGTACCTATTTGTGAAGAAATGATAGAGTATTGTGCATTGTAATTGCCTTCAGTCTGCAATCACTCCCCCCACCCTCAGGTGAAAGGAATGAAAAGATCTTGAGCTTCTCCCTGGTGGGTGGCTGATGCTGTGTGTACATCCCCAGGATGTCAAGGGCCAAAGTTGGTTATGGAGCACTGGTGCAATTGTTGATCTAGCGAGGGGTAGTAATTGCCACCTTTTACTAGTAAAGGTAGTAATAACTTTATTATCGAGCTGTACCCAATCTCATGGATCGTACCAGATGTCTGTGTAATGGCTGTGCTCACTGCATGTGCTTACTCCTGGTGTAACTCCATCCTGCAAGGGTGGCTGAGAATGCTGTTGGCCAGTCATGCTGTTCCTCTAAAAGATACAGAGATTCCTGACTTGATGTTCTTTTAGTGGGTCAAGCAAATCTGAGAAGCTTTCTTTTTGGAGATCTTTAAGTGTGTTGTTTAATGTTCATGTCTGAACAGGAGTTAACTTGGACTGGCAGGCTGTAATTTAAAGGACTGAAATGATTAAGACAGGTTTGACTTCTATGAAGTGCTGGGAAGAACATAGTGTTCCTTCAGGTTAGCTGCACTTAACCAGATTTCAAACTCCTGTTACTCATAACAGGTGGCTATATTTTTATGGCTACAGTACCTGGGGAACCTTTCTTTTGTCTGGAGTAGAGCAAAAGATGTGTAATTTCTTACAAATGTTCTGTGATTACTGTGTGGTGTGAGGCACTTTTTGTGACACTGTATTTTAAACACAAAATATAGAATGGGGTTGTCTCGGCATACTTTAAGGTCCCTAGTAGATATGTGACAGCTTGTAACTGGTGAGGTCTAAATGAGCTGTGGTATTGGTGAGATAACCACCATTATTCTGTGCCAAGGGTCTGGAGATGAGGTCAGCAGATCACTTGAAAATAGTGGGAGGGAAAGGAGGAGCTGTCAAGGTGGCTTTTCATCAAGATTTCTTATTTAAGAAATACTTTTTTGATCTTCAGGCATGCTGCAAACTTTCTCTTGGGTGTTACACAAAGTGCTGATGATAAGCTTCTGGAAATACCAGCATATTTGCCCTGGTGACTGGTATTAGTGTGGTATGATTTATGTTCATTGGAGCAACTTATGATTAATGTTACCCACCCTCAGATTATCCAGGAAATGGAGGAGCAGGATAGCTCAGATAATGCACAAAGAAAATAAAATAGATTATGAATTAAGAGGCTCTAAGAAGAGAGCTGAATGTAGAAAACAGAAGTCTCTCATGTAACTGGTTTGTGGAGCACCAAGATCCCTATATTAGCAAAGCTGCAAGCTAATGAAGCTCCCTGCAGAACAGCTCAGTGCAACCTGATTGAGTTGGGTAGAACAGGTAGCTTGTCTGCCCACAGGTAACCTAGGAGTACCTCTGGAGAAGTGCCTTCAGAACAGTGTCAAACGTCTTGAAAAGATCTTAGCTATTTTCACCAAAAAAAGAAAAATTCCATGCCAACAAACTTGTGCCTTGTTGATTTCTGCTTATCCAGTTCTCTTTGTTAGCTAATGTTGGTAGTACAGATACTTAACTTAGAGAAAATTGATTTTTGCTTTAAGTTGTTTATTGGGAAAAAAATTACTTACTGGACTTAAAGATGTGTTTTATTTTATTGTGGTTTGAAAGCTTGCAGATTAATGCTTTGTTTATATCAAATATAAATGGCAAAGGGTGCTTCAGCCTTCAGAAACTTACCAGTTTCTTCATTTTTGGTTTCCTAAGAAAGCAGTTTGTAATTTAGGATGTGTTAAAATTAGTGTATTAGATATAAAATACTACAATTACATAAACTTTTAATATTGTTAAGAACTTTAAAAATATGTTCTCTAGGAAATAAACAGCATAAGTGTTCAGTATTATTATGTAAATATATTTTAAAAGTAGCATATCCTAGATTGTGCACGTCTGAGCACTGACAGTGAAGGAGTTTGTGTTCTTTGGAGATGCTCACTTCAGCTTTATGCAAGAGGCTTGAATTCATTGTTACATTTTTGGTAATTTTTTCATGGTAAATGAGATTTTTAACAGTGCAAACAGGTGAATGTACTTGTATTTGTACATTATTTTGCATGAATGTGCTGATTTTAGTAAACAGTAAATGTAGTAAACTGTAAAATAGAAATGACTGTACAAAGTGGTGAGATTTTTAAAGATGTGAGCTGAATCTTTACAATATGTAAGAAAATGTCAGGATGAGAGTTTTTAGATGTAATATTAAAACACCTTAACTAGGATAAAATGTTTTATGCAGTGTCAAATACAGTTGTGTCACAAATCTAACTTTAACCTTCAAGTAATACTCATTAAAAGGAATGTTCTCTGTCAGTTCTAGAATAACAAATTTAAAAAAAAAAAGGCAGTACTATTTAATATTCTGAAGTGTTGCAAATTTTCCCAATGAACATATGTTAGTCATACATATGTAAATTTGGTCACGATTCAAAAAATGCACTTTTTTCTAGCATTTTCGTATATACTTTTTTAAAGCTGGGTAAAATCCTTTTACAGCCATATAAAGGCCTCTTGGGATGCAGTGTCGTGATTTTGTTTGTGCGTTTGGGATTGTCTTCTTTTGTTGGTTTTATTTGGGGTTTGGGGATTTCTTTCAGATAAAAATGAACATTGTTAGGTACGATAGAGATTTGACATCAGCTTTTATTTTCAAATACAGTTCTGAATTTATTTTTAAAGTTACTATTTACCTCTTGGAGTTAGGCTTTTGATCTTAAAGATGGGGATACAATATTCTCTACAAAGGTTTTTATGAAAGTAGGAAGAAATGAGCTACATTGACAGCTGAGGACATGTCCTCACTTTTAGTGCTGAGAAGTATAGATTTGGTTATTTAATGTAGAATATCTGCATGTCATAGGATTAAACAGATTCTGGTATTTTGTTGTTGAAAATCTTGCCACACATTTTGATCAGTCCTGGTTTTGATCTTCTGGTGATGTCAGTTTCTGCTTTAGCATGGTTTCAACATTAGAAGTACTATTAGTCATATCTATTTGAAAAACCCAAAAACAACCAAAAAAACCTACCCAATAAAAGTGGGGGGGTGGAAGAGAAATGAACATGACAGGTCATTTTTCTGAGCACATGTCATGCAGAGAGCATGGTTCTTGTTTTTTTTCAAGCAGAGACTTCAGAGCTCTGCCAAATTCTGGCTCTGTTCTGTGTAAAAGAACATCAGGGTGGTGTCTCAACTTGTCTGCCTGTGATACAGGACTCTGATAGGGAGGCAAGCATTAGTAAAGCTTTCCTAATGTTTTTAAGTTGTAAATGGCTGTCTAGGAGATAGCTCTGTTTTCATCATTTGTAAAATATTAAAGTCTAATGAATCAAAATTGCAGAAGAGGTGATTCTAGTTTTGAGTCTGATACCTAAAAAACCAATTGTACCAAATTTTGATTGATAAAACTGTTGAAACCCTGAGAAAGAAGGAAAAAGTGAGAATTGCTCAAGAGGTCAGAAATGTAAAATTATTGTGTTTTTCTTAACTGCAGAGCGCAGATAAGTGAGCAAAACTGATACCAAGTAAATGAGAAAGCAAGTCAAATTTTGTTCTCAGTACTGTAGAAAAAATTCAACCACGTATGTTGATAATTTCTACAAACTCATATTGGAATGCGTTTAAACTTAAGCAGAGTGTGTTACCTGTTCATTTAAAACTAGCATCTGTTTTCATGATACAAAAGAGACTGACTGGATATGTGCAATATAATTGAATTTATGAGAATCATGGCGCTAATGGACTGCTTTGGGGTTTTGAGGAGTATTTTTCATATGAGCGGCTGAAATTGGAGCTCTCAATGTTTAGGATCACTTTCATTTCAGAAATCTCCTCCTGCCACTTGTAATTTATGCAGAGAACAAATATGCCGTACTTTGGCCTTTCCAGTTTAATTGTGCTTCTTATGTGCATGCATGGCAATTAAGGAATTGTGTCCAGCTGCAAGGTGGTAGCATTCCTGTTTAGCTAAAAGTATTTTATGCAAAGTTAGATGGTAGATGAAACAAGATAATGCTGCTATAAAATATAATTTGCTTTAATACATGATTCATTCAAAAGGCAGGACACTGAGGCAAAACAAATTAATTCTCATGTAAAATATGAATGAATGCAGTTTTGTGAAACAGATCATTCTCCTGTTCCTTGTATGTGACCTATAGTGGAGGAACCCAGTATGCTAAATGCTGTTCTTTTGGTCCTGACTGTGTTCGTGCTTTTATAGGGTTTTTTTTGGCAGCCTGCTGTTGTATTTCATTTATTGAAACAAAAAGTCCATAATGGAAAATACTGCAGAAGCTTGTTCTTTCCTATATCAGTATGGTTATGTCGGTGAATATATGTATTGTATTATGTGAAGGAACTGTGGTGGCTCTTTGTCCTGTTACTTTAGCAACTTTGTCCTTGAACTTGGATCTTAAAAGCATTGCCAGTATTGCGTAAACAGACTTTCCTGTACTGATTTTTCTTTTAAATGCTTAAAATAATTATTAAAATATGTGTGGTAAGCACATACATTCCTTAAACCAAAAGATGACAATTGTTTAGTGTTCATACAGGAATATACAATTTATCAGTGGTTATAAAGTAATTAACATTAAAATATTTAGAAATTGTCCAGTCTGAGTTGCGATGCAGCATTTTAAAGATTAAGAAACTTGATAGCTAGTGAATGAAGAACTACAGAAAAAAAGAAAGGGTTGTAGAGGAAAAATACTTTGCTTGAGTGTGTGAATTCTTCTCCTTCAGCTAGTTTTACATGAAATCATAGGCTTGGATTAATGGGTCATTTTTCATTTCAACTGCCCTATCAAACACCTACTCATTAGTCAGCAGCTGAAAGTGTTAGAAGAATGCACTACATCTGTCACTGGCAGCATTTCCTACCAAACTTGTTTCCACTGAAGTTTGGATAGAATCCATAAAAATAGGAATTAAATGTAGTATTGTTTTATTTTCTAGATTCTAACCTGTCTCTTAATTCAATTTTGATCTCTCTTAAAATGCCTTTTATTATGCCCTCATTCACAAAAGGAACATTTTGTTTCATTGCACAGATCCTCATTATAATTAGACCTACACATTTTTGCTGCTGCACTGAACTTCTTTCTTCTTAAGACCTCTACAGATCAAGCACTGAATTTATACACGTAAATATCAATCAGTGGTTGTTGGATAACTAGCCTGGTCTCAAATTTTTACTCTTAAATGTAATTTTTATGCTTTGTTTCTTTAAAGTGTGGTATGTGTGACCTATGTAATAAGACCACAGACAGCAGTGAGTTTGGTGTTATTTTGGTGGATTTTGCACAAGGCTGGATTAAAATAGTGTGCCAGTATTTGGAATGAGCTTCTGCAATCTGCCTTAGGAATTATGTTTTTGTACCAATGCTGTTTCGAAAAGAGATTTCTTTTAAGGTAATGATTTTGTTTTGTACTGCTTTCTGAACTCAACCAGTATCTACTGGTTTTTCTCCCTACCCCCACTCACAAAACTTCTTGAGTATACAAGATGAAGGAAAACTTGGCACTGTTGAACCTGTGTGCTACAGTGACCATGCAAATATTAGGGAATCCAGATAGAGACAGGAAATCCAGTCACAGACAGATGTTTTACCAATTCCTCTTTTAACCAAATTTTGCTGTACTAGAAGGAGTGAATTTTGTAAATTTTTCAATGATGAATTGTCTTTTTCCATGCTTCAGTCTTGGTAATTTTTTAAGGAAGCTGGATGATAGTTCATATCCCTTTATTTATCCAGGTAAGTATATGTTTCTTATCTCTGTATTTCTTCTGATAGCTAGGTATTAACGTGGTGTTTACTGCCTCTTTTTCCTTGAAGAATTTCCTCTTGGCTGTCCTTTGGAATTGAGTCTGAACCTAGTATGAGAAGCCCATATCCTTCCTATTGGTACTGGTTCTCCTCCAGAATGTGTAGTATCTAGTACCTTTCCTTCTCTAAAACAAAGTTATTGTCTTTGAGTAACTCATTGTTCAGGATTGTGATGAGACCCGTGTTTTCTTATAGCCTCACATCATTTATGAGAACAGTAAGTTTTATGTAGGCTATAATTGGAGGCGGGGGGGCGAGTAAACTACATTGCTCCTACCAGAAAAAGCAAGTCATGTTTATTCCTGTCCCTTTTTTGGGTGTCTGTCTGGTGGGCCAGATAATGGAATCAACATGGTTCAAACTCACCCTTTTTCTCATTTAACTGTGCTCAGTTTCCTAATCTGGTTCAGCCATGCAGCTGCACAAACCCTTGTACAGCAATTTCAGACAGCTGGGCACCTGTGCCTCAGAAGAGAGGGGATTGCAGCAGTAGCTCCTATAGGTTTAGCTCAGCTTTGGCTGCCATGGAACACCGTCTAAAGTTAGCAGAAAACTATCCTGACAATAAAGTGTCCTCCTGTTGACTTAGGGGACTACACCAACCCAGCTGTGGGTCTGATGACCACTGAAGCAGATGAGAGTAAAATATTTTGAAATGTAAAGCAGAGAGGAGTGCAGGAAGGGGCCTGAAGCAGCCTGCAACACGGCTGGCTTAGATTGATGAGGAATAGCAATTTCAGCAATTGTGGAATTCTGCCTTTAGTAACCTTAGAGCTCAGACTAAATATCCTCCCTTCCTCTCTCAATGAAAAAAAGGAAATCTCATATAGTCTGAGAGGTAACCAACCCAAGTGTCGTCATGTAAATAGAAGTTTGTGCAATTTTAATTATCTTAGGTTGTTGATTCTGCCACTATCAGTTGGAATAGTAGGTGGTGTAAAATGGGAATTTGCTATATGTGTTTTGGGGGGGTTTAGAAGTGGGGTGAGTGGTTGTTTTTATAATCAATAACCCAAATGGACTGTTTGTTTTTGAAAAAGTGGTACATAGCCTCCAAGTGTAGAGTATCCATCAGCTGTAATGCTGGATCCTAGCTAAATGATCTTTAAGGTCCCTTCCAACCAAAACCATTCTATAATTCTAAAAAGCTACACAGTTATATCCTGAGAACTTTATTGGATTTTTCCTTCATTCCCATCATTGGAAAGTTAGAAGTCCTGAGCAGGGTTCAGAGGAAACCTGTAATAGCTACAGATTCACTAAGTTGTCAATATGGGGTTTTTGTTCACTTAATTCTCAAAATGAATAGCTGAAGTTTATACTGTTTTTCATTTTCTTGCAACAGAAATGTCTTCATAAATTTGTTAAAGTAAGCTTTTCTTCCTCCCATTGATATTCATTAGCTCTGCTCCACTAGTACTAACATTCTTTGCCTTCCATTAGAAAGTCAATTCTTAACTCAATTTTCTTTGCAATTTTTTTCCCAAATAAAGTTGCTCAAAATAATTCAACTTGAGTAAATATTTTCCTTTGGTGGCAAATCAAATATTTTAAGACTGAAACAAAGGGAGGGTATACATACCTCCTGAGCAGAATGTACTCTTAATCTGTACAGTGGTGAGAAGACTGCAGATGTTAACCAGCAAAAGGTCTTATGAACACCAAGGTATTCACCTCCACTAGTGCCCTGTCAGAACTATACCAGAAATACACTGAATTATGGGTGTTTTAACCAGTTTCTCGGTGTTTTTTTAAGTACTGGACTCAGACCTAACTGAGTCCAGCAAAAAAAGAAATTAGAACATTTCTGCAAGAGAAAAATTAATGAATGTGACTGAGTGTTCTGCCAATTGGACATCTAGCTCTGTGAATATCTAATTTACTGTCTCTAATGAAGAATTTTCTAGGGGGCTTGACTCTTAAACCATTACCTAAAATTTGCTAATGAACCTCCAACTATGAAAGTCATGCTTATGTATAAATTAGGAAATGGCACTGTAACTAATGTTCCCTTTTTGCTCTGTTAAATTGTGTCTGTGGCCACAGGGACAGCCTTCCTGGCCATTTAATCTTTGTAAAAAGTTTCAGAGAGACAGTAGCAGCAGCTGACCATTAAAGCAAAGACATGATTAGAGAGGAGTGATAGAGCAGCTGACCTTAAATATATGGTTACCAGATAAACTGGAATTTTAGACCTAATTTTTGCTGCTTCGTGCTGCGGTTCATGACTATAAAATAAACTAATTCTGCTTTGAGATCAAGAAAAAACCCCAGAATTTGCTGTAAGATCCTGCATGTGAAAATACTTTAAAAAATTACCCAAGTTGTTAAGTTTTTTTCTCATCCATCAAAATCTTGTAGAAAACCTTGTTAGAGGTCAGTCTTGGTTTTATTTTTCAATATAGTTTTTTAAAGGCATATCTCTGATAGCTTTAGTTTTACAAGGCTAAAGCTCACACTGAACTTGGTGATTTTAAAGGCCTGTTCCAACCTTGATGATTTTGTGATTCTAAGGGATATCTAGATAAAAAACGTGAAGTTTTTGAGGATGCACCTTCCCTGGTTTTGCCTACATTGTAAGGACAAAGGATTTGAATCTCTTGAGTCTTAGAGAAAAGGTCTAAAAAGTTCATGTGTTTTGTTTTGATGTTGTCAAAAGCAGGATCAACTACATTTATGTCACACATTATGTTTGGTCATTTTTTAAATTACTAGAAACTTTGCAGTCTCTTTTTTTTTTTTTCTTTTTTTTTTTTTTTTTTTTTTCTTCCTCCAGTGTGCTTATTGTGGAGGGATTTAATTTAATTTCTAACCTAATCTTCTTTAAGGTAGGATGCATTTACTGTTTGTAATGAATGTAGAAAAATTAATCCCTTCCACCTCCATAATTATTCTTTAAAGTACTTGGTACTTAATTCTCAGTCAAGTCCCTTCTATTTGAAAACAAACAGACAAACCAACAAACAAACAACCCACACACCACATCAAACAGAGGAGCTTTATTTTTTTTTTTTTTTAACTAAGTAATATTTTGAAGATTTGTTATCTTCGGGCTTTCTCATCAGGTTTACATCCAGGATGTACCACTTCAAATTGGGCCCTGTCAGCAATCATTAAATCCAGTTGATTTCTTTGTGTGTCTTATGGATGATATTCTTCTTTTCTATATCACAGTTAGTCATTTCCCTTCACCAATTGAATAATATTCGGTACAGCTCTATGTTCCCTTTGAAAGTGTGATTGTAGTGTAATGTAATTTTTCTAACTGGGTACACATATGCCCCATAATTTGTTTTTAAATTTTCATCAGCAAATTTCCTAATGGAAAAGTGTCTTCTGATTTCCTCTCCCCCCCCCCCCCCTTTTTTTTTTTTTTTTTTGAGCAGATATAAGTTAGGACAGTGTCATGGGTTAAGTAATCTACATACTATTTTGTACTAGTATGTGACACACAGTATTTGAGGAGGACAGATTTGGAGACAGCACAAGTAACAGTGCCAGTTTCTCAGAACATCACTCCCAGCAGACAAAATGGTCCTGCAAATAATTTGCTCATTGTAAAAATAAATGTGCAAGTCTCATAGGACGAAAAAAAGGCTGCTCACAGTTTTGTTGTAAATACCTTAAATAATCAAACTAACAAGTTCAGAAATCGTTATGCTGTGCTTTTTTTAATTGTACTTCTGAGATTATGCAGCAAAACTGCTTCCATGTGCCTGTATATTGCTTCTTAGTCCTTTTCTTTGCTTTGCAGTAATAGTTTAAAAACTTATTTATAATTTTCTGGTCTTTTTAGAAAGGAAATCCAGTATTTTGCAATATCCAAATTTAGGAACATTAACGTAAACTGAAGGCAGATTAATTTCTAGATTGATAGAAGTATCCAGGTCCATTTCTAGATTAAAAGAAATATGGCATGAAACACGAGGCTTTCATCTGCTGCTTGTCATATATATGTATTTTTATTCATGATGTACATACTAGTAACCAGTGGTGAAAACAGTTCATGGTGTGCTTATGAGGCTTTATATTTCTAAATCACCAATAATAATCCAAGGACCTGTATCTTACTGTGAACTAATTAACCTTTTGTGATGGCCCTTGAAAGCTACAGTTGTAGATGTCGCCTTCAATGCTGTTTTTCCACGGTTAAATGGAGCATTGGTTTGATAATCATGGGAAACCGTACCGAAGGAAAAGCTAAGGAAAGAGGAAAAATAAAAATGCGTGCGCTCTTTCTAGCAGGTGCTACTGAATATTTTCGAGGGGGCGGGGGTACAACAGCAGCAATGAGATCATCCTGGTAATAATAAAAAACCCGAAGCCAAGGCAGCAGAGCCGTCATCTCCGCAGCCGCTCCGCCCCTGCCGCGGGCGGCGCGGGGCCGGGGCCGGGGCGGGCGCGGGGGGAGCCCCGCGCCGGCCGCGCTCATTCGCGGCCTCCTCGGTGTCATTTGAAGTTGCTGCCGTCGGCCAATGGGGCTCCTCCCGCCCGCTGACATCACTCCCCAGCCAGTTCCCTCCAGCTGCAGAGCGCTTCAGTTTCTGTCTTTTTTTAAACTAAAATGGAGGCTGGTTTCTTGCCTTAAGGAATACAGTGCCGTGCCTGCTGGAGCCTAGATGTTGACATGTAACAGAGCTGGCAGCAGGATGGTGGTTGACGCAGCCAATTCCAATGGGCCGTTCCAGCCCGTGGCCCTTTTGCATATTAGAGGTGAGTTATTGTGCGTGCGAGAGTGAATCGCGACCCTCTGACGAGCGAATAAATGGCTATTGTGGAGCTCGGAGAAGGGGAGCAGGAAGTCCTTTGTAGCTCAGTCCCTCTCGGTTTGTTACAGCCGCAGTAAAACCGGCGGAGAGCAAAACCCATCTTCTATTAAATGTGTGTGAGGAAGATTTAAGAATTCGTGGAGGCATTGCATACATAGTTAAAAGCAGGTTTTACAGCTTTCTGCCGTAACTCTCCCATCCCCCTTCCAAGCTGTGCTGATGTCAAAGGATGTGAAGTCACTACCCCAGAAAGGTACTGAGGGGGGGAGGGAAAAGCCAAGTTATCCCTATATCGTTTCTAAAGAATAAGGGCAAGCCTTTGGTGTGCTTCAAAGCCTTTTTTTGTTTGATTGTTCACATAGAGCTCCTATAAAGTGTGCTGCAGCTTGTAAAAGAATTGGAAGTGTCGGAGGGGAAGAGGGGGAGGAGATGTGACACTTACTATGAAAATATCCTTTATGTATTTAGAAGGCATTTCCTAGAAGGGATGCGGTTTGGCTCTAACAAGCAAGCTCTTATGTGCCTACCGTTTTGTGCAGTTCTGAATGTTCAGTTCTTTACCGAATATGTTCTTTGGGGTTTATAGAATTAATGCATTGCAAATTACATTTTGTACGATTTGAGAATACATGTTGATATGACACTTCTGTACAATATTGAGTGTGTATCTCTTGTTCTGTATTTTTTTACTTAGTAAAATTTTGCCTTGTGTTGCGGGGTTTTGGTGTATTTTTTTAGCTGGCTCTTAAGCAACCAGTGCTTTTTTTAAATGCCTTAGGGTGGTTCTGGTTTAAAACTTTATGAAGGCAGAACATGTATTAGCTGGGATGCACACACCTTGAACAATAGTATTTATATGCAAGAAACATAGCTGATACCTTCCTTAATTACCTTTGCTTCTCAGCTTTCACTGGTATAGGCTAGGTGTTAGTACTGGAAAGATTTTTTTTTTTCCCATTAACGCTCCATATACAAAAAAAATTTTGCTTTGGAAGTTTAAACCCCAACTGTTCAGAAGTCTGTTCTTTTAAGTAGGACCATGGGTGTTCAGGTATTTAAGAATCATGGTTTCTCTGTACCTTTGGAAAGAGAATAACCTTCTCTGTCTGAAGTGGCAGTGGATGAATTCTAAAAAATTAATTTTGATCTGTGATTGGGGAGGAAATGCAGTAAAATTCCCTTAATTTCAAATAGGCTCTATGCGTGTTGTCAAGGGAATATAAATGGAACTGCCTGACCTGTGGAGAAGCCTTTGCTTTTCACTCTGTACAAATCATCTTAATTTTCAGTTAGATGCTGCCTTTCGGAAGGGGAAAAGCACCATCTTTTAGAGGTGCAGGTTAGGGAAACAAACCAAGGTTAGAATCAGAATGATTAAATACTGCAATCATTGTCCTTAATCCTTTGTCTCCATATGATAACAAGGTTCTTGTTATTTAACTTCTTATCCTGATGTTACTCCAGTGTAATACATAATTGTGGAAACAATGGATTTTGAGAAACTGTTCCAAAATTTACTTTCCCAAGACTTACATTTTTGGTGCACTGAATAATACAGCAGTAAAGAAGAGGTTAAAGGGTTTTGTGGTTTAAGGCTTTTTTGGGTGGTGAGGTTTTTTCTGTTTGGTTGGTTACAGTTTTTCAGTGGATTATGAGAGTAGACTTTCTTGTAAGCAATTAAAGAATAACTGGGAGGTTGGTTGTTTTTCGTTTTTCAGGTGATAGGAAATAAAATGGTTCTCTGGTACTGTAGCCCAGAAGAGTTTCTTGTCAGTGGGAGAGCAAAGCATCTCTTCCATACATCCATGTGTGCAGAAGTTCCTTTGGTTTTTCACGTGTACCTCATGTCACCAGCTGTGCTGATGCTGCCAGTACTGATGCTTCCAGAATGAAGCCTGTCAAAGCAATACATACGAAATTAATGGCAGTAAAAATTAGCTGGTAATTCTGAAGGCTAATGACACGTTATTACTGTTTGTCCCAATGCATTCTGCTTTTACAGTTGTCCTTTTGTATCATCTGTTGTAATATAGGATTAAATTTCTAGTAGAAGTGTTCGTCTTGGCAACTGTTGGAGCTAAAACTTCAGGGTCAAGGACAGGGGGGTAGGGGCATAAGCTCCTTGGGTGTTTCTCGTAGATATAGTTTGTTGAAATAGAAAAAATATTTCTTAAGCACCACTTCCATAATTTTGTTTTACATTTTTAGATGGTGTAGCTATCATACTTGAACTCAATCTTGCTTCTAAAAAATATGTGAAGCCATGTGGACTACACTGTTAGTACTTTGAAAATAAAAATTGCAATCTTACTTTTAAAATTAATTCCAAACCACTTTGTGTACCTGGATCGTATAAAATATGTAATGTTTGCAGAATAAAAAGGAAATTTTTAGCAAGCAATGATGTCATGCCAGATCAGAACCTTTCTCCTGTGCATCCTGAACTGTAGGGAGCTTTGTTTTCTGGGTTGCTTACAACTTTACCTGTACAACACAATAGGAAAAACAGATGCAAGTGGTTTTTAAAAATTACGTTAATGTCTTGTAAATAGGAAATAAGAATGTCAGAATTGTATTGACTGCCATTGCTGACGCTGGTATCTCCAACATCATCAAAAGAAGGAACAGCAGGTACTCATAGGATAGGAGGTGTCACAGCCGCAAATGTCCCATCCTCCAGCTGTTCATTTGGCTGCTGGCACTCAACTTCATCTTGGCTGTGGTGCAGTCATGTAATCCTGACTCAGACTGCTGTGGAAAGAGCTGTGAGTCTTCTTGGGCTTCCCCTTTGTCTCAGGAGCTGTCTTTAGGCTCAGACCTGTGGCTTTGGTTGTTGCCTCAGCTGGGTTGCAGCTGCATGGTTGTCCTGTCATGTGCCTTGCTGATCTGGGTCCCAGTGTGTTGACTCTCCAGCTTGGTGTCCCTCTTCACTGAGCACTTGTTCAGCAACCACAGGATTGTCAGCTGACCCTGTTCAGTGTCAGTATGGCTGCTCTCCTTTCTTCATTCAGGTACTGTGAGACTATGCCCTTTGTCACAACTGTAGATTGTTGGCAGTTGTTCAAGAGCAGTGTGTAGAAATCAGAAATGCAGGTGACTTTTGACCCATTGTTGGAGAATAACAAGCACCAAAAGAGCTAAATGCAAGTGGTGTGGCCCCAGTGCTGTATGTTATCTGCTTGTGCTAAAAACATTGGCTCAGTGAGAGTGATTGGCCGGCTAGGTTGGTGAGTCTTTGGTCAGCAACGGGCTCTCCTGGGGATCTGAGTTATGCTACTGCTGCATTGATCTTTCTAGATCAGCTAGAAGGTAGCTGCATGTTACACTCTTGAGTTGATTGTCATCATGAACTGAAAACTTAGATGTGTTGGAATGATACAAGGCTTCCAGGAAAATTACAGTTTCAGTTTAAGCAGCTGTTACAGCCAATGGAATAACTGCTGTGGTTTGTGATCTTGGATGGAGACTTGACCTTGTGAAACAAATGTAGCTAAAGGAACTCATCGTGGGATATCTGCAGGGAGAGCTCCTTTAGAATCTTTGTGCATTGACAGGCCACTTGCAATCAAGATGATGTTGAGAGGGTTATTAGGTATTAGGAATTTAGCAAAGAGGAAAGCACATCTGGATGGTGTTTTCAGGATTCATCCCTCCCCATGGAGCGCTTCTGGCAGACAAATGCCCAGGTGATGGAAGTGTGTTCAAGGCCCTGACAGGGTAAGTCGCATAAACAAGGTGAGGCTTGGGAAAAGGAAACATTTTGATTTCCATGTCAGCACTTCAAGCAGAAAAAGTAGCTGTAAAAGCTGCGTGGATTAGGACAAACAGTAAATGTTTGTCACTAGACTTGAGTTACCAGTTCATATTTACTGTTGAGTGGTCAAAACTATAACGATAGTATAGAGTGTAGTAACAGGTAATGGTAATTTATTCTGTGAGCAGAATATGAATACTCAGGGGGGAGCAGACATTTTTCATTAGGAATACAGTTCAGTGTTGATAAGAAAAATCTCTTAATATTGTTTTGTCAGAGGATAGAAGTAGGCCAGATGCCAATGTTTTTATGAACTCAGGACATCTTTTGAACAAAATAAATATAAAACTCTGTTCTGATCTGCAATGGCAGAATTAGTCGAATGTAAAGATTACTTTAATGGCTTAGTTGCTGACTGGCTGGAACTGGTAATGTCTGTTGATGCTTTTCAAAAATTATTTTCAAGATGTTTTGCAAGACATACTGAAAGTTGTGTGGGAAGAAGGGTGAGAACACCCTGATTACTATGTTAACTCAAACTGATGCTTCCTGTAGGCCATGTTTCAAATCTCTCATTGTCCATCCTTCTCCTTTGCCTTACAGAGCAGCAAATGTTTTTTGACATATTTGACTTATCATTGTTTAAGTTACTTTAGATTTTGTGGAAGATGTTTTGGCTTTTTTTCAAAGATGATATGATGTTAACTTTGTCCATTTTTTAGTATGTGTTGCTTGTCCATCTTGAGTGAGGGATCCTCGAAGACAGATCAGATTCCACCTTTACATGATGTTCTTCAGGGCAAAGCATGTCAGTGGTAGTGTTGTTGTGATGTTTAATATCTGAGTATTTAGATAGAAATTTGCATGTTCCTTAAAAATGGTGAAAGATCATTGTTTAGTTGGGCAATTTATATCTTAAAGGACTAAAACCTTGGTACTTTCATTTTAGAAAAAATTCATCATTTGTTTGTCTTGAAAAATAATTGACCTGAAAATACTTCTGTCTAACCAGTTGCTGAAAACTGTTGTTAGGCTGTTGCTTTGCAGGAATTGTGTCTGAGCTAAAAGAAGAATAAAAGATTATCCATTTTGTAATTAAATGGGAAGCAGAGCCCATAGCTCTCAGAAGTAGTACAGACCAAACTCAGTGTGCAGAACAGTAGCTGTTTACCTCATGATCTACAAAGGAGGCTGAAAGAACTGGATTTGTTTGGCCTGAAGGAAGGAAGGTTAAGGGGAGATTTGATCCTCAACTAACTGATGGGAGAGTGTAGAGCACAGAGCCATGCTCTTCTCAGAGATCCACAGTGAGTAAATGAGAAGTAACCAATATGACTTGGCAAACACTGGAGATTGCAATTATATGCAAGGCAAAAATATTTTCACCATAAAAGTGGTTAAAAGCTGGAACAAGGTTCCAGAAGGGGCTGTGAAATCTCTGTAATTGGAGATACTTTGACTGCAGAGCAGCTGGATTTATGTAGTGGGCGATCAGACCAACAGAAATGACTGTCCCTTCTGGTGAAAATTATTCTATGATTCTGTCATTCTTTGGTGCTTGTGGGACCAAAAAATGACTGGCCCTGCTGTAATGTCAAAATAGTACAATATTCATTTAAATGTACAAAGTTTTTTCGAGTTCAAGGATCAATATTCTTACTGTAAACTCTCGTTATGCTTATTAGTAGTACTTCTGTTAACTCACAATTTTTGGTGTTAATGGTGTTTTAAATTATTCTTACCATGTTCTAGCAAACTGTTAAAGATGGGTGACTGGAACTGCATGCAGAATTAAAAACAATGCCATGCTGAAAGGATGTTTTATTCATTTCTAAATCTTCAGGTAGGAGCTCAGCAGCAGTCCATACCTTCTGAATAAGATAGAATTAATGAATGTACACAAGCAGCTATTTCACCCACATTTCTTTACATTTATCAGCTTTTGGAAAGATCTAATAGGTTGAATTAATTTGCTCAATACTGTGAGATTTTTCTCTAGCCTTTTTTGACAAGTTTGAATTGACAATGAGTACAGCTTTTAACAAACTGTGACCTTGCTATTCATCTTCTGTGGGGTTTATGAAAATGTTGAACAGTGTCATTTCTAACACGTCCTTACAACACGTTTGTAGTAATCTTCTTGCATTATAACAATATTATGTTAAAAATATAAAAATCTGAGGATACTTGCCACATACCAACTTTCTGATACTTTTCAAGAACTTGATACTTTTCAGTGTAATTTCCTTTACATGTGCTGAGTTTGCCTTTTTGGGGGGGTATTAATATTTTATTATACTCTGAAACTAGCCTATTCTGATTATAAAAGCATACCTAAAAATTTCAGTCACCTTTCATGATACTGTTTTTTTTGTCTTAGTATATTCTGCAGCAGAAAATGAATCTGGTTTATTCATTCTGTATTTTATGTGTAACTATAATCTTCACCTTTGTATGCATCTTGTACCTTCCATGTAAGTAGGTATTTAAGGTATAAGGATGGTGAGCTTATTCAGTCTGAGCATGTATGTTTATTTAAATCTTAATTTTCTTTAATTCTTTAGCACAGGTAAATTCAGTAAACATTTAAGGTACAGTCTCTCCTTGTTGTGATAAGTGAGCAAAGTCTTCCTGGGAGGAAAGGTACATAGAGGAGGCATCTTAATTTTCATCTAATGGCTAAACCTCAGTTGAGATTTAAAGGAGATGAAAATGCTTGTTCTTCCCTTTTCTCCCCCATTAGCCAATTATAATTTGGTAACCCCAAGGGATGAGAACAGGTATCAACCTTGTGTTCGAGCTCTTATGTTCCTACCAAGCCTCCTAGTTTCCTCCATTGGTACATTGCCTGACTCCTGGAGCTCACAGTCATCCATCTTGACAAGAGTTTCCAATTGCTCCTAGAAAATTCTGAGCCACTGCTGCTCTTTAACATTGCTTGATGACTTGTACGCTTAATTGTTAGCTTTGAAACCCATCCGCAAGTGTTGCCTCAAAAAGAGGAAGCAATGACATCTTCCTCAAGCACAAAAGCAGCAGTTCTATTCATATTGAACCTAGGCCTCTTGTATATATCAAATTATGAAAATTTTCATCTGTTAGTATTAGATAATCACCTGAATTATCAAAGGACTAATATTGGTACAAATGGCTCTGTTGTTTTACTTCTTGTACTGTTTTGCTAGATCTTTTGGAAGGCCATTTAGACATTGCCAGACATAGACTGATGGTTTTATAATGTATCTACCAAAGAAACTCATGGGGAGTGTTTTTAATATTTGACCAAAAGCAGATTTAAAGGAGGTTGCTTAGTTATTATTCCTGCTGCCTTTAACATGGTGATATGCTTATTAACTCTCCACTTTCTATTAACTCATCACTTTCTATCACAGAGTGTATTTTACCTTACTACTGTTTTTACTCTTTGTTCTCTGTCACTTCTCCTTTCTTGACTTTGTTGGGTTGTTTTTACCTTCATATAGACCCCTTGCCAATATGAAGAATGTATGTATAGGTTCTTCTGCTGGAAACAATGAGGATGTTAAGTGTTCGCACTGCATGTAAAATATCTGAGGGCATGACTGTAAAATGTCTCTAAAGGGGACTTTTTGTTGAGCTAAAAATACCATGAAATTATAGGAAGGTAGTCAGCTGGAATTTTTACATTATTTTTACTGACTCATGGCATAATGTGCATGCCCTTTCAAGGAAGCAAAAATGGATGCCCTCAAATTTTTATTCGTACTGTTTTGTGATGGTTGCTGTGAAATACATTTTAAGGTAAAAATTAAGTATCATCTGTTTCTGTGGGAAATTTTTATTTCCACTTCTGTTTGAAGCTTCTAATAATTAATTGAGACTTCTGTGAAGCCATCTAATTAATTCCATGTGCTATCAGATAGCTAGTTACTGAAACTGCACTGTGAACCACACAGATTAAGTGAGCACCAGCAACATTTAATAGATAGAGGGTTATTTGCATCATATGCAGACAAGATGTTCATCTGGGGGAGGTGGCTTTTATGCCAGAGCTGTTCACCTTTTACAGGTGAAAGCAGAGTCTCAGCAGCCTCACAGAGGCTGCCTGCCCTCTGTGCATCATCCTGACTCAAGTGATAAAACTGAGATAAGTGGCACGTGGTGTGTGATGTTTTAAAGCCACATCCGCACATCCTTTAATCAATTCCACCTAATGCACAGGAAAATCATGTGGTACCATTTCTGCTATAACTTGACAATTAAGTTTTCTTTTATAAAAGTATGGTTAAACATAGGGGTGGGATCTGACTGCATGTTTTTTCAGTAGTGGAAGTGACAGTTTTGTGTCAATTTTCATAATTGCTTTTGTTACTGATAGTGATCTGAATTTTATGACGTAAACCTTTTCTTTGTAAGTTACACAAAGAAAAATATACATGAAATTAAAAATTTAAAAATTTAAAAAACAGTTTAAAAAATTTCATTTGGGACTTTTCTATTTGTTTGTAGAAGCCTATCAATTGGAAGCACTTTCTCATTTTAAAGATTTTTATGGAAGGTTTTTAATTTGCATTTTGGATTAAAGCTACCAGGTGTGTGTGGCTTCACATAGCCTCCAGAACCAAATTCTATTATTTTGTATTGAAAGTGAATGCATAACAATGTCAGTGATGTTTCAAAGGTGTCCTGTGTTCATTCAAAGTCATGTTGGAAAGAAAACTTGAACAAAGTTATCAAAGCCCACAAAAAACAAATGTGGTGTCTGTTCTTTGGGTGTAATAAGTTCTTCTTCAAAAAAAATTTCCAAGCAAACTAGTTGTGACACTAGAGTCTTATTTCTAACTTATTCCCAGAATTTTTTTTTATACTTTTTGCTTCTGTTAATCTAATCTTTTATGTTAAGTGTCTTAAGATCCAAAAATTGATGCATGGGGTTTTTTTGAGGACTGTCCTAAAGTTGTTTCCATGCTATAAGAACTGAGCTGTCCTTATCCTAGTACGAAATTAAGATTTTTATGACTTTTGAATCAGAATATTTCACATCCTCTCAAAAGCAAAATTTTGAACCTATATTTCACTGCATAACTTTTCTCACTTCATATTGTTGGAAACTCAGTAATCACTAATGTATCTTAAGAAATAAAGCATTCTAAAGCTTGTAGTTAAATAGAAGAAATTAGAACAAGTTGCTTTCATTGCGCATTAAATCTTCTGTTTAAAAGGGAAGACGTAAATAGAATAATAAATGTTTTGAAAAATGTGCTGGGAGTGAGATGTCTTAACATGTCTGGACACGTAGTTGGGGGTCAGACTTGGATTCATATCTAATACAGCCAATCAGCTTGTTTGTGCCCTGTAAATTTACAGATTTCTTGGAGGCTCCAATTTAAATGTATTCCATACTGTAGTTCACTCTTTCTCCTGTGTGAGAGGTGTGGAAATTTGTTGGAAATTATCAGCAAAATGTCAGCTTTTCTGGCACATAAGCAATAGAGGCACTATTGCTAATAGGTGTCTTTACAGTTCCTACTAAAATTCCTTTGTGAGACAGGAGATTAGTTTGACCAGAGACTGAAGACATCTGTTGAAGCAAATGTGTATGTTTTCAGACAAATGTGATATGAGGAAAATAATGTTGGATTGTGCAGGAATTATTTTTGGGTTAAATGGGAAATCATTTTGCACTTAATTACTGACAAATGTGCAGGTATATTGGTATCTTTAATCTTCTTAGATGTTGAAAGTATGTATTTTTAAGTGGCCATAGTTGGCTTTCTACTTTATTTGAGTCAAAAATTTCATTGCTGGAAAGTATTTTTTATTTGCACTTAGCATTTGACATGGCCAGTGTTGACTGCTAAGCAATTTACTGACCTAATTCTAAATATATTTCTTTATTTTCTTACCAAATTATTGCTTCTGTGCATTTCTTTTACCTGTATCACCTCATACAAGGTAGCTAATTTTCACAGGATGTGAGACTAAGAAGGGGTTGTTCGTGTCAAAAAATGAGGAAAAATATGCACTGGAGCTTTTTTCCAGTCGATACAAAAAAACACACCCAAACCAAAAAACCAAACCAAGCAACCCAAAACCCTGTACCCCAACCCCTCCCCCTCCCAAAAAAACCCCACCCAAACACATACCAAAAAAACCTGCACTAGAGATAGGCTTGCCATCTACTGAAGTCTATTAAGAAATTGCTCTCAAGAAAACCACAAAAGCCCTATTGATTTCTGGTGAAAACACTTTTGCATATCTTGTAATGATGTGTGACAATTTGAGATGATTTAAATGTAGATCAGCCATTCAGGAACCTTAGTTTGCATCTCAAGCTCAGTGTGACCTGTGCTGTTTAAGCTCTTCCTATGAAAAAAGACCTACCCTTCCCATTTCTAATTTTAAACAGAATGCAGAATTCAGAAAACTAAATCAGGGTTGTCCTCAGGGAAGGTTTATGGAAGTTTTTGTTAATTTCAAAATAAATGTTTGCTTCAGACAAGCAAGGATGTGCTTTTATCTTAACCAGAGTTCCTGCATGGGGACTGGGTATTTGCTTTAGGTTGCATTGGAGTGTGAAACACACCAATTTCATAATGGAAAAGCTGGGGGGGCTTTTCTTCTTGCTTTGTAATTTATTGTGTCATCTATTTCTAAGCCTACACAAGACCCAGCTTGTGATATCTCTTAATGATTATTCTAAGTGTCATCATTAAATTCACCAATTTTGGCATTCAGAAACATCTAACAGAAAGCAAGCAGCAGCCCCCAGGTTTAGGAAATGTACAGAAGAGGGGGAGGCAGTCTGACAGGCACTGGAAAAGGAACCAAGTTATTTTATGTTTTGGTGGTTGAGTGTTCTTTGAATTGTATTTCTCATGGATGTGTGACAGGTACTGTTGATTGATGAGTTACTCAGAGCAGTGTCTGACTAGAATTAGGGTTGGTGTGTGGAGTTTGGGTGTGTTTAAGGAAACAGCACGTTTGCTTATAGCAGGTGGTTAGGCCTGACTACCTGATACTTATTTCATCCAAGTGTCCAGAGTGGCAGAGTTTATTCAGGTTTATGTGTTTCTTCAGTTTACTTATTACAATTCTTCTGAGTTACACCATACGCTTCAGTTATCTTACAGAACATAATTGAGGTCTGGTCTCACAACAGTAGTGCTTCATTTTCTCAGAGAGACTGTTACATATATTTAAAAACAATTTTAAAGTTTTCAAACACATTTGAAGATGTTGGATAACTTGAGAGTGGATTCAAGCACGCTCTAGTAGCTATGAAATTGAGGGGTTTTCTCTTAGTGTTTTGTATTTAAAAATGAGATTTGCTGTCGTATTAACTGTGCGTGTGCCAAAAAGCTTTACTGAGAGTTCTTTGTCTGTTTGGTTTCTCTCTTTCCCTGTTAAGACTTTTTTTTTCTTCCATTGTCTATTTGATTATCCTCCTTGCCATTTTTCTCCCTAAGTTTCAGGTAGAATTTCCATTTCGTTAGCTCAAGCCCATTTCGGCTTGTTTCACATGTCATTTCCTGTATAAGCATTCCTGTTTTCCTCTTAATGCTACATTGCCTTTAAAATATTTATGCAGCTATCGCTTTTACTTTTCACTTTCTGATTTAAAATGTTTTAATATAGTGGAAAAACCCTTATTTCTCTTAACTATGACTAGAGATATCTTCTTAAGGTTTTTAAAAATCTCACACAGCTTCTAATAAAATAGTTGATTTCTGATTAAACTCTTTGTAAAGCAAGAGCTTGGTTCAGAGTGGTGTTGGTCCGCTTTTGAAAGATCATTAGATAATTTGGTGTGCATATTATTCACTGTTGATCTACTCTTATCATCATTAGACTTATGATTTACACCTGGAATAAAGTTACTGGCAGTAATTTCAGTGCCTCAGGTTGTTTAGTATGTAAAAATTGTGCCAAATAGTTTAAAATGACAGCAGACCTTTTTTCCTATTTCGTTACTAATCAGTCCTTAAAATCTCCCATCTTAAATCTTTGACAGTTAAATGTCATTACTTAGTTCCTCTATCCCCAAAACCACGGTGTAATCTCTGTTAGGAGATAGCTGCCACCAGTGCTGGATTCCCCAGTGACTGGAGATTTCAGAGGGGATTAGTGTTGTAATGCACCTGCTTTGAGCTTCACTCTGGGACTGATGAAACATGTGCTTCCCATTCCTTTCAGACACTTTTAAGTTGTAGAATTCTTGAGGGGTTGTCTTTTTTTTCTTTCTTTTTTTCAGTTGCTGTTTAATTAGTCTGGTAATAGCTCATTTGATTCTAACAGCCTTTTTTTTTTTTTCATTACATGGAAAATGTATTACTTTAAAAGCCTCATAATCAAATGAAAAGCCCCTCTTTTGAATGAAAATTTAGCTAAGAGGTTTCTTCATGTAGAATCCAAAATCTTAGATGCTGTGTACCTTAATGATTCCAACGTGGTGCTTTTGCCTTCCCCTCCCCACTTCTGTATCATAGAATCATATCATAAAATGGTTTAGATTGGAAGGAAGCTTAAAGAACATCCAGTTCCAACCCCTCTGCCATGGGCTGGGACACCTTCCACCAGACTGGGTTGCTCAGAACCCTATCCAACCTGGCCTTGAACACTTCCAGGGATGGACATTGTGACTCACCACTCTCACAGTAAAGAATTTCTTCCTAATGTCTACACTAGACCTGCCCTCTGTCTGTTTAAAACCATTACCCCTTATCCTATCCCTCCATTCCCTTGTAAAAAGTCCCTCTCCACCTCCCTTGTAGCCCCTTTAAATACTGGAAGGTGCCATAAGGTCTCCCCAGACTACTCTTATGTGTAGAAGAACCCCAACTCCCACAGCCTGTCTTCAGAGATGAGGAGCTCCAGCCCTCTGAGCATCTTCATCACCCTTCTCACTCCAGCAGGTCGCAGGTCCCTGTCCTTCCTGTGTCAGGAATCCCAGAGCTGGACACATGATTAAGATTATTTTCATACACAAGCTGTCATAGGTGAAATAACTTTTTTATTATAAGCGGAGTTACAGCTTGACGCAAACTGCAGATTGGCATAGAAACAATATCAGTGCTGTTGTTTTATTAAAATATAAAGTTTGAATGCTTATTACTAAACAGAACTTGTTTGATGGAAAGAAGACATCCTTAAATAAGATGGAGTACCTCAGTGTCCAGAAACTGAACTACTTGAAAATGAAATAAAAGGCACTTGCTTTTGAATTTTAGGTAGAGAATGTGCCGCATATTTATAATTCTAAGTATTGCTTTTAAACCTTATTTTCCATCAGTATTTAGGGAAGTAATTACATTTTGTGTGTACCACATTTTGGGTGTCATCTTTTCAGGTGAAAATGTGAAACAGTGGCCGTGTAGGAACAGTGTAATTTCTTAAAATGCAGGGAAATTAAAGACAGGGTTTGTTCCCGTTACAAATTTCTGTTACTTGAAGAACAGCCAGAAGGTATTTCTGGCAGCAGCTCAGTTCCTTGAATGCAGAGGAATGGACATCAGCCTGTAATTGCAGCTGGTTCTCATTCCCGTGTCTCTGGAGTACCTGCACAGGTGCTGAACATCACAGGGCTGCTTGAGGGCAGCTGATGCGGATGAAGGACACACTGTGGAAATTTCAGTTCATTGTCCAAGTACTGCCTGAGACTGGAAACTTCCCTTGTGCATACACCTACTCTTCTCAGCTCACCTTCTAGCTGGCCTTAAACTAAACAGTTTTATTTTGATGATGGCTCGTTGGAGTAGTTAAGTGTTTTCTTGTAGTCCTTATGGAAGCTCTAAGTACCTGTAAAATATTTTTAATAACTGATCAAGAGTTGTTGGGGAGTCATGAGCTTGTTGTAGATGAGACAAAGTCTATCTACTCTTCAGTGTCCTGTTTCTGGTGGGAAATGTTTAAAGTGTTTAAAAAAACCCCAAAGACC
Organism: Hirundo rustica; assembly: GCF_015227805.2. Taxonomy (NCBI): domain Eukaryota; kingdom Metazoa; phylum Chordata; class Aves; order Passeriformes; family Hirundinidae; genus Hirundo; species Hirundo rustica. Next base: position 11,024,342 of record NC_053455.1, on the reverse strand, counting down.
AGGAATGTTTACAGGTCTCATACAGGGTCGTTGGAGAAGGACCTTAAACTTACAACTCAATTCTTTTCGAGTAAGCCTGTATTCTTTATGACACTTTACAACACTGACATCTACATCCCTTATCTTCAATAGTGAGATAAAGAACGAAAGTTTGTTCCTCTTCTGTGCTACTTAAAATGTTTATATGTGGTACTCTCCTGAGCTTAGCACTAGCACTCTGTTTTTCTCTGAGTGTTTCCGTGGCTTTTTGGTCTCTGTGGTCATTTTTCTTGTTTTAAGCATTTCTTTTAGTAAAGAAATGTTTCTGCAGGATCAGTAAATGAAACAATATAACGAGCAGTTTTTTCTATGTATTTTTTAGTCCAGGACAGTCCAAGACAACATCTTGCCTGCTTTATCTGCAGCCAAACTCCCACTACTAGAGTTGCGAGTTCTAGTATAAAACGTATTGTGTATAATTTTAGTACTTTCCTGTATTACTTGGGTTTATTTTTATATGTTGCTAGAAGGAATAGCTTTAATTAAATTTGTGCATGCACGAATTTGAAGTTTTCTTCATGTGCCACCCACTTCTTTCCAATATCATGTGTTAGGATAGAATTCTGTTAATGGGAGACTGTCATCTTTAATTAGTGCTAATTATTGTCATCATGATTTCAGTAAAATCACTGAAAACTATTAAGAGTTGGTCACATAATAGAAATGCAATAAAAATCATTCCAGAATAGTGTTTCTCTCTTTGAATTAGGATGGTAATTATATAGTTTCAAAATAAGGTAAATATTTTAAATAGATTTATCAAATGTTAGTTCAGGTTTTTTAATATTCTATTTCTAATTCTTCTCATTTTTAAGGACTTGATCACTAGTTTTGGAAAAAGTATTAATTTTGGTAAACCCATGTCTTGACAGCTTATGTTCTCCTTTCCATACTCTGTAGTTCCTCTGCCTTTGTGTCTGGCAATTTCCATTTCTCTTACTCAAGGCACTGAACTCTCTATTCTTTGAAAAAATGCTGCCATGGTATTGTCAGCTGAAGTGTTTTAAGAGAACATTGCAAGATACTGGACTCCCCTTGTTGTAGTACAACTATATAAGGCATCTTACAGAGCTTTAATAAATCTTTAATGCTGCTTTTTTTGATAATGAACATCAAATTAAAAATGCACTAGTAGTTTTGACCAGCAGAATGGACCATGTAAATTTTGACCAATAAATTTAGGGATATCCTCTGGGCACCCTACTTGACAAGCTTGACAATAATTTGTTGTTTTTCCAAATCATTAACAATTCTAGTCCTTCATTCGGGTTGCTGACACATTTCATGAGATATTTTGTCTACTTGCAGGCAAGAGTCATCTTACATGCTTGGACTTTTGCTCTACACCAGTGTATTACAGAAGCAGTTACTTTCAGCATATGATTTTTAGTTTTTCCTTTTTCCTATGACTTTGTTTTTGCGCATGCTCCTTCCACTTTGTGTGATGATATTCTCTGGCTTAAACTTCTGTGTATCTTTCTGTATGAAAAAAATCTAGCTGCCCATTTAAAATGAGAGTAGCTTTATTTACTGTGTGTGCATAATCCTGATTGGTAGCTGTGGGTATCTGATAGTTTTAAAGAAAAAAGAGCTACTTTTCTTTCAATGAAATAGGGACCTGTCAGCCAGCCAAATCTGGTACCTCTGCTAAGCTTTTATATATGAGTAAAAAAGCATTCACACAACTTAGATGAATTTTGTCTGCTGAATGTATTTTTTGCAATTTGTCAACCATATCAATTGTTTTCTGCTTTTAAAATGGTGTAACATTTTGAGTTTTACTGTCCCTAAATTGTGTTCTGTGGTAGGAATTGCTCTTCTCTTTGTGGTAGGAATCAGCTCTTCTGTGTCAATATATGACCTAAAACTTGAAATTCAACCTTATTTTGGTTCCAATGTGTCCTAAAAATCAGCTGGTTTATGTGACATCTCTGGGTCACCCACTTATCCTGCCTTGCCTTTTGTCCTCAATTCAGCAACTATTACATTACACTGTTGTGAGAAAAATGGGCTTCAATGAAAAAGGAGGGGATGGATCTAACATAAGTGCCCAGTGATGTCACAATTGCAACACAAAACTAAAAATATAACTTTCAGATTTGAAGGAACATACAAAATATAATTGAGAAAACAGTAAGATCTCTGCAGTTCTATAAGGCAAAAATATTTGTGTGTCATAGAATACTGAACATAAGTGCCGGCACTGAAAACATGAACTTCAGTGTTATCTGGTTTATTTATACTTAAAAACAAGGGGGGGAAATTGTTTTAATATGAAGACATCTTGATTTGTTGGAATTTTCACATTTTAGTTCTTTAGCTGGTCTGTACATTACAAAAGAAAAGGTGGGGGTGGTAGCTCCTGGGTGCAAACCAGTGCCACATCCTGGCTGAGAAGCATGTGGGGTTGAGGACAGCTGCCAGTGTGAAGTCTGTTTGCAGTAAACTCACACAGGAAGAATTGTTGAAGATATGCCTGGAGCCTCCAAAGAATCTGTTCCCATACAGAGTTCAGTGTTTGAATGTAAGCTTTTCCAGCCAATTATTTGTGTTCTGCTAAGGCACTTGGTAGCTGAGTACCTCTGATATTTACCTGGCTGTTTCAAAGGGAAATACGGACTGGAAGTGCTGCCTTTCAGAGATACTGGTCGAGTTAATCTGATAATAACAGCCCAGCTAGTATCAGTTATAAAGTGGGAGATAACTTCTTTTATACTCATCAGTGTATCAGAGTCTGGCAAGGCCACAGGCTAAGATGATGTTGGAAATGTTATATTGAATAGCTATTTCTGTGTTGATACTGTTACAACAGAAGGAGCAGAGCTTGCATGTCTGTAGGTTGTATAATTTGATCCAACCATTATCCTGTGATTGTAAGGAAAAAACCTCTGAACAACCCAAACAAGACAAAAAGCTGATCCCTCTGTCCCAGAGACGTACCTTGCTTTCATAATATCTGCCATCTTTTGATACTTTTTCCAGTGCATATTTCTCTTACAAAAAGGACAGTAGGATAAATGATGCAGGCTTAGGCATAAAATATGCCATAACAAATTTCTGTAAAGCTGTGTCAAGAACTGATGAATATATATATAGTATATATATATATATAAAGTATATATATATAAAGTATAAGACTGACCTTCTTTGAGATTATAACAAACTATACTCCTATTCCAGTAGAGGAACAAAAATAGTACTCATTTAAGGTATGAGTAGTGACAGGGATAAGTGTTTGGAATGAATTAAAAAAAAAGGTTATTCTACTGCTACTGTTTAGAAGCAAGTCCTGTGAAGATTATGTAGATCGTTGGCTACCAGTTGGGGAAGGGGAGCAGAGCATATGGGATTTTGGTTTGGTTTGATTGGGAGTGATGGTGCTTGGGGTTTTTTTTAAAAAAAAAACATTGCTCAGTGACTATGTTTTTAAGTTCTGGTGTAATTTTAAGGAGTAGCTTCTGAATAATTATGACCTTCCCACAGTCTTTGGGGAATGGAGCACCAGAGTTGCACAAGTAGGGAATTTTTTTTCCCTAATGGCATTTTCTTCAAATATGCAGTTAATTAAGCAAATGAAAGGGAGGAGTTATCACTTAATTGAACTGGAAGGTGATTTAGAAATCGGCATGCAGTTAGCTGAAGGAACATAACCAGATAGTCCCTGGCAACTGTCTGAGGATAAATGACTTGTTGGGGCGTCCTAGAGTTGCTCTGCAGGTGTGCACACATGCTCTGCACAAAAATTATGGGCTACTCAAGTCATCTTCTTAACCACCTTCTGCTTGGTATCATGCTGAAATCATCCTTTGAAACAGTAAAAGTAGGGATGATCCTGGTTTCAAGGCAACTGCTCAAGATAAAGTACTACAAAAATGTGAGGTCCAGACACCTGAAAGCTGTGAATGAACACTCCTAAAGGACGGGGTTATGTCTCGCCCAAATAAACAAAACACAGTTCATTAGAAATGTGTGTGGTTCTCAGGCTGTTTAAAGAAGATCTCTCAAATAACAGGGATGACTCAGGTACTTAAAATAGTTAAGCCACCTCAGAACAAATGGCAAGGGAGGTGACTTGCCTGGCTGAGGGTGTTTCTTGACCTTCTTCATTGTCAGTCTTTAACTTCCACTATTAGTGGTAATTGCATCTTTAATGCTTCCTCTCTTTAAGGTTAGTGTAATCACTGTAATTGTATGTCCATTACTTGTGTAATTATAGTCTGTATTGTAGGGTTTGGATTTTGTGGACTGTGCATTCATAGCGCAGTATCCCTAAGTGTAACTGTTACACTTCAGGTTCAACCGCTTTCCATTGTACAGTTAATTGGGGAAAGGTAACTGCTCCAACCACTGTGTCTGGGACTTTTTACATTCAGGTCATAAATTTGCCTGGCTTTCAGTATACAATTAATTACTGGCTTTCAGTATACAATAAATTACTCAATTAATTTCTTTTTTTAATATTTTCTCAGGAGAAATTATTCATTACTTTAGTTTTTAATTCAAATAAACAAAAGCATGGGTATTCTGATACAAAATTTGTATGGCTTTGTTCACAACACGGGACAGGAATTTTGGTTTGTCAGAAAGTTGTTGTTCTGTATAGGGACACCTGTTACCTAGCATTTCTTTTTACTTCTAGAATTCTGCACTGTCTCAGGTGTCTTGGTGATACCATAGTCTAACTGGTTGTGATTTCTTTCATGAAGGCTGCATTTTTATTCTGTATGTTCTTGAGGGCTGTTACTGTACATTGTTTTCTTACTGGAATTATTCTTCAGAGAACTTAGGCACATGTAACTTTAAAAAAAAAAAATGCCAGCTGTTTTAAACCAAATAAGTCTTCCAGGCTTATTATATCAAAAATACTTTTGGAAGCAACTTCTCTTTACGAGAGAGGAGCTTTGTTGTTATAGGAAGTTTTTCAGGCACTTATAAGGAGAGCAACTGGTATTTAAACAACTGGGCTGTAGATCTGTTGCACATTCAGTTAATTAGATTGTACATACACATGTGCTTGTATTCAGCAATGCCACTTGAAATACTTGGATGGTAGCTCTTGCTGCTTGTGTAAGAAAATTCTAGCATTTTATGATCCTCTAAGGAAAAAGAAAAAGTCATCAACTGGAAGAAGTGGGAGTAAATTGCAGAACTATTTACGAAGTCAATCTAGTCCTATTTTTAACGTGCTATTACTGCCTTAGTAGTTCCTATCTAACAATAAAAAAGTCATTATGCAGAAACATAAAATATATTATGGTATAAACTTAGGCAGACTCTCTGTGTGGTGTGTTCACATTTCATGTCTTAAGCTTTGTGCTGTAATCATGTGGCCATTTTAATTGGACATGAGTTTTTGCTGCAGTCACAACATGGTACTGTTTTGCATGGTAGTTTACCTGTGGCCAGTTATCTAGTATTTCCTGTACATTTAAGTCCTGACCTTGGAAGTTTTTGCTGTGTATAATTTGTAATCTCACATATATCCATCATTTTAACAGCCCATGGGATTACTTAGGCAAAACACAAAGCACATGCAGGCATTTTTTCAAGTGTGTATTTTTTCATGCAGTGTCTGTTTCTGGCAAGGGCAAGTTATGCATCACTGTTGCAAATTTTTAAATCATCCTGACATGTACAGAGTATTTCAGTGGGGTTCATACTCTGGAACATGATATTCCTGAAGATATAGAAAGTTTGCTTGTAATCTTAAATTCTTCTCTACCTGTGTTTCACAAAGTAAAAGTGGGGAGGGCAATGAATGCACTGCAGTATAATTTAAACACTGCATAACTATTTTCACTTTTCAGATGTTCCTCCAGCGGATCAAGAAAAGCTTTTTATCCAGAAGTTACGACAATGTTGTGTACTTTTTGACTTTGTTTCTGATCCACTAAGTGACCTAAAGTGGAAGGAAGTAAAACGAGCAGCTTTAAGTGAAATGGTAGAATATATCACACACAATCGCAATGTGATTACGGAACCTATTTACCCTGAAGTAGTACATATGGTAAGTGATTTAACAATGACAACTTTATGTTTTATAATTCAATGTTGCTTCTTCAGTTGTATCAGTTTATCTTAAGAAATTTTGCTGAAATCTTCAAAAAAGGGTCAACTATGTTTGCACATCTGCAAAAAAATTATAGGGCTTTGAAATTTTAGTGCCAGTGTTGATTTTTCATTTTTGTAAGACAGAAACTAGACACATATATGATGCAGAATTAGATGATGGTTTAAGTTGGTAAAAACAAGATCTTGTATTTATAAAAATAGGGAGGGAACTTAAATACATACATATATATATATATAAACTGTTTAAAAAAACATGCAAATTGTAAAACTGAAATTTTAAAAAATTGGAATATTAGAATTAAGATCACCTGTGCAAGCTTGACACTTGTAATCCTGTTCAGTACCAGAGACTGACTTTATGATGTGCTCAGAGGTGAGAATGAGAGTCGGACTTTATTAAAGTTCACTGGATGGCAGATGAGGTTTCTGCTGTAACAAGTTATGTGAACCATTCAGACCTGCATTGTCCCTCCCTTCTCACTATCCAAATCCTGGCTAGATAGACTTAGCTTATTTTTCTGTTGTGTGCAAGTCCTCTCCAGAGGAGGAGGCCACAAAATTTCAGCAGGGTCTTTCCCCTCTCATCATGGTGGTGAGCAGACATCAGTGGCTTGGAGTAGCAGTTGGGTTGAGGTCTGTAGCTGTTGTCTGCAAAACCCTAGAACAGAAGGCATCTTTTGAAATTCCTGACTAATAAGCCTACAAGAAGCTCTTGGCTGTGTGTAACAGGATGGTTTTTCCCAAGGCTTTATAACTTAGAGTGAATTTTCAGTGGGTTGAGAAAACAGTGCTTATTTAAAATAAATGTGAACTTAGTCAGATTTAGTGGTCTTCCTGCAAATCAGAGACCTTGAAACTTCTTCGAAGATTCTAAGGATTTACAGTATGTAGGATGTTGCTTATGATGAAGATTGTTATCTAAATCGGCCATAAGTGTTTACAGAGACAGAAGTTATTTCCATGAGAAATTCTGAGTATACGAGGATTACACATAACTCTGAATGTCAAACGTACCCAAAGCATTGAGGATGGTTAATGAGGAGATGTGGGATCATGGCTTTTCCCATGTTTTAATAACTTATTTATATCTCTGGGGGTTTTTTCCTAATTGATTACTTGTTTTGGAGTACTTGACACTGTTAAAAGGAGAGTTATGAAAGAGAATAAGCTTGCTGAGACTTTCTTTGGGTAAAGTGGAGTTCATGATGGGTTCTTGAACACTGATGTCAGACATTGGTGTTTGCTCTGTGCAAGAATTCTTAACTGCCCATAGTTCGTTGCTTGTGCTTTCTATGCCTGCATTATCTTTCTCCATCAAGCAGCTGTGGCCAGAGTACGCTTGGCTAAGAATGTATACTTCCTTTGCTTGCAGATGCACCCAATGGTAACCGAGTCTGCCCTTCTGTCAGTTGAGCAGATCTTGCAGCAGAATTTGGCTGCTATCTTGGTTACCTGTGTTTTGCTGGTAGCCTGCAGTGTTCAAAAATTCTTTTGGTGAATTTAAAATGCTTTTTGTGTGCAAGAATTTAAAGGCTGTGGGGTTTCCTTGCATGGGTTTTACACAGCGCTGTGAGAGACAGTCAGTTAAGGCGCCTGGACTGGTGTTTTGAGGTTAAATTCAGATAGGTTTTTTTCCCTTTGGTCATTTGTTGGAACAACTGTATTCTTTGTCCAGTAGTTATGATCTTTCCTTCAGGCATGTATGTGTAGATTGTCATGCATGTTTGTTAAGTTCTAGACATATATCTGAATTGATTGTGAGGATTTTCAGGAAAATAAATGTAATGTCTTCGTGTATTTTAAATCTCTTCCAAGAAGCATTGATAAGTTATGTGCTGCTACTGCCACTGAATTATATTAGTAAGGAATAGCATTTTCAGTAAAATTATGAGGATCAAGAAATCTTCAGATTTGAGAATAGTTCTCAGTTTGGGAAGTTTGTGGAGTTGGCAGGGAAATTGGGATTTTGCTATGCCGTTCTGCCAGACTTCACAGCTTGGAGGTTACTTGTTTGTGTATGTACATGTGTAAATGCTATATATGTGTGTGTGTGTCCAAGTTCTGTTTGGTGTTATTAAATTATTATTTAGGCCAATCACTTAGGGCAGTGAATTTCATGGGTTATCTAGTTACAAAAAATAAAAGAATGTTTCCCTTTCCATAGCTTCAAACATTCTTTCTCTCTGACAAAAGAAACATTTATTTTATAATCTCATTCTTCTTTATAGTTTTAATGCTCATGTCATGTCTATCCATCTTATCCTTTGTTCCCCCCCCCCTTTTTTTTTTTCTGTAAGTATCCTGGACTAAATTACAGGAAGATCTTTTCTTTAAGCTATATATCCATCTAGTGGTTTAGCTAATAATTTAATGTTAAGCCTAAGTCTTTTTTTCAAAAGATATGAGAAATTAATTTCTAAAATGGATTTAATGATCTTCTTTCAGAGTGGATTCAAGAGTATTTTCCCTTTCTTCCTCAAAGAGCCAGCTGATATGTCCTTCAAATTCATTTTATATTTCTAAGCAAAGATATGATGAAAAAGGAAATGTTTTATTAACTGCTTGTTACACAAGTTCCATTTCCTTGGTGTACTATAATTAAGTACCTCTTCTCAAAACTATAAAATGTGTAGGCAAATATCTGAGTAAACTTTGTAAATGCACATTATGTATTTAGGGTTTTGTGATGAAAGCATCCATTGCACATTCTTACTTGGAAAATAATATATGCTTTCTTTTAGCTTGGCTTTAGCAGAAAGCAGGGCTTTATGAGAATATTCAGTTGTGCCCTAGCACATCATGGGGTAGTACTTTTTTTTAAAATTGATAATATGTATAGGAGCAGATCTAATTTTATTCAGCAACTGAAGTGGTTTTCAGTGCAACTTTTCATGCATTATTAAAGCTATATGCTCATGTATACCCATGTGAGCTTGAGGTTTAGTTGTTTTTTTTTGTTTCATTGGGGGTTTTTTGGTTTTGTTTTCGAAGGGGTGTTGCAGGTGTGGTGCTTTCTTTGCTCTAGAATAGGAGGAATTGCTGTGAATAGAAGTGTGCTGCTTGTTGCTCTAATTTAGCTATAAGGTTGGGCTTCTTCATATGAGTACAGAAGGCACAGACTTTCACCTTATGTGCCTCTTGATTTAGGGCTGTTCACATCAAGCTTCACTCAGGCTGCTCAGCAGAAGGGAGGAGAAAATGTGTAGTATCTCTGTTGCCTACTTGTTTGAAAATATTCTCTTATTTATTCGATGAAGACGGCCATAAGAAAAGCAGGGTTTCTGACTGCCATTACAACAAAATTTTTTACCCTGAACCAGTAAAAATGCAGTTTGTTTTCTTTTCCTTTTTGTTCTTCCTTCCTCCTGTTATGTCATTTGAAGTCAAGTGGTGTTAGTGCTGGCAGCACTGACAGAATTTTGGCACACTAGGCCAGTGTTCATAAAGACTCTAGTTCCATAAGTTTGGGGGGTTTGTGAAATTTTGTTGGTGGGAGGAGGAGCTGAGGAGGGAAATGTTTTTCAGTTATGTTGTGTTTACTTACACTTCTGTGGGAAATTTGCCTTAGAGGAGATCAGGCTTCACAGATTGTGTCTTGTCTGTTTGTTCGAAAGGCTGGGAAATTAGAAAAAAGATCAGCCATTTGATGGGTAAAGGACTCACTGATATTAATTCATTGTAAGTTTTCCTAAACCTCAGTGGCTTAATAGACAGGAGAGTTTCAGGTTTGTGCTTTCAATGCAAGATCCTGCAGCTTGATTTGAGCAGTTTTGTTTTCTGTTGGTCAAGGATATAAAATGCAAAACAGATCAGATATGGCTTGACCGATTCCATTTCTCATGGAAAAAAATACTCTCTAGGTTTTTAATCTTTCTATTTTCTGTTTTCAAAAATACAAAGTACAAAACTTTGTTGCTAATACCTGACATGACCCAGTTCTTTTTTACAGTGAGAGCCTGAGACTTCAAGAATTCTTTAGATAAGCTTATTCTTCCATTTGTTTAACAACCTTAGCAAGTTGTCAAGTCTAGTCTTCCTGGATTTGTTTTCTTGGAAGACCACTGGTTAGTGCAAATTTTCACCATAATTTTTGAACAAAGGTTAGAGATGGTTAATCATTTGATGTCCATGCTTTTAAAAAGGGGAATGTAAAGATATATCAGCTTTACTTTAATTCTCTGCAGTAGTGATTACTCTGACATGTCAATCTTTGTATGTATCAGACCTATGTCGCAGTTGCTTGGCTGAAGGGATATTATGCAAAAAAACAAAGCGTCAGGATGACTTTTCCCTCATGAGAATGTAATATAAGCCTTGCAGATTTAGCTGATGCAGTTTGATACTGCCTCCCACTGTCTGCTCAGCCATCTGTCAGATGTGAGATGGTAGGACAGCACCTACATATGCTCCTTGGCCCTTGGATCTAGACAAGCACTTGGAGACTGGTCCACTTCCATGAGGATGCTAAGTGTTTTTCAGGAGGTTTAGAATTCAAATATTGAAAGGCTTAGGGTATTTAGTTCTCCCCCCTTCAGAGCTCTGTAATGTCAGGTATATGGCCATAGTTTAAAATAAATACCATTGGGGATGGTGTTGTGGAATTTGGTTTTGAAGTGTTCCTGTATGTGTGCAGCCACTATGTGAAATGAAACTAATATTTTACAGAGAAGAACAGATGTGAGTTATCTTTTGTTTGTATCTCTACTTCTGACTTATATTTTTGCAGGCTGCTGCAAGGCCTTATAAAGTGTGTATATATAAAAATGTTTGTGTAAACATTTTAAATACATTTTCTTACATACATGTCTGTGTGTAGAGAGATCAGAGCAGTGTCCTCATAAAACACATCCCCACAGTAGTTTTGTGCTTCAAAGAGTCCTTACTGTGTGGAAAGATGTTCTCCAAGTTAGAACTATTTAAAGAATGTTCCTCACTGTTTAAAATACTGCATTATATAGCTTGTATTTTTGCAAATGTTAATTAAAATAGTTAATGTAAAGAATTCTTAGTCAAAACCATCTTGGAGTTTGGTTTTTTTGGTTTTTTGGGTTTTTTTTAGTCATTCAGTTGTTTCAGAGTTCTTAAAGGCACATGTAATTTCAGTTTGCAGTTAATATGTTTCGAACATTACCACCATCTTCCAATCCAACGGGAGCAGAATTTGATCCAGAGGAAGATGAACCAACCTTAGAAGCTGCATGGCCTCATCTACAGGTACTTCCTGGAGGCTGAGACATCACAGTCTATAACAGAAATTTGACATTAAATTAATTGTTTATCTTTTCTAAATTGTTTAGTCTGTGTGTTTATCTCAAATCAGTTAATTTTCTATGTAATTTTTAAAATGTGTTTCTTGAATTACAACTGAAAATATTTTTTTTTTTTAATCAGTTGTTATAGGTTAAAGGCTCATTGTTTCTTTTGGTAGAGATGTAACTGCTGGGATTTTAAATGAGCTTCTGTTTGTCACTGTGAATGCTTTGATCTGGCTCTGGCACAGCTTTAACTTTCAGAGGTACCATGACAAATAGAGGAGAGCAGAGACTTCTTAGAGTGTGTACTTCTGGGCATGATAAATATTAGATTACTGTGTGTCATTTGAGTAAAGTGTAGTGATGGAGCTCAGCAGAATTTGTGCAGTTTAAAGACCCTCAAGTTCTTGTAATTTGTCAGGAGAGCAAGAGCAAAGCTTTTACTGTGTGTTATATAGATAAATATAACTAAAAACATTTTGCAATTCTGAGCAACTTATAGGCCGTTTTAGTAATGTGATGCTTATAAAATGGTTCTTGTTTAAAAGACTAATACTGGGGTTTTTGTTTGTTTTTTCCAGCTTGTTTATGAATTTTTCTTAAGGTTTTTAGAATCTCCAGATTTTCAACCTAATATAGCTAAGAAATATATTGATCAGAAGTTTGTATTACAGGTGAGGTAAAAAAAGATTTCTTTTTAACTTCAAGCTCTAAATTATTTCTACTATGCATTAGATTCATTTAAAGTGCATGTTTTTTCCCCTCTTTTCAGCTGTTAGAGCTCTTTGACAGTGAAGATCCTCGTGAAAGAGATTTTCTTAAAACAACTCTTCACAGAATATATGGGAAATTCTTAGGCTTAAGAGCTTACATCCGGAAACAAATTAATAATATATTTTATAGGTATGTCAACATCTTTGTATTATGGTACATGTGTTCAGGTATGCAATTAAAACACTCCAAGACACTGCTAACAATTTTTAAAAGTCTTAATATATTTATACTCAATATTGCTACATATAATAATAGTTAATACCACTGTGGGAGATTTAAATTACGGTAGTCTTGCCCATGACATAAATCTGGCAGCTGAAATTTGAGTTAGTATATTATTTAGTGGGTGGTTTGGTATCTTCGTGGGAGGCTTTGGAGGCTGCTTGCTTGTTTTTGTGGGGTTTTTTGGGGTTTTTTTGGGGGTTTTTTGGTTAGTAGTGTTCCTATTACACTGATGCCTTAATAAGGTGTAGCTCTTTGTAATACAGAAAATGGGCTGAAATTGAATGACTGAGAGATCTGTAGTCTGCTTTAAGGAACATTTCTGCTGCCTCTTCTTTACTCAGAATTTACGTGTGCAGTTGAGCTCTTGTGAAATATTTGGGTTTTGCCATAAAAGTAAATGTAGTATTATCACTGATACAAAACCAAAAACCAACCAAACAACAACAACAACAACAAATTAATCCCCTGTATTACCAAAGGTCTTTGGAAGTGTGTTTTTATTGCTGTTATGTCCAGAGTGGATGCAAGTTTGTGGTGCCTGTTTTAATGTTTTAATTTTGATATTCTTTGCTTTTCTAGAAATAACAATGCTGTATATCAGTTTTACACTCCTTCCATCATGCTCCTTCTCTGCCACTGTTTTCATCCCAAAATGAATGTGTGGTGCTGCCTCTTTAAGAAGGTAGCAAGAAGCTGCCAGGCCCTGGGTGCCATATCAGCAGTACCTGCTGTAGAGGGAGCTGATCTTCCCTGCCTGTGGCAACAACTGAGCCTTTGGGAGGAATACAGAGGAGCTACTTTAAAATAATTAGTGAGCCTGTGCTGTCTCTCAGTCAACTGGAAGTTGACTTCACAGGACACTCTTCACAGGACAAGTGAGGAGCCAGTATATCCCAAGGAAAAAGTACAGATGGATCTTAAAGATGCAGACATTTTTCCCCCATACATTAATAAATTGGCCATGGATTTTACTAAATTTAATCCAAAATTTATAGTTTGATCAAATATCTGAACCAGATGGTAAAACAGCATCATAGCAGATTATATGCACTTCTGAAAAGTGGTTTTATTTGCCACTTCTTGCACTTCGCTGTCAGAGATAATGGAAGTAGTCTTCAAATACAGATAGTTCTGGTGCTAAGCTTTTGAAAGACTTAAGAAATGGTCTGGTCATTAGATCAACTTTACACAGTTTGTATAAGAGAGTTTTCAATCTGACATACAATTGGGTGATTATATAATTTGCACGGCTACGAAGTTGTGGTAGAAAAAGAAAAGCCGACCACAAACTTAGAGGAAAGCTCACTTAGCTGCATAATATTTAGGAGCTTGAAGTTTAAAAATTTTGCATCCAAATGTAAACTGGTGCACTTGGGTATGATCACCAAGGCGGGAAGTTGTTCCAGCTTCTGTCTTGAATTAGTGAATTGGACTATGTGAAATGATAAACTCTTAAAGTTTATCATTTCATAACTTGAAAAATACTTCATTTTCGTATAGTTTTGCCTTCAAGTTGTCAGTTTATTACTGTGCTTACCTACGAAATGTGTGGCCTTCATTTGTCTTTTAGTCATTGACTAGAATTACATTATTTCCCCATAGTGCATTAATCTATTTTTTCCCTGAAGTAAAATATTTTTTTAAATTTTTAAACCTTTATGTGCCTATTAATTCAATCCCAGCCTTTTTACATCAGTGTGTTTAATTTTGCTTGGAATTGTTGTCCTGAATTATATGGAAAGGGTCTTTAAGGATTAAAAACTGTTGCTTCGAATATTCTGGATTAAAAATAGCTGTTAATATGCCATCCTATGACAAATTTTCAAATTAAAAAATGCTTTCAAATTAGTGGATTTATTTTCTCTTCAGTGTCAATTTTTATAACTCTGCAAATTACCTGAAGCCATGCATAGAACTTTGTCAATAAATTTACACTCATGTGAAGGAGGCTGGAAAGGTGACTGCCTAGTAAATTATAGTGCTCTGTCAAAAGAAGACTCAGGAAAATGTGATTTCCTTTGTTCATTACAAGCCTTTTGTATGCACAGAGATTTGTAATGCCAAAAAGCTTTTCACGGCCAGAATCAGTAACTGTTTGAACACCTTGTGCTTGCGTTTGCTATAGAAGGTTGAGTCATGGCATTTAGTTATGCCAGATATTCTTGTGTTGTTTTAATAATTAGAGCATTATTTGCACTGTTTTGCATTATTAAAATGGCATAAAATATGAGTATTGGGAAAGCTTGAGTGTAGGCTGCTTTGTTAAATGTGGGAGGAAAGAGCAAGCAGGTGTGAAGGTTAAAAGCAGCTGGGTGTGCTACTGATTTTTGTTTCCACAAAGTTCCTTTTCCACTATTTCTCTCTGCTTTCCTTTTTCTGAGTGACTGAAATATTTGGGGTCAAGGCTACCTGTAATGTTAGATGGGTATCTTGGTATTAGATTTGTGTCTCTCTTCAGCAGTAACCCCATAAAATGTTTGATTTATTTAGGTTTATTTATGAAACAGAACATCACAATGGCATAGCAGAATTACTGGAAATACTGGGAAGGTAAGATGTAGGTTTTGTTTAATTAAACTCACTTGGTTTTGAGAGTAGACTTCAAAAATCAAGGGGTTTTTATTTAACATTGTAGAAGCAAAGAAAACTTGAACCTTGTGGCAATGCTTTGGGATATGACAATTTTTGTAATCCTGTTTTTTAGGTCTTATTTTCTGCTTAGGATCCTTGTAATTAACATTAGTTGTAAAGCAACAAGTAAAATGTAGTGAGTTGAAATTTATTAAAAATTCTTCACTGAACACACAGTGGGTAAACAAAGGAAGCACAGGTTGTAAAAATTCAGAAACCTCATTTTGCTAACCCCATAATTTCTCAGATTTCAGTGATGTATCTGTAAGCCTTTGGCACTAAAATTTTACAATTTAAAGCTGATAGCGTCATTGAAACTATAGAGTTTTTTATTAACTGATTTCTGTAATCCATGTGCAAGCATTTGGTATTTGTCATGCATTGATACACTGCCAAAGCTCAGTTAGGATGACTTTGTCTTTGCACATGAAAGTTATAGATCAGCAGGAGCAGGTTGCTCAGGGTTGTTTGGTCAGGCTTTGTATATCTCCAAGGATGAAGACCCCCACAACCTTCCTGTGCAACAGGTTCCCATGTTTGTCCACACTTAAAATAAAAAGGGTTTTTTTCTTGTCTTTGAATTAAATATCCCATCTTTCAGTTTGTCTCTTGCCCTTTCAATGCACAATCTGACTCTTCACACCTTCCCTTCTTGTATTTGTACACATGGGTGAGATCCCCCTGAGCCTTCTCTGCTTCAAACTGAACAGTTTTTTCAGCCTCTCTGTGTATGTCAGATACTCCAGCCTCTTCACTGCACTTTACTGGACTCCCTCCAGTATGTCTGCGTCCTTCGTTTCCTGGACACAAACACCAGATGTCTCACCAGGGCTGAGCAGAGGTGAAGGATCACTTACTCACCTCAAATTAATGGCAGTGCTGTTTGCAATGCAGCCCAGAAGGCTGCTGAAATTGGAAAGATGTTTTGAAATTTCCGAGGTCTACATGCCTGCCCAGAATAGTTCTTTAATTTTCAATAAAATATTCAGTGATTAAAGAAGTTACATGTCCATCATTACATAAACACACTATACTCAAGTAACACTTATACAAAGTCATCATGAAAGCTATAAAGTTTAATACTAGAATATGAAGCTATATCTTCCAAATTGTTATTGAGTCGCCAGCTTTTTCTCATTCTTGGTTTTGTTAGGTTAGCTTTAAGTATTGCAAATTTAAAATTGATGTCAATTTGGTTTGGGGATTTTTTTACCCCCTAAGGCTTCCAAATCAAAATTTCTGGTAGCTCAGTGAGGTTTCTGTGCTGTAGCTGTTCTGTAATGGTTATTCATCCAGTCCATTAAGAAGTTTCATTGAGCATGTTGTTGACACAGAGCTTCTTGTTCCAGTACTGTGGGTTGAGGTGAAGGTGCCATTGACCCAGTACCGAGCCACATCTGCACTCAGCTCTAACTGGGATGTCTTGTGTTGGAATGCTGTTAGGTTGTGCTCTAGGGCCTTACAGAAACACTAACAGTTAAGTAGAAGTCATGTTTTGACTTGTTTGCTGTCCTGGATTGCCTCTTCTCCATCCAGTCTCTGTTTCAATTGTTAATACCATGAAGAAGCTGGGAGAGATGTGTAATCAAAGCTTTGAAACAGTGAGTAGTTCATAGTGAAGGGTGAAATCTGAACTGTAGTTGTGTGCAGCTTGGAAGAGGAATTTGAGACTTGTGAAAAACTTGGTTAAGGTATGGACAGAGATTGATCTGACTATTCTATTCATTTGTAAATATTAGAAAGCAAGCCCAAGAATTTTTGTATCTCCTGTACATTAGTGCAGACTTCTATATAATTACTGATCTTTATTTTTAAATTTATTTCCCTGGCAGCATAATTAATGGATTTGCCTTACCATTAAAAGAAGAGCACAAAATATTCCTATTGAAGGTTTTGTTACCGTTGCACAAAGTGAAATCACTCAGTGTCTACCATCCACAGGTAAGTTTTGCTTGGTTTTTTCATTCTAGTGTTTAGGTAAGGTTGTTTGAAGAGGCTGGGAGACTTAAGTAAGTCTGCTGTGAATTGGGTTCTAAGCTCCAAAAATTCACTGATAGCCTATGTGGGGAAAATTGCTTAACACATTTGCCTATAATGCTTCACTTGTTGATAGAAAAATTAAAAAGAAAATGTGTACACAATAATACCTTTTCAAAAAGCACTGTAGTGTTTATAGATGAAACATATAGTAATTGGTTCATGTGAGAGTTCTTAGTATTTATCTGCACGGGGGTTTTTTGTTATCTTCTTGTCTGTAATGTTTAGACATAAAAAAATTGCAGAAAAGTATGGTTTTAATGAATGTCATCTATAAACACTTCATTCTAAATTACATGGAGCGATTCAGCTGAATTCAGTTTCTTGAATTCAGTTTATTGCTTTTAAAGGAATTGGGAATTTACTAGGACATCATTATTTAATTCAATTGATCCTTTTAGAAGTACACAGAAAAAAGGGGGCTTCTGAGTTGCATCGTGCTTTTAAACCATCTGTATCTTTTCTGTGCTAAACTTAGTTCCATTCAGAATTTCTAGAGGAGTGAGAAGTCATACAGTGTGAGAGAAAATATAGTATTGTTGTGATATGCTGAAATTTTATGAGATATTGTTATGTAACGGTTGAGTATTTAATTTGAAAGTTCAATATTTACTATGTAGTTTGAGTACTCTCAAGTTCTAAGTACCATGTATTCAAATAAAATTACGAACGACCTGTATTTTTAGGAATACCTTATCTATAATTACAATTCCCTAGTAATGAGAGATGCTTATAAGCATTTGCTTTGGATCTTGTCTTCAGTGGCTTCCATCAGTTGCTGTTGAAGTAATAGAATAAAATGCCTCCCATTTCAAAATTTATTTTTTATTTTTTAATGCCACAATCAAAACCTGTTGGGGTGTGAACAGCAAGACCTTTTGTATCTCAGCTAGAACAGATATCAACAGTGATCTCCAGCTTTTCTACTGACCTGAGGCATATTGTTCTTTATCAGCTCCCCTTAAATCACAAATTAATTCTCCAAAACCTTCAGCTGACTTGCATTGCTGTTCAGCATCAGTAAAAACAGGGTAGTGACATAGGGATGCCTCTCTTACATGGCCTGCTGAATGAAATGGAAAAGTATTTCAAGTGAGTTTAGTGTGTGAAACACTGGAGTAGATGCATGAAAATTCAAATTGATACAGTTGCAGGTAGAAGGATTTGCTGCTGAAGACATACATGGAGAAAGTTAATTTTTGTGTTAAGTCAAATTTACTTCAGAACAGGGAAGAACAGCAGTTGTAGTAATCTCAGCACATTCCTCAAATTACCATGGAGTATTCCTGGTAGGATTCATCAAAAAAAGGAAAGGTCATCAGCTGAACTTCAATAAATGGAGAGATTTTAGGAAGATGTTTAAAGTCTGTGAGATGAGCAGTGATCTCCCCTCTTACTTTGGGATTATTGGCCTATGGAATGAAAGGGATGTGATACTTCACTATTTAGGCACAGGTGGACAGTCTCATTTTCAGCATTGCAATTGATAAATACTATAATTCAGCCTCAGGTTGCATCAGCTTGCATTGATAGGCATAGTTATCAATAGTTGTTGATAAAAAATCCCATATACAGTTGTTCAATGCACTTTTATCTAACTTAGTTTGTGAAATTAAGTTGTGAAATTAGGTAGTTGTCTACTTAGGCTGTGAAATAGAAAATACTTAATAAATCAGCATGGGACACCAAAATGTTAGTGAGTGGAAGGAAAGCATTCTAGAGGACAAGATCATGATTTTTAAATCCTGTATTTGAAAAGATGAAGTGTGATGAAATGCCATGTGCTAGGTGTAAAAAGAAAACATCAAGTCATATGTGTCTATATTATAACACAGAAAAAGGTGGGGACAAACTTGCAAAGGTTGAAAAGAATTTTTAAAGTCTGTTTACCCTTCTGTTTAAGTTGCCTGCCAAATAGGTTTTTAAATTTAAAATTTTTCAAGTTAAGGAAGAAGCTTGTATTTAATTTGAAATGTTCAGTTATTCTTGGCTTATGCTAGTGACTTCAAAATGTGTTCAGTTGCATAGTGAGTATTAATAAAACTCTTTTTCTTTTACTGTAGCTGGCGTACTGTGTAGTTCAGTTTTTAGAAAAGGACAGCACACTTACAGAACCAGTAAGTTTATCTTGCTTTTATTACATATTTTGAACTATCAATGTTACTATACCGTACATCTGTAGATTGTTAAGGCGGTTTGGAGAACAAAGTATTTATTTGTAATGGTTTATATTTGAATTGAATATTTAACCATTTTAATCTATCAAATGCGTTTTTTTCCAACAGTCATTCAGAATATCCAAAACTAATTAAAACAACATTGATAGTATAGGTCTTACAAAGAGACCAGGTTTTATTGTGCTTATTTTGTTCTGGCTGAGCAGATAGAAGATGGTGGATCCAGATGCAGTTTAGTCAGAAATTAGCTTGCCTGAGCTGTGCTCAGTTGACAGATGGATGTTATGATGGAACATAGATTTCTGACACACAGCTACCAATCGGTGCAAGGGTTTTGAATCAGATCCTCTTCATGTCTACCAACCTTGGACTGTGGTCTGGCTGCACATAATGAATAGGTGAATAATTTTGACTGTTCTGTAGAGTATCTAGTGGTTTGCTTCATTACACCCAATATCAAGTAGGTAAGAACTAATCTGTTTAATCAGTAGAACAATGAAACAATTGCTGCTAATAAAAGTGCACGTTATTCAATTATGACCATTTCCATTGTAAAATGGAAACTGGTTTTCTTGAAACAAATAGAAGTATGCACCTGAGCAAGAGTTCTCTTCTAGCTGGAGCTTTTAATAGTTAAGAAGATAGCAAATGTCAGGCATTCTCATTTGTACTGTATGGGATCTTGTTTTCTTAGCTTTCTTCCAAACATCAGATGCATATTTCCTAGTAGAAATCTGAACTAATATGCAACCAAGTTTGTTTCCTTTTTTGATCCCAAATTGGTATGTGATTACAACTTTAAAAACTTAGCAAACACATTAGCGAAGTACCGAGTTCCTCTTCAAAAGATCCTGGTCCTTTCAAGTGTAAATGCTTTGCTTCGCTTACAATTGTCACATGAGACTTTTTGACATCTTATTTTTTAAAATCTGTATGTTTTGACCAAGGCTTCATTGAGGACATAATATCTGTTTTCATGATTAAATAATACATACATTTATAGTAGATTCTTTGTTAAAATATATTAATAGAACTTAATTGCTTGAGTTTTGGGTTACATCCCCAAGAAGGTAGAGATATAAAGCATCTGTCACTTAAGTGGCAGGTAATTTTCCCGATGACATAGTAGCAAATTTGCGCTGATCATATTAAGTTAGATGTTAGGTTTTCTCTCTAGTATTTTGATTTTTATTTTCGAACATGTCTTTAAGACATATAACTTTGTTTTCTGAAGAAGTGAGTTTAGACCTATTAAGAGTTATTTCTGTGACATTGAACCAAGTCTGATCACTACTGTTACATGGGCCAAGAAATCACGAGTTTTTCTGCTTGAAGTACCAGGCTTATTAAATGCATTATAATTCAGTGCAAGGTAAAGTGAAATTAACATGAAATTATTTTATTTTTGTCTCTACAGGTGGTAATGGCACTGCTGAAATACTGGCCAAAGACTCACAGTCCAAAAGAAGTCATGTTTTTAAATGAACTAGAAGAAATTTTAGATGTTATTGAACCATCTGAATTTGTTAAAGTTATGGAACCTCTCTTCAGACAGCTAGCCAAATGTGTGTCCAGTCCACACTTTCAGGTCTGTATTTACTGCATGTACAATGATATCAGCATTTTTGTAAAGCAGACTTTAATGTATTATTCACCATAATGAATTTTATTTGTTGCGAAGAAGTCTTCAATTCTATGCTAAGTTGCAGAGATCCAGACATTAGTTTTACTGTTCCTTTTTAAGAGTGCAATATGTGCATTCATGTTGGGTGATTCACTTCAGTGTTATGCTTAACATAAAAAACCCTGAAAAACTCAGTGTTTTCAGAAGTACCTAAACCCATTCAGTACAGTGTTTGCATTTCGTTACTTGTAATATGAGTTCTACAAATACTTGTTCTTTTGGAAAGTATTTCTTTGCTTGAATTTCAGAGTTCGTGGGTTATAGATTGAACCATGTTCCTAGCAAGAAAAGAAGCACGTTTTTTGTCTCTCTTTCCATCAGCTCCATGACTCTCATTAGCACTAAAAAAATCCAAGTCTGAGTTGCAACTTCTTTTACCTTTCACTATATTTGCCAAATGTTATAATTATTTGCTCTGTAAGAGATTGAAGAAGTGTTCCTTTTTTCATGTCGTCTTAGGTTGCAGAGCGAGCATTATACTACTGGAATAATGAATATATTATGAGTTTAATTAGTGATAATGCAGCAAAGATTTTACCCATCATGTTTCCATCCTTGTACCGGAATTCAAAGACGCATTGGAATAAGTAAGAAACACTTGTACAAATTCCTGCTACTTCACTTATTTGTAGTTCTAGGTTTAAGGGCTTGGATCTGTGAGTTGCTAGTTTAACAGTGTGTTGAGCTGTTTATTCTAGGACACTGAATTTACTGGATAAACTATTGTTGTCAATTTTTAGGAAGTATTAAGAACTGTGGAAGATAGTTTTTCCTTTTTTAATTAAACAAGAAAGAGTGTTTTAGTGCATCTAATCCATGACATTCTTCTATAAATATGGAGAAAATTTGGCATTCATCTGTAGTTCAGATACTTCTAAAGACTAACTTTGATTTCTGACCACTAACCTATTTGCTGATTTGCATTTCTTTTGCATTCTAGTGAAATATCTTGTAGATCAGATCTTTTTTTTGCCTTCTTTTTATTTCCTTTTTGTTTATTGCCTTTTTTCTTCTTTCTCCATTGATTATTTTCACTTTTTTTTCCCCACAATAACGTAGTACTTACGCATGAAAACAGTCCTGGTCAGCTCCCTTCTGCAGCTGTTCCATTGTAAAGTGCCTCTTTGTTTGAGCTATTGTGCAACTGCTGGGATGGTGACAGTATCCCAGTCTGCCTCTAGCTGTGAATTCAGAACTGCTGATGGGCTGGCCAAGAATGAGTAATCAGTCTGCAATTAAATACTGGGAAAGAAATGGAAAATAAAGAGATGTTAAAGTGATTGCTTACTGTCGCTGAGTGCAAGCAGTAACAAATAATGTCCTCATTAATAAAATTCCAATTGAGTGATGCAGTTGTACATAGTAAATGTGGGTTGCTGTTGGCTGTTTCTTTCTGACTTTCAAGGTCATGCATTCGTTTTATTCTGAGCAAAAGTCATGCTACCCAGTGCAGCTGCACTCTTACTTGTAACTCCATATACAATACAAAGTAATCATTTAATGGAATGCTTTTTGAGCAGCAGTACATTATAGCCTGGAACTGTAAATTAATCTGTAAAAGTGCCTCATAAAGCAGATTGGTTTTGTGTAATTTTTGTGATGTTTTCAACTTCACTTTTCTAGCACATTTCTAAAGAGTTCTGGCATAATTGTGTTGTTGCTGGGTGGCAGTTTTCAAAAGGAGTGGGGTCTTTTTTACACACCTTTTAATCACTAACTCTTTCTTTCTTGAATTTATCAGTTGCCAGTAACTTACTTACTTCAAGATCTTTAATGTCATACTTCATTTTCTCTAATAACCCTCATGGGATTATTGTGAGCCACTAAATTTCACAACTAGCCCAGTATTGATACATATAGTATTAAGAGGGAAGTTCAAATGTCAGAAGTGTAAGTGATGAGTAGTACTGCAGAGTAAGAGAACTGCATTTAAAGTTGGTAATTCTAGTACTTATGTTAGGCCTCTTGTGGGTAAATTGAAACTTCCACTAATTAATTTTGTTTCCACTTATTCTGAAATGATGTAATTTTCCAGTTATGTAGGCTATTGGCTACTGTTGACCAGAAAAAGTAGATTTCAAAGTTTAAAGTACTCTGAGTTTCAACCAGAAGTTTTACTTATAGGACAATACATGGCTTGATATACAATGCTCTGAAACTCTTCATGGAGATGAACCAAAAACTGTTCGATGACTGCACACAGCAATTTAAAGCAGAAAAACTGAAGTAAGTTTTCATGTCAGTGTGTCTGTCTGTTCTTGAATAATTTGTTCAGAGTGCTTTAGCTCTGAAAAACCACTGTGTCGTTAGTGGGAAGGTGCCCATTTTATTCCAGTACTGCAGTCTCAAAGTTGACTTCCTGAAACTTGTTATATGTTGACTGTAAATCTTCTTAACAGTAAGGTGTCTCATGTAGGTTTAATCCTAATACTTCTGGGGTCACCATCTTCCAAAAACAATTAAGTTTTTGAGAGGGACACTGCTAATGGTGGAGCCCAGTATAGAGGATCTGTTAAACAGTTTAGTTTACATCCTGTGTTTATTTTTGCATGCTTTATTTACCCAGTGTTACTTCCTTTCATGTTGTCACTCAGTTTGTCCCAAAATACTTCCCCAGCATTTTTCAGCACTGCATTGTGCATTAGCATATCTTCATATTATTATAAAAGTTACCTGAAGTCAAGTTGTTATTCTACTGTAGTGCAGGTGTCTAGTACAGATTTTATTTGATGGAAAAATCCTGCTAAAATGAGATAGATAAGTCAGAAGTATTGATGGTTTGGGTCTAATTGTAGGGGTTGGAAGCAGTTAGTGGGTACTGAAAATACCTGGATTTGAATTTTATTTTAAATTTCAAAGTAAACAGGGATTCTTTCAAGTGGTGGTTCAGATTAGACACCTATTTTAAACTGGCATACTGGAAGTAGTACAAATTCTCAATGTAGATTGATTTGTCCGAGTTTTGAAGTTCCTTATTAGAATTCAAGAAGAAATGAGCTTGTACTGTAACAAATTCTTGAGATGTGTGTGTTAATGGATTACAAAATATGACCATTGGCTCTGCAGAAAAAAGACACTAATTCTCTTTTCCCTGACTGCAAGTAAGTGGAACCCCTTTTAAGTGAGAAATCAATCTCTCATTTTTACAAGTTTTTTGGGTGATATTCTGAGTGTGAACTAAAGCAGACTGCTGAGCGAAGAGCTAGCAACATAAAACCAAAATAAAAATCTCCCACCACATAAAAACTGCAAAGGGGATCGTTAAGGTGTTCCTACCTCCCATCTTGAATTAACTTGAGAGCTGGAGGCAAATTGTGTATGTGCTTGGATATAACTGTCCCTCCTTTTTTTTTTCTTGACATTTGGATCATCTGCTCTGTGCACTGAGAGCATTTTTAGCGCTCTTAGTTCAAAATTCTTATAAATTCTACCAACCTTAAAAGACAGATGTTCATTCTAGTCTCTGCAAGAAGATGTTTATTTGTAAGAAAGAAAGGAAAACAAGCCCTAGATTTTACATTTTCAAATTGACATTATTAGGCATAAAAAACCTTTTTCTACTCTATTTAAAAAAAAAGAAAAAAGGCATTTATGTCATCCCTCTGGGCTTGCTACTCCCTAGAATGAGCATGGTTTTGTTGGGTACTTCTTTGTTAGAGTTCAGTTCCAAATGTCCCTGGTGCCTTTTCCTTTAACCTATAATCTGAAGCCATTGGGCTAACAAGTAAAAATCTCTGCCCTTTTCATGGTCAGTTATTGACTACTTATTTACCAATGTAGAATTCTAATATTATCGATAAAACACAAATATGCTTTCAGCCTAGATCAAAACCGCTTTCTGTTTTAATTTTTAATTTTAATGTTGATTTGAGATCATGGGGTGATGCAAATTATCCTGTCAACAGTGGTGTTTTGGGCAGTAGACTCCAACAGGTATAGCTAAATAATTTATTTTGTTGAATTCTTTTACTTCTATATGATTTTGTTTTTTTCTTCAGAGAGAAGCTAAAATTGAAGGAACGGGAAGAAGCATGGGTTAAAATAGAAAATCTAGCCAAATCAAATCCCCAGGTATTTAGAAAAGATTAACATGGTCATGCTTAAATACTCTAATTTTGTTAAATATCAGTGGGGAAAACAGGTCTGACTGATCATGGAAATAAAGGAATTTCACCAACTGTATTATGAAAGATACACAATAAAAGTACTTTTCAAATTTGTAACCTTTCTCTTGTGCAAGTAATTATTTTTTTAAAAAAGGTTTCTGAAAAATATGATATGAAGTACTTTTTCCTTTCCTTATAATAAGACTTATACCGTAGTGTGGTTTGAAAAGTTATTGTGCAAAATTATGGAAAAATACAGAGAGGCCATAATTGGTTTCTCTTGAAAAGCTGTTTTGCAAACTATATTACAAAAGAGATTTTTCTGCAAACTGTGAGTTTTGACTGGTCAGTTTTTCTTTGTGTCAAATGGATTAAAGTAATATTGTATGTTCTTGTCTGATGCATTTATTCTTATACTTGCACTGGGCCAGTCTGCTGGTGAACCTGCTCCTCCTTTCCTAAAGGGAAATGTCCTGTCCATTACTTGATAAGGAATTATCAAGTACAAGTATCAATGCTACAAGTCATATCATTATTGAAATGACTTGTAGCATTACTTGATATGACTCAAATTATGATAAAGAAACAAAGGTCCTTTAGAGTATTCATTGTATTTTGAAATTATGGGAGAAGGAAATGGTTTGGCTTGGGTTCCCCACCCCCTGCGTTTGCTTGGAGATTGCTGCCAGTTTTATCTCAATCATACGGTTTTCTGCTATGAACAAAAATTTAAATTACTTTGCAGACAGAATTCTATTATACTGTTGCAAGAAACTTAATGTACTGTGTATTTCCAACACCGTCTAGCTGAGTTTAAAGTGGTGGAAGAGGGAGAAATGGTACTCTGTAAACAGAAGTGGGACACTTTCTCATCTCAGTGCTATTTTGAAACAGAAAGTATGAGGTTATCTCTTTTTCTATGAAGAGGAAATTCGTAAATTTTTTTTCCTCTTGGGTCATTTGTCAGGGAACAATTACTAAACTTCTTAAATAAAATCTATTAAAATTAATAAAATGTCTTTTTTTTTTCTGGCAACAGATCAATTAAATGAATCAAAAAAGCCTATTCATTGACTTTGAGTGACAAAACATTTCTCCAATGACAAAAGTCATACAAAAGCTTTGCTTGAAGAGTACTTGATATACATGGTCATTTGCTATCACAAATTATAAGCTCTTATATGTTTGGCTAAATAAGTGGATTGAGTTGTAGAAAAATTCAGAGTTGTGCAGTATAAATTTCCTTTTCTTTCCAAAGAACTTTCTGTAAATACATTTTCTGATACCAGTTAACACCACCTGTATACAGTATGTTCCACATAGTCTGCTTCAAAAAAACTAATATTTGGAAGAAATGCAAAATAAAAATTACTGAATGCTCCACTGAATTGATAGAAGGATATAAATGCTTTTAGTACTCTAGATAATGGATTTTTAGCAGGTTCTTTTTTCCTGGAATGTCTGTTAACTTTTTTGTTTGTCTGATGACTGGTGATTCTTATTGTTCAGAGCTGTTCCTGATTCTGCATGACACAAAAACACAATTTAAGATTTTAAAATCATTGAATCCTTGCTGTTGGTGTTTTTAATTTTTTTTTCATCTGCATTAAGTTATTGGTGCATTCAGATACCAAAATATCTATGAGGAAAAACTTGTGAAGAAGTCTGTGAGTGCATGTATATAAGTTCTGAATTCAAAACTATATACCTTATCTGAATTAAAATAAGATCTGATGTATTGAGATTACTGAGCAACAAAGGTTTTGGGGTTTTTTAATTCCTAAAAGACTTTCATAATTGTTTTACTTTCCAAAGACAGAAAAGTATAATATTTTTGTTTGAAATTATATTAAATGTATATTAGGTATATTTAGTCTTTTAACGGTGTATTTTTTCTTCCAACACAAAATCACATCAGCAAATGAAATGGTTGTGTTTGGATTACTACATTGTTCGCAGGGCACTTGACAATGTATTAATAAGGTTTCAGATAACTCATTGCCAAAGTAGGCATGCAATACTGACAAAATCTGAGTATTTTAAAACTGAGATTGATAATCAAACTATTTTTTAATGCTGACTGTATTTTTCAGCAGGATATTTTTGCCAGGTGTGAAAGTATTGGTGTTCCATTCCAAAATTTATTACTTAGTCCCTGGAAGCATTAAATATTGAAGTTAATCTCAAATAACTTGTCATATCATTCAAATGCACTCCTAATATTTAGTTATTACAACTAAGAATGATTATTTTAACATTTTGCATTTTATTAGTACCCAACATACAGCGACACGAGTTTGCTGAACAGTCCTGTTGCAATGGAAACAGACGGGCCTTTAATTGAGGATTTGCAGACGCTGAAAAAGACAGTGAAAGAAGAGGCTTGTCAGGTAAAACCTTGTGAAAATAGCGAAGTGCTCCAACTATGAACTAATTTCTCTCCTTGGCTTGTGTTTTCAGCCCAGCAACCATTTGTTCTATAGTAAAACACTTCATCAGGGCTGCTACTTTCAAGTGATAGTGTAGCAGCCAGAACATAACATGTTTCTAATGCTTGTGAATTTCCTATGTAGTCTCTTTTAAGGTTTCTTCTTCTCAGAAACTTTGTTTTTATTTTCACTTAGGAATAGCTTATTGTGTCATTATGAGAACAATAATAATGCTCTAATGATAGTGAGGGCTATAGCTAAAATCTGTGACATCATGTTCTAGTCTCCTTTCTATATAATGGTTTTGACTTTTCATAAGAAAAGCTTGTCAGTACTAGAATCTGACTCTATACATTTTTGGGTTTTATTCAGAGCCTTCATAGTGGTTAAAGCTCTTGTGTTGTAATAAAGTATGTGAAGTATGTCTTGCCCACTCATGGGTCTTCTTCCTCAGTCCACCATCTGTCAGGTTCCATTGCCCACTGCAGGGCGAGGACTCTCCAGGTCATTTCCATCCTTTTGTCTTTAGTTAATGCTCAGTAATATTCCTGTCTTTTGAATTTAACATTGGTTAAGTGGAATTATAAATACCAATGTTGAAACTAGAAATTTCAACTTGGAGCTGGTTGAAAATGGAGAGATGCTAGGTAACGTTGCAGCATCAGTGAAATTTCTGGAAGGAATATGTACAGTATAGTACTGTAAGTCTGTCTAAATCTAGCAATGTCTAAAACTGGAGAAATGGACCCAGAAAAAACAGTTGAGTTTGGACATAAAGTCTGTTAATTTGAACCAATGTATCCAATAAGACATTTAATAACAATAAGCATGTGGTCAACCTAACCTCCTAAATTTCTGTGTTAAAATTCCAGTGTCATTATCCTGTATAAAAGATTATATTTTACTTATTATTTATTACCTGGCATTTTGAGTGAAGGTTGGAATTAAAAGAAATGCTGGAATACCTTTAAGGCACAATCCAGGGATTGCTGAGTATTTAAACACTTATGTATGTTGTGGATCTCTGTGCATTACATGTAAATCTTGGTGGCTGAATTGCATCCCTCTCCAGGGCAATGAACAAGAGTAGCATTTCCCTCAGTGGGAATGATGGATAAAGCTACTCAGTGGGGAGCACTGGGCTGAATAAAGTTTCTAAACCTCTGCCTTTCTTTGTACCTTGGATAGCTTAGCCAGGCCCACATGGGAAAGAAGGGGCCTCCTTTCACTTGCTCCAGAGCCTAGAACCAGTTCTAGTGGAGAAAGGTGCATGCAAAATTATTTACAAAAATGGGTACTGCTTAATTTTAGAGTTGTGTTGCTCATAGTGTCCATCTTTGACTGTGCTGTTTCCTAACAATTAACTATGTTCTCAGGGTTTATGGGACCATGGTTCACTTTCTGTCTTGGCCAGGGAGCATTAAAATTCCTATTATCTAAGTCTGATTGCTCTAACATCAATTTTAGAAGGAAAACAGCCAGAGTAGAATTCTGTGCTAGTAGCTGGGACAAGAAGTTAAGAACAAAATTCCCAGTCCCAACTGCTGGAAGAGTTTGAGGATTTGGGCCAGTATTATACAACATAAAATGCAGAAACAGTAATGTCAGCCCAGACTAAAACCATGGTCTCTCATCTAGGTGTTACCTTCTTTTCTACAAAGAATTCAACTTTATGAGCTATAAAATTTGGGTGTTATACAGCTTCTTTGGTAGCATTCCAGTTGGAAAACTATTGTGTCATATCCCTGTGAATGAGCTTGATTTGCCACCACCCACGATTGTAAGGAAGGGTGGGGACTTTAAAAAATGAAACTAATGGAAAATGAACAAACTGTAAACAAAATTCTGAAACTTGAGTTGGAACTGCTCAAGCATTCCTCAGCCATCTCTCCAAGTGCATTTCTTCCATTCCCTTGCTCACAAAGTGTGCAAGAAGTGAAATGGCTAAAAGATTATAAGCCAGGTTTTCAAAGAGAAAGGTCCTGTCCTAGCAGAGCTAATAGAATGTTTTAAATCAGGAATTCTTATTATTAGTTAAACTAAGCCTGCAAGAGGATGGATAAGTTTGGATCACCAGGCAGGAAAATATTTGATTAAGGATCAGAGTATTGCAGAAAGCAGGCTAAGTAGCATTCCTGCATCAGTCTTTGGGAGGACACTGGACAGACAATTATATATCACTTGCTAAGTACCATCAGCAGCTGATGTTAAGAGCTTCTACAGTTAAGAGATGAAAAAAAAAAAAATGCAGTCAAAAGGACAGCTTTGATTCTTAAATTAAACTTCAGAAATGAGCAACTATGTAAAGATCTGTATAGTTTCAGTGAAAGTAATGTTTATGCCAGAGGCTGGCAATATAGCAAATGTCCCTACTGAAGAGGTGATTGACTGACTAAGGAAAGTAGATCAGGAATTTTTTTCTGTATGAGACTTATGTGAGCACTTTTTGTGAATGCTCTGCCACAATAAAATCAGACCACTGTGACTTACTAACCTTGAACAAGGCAATAAATAAATAGCTAAATAAAAGCCAGGCAGTTTTTAATAAAGACTTGTTTATAGGAAAAAAAAATAAAAAAGCAAATTAGGGTATAAAGCTTAAAGGTACTTTGTTAGGAATATTGTCTGGTTTTGAGAGAACGTTCATAAAATGGTAGTGATAGTTAATAGATTAGAATTTTGTAGTTGTTTCTGGTTTTCCTCTTAGCAAAAAAATTGGTTTTAATACGTGGAACTGCATAGCTGGTAGGGTAAAGAGGAGAAAGTATAAACTTCTTTCCAGATACTTTTTTATTTCTTTTCCTGTAAGTGAGCATACCGATGTGTAAGAAGTACTCTGAAGTAATGTTTAGTAATTAATATGTTTGGCTAACTTTGTTCTATTTTTATTTCAGGCACAAAAAGATCAGAAAAAAGATCGTCCTCTTGTGCGACGCAAGTCAGAACTGCCTCAGGATATCTATACCATGAAAGCCTTGGAATCACATTGCAGAGCTGATGAATTAATATCACATGATGGGCATTAAACTATTACAGTGAAATATTATTTTGGAGGAAAAGTTTTTTTTTCTGGACTCAGTTCTACAGTAGAACTTAATTTTTTGTGCCATACCAATCAGTTACACACAAAGTCAAAGCTTTCTTCAACCCATTTCTGTAGGCAATAACTTAATAGAGTATGCAGCTCAAGATTAGTAGTTCAAACAATGGTAAATTACCCAGTTCCATTTGCAGAATATTGGGTTGAATATAATCAAGTGGACACAATTTCCTGGAGGTGTTGTCATAGTACCAACCAGCTGATAACGTGCAGTTTTTATAGTTGTGTTTGAGAAAAGCGTTCTATAAAATCTTTCCATCTAAATAAGTGAATGACCAATAGCTGGTACTAATGATAAATGTGTGTTTTCAAAAGTAAAATTATTTCAAATATAAGTATTAAACTTTTTCTAGGATTTCTCAGCTTTACAGTTGTTTCAACATTATTGCTGTCTTGTTATATACCAGCAGTTTTGAAAATACAATTATTCTTTCGTATTATTAAACATTACTTAAAAACTGGTGACATTTGTGACAATCCTCAGTCGTCATTCCTTTCTAAGAATTCTGTAAATTCATTTCTCTTTTACTTAGGGTAAAGATATATATATCTATATATACCACATCCTAATACTTTCTGTAGAGTTAAAGCCATATCTTCCAGTCTTTAGTGTATAATATGGCGCCAGTATTCCAGATTTGAACTGGTAGAAGAATTTTTCCTAAAATGAAAATTTGCTTACTATGACTGGGAAAAGACTGAATATAAAATTTCATTTTAAGTTTTTTCAAGTCAGTAAAATAACTCTTTCACTGTTTTCTCCCTTATCTGAGCTTTTAATACTCAGCATTTTTCTTGGGCTCTAGGAGTTCAATATTCTGTGGCAGATACTATGTGTGATTTCAGTTGCATCAGTTTTTATCTGAAAGATGAACACAACATCATAAGCTTATTAAAATATTTAAAAAAAAAAAAAAAAAAAAAAGAGAACAGACTCTTGAATTCCATTCTGCTACTTTTTAAATGAGTCTGAAAGCTGAGGAGATAGTGACCATAATTTTACCGTGAAAATATTTTTGTTGTTGTTGTAAAGAGCACATGTGCTGCAAATACACCTCACAAGTGAACTGAAAATGCATCTGAGTTGCTGATGATCTTCAAATGCTGCTATATATTCCACAAGATTTACTTGCATGTAATGAGCTTTTTGTTGTAGATGGAAAAGCACGGGAGGAAAAATCTCTTTAAAAATATAGTGCTTTGTCTTCAATATTTGATTTCTCTCAGGGTGGCCAGTATTTTGACTTACTTATCCTGCTTACAAGCTGTTTGAAATGTGTTCTGCTATTCTAAATGGGTGATTAGTTTCTTTTGTCTCTGGCAGTAACATGATATAACTTAATGTTTAATGTCTTGATGCATAAAGAGATAAAAAGTGGCTTCTTTAAAAATAGTTTTGTTTTACTTTTTAAGGAAGTATTAACATCTCCTGCATCCATTAAAAAAAATTGCTCCAAGCAGACATTCATAGTAACCTTGTGCAGATGTAGTGCCTGCTGTTTGTTGGTTGCATTTAACATTCAATTTCCAATATTTGTTACATTGTCTATTGGAAGAAAATTGTGAGTGGTAAATATTGGCTTAAAACAACTAAATTTAAAGACCAACCCAATCTTTAAGTGGAATGTCCACTGTGTCTGAAAACATTTCCTGTAAAACTTGAAAAAGAAAATGCTTTACCATTAGGATAAACTATATGAAAACAGTTTAAAGATGCCTTCTACTTTTGAGGGAAAAAGGGTGCTTTTTTAATTGTGTAAAGCAATGTCTATGTATTTTGATATACCATTGTTTGAACTTCCATCTTTAGCTGGTAGATTATCAGTTACCTTTGATTTTGGGTGTTCAGTATGTCTGTGCAAGAGATTGCTGAAAGGAATTATTCTTACGTTATTCAAGGAGGGGAAAAAACCCAACTGTATATCAGTGTTTGATTGACTGTGTGATACTCAACGTATAAGAACATCTTTCACTGTCTAGATTTTATTTTTATTCTTTATTGAAGATAAACACTCACCAAAAAGGGAAGCATTGTGGTAATTTAGACACTTCAAGTTCTCTATAAAGGCATATTTGAAATTTTGGGCCACTGAACATTTGCTTAGGCAATATTCCAAAATCTTATCACCACTAATGGTTTAGCATGTTTGTTATCAATATTTATATATTTCGTATAATCTTGTACTAAACAATTCTAAAACTAATATATCCAAAATAAAAAGAAAAATTGAAGTAGAATTTTGGTGACTGTTGTTCTTCATAAAGTTCTGTCTGATAACTTCCCCCATTTTCCAAAATTATACCTGTACATCAGGAATGTCAAAAGTAATATTACAAGTGTCTTTTTAGTGTGGCTTTAGTATGGCTTCATTTTAATATTGTACATACATTGTACCTTGTTTTATGGTAATAAGTAATAAAAATGTAGACTTCATATTTTGTACAGAATCGTCCTATGTACAGAATAAAAAGTTCCTAGAAACAGCAAAAATAGGTAAGTGGCACAATTATTTTTCATTAGACAATATCTGTAACATTTTATGTTAGTGGAATGTTAAGTTCAAATGTACCTACATATTTTTTAACATTTTGTAATTCAATTTTTTGTTCTGGCATTGTTTCTGAAGAACTTCATACACCTGCCATTTAATATGCTTTTATCTAATTTTAAAACTTAAAAAAAAAAAAAACAAACGGTGTATTATATGGACAAATAAAGAACATGTGAATTTTACTTGCTCATCATGAAACTAAGTTTAACACAAGGTGTTTGGGGGTGTATTCAGATTCTGTGTTCTGCTAGCAGGATCATCAGTACAAATGAACTTCATAAATTTCACAGGAGTTAAAAAAAAAAAAAAAAGGCCATTAGGTAAAAAAAAATAAAGCAGGAATAATTGATATTCAGTAGAAAAAGCAGACTTTACCTGTAGAACAGCAATCAGAACTAAAATTTGGTAATATTCCAATCTACAAATATGAAAAATGCATCTTCCATAGTATTTTCCCCTGTAACATTTCTGTATTGACACAAAGTAGCAAAAAGCAAAGTGGCCATAAAATCTAGGATTTTATTGTGGTACTTTATACATAATCAGGTGGAAATATAGGGAAAAACTGAAGTCTGCAGCAAGAGTCGTCTACACTCTGCAATCCATAAAAATCTTCAAAAGAACTAAGGAAATTACTCACATAAAGCTGACATTCAGTAACTGGGGGAGTTGGAAGGGGAGTTGGAGGGGTTGAGCCTGGGATGGAGCTGACTACTGGCTTGAGTTACAAATGTAAGATTTACAGGTTAGGTCATTTGGTAGTGAAAGAAACAGTTTTTGGCAGGAGCTCAGTAGGAAATGCATCAAATCGTGGATGGAAAACAAGATACTGAAACAATGGAGGATCCAGTTATTCATTCTTTGAAATCAGGTTAAATACATCTCAAAATACAATGTTTTAAAATACTGACAGCAATGACATTTTTAGTGGTTGCCAGCTTGTTCAGGAAATGACTTTTATCCTTTCCCTCTAAGGGAATTAGTCTCAGGGGCTTTGACCAGCAGCCTTTTTTGGCATTGCTTTCATGGTTTGTCTTTGTAGAATTGGAGGGGAAGGTGCTAGTGTAGCACGTACTGCTTGTGTTTGGAGATGTGTTCATTTGCTTTATGCACCTCACAAATGTACTTACAGGAGATAGCTGTGATTTCAGGTTATCCCAGTTCTGGATCCCTTTATAGTTCACCCACCTAAAAGTGGAGCACTTCTGGTCCTCGGATCTTGTCCTTACTGTGTGCAGTGATTGTGGAGACAATGACTGTGTATAGCTAATTAAGAAATGCCATTTTAATTACCATATCACTCTCCCGGGATTATAGCTTCTTTTCTATGAGGAGACAGCTTGAGCTGTCTACTTTATGAAATAAAACTTGGATGTAGTTAAACATTTTGTATGAACAAATTGCCAAGGGATCATTTACTGTGGAGCTAAAAGGAGGCAGTGCATTATGCCTTTCTCACCCCACTGAAGAGCAGCACAGCTGCAGCTGGGGCCGGGCACGTGGGGACTGCATTCATTCCTGCCCCAGGAGGTCTGCACACACACGGGAACTTCATAAGCAGTGATCCTGTGGTGAGGAGGGGAGAGGGAAGTCACAAACTTGCCTTGAGCTATTTTAGGCATTTTGGTCATCCAAAAAACTACACTGAGCAAGTTCGTGTTTTCATGAAGACCTTGCCGTAGTAGTTTTCCTAGGACACTCACGGTAGAATTTAAGATGCAAGAGGATTAGAGATGGGAAAGGAGGTGGTCTGCTCAAATGGTTACTTGTTTGCATTTTTTTCCTTTGTTTTTGGTCTCAAATGCTACCAAATTAATATTAAATATAAGAAAAATCTCTTTTTTCCCCCACTGAAGTTGTTGTTTCTTTTATAACTTCGGAAAATTTTCTTTCTACATACATTGCATTGCATTTGCTAGGAGTAAGTCTTGTATCGTGACCAGTCCTATTCTCATTATGATTCTCTGAAATATGTCTTTAGTTAAATTATATGGAAAATGTGTCATATTGGCAATCTTGCCCTTTGGATGGTTGATTTCAGTGGCTTCTCACGCCTGTAAGAAGGGCCAGGTCTTCTGTGTGCCCAGGAAAAGGATGTCCATAATTAACTAGAACCAGATCAAGGCAGATTATTTTTCACTCTGATTAAACAAGTAAAGCCTTTTCTCTCTCTAGGTTTTGACTGCAGAAGAGAACTTAGGTAAAAATTAGTTTATCCCGTGTCTGCTTCAGTTTCCTTTAACTTAATTTGCATCTTCCTCCTGCTTCCGTTAGCCTAGTAAAGGCTGAAGCGATGAAAGGGATACAAAGTCTCTACCTACACTGGCTTTTAGTTGCAAGTAGCCTAACAGTTAGAGATATCAGAATTCAAGATTTGCTGCACATGGAGCATTTCCAATCTTAAAACCTACAGTAAGATGATACTTGTTGAGGGATTTTTCACCCTACTTTCTCTGCAGGTCAGCAGCAATATATATAAATATTTGCTTGAATTTTTATTTCCTATCCCTCCCCTGCTTTCTTCTGCATCCTTATTTTCCTTATTGGTGTGTTTTGTTTTTTTTTCCCTGGCAACAGTTTTGCCGCAGTGGGATGTTGTATCTTGCTTTGTAAGCTACAGAAATTCTGTGACAGTTTGGCACTGCAGATGATGACTGCTCCAGAAGAAGGAGCATGCCAGTACTTTGAACCATTGCTTGAGCTCACCTCCGAAGAGAGGCCGAGTTACACTTGAGATCTAGTATCTAGATTGCTTAGGAATACTATCAACACCCCTTTAATGAACATCTCCACATCCAGAATGTTAATTTAA
This sequence comes from Hirundo rustica, assembly GCF_015227805.2. Classification (NCBI taxonomy): domain Eukaryota; kingdom Metazoa; phylum Chordata; class Aves; order Passeriformes; family Hirundinidae; genus Hirundo; species Hirundo rustica. Next base: position 10,988,452 of record NC_053455.1, on the reverse strand, counting down.
CCTGTGGGTTTGAGGTGCTTGGCCTGTACTGGTGCTTACTATGTGGATATAAGTAGTTAATTCTTCCCACGTTGGAAAGCTGTCAGCCAAGACCAGATACGGGATAGCCTTGGTGGAATTCAGACAGCCATGCAAAGTTAGTGCTTTTTTTCATATGAAACAATCCTGAAACCACCTGCATGTAGAAGAATTATAAGGTGTGAACAAAGTAGATTTTGGAAAATTGAAATAGGGGAGTGTTGTATCAAACGCTGTCTCAGTAACCATTCTATGAACAAAGTATTCAGAGAAGTATTTACAACTATTTTTCTTTATCAAAAAAATTACCTTTCTGGGGGAGAGGGGTTTAGATAGGTTTGACTCATCAAAAACCAATCACCTCTGTTAGTTTTGGTGCTTGCAGTTGAAACTTAGTTGCTGAACAAAACATTTCTCTTCCAGACAATAGTTTGAGATTTTTATTGCTTAAATCTGTTTTTTCAAAGTTAAACTGGACTCGTAAATGCTTTAGGAGCCTGACTGAGCATGGCATGTTTTTTCCCTTGGTAGAAATGGAGGAGCTGGGATATGTGGGTGGGCTTTCCAGATTTCCAGTGTCCTAGCTGGACATACACACTTTAATGCTGAGTTACACGTATGTAGAGGCTTACAGATCAGGTCTTCCTTTGCCAGGCAGGATCTCCCACCCCAGCTTCCTTATTGAGCAGTAGATCTGAACAGATCCTGGGCCAGGGGGGCTCTGTGCATTCTCCTGTGTATCTCTTGAGAAAATGCATGGAAGGTTCAGACACAGTTTTGTATGGTTGTTTTGCTTTTCTTTTGGGGGCAATATTCTCTTTTCTACTTCCATATGAGCAAAAACTGGAGTGTCAGTCTGCGGGCCACCCACAATCCCTAGTGTACTTTTGGGGGATCAGTGGAGTTTCTTTGGAACTTCACTGCCCCCTCCCCTCCCCCAGACACCTCCAAATGTTAACCAGGACCTGGGGCCTAGTTTGAGCAAGGAGGAACGGGATTGTCCATCTCAGCAGCAGTGAGTTAAACTCATCTAATACTTCAATCAGTCAAACATACGTTGGGATGTGGAAGCTGTAACAGAAGTTCAGGATTTTTTTTTAATTAAATTCATAAATTCTTTCATTTTAAATTAAATTCCCCTTTTACACTGATGTACTCCTTGTCACTGTCTCCCTTTATGTCCTTTGCTTTTGGGAAGCAGTCTCAAAAAAGACTGGGATTAATGGTTTGGGTGCTGGATTCATAAAACTGCAATTAGTGCAGCTGGCTGACTGGGCTGGATGTGTAATGCACCGGAGATACTTCACTGAAGAAGCCTTGCAGTTGGCCTGCTGCTTTCTTTACGGAAATATGTCATTTTTGCCACCTGACCTTATGGTTTCTGGGTTAATTTTTTACATGAAATAAACATTATTTTCCTTCGGACGAATGAGCCTCGGGCCTGCTTTATCTTCCGGGTAAGGAGGCAGCCGCAGCAGAACACATCTCTGCCGGGTGCTGCTGCCAGGGCAGGACAGGCTGTTGTCTTCCCCTTTCCGCTCACATCCCGCCCTCTCCTTCCAGAATAAACCACTCTGATAAAACCTTTGTGGAACAGAGAACCCTTCAGTAACTGAAAGCGGCTTTTTACATGAACAGGTAGTGACAGAACAAGGGGATTCAAACCGAAAGAGAGTAGGTTTAGATTAGCGGTTAAGAGGAAGTTCTTTACAGTGAGGATGGCGAAGCGCTGGAACGGGTCGCCCAGAGAAGGTGCGGATGCCCATCCCTGACAGTGCTCTACGCCATGTTGGATGGGGCTCTGAGCAGCCTGGTCTAGTAGAAGGTGTTGCTGCCTGTGGCACGCGTGCTGGAACCAGGTGATTTTTAGCGTGTCTCCCAAGTTAAACCGCTCCGTGCTTCTAGGGAGGCGGCGGGGAGCGGCCGCGGCCCGGGCGGGGCCGGCGGGCGGGGCGGAGCGGGGCGGGCCGGGCCGCCCGTCCCAGGCTCCCCCGCGGCGCGGCGGGCGGGCACAGCCGGGGCGCGGCCGGGCGGGCGGAGCGCGGTGCTGTCCGGCGTCCCTCTGCCTCGGCATGTCTGACTCCGGCGGCGGCGGGGGCGGCGGCCCCGGCGGCGAGGAAGGCGGCATGGAGGTGTCGGGCTCGGCGGTGCAGAACGTGGCCGACGTGTCGGTGCTGCAGAAGCACCTGCGCAAGCTGGTGCCGCTCCTGCTGGAGGATGGCGGCGAGGCGCCGGCGGCGCTGGAAGCGGCGCTGGAGGAGAAAGGCGCCGTGGAGCATATGCGCAAGTTCCTCTCCGACCCGCAGGTCCACACGGTGCTGGTGGAGCGCTCCACGCTCAAAGGTGAGGCGGGAGCGGAGCCGCCGCGATGGCAAAATGGCGCTGCCGGCCGCAGCCGCCGCCCTGCCGCGGGTGGGAGGGGCGCGCCTCCGCCGCGGCCCCGCTCCGCCTCGGCACGGCCCCGGCCGGGAATCACCGGGCCGGGCACTGCGGGCCCGCTCCGCCTCAGCGCGGCGCCGGGCCGGGAATCACCGGGCCGGGCACTGCGGGCCCGCTCCGCCTCAGCGCGGCGCCGGGCCGGGAATCACCGCGTCCCGCTCCGCCTCAGCGCGGCCCCGGCCGGGAATCACCGGGCCGGGCACTGCGAGCCCGCTCCGCTTCAGCGCGGCTCCGGCCGGGAATCACCGCGTCCCGCTCCGCCTCAGCGCGGCTCCGGCCGGGAATCACCGGGCCGGGCACTGCGGGCCCGCTCCGCCTCAGCGCGGCGCCGGGCCGGGCTCCGCGGGTTCGCTGTCGGGCTCGGGTGGCGGCGGTACAGCCCGGGCGGCGGGCGGGTCCCGCTGGCCGCCGTCGCTCGGCCCGGCCTCCCCCGCCGCCTTTGTTCCGCGGTCCGGGGCCCAGGAGGGTGCGCGGCGGGGCTGCGGGCCGGCCGTGGGCGCAGATCCGGACGTGCTGCGGACGCGGCCGGTCCTGCTTGGAAAGGCACCGAAAGTGCTTCGTCAGTCGGCCGTGACACCGCTCCTGCGGCAGCCCGGCTGCTCGGGAAGTGACCTCCTGGGCGAGGCGGATAACCGCTCTGAAGCAGAACAAGAGCGCTAAAACCCCGGATAAAGGGAATAAAAATACCGCCACCCTGAATCGACCTGTAAAAGCGTCGTTTCTTGGTTAATTAGGGAGTTCCCGTAGTTGACAAAGGGAGATGTGGACCTTGCCGTGCCTTTGTTTAGTTATCAAAGCTTGGTGGCCGTGCTGCTGGCGCTCGGAACCGCATCAAGTGCTGCAGGAAATACTGCAGCTAAGCTGAGACTCTGGCTTGGGTGTCTTTGTTATTCATATGATGCTGTAACTGACTGTTTATTTCGAAAGTGACTTGTCAACAAATCCGTTGTTAAATAGGCTCTTGCTGTCGCAGAATGCAGCCTAATGAACAGTGACAAAATACAGCTAGGTTTCGTCAGTAATGCAGGCTTTTAGTATTAAACAAGCCCCTGCAGCCTGTAAATGGCTTCCTGCCTGCCAGCGTGAGCTTGCAAAATTCTGTTAAGCTTCTGGATTGCTGCTCCTAATGTGCTGGTGGTGCTGTTCCTGTATATATTAAATCTTAATAAAATCATATTTCATATTGCATTATTTAATATGCCAACAGAAGCATCCTGATATATGCCCTGCAGCTGCTGCACACAGAAACATCAAGAAGGTTCTTTCATTCACTTTCATTCATTGTAAACATCAGATGTTGTTTGAAAATACCCCATCGTTTATTTTTTTACCTGTTTCCAGTTTATCCTCCTCTTTCCCCTTCCAAAATTTGAGACTTCTATTTCAGTAGGGTTATTTTTCTCAAAGAGATCAAAAGAACAGCTGCCTTTATTAATTCATGAAGCAGTTTTTAATAAGATTTAAAGAAAATAATTTAATATTAATGCAGATGATTCCTCCATTTTTGCTATGCCTGAATCATGAGAATGGTTATCCCTAGTTCAGGTTGGAAGTAATGAAAATAGTGGTGATCAGTTATCTCCAGGCTCATGGCATAGATATTGTTATATATGTATGCATAAAAAGAAATTGAGAGACTCATTCCATGTTTCAAAAGCCAGATACTAATTTATGATGCTCTGAGTCCATTTCTGTCCATGTCTTCTGGTTTAATAGCAATTACTTGGGCAGAATGGATTTTATGAATGACAGCCAAATGTTTAAACTTAACAGATCTGCAACCTCCAGCAGCACATGGAGAGCTCTGACACTATTATTATTGAAATCTTGTCCATGGACTGCATAGCATGAAGTAGATCATGGATTACAAGTATGATAAAACAGAAGCCTTATTTCTGCGTTATGAAAGCTGCTCTCTGGTATCACCAGCTCCCCAGCCTGCTAGCTGCTCTCATATGGCTTCCTGTGGTCTCCAGCGCTGTGTTGTTCAGTGACCAGGCTTCTGGTGCTTGGGACCACAAACGTGACAGCTTGAGGCTGTATCTCCTGAGGGCTGAAGGAAATCAGAGCAGGACAGGGTCTGCTATAATGTGTCCAGTCAGAGTGTGTCCTCCAGCAGGGAGTAACCTTCTGTACTGAAATCACTGCATTGCAGCAGGGCTGCCTGCATCCCCAGCAATTACATCATCTGTGATGCACTGCTTGTGCTAGTGCCTGAGTGCTTCCCATGGCTTGGCTTTTTGTTCTGTCAAGAGATTTTCTTTTTTGTTCAGAGACTTAATTTCCAAATAATTTTCAAAGTAGACATCTGAAAATACAAAGCTGCCTTTGAAAGAAAAAAGCAGCTGTTTAATGTTCTCGCTGAAGTATAGTTGTCCTGGTAACTTATCTCTGCAAATAAGTGCACATTCTGTATTGCAGATTTCTCTCTCAGAATGTGAGTTATAATTCACTTACTGTAACCTTTTATTATTTTTTATAGCAGTCTAAATCTTAATGGAGTTTTGTTTAAAGACAGTGAATCCATTCTGCATCTGAGAGATATTGCAAAGCTACATTTGACCTAATTTAGTTAATTAAGTTGGTGTGGAGCTTAAAGATTACAGAACAGCAGAAGGTTGAGATGGAGTGGCAGATGTTAGAAATTAAGTATTTCATACATATTATATTTTTTTGCAGAGGATGTGGGAGATGAAGGAGAAGAAGAAAAAGAATTCATTTCCTACAGTATCAGCACTGACATTCATTATGGAATAAAGTCAAACAGGTGAATTAGTGAAGTAGATCTTTACGTTTCTGCTCTATATGTGTAAAACTTGTACAAGCAGATTTACCTACTTTACCTAGTGCTTTCAGGCAGTGTTTTTATTCAAGTGGGACAATAGCTTTTCAAAGCTATTTTTATCAGAGGCTCTGATAAAAAAAGGGTGTGTCATGAGGCTGAAAGAAGTGGACCTAGGACTTCTAGCTCTGGGGTTAAAGAAACAAAGTTTTATTAATTTTGGCATACATGCATCTGTAGCATATGTGACTTGGGTTCAATATTCTTTGGTTATGTCTGGCTCTTACATATTTGTCACTTATCTTGAGGCATATTTGACTCTGAAGCTTTGTAAAATGTGTTTTTTCTTTAGTGTGCCTCTACTTGAGAGTCCTCATTGATAGCTCAGCTTGCTTACTGCTGAACTGTAAAGATGTATTTATTTGGAAGACTTGTATTAAAGTCTCTTAGAAGAAAGACTGTGAAGTATGGTGATACAGATTACCATTTGACTCCTAAACTTGAAGTCAGATTAAAGCTATTGTGTCACTTAAGTGTCAGATGATTGGTTAGTCACTCTCTTCTCTGTTCCACAGCCTGGCGTTCATTAAACGTACAGCAGTGATCGATGCCGACAAACCAGTGTCTTCCCAGCTCAGAGTGCTCACTCTCAGTGAAGATTCTCCATATGAAACATTGCACTCTTTCATTAGCAATGCTGTTGCTCCCTTTTTCAAGTCCTATATCCGAGAATCTGGCAAGGCAGACAGGTAATTCAGTATAAGTACTGCATTTCTGTGCTTATGAACTAAAGTGTTGAATGATTAAAAAAAAATAACAAACAACAGTGACTCTTCAAGGTGAATCACTTGAATTGTTTAAGCACACAGTTGCATAGGATGTTGTTGCTGAGTCAGCTGAGGAAGCAATTCAGGTCTGAATGTGTTACGTATGGTTTTTTGTTTGCCTTCTTATATGGAAACATCTGTGCTTTTTCAGGGATGGAGATAAGATGGCTCCTTCAGTTGAGAAAAAGATTGCAGAGCTTGAAATGGGCCTCTTGCATTTGCAACAGAATATTGAAATTCCAGAGATCAGTCTGCCAATTCATGCAACCATTACTAATGTTGCCAAGCAGTGTTACGAACGTGGAGAAAAACCAAAAGTTACAGATTTTGGTGAGAAGGCTGAGGATCCATTGTTCCTTAATCAGCTACAGTCTGGAGTCAACCGCTGGATTAGAGAAATACAAAAGGTAACCAAATAACAGGGGAAAAAGAGCAACTAAGTAATAAGAACTTTCATGTAGTACTGTGTATCTTCTTCACAGTTTAACTGGTAAAATGCTACTTAGTGCAGGGTACTCCGAAGATCTGACGCCAGGTTTTTGAGTCACCAGGGACATTGGTCTAAATTAGGCTAAGCCTAGTCTAAATTTGGAATCTAGTCTAAATTGTTCTACAAATAACCAAGAGTATGGCTATGTTAGACATACTAGTAGACCCAAGTAAATGGCACTAACCCTGGGAATTTTGTAAGTATTCTTCAAATCTTTACAGCAGAATGAGAGGAACATATCTGATTGGCCTGTTTTGTTATTTGCCCCTGGTGCATCCACAACCACTTTACTATGGTCATTCCAACCTCATCTTGTAATCTCACATTTCTGCCTGTTACTTTTCAGAAGAGCTGCTGTTCTGCTGGTGTTACTCAAAAACAGCATCTGAGATATTAGTCTGGCTAATTAGTCTGGAAACACCTATTGCTCATGAACAATGTTGTCTTTTCTTATTTAAGAGCATAAAACATTTGTTACCTTGCGTGGCTCATCTGCCTTTAACCAGAATACAGACACTGCTCAGGAAAGCAGGCAGGTGACATTTTTAGGCTATGCTGAAGATGATTATGTGAGGGTCCTAAACCCAACCTTTAGGATCTCTGGAATTGCACTTGTCACGTGTTCATGCAGTTCCTACACTTTTCAAAGAATGAGTGCCAAAACTGTCTGAGGTTGGACTACTAAAACCTGGCAGTTGTTGCATGTTTCAATTATACTTAGTAACAGCAATTTTTTACAGTTCAAGTGTATAAATTAAATGCTTTTCTCTCTCTCTCTTCTCTTTCTCTCCTTTACTTTGAAGGTGACCAAATTAGATCGAGATCCTGCATCAGGCACTGCATTACAGGAGATAAGCTTCTGGTTAAATTTGGAAAGGGCTCTGTACCGCATTCAGGAAAAACGTGAAAGTCCAGAAGTTCTGCTGACTCTGGACATTCTGAAACATGGCAAACGCTTTCATGCAACTGTCAGCTTTGATACTGACACAGGTAAAATATCTGTTCAATAACATTTTTTCTCAAATGTCCTACAGAACTTAAACTGTTACAAAACTTGGACATTATGGAACAAAGAACAATGCGTTTACAGGAACCTTGGACTAGTTACAGATGGAGATTTTGGTTAATGAAATGAAAAGTTATATTTAAAATCTTTTCTGTTTAGGGCTGAAACAGGCACTGGAAACTGTGAATGACTATAATCCACTGATGAAAGACTTTCCACTGAATGACTTGCTGTCTGCTACAGAGCTGGACAAAATCAGGCAGGCCCTTGTTGCAATATTTACCCATTTGAGAAAAATCAGGAACACAAAATACCCAATCCAAAGGGCATTGCGTTTAGTGGAGGCTATTTCAAGAGATCTGAGCTCTCAGCTGCTTAAAGTGTTGGGAACCAGAAAACTGATGCATGTGGCCTATGAAGAATTTGAAAAGGTGTGTTCATGGCATTGTGAAATTGGTTGCTGTATTTTTGTGTTGGACAGTGACTTTCAGAAACCATTTAATTTGGAAGCTAAAGTTCCTGTTCTAAAACTTTTTTTAGGTAATGGTTGCATGCTTTGAAGTGTTCCAAACCTGGGATGATGAATATGAGAAGCTACAAGTTCTGCTGAGAGATATTGTGAAGAGAAAAAGGGAAGAGAACCTGAAGATGGTGTGGCGCATCAATCCTGCTCACAGGAAACTCCAGAGTCGTCTTGATCAAATGAGGAAATTCAGGAGGCAGCATGAGCAGCTGAGAGCAGTCATTGTGAGAGTCTTGCGACCTCAGGTAATCTTGGTTGTTGCCAAACAGATTAAACCTGTGTGGCTTCTGAAAGAGTGTTACTATTACTTGAAGCTACCAACACAAATGTAATGTTACAAATACTTGGTTTCCACGTTTAGTTTTGAACCCTTGCTAATAGGCTTAGCTTTAATTCCGACTTACATTGCATAATACATGCTCATGTTAATAAACTCACCAAGTCTAGACATAACACAGAAGTGATTAATAAGTGTTTAAATCCTTGAATTTGGCTAAACACAGTGGAAAAGGAGATTATGCTACATAGTAGTGGAAATTTGTAAAGTAACTGTGTTGCCCTATTCCTATTGGAAGTTAATTCTGGAGCATGACTGAAAGTTTGTCAAGAGTTTATCACTGATTGGTAGGGGGTTTGTGTAATGTTTTTTAGAAACAACTGCACTTTGCTACTTCCAGGGAAATTTTGGAGTATCCAACTCACTAAACTATTTCTAATGTAGGTAACAGCTGTTGCCCAGCAAAATCAAGGAGAGGTACCTGAACCACAGGATATGAAAGTAGCAGAAGTCCTTTTTGATGCTGCAGATGCTAATGCAATTGAAGAAGTCAATCTTGCTTATGAAAATGTTAAGGAAGTAGATGGATTAGATGTTTCCAAGGAAGGTACAGAAGCCTGGGAGGCAGCAATGAAGCGCTATGATGAAAGAATTGATAGAGTTGAAACAAGAATAACAGCCCGTTTGAGAGACCAGCTCGGTACAGCAAAGAATGCCAACGAAATGTTCAGAATCTTCTCCCGGTTTAACGCCTTGTTTGTCAGACCTCACATTCGCGGTGCCATTCGTGAATACCAAACGCAATTGATCCAGCGTGTGAAAGATGATATCGAGTCTCTTCATGACAAGTTTAAAGTACAATACCCCCAGAGTCAAGCGTGTAAAATGAGTCACGTTCGTGACCTGCCTCCTGTGTCTGGGTCTATAATTTGGGCAAAACAGATTGACCGGCAGCTCACCGCCTACATGAAGCGTGTGGAGGATGTCCTTGGCAAAGGCTGGGAGAACCACGTGGAAGGTCAGAAGCTAAAGCAGGATGGAGACAGCTTTCGCATGAAGCTCAACACCCAGGAGATCTTTGATGACTGGGCAAGAAAAGTTCAGCAACGCAACCTTGGTGTGTCTGGTCGCATTTTCACCATCGAAAGCACTCGTGTTCGAGGTCGAACCGGCAACGTCCTGAAACTGAAAGTCAACTTTCTCCCAGAAATAATTACGCTTTCAAAAGAAGTCCGAAACCTGAAGTGGCTTGGTTTCCGTGTTCCTCTAGCAATTGTCAACAAAGCTCACCAAGCAAACCAGCTCTATCCATTTGCTATTTCTCTCATTGAAAGTGTCCGCACCTACGAGCGAACGTGTGAGAAAGTAGAAGAGCGTAATACGATCTCACTGCTGGTTGCTGGCTTGAAGAAAGAGGTGCAGGCTTTGATTGCAGAAGGAATTGCACTCGTGTGGGAATCATACAAACTTGACCCATATGTACAGCGCTTGGCTGAGACTGTCTTCAGTTTCCAGGAAAAGGTTTGTGTTACCTGTCAAAATCTGCAAAACTTTTGCAGTATTGTGTGGTTATCCAAAAGTGTCATTGGATAGCTGAGAACCAGTTCTGCAGCTCTTCGGTTAGGTTGCTGATTGAGTCAGCACAAATTGGCCAACTGGGTGGATCTTTCAGTACTGCTAAAATTGCTATTAGTGGTACTATTTTTATTGATGTTGCTAAAATTGATGAATTGCTCCATATAAAGATACGTGATTAACTATTATTGAATAGTTATTGTTTCCTTGATCTAACCTGTCAAACTAAACATCCCGTTTTTCCTAAACTATCTTAGGTGGATGATCTGCTCATTATTGAAGAGAAGATAGACCTGGAAGTGAGATCATTGGAAACATGCATGTATGATCACAAGACTTTCTCTGAAATCTTGAACAGAGTTCAGAAAGCTGTGGATGATTTAAATCTTCATTCATACTCAAATTTGCCAATCTGGGTCAATAAGTTGGACATGGAGGTAGGTGTGAAATCGAGGACTAGTATATGTTTAGAGGTAACATTTTACTCAGGTACAAAATAGATTTTGATTGTCTTCATAGTCACCTAGAGTGACTTCTTAATAGTCGCACCAGAGACTAAATTCCCATTCCCTGAAAATTACAGTGCATTTTTGGTATGCAGAAGATGCATGACTTATATTGGGGTTTTTTTGCTGTTGACTTTTGGGATCAATTAATTCAAGGGGAGTTTTGTCTTTTGAAGAAAAAGTTTGATACAGTTTGATGGCCTAGAGGGTGCTGGTAAGCAAGGTAAATAAAGGTGGTGGGAATTTGCTATCCTGGTAGCAAAGACTTGTTGCCATCATATTGTTTGCTTCTGCCTGTTAAGTTTCAGGTTATTGGTCACTAGGCCAACTTCAATACAGTTAAAAATGTTTAATTACATTGATTTTTATGAGGACCATGAGAAGCTTTGAATGATAACCAGTGCAGATTTACCAAAACACCTAAACCTTTTTGATCATGGAATGGGTGGGGTTGGTAGAGACCTTAATCATCTAGTTGTAGCCCCCATGCCATGGGCAGTGATTCTGTAGCTCAAAGCCCCATCCAGCTTGGCCTGGAACACTTCCAGGGATGAGGCATCCATAACTTGTCTGGGCAGCCCCTTCCAGTGTCTCACCACCCCAATACCTAATCTAAACCTCCTTTCTTTCAATACAAAGCCATTATTCCGTGTCTTATTGTTACAAGCCCTAGTAAACAGTCCCTCCAATTCTTCTAAGCCCCTTCTGGTGCTGGAATGGCTTAGTGAAGGAGCACTTGGTTCTTCAAGGTGCTGTAGAGCTTGTCAGATTATATTAATAGTGGAGATCTTCACGCAGTGAATCTGCAGAGTTTTCCTCCAATGTCCCTCATTTTCTTTAGATTGAAAGAATCCTGGGGGTTCGTTTGCAAGCTGGACTGAGGGCCTGGACCCAAGTTCTTCTGGGACAAGCAGATGACAAAGCAGAAGTTGACATGGATACAGATGCTCCTCAAGTGAGCCATAAGCCTGGTGGTGAACCCAAGATCAAAGTAAGTTTTCCTGTGGGTTTTTTTTTCACATTAGATTTATTTGGTTGGTTGTTTTTTTCCTTATTATCAATTAACTAATGCAGAAGTTATTTCTGAGGCTTATATGGGAAATAAATATTTCTTCTGCATCTGTTTTTGGAGAAACATTTTCCTCTTTACATTTAAGTGCAAGTTGATTTTTGAAAAGTGCTTCTTGAAGTCCAAAATTGATGTCTATATGTAGCAGTATCTGCCAGTAAAACTGGATGTTTTTACTGTTTCTGCAGAACATTGTACATGAACTAAGAATAACCAACCAGGTGATATACTTGAATCCACCAATTGAAGACTGTAGATACAAACTTTACCAAGAAATGTTTTCTTGGAAAATGGTAATCCTGTCGCTGCCAAGAATTCAAAGTCAGAGATATCAGGTAACTGTAATGAAGCTGTATCTAAGTCTGAGCAATTGCTTTCACTTAGTAATTAACTGTCCTCAATATACTAGTGTGTTGATCTAAAACCAAACCTGGTCACAAGTATAACTGTGGTTCTTAGGTTGGAGTGCATTACGAGCTGTCTGAGGAAGAGAAGTTCTATCGTAATGCATTGACAAGGATGCCTGATGGTCCTGCAGCTCTGGAGGAGTCATACTCAGCTGTCATGGGAATTGTGACTGAAGTGGAGCAGTATGTCAAGGTAGGAGACTGACAGGGTATAATGGAACAGCTGAAATGGACTTTCAGTTTTCCTGGGGGCTGGAGGGAAACACATCCTTTGGAATATACTGGAGAAGTTCTGAACATTGTGAAATACTTCCATTAGGTTTGGCTGCAGTATCAGTGTCTGTGGGATATGCAGGCTGAAAATATATACAATCGTCTTGGAGAAGACCTGAATAAGTGGCAGGCCCTTTTGGTTCAGATAAGAAAGGCAAGAGGGACATTTGACAATGCAGAAACCAGAAAGGAGTTTGGACCTGTTGTCATAGACTATGGCAAGGTAAAAAATTGCAATTATTTCTTGTGATAAATGCATTGAATTTCAGAATAGGTGTATAACAGAAAATAACGAGAGTGACAAATTACTATTATGTAACATTATTCACTTGTAGGTACAATCAAAGGTGAACTTGAAGTATGACTCCTGGCACAAGGAAGTGCTCAGCAAATTTGGCCAAATGCTTGGTCAGAATATGACAGAGTTTCATTCACAAATTTCTAAGGTAAGAAGAGTCTTAATTCCAGTTTTTCACTTTTAGATCAACTGTTGTAGAATGCTAAAATGCTGATTTGTGCCCTTAACAGTCCCGTCAAGAGCTGGAGCAGCATTCTGTGGACACTGCTAGCACATCAGATGCTGTGACGTTCATCACATACGTGCAGTCCTTGAAACGTAAAATCAAGCAGTTTGAAAAGCAAGTTGAGGTAGGTTTGTTGTCTTCTGCTAATGATTCTGACTTTGTGGAAATGTCAGGCTTAGCTTGTAAAATGCAGCTTCTTCCTAATCATAAAATGATATTCAAGTTCTCTTAGAAACAGACTCAAACTTCATATTCTTAAAAATCCTGTGAGCTCTATAGTGAGCATTTATGTTTATTTAGCCTTGCAGCTTAAGTTTTGTCTTTTTAACTTAACACCACTGTTTCTTGTAGCTTTATCGCAATGGTCAGCGCTTGCTTGAGAAACAAAGGTTCCAGTTTCCTTCCTCTTGGCTCTACATTGACAACATCGAAGGAGAATGGGGTGCCTTTAATGACATTATGCGTAGGAAAGATTCTGCCATTCAACAACAAGTAGCAAATCTGCAGATGAAAATAGTTCAAGAGGATCGTGCAGTGGAGAGCCGAACAACTGACTTGCTGACAGACTGGGAGAAAACAAAGCCTGTAACAGTAAGTAGTGATGATTATTATTTACTGAATGAGGTCGGTTTTCTGCATTCAGTAAGAGGTAGGGAATTTGTTTTTATGCTTTTTTTGCAGTTTTTCACAGTGAATACAGGTAAAAGTATTTTTAAGGGTTCTGTAATAACCTGTCAGTGTGTTAATTTTTGGCAATAATTGCAGAGGGAAATTTACCCTTAAAACTTAGCCTCTGTTAGGTGCAGAAAATTAAATTACTTCATTGACTAAGAGAGCTTTGTCTGAAACAAGTATGTGTCAGAGATATTGCATGTAAGAGGATTAAGAAGCAAGCTGCTTTTTCCTTTTTTTTTTTCCCTGAAGTGCTTTTTAGTAAAACCAAAAGCTGCATGTAAAAACGAAATTAGACTTATTGTGGACTAGTAAGTCTTATTGTCAGTAAAATGGAAGTGTAAAAAAATTAGACAGAGCAACATTTATATTTCATCCCCACTTATAACTTGCCTTCAGCATAACTGTAGGATTATTTGGATTAATGTATCCCATGCAAACTTTAGGGAAATCTGCGTCCAGAAGAGGCTCTTCAAGCTCTTACCATTTACGAAGGAAAATTTGGCAGGCTGAAGGATGACCGTGAGAAGTGTGCAAAGGCCAAGGAAGCTCTGGAGCTTACAGATACTGGACTTCTCAGTGGCAGTGAAGAGCGTGTCCAGGTACAAGCTGCTCACACACTTTCTTGCCAGTTTTGGATGGAAATGTTTCTGTTCCATCATTTTCCCCGCAGGAGAGTGACTTGTAGTGTGTGCTCTACTAATATCAGGGCACAGTCTCCACACTGACTCAGTTCTAGCCTTCAGAACTTGTCTGTGATCTCTTCCTTGGCTGTCCTATTCTTTTGAAACTGTTATGTGAGCCAAGATGGAAAACTTTATCTTGGTCACTTGCTGTTGCAGTTCTGTTGAACTGGCAGACTATCCGGAGGTTTTTGATGGATTAGAAATATTTTGTTTAAGTCGCCCATGCTGTTTACTTAGAAGAAATTAGGAATAACTTCTGATGTTTGATACATTCTTTATTACAGGTAGCCCTTGAGGAGCTGCAGGATCTCAAAGGTGTCTGGTCTGAACTCTCTAAGGTCTGGGAGCAGATTGATCAAATGAAAGAACAACCCTGGGTCTCAGTACAGCCTCGCAAGGTACTTCCCTTTTGTGTACATGAACAATGTAACTGCCACAAGTAAATGCAAATTAGAAAATAGACTTCTTGGGCATGTTTCTTTTGAAGATAAGCTAAAAAATATTCACAGGATTGTCATAATTTAAGTAATCTTACAGGGAATTTATGCAGTTTCCATAGTTTGAGATTGGACTGCCTCTACAGAGAAGAAGCTGCTGTTTTTAAATAGGCTGTTGGACCTTAGAGAAACTTCATTATACAGTTGGGTAAACAGCATTGATTTTAGTTCAATGCTCAGGAGGTAAAGAGCAGAAAGAACAATAATCTATAAACTAACTGCGCGTGACAAGACTGCATCATAAATTTCAATCAGACCAATAAAACTAGATTCTCAACTGTAGAGTGAGCACATCTTAGGCAAATATGGATGACATTTAAAAGAGCTGTCCTGTTGCTAATGTCTCATTAGAGTGAGATTTTTGTAACAAATGTATAGGCAACTTGTATAGTTATGTGCACACAACTTATAGAGAAAGATTTCACTGCTTTTATGTTTCTGACAGCTTCGACAAAACTTGGACGGTCTGCTGAACCAGCTGAAAAACTTCCCTGCCCGTTTGCGGCAGTATGCCTCCTATGAGTATGTTCAGAGACTTCTGAAGGGCTACATGAAGGTAAGTTGCACACATTTCTAAAATGCATGTGTTCTGTATTCAAGTTCAAGGATGTAACTTATCTTTTCTTCTGTAGATAAACATGTTAGTTATCGAACTGAAATCCGAGGCACTTAAGGACCGACACTGGAAACAACTGATGAAGAGGCTTCATGTTAACTGGGTTGTCTCAGAATTGACCCTGGGCCAGATCTGGGATGTCGATTTACAGAGAAATGAAGCAATCGTCAAAGATGTTCTGCTCGTGGCTCAGGGAGAGATGGCTTTGGAAGAGTTCTTGAAACAGGCTAGTATCAGCTCTTGTATGTATGCATGTAATAGCAAATCTGAGCGTTGCTCTTAGGTGGCTTCTTGTGAAGTAAACTTGTCACTCTAAGCCCTTGAAACAAGAGCCAAGACTCCATGATTTGTTCTCTTTTGGGGAACAGTTTAAAGGTATGAAAATTTTCCTCTGATGAAACTTGCATTATTTGGGAAAAGCGGTTCTTGGTAGTGACTGTAAAGATCCCACCTTGAACTGCATCATAGTCTCAATATTTTTAACACAAGCTTGAGTGTAGAGCCAGAATCTCCAAGTAAAAAAAATAGTATCTGGTTACTCTAATACATTTCTACTTTGTAACTATGTTGGAGCAGAAATGATTGATGTCCTATCTTAAACATCTTTTCCTTCAGATAAGAGAAGTGTGGAACACCTATGAACTGGACTTAGTCAATTACCAGAACAAATGTCGTTTGATTCGTGGATGGGATGACCTTTTCAACAAAGTCAAGGAGCACATTAACAGCGTGTCTGCTATGAAGCTGTCACCATACTACAAGGTACAATGGAAAACAAGGCTAAACAGTTTTTGTTTATTTCTGCCTTCCCTTTCTGTTTAGTTTATATTTTTGTCAGCAGGGACTATATTCACTGTTTAAAGCTGACAGACTGTTAATTGTGTATGCATACTTTGTAACTCTCAAAAAACCTTTTCCTCTAATAATTATTAGTAGTCAAACAGTTGATAATATTAAAATGAATATTAATGCAGGTGTTTGAGGAAGATGCCCTTAGCTGGGAAGATAAGCTGAACCGTATCATGGCACTCTTTGATGTCTGGATAGATGTCCAAAGGCGGTGGGTCTACCTGGAGGGTATCTTTACTGGCAGTGCAGACATCAAGCACTTGCTTCCTGTGGAGACCCAGCGGTTCCAGAGGTAACTTTTTAATTTTGTTCTTTTCTTGCCTCCCTTGGAGCACCAAGTGGGCAGACCTGAAACTTCATGGCTCACTATAGCACTCTGAGTTGAAATACTGAATGCATTCTTACCTGGTCCAGCTGGATTACAGCTGCTGTAGATACAAGTTCCTCAAGCAAAGAGGTGCAACTATAGCAGAAAACGTTTACAGTAAACTGGCTGATGTACAATTTTTAGAAGATGATTAGGACTCGGGTCGTTTTCTTTGCTAGTTCCTGTCAGTTTCTTCAAGGGTTTTTCTGGCATTGTGGCTGCAACAATCAGGCTGTTTT
Source organism: Hirundo rustica (assembly GCF_015227805.2). Classification (NCBI taxonomy): domain Eukaryota; kingdom Metazoa; phylum Chordata; class Aves; order Passeriformes; family Hirundinidae; genus Hirundo; species Hirundo rustica. Next base: position 10,971,810 of record NC_053455.1, on the reverse strand, counting down.
CTGTTGCTGCAGACTTTAATATCACCCTTTAAACATTATTTACTTCCTCTCTTTTAAGTTGGTCTGGTCATACTTACTCATTCCACACACTTCCAGTCAGATCAAAGAATCAGATTTATGCATCTTTTCAGGAAGTAAAGATAAGTAGACCTGCTCTGGACTTGGTAGATTGAACATTACGAAGAAATTAGATTTTTTTATTGGGGGCTTGAGGTAGATAAATAGGAATTTGGGGAACTTATGTTTGTGTTCCCTAGACCTGCTGCAACCATTAGAGGTGAGGTGGTCATTTAGAGACAAGTAACTTTGGTATTCTGTAGGCCTGTGGTTACAGCACGCTAATGTATTGTGTTATTTTACTTGCAGCATCAGCACTGAATTTTTGGCACTCATGAAAAAGGTGTCCAAATCTCCACTTGTGATGGATGTTCTTAACATTCAAGGTGTGCAGAGATCATTAGAGAGACTGGCAGACTTACTTGGGAAGATCCAGAAAGCCCTGGGAGAATACTTGGAAAGGGAGAGGTCCTCTTTCCCTCGGTAAGCAGTTGACTTCTGAAGTAATCTGATGTTTCTGTGCAGGAATTGGTGTACTGCTCTGTAAAGCCTTTGCCAGTTCTGTGGCGCATATATATGAGATGTTATGATTATTTAAGTATGTATTGTCTATATACAGAATTCAGTTACAGCTACTTCTCCGGAAGTGGGGCTGAAACTTCCTTTACTTGCGCATCTGTGGCTGGTTGCAGGATTTGGTTATTGCCTAAGGAACTATTGCAGCTGATTTCTGTAAACTGAAGAGGTTCTTCTGCCATTTGATTGAAGGACAGTGTCTAAATTGTCACAGTCTGGTATTTAGATCATTGATTTGGACTTGCCTGTAGACCTCAACTAGTTTGTCACTTAGCATGAGAAAATAAGAGTGAGGGAGGTGCTGAGTGTGAGCTCTTCCTTCCTGGCTGATAGGCAGTTCAGTCCCAAACTTTACTGTGAGTATTTCAGAGATGGATAAGTAAAGGAAATGATCCACACTGTGGAGCATGTTATACATTTCTGTATGGTACAGACCGCATGAACTTAATGGTAGCACTGAGGTATAACTGCTAAAATTTTTGGTTCCTGCAGTGTTGAGGAAATAGTTGTCAGTTGCTTCCATATAGTGGCCATGGATGAAGCATGAATTGTAAATTAAAAGTGATAGTTGGAGTTGGAGTTCTGATATAGATCTAATTTTATGTGATTAATAGGTTCTACTTTGTTGGTGATGAAGACTTGCTTGAAATCATTGGAAACAGCAAAAATGTTGCTAAGTTGCAGAAACACTTCAAGAAAATGTTTGCTGGAGTTTCTAGCATTATTCTCAATGAAGACAATTCTGTGGTTCTTGGGATATCTTCACGTGAAGGAGAGGAGGTATAGCTGCAGTATTTCTTTCTAAATAAAATTCTGAAAATAAGTGAACGTGGGCTGACTTAAACCTTTAATTCTTGCAGGTGCTGTTCAAAACACCCGTGTCCATCACAGAACATCCCAAGATCAATGAGTGGCTCACTCTTGTTGAAAAAGAAATGAGAGTGACCCTTGCTAAATTGCTTGCAGAGTCTGTTACTGAAGTAGAAATCTTTGGAAAAGCAACTTCAATTGATCCAGCAGTCTACATCTCTTGGATTGACAAATACCAGGTATTAATGTGGAACACTTAAGTATACTGCTGCTCGGTTCCTTCAGCAGGGAAAATGATCTGATGAGGGTTTTTTTACACAGGCTCAGCTTGTTGTGCTGTCAGCCCAGATTGCTTGGTCTGAGAATGTGGAGTCAGCCCTCAATGGTGGAGGTGGAGACAACAGTCCTCTCCAGTCTGTGCTAGCCAATGTTGAGGTCACACTCAACGTCCTGGCAGACTCTGTGCTGATGGAGCAGCCACCCCTTCGCAGAAGGAAACTGGAGCACTTGGTGAGTAGAAACCTCTTTTCCTCTTCAAGGTTCACATGTGAGCATTTTTAGATTTTAATTTAAAAAATGATCAGTCTAAGACTTACTGTTCCTCCAGGAAAAGATTTTGTGCATTTTAAGCAATTACATTAAGTTCTGATCCTTAATGTAGGTGGTGGCAGTTTTTCACTCTAGTCAGCTTAATCCATGATACCATTATTATAGCCTATCTCAGTGAATTGATCTTCAAATTGGATCTTCCAGGCATGGAAGTTACTGGTTTCTTTTCATTCAAATGTGAAATATGTCATTAAGCTGCTGATTGTTGTAATCATAAATATGCTTTTGTTTGTAGATAGGGATTGGAGGTGGAGGGGGAATTAAAATCATCCTGGGTTATTTCTAGGGGGAAACACCTGGTTTCTGGCAAGTAAAATCTTGAGTTCAGTAGTGTAATGGATTAACAGGCTAACTGGGCCAAAGTGCTTTTCTGTAAACTAGGAAAGTCATTAAGAACAGTAGGCAACGTTGTTAATTTTGGCTCTGTAACGACATCTTAAACCAGAGACTGATTTTAGGTTGTGATTTCTAAGGGATGGCAACTCACTGTGTTAATCTGAGAAGCTGTAGGATTCCTATCTTTATTAGCCTGTCCTTGTTGGCTTGTATTGTGGTCTTACGGAGTTACTTCATTCTGCAGATCACCGAGTTGGTGCACCAGAGAGATGTTACAAGATCACTGATCAAAAGCAAGATCGACAGCTCCAAATCCTTTGAGTGGCTCAGCCAAATGCGCTTCTACTTTGACCCAAAGCAGACAGATGTGTTGCAGCAGCTCTCCATTCAGATGGCAAATGCCAAATTCAACTATGGTTTTGAGTACCTGGGTGTTCAGGATAAGCTGGTACAGACTCCTCTCACTGACCGCTGCTACCTGACAATGACACAAGCCCTGGAGGCAAGACTTGGAGGATCACCATTTGGTAAGTTAGTGAGACAAGTGAATAAAATTCTTATCTTCTCTGATATATATGAGAATGAGTGGTTTAGGTCACTTAAAGAATCACCATGAGATAACAGCAAAGGCAGGTTTAATATGAATTAGTAAAAGTGCAACAAATTCTATGGCAAGGTTCAGTCTATCACTGTATAGATAAAGCGCACAAGGAAAAATCTGATTTAAACAATCTAAAATGGTTTATGTGGAGACTGGGGATGCAGAAGGATAAGCAGGGATAACAGTAAGGGATGCAAAGGGGTAAGGGAGACTACTGTCACAAGTGTCAGAGTTGCCAAACTGAGCTTCAGACTGGATCAAGTTTAAGTTTAAAGGATTTAGCAACACTTACCTAATCAATGCAATAGTAGCAGTACTTGAACAATTGCTTAATTTAAAACAAAATGATTCAGTAGGATTTTCTATAAGCACAGCAGTAACTTGACAAAAAGTTTAGCTTAATTATAGACCTAAATTGGCAACACTCATAAAGCACACAAACATGAAGTATGTGCAAAGGTATACCTATGAAAAATGCCCCTTGAATTCAGTGAAATATGTCAGATGCCTTTTCATCTCTCCAGAAATGAAGGATTGGGTCTCAAGGAGTGCGGGTGTCAAGGTTCAGTTGTCAGCTTTCAATGGCAATCCTCCATTGTAAATTGGAGAGATCACAAGCTCCAAGAGGTATCTCACCGGGAGGCAGATCCTGGCCACAGACTGCTGCAGTCCAGGAGATCTCAAAGGGTCTCACTGAGGACCACTGTGTATAGAGTTACAAAATTACTGATTTTAGTCATCAGGAAGTTTCCATCCTGGCCGCAATCCGAGTTGAGCTGTTACTGGAATGTTCCTTGGGAAGTCCAGCAACAAAAATATTATTATACTTGCTGTGTTGTTCAGACAGAAAAATATGTCTCAGGGTTATTAAGTAGAAAACAGGAGCTCGTTAGACAAGCTGTGGGAGCAGACAGGGTTTCTGATAAGCTCAAGGGGAGCTAACTGGTGCTGTTAATGTAGGCCAAGGTCTGACAAACATCTCTGAGACTGTAGTGTAGTCTGGGATGGGGTTTAGCAGCAGGACTGGGGAATGGATTTGCAAATGCACAATACAGTGTTAATGAGAACATGCAGAGCACTTACAGCTAAGATACTGAAGAACAGCAGTCTTTTGGAGGAAGTCAAAACAGTTTTAGGTTTCGTTGAACCCTCTGGAACAGGCACCTTCAGAATCCACATACTGGCAGATTGCACAAATTGGCAGTGGTACGCAGATTATGAACTCTAAAGCATGTCCATCCCATTTCAAAATCAGGTCCTGCTGGTACTGGTAAAACAGAGTCTGTTAAAGCTCTTGGACATCAGCTTGGCCGCTTTGTGTTGGTCTTCAACTGCGACGAAACGTTTGACTTCCAGGTAAGCTGTTTGATTATAGCAGTGTAACAAACCGTAAGAATCTCTCCAGAGCCCTCAAACAGCCAGCAGTGTTTATTTTCAAGGTGATTATGTATAAGTCCTAACTGAGCTGGTATCTGTGGGTCATACAGAGCCTCTGTAACAAAAAAAATGCCTAAAGCAGGAGTGGGACGGAACATTGCTAGAGCAGAGGTTCTGGCTTTTTGAACAGGTAGTTCTGTAACAGCAAATGGAGGGAAAGAAAGAGGAGGTACAGGGCCAGGGGCTGAAGACTGGCTTTAGGAAAGTATCTTAAACTATGTAGTTTGCATTGATAGTACTGGTTTAATGAGGAACAGATGAGAGTGTGAGATTACTGAAGCAGCTCTACTACTACCAAATTATCCTTTACAACACAGCTGTGCAGTTTACCTCAGCGTGTAAAGAATTCCTCAAAACTAAGAAAACTTAGCCAGATATTTTAAGATTAATGATATCTTCAAGCTGAGAACCAGATGAAATATCTCTGTAAATGATAACACAGTAAATTATCTTCAGATGAAAACCTTGGTCAAGTGTATAGATAAAAAACAATATAAGACATAGACAAGAAATCACTAAACTTCATGGACTCTGCCAGGTTGCCCATGTGTGGGTTTTTTTCTGTACAGCTCTATTTTGACCAGATTTAGCCAGAATTTGGCTTGTAGGGGTGACTGTAAAAAAATGCTTAGGGAGTATTAATATCACAGATGATGTGATCCTTCCTTGTCCCAGCTCCCTTCCTCCCTCTGACAGTAAAGACAATCATGATGTCCCAGAGGAAGTGTGTTACTCTGTTCGTGCTCCAGTAAACCTTTCTTCATGTACTGTTTCTCCCCTTAAATCCACTTGCGTACTTGGTTTTATAACATCTTTACCAAATTGTACCATGGTGCACCGTTACTATGCACTTCATGGAAGGGCAGCTTCTTTTTTTTGTCATTTTTTAATGATTCCTGTATTCTTGTAGTAGAAAAGACAGCGAATAATTGATACCTGAAATGGGTAGATTCTAGATCTCCCTCACGTTCCCTCCTGTTGCCTTCTACAGAATCTTACCTTAAAGGTTGTTCTTAAAATAGAAAGGTTATCATACTCTGGCCATCCAATTTGCTCTTCTGAAATGTTTTGTAATTCTTGTACCCTCTTTGCAATAAAGGACTAGAACTGCACCTGATGTTAATGGTATCAGCAAACAGAACATTATGCAGTGGACTTAGTTTGCCTGTTTTGGAGCACACTGCAGTGCAGTATGGAGTAATAGGGAGCTGTGCTCATCTTCTGTGGTTCTGTGAAGCAGTGAAAGCTGAACTTCAGAACCCTTTCATAACTCTTATGGTACTACAAATGCAGTAACCTACAAATAAAGACAGCTTCTTCCTGCATTGTATAAAGTGCTCTTCTCTGCTCCTTTTGCTGATGCAACTGAGTGAATTTCCCCTCTCTGTGCAGGCAATGGGACGCATCTTTGTGGGACTTTGCCAAGTGGGTGCATGGGGCTGCTTCGATGAGTTCAACAGACTGGAGGAGCGAATGCTCTCTGCAGTTTCACAGCAAGTTCAGTGCATCCAGGAAGCCTTGCGAGAGCATTCCAACCCCAACTATGACAAGAGTATGTAATTCTTCTCTAACGTCCTTCATGCTGTTTTGTTCTCAGCTACATTTCTTGCAAATAATGCAAGGATGAAGCTACTTGATGTCAGAACTTAAGTATTTGATGTAACTTATTACTGTTTCCTATCACTGTAGGAAATTAAAATAGAATAATGTATGACTTCAGTTCTCAGAGCGATGGATCACTGACTGAGGTATAGCTAAATGCACTCTTTTTTTCAGCTGCAACACCCATTACCTGTGAGCTGCTGAACAAACAAGTCAAAGTGAGCCCTGACATGGCTATCTTCATCACCATGAATCCCGGCTATGCGGGCAGATCTAATCTGCCTGACAATTTGAAGAAGTTGTTCCGTAGCTTGGCAATGACCAAACCAGACCGTCAGTTGATTGCTCAGGTCATGCTGTACTCCCAAGGTTTCCGTACTGCTGAAGTTCTTGCCAATAAGATAGTACCGTTCTTCAAGTGAGTAACAAGTTTGGCTCCAGTCAGTAACAATAGAACTTACTGTTCAAAGCTGTAATACTCTTTTGCAACTCACTAAGCACATTGTGTATCAATAATTTCAAGCAATAGTTTCAAGTAAAGAATGACATTTACCAAGTGTTATGTTGGTTCATACTGAGAATCGAATTGTATTTTGTCTCTTTTGCTTCTTAGGCTTTGTGATGAACAGCTGTCCTCCCAAAGTCACTATGATTTTGGCCTGAGAGCGCTGAAAAGTGTGCTGGTTAGTGCAGGTAATGTGAAGAGGGAGAGGATTCAGAAGATAAAGCGGGAAAAGGAAGAGCGTGGTGAAGTTGTTGATGAGGGAGAAATCGCTGAGAACTTGCCAGAGCAAGAGGTAACTTGTGCAAAGTTCTTCTGTGATAGAGGATGCACAATTAACAAAGAATGTAACCCTTCAGTGTTTACCATTTATTATTAAGCCACGTGAACAAAATAATGTTAGTTACCAAAGGCAATTTGATGGCTTAAAAGCACCAAGTTAAATATGACTTCTAAGTTCCTGAATCATAGTGCACAACTCATTCATATGAGGTGGTGCATCCGTGACACTTATTGCTGCTCAGCATCTCAGCAATTAATGCCAAAAGCATAATAAAGAGACATAAACAGAAAATCAATAGGAAATCATAGGTAGTTCCAAAGTTGAAACCACTTAAATAATTGTTTTGACTAAGACTGCCCTGGTCTGGTACTTAATCAGTAAAGTATTCCTTGTCAAACACATTTGGTGAAGTGAACTTAACAAAAAAATCTGATGAAATGTAACTCTCTCTCTGCAGATCCTGATCCAAAGTGTTTGTGAAACTATGGTACCAAAACTGGTTGCAGAAGACATTCCACTGCTGTTCAGTCTCCTTTCTGATGTATTCCCTGGAGTACAGTATCACCGTGGAGAGATGACAGCCTTGAGAGAGGAACTTAAGAAAGTGTGTCAGGAAATGTACCTTACCTATGGTGATGGAGAAGAAGTTGGTGGCATGTGGGTTGAAAAGGTAAAATATGAAACTGAAAATGTGGAATTGAAGTTTATGTATAAGACTAAATTTCCTTTTATATTATGAAAAGTCAAAAGCTTTTAAATTTTTCTTGTCTTAAACAATACCTAAAAGCTTAGATCGACTGCTGAAGTTAATTGCTACATTATTTTTTGCATCACAGGTTCTTCAGCTATATCAGATTACACAGATAAATCATGGTTTGATGATGGTTGGTCCCTCTGGAAGTGGGAAGAGCATGGCCTGGAGAGTACTTCTGAAGGCCCTTGAACGGCTGGAGGGTGTGGAAGGTGTTGCTCACATTATAGATCCAAAAGCAATTAGCAAAGATCACCTCTATGGTACTTTGGATCCAAATACCAGGGAATGGACAGATGGCTTGTTTACACATGTCCTGAGAAAGTAAGTCTTTAATAGCACAAATACAAAATGGCTGGTACATTTGTACCTAGGATAATTTCACTTTTCTGAGTCCTAATTCTCTACTTCAATGAATATTTCCTTTAATATAGAATCATAGACAATGTGAGAGGTGAACTACAAAAACGTCAGTGGATTATCTTTGATGGTGATGTAGACCCTGAATGGGTTGAGAACTTGAACTCTGTTCTGGATGACAACAAACTTCTAACTCTGCCAAATGGAGAACGTCTCAGCCTCCCACCAAATGTAATGTTCTTTTTTTACATTGTGTTTGTGTGCTGTATATAAGCTTGTTGGTTTAATTTAATATGTACTAGTGTTAATATGTACTCTTTCTCATCACAAGCAAAGTAATACTGAGTTCAGATTGTGGTTTGCTGGAATAAGGGGTTTTTGTGGAAACATTTCATGTTACACTCACTCCGACCCTGTAAGACAAAACATGAATTATATAAAACTTATGGTAAATGTCAATAATTATGAACTTACCTTAGGAGAGTATAATGCTGATGTTGATTATTCAGCATCTGAATGCGAATTTGCATGTTTTAAAAGGTCTCTGTTTTTTCAGTGAAAGGGTTATTCTATTGTTTTCATCTTGTTGGTTGTTTTTACTCCTAAGTGTTATTTTAAATTTCTGTTTTTCAGGTGCGTATCATGTTTGAAGTACAGGATCTGAAATATGCCACTTTGGCTACTGTGTCAAGGTGTGGTATGGTCTGGTTCAGTGAGGATGTTCTCAGTACAGACATGATATTCAATAACTTCCTGGCCAGACTAAGAAGCATTCCTCTGGATGAAGGTGAGGAGGAAGCTCAGCGCAGGCGAAAGGGCAAAGAAGATGAAGGAGAAGAAGCAGCATCCCCAATGTTGCAGGTATAACTTAGATTACATTATGGGATAAAGTAGTAAAAATGCTTGTATCACAGATACACCATACGTAGAATTTATGACAGCCTATCATAGAAAGGCTGACTTCCTCTTTACTTCTTTTTTTTTTTTCTTTTTTTTTTTTTCCTTTTTTTTTTTTTTTCCTTTTTTTTTCCTTTCTGTTCTTTTGTTAAATATGAAGTATTTTAAGCCTTAAACAGAATCTTTCTGCCTGGTAGTCAAATGAGAAGCAAATGCTTAGAGCGGTGTTTGTCTCCCCCAACAGATTCAGAGAGATGCTGCAACAATAATGCAGCCATATTTCACATCCAACGGCCTGGTAACCAAGGCACTTGAACACGCTTTCAAGCTGGAGCACATTATGGACCTCACGCGCCTGCGCTGCCTCGGCTCTCTGTTCTCCATGCTGCACCAAGCTTGCCGCAACGTGGCGCAGTACAACGCCAACCATCCCGACTTCCCGATGCAGATAGACCAGCTGGAGCGTTACATCCAGGTAAATGCAATCTGCTCTCAAGTGACTGACTCCTGTGCTTGCCTAGATTTGAGTTACTCATTGAGCTTTGTTCCGTTACTCTAAAAGCAATGTTTGCTGTTGTTGCCCCTTGCAGAGGTACCTGGTCTATGCGATACTGTGGTCTCTTTCTGGAGATAGTCGTTTGAAAATGAGAGCGGAGCTGGGAGAATACATTAGGAGAATCACCACTGTGCCACTGCCAACTGCACCCAACATACCTATAATTGACTATGAGGTAAACCTTTCTTGTGCTAGAAGTGTCTTTCGTTTTCTTAAAAGCTCGCTTCAGATTTTGGAGGAAAATCTGGAGAATAAACTGCTAGACTATCTCAAATTTTACAGTTTCACGCTTCAGCAAACACATCAAATAAGCATTTATTTAAAATATGTTTAAATAAACACATCAAATTTGATGTCACTTAAAAAAATTAACTAAGGTTAAGCTGTTCTAAATTGTCTAATTATGTTTTTGTGCTTCTAGGTGTCCATTACAGGTGAATGGGTGCCATGGCAATCCAAAGTTCCTCAAATTGAAGTTGAAACACACAAAGTTGCAGCTCCTGATGTTGTAGTGCCAACCCTAGATACAGTTCGCCATGAAGCACTGCTGTACACTTGGCTGGCAGAACACAAACCTCTGGTGCTCTGTGGCCCACCAGGTTCTGGAAAGACCATGACCCTCTTCAGTGCTCTCAGAGCTCTGCCTGACATGGAGGTACATGAGAGAGTTGTGTGTGTGTGCGTGCACATGGGTGTGTGAATTACAGAGTAGTAGCAAGTCTTTAATCTTCTTAAGATTAAAGATAGCATGGAATTTATTTCCTAGCCAGAACTCAATGATAGCTTCACCTCAGTCAGTCACGTGTATATACAGCAAAAAATAAAAATCACATTGAGGAGGATACAAATTCATTTCTTAAGTTCTTTAGCCTGAGGCTGCTTTCTTGCTTTGCCACTTCAGTAACAGAAGAGCATTTCCTGCATTCAGTGTTCAGTTAAAAGCCTTTTAAATGTTCAAGAGTAGCTCTCATCCTTCTGTGTATTTAGGTGGAGTGACAGTTTCATTTAGGTTGTGTTGTTCAAAATGCAGGATCAGGCAAGAAGCATTGCTGCATGGTAAACGGAGAACCTGCAGTGGGAAGCAAAGAGTATCTAGGCTGTATATGGCTGTATATATGTGGTAATATACCTGTAATGTGGATGGTATATATACTTCCATTGTGAACAGCCAAACATACCTGTTTCCAGGACTCCTGGTATACTTTCTCAGTCCTTAGTGTATTTTAATTTTTTCTTTCACTGTTTTCTTTTGAAGGTGGTTGGACTCAACTTTTCAAGTGCTACCACTCCAGAACTGCTGTTGAAAACTTTTGATCACTACTGTGAATACAGGCGTACCCCTAATGGAGTGGTGCTGGCTCCTGTGCAATTAGGAAAGTGGCTGGTGCTGTTCTGTGATGAGATCAACTTGCCAGATATGGATAAATATGGCACACAGAGAGTCATATCCTTCATTAGACAGGTTTGTTTTCCTTTGTAATCAACTGTATCACAACAGCTACTTATAGGGAAATAAAATGTTCCACTGATTTGATTTGATTTTTATGTTTTTGTTCCAGATGGTGGAACATGGAGGATTCTACCGTACATCTGACCAGACGTGGGTGAAACTGGAGAGAATTCAGTTTGTTGGTGCATGTAATCCACCTACTGATCCTGGAAGAAAACCTCTGTCACATAGGTAATGTGTCTAATAAATTCTAGGTAACAATGGAATAGGAGTCAAAACTGAAGCATTGATTATATAATCTGTTCTTAATACACTTGTTTAACAGCAGCTGTGCTGAAATTGTGTTCCTTGCTTTTGCACTCTCTGCTGCTTCGTTCTTACCATAACAACCCAGCAGTGGACTGAGTGTTAGGCTGTTGAATCACCTGTCTGAAACACTTGAGAATGGGAGCAATCAAACCAACTACAATTGCTGCTGATGATTTTGAATCGAGCAGTTATTTAATTTTGGCAAAAGATAATGAAGAGAATACAGATAGTGATTTGACTTTCTGTACTGTGTAATATGCTAATCTTTCAGATTTTTACGACATGTCCCTGTGGTCTATGTGGACTATCCTGGACCAGCTTCACTTACTCAGATATATGGAACATTCAATCGTGCAATGCTGAGGCTGATCCCATCACTTCGCACTTATGCAGAACCTCTCACTGCTGCTATGGTAGAGTTCTACACAATGTCTCAGGTAACTTGTTAAATGCAACTCCAAACTCCAGTTAGAAGACTTTCTTCCATGCTGAATCATTTGACATGTCTTGTTAGCATTTTACATGGATAATATGTGTACAAGAACTCAACTGATTACTTGGGTTCTGGCAAAAATGACTGAATTATGCTGTCAGAGTAATGCCTTGCAATGCCAAGACCTGTCAAAGATAATGGTGCAACTTCGAGGTAGAGTAACTAATTAAGTTTAAATTTTTAGGAGAGATTCACTCAAGACACGCAGCCACACTACATCTACTCACCTCGTGAAATGACTCGGTGGGTGAGAGGTATATTCGAAGCATTGAGACCACTGGAAACCTTACCAGTTGAAGGCCTTATCAGGATTTGGGCCCACGAAGCCTTACGTCTCTTCCAGGACAGGTAAAAAATTCATGAGCTGGGGAAGCAAAACCATTAAAAGTTGCCTACTTCTCACCAGCTTTCATTGGAACATCAAACTAAAGTGTGCTTTATGTTAAATAGCTGGAATACCAGTGAGAATGTTTCCTTTCACTCCAGCTTGACTGTGTTGGAAGTTGTATCTGTACAAAGCAGAAGTATATTGTGCTGCCATGGTGTGATTATTTCCTCCCATTACAGAGGACTGTACTCACTGACTTAACTTCTTTATCCAGACTTGTGGAAGATGAGGAGAGACGCTGGACTGATGAGAACATTGACATGGTTGCTCTGAAACACTTCCCCAATATTGACAAAGAAAAGGCTATGAGCAGACCTATCTTGTACAGCAACTGGCTGTCAAAGGCAAGTTAAAATTAAAAAAAAAAAAAAAAAAAAGAAAAACCCCCAAAATTAAATAGGTTAGATGCAACTGAGTGATGCAGCTCTTATGACCATATTAAAGTGATAATTGGTGCCCATCATGCTGTTAAATTGATCTCCAAGAAATTTTTACTATGATTATCTGGAGTGAACTCTGCCACAAAAGTGATAGCTGTTACACCAGGGATGCTACCATGGAATGTAGAAGCAGTATAATTTTCTCAAGAATAGTGTGACGTTACCAGGTTACAGTTATTCCTTATGGAATCTCTTGGATAAGGCGGTGACTCTTGAGCAATACTGATATTACACATTTTCTGGTGACCTGTTTCTTATAATCTGAAGTGATCCATCTGGGCAACCTGTACAAATCCTGGTGAGTTCAGGCAAAAGTCCTCCTAGCTTGCTACCCTTTGACCAATAGTAAGTGACTAGGAAAGGCTGTTTAAAATAAATTGGGGCAGGAGGTAAGTCTGTAGTGCTGCTTCCCAGTCTCTTTGGTAACTGGCAGCATAGGCTCAGCCTATGACAGGTTCAGTAGATAAAGTGTTTAAACCCCATGCTGCTACCTGTGCTGCTCTAGGCAGTGGACACGTTTCTGTGCAAGTTAAATGAGTACAATGTTCTTAAGCTTTTCTAGGGGATTGCTACTCAAGTATTCTAGTAGTTCTGCTTTGGTGTACTCATAAATTTATCCCTAAGCAAATTCCCTTAATCTTCCATTCTGTATTGGCTGGTTCTTTTAGGATTATATTCCAGTGGATCAAGAAGAATTGAGAGACTATGTGAAAGCTAGGCTTAAAGTCTTTTATGAAGAAGAACTTGATGTACCACTTGTCCTGTTCAATGAAGTCTTGGATCATGTGTTAAGAATTGACCGGTAAGTTCAGACTTCCATTGCTGCTCATATAAGCAGTACTTAGAGTTACTCTAAACCAGAATAGCCTCAGTACAGAGTAAGAACAGAGCATGGTCTCATTGTTGTCTATGGAAAATACACTCCATATAGCAGGATCCTGTCTGGTAAGGTGTGTCAGTTATGGTACTAACTTGAAGCTTAGGTGTTCCAGGAAAAGCTTCAGTAAGTTGCTAACACTTACCAATCACACTTGGTTGTGTTCCTTTTCAGAATCTTCCGTCAGCCACAGGGCCACTTGCTGCTGATTGGAGTCAGTGGAGCAGGGAAAACAACCCTGTCAAGATTTGTTGCCTGGATGAATGGTTTGAGTGTCTACCAAATCAAGGTTGGTGTGCTAAGTTTAACTTCTGAAAACCTGTAAGTCAAAACTCCCGCTTACATATTGACCCCTAAAATCCCATTAAAAGCTAAACCAAAATGTTAATGACCAGTTTTAACTCTTGCCAGGTTCACAGAAAATACACAGGTGAAGATTTTGATGAAGACCTTAGGACAGTATTGAGACGCTCTGGCTGTAAAAATGAAAAAATAGCTTTTATTATGGATGAGTCAAACGTCTTGGATTCTGGATTCCTGGAGAGAATGAACACTCTCCTAGCCAATGGAGAGGTAAGAAGATTTTAAGTAAATATTTTTTGCACCTTTTCATAACCATAAACTACAACAAAACTATCTTTTGAATTAGGTTCCTGGTCTCTTTGAAGGAGATGAATATGCTACCCTCATGACTCAGTGTAAAGAAGGAGCACAGAAAGAAGGTTTAATGTTAGATTCACATGAAGAACTGTACAAATGGTTCACCAGCCAAGTCATTCGCAATCTCCATGTAGTGTTCACTATGAATCCATCTTCTGAGGGCCTGAAGGACAGGGCAGCTACTTCTCCTGCACTCTTCAACAGGTAATTGCTGCATATTCCAACATATTTTACAGGTGCCATTAAAACACTGCTTTTGGGGAAGTCTTCACAAATGCTTCATATTTCAGATGTGTCTTGAACTGGTTTGGAGACTGGTCAACTGAGGCACTCTACCAAGTTGGCAAAGAGTTCACAAGCAAAATGGATCTTGAGAAACCAAATTACGTTGTGCCTGATTACATGCCAGTTGTGTATGATAAGCTGCCACAGCCACCAACGCACAGGGAGGCTATTGTTAATAGCTGTGTGTTTGTTCATCAGACTCTTCACCAGGTATGTTATTACACTGCTTAACTTACACTTACCTCTAGGCCATGGCATCATTCGCCATTTTCCTAAAAACTATGATCCTTGGCATCCAAATAAATTTTAAAACAGTGCATACTCTGCAACACTTTGTTCCCTAAAGGCTAATGCTCGGCTGGCGAAACGAGGAGGCAGAACCATGGCAATCACACCACGCCACTACCTGGACTTCATCAACCATTACGCCAACTTGTTCAATGAGAAGCGAAGTGAACTGGAGGAGCAGCAGATGCACTTGAATGTTGGTCTTAGAAAAATCAAGGAAACAGTTGATCAGGTATGTATCTCTTTAAAACTTTGCTCTCTATAAAGCTGGAGTGAGTAAACAGATCTCAGTGCTCAGTATGGATTCTCTCTTCCATCCTACAATCGATCTTAGGTGGAGGAATTGCGGCGTGATCTAAGAATAAAGAGTCAGGAGCTGGAAGTGAAAAATGCAGCAGCCAATGACAAGTTGAAAAAGATGGTGAAAGATCAACAGGAAGCTGAGAAGAAAAAGGTAAAAAATTTTGTTGAATCTCTGCGCACAGCAACTATTTTATTTACAAAACAGAGCCTACAGAGCAAGTGCTGGAAGAATTTCACCTTCTAAAAGGCAGTATTTTGTCTGTGAAATTTCCTTATAGGTTATGAGCCAGGAGATTCAGGAACAGCTGCACAAGCAGCAGGAGGTCATTGCAGACAAGCAGATGAGTGTGAAGGAAGATCTTGACAAGGTGGAGCCTGCTGTCATTGAAGCTCAGAATGGTATGTTAGCACCTCAAGAGATCACACAGTGGTCTTGGATCTAAAACTGGTCTACAGGAATGTGTTTTCTTGTGATCTGGGTTGGTCCTGTCTCATAAAAGTGGCTCTTAGCATGGGGCTGAACAGAGTTGAAGAAATCCCTTCTTTTGAATTCACAGTCTTTGAGCTGTGATTTTTGTGCCTTTTTTTTTTTTCTTTTTTTTTCCTGTGTATGATAGAACCAGTCTGATTCTTGATACTCCTGTGGATTGCGCCTTAGTTTCTAGCAGACCAGCTGTAGAAAGACTAGTGATGCCTTGCTGCTGAACAGACAGCATGTAGTCAAACTGTCCATTCATTAAACTGGACAGACAGATCACTGGTTTGAGTGAATCATTTTTAGACAGCAGAGTAAGTTGTCTGTGCCTGTTTGGCAAGCTGATCTTCATAGAAGCGTGTCTTGTAATATAGCAGTTATTCAGTAGTATCTGCTTCTCTAATAACCTCATATTCCTTTTGAGAATCTTGAAGCATTTATACAAATCCAGGGTACTCTGCTGGGCTTTGCTAACTGTTTGTTTTCTTCCTAATCAACATTTTTCATCTTTCTGGCACTGGTTAGCTGTGAAGTCAATAAAGAAGCAGCACCTGGTAGAGGTCCGTTCCATGGCTAATCCACCTGCAGCAGTTAAGTTGGCTCTGGAGTCCATCTGCCTGCTGTTAGGTGAAAGCACCACTGACTGGAAACAAATACGTTCCATCATCATGAGAGAGAACTTCATTCCGACCATTGTTAACTTCTCTGCTGAGGAAATCAGGTAAAGTGTGAGATATTTATATGAACAAACCATTTACAAAGAATAGAGGGTCTTCACTGGACTTTCCTCTGTGTAATTGCTTTGGTACCACTTGACTTCTTTTGAAACCAGCTTATTGCACATGGTGAGCATGCAGGTGGTACAGAAACTAGACTGCTGAAGCCAGGGTGTATCATGAAAATTGGGATGAAGCAGCTGCTTGTTGTGTGACTTAATGCCATGGTTGCAAAGCGGTGTGTTGGTGTCCAAAGCCACTTTGTCAGTTGAAAGTAGTTTTGCAGCAGTAACAGCCCAGGCTGCTGGTCAGCTTCCTAGCTGGCTCTAAATGGGAGCAGAAGGTCAGATTAGAGACACCTGAATTCCCTTCCAACTCCAGTTTTTTTAAAAGTAAAGAGCTGAGCAGTTAGTGAATGACTAATCTTAAAATATTGATACTTTTTTTTATCACCTGTAAGCTGTAGTTTCTGAAACAACATGTTGAACATCCCAGCTACCACTCAGCAAAACTGACAGGAAATATTTCTTAGCTGTGGAAGGCAGGCTGGATAAAGGGATACTGAGCACCTGTGTGCTGACATACAGTGTACTCATGCTATCTGTAAAACTTTTTCCCTTGCAGTGATGCCATCCGGGAGAAGATGAAGAAAAACTACCTGTCAAATCCAAGTTACAACTATGAAATTGTAAACAGAGCATCACTGGCCTGTGGACCTATGGTGAAATGGGCAATTGCACAGGTAAAGTCAGCTTGAGGAAGCAAAGGCAAGGTGAAAAGAGTGAGCCAGAAGGCACATAGCAATGTCTAAAGGTTCTGAATTTGCCTTATCTCAGTAAATATTGCAAGCTATTTTGCTTCAAAGAAATGGGGTAGATGGTTCAGATGAATGCTTATGGGATATACAGTGACATGCCAGAGAATTACTGGCCAGTTGTGATACAGCCTCTGCACTGAAAACTTCAGGTTTACGATGAACACTGGTGGATACTTTCTGTATGTGATGTTATTCTACAGAACAGGACAATTCTCCACTGGACAATGCAGTGCAGTCCTCTTAATGAAGACTGCATTTGTCTTGCCTCAGAGTAGGACACTCTCAAAGCAGTCTTTTTAGTTTCCTAAAGGAATAGGCTTTGGGAATCTTTCCCCAAGAGTGAGATACCCAAGAGTGATTTTACTTGCCTGTTGGTGTTCCAATACAGCAAAGTTCTTGACTCATTAAGACTCTGCCTGCTTGGAATGGCATGATCTGGAGAGACTGTATTTAACTTGAATCTTGCCAATAGACCCTGTCCTAATTGTTCTGTGGCTTAGCTTTATTCATTTCACTGCTAAGAAGGGCAGATGAGCACAGTACTGGCATGAACACTCCATTGAATATTTATGTAAAACAATGGTGTGCACTTCTTAATGTGGTCTGAACCTTTTGAATGCTCTGTAAATCTACAGAGCAGTACAAGGATCTTGCAAGAAGCAATTAATTATGTTTCTGTGCTTAGTTTAAGCTAGAGTCCTACAGACTGATAAACAATACTAAGTTTCTCTTAAGTAGTTATTAATTCTTACACAGGTCAGAAGTACTTAAATTTAAAAAGATGCAGTTGGTAGTATACAATGCTGTGGTTCCTGTTAACATGTCATTTTAGAAAGTGTAAAGATTCTTTTTATCATTTGCAGCTAAACTATGCTGATATGTTGAAAAGAGTGGAACCTCTACGCAATGAACTGCAGAAGCTGGAGGATGATGCCAAAGACAACCAACAGAAAGCAAATGAAGTAGAGCAAATGATTCGTGATCTTGAGGCCAGTATTGCCCGTTACAAAGAAGAATATGCAGTGCTGATTTCAGAAGCTCAAGCTATTAAGGCAGACTTGGCTGCTGTAGAAGCAAAAGTAAGATTTCATGTACCAATAATTTTTCGTTCTTTAATCTTTGACAGTCCAAAATTGAATCCTTCTTCGAATCTGAGAGTGGACTTGGTTGCTTCCTCTCTGCAGTGCATTTGAACTGTTTCATCTCTGGGTGTTATGAGGCCTCTCAAGAAACCTGTCTGGAGTTAGAGAAATCCCAAATTATATTGCTACTTGGTTAACAAGACAGTTCTCATAAGATTTAAAATATGTGGAAAGCCTTTGAAAACAGGCATGGATGTAGTGGGATTATAATGTCTTAACTGGGCTTCAAGGAGAGGAGTGTGGATTATTCTATGTACTTGATCTCATCATTAGTACGTTACTACTGTACTAGTACTTACCACTTTTAAGTTCCTCAAGGTAACAGAATAAATTAAATTTATTAGCACTGAAGAACCTCAAATTTAATCTCATTCTGAGCTTTTAAGTTTAACTTGGGCCTTTAGTCAGAATTTAAGTGTTCTGAGAGACTTGAAATATAAGAACATTTCATCACCTAAAGAATCTACTTCACCACTTATTTCTAGGTAAACCGTAGCACAGCTCTTCTGAAGAGTCTTTCTGCTGAACGTGAAAGATGGGAGAAGACAAGTGAAACTTTCAAAAACCAGATGTCCACCATTGCAGGAGACTGTTTACTTTCAGGAGCTTTTATTGCCTATGCTGGCTACTTTGATCAGCAGATGCGTCAGAATCTGTTCACTACGTGGTCTCACCATTTGCAGCAAGCAAATATCCAGGTAAAGATACAGTCATGATAAGCTAACCATACATGGATTTACTGCAGGAGTTAAGCTTTAGAACTGGTAGGTAAAGAATGGAGCTGTTGGAAAGCTGTTGCAGCTTTGTAGAGCTGCATTTACTTAAAATGTCTTCACCAGCTGGTTGGAGAAGGTCAAGTTAAATATTACCTGTGTTTGCTTCCTGCAGTTCCGCACAGACATCGCAAGGACCGAGTACCTTTCCAACGCCGATGAGCGGCTGCGCTGGCAGGCGAGTTCTCTGCCTGCAGATGACCTGTGCACAGAGAATGCCATCATGCTCAAGCGCTTTAACAGGTACTTCCTTCTAAGATGTGAAGTTCTCAAGCAACATTCTCGCAACAGGCAGGGTTTGCACCTATTGAATCACAGTAGCTCCTTCAAAGCACTGTTTCACTGGGGTGTGAACCTCTAATGTTCCTAAAAGCATCTCAAACTTGTGTAAACATAAAAATCTCTCATTCACCTTTGCTTGCCTTTTGTGTTATGCTTAGCTGTTAAAATAAGTTGGCTTGAGCCATTTTGTTATTTGAGCTATTTTGTTGCTCAAATACAAACTTGCTTTTTAAAACTGAAGTGAGTCATTGAACCTGCCTCAAATTAGTGAAAGAATAAACAAGGTTTTAGAGTTGAGACTAATAATGCAATGTAAATTCATAAAACTGCTTAGACACTGTCTGCAGTCAAAATCTAAATAATGAAAGTGTTTTATTTTTAACTTAAGGTATCCGCTGATCATCGATCCCTCTGGGCAAGCTACAGAGTTTATCATGAATGAATATAAAGACCGTAAGATAACTCGTACGAGCTTCTTGGATGACGCTTTCAGGAAGAACTTGGAGAGTGCCTTGAGATTTGGTAACCCACTTCTAGTTCAGGTTAGTGGCATGATCTTGTAGAAGCTATTTAAATTCTTGAATTCTGTCCTGTGTATTAGAAAAGTTTGTTGTTCTCTTAGTAACATGCAAGTGACTTTATTTTCAATTTACAATTTAACAAGCAAACTAATGATACATATGGTGTTAATCCTGAGAAGAATTAGTGAGTTACAAAATCAAAAGAAGGTATTTCCTTTTCCACCATTTCAAGATCAAATTCTTTTATCTTGAATTGATCTTTCCATACTATAAAATGACTTGCAACCTGTCTATCTGTTCCTTTGTTTTCATGTGCTTTCCCTAGTCACAGATAATGGCAACTAATATTGTTCATTATCTAGAATTAAATCTACTCAGAGTATCAGGGAGAAATTTCAGTAATATGAAGAAACAGGCAACTGTAGGAATAATTGACTTTCACTTGAAATGGGTATGTTTTTCACTTCTTAGTATGGAAATGGAAGAGATCAGTAGCTGTTGCTTGTGCTGTTTAGAATAGGGTTTACATGCAGTAGAGCTAACAAAATTACAGCCATTAATAATAATTCTCTTCTCTACCTGTGAGGCTCAACTGCACATCTAAAGTGCAAATACTTTCTGAACGTGATCCCTATTCCAAACCAACTGCCAATTGTTTGCATACCAGAATTTAAGGTGCTGTTGGACTGGGAGTTTTAGCTTGAGACATTTGCCATCAATCTTTAACTCATCTGTCTTTCTAGGATGTGGAGAGCTATGATCCAGTTCTGAATCCAGTTCTGAATCGTGAAGTCCGAAGAACCGGAGGCAGAGTTCTGATTACTCTGGGAGACCAAGATATTGATTTGTCACCATCCTTTGTTATCTTCCTTTCCACCAGAGATCCAACAGTAAGTAAAATCAAAAGCTGTCCTGTTTGTAGAAATGGCATGTGAAGAGAGCTGAGAAATTTTTTTCATGTTTCCCGTGACAGGTTGAATTCCCACCAGACCTCTGCTCTCGTGTTACATTTGTGAACTTCACAGTAACTCGCAGCAGCTTGCAGAGCCAGTGTTTGAATGAAGTCCTGAAAGCTGAAAGACCAGATGTTGATGAAAAACGCTCTGACCTCCTCAAGCTTCAGGGTATGTTTACCAAAATTAACTTCCTCCTGTTCTAAAAGAATACAGTGCGTGTACTCTAGAAGTACACGGTGAAATGTCTTCATACTCTTTTCAGGATGCCCAATGGCAAAGTACATACAATTCACATAATTCTTTAACATATCTGTACAATGTGACTTTTTTTTCTTCTAACTAAGGTGAATTTCAGCTGCGCTTACGTCAGCTGGAAAAATCCCTACTACAAGCACTTAATGAAGTGAAGGGACGTATCCTGGATGATGACACCATCATTACTACGCTTGAGAACCTGAAGAAGGAAGCAGCAGAGGTTACCAGAAAAGTAGAAGAGACTGATATTGTCATGCAAGAAGTAGAGACTGTTTCCCAGCAGTACTTGCCTCTTTCTACAGCTTGCAGCAGTATCTACTTTACTATGGAGTCACTGAAACAGGTAGGTTGAGTTCTTTCTATCAGGAGCTTTGAGTGTTTAAAGCTAAATAGGCCCTGCCCAATATTCCAGTTTGGTAGGCATACTCTGTTGGTTATCAAACAGCAGGATTGTGGAGAGAAAAAATAAACTCTCTTCTCTTTCAGATACATTTCCTGTACCAATACTCCCTGCAGTTTTTCTTGGACATCTATCACAATGTCTTGTATGAGAATCCAAATCTGAAGGGAATTACAGACCATACTCATCGTCTCTCAATCATCACAAAGGATCTCTTTCAGGTTCAGTTTTTTAATTAATAAATGTAATTCTTTAATGATTTTGAAGGGTCAGAGTTTAAAGCTTCTTACGCTACTCCTCTGTTTTGTTCTTAGGTGGCCTTCAATCGAGTGGCACGTGGCATGCTGCACCAGGATCACATAACGTTTGCCATGTTGTTGGCCCGGATCAAACTGAAAGGCACTATTGGGTAAATGTTTCTTTTCTTGCTTCACTTCAGTTGAAAAAGGGGGGGCTGTCTTGAAGGCATCTGGCTAAAATCTTCTTTTCCCTTAACATTAGGGAGCCTACATACGATGCAGAATTCCAGCACTTCTTGAGAGGGAAGGAGATTGTACTGAACACTGCATCTCTCCCCAAAATCAATGGTTTGACTGTAGAGCAAACAGAGGCAATGATGAGATTGAGCTGCCTTCCTGCATTTAAGGACCTGGTTTCAAAAGTTCAAGCTGATGAGGTGAGTGTTGGTTAGGGTTTGTCTCTCCACTGAACTATCTTGTTAAGCTTTTCAGGTGTCTGCTTGAAGAGCTTCATGCTTACAAGTAAGCTCTCCTGCTGTGGAAAGGGAAGTCCTAAAGATTAACTAGCTGTAGTTGTGGAAATGAATGTTCTTACTTCCTTTGTGACCCAGCTGTGAAACTTGTAAAGACCAGCACTGTTTATCATTCAGAAACAGTTTCACCATTCATCTGGCTTTGTAGTTGGCCAGCTTTGGTTCTCATGGTAGCAGAAAGTGTGACACTGCATATCTTTTGCTGTGTCACTGTTGTGTGATAATTATGCAGCAGAGGGGAGCAGCCCCAGCCATACATAACTTCGTTATGGTAGGCTCTTGGACGTGTCTATGTGGAATCAATTTGGACAGTACTCAGCTGCTGAACACTGCACCTTCTCCTGACTGAAATGTTCAAAGAATAATAAATACATCTTTGTCTTGACTGTGAAACTGTATGTCACAAATTATGGCCATATCTTAAATAGCACCTGTTTGGTTTGCCCTTCCTAATTTTTATATTAGAAGTTGAATTCTCTTTACTACATCTAATTTTTCTCAAACTGTTCAGCCTGGGGTAAAATAGCATACAGCTTGGCCTGGGACTTGATAGAGATCTGTAGAATCGGGGGTGCTGGAGGCTATCAGTGAAATGAAACATATCAGTGAAATGATTTGGCACATCTAAAGATAGGATAATAGACAAAGTGTATTTTACATGTCCTTGCTGTACTTTTCTGATATCTTGAAACTCAACTTCAGGTTTTTTGCATATTTTTTTTTCAATACAGCAATTCTGCATCTGGTTGGATAGCAGTTCCCCAGAACAGACTGTACCATACCTTTGGACTGAAGAAAAACCTGCAAGTAAGTGAAGATGCTCTGTTGCCCATATCAGTCGTGCTGTACTGATCTAAGCAGTTACTATGATTTTAAAAGCAATCTAACGTAGAATTTAATTTTGGACCTTAATGGTTGACAAAATCATAAAGTTGGGATTGTAGAAGGACCTCAAGTCTAGTGGGTTTGGTTCCGGGTTTGGGGTTTTTGTGAGGTTTGTTTGTTTTCACTGTATTTTTTAAACCAAATGGTTCTAAGGAGTAGTTACTACACTGGGTTGTTGCACCTTAACCTGTGATCTGGTCTTCCACTGAGGACGAAATGTAATTCTACAGTCTCATTAGATTGATTGCACAGTAGTTTGGATTAACTTTAGTCATTGCCAGTCTGGAGATAGCTCAATACTCTAAAAAGCTCCAAGACACAGAGGAATGGGCTGGTCTAAGTGTAGTGTTTGGACCTGCAGTTGTACCTAAGCATGAAGTCTTACCTCTTGCTACATTAGTTGTCAGTGCTAATTTTTTAGGAGTGAGAACTTGAGAGTAACTGTTGCCCTTCAGTTCATCCCCCATCTCATAGGTAATTTTAGGAAGTGTTTGCTGCCTTTGATCATTCCAGGCTCATTCTTGTAGCTTTTTAAACTAAGGATTCTCAGCTTGTTTTCACTAGCTGGTTATTAAAGCTGCTGGATTATTAGCTGAAGCAGCTCTAGGTTATCTGCTCTATCCATGCTAGACAAGTGTATATGACTTCAAAGTCTAGCAGAAGAGGAGATTATTTTGTGAGTGAGAAGATGTGAAAAGATCTGTTTTCCCTGGAAATTAAAATCACTCATGTCAATAATTCTAGCCTGTAGATTTTGTAAACCAGCTGAAGCTGCTAATTTTTTTCAGTTGTCAAGAAACAGAATATAAGCATTTCAGTAAAAAGTTGCATCAGACCTTCCAAAAAGATAATTAACTTTCTAAATACGTAGTCTTCAGAACAAGATGGGGAGAAATTGAGTGGAGAATTGAAGAGAGGAGGGTGTTGAGAATGGTTTTTTTACCTGTCCATCTAATCCTGTCTCCTCTTTCCAGCTCCCATTGGACAGGCCATTCATCGCTTGCTTCTGATCCAGGCCTTCCGTCCGGATCGTTTGCTGGCCATGGCTCATACCTTTGTTTCAACAAACCTTGGAGAGTCTTTCATGTCCATTATGGAGCAGCCTTTAGATTTGACACACATTGTGGATACGGAGGTAAACCACTTGTTTTTAAAATGCTTAGTGCCACCTTGCATGAGTTCCACAGTGAGTTAAGCTATCCAATTAATATTTCTTTCACTTACCTTTCTCTGGCATGAGGAGTGGATTGTTTTTCTTTTTTTTAAAGTAAAACTAAGCGTTACATAATGGTTTTAGTTGTACAGAAGGAGGAAGCACTGAGCTTTCTGTATTCTCATATTTATGTAGTGATTGATTCATATCCTCTTCAACTTTTTGGAGCGCAGGTGAAACCAAATACCCCTGTGCTGATGTGTTCAGTGCCTGGTTATGATGCCAGTGGTCATGTTGAAGACCTTGCAGCTGAGCAGAATACGCAGATTACTTCTATTGCTATTGGTAAGAGCATACCTTATTTCAACATCTAAGCATAAATGAAATTGTTAGCAGTAAGAGATTTAGCAACCCTTCTCTCTTTTAGGTTCTGCTGAAGGGTTTAACCAAGCAGATAAAGCAATAAACACAGCAGTGAAATCTGGAAGGTAAGTTTCATTTTCAGCTAGAATACAGCCTAGTAGAAAGGTAAAAGACGGATGTTAGCTACTGGTTAAAGACATAAAACTGTGAGCAAAACAAAAAAGTAGGCCTGTCTTTTGAATTTAAGCTTGTAATAACAAGCACATAGGTATACGTCTTCTCTTTAAACATTTTCAGGAGAAGTAGGTTTTACAGTACATAGTAACTGATTCTATTTAGAAGGCAAGTTAAAAAGAGGGAGGAAAATCTTTAGCATTGGTACATTCTGTTACTCTTTGTGATGATCACAGCCAGGATCCATAAGCTGTTCACTAAAAAGCACTTGTTCTCTTTCAAAAATGCACAGATGGGTAATGCTGAAGAACGTTCACCTGGCTCCTGGCTGGCTCATGCAACTAGAAAAGAAACTACATTCCCTGCAACCCCATGCTTGCTTCAGACTCTTCCTTACCATGGAGATTAATCCAAAGGTAACACTGATTTAAAATTTGATTAACTGGTTTGGAGAGCTAAGAGTGCTCCCCAGGGAAGGTTCTCTCATGACTGCCTTTCTGCAGTAAAGAAGAGGGAAAATCCACACCTGTCAGGGCAGTTATTAGCCTTGCTTTCTGATAACTGAATTGTAGCTGTAAACTTCATAGTTTCTTTTGCTGATTCCCCTAACCTCCAAAAGAAAGGCAGTACTTCACGTGCTCACCATGGGGTTTTGAAGCTGATGCAAACTGTGCTGGGATTTAATTAAGTGAAGGCTAAAGCAGATGGATTTGAGCTTGTTGATCTTCTCTAGGTGCCAGTGAATTTGTTACGTGCTGGCCGAATCTTCGTGTTTGAGCCTCCTCCTGGTGTGAAGGCAAACATGCTGAGGACTTTCAGTAGCATTCCAGTTTCTAGGATGTGCAAGGTGAGACTGTGGTTTTGTCTTGATGAAAATAAATGGAAAAACCTGTCTGTTGAAATCTTACCTTAGATGGTAAATCCTCAGATACTAAGATGCACCTGAAGTGTTTTTTCTCTCCTCTCTCAATAAAGTAGTAGTTGCTTTTTCTGTTTGGTAGAATGTATTCAGTTTCAGTAACAATCTAGCATTAAATCTGATACTTTCTAGTCTTTTGGCGGGCTTTGGTTTCATCACTTCACTTGAGTAACAGTTGTTTGGTTTTGTGTTGTTTTTTTTCTCCCCACTTCTAGTCTCCAAATGAGCGTGCTCGTTTGTATTTCCTCCTTGCCTGGTTCCATGCCATTATCCAAGAGCGCCTGCGCTATGCTCCTTTGGGTTGGTCCAAGAAGTATGAGTTTGGAGAATCTGACCTGAGATCTGCCTGTGACACAGTGGATACCTGGCTGGATGATACAGCCAAGGCAAGTACTGTTGTGTACTTAGGCACAGGTAACAGATTACTTTGGATCGTCACTGAAACAGTCAGTTCTGGAAGAATTAGGGAAGTTAAATGAATAGGCACAAAAGACCTGTTGGAAATTCAATAATTGTTTCCTGCTAATTATAGGGTCGCCAAAACATTTCCCCTGATAAGATCCCCTGGTCTGCACTGAAGACACTGATGGCCCAGTCTATCTATGGAGGTCGTATCGATAATGAATTTGATCAACGTTTGTTAAACACTTTCTTGGAACGTCTGTTCACTACCTTAAGTTTTGACAGTGAATTCAAACTGGCTTGCAAGGTTGATGGACACAAAGATATTCAGATGCCAGATGGAATCAGGTAATCATTTTTTCCTTATCCTGATCTCTTAAATACAACTTTTTTTTAATTAGAAAACTGCACACAAAAAAAACCAAAAAACTATAAACCAAGCACATAACCTGTGTTTCTGTGCTGTGTAAACATCTGTCTCAGGCAAAGCATTCCCTTGGCATTCTAGCAGAGGAAAGCCTTTAATGAATATTAAAACTCTGCCTTGCAGGCGTGAAGAGTTTGTGCAGTGGGTTGAGATGCTCCCAGATACACAAACACCATCAT
Source organism: Hirundo rustica (assembly GCF_015227805.2). NCBI lineage: Eukaryota > Metazoa > Chordata > Aves > Passeriformes > Hirundinidae > Hirundo > Hirundo rustica. The sequence continues at coordinate 10,945,329 of NC_053455.1, read as the reverse complement.
GGCTGGGACTGCCAAATAATGCAGAGAAAGTTCTTCTCACTACACAGGGTAAGTCCAGAACTTCAGCAATGTCTTCCATGGATTACCAGGCTACCATTTTAACTAAGAAGCAGAAGAGAAATACAAATTTTGCTTAAGAGTTGATAGCTTTCTCCTTCTTCCTCAACAGTTTTTGAGTAGTCCAAAAACTGACCAGGAGCCTGTGAATCAAGAAAGCCAGTTACATTTAGTCTTCCAGGTGGCAAGCTCCTATCTTGATTCTGGAAAACTTTATTGGAAGCTTCTGGAGCCACCTACAGCTGGGCAGTTCTGAATCTTAGGTCTAGACTAGGAATAATGGAAAGTCCTGGTTCTTGCATATAGCAGGATGTTTTAATCTTGGTGCCACTGCTTCCTCTAACAGCAAATCTTCTGTTTTAGGCATAGATATGATCAGTAAAATGCTGAAAATGCAGATGCTGGAGGATGAGGACGATCTGGCTTATGCAGAAACTGAGAAGAAGACAAGAACTGATTCTACATCAGATGGACGCCCAGCCTGGATGAGAACACTGCATACCACAGCCTCTAACTGGCTTCACCTTATTCCACAAACTCTAAACCATCTGAAGCGGACTGTGGAAAACATTAAAGTAAGAGCTGTGTTCTATTTAACATGGGCATAGGAAAAGCACAAATTCAGGTGCACTGTGATTTGCAAGTACCAATTACACTGCTGAGGGGCCAGTGGGACCTGTATTGATGCTGAGTGCCATAGCCATGTAATGACCTGCTGAGTTTCTTGACATGCTCCTAAAACCTGGTTTATGTCTTTTGGGTAGTATTTGAAGAAATGCAATGGCAAACAGTCTAGCCAGGCAGTCTGCATTTATTATTCAACTGTGAATTCTACTTCCGTGCTTCTCCAAGGGTGAGAAACAGTTGTAAAACAGTTTCTGCGACCACTTTCTGCACCACAGGCTGCATCTTTGTGTTCGCTACTTGTAGTCACAGTGTCACTGCTCTGCCCACCCAGAATTTGAGCGTTGTCTTTCATAGCAGTTTTCCAGCAAGAGCTTTGATCTGCAACTTTGAATGTTTTGACCATCAGGATCCTTTGTTCCGGTTCTTTGAGAGAGAGGTGAAAATGGGAGCTAAGCTGCTCCAGGATGTTCGTCAGGACCTGGCAGATGTGGTTCAAGTGTGTGAAGGGAAGAAGAAACAAACCAACTATTTGCGTACACTGATAAATGAGCTGGTGAAAGGTATGGGAATTCAAATTAGCCTCTCCCGGGGCTCTTTGCTTCTTGCACTCTGTAACAGGCTGCTGTGGTCAGCAGCTTTAAAAAAACAACAAAAATGGTAGAAAAATGTGGACAGACTTTGCCATTTGACACAAGTAATAGTTTAAGTTGAGCATAAAATTCCCTTTGGTTTGGCATGAGACTTCCAGTTGAGGTTGATAATAGCCTAATAAAATTAGGCTATAATAATATAATAGTTAGGCTTTAATAATAATATTATTAGGCTTTTTTGTACAATTTGTATTATTAGCAGCTTAATTTCTAGGCTGAAATATTACTAAATTCTCTCAGTTTCTGACTTGGGACATAAGAAAGTTATTTATACACCAAATGAGTAGTATTGATTCTATAAAATCTTCTGAAAATATTCAAGTTCTCTCAATTTCTGTTTAAAGATTGTACATACATACGGAATTTTCACAGACATTACAACACCATGTTGTAATACATGGTGATTTGAACAAAAGCATTTTCTGAAACACGGATAATTGACCTCCTCAGTTTTTTCTAAAGAACTCAAACCTTCATGCAGAGTTGAAGATTAGGTCTTGCTGTGTGTAACTGCAGCTGCCCTTGAAGGGTGTCTGTAAGTGCGTGGCATTTTAAATACAGAGCAGACCTGGAGGCCATTTGCTCTGTAATCTTTGAAAGTGCTTTCACTCACTGAAGAGCTTTATAAAATAGAGGTTGATATTCCAGTCAAGTCTTTAGACTTTCAATATAGTGTGTAATTTCAACGTGTATATGAGCAAAACTTAATTCTAATCACATCTTTGTAGGTATTTTGCCTCGTAGCTGGTCTCATTACACAGTGCCAGCTGGTATGACCGTTATCCAGTGGGTGTCTGACTTCAGTGAGCGCATTAAACAGCTCCAGAATATTTCCCAGGCAGCTGCATCTGGTGGAGCAAAAGAACTGAAGGTACCTTGTGCTGACTTCTTGGGGTTATTGGTGGAGCTGTGGAGCTGCTTCCTGGAGTCCTCACATCGGGACTTCTAAATAGCTCCTCAGTGACTGAGCTTGGGTCAGTGTTCTCTGCGATGTCTGTATATGCTGCAGAGCATCTCCTGATTGCAGCGTGATGAGGCTTAGCAGGCTAACTGCACAGAGATCAGAGGGAGCATTAGTACTGTGGAACAACAGGAGACAAAGCCTTAGAGCAAAAAGCTTCTTAGCAGTTACACCGTGTTCCAGTAGTAGCAGGAACATTTTAAGGGTAAATAGAAGTATTTATAATAGTCATTAATTAATACTACAGCTGAAATATTTTTTTTCCCTATATTTTCCCCCTTAAATAGAACATCCATGTGTGCCTGGGTGGCCTGTTTGTACCAGAGGCATATATTACTGCTACAAGACAATATGTTGCCCAAGCAAACAGTTGGTCCCTTGAAGAACTCTGTCTTGAGGTCAATGTTACAACTACCCAGAACGCAGTCCTGGATGCCTGCAGCTTTGGAGTCACAGGTAAACTTAGCTGAAGGAAGGAACTTCTAGTATTAAATGGGCTGTGTCAAATGGAAAAGATGCTGTTGTTGCAGAAGTTAATACACACTTCCTGAAAGTATTTTCAGATTAGTTTGAGGTTAGTTATTAGGGAAGTACTTAAAATGCTAATAAATCTTAAGTCTGGGGTCAGTATATATTGAAGTGGTATTGCATAGTGTATCACTTACAACCTCTTCATTTTGCAATATGAAATACTTTTGATTTAGTGGACGTAGCCCTTAAATGATGCAGAGGAGACAGCCTTTGGATGTATGAAAGCTTGCAGAACTCTAAACTGTATTGCAATTTGCAGGCCTGAAGCTTCAGGGAGCTACATGCAGTAACAACAAGCTGTCGCTTTCGAATGCTATTTCAACTGTCCTACCCATTACACAGCTTCGCTGGATCAAGCAGACAAATGCTGATAAAAAAGCAAATGTTGTAAGTATTGATGAAAATATTTAGTTATCCCTAGCAGTTTTTTTTCCTGAGGCTTTACGGATACTTGTACCAGGCACAAAAAATCAAATTGGTGTTCTCTAATTACTTGTGGTGTCAGTTGGCATCTGATTTCAGGACTAGCAGCAAACAGACCTAGTGTTGACCATGTCTTTCCTTTGTAGATAGATAAAAAGGAGAGGCATCCAAAAATGCTGTTCAAGTCAAAACCTCAAATTTATACCTATAGCAGCATCTGTGAATTTATTAAGCCTTGGGGGTTTTTTTCTCATATTTTGGGTACTGAGTTATCTGAGACTAAATTCCCATCTCATTGGTACCATGTAGTTGTTACAGAAACCTGTGACACTCTTCAGCTGTCTTACAGAACTCTCCTATATTCATGTTTCTCCCCAGGTTACTTTGCCAGTTTATCTGAACTTTACTCGTGCTGATCTGATTTTCACCGTTGACTTTGAAATAGCCACCAAGGAAGATCCCCGCAGCTTCTATGAGCGTGGTGTTGCTGTTCTCTGCACTGAGTGAACAAATTTGTTTTCACTGGTTAATGCTATAGTAAGTGTCAGTCTTCTATGTAGTGCTCACCTGTACTTCTGTAATCAGGATAGGTTAGCAGAGGGATTTGTGTCAGGTTGGCTGGAAAGGGGATGGTGCATTGGGAAGCTGATAGGCCAGAGAGATTTCTTTGAAGGAAATTTGAATGAGCTTTTTAGATGGTTGTTGGTAGATGTGATATTTGATGGATTATGTTATATTAAATAAAATATATAGCAAAAATTTTGACTGTCTATTTCTGTTAATCTAATTCTTAGTGATGGTTTTTGGCCTGGAAAACCTGTACCTATGGTCTTTCCAGAGAGTAACTATGAATTGCTCTTCAAGCTAACGTCCAGTAACAGGAATCTTGTAAGTCTGTAGTGTAGTAAGACACAAAGCCTGCTGTCTGCTGTGATAATTCAGGCCTTTGCCTTAATTATTTGCAATGGACTGGGTCATACTTGAAGTCACCTGCTGCACTACATTGAGAAGCTGGAGCATCCTGAACTAAACTTTCCATTGATCACAGAGCTTCCTCTTTCTCAAAATGCTTTTATGGTGAAATATGTCTCCAGATTCATGTCTCAGTAACCCAAGAGGAGGCTATTAAATGCTTACACAAGGAGTTACAATATTATTTGAGACTCTCACATGTGACCAGCTGTTACTAAATTAGGGAAGATGAGAGTTCCTGCTAATTGCTCAGGTTGCTGTAATGGTTTGAGCATTTGCTTGCTTTTTCTGATCCTGAATTTGTTGGCTTTCTGCCCATCCTCTCAGAACAGGTGTCCTCTCTGAAGTGGCTAAGTGTTCAAAGACATATATGAAGACTAGAAAGCTGTGTACCCACAATCTCAAAACAGAAATCCTGGGAACCCCTTCCTTCAGTGATTGCTCCTATGAAAGCAGTGACTTTTATAAGCTCTAGTATTTTTCTGTGATAAGGAGTTCTATGGCACACCTGTGCTGGGAGGAAAAATTGCCATCTCAGCCTGCCTCACATACTTGTTTTGGTCAATGCTTGCTGTTTATTAAATCAGAATTCTTCTGTCTGCCCTCTCCTTATTGCTTTGCAAAATTAATCTCTGAGATTGAACTGCCCTGGCTCATTTTGTTACCTTACAAAGTGTGAATCCCAGAGCAGTGAACCACGTAATCTTTGTGCAGTTCTTAGCCAGTCATGAGGAACTGAGATGAGAACTACATACATCATGATCCAAGATGAGCTGTAAATGTAATGCCTTTGCTTTGTTTCAGCCTCAGTGAGAGACTTTGCTTTCCAGCACCAGAGTGTGTCTGGGACTGGTATCACTGCCTCCAGCATTGTTCCAATTACATTGTACAGAAAAAAGCAGCTCGTGCTAGCAGCAGGCTCTGGGTACCAGCTGCAGTATGAAGTATTAGCTTAAAACCAGAGCTGTTGGCAGCTCCAGTGAACATGGACCTTCCTTTCAGCAACTGCTCATAGGCCTGGGCTGTGCTACCACTTACAGCTACTATTAAAACTCTGCCTAAACCAGCTCCACCTATTGGCAAATGCTGATGGGGAGATCAATAGGCTCAAGGACCCTAGAGCTTGAGCTTCCCCAAACTCTTCAGCTTTTTTATGTTAACTTCTGCATTAGGCCTGAATTAACAAAAGGTGCAATTTCAGTTCACAATTTAATCCACATCTGGAGTCTCCTACTGAATAAACACATTCCAATGATACTGTCCCATGGGGCTTACCTTTCCATTTACTTCTCTCCTGTCTTGTTTCTTCCATGCTGTGTGAAATAGCTGCTTTAACTGAAATCCACTTTAGAGTTTTTGGCTGCAGTTTGAAAGTCAGGGGGATTCAGTTTTATTTAGCTGATGAGGCCAAGAGCTAGGTATCTTAATAGCCAGGACTGAAAATGAGGGGCTTGGCTGTGGGACAGTGTTGTATTCTTAAGCTTTTCTCAAGTCTTCATTCCAGAGAGATCTGTAGCCTAGTTGCAGTACACACAAATCCAGAGCTGCAAGTGGTTGGTTGTTGGTTTGTTTGAAGTTTTTTCAATTTAATTCCATTTTCACTGGAGCAGTCTTTGTCTTTGGAGACATGAAGGGGCAACTACAACAGCTCCTGTCTTTGGGCAAAGGCCTCTGAAACTTACTGTTAGACCACATATGTTCCAAGCTGATTAAAAACCATTTCCAGCTGGAGGACTAAGGATGAAAGAAAAGTTGCTTTAATAAAATAAATACACAGGTGGAAGGGTGCAATGCTAGCAGTTAAGTAATATTTTAAGTGGCTTTCCATCTTATGAAAGAAACTGGAAACTAAAAATCTCTGCCCATTGTACAAAACAAATGCTTTCACAAGTTACTGGTACTAACATCTCTCAAGCCATCATTATACTTTCATAGTTAGTAGTTCCCCTCCCACACAAATGGACTAACCCAGATCCTAAACCTGATTAAAGAAGTTGTCGTACAGGAGAAGGAAACCAGAGACAGTTTTTGCTCCCTAACTGGCTTCCCATCTGTGGGCGCCGCTCCTGCAGCTCCTGAATGATTGTTTTTACTAAGAAGCCCTGAGCTAATCTATTGCACATTACAATGTAAACTGATCTGGCAGCACACAGAAACTGCCCAAAACATTGGTCCAGTGAGGTAGGAGCAGCTGTGGTAACAGCCAGGAGACAATTTCTCCCCCTTTGAAGGATAAAATAAATGCTGGATTGCCAGCAGTTGCAGTCAGTTCAGCGTGATGCAGTTCAGCTGCTGGTAGTCAAACCTGAATCATTCACCACTCCGAGGGAGGTCAGACACAGCGGGAGCCAAACTCACATGAAGCAGGTACCAGACAAGCTGTAGCTATGGAAAGCTAACTGCAGCCAAGGGATCATTCTTCTTTCCCTCCTTGCTAAACCCCTGGCAGTGCTGGTGAAATTACACTGAAACTGAGCAGCTGCCTCCGGGTACTGCACACAGGAGGTGGGCACCCAGCTTGTCTGTCATGCTGTGGATATACCTTTGCTAACTTACACTGGAATTGACACACATCTTGTTTGAGTCCATTGTTCAGCTGGATCTCAGAGCTTACTGTACAGTGCAGTGCACTTGTAACAGGCCTGAGGCAGCCTGTTTAGCTCAGGTACACACTCTGCAAAATAAATCTCTGCCAGAATGATCCTTCAGAACAGTGTCCAATGATTTATTCATCCCTTAGATTAAGTTGCACGGAATTTCTTTATTTTTTCACTTGCATCCTCTGGAGCAGGAATCCCTTGTTTTCTTTTAATGATGGGCTGCTCGGCCATTGTGCCATCACAGAGAGCTGCGAGCAGGGGCTGTGGAGCAGCCTCAGCCAGGTTTGCAGGCAGATCCATGGAGACTGAAGGGTTAACAATCATCGGTAAGGCATGGGCAGGTGTCAGCCCCGCGGGGATAAATGCTTCTGTGGCTGGAGGCTGCTCAGGTGATGGCAACAGATCCTTCTGGAGGCCAGGAAGCTCTGGGGCTGCTCTACAGTCATTTACTGCCTGAACTTGACTGGCATTCAGAGGATTAGGGAAGGATTCTTCATCTTCTGAAGTACCAACATCCCCCAAAGGCATTGCTTTTGAGGCACTGTTTGTCCATGGTGCATCCTTTATACCACAGTCAGTTTGAACAGATGTGTCTTCTGAATCACCATCATAAGGATCTAAAAACTAAAATAAACATCTCTAAACATGGTGGATGATTGTTTGTCCTTAAAAAAAAACAAACCAAACAAGATGCAGCATACAATGGACTTTAAAATCCCTTTCAACCTAAGTCACAGACTTACTGTGGAAGCTTTTCTGTTTTTCCACACACTCCTACCTCTATTTTAGTTTATGGATGCTACACAAAAAACTGTAATACCCAAAACCTACTTGTAGTCCCCTGGATTCCTTTGCTTTCTTGAGTCCTCCAGCAAGTGGGCTAGGCACAACCTATTTAAGAGACGTTAACAAAGGTTTATAAGGTACTTTCCCGTAAGTTACCAAACAAAAAAACAGAGTAGGTGGAAGTCCTGGGGAAGAGGAAGTCAGATTGTCACTTTGCTAAAAGACAATAAAAAGCGTGTCTCAGTCTAACTTTTAAATGTTTGGTAAAGTTAACCTAAAATAGAGCTATGGTAAGTCATAGTGCACTTAAAGCATTGCACTAAAGAGAACAATGAGTGATTACATACCACCAGAAAACAAACCAAAACAGCACTTAAATAATAATAGTCAGGATACAATTTAGACAGTTTCCCTCCCACTCAGGTCCCTTTTTGTTCTTTCACACGGGGATGATTTGTATTCCTGAAATAGCTCTTAGAGTCTGGGCCTATTAATTTAAAAATAAAAGCCATGTAGGGAGACTCCCTTTAGGAAAGCAAACCTCAGGTACCAAGTCTCACAAAGGGAAAGAAGTTAACAGCAAGGAAGGTGGGGAAGTTCTGGAAAAGGATCCACAGCAGGTGCTCAGAGAACAAACACACTGCAGCTTCCAGTGGGAAGGGGGAGAACTGAGCACAGCTGAGGCAAGGCAGGGCTCAGGAATCTGGGCTCAACAGGAAACCAAAGGCTTTATCAACGGAGCTCAAATCAAAGCCCATTTGTGACCATGTAGTCTTGTGCTGCTTCAAGAACAGAGACATCCCCACAAAGCCCTTCTGCTTCTCCAAAGAGCACAGAAATCCTCCAGTCCTGGCCTGGGACCTGCCTCATGACCCTCTGTGAGAGCAGCCAGCTCTTTCTTCAGGCTGGGACCAATGCAAGCCCCTCATCCACCCTACCCAGCCATCACACAGCTGGACTTCCACCCTGGTTTCCCCCAGGAGAACATGGACAACTCCAGCCTTGCCCTGACCATTCTGGAAGGTGAAGTGATGGCAGATTCCTGACAGGCAGCTTCTCCAAGTCACAAAGCACAGGGTTTCACATGGACCAACAGTGAGCATTAATTCCAAAGAGTTTTACCTACAAATTAAGTATTTTGTTCTCCACTCCAGCATCAGGTCTTTTTTTCATCAGCACTGAACACACAGGTTTGACAGAACAACATTCAAGAAGTTACCAATATCCATAACTAACTGCCACAGCAACAGAGCTGCTTTTAATCTCCTCCAAAAGGGACAGTCAGAAGGTAGAAGTCCTCTAAACCAGAGCTGTAGAAATCCCACTGGACCACAGCTGCTGAAAGCTGACATCCAGAAACAGCCCAGGTCAGCACTTTCTTAGCATTTGTCTGCTTAAAACACTGTCCTGCCTCATCCCCCTAGAATCAACTTTTTAAAAGTTTGTAACAGTTATAAGAAAGAGCCTGATGGAAAGAGTAGTACTGGGTTTGGAGATGCTCTGGATTTTTTTCCCAGTTGCAAAATTAACAACCCCACAAAATGCCTTGGTTGCTCCCTACTGAGGCTGAAGGAAGAGCTGGATACACATCAGGGAATCACATCACCATGAGAACCCTTCAGAATCAGTCCTTACCTCCACCCTGGATTCAGACTCGGACTCTGTGCTTGACTCCACGGTGCACTTCTGCTGCAGAGGAGGAAGGGAAAGAAATGGCACTCAAAGCAGAAGCTACTGCAGCTTTAGGCTGAAGCTGAAGTTCTAGTACCAGCTGTAGGTGCTGAGTTTCTCCAAAGCTTCCCCATCTGAAACCAGCTAGTCTTTCCAAATATCCCACAGTTGTGCTGGTTGGGTTGTACAAGTGAGGCATAAGGGGAAAATAAAAACCTCTCTTATCACTCCTCACCCCAAAAACACAAAGGGAAGCAGTCCAGAACCTGCCTTGCACTTGCTAAGAATATTTACTCAAGGCTCATGAGTAACTTTACAAAACATTTTTTAGTTTCCACTGTGATTCTGTTTGTTTCTTTGCATTTGGTGGCCCTTCAGTTCATAAATGTAACTGTACATGAATGACTCAAAACACCCTCCTTTTTTCTAAAGCTCTTGCTTAGAAAGAGACTTACAAATAAACATCTCCCCGCATCCCCAGAGGGTAGGACAGAAGTAGAGGAGTTGCCTCCATCCCTCCCATTTAAATTAACTGATCCACACCTGTTCTTCATGCACTCTTTTCCAGCCCAGACAGCTGCACCATCAGGCCAAGAGCAAACCAACAAACACTTTCTGAATTGTATTTTAATAGGGAGGCAGAGAAGCAGCAATTAGAAAAATTACCATGTATTTTCGTGCCAGTCTTTCTACGCAGTCTGGGCCTTTAACAGAATCCTCCTTTTCCTGAGCATCTACTGAAACAGGTAGAGGAATAGGAGAGCACATTAGAGAAAACCTTCCCTGAGATAAAACGCCCAGACACAGCTATTCCCCTTATGCTAGAAAAGTTGATCAGTCCTTCACATAGCCTGTGTTAAGCTCTCAGTCAAAGGCAGCTTTTGTTCAAAACTAAGTAAGAAGCAGCCACTGTCTTCTACCACAACAGGATTTCATTCATTGGTCCTTCATGCAGGATTAGGAAAATATTACTTTTTTTAAAGAAGCTTATACCCAACCATAGTGGGATTTTTTTTTTTTTTTTCTTTTAGGCACGACAGGTTTTCTGAATCCCTAAAGAAGTATTTGTGTTCAAGATACCCAACCAGACTAGAGAGGGATAAATGCAAAGCTGTGCCACAAGCCAGCCCTCTGTTCCAGTTCCCCACTCCCAAAACTCAATCCCTGTACACTCGCACATCCCCCTCCACCTGGAGGGCTCTGTCAGGGGCTCCCTCCCTTCCATACCCTCCATGGCCCGCCCGGGCTCCCTCCCTTCCATACCCTCCATGGCCCGCCCGGGCTACCTCCCTTCCATACCCTCCACGGCCCGCCCGGGCTCCCTCCCTTCCATACCCTCCATGGCCCACCCGGGTTCCCTCCCTTCCATACCCTCCATGGCCCGCCCAGGCTCCCTCCCTTCCATACCCTCCATGCCCTCCCAGGTTCCCTCCCTTCCATACCCTCCATGCCCTCCCGGGCTCCCTCCCTTCCATACCCTCCATGCCCTCCCAGGTTCCCTCCCTTCCATACCCTCCATGCCCTCCCGGGTTCCCTCCCTTCCATACCCTCCATGGCCCGCCCGGGCTCCCTCCCTTCCATACCCTCCATGCCCTCCCGGGTTCCCTCCCTTCCATACCCTCCATGGCCCGCCCGGGCTCCCTCCCTTCCATACCCTCCATGGCCCGCCCGGGCTCCCTCCCTTCCATACCCTCCACGGCCCGCCCGGGCTCCCTCCCTTCCATACCCTCCATGGCCCGCCCGGGCTCTCTTCTCTTCCTCCGCCGCTGCCTCTTCCCAGCCGAGGCCATCCCGGCCCAGCCCCTCCCGCCTCTCCAGCTTTATGTGCTGGGCCCGGCCGCCAGCGCCTCCACCCTCACGCAGGTCCCGCTCAACCTCCTCCACCTGGGCAGCTGCTCCTCCAAGAAAGAGGGAATGGAGCGAGAAAACTCCCTGAGTGAAACCTCCCATGAAAGAAAGCCACTTGTGCCGCTGCACGGCTCCTCTGCAGCAGCGCCACGTGGGGCCTGCACGCCTTTAGCCGCTACATTTCCCAAGTGTGCATATAAAATACACATATATTACATATATATATATATACACATTTAAAAGCACACACATCCAGCTCGCCTGGTTGGCAAAGATGTGACACTTCCCTTCTGCTCTCACCAGCTGATTTTCTGGAGCCCCGTTTCCCTCACAGGACCCTCACACTGGCAGTCATCAGTCGAGGGGATCCCCCCTCTTCCCTCCGGAGGCAGCAAGGCGATCAGAGATGTTTCTTCCTGGGATTTCCTGGAGCAGATGATCTCCCCTGCAGCAGAGGGACAGTTGCAGCTGGACACACAAAGCTTTCTGACCATCCTTCTTAATCACTTACAATCCAGCACAGCAATTTTATTGTTTTTAAATACCAGGCACAGGGGTTTTTTTTCAGAGTTATTGGAGAACTATGGATCAGGTCTATTTTTCACAAAGTAGATCTGATTTGACCCTTTAAAAGCCACATCTCCATTCCCTTTCTTCTTGTTCTTTTTATAGGAAATGAGGAACTATCTTTACTTTTTTTTTCCAAATCAAATTCCTTTTCTTCCCATTATCTCCTTCTTAGATGGCTTTCTGGCATCTTTCTGCACAGTGCAGAAGGTACTACTGTATGAAAACCTCAGCAAAACAAACATCTTATTCTAAAGCCAGCAGCGGGTTGTTGCTCCAAAATGGCACCAGGAACAAGTCCCAGTGGGGGTGACAGTGACAGCAGCTGTACCAGGAGCAGCCCACAAGCCTTCACCCCACTTCTGCCTCCAGCTGAGCTAGACCCTGCTGCTTACACCTCTTCTCTTCCCAGACACGTCTTTTCATCGCCTTACTTTCTCTACCCAGACTAAACCCACACGATGATTATTACCCCCTCTCTTCAGAATCTCCAGCATTTTCAAAACACGGCAACCAAGAGCCTCACTCAACACCCCACAACACCTCCCACCACTGAAGCGGGAGCTCAGAGGCTGTTAGTGCCTGCAGCACCAGCTGAGCTGAATGAGCACAAATGAACATCGTGCTTCACCCAGACACAGCCTGGGAGTCCTTACTCCCACAAAAGCCTGCCCAAAATGAGCTGTGGATTCCTTACAGGCAGCAGCTGCTAGCAGCAAGGCCCGGGCTCCGTGGATCAGCTGGTCTGCCAGGGGCTGCAGATGAAATGGGCGAGCACAGCCCAGGGCTCCCGCAGCACCTCTCCCTTTGCCCTTCTGGGCAGGGCCAGGCAGCAGCTAGGGTCACACAAGAGAATTCCACGGGAGATCTCGGGTTCCACCTCCCAGCACACGCACTGGCGCCATCGCTGAGCCCTGCGGCTGCAGTGTGAACGGGGAGTGGCCCGAGGCTCAGAGAGGCGCAGCAACGCTCGCTGCAGGGCTCATTCCCACCATCTCCCGCTGCTCAGCGCTCTGCCTCTCCGCCTCACTCTCGGCCCTGCACAGAACTTGTGCCAGCCCCAGCAAGCTCTGAGCTCCCTCGAGTCCAGGCTTTCTTATGGTCTGGCTGCTCAGTGTAATGCAGGGAATGACTCAAAAACACCCGACACATTCTCAGGGCAAGAAATACCTGAGATGGCCCGTAAGTTTCACCTGAATTATTCTCTTAGAGATAAACTAGTTTTCAAGAGAGGTTAAGACTTGTGCCATCCCTGACCAAGTGGAAAAGTCTTTAGCATTGCCACTGTAAATTTTAAATCCCAGTGTTTATGATGGTATTTTCACTTTTTTTTTACACATTATGGAAGATCTTGTAAAACAGATTTTAATCACAAGTCACACATACCTTTCAATCTCCCTTAGCTTCGATACACTATTGAATCAATTTTTTGACACTGAGGTCTTGAAACAGTAACTTAAAGCTCACTGAAATCAGCCCTCCTGGTAACTTCCAACACTAAACATCACAGAAGGAAGCCTTTTCCTCCTGATCATTGCTTGTCACCCACACACCAAACTGAATACAAACCAAATACTGTGCACACATTAGAAACTGTAACTCCCTTTCTGCACATGCCATGTTTGTTTTCACAGCAGCAGTACATCCATCACTGAGGGGTGGTGATGGAACAAACAGCTCCTGCCGAGGCACAGGGACACTTGAATTCAAAGCACATCTCAGTCCCCAGGCAGGGCTGCGGGGAAACCACAGCTCCTGCCTCGCTGTACGAGGAAATTATGTCCTTGGTTTGACAATGCTTTTCACTGACATGCAGGTACCAGCCTCTTATGCAGACTTCTATGAGGTAACCATTAATTTGAAATTATTTGGAACATTTCATGTCATGATACAGAATGTGATGTGTGAAAGACAAATGCCCCACTTGTTACACACATTCCACCTTCAGCACTCGTGTAATCAGCATTGAAGTAACTGATTTTCACATCCCATCTTTGAAAAAGAATTCAGATCTGGAACCACGCAATCACCTCAGTGTAGTCAACTGAGACGAACACCAGCTTGAATTCCTCAGGTTGCAGCATATCCACTGCCCCAACCCAAGCACAAAACAGGGACTGGCTTCTCCCAGCCCTGTCCCTGCTGCTTTGACAAAGATCTCCGTACAAAGCCGCAACTTGTACAAGTCGCTTTGAATTAGCTTGCAGGAAACCACGTTCAGGTACTTGTGAAATTGGACCAGAAACTCTCCCCTTTCACCTTACTACAAAAAGAACACCAACACAGCATTATCATATATATGAATTATTTCACATTGGGAGCTCCTCTATCATGGAGGACAGATGGGTACAGGATGGTCAGAAATTGCCCTTCAACCCCTCCTCCTCACAGATTAGCTCATTGAATCTAAGCCATTGTGAACACCAAATACAATCTGCTGTAAGTCAACTAAAGGGCACACAACTGCTGCTGGAGGGAGATGCTTACCAATAATTTCTCTTTGCCACTCCAAGGCAGCTGCCAAGGAACTCACAACACAGCTCCCTGGCAGCTGTGTGATGTGTAATGGCAATGCGGCTCAGGTAAAACCTCCCAGCAGCACCATTCAACAATGGGTCACAGCTCCCTTCACCCAGACTTCTTAACTGAACCATCCCCATGCATTATATCCTAACTGGGAGCAAATCACTCTTCCAGAGACCCTTCTTGCTCTGGTGTGCCACTGGTCTGGGATCATGAAGCAGATCCTGTTAATTACAGACCACAACAGCAGCTGGAGCTCAGGAGCCAAAGCAGCAACTCACATGGGCAGAACAATTTTATTTCAATGTGAACAAAGAAGTCAGTGACACAGCTCAATTCTTAACACTTTTATTCTTACAGTTCTAGGTTTGAACTGTACATGCAGAGTTGCATAAGTCACAATAGAGATTTACAGTGGATTCTATTCTATGGTAGAGTGCAATCCAGAATCCTTGAACAGTATAAAAAACAACTTTAAACATCAAGACCTTGTTAGGAGCAGAAGGATTAAAGCTTCCCCAAAAGATTCAGCTCTCCTAGATACCTAGTTACTAGGTACGGTATGTTAGACACTTAAGAGTTGAAGAGCTGTGGAACACTAAGCAAACTTGAACACCCTGATGTCTTCCCATCTTCGTTACTTCTTCCCACATTTCTGGCAATTAAGAATAAGTCAAAAACCCTGCCACCTGCAACCAGCTAATACAGACAAAAATAACTACTCCTTACTTGCCTGTTTAGGGTTGTACAGTGTTAAAGAAAAATATTCCCTCAATGGCATTTGTATCTCACATCAGCTGAAAAAGCAATGTAACAAAAATAAAGGTATAACATCTTTGAAAATAAATATAAAGAGGGAATGCAGACAAAGTGTCAAGATTTTTTTTTTTGGCAGGTAACATTCATAATATACAAAATATAACTTATTCGTATTAGCCAAGGAAACATTCATGAGTTCCTGTAAACTGGTTTAATCCACCTCCTCCATGCGTGATGTGTCATCATCTCCTTCGAGAGGTGGCATCTCCTCAGTGACTGCTGGACTGGCTTCTTCTGCAGCAGTGTCATCCTCATCAATGCCTGTGCAGGAAAGACACCCCATTAATGCTGACAGGTCAACTCAAACCTTCCATCTCTCCAGCACCCAAGGGGTTCATTTTCCACACTACCAAGCAGCACCAAGACAACAGACCCTGAGTTCACGGGAGGCATGACAGATCTGGGAACTTACCCAGCCCAAGTTTGATCATCCTATAGATGCGGTTGGCGTGTGTCTGAGGGTCTTCCAAGCTGAAGCCAGAGGACAGCAGCGCTGTCTCATACAGCAAGATGACAAGATCCTTCACAGACTTGTCATTCTTATCAGCCTCTGCTTTCTGTCTCAGTGTTTCAATGATGGAATGATCAGGATTAATCTCCAGGTGTTTCTTTGCTGCCATGTATCCCATTGTGGAGTTGTCCCTTAAGGCCTGCGCTTTCATGATCCTCTCCATGTTGGCAGTCCAGCCGTACGTACTTGTTACAATGCAGCATGGAGAAGTGACTAAACGATTGGACACAACAACCTGCAGAGGGCAATACACAAAGCACAGGTTTGCAATTCAAGCATTTCAACAAGTACAACTCGTTTACCCTAAATTCATTTTGAAATGCACTTTTACACACAGGTTAGCCGAGTACTACACTTTTACCTTTTCTACTTTCTTTTCAAGGATATCTTTCATTATCTTGCAAAGATTTTCAAACTTTGCTTTCTTCTCCTCCTGTTTCTTTTTCTCTTCCTCATCTTCTGGAAGCTCCAAACCCTCCTTTGTTACAGAAACCAGGGTCTTGCCTTCGAATTCCTTCAGCTGCTGCACACAGTATTCATCAATAGGCTCAATCATGTAGATCACTTCCAGCCCATGTTTGCGAAGACGCTCCACGAAAGCAGAGTTGGCCACCTGATCCTTTGTTTCACCTGCGACAAACAATGCCACAGATGAGCCTCAGCACTAACAGCAGCTTGTTTGGTTTCTGCACAGCCTGTGCAGAGCTTTGGTGCTTCATGTCCCCACCACAGGAAAAGCAAAAGGGGCACTGACAGCACAAAGACACTCCAACTGTTAAAACTGACACTCCAGCATCCAATACTCTTAACTGATTTGGAAGCAAATCTGCATTTCCTTTATCTCATTTAAAAACACCCTTCCCATTCCTGCCAAGCAAAGGAACCCTATAACAGCATTTATGAATCCCCCTCTGAAGGCTTACGTAAACCTACATACAGTGTGGGCATTTTGGGCCATTTCAGTTCCCCACTCACCAGTAATGTAGTAGACATGTTTCTGGTTTTCCTTCATGCGAGTGCAGTAATCCTTCAGAGAAACCATTTCATCACCAGATGCAGATGTGTAGTACCTCAGCAATTCTGAGAGCTTCTTGCGGTTCTGCGAGTCCTCGTGGATGCCAAGCTACAAAAGTAGGAAGAAAAATCACTAAGTGATTCCTTCAGGTAAATATTCAACTGTGGCACTTTAGTAGCTGCAACAACCTGCTGCAACTGCAAGTATTAGCACTGCTCAGCAGAAAGACTACAAACCTTGATGTTCTTGGAGAACTGCTCATAGAACTTCTTGTAGTTCTCCTTGTCTTCAGCTAGCTCAGTGAAAAGTTCCAAACATTTCTTCACCAAGTTCTTCCGGATCACTTTCAGGATCTTGCTTTGCTGCAGCATCTCACGAGAAATATTCAGAGGTAAATCCTCAGAGTCTACCACACCCCTCATGAAATCTGCAAAACGACAGAATTACCTCTGTTAGTCTCAAACAAGTATTACCAGTCACTCTACCTACAGGTGGCTCTGCCCATTAGAAGTTATGGATTTGTTTCTGTAGAACTCCAGCAAACATGAACTAAACAGTACTTTTAACTGCTCAACAACTCTTTAGCACTAAAATCATCCCCCTTCCAAATTTCTTTACATACAAAATCAAGCTACAGAACAGCTAAGTAGTTGTAACTGTTTAGGGAACACTTTCCCCAGAATTATACTCACTCAGATATTCAGGGATCAGTTCCTCACAGTTGTCCATGATGAAAACTCTGCGCACATACAGTTTGATATTGTTCTTCTTCTTCCTGTTTTCAAACAGGTCAAAGGGTGCACGCCGTGGGACAAACAGCAGAGCCCTGAATTCCAGCTGCCCCTCCACAGAGAAGTGCTGTGAGAAAGCAAGATGATTGTTTGAGTCCATTTGCACGGTTCCACTGTGATAATCACTTAGCAGTTCTTTAAATACAGAACACAAACTGCAACCATCAGAGATCAGATTAACAGAGCAGTTGAGACACTGGTCAGGAACAAGCACTCTCCTGAGACAGACACTGAATTAGTGTTAAGTTATGAGGTCAGCAGACCAATTCAGAACACATTCGGCTCCTTATACAGCATACTGAGATTTAGGAAGCAAATGTATTCTTATAGCACTTCCCACCATCAAACTAAAGGCACAAAACCTTTTCAATGACCGATTACAAATCTAATCCATTTTTATATTTATGTGCCACCTAGTTTTAAATTTAATTAGACAAGGTAACTAAACTATGAACTGGGAAGACATCTGCACTTCCTGACCTTGATCCAGATTATGAACACCAATGCACAATGGATCACAGTTCAGAAAGGCTAAACAACCTTCTAGCTTCCATGCTGCATGTTATAGTTCATGTATCTACACATTCAACAACTGTAGTTGTGTGTCCAGGGAAGAACTTACTTTGACAGCCAGGTGGTCTTCCCAGTCATTAGTCAGACTCTTGTAGAATTCTCCATATTCCTCATTGGTGATGTCATCTGGGTTCCTGGTCCAAATGGGCTTGGTCTTGTTGAGCTCTTCCTGATCAATGTACTTCTCCTTAATCTTCTTCTTTTTCTTCTTATCTCCATCCTTCTTCTCTTCTTCTTCATCAGAACCAACATCCTCAATCTCTGGTTTATCTTCTGTCTTTTCCTCCTTATCTTCTTTTTCCTCTTCCTTTTCCTCAGCCTCATCATCACTCACCTCCTTATCACGCTCCTTCTCCACCTACAAAACAGCACCAGTACATGAACTGCAAGAACCATACATTAAGTAAGAGCTCCAAGGTACCGTACCCTGCAGCCTCACAAAGTCAGTAAACTTCACGAACATGGTGTCAAGCTCACGTTCTGGGTCCTGACACAAGTGGTGGAATTTCCACATGCTATGAGCCAAGTTCTTACTATTCAGTTTCATTACACTGAATGACTCGTAACAATACACCTACATTAGTTAACGGTTTGGAAACAGACACTATTTGTTTGGAAAACATCTTTTTAATTTAATCCTGTGAAAAATGATTTTAAGTAAGAGAACTACACTTCCCCAGAGCATCCTCCATGTAACACCTGAAAGAACTGAAACCAACCAAATGAAGACTGACTGCTCCTTCTTACATGAACTCTCACATGTGAAAGTAGCAATACTTGTTTAGCATTTCAAGTAAGGTACGTACAAAGAGTGTAATTGGGTAGCCAATGAACTGAGAATGCTTCTTCACAATTTCCTTGATTCGCCGCTCTTCCAGGTATTCAGTCTGATCCTCTTTAAGATGCAGGATGACTTTTGTTCCACGGCCCAGAGGTTCACCTAGAATGGAGTTGACATGTTTTACTTTGCTGCATCAGGGCAGACCTGGTGATTAGCTCTTTAAAAACACACTGCTCTATCAGCCATTTTTTCCACCAGTAGGAAAATGAAGCTTCTGTCCATAAAAAAAGCCTATGTTACACTTTCTCAAGTTTACTGTACTCTGCATGTATTTCAAACAAACTCAGAAAATGTTTACGACTCTGTTCAGTCTTTAAACACTCTGCATACAGAGTTGTTGAAATCTCACAAATATTTTTGCACATATGAACTCTGAAAGCTTTATGCACCATTTACCCGGGCATTCCATATGTATCAAATTCTGCCAACTGAAACAGCAAGATACGACCTGGACCTATGTCTGATGTGACACTTGTGTTAATTCATTTTATCTTGTTTCTTCTCCAAGGCAGACTCTGTATCACTGCTAAACATCTTGAAAAGGCATCACTGGGCAGGAACACTGAGTACTCACCATTATCCAGTCTCACAGTGAAGGAGCCTCCAGCTGAGGACTCCCAAGCGTACTGCTCATCATCGTTGTGCTTGGTGATCACTGTCACCTTCTCAGCCACCAGGTAGGCAGAATAGAAGCCAACACCAAACTGACCAATCATGGAGATATCGGCCCCTGCCTGCAGGGCTTCCATGAAAGCCTTGGTGCCAGACTTGGCAATGGTACCAAGGTTGTTGACCAGGTCAGCTTTGGTCATCCCGATGCCAGTATCAACAATGGTTAGGGTGCGATCATGCTTGTTTGGAATCAGGTTTATTTTCAGCTCTTTTCCAGAATCCAGCTTGCTTGGGTCAGTCAAGCTTTCATACCTTATCTTATCCAGAGCCTATAAAAGGAAGAGACAGGCTTTAACATTCCCTAACTAGTCCTGAAAATTTTCAGAAATTGTCAGAATTAACCAAACTAATTTTGATACTTACATCTGAGGAATTGGAGATCAGCTCACGGAGAAAGATTTCCTTATTGGAGTAGAAAGTGTTGATGATCAGAGACATCAACTGAGCAATCTCAGCCTGAAAGGCGAAAGTCTCCACCTCCTCCTCCATTGGTTGGTCCTGAGTTTGCACAGCTTCCGGCATCTGTGAAGGAAGGGGGAGAAGTTGAAATTCCATCCGGAACAGCTTGGCTAACATATTCTCCCTGCAGGCAGTGACAACAGCATTCTGAGACCAAGTTTTTTAACCACGTGGCTTCAGCACCAGACGAACACACGCACATAAAAAAGCCCTACCCAGATCTTATTTCCAGCCAGTAACCCCATTCAAAAATTTTAATGAGTGCAGAAAATACATGACAGGACTTTAACTCCAGGCATGCTTTACACTCACTTTACCTTGCAGTACCAAGGGCAAGACAAGACTTTTCCCCTCTCCTCCCTTAATTTACGGATTGATATGGGACCTTTATTTTCCATTTTCATGAAAAGTACTTGTAATCTTTATTTGGGTTATTTCTCTTATTTGCATACGCAGCTATCACCTCCAACAAAAAAAACGCTATGCACAACCCCTACTCATGCACCAACACTCCTCAGCCGGACTCCTTTCTTTGGACAAACATTTACGTTGACAGAACAGCCGCCCTTCAGCGGGTACCCTGCTACCCGTTTGCTCCCCCTGCGGGAGCCAAACCTCGGGGGCGGCGGATTTGGCCCGGAAGGGCTGTGTCCGACCCCAGCCGCGCTTTACAGGTTACGGACCCGAGGGCAGGAGCGCAGCGCCGCAGGCGCAGGCCCGGCCACCGCCGCGGGGCGGCCCCGGCTCCCCCCGCCCGCGCCCGGACCGCGCCCCCGAGCGCGCGCCGCGCTGCAGCGCCCCCTGGCGGCGCCCGCCGGAACCGCGGGACCTTCTAGAAACTGCCAGAGCCTTCCCTGCCCCCCCCTCCCCCGCCCCGCCTCCCGCCCGCGCATCCCCCCCCATCCCCAAAGCGCTGCGGCGCCAGCAGCCCCCGAGCCCGCTCCCGGCCTCACCTCCTTGCCCCCGCTCCTTCCCGCCGCTCTTTCTCCCCCCATCCCCCTTTCTTTCCTTTCTACATTCCGCTTGTCTCCCGCTCCTTCCTTTCTGCCGCCCCCGCTCTTTCCCCCCCCTCTGCCCCTCGCTCCCTTCCCTCCTGGCACTCCGCTCTTTCCTCTGGCCCCCGCTCTTTCTCCCCACAGTACTCCGTTCCTTCTTCCTCTGCCACCTATTTCTTCCCCCACAGCCGCCGCTCCTTTTCTCCAACTCCCAACTCCTCTCCCCCCTCTCGCCCCCGCCGCTTTCCGGTCCGGCGCTCCCCCTCACCGCAGCTCCTCCATCTTGCACTCATGGCTGGGTGCCCATTCATTGAGAGCGAATCTCTCCAGCCGCCCGATACCTCCGCACCGAGGCGTGCTCGGGTCAGCCCCTCATAGCCCTGCCGAGGGCGCTGCGAGGCGGAGGCGGCGCTGCAGCTACACCCCGGGACAAGATCAGCCTTCCCTGACCGCCACCTACAGCCGCCGCTCCGCTGCGATACCGGAACCCCCCCCAAGGAGCTGCTCGGTTTCCCGACCTCCATCACCATTTCTATAAGAACATGATTTTAATAAACTGGGTTCAGAATCATGAACACCGAGCTCCCTTTCAGCCATACCCAGACTATAAGCCCCGATCACCTTTCCCAGGATCTAAAGAAGCACGGAGGGAAGCGCGACCTGCGCCACGCGGTTCCTGCAGCACACCCCAGCCCCCGCGCAACTCCAAACAGGAGCCCCGCGCCCCTAGCCACCGAGCCCCGGGACCCGGTCGGAAACGCTCCCTGCGCCGATCCACCGCCGGCTACCACCACTCACCTTGGCAAGGGGAAGGGGCGCTGCTCTACTTGCTGACGCTGTGACACGGCTCTCACGCTCCGCTATAGCCTCACTAGTGCGCGCTCCCGACAGCCCGCCCGATTTATATACGGCGGGACCCGCCTCCTTCCAGAACCATCGGGAACCTTCACCGCCGGCGCGGGGGGGCGCGGGGAGGGGGCCGCGAGGCGGGGGCGGAACAAGCCGGCCGAGGGGCGGGGCCGTGCCGCTCGCAGCCAATCGCAGGCGTCCGCGACAGGCGCCGCGGGGCCGCCGGCTGAATGGGCGCGAGCGCGCGCGCTGCCCCCGCCCGGCCCCGCTGCGCCCCCAGCGATTGGCTCGGCCGGTATTCCGGGGGGAGGGGGGAAGCAGGAAAGAGGCGGGCGCATGCGCGGGGCCGCGCGGGGCGGCGATGAAGGGGCGGGGTCCGGAGCGGTTGCGCGAGCCGGATGACGTCATTCGCCGCCGAGCTCCTCTCCGAACGTCCTAGAAGGGGGCGGGGCCGAGGTCTCTGTTCCCCACCCCCCCCCCAAAATCCTCCTTCATCCTGCCCCCGCGGAGCGGCAGGGAACGGCCTGGAAAACTCGGGGTGCCCCGCCCCCCGCCTCCTGCCGGGAACGGCCAAGGGCTGGGGTGCGGGGTGGCGGTCACCCTCTTTCTCTCCGTCCTGAACTCACTCTCTGCTGCGTGGCCGGTGCTCCGGCGTGCGGCTGTGCAGGGGTGCGGGTGTGTGAGGGTGCGGGAGTGCGGGGCACAGGTGTGTGAGGCTGCTGCGTGCAGGTGTGTGGGGGTGCAGGTGTGTGAGGGTGCGGGCAGGTACAGGTTTGAGGGTGTAGATGCGTGATGTGTGAGAGTGCAGGTTTGAGGGTGTAAGTGTGTGAAGGTGCGGGGTGTGCGGGGGTGCAGGTTTGAGGGTGTGGGGGTGTAGCTGTACAGGAGTGAGGGTGCAGGTGTGTGAGGGTGTGGGGGTGCAGCTGTGCGGGAGTGAGGAATGCAGGTGTGCCCGTGTGCCGGAGCGTAGCTGTGCAGGTGTGCGGCGGTGTGGAAATGAAGCTGTGCGGGTGCGCGGGCATGCAGGTGTAGTTGTGCGAGCTCAAGGGTTTAAGTTACTTAAGGATTTGTGTGGCTGTGCGGGAGTGCAGGTGTGCAGCTGCGCGGGGATGGACAGGTGTAGGTGTGCAGGAGTGTGGGTCTGTAGATGCAGGTGTGCAGCACTGCCGGTGCAGCTGTGCAGGTGCTGCCATCCCCTCGGGTGGGACGAGGGGCTGCGGGACGGTGGCACCGCTCCCCTTGCCCTGCTTGCCCGGCAGGATCCGGCCGCGCTGCCGGGCGTAGCCGAGTGAATCACAGCTTAGCGATGCTGTGGTAACGCGTTTCGCCTGCTCAGGGAAAACAACACCGGTTCTCACGCAGCAGGTATAAGTCTGTGAGTTAACAAAATTCTGCCGCTCAGTCTGTGCACTTCCATGGGGTAAAAAGAGCCATGGGACCGAATCCAAGCAGCTCAGCAGACCCACATAGCAATGCAGTTACTTAAGGATTTAAGTGCTAATAGTAGACATGAGGCGTAGGCCAGTGCTTTTGGGTTTGTAACAGCCTAAAGGCTGAAACCTGCTGGGTTTCTTAGCCTGAGCATGGCCTTTGCCAGTTCATCTGGCAAATCTCGGTTGATGTTCAAAGGGCACTGCAAGAGACACCTTTATACATACATTTACACATCCTTCATAAAGGTTTTGGATATGTACAGATCTCATTATACCCAGCAGCTCTGTGATTGCAACATTTAGCGAGGTGGTTATTTTTATATCCTGAAAGACCTGATTGGGAACAGGGAGTTAAATGCAGATCTTCTGCATCTCAGGAGAATGATCTGCATCCCATGTGTTCCAGACCAGACTTCTAAAACTTTCTTCTTGGAGCTGATCCACTTCCAAGGATATAAATACCAAGAGAAAGTACGTGTTAAAATTGTGCACTGATGTAAGCATGAATCTATCTAGACAAATCTCCTTGCTCTAAAGAACGGCTATTTATTTGAGGAATAAAAAGAATGTTGTTTCTGTTGCAAAAATTCATCTCAGGTGCAACTTCTTTCCATTTTTCTTTTGTCTCTTAGATGCGCCCCAGACTTTTAACTAGTTCAACATTTGTCTGACTTTGGGGAATTGAAATTTAAGTTGCCTAACCTGCCCTTCTCCAAGCTGAGCATCTGAAATAGACTTAGCATGAATTAGATATTCCAATACTTAACACATTAACATATTTAATCAAAAATCCTCATGCTGAACTTAATGTCCTTTGCATTGGTTATCCTGCAGTTTTAACCCAGAGAAGCAAACCTGATTGAATTGAGTTCCACTGGCTTGATTTTGTTGTAGCAGTATGTTTTCAGGGAGTTTTCCATATTCCGACAAGAAGATACATTAAGTACATATCTAAAACATGTAGGAACACTAAAGAATTAAAATTACAGCTTGTCTTGCTGCAGTTTCTGCAGTATCTGGATCAGTACATGCATTGGTGCAATGTCTTAAAGGAGTCTGCCCTCTAAATCCTGGTGCTCCAGCACTGACCCAAGCAGTTGGCCAAAATACAGGATCCTGCAGGTTATTTTAATTAGGTGGAAAAATTAACTGTGGTTTCAACAGCATAAAAGGGTGTATAGGTGAGCTGCTGCTCAGCCCACAGGAGAAGTCAGACTGTAAGGGTGAGGTTATTTGCTCACCATTCTAAGCCACTGAGAAAGCTGGATTTCAGCCAGCACTCAGCCTCCAAAGTTCTGCACTTATGTCTGGGTTATCTTCTTGGTACTTACTTAGGTTGTTTTCTGTACTCTCTTCAAGTTTGATTTTGAGGTGCTTCTCAATGCATTTCTCTTCCTTTCTCTCTCACGTGTATGTTTGTATGAAATAACATGCACCAAAATGCTTTCTTGAGTACAAGTTCCTTTCTTTGCACAGTGACTGTGATTTCAGTGATCTGACAGCTGCTTTGGTTGTCTGCTTCCATACAGCAGCCTAGTGGCTCTTCACCACTGTCCTAATAAAGTGTGGCACTTAAACTCAGGCATAGTGATGCAACTTTCATATTTTTTCTTAGATTAAAAAATAGTCATGGTATAGTATAAATTCTATACAATGTACCTTTTAGGCTGAAACCCTCTTACATTCAGATTCCTTTGACTGAAATGCTTTCTAACATGTATTTGTATCAAAGTACTTCTGTACTTCAGAGAATGGCTAAAGTATTGCAATACATGGAAATCTGACCAAGCATTTTATCAAGCAATATCCTACTAAATTTGCTTGTGTGCTCTCCTTTTGAGGTGTCCAGAATTTTAAGGGTGCCACTTCCATAAAAAATATTCAAGATGTTTAAGAAGGTATTTTCCTTTCTAGTCTCTCCATTAATGTGGGTCCAGTGATTCAGACTTACGGATATACATAATTTCGAGCATGTGAAGACCTATGGAAGGGTTTGCATATGTCTGCAGGATCACATGTCTTTATACTGTCTAATCTCCAGTCACATCATTCTGTTTTCTCTTTTGTGGTTGTGTTTTCAGCTTTCAAAAGCAGACTGATTTCTTTTGTCAAAGCTGTTTGACAAGTGCACTGGGAAAATGTAATCTCATACCAAACCATTTAAGTTTTCCCAGCTCTGCTTAATCCCCGTTCCTCTGTGCTTGTGTAAAACACATATTTTCTTCGTGACTTGTGAATAACCTGTGTTCTTTTTGTTCTGTTATGCAGAGAGGGCTAGCAAATATAGACACTTTGTTCCTATGGTTACTCTATTTTAACTGATCCCAGTTTTGTATTACTTCACTTTTAGGCAAGGAAAAAAAAAGTCTGGTTCCAAACTTGGTTCGTGTCAGAGTTAATTTTGGAGGAAATTCTGAGCGAGATAGATCCATTTTTCAATGAAGAGATTGTGCTGGTTTTCGTTGGGGTAGAGTTACTTTTCTTCACAGCAGCCAGCATGGAGTTATAGTTTGAATTTGTGCTGAAAACAGTGTTGATAACTCAGAGATGTTTTTGTTATTGTCGAGCAGTGTTTGGACATCATCAAGGCCTTTTCTGCTCCTCACAATGAGCCCCAGCAAGGAGGCTGGGAGGGCACAAGGAGCTGTGAGGGGACACAGCTGGGACAGCTGACCCCGACTTACCAACAGGACACTCCTTACCAGAAAGCCTCCATCGTGCATTTCCTGGTTTCCTAAGGATCAGTCCCATACTTGTTCTCTGTATGCATTTGCATCCTAATAGAATCTTTCTTTACACAATTTCATAGAACTCCTCGCTATGTGAAAGTTATTGTATTTAAAAAGAACAAAGTAAAAGTCAGCTGAAAGGAAGTTCTTTAATGTTCAAAGTGTTGAAATAACACCCAGGAAAACTGGGGTTTATTATTCTTTCAATCAAAGGCTTTTTCTGTGTTGCTGAAGATTTTTTTGTTTTTTTGTAAGCCACAAAGAAATTAAAAAGCATTTGCATAGAGAATTCGAATTCCAGCATTTAACCTAACTTCTGAGTGTTTGGTGTTATAGCCTTAATGCTTTTATAGCTTTGCTTTAAAATTAATTTTGAGTTCTGAGACAGTTTTGCCGTGTTATCTCAGTGCTTCAGGGTTTACTGAAGGAAAACAAAACAGCAGCAACTGAAACTGCTTAACAGTAGATTTCAGAAGAATGATGTAAGTAGAAAGATGTGGCAATATATGTCTAGTTTGCTTTAACACATGGAATTATGCATGTAAAAGCTGTGTTACCATAATGAAATGTAAAGCTCAGAATGGATATGTGTCTGAGCAAAGCTTAATGTTTTCTTAAAACTATTTCCCAGGCCCTCTTCTTTTGTGCTTTCTCATTGCTTGCTGGAAGCTAAAGTGATCAGAAGATCTTTAGGTCACAAAAAAAAGGTGATTCATACTAGAGTTAGGATCAATAGTCACTTAGAAGGAATATTTTTCTGGTGAAGAAGCTACTTAAGAGGCTAAGAACAAAATCGATCTCATAAAATGCAGTTGTACTGTAGAACTGCAGGTGGCAGCAATAATTGCATGGACCATGGGCTGCATGTACATATTCTATTTTCCTAAAAGTTTATGGTTCTTTAAGTATGTGTCAGGGACTGTGAAAACTATCAGTCATTTCTCTCAGAAGGAATTCTAAAGGGACTTCCTGTTGAATAAGAATATATTTGTTACAGCAACATTCAACAATTCCACAACTAACAAATGTAAATTATATTTTATATATATATTATATATAACATATATAATGTATTTATATAGATATGTAAAGCTCAGCTGCAAAGGAAAGCTGAGAGAATGAGCATGGCAAGGCCTGGGTTCATGGGACATTATTAGGGTCCCAGAATAATTGTTCTTATCATAAATTACTTTATGTGGTGTTTGTTACAAAATTAATAGGTTAACTTTATAGCAAGTCAAATTTGATATTTTATATTTTTCCTCATCTTAATAGTTCCTTGTGACTGGAACACAATATATTTTCTCTACAGTTTTAGACCTTACATAATGTTTTACACTTCCCCAGAATAAATGCATCATTAGGTACTCCTTAACTGAAATTACATGTACAAATCAAGCATCTGAGCTGTACAAGGCACTTTGTCTTCCACCAAATTAAAAGTTTTTCTTGCACTCTGTGGTTCAGCTCTTTGTTTTAAGAGCATTGTAAGATGACTGCGGTACCTGTTTGTGGAAACGTGTGCAGTCTCTGTCTAGCGTGAGACCAAAAAACCAGGACACACAGTTCCATGGCTTGGAGAGTGACAGGAGAATGCCATGCCCATCAGAGCTCCCTTCAATCAGGAACAGTTACATAAAACTCTTAACTTTGGAGGGAGAACAAGAGGTATGGTAGCAGCTATAACTTTTATTATCCATAGTTAAGAGCTTTGTTCTATTCATAGGCATAAGTTTCCATGGATCCTGATTCAGAAGGACAAGAAGCTTGGAGAAAAAGCCCTTCCAGACAGCAGAAGACAAAAAGGTTCCTAGACAAACCCCTGGACTTCCCACGAAGGTATTAAAAACAATAGTGATGGTAAAGTTACATCTTTAGAAAAATGACTTAATAGAGCCCCAGTATCAGGAAGCATGGAAATAAACCTGACACCATATTTCCCTGTACATACTCGAGTTCTAGGAGTTGAATTCAGTACAACAGTAAGGGGTTTAGTACTTACAACAGCTGAGCACTGTTTCATATTTACTGTCAAGTGTAAATATGTATGGAGCACTTACATGCCTAATTTTGTGTGTGTGGTAGATTTGGAGACAAAACTCTCCTTGAAGCCACCTTCTAAATGTTGGATACTCTTGGTAGTTATGTCACAAAGCATGAGTTGTGTACTTCACTAACATTCTTGATGCAATAGTATTGATTTTGCAAATTACTGATGATAGATGATTTTTCAGAGTTAGGTGATTATGACATGAAAGAAAAGTTGATAGTAGGAAATAAATTTTCAGTTCATCTTAAAAAGAGGCACAGAAGGTAAGTTCTAGTCCTCGCTTTTAAGCAGATAAGAAAGATCACGCATTTTTGCATTAGAAAGTATTATATAAAGAAGATATCTTTGGGATCAAATTGTTCTGGTGACTTCAGCAAAAGGAAGAAGAAAAATTGTTGGAACGGCCTTCATAGTTTAGAAACACTTCTAAAGCATTCTTTATAAGCACATCTCCTAGAAACAAAGAGGAAAAAAACCTTTCATAGACAGGTTTACCTTAGAAATGACGGGGAAAGAGAGAGCAATCTGGTATGGAGATCACACTTTCAGATTTAGTTGTGAATGGAATTTTAGTTGTGTAAAGATCTGAGAAAGTAGGTTTACTAAGGGTGAACTAGGTTAAAGAAAACCAATTACACTTTTTTTTTTTTTAATTGAGGATACTGAGTATGCAATAACCTCAATCATTCCACTTTAAAGAGGACACAGAAATGGAAAGAATTGAAGAATCTTGCAGAACAACTGCTTAAATTGGTGCTATTCTGATAAACCTGATTCTAGAAAGAATTTGCATGGAGGACTTTTAGTTATTTATTAAGTCAGAATTATAGCTCAAAAGCAGCTCTGGTATCACACAGCCAAGTTAACCTTAGATCTGACCAGCATGAAATGAATTTTGTGAAAAAGATTTGTAAGAAGCCTTGGCCAAGGCTGACTCTTGTCACTCCTTCAGAGAGGTGTCCAGGCAGAACACTTCACAGTCCAGAGAACTGCTTACAAACTTTCTGTCTTCTTTCCTTCTGAAAGTCAAGGAAAACTTGGAAAATTTTATTACTGTCACCTTCGTAATTGTGCTGTGCTGCAGTATCTGTGAAAAAATATTGAAGTCAGCTATTCAGAATTCAGTGTATGCTGTGTGCTATACTATGAGTCTGCTACACACCTAAAAGTTTCAAATTTCATAAATGAAGCATGTTTCAACAAAGGTCTTAGAAGTCATAGAAATTTTAAAAATCTGCAATCAGGATCTACATTTTTCACGATGGGAGATTGTGAGCATTTAAAGTAGGTGTCAGTTAAATAGATTTTTCTCATATTTCAAACAGGATCTGGTCCTTTATTTGACATGCTATACTCATTTAAAAAAAGACAAGAAATTAATTTAAAATTGTCCATATATTCTGGGTAGACTTCCCCCCCCCATATTCCAGACAGTACTTCCATTTTATTAGCAGGATATTGATGGGATAAAAAACAAGGTACTAAAATTACAGAGGGCTTTCAGATAATCACAGATTAAGGCTTAACAGCTATCTGTGATGAACAGTCTGCTTAGACACAGTTTAATGTTATTTTCTTGCTGTGTCAGACAGATCAAAAGATTTATTTCTTGTGAAAAACCAAGAGAACTCTGAATCCCAGCTTCCTCTCCACAAAAGAATGCTGTAAAAAAAGAACAGTTGCAGTTAGATATTCTGATTAAAGCTGACTGTGAGTAGGTACTTTGAGAAATTTTGTCAAGAGCTGTGCAAGTACTTGATTAATCATTACAAATTTATCTGTGGGCTACAGGAGCTAAGCATAGTGAATTAGAGGAGAAAATCATCTCTTTCAAGGAGATGCTTCCTGCCATACTGAGGCAAATCTTCTGATGTAACTTGGCTCCTTATGCTGAAATCCTGCTTTGCAGTCAGCTGAGCCAAGGGTATTCTTAGCCAGTTAATATGCAGGTCAGTATAATGCAGCTGCTCTGCTCTGTGAAAGTAGGTCAGACCACAGTTACTAGAAGTCACCAGGTTATTTCCTAACCAGAGGGGTGCTGGTTAACACTTGCCAGGAGATACATCTGCCTTTTTCCCCCCACATCATTGACAAAACCAAACCAGGAAGAAAATCCCTCCAGAATGGGTCTTTTAGCGCTGTGGGATTTGCAATGACTCTTGTGATTGACAAACTTAAAATTGTTTCAGATCCTGACAGCCCAAGATTTCTTCATCTCTGCTTTATTTGGACTGGATATATCAGGAAGCGTGAAAGTACTTTTGTTTTGTCAAATTCAAGTCACTTTTTAAATTTCTAGTGTTTAAAATAAAATCAGCAAGTTTGCTCTAACCAGTCAAGTTCTTTATTATAAAGCAAAACTATAAAAAATTATGATAGAATGCATTTTCTCTTTCTTTTTTTGGCTGTCTTTCACAGTAGATCTGCAAAGCTAAGTTGCAGGAAGGGGCAGCAAAGGATTGTGACAGTAAAATAAGGGATTCCTTCTTTCTCAAGACATAGCTGCTCTTTCTAGTGACTTACCTAAAATTGTGTTTCCTCAGACTGTTTGTTCAAAATGAAATATCCCTCTTGGCTGTGAGTTCTATAGAACTGTTCAAGTTTGTTTCATCTGACAGAAATACAGTTCTGAATTTATACTAAAAATAACCATGATGGCTTGGCTTCCTTCTTCTTCATAGTTCAAGACAGAAAATTACAGGGGGGCATTCTTTTTCTAGAAACCTCTGTAAGTCATATTCCTATTATATTATTTAATTTGCATGTTATTTCCATCTTGATGAACTTCCCTGTATGTCCTTGGGTTTGTATGAATAAACATAATTACAGGTCATATGAGATGTATTTCCAACTCTGCTTTGCAGTTTTGTAGAATTAATAAATTAAATAATACTGATGCACCTGGCATTCAAAGTGCCTTTCTAAATTGCCTTCTGCTCATCTGTTCTCACTTTTGGAAGTAGAGCCATAATAAGCCTGGCTTAAAATCCAGAATTACTAGTTAGTCACTGCCAACCAGACCTTTTTGAGAAGCATATCTAAATATGTCAGGAGATTTCTTTGACCCCAAAAGCACAGCTTTAGTATATATCAATATAAAATGCATAATCAGAGTTTATTGCTTCATCTGCATAGTTATGATCTTCAGCTACAAGCATGTATTTCATTGCCAAGTAGTCCAGATTTTAACAAAATCATGTACTGTGTCTTACTAAATTCACTAAGATAAATATTATAAGATTTTTTCTGGGCTGGTGAATGAGAAGCTCAGCATCGAGACTGGTACATGGTATAACTCTGTTCTTCACAGGAAGTACTCTTTCAGAGCTCGTTAGGAAAGCAACCCAAGAAATTATCACACAATAAAGAGTCCTTCTTGCAAATGGTAATTCTGGCAGTACAGAGACATCTTAGTTAATGTTGTACTGGTAGCATCTGGGAATGATGCAAGGACATTAGGTATGCAACTAATGTTTCAAAGCATGTACAATTAGCATCTCAAACAAGGCACTTACAAAGAGTCTAATTGGATAGCTGATGAATTGAGAATGCTTCTTCACAATTTCTTTGATTTGCCTTTTTCCCAAGTATTCTCTTTGGTCTTCCTTCAGATATAGGATAATCTTTGTTTTACAGTCACATGGTTCCCCATGAAGGAAATATGTGCATTTTAGTGACAAATAGCAACCTTTTTCTGAAAGTAAGAGTTAATACAATTGTGATAAATTCTTAATCATCATTGACTACCTGATAATGCTGAGCTGGTCTTCTATACTTGTTCTGTGCTCCAACAAATGCAACATCTAAAGCAATGATACCATTTCAATGTGTATTTCCCCCAGCTTTCAAAGCCCTCATGAAGCACAGCAATACAACATATGAACTGCAAGAGGGAGTCTGTAATGCAGAAATTCATTGTTTGACCTTTCTCGTGAAATGTTATGCATACTAGGAATTAAACGCAGCAGTGGTGCTGTATTGTGTGATGCACATTCATTCTCTGCTGCACAAAGTTCAGTCAGTGATTATTACCCAGCCAGGCAAATTTGCTGCTAAAGGTGGAGATCCTGCTCCATCAGGCTGTGCACCTGTGCTCCCACTCTGTTCCACAGAATGTTCACTTGACTCTCACCAGCCATGAGACAGAGAACAGCAAATTCTGTTGACAAACATTTACCATTATGAATGACAGTGAGAAGCGTGGAATGAAGGTGACTTTCCTACTGCCTGTCTTTGCTTTGTCACATTTGCAAGCAGGGAGGCAGAGAGGAAGCTGACCCCAACCTGACCATTCGCAGAAACACCAGCACACGCCACATTTCTATAGAAGCTCCTCTACCGCACCTCACAGTAGTCATGGGATCAGCTTTGGTCATCCTGTGCCTGAATCCATGTTGGGCAGAATGGAATTGAACTTGTCAGTCCCATCATTCCCAGAATCC
This sequence comes from Hirundo rustica, assembly GCF_015227805.2. Classification (NCBI taxonomy): domain Eukaryota; kingdom Metazoa; phylum Chordata; class Aves; order Passeriformes; family Hirundinidae; genus Hirundo; species Hirundo rustica. The sequence continues at coordinate 10,912,934 of NC_053455.1, read as the reverse complement.
AGATCGTTAGGATCAGTCACAGCCTCAAGTCTCATTCTGTCCAGGGATCACAACAGAAGGCTTGAGCATTCTCAGGGTTACAGTTAAGAATCCAGGCAGTGTTTTAATGGCTGAGTCACATTAATAGCCAGATTACTTGCAACCAATGATTTGCTAACTGCCTCCCTCAGAAAGTTTTTCTTGCTGGAATAAAAAAATGTTGATGAGCAGTTATTTCAGCCTGGAAGGCAAGAGTAGTCTTGTCTTCATCCATGGGCTGATTTTCAGTGTTAATAAGGCTACAGAGAGCTGAAATCTCACTGCATGTATACCCACACATACACTTGACAGTGGCACATGTGTTTTTAAACTGAAAAAATACTAATAACTTGTCTCAAGGGCATAGGGCAGAGAAATTTAATTATTTTTTCAGATTTATCATTAATAATCTGGTACACATTTTAAAGCTTTCCCTTTTCCCTGATTTCTTACTTAAGATTAAGATAACATAGAATGAATAACTATTTAATCAAGAGGAAATTCATAGCTTTTTAATATAGTCATGTTAGACTGTATTCTAAAGTAAGAAAAGTCATCACAGGATTTGATTTATTATCACAAATTGATTTCACTTGTACATTCTGGGACATCCCAGAAAGAAAATTTTGCAGTTATGACAAAATAATGCTAGATTTTCACTCTCCTTTAACTGAAACAGGAATACTCTAAGGTAACTCTTTAATTTTAAAAATAAGTTTGAAAGTTCTCTGGGGAATGAGAGATATTGTATTAGTTGGTATAATGATGAGATTAACACAGATTTGTTTATAGTCCCTTCAAGTCAGAATAACACTGCAAGGAAACACATTTTATTGAAGGGACATATTTTAGTATAATGTCCCTTCTCTTGTTCATTTGGCAGAAACCAAGTCTGAAACCACCTAAAGGTGTAGATTTCCTCCTTAAGATAGACAATTTTTTCCTGTTCCTATTCAAGTTATGCTTAAACAACCCGCTTTATTCACCTTGCATTAAAAAAAGACCAGAAGGCCCTTGTGTCTGGCTACTAGCTGTTTTTATTTTGCCTCAGTTCTCTCCTGTCACAGCTGTGGGAAGGAAAGTCGACAAGAAACAGAATAAATGATAATTTAAACTGACTAGAAATACTATGATGAGATTATGTTTGAATTTTCCAAAGGGAAGCGATGGAAAGAAACATACTGCAGACACATTTCAGCTTATATTAAAAGAGCAACTAATCTTTATCAAAAAAATCAGCCCATCCCTTGGTTTAGACATGCAGCAGGAGAAGGAGAGAGAAACTGAACAAGACTCCTTAAGCATGGAGTGAGTCAAGGCATCCGTGGAGAGTGTCTTGTTCTGACCTACCACATATCAAAGGCTGATAGGGTTTGCTAACCCATGTACTAGAGGCAAGCAGCCTCCTCATTTCTTGTTTAGAAACTAACATCATAATCCTGCACTTCAAAAGAGTTTTATAAATATTTCTTTTTACTGAAGGTAGGTAAAACACTTTCTACTTGAAACAGTGTCGATTCTTGTAGATATTGCACAAAAATAAGTGATAATGTTAAGGGTAAACTTAATGAATGATGGAGAGTTTGAGGTTGAGAGGAAGGAACCTCCTGGAGGACACCACCTGGAGCAGGTTGGCAATTACCGTGTCCACTAACAGCTGCTCTGAAATGAACTAATTGTGGGTGACAGCTCTTGGCAGTTCCAGAGAGTGGACCACAGCCCTCCTAGAGAAACACTGAAAGGTAAACTCTCTCTAGGAGCAGCTGTTTCAGCCCAGGCACACGTGGCCTCGGCTCAAACAGCACCAAGCATCAGAAATGGAAGATTTCTGGTGAACAGGGTGACTCAAGTGCACTGATGGGCTGTGCGTGTTTCGGATGCAAATGAAGAAACATCCTGACTTGTGAGATTAATCCATTAAAGCAAAGAGAAGCTTAGGAAACGTGGTACTGCCACGCTAATGAGGATTCCTCCTGGGTGTTTGTGCTGTTGCTGCAGTGGGCAAAGGGAGGAATACGGGTGTGTCTCCCTGCAAGCCCTGCCACCACCTAAGAGCTGGGACATGAGATTGCGGCATCAGGTCTGTCCAGTTTGCAATGCTGTTAGAACTCACCAGATGGGGCTAATACAGCAAATATAAATATTCTCTATAGGAGAAATTTTTAACATAGAGATGGGTAGAGAGAGCAATGTATATTTATGTATGTGGCACAGGAGTTTTTACCTTATAAATGTTGTTTGGTTTCTTTTTTTAAAGTTAACCCCTTCAACGAGTCCATTATTTTTAATAGATACTTTGTTACATTAATCTTCCATGAGTCATATGTTTAACTGTTCAACCATTCTCTGCCACCCCACAAATCAATAGCTGTCTCAGGAAATCTGTAGGTTGGATCAGGCTTGCTTAGTTTTAATTTTTTAAAAACTCAAAACTACTATAAAACCACATAAATAAAAATTGAAGGTTTATGTTGAGATCAATTCCTCATCATTATGCTTTTATCTATGTTTAAATAAATGGAAGTTGTAAAAATCAGTTTGTTTATAAATGTGCACAGCTTTCCCCTCGCCTTTGGTACTCTGATGCAGAAACTGATCCTGTCACGTAAGTCCATCCCCCAGATTTGTTTTCCTGTAGAGATTAAACATATTTAGATATCACAGTAGAGTTTTAGTTAACTGATTTAAAAAACAAACAAACAACAACAACAAAAAAACCTGTATGCCAGTGCATCTATCAAACATCCCCATCTGTGTCAAATCACTGAATCAGGAAGTTAGTATTTGAAAATTGAAAGTAATTGCCTGTGAAAGATGTCAGACTGGTGCTCTCTGTATTTTACTGTGCCTATAAGAAGCAATTCTATCATCTTTACTATTGAAAATGAGGAAAATACATGAAGATTTAATATGCATCTACCTATATTTGATTTTAGCTTGTTATACCTACTCATGAAAAGAAAAATGACAGTAAACAAGCAGACTTCAGATGGGTTTTAGCTCAACCAACAGAGCAGCTATTGGAAAACGGCATAAATCTTGTAATAGAAAGATGGAGGCTAAAGAGAAGGAATGTCACAGGAATGTGCATATGTGATTGCATGATTACTGATACATGCTTGTTACATAAGAACAATGTTGTATGAGCTGCATAACAATGATAGTTTCAGATAAACCAGAAAATAAGAGACCCCAGAGCCTACTCCACACAGGTAATCTCCTAAATCACACTTTTCTTTAGCAATACCATCCCTTGCTTTATGTATGCAGCAAGAGAAAGTTAGGAGAGAGAAACTGAACAAGTCTCATTAGGCACAGATAAAGTCAGACTTCCATTTAGACAGGCACTTAGGCTGCTGAAAGCCTGAGTGATGATAATTTTTCATGATGAATTAAACTTTGTGTGTGATGAAATTATAAGGTACATATGATAATGATGTAAGAATACATATGTCATAATAATAAATACCTTTTCTCCTCAGCCAGCCTGTCTTGTAGATGACAAAACTCCAGTTAAAAAAAGCGATCCCACTTTGATGGTAAGTTTTATCTAACATAATCTTCCTATATAGGAGTAAATTCTGGATACCAGATGGATGGCAAAGCCTTGTGAATTTAACTTACGCCCTTCTTGACTTGCAAATGAAAATCAGTGACCACATGGCCATAATGAAGCCAGCACATAATGATGACCAGAATGGAGCCAGCACATAATTCAGGGAAATAAGCTCTCCTTTCTTTAAATGTGCAATGATTCAACCAGCACTGAATGAACAGCCAGTGCTGTGCAGTATCCAGAGCTCCCATGCTTCAGTGAGCTTATGGAAAAACTCATAAAAATTCCCATTAGATGATCATTTATCTAAAGCTTCAATGCTTCATCTAAAACAATTTGGAGACAGTCATTCCAGCCATGGAAATGAAATTATGCTTGTGACACTGATGGAGAATCTCCTCCTATGACTGGACAGAAAGCAGATAGCCATGTTTTTGCTGAAGCTCTCTGCAATCTTTCAGATGTGAGAAAGGTGATAAAGGAATGAAGAGTGTGCTAACAAGTTTTCAGTTCCTTTTTGAGTAATACACCAAAGCAACAGAGAAAGATCTTACCATCAGCTAGGTAGATGACCTGGGGGAGACTGAAGAACCTTGCATGAACTTAAAATATACAAGCACATACCTGTCTTAAGTGCAAAATGTTCAGAGGCTCCTGAATCTGATCACCTTTAAAACTCAGTCTTTTTTTTTTTTTTTTTTTTGTTGTTGTTTTTGTGTGTTTGTTTTGGTTTTTTTTGTTTTTTTACTTGTTTTTTTTTTTTTTTTTGGTTTTTTTTGTTTTTTCTTCTTCTTCTTCCTTTAATTCTGGTAATGCTTCCCTTTCCATGACTGTTAAATTCTGTCCTTTCCAAGAACACCTTTCTCCACTTTCCTAATTTTTTGTTCTGCTTAGTGTCTCCTAAATCACCCACTGGCAGCCACTTTTCTTTCAGGGATGACTGCTACCTCACTGTTGCTCACACCAAATGCAGGTTGCTTTGCTGACCTGCAAGTCCCATCAATAACCAACCATGCATTATTGTAACTCAATAACCACAAGCTTCCCAATGAAAACTGGCTGACTGAAATAGCCAATCCAGATGAAAGAGAAAATAATTTTGAAATACATGTTTGCTGAATCTATTTTTTCTTGAACTACAAACATGCAAGGGTCTATTGCAAACCGCACTTTAGGAGTGCTCTTGGCTTTCTCAATGGCGCTGCGTTCTCACGCTGCAACACTGTCTAGAAATTCCAGTTTTGTGAGAAACTGAGTTGCTGCTGCTGGCCAACAATCAGGCCTTATTTATTCACAGGTTGTCATTCCTCAGCTGATTACAACAGTACTGTATGTATGGATAATGTCTTCCTTATTTAGGGAGTTTGGAGAAGTACATAATGCTGCAGCACATCTTAGAAACACAAGTTATTTGTAGGTATATCAAACCAATCTCTCTGGCTTTCCATAGAATTTAAATTAAAATCAATATCTCAGTCTTATCTTCAGAGAACATAATTTCCAGGACAACTACAGCCCCAAGATAATAACTGTTGTTGACAAGAAGAGCACTCCTGGCTATGGAGGCAAGGTACTCTTTTCAGGAGACAACTCACAATGACCTGATTGCAAATGGCAGAATGAAGTTTTCCAAAGACACAACAGAGTCCACCCATCATCCTATCCCAGCTACAAAGCAGACTCATTTTACCTTGCCTCCTTCAATCCAAATGTCTGTTTTCAAGAGTACCCATTTTGTTTCTTGGTAATAAACCCCCCACACACACAATGAAAACAAAATGTTTCACATGCTCTTGCTGCTCCTGTGGAGGGATACAAGTATAAACAACACATCTTGTGTTCCAGGAGAGCAGAAACTTCCTCGGTAACCCTTTCACTTTGTAATACATAATGCATTACCTCACGTATTTAATATTAAATGTATGCAGTGGTTAAGAAGAGATTCCTAATGCAAATATGGAGCTATGAAATTACACCAGAAACAATAATTTCTCATGATCAAAGCAAGTTAAATGTACCGTAAAGACCATGTAAGTACTCGGAAATATATTTCCAGCACTGCCATTCTTTCCCTTCTCCCCATATTAAATGGAACTTGCATGGCATCCTCGCACCAGCACCAACCTTTTGCCTAGTTCAAATGTGTTCCTTACATGTCTGCATCCCTCTGCTAGTAACACACACACACACTCAAAAGTGGTTAAAATTTGACACAGTGCAGAGCTTTCGACTCTCTGGACTCTTAAGCCAGTCACATTAAATGCCTAAATTGTTTTGGGCATCAGAAGTCCCAGAAAGACTTGACAGACCTGCTATAGTTGACAGACAGTGCAGACACAGTCTGATTTCTGCAGCATAATCTGCAAGTGGTACATGCTGGAATAGTTTGCCTGGTGGAGTATGGGTGTAACCACTTTTTTTTTTTTTTTTTTTTTTTTTTTTTTTTTTTGTGTTTTTTTTTTTTTTTTCCCCTATCTCAGGAAAGCTGGTAAAAGCTAGTCCCAGTTGTTGCACTTTTTGAGAAGTAACAGACAACATTAAAATTCAAGCACAGGAAAGTTTTGTTCAAAACTGTACTTGCATTGCATGTTCCTCATGTCCGGTGAAAGCACCATTAATATTACATTCTGAGAAGCTGCAGGACCAATTTATGCCCCACATAAGGCAACCTCAAAGGACCACACTTTTATTACTGTTAGTGAATTTTGCTCATGTCTGTTTTCCAAGTTGCCAAAACAATTTGCAAAAAGTAAAGGCACAGTAAAGGCAGTGATTGTGACTGACTTCAGTTTATTGGTTGTGTGATGCATACAGAACAACTCATCTGTGGTGTCCTCATGGGATCATTTCAGAACTATCATCCTTGGTTACCTTGAAACAGAAGAATTTTCAAGTGGTACAGGGAATTTTTTCATAAGACTTATCTCTGTAATCTCTTTTTCTCCTAGTATTTGATGAGCATTGTTGATGGGGCTGTACAATAGTGTTCTTGTGACTTGCAGCTGTGTTTTTCAAATGAATATTTGTCTTGGATTCTCCCTGGAATCTCTCAGCAGCTTTTATTGTTGTTTCTTGTAAATGTTAAACACTACATCAATTCTTTGACTTTCTGCACCATCATGTACTGCTGATAACCAGGTACTTGTTAACTTTGCTTATTCTTTGGATCACACTCATTCCATCAGTGACAGATGGCCTGCTGTGGTTTCAGTATGATTTGCATTCCACACAGTCCCTCTACCAAAGTTGTCTGCTTTCTTCTTCTAAGTGATCTATCTAATGTTGTCAGTGGGTAATGAATAAGACATACTCAGTATGCCTGCTTGGAACAACACTTTAAAAAAAAAAAAAAATGTTGTTACATCCTTATCTGTTTGGAATATTACTATTTAGAGATCCTTGTTGTTCCTGCTCTTCTTTCATGACTGAAAATATTCCTTCTCTCTGGAAGTCCATTAATGAAATTTCTTTATGAAACAATCACTCTTAAGATGATTTAAAAATAAATTGCAGGGCTGCTTACCTACTTTATGTGCTTTTAGGAGGTCATCAATACCATCTGTCAGGACTGGCTGATAAGCTGACAAGATCTATTGGTCATTATTGATTGGCTTTATCTTAAGAATTTCAAACAAGTAAGCGAGCCTTCAATATCTGGCCTTTTAGAAGTCTAATTATCTGTACTTGTTCAGATATTCACTCAGATACATACTCTGTTTTGGAGATCTTTGGCTGTTTCATGTCTCTTAGCTATCTTTTACTAATATTGTGATAGTCAGCAGCAAGACAGTATTCAGCTACAAACAAAATCTCCTTGAACTAAATTGACTTGAAACTAAATCCCTTTAACCCCCTGCAGTCTGGAAGACTGAGTGGACTTCTTCAGCTGAGCTGATTGGAGAGAAGGAAGGTCCTGCTATCTGTTCCCTTAAGCAGTTGGTGTTTTTTGTTTAACCATACCCATTTCACACTTGCAAGGGGTTTAATTCTCTATCCATTTACCTTTCAGAAATGGCTCCTCATGGGGTCAGGAGAGCACTGTGGCTGGTACAGGAAGGATTAGCAGCAGATAGATATAGTCCAGAAAGAAGAGAGCAGGACAATGCCTTTGGTAGCAGTCACATTAGAGCCACACAGCTACAGCAGGAAACCAGACCCTGAACGTGTGTTTTTTATTGTCAACGTAAGGTGATCAAATTCTATGCTGCTTATCTTCCCCTACTTGCACATTCCCAGCTCCTTCCTTATTTTGGCTCCAGCAGTTCTGTGGTGAGTTGAATCAACCTGGTTGCTGATCAACACTTTGCTTACCTGAGAACTCATAATTTCTGTGCGTGTGTTAATTTTCGGGTGGATCTGACTCACCCTTTGGTTGCATGATTACTAGAACTGATGCAAGGCAGGTAATGGAAATACCTGTAGAGGAGGAGCCAAACCCTTTTTTTACAGCTGGAGATCAGTCTTAGATCAGTTTCAGTTGGTCATGAGGCTGTAGTCAGATAAACTCTTAAAACTGAAACTGCTGTCAGAAGAAACAGTCCTGCCTCCCTGCCCAGTGAATACAATCCTTCCCAACCCTCTGCCACCTCCATCTGATATTGATCTGGTTCACCATGCAACACAGCTGGCTGTATGGCTGCAGGATGATCAGAACAATGAGGTGAGTGACCCAATAACCAGTTCTTCAGGTTCACACCTCGGGCCAACTCCCAGGCCTGGCTCTGCCTGCAGCAGGTTGGAGGCTGGTGCAGAGCTGGAGGGATGAAGGTACAACCTCCATCAGGGGCAGCCTGGGCTTGGCATGAAGTGTCAAAGTACAGCTGCACAGCTGGATTTGCTGTCCCTAAGCTGACAGAATCTTATAGCAGGAACCTCGCCAAGCTTCCAGGCACTGGCAAATGCCCTGTGGGCAAAGCTGGCCGGGGCTGTGGCAGACCAGCCGATGGAGATGGTCAGGGTTGTGATGCCTTACTGTGATGTGAGTGGGGGCTCTCACCTGGGAGCCACTGCCCCAAAACCAGCGTTGCACATGGACACATTCTGGCTCTGATCTGGCACCTCCAGCAGCGGGGACCGCCTCATCCCATGGTGTGCCGACACAGAAACCCACACCCTCAGGTGTCAGGTTCCTGTGGGCACACAAAGCCCCTGCTCATGACCCCCTCCTCCCCCTCGCTCCCATCCCCCAGAGCAGCTGCCCCGTGGAGCCACCATGCTGGGTGACCCTGCTGAGGCCACATCGGCGGTGCTGTGTCCAGATCTGGGCTCTGCAGCATGAGAGAGACGTGGAACTCCTGGACTGGGTCCACTGGACAGCTACCAAAATGATTAAAGGGCTGGAGCATCTTTCTTATGAGGAAAGGCTGACGGAGCTGCACCTGTCCCACCCTGAGAAAAGCTGACTGAGCGAGGACCTCATCAGTGTGTAAAAATATCTAAAGGTGCGTTGTCAGAGGATGGAGCCAGGCTCTTATCGATGGTGCCACGGGCAGAAACTGGTGCACAGGAAGTTCCACCCGAACATGAGGAAGAACTCCTTTACTGTGAGGTGACCATGCACTGGAACAGGTTGCCCAGAGAGGGTGTGGAGTCCCGCTCACTGGAGACATCCCGAAGGGCTCTGGATGCAGTTGTGCGCTCGGGGATGACCCTGCTGGCGCAGGAAGGCTGAGCACGGAGGCCACTGCGCTCCCACCATGACCCACCCCCGCCATGGCCACTCCGTCACTCCCACCCACGCCCCGCCCCAGCCATAAGCCACGCCCATTTTCCAAGCCCCCGTGGCTCGCGGGCGCGGCGCGCGCGCAGTCGCGCGGTAAACAGGCCCCGCCGGCCCCGCCCCCGCGCGTCGCCCCCGCGCGCAGGGGCCGCGCGCGCGCCGGCGGCTGCGCAGTGTCGGCACATCCGGGCACTGGGGCAGGATGAGCGCTCCTTTCCAAGATGGCGGCGGAGGGAGGTGGGAAGGAGATGAACGAGATTAAGACCCAGTTCACCACTCGGGAGGGGCTGTACAAGCTGCTGAGCCACTCGGAGTACAGCCGGCCTAACCGCGTGCCCTTCAACTCGCAGGGCTCCAACCCCGTCCGCGTCTCCTTCGTCAACGTCAACGACCAGAGCGGCAACGGGGACCGGCTCTGCTTCAATGTGGGCCGGGAGCTCTACTTCTACATCTACAAGGGGGTCCGCAAGGTACCGGGGCTCCCCCGCCGGGATGGGGCGGGGAGTGGCGGGGGCTCTGCGCTGCCCGCCCGTCGGGGTGCGGGAGCCCCAGGGCCGCGGGACCGCGCCGGGGGCGGGGGACAGAGGCCGGGCCGCCCCTCCCTCGCTGTCCCCCCTCCCCGCGGCCGTGGGGTCGGCGGCTCTTCGGCGCCGGCCGATCTCCCGGTTAACCAGGTAGCGGCTGGGGAGAGGGAGAGCGGGCCTGGGCCGAGGGCGGTGTGAGGGCATCGGCGCTAGGTCGGTGCTCGGGGCTGCTCCAGATACGGTATTACCGACGGGAGCTGTGTGTGTGGGCCCCGTGCAGAGGAGCGATCGCTTGAGCCCTCCTTGTCGTGCGGGAATGAGGGTTGGCTTTCCCTCCCTGGGCCTCCTTCACCTGCTGCTTCAGGTCAGAATTTGCTGGACACACTAATGCCTGTTGTGATTATGGTGGTGTCAAATCCCTGCTTCCAGGATCTTCGTGGCTTTGCCTGCATGGCTAAAGCATTCGGTGCAGTTTTAGGCCTTTGTTATGACTTAGAAATGTGGGTTGATTTTAGAATTGTTTCTAAATGGGAGTGGTGCAGTGAGATGAGTCTTAAATATCAGATAATTGACAGAAAGTTGCTTTTGCAGGAGAGAAAGAATGATGTACTGGAGAGAGACTCCTCGCTTGTCATTATTGGATGCAGGACAGTGCATGCATTTGATCTCTCAGGTCACCATATTTATGAACAAACCCTTGATTTTACGGGATTCAGAGAACAATTCGGAATTTGCCATGCTGTGTGAACGCATGTTACTCGTAATAGATGCAAACACAGATATAATGAATGTCAGCTTTCTGTTTTGTTTCAAATAGTGGGTATTCGTTATTTTACGTGCTTGGGTCTCAGCTGCCATCATGTGAGTACCTTGAAATCTTCCTGCTCTTAGCCCACCATTCAATATGGGATGAGGGCACGGGGAGCTAGAGACTCACACGAGGCTGTGCAGGAAGCTCGTGGATGAGCAAGAAATTATGCCTGAATCTGCTGTGTCCTAGGGTAGTGCCCCTAGCACTCCTACTTTATATAAAATGTCAGCGCCAGCAGGAGTTTAAAGTCTGCATGGTTGTTTGTTGACTGTGACCTAACAGATCTGATATGTCTTGTATAATTATATGGAAAAGTGTGTCTGTGTGTATTTTAGTTTCACCCTCTCCTGAATTTTAATAATCTAAGTATGTTTCAAGTAGTGCTTGGACAATGGCTTCTTTAAGCATAGAAGGAGTATTTAGTATCAAGCAGTATTTGCAATTTATAAGAAGTTGCTGTCTTTACAAGGTGTCCTGAGGAGCAGTATCTCTGAAAATCTATATCCTAAATTGTTGCTGTGTTTGGGTCCTGCTGTGTTTGTTTTTTCCATGCAAAGTAGCTGCAGAGTTCTCTCACTTAGCTCACAGAGCAGGCCTTTATGTAGTTTTGTAATGGTACATGTGATTCTTGCAAGTTCTCTTAGTCATCTCTTACCACACTTCTGAAAAATAAAAATCTAAAGCCTGGAACTTCGTTGACAATAAGGAATGGAATAATTACATCAAGTTACAAAAATCTTCTTGAGCTCAGTATTTGGATAGCTTTTTAGATGTTAAAAGCTACTGGTATGATATACAGTAACTGAGAAATTTGAGTTTGTGAACTCATGAGCTCTGAGGCATTTATACCTGTGACAATGAGAGGTGTTTTACTCTATTCAGAGAAAAAGTACATTGTTAGGACAGAATTTATCTCAATGACCTTTTACAGTATTAACTACCTAAATTAATACTGTATATTCTAAATGCATAATACTTTAGTAAAGTGAACCGAAAGAAAGAGCTTATATCTGCAATACTTGCTGCTTTGGAATTAATTTTGGAACTTCAGTTGGAAGTAACTGTTTTGTCTATGTAAGAAAATGAAACAGGAACAGGCTGACAGCCTGTCAGCTGATCACGTGAATTTTTCAGAATCAAAAGTTCTATCCTGTGGCTATCATAAAGGGGAGAGAGCTATTGTTACCTAAATGGACAGGATGTAATTCTGCCTTAAACTGGGTAGACTATCACATTCTGTGTTCCTTCCTGTTCCTGGGAGCAGAATGGGGAGAGGGATTTGATGTGTTTAAGACCAACCTGTTTGTGCTCCTTGGCATAATACAGGTGCTGATAACTTCAGTTTTCACTGTTTATAATTATTTACATATTCCTTAAAAAGTTTCCCTGATTACTTTAAGATCATGATTTTCATTCTGGCTAAGTCATATTAGAGTATTGAGTTGAATTTAATGAGGCTGTGCTGTGTGAATACATCAGCTAACTGTGATTTTTTTTTTTTTTTTTTTTTTTTTTTTAAATTTTTAAGACTTCTTTTCTTGATGGGAAAATGCAACATTTTTCCTAAACTGAGTGGAAGAACTACCAGGACTGTATTTTCAGTGACCGTGTCCATTAGGTACTGAGATAGTTCTTGCATCAGTAATCCGTTGCAGATCAGTACATGTTAAGGAAGAGTGACACCTAAGAATAAATAATGTAATATTGAGTCAAAGAAACCACTTAGAAGGGTATTTCTTGACATCAATAATGCTAATCTTTCTTCTTTTAGTTTCGCTTAAATTCTAAATGCTTTGTGTCTGCAATGTCTGGTTTGTAAGTCACCTTTTTAAGTGAACTGCTGATGTGTGTGTTGTCTTAGGAGATTTAACTTACATAAAGAAAAATGTTTCCAGGTAACCTTGATCCTTCTTCCAAGGCAGTTGGTGAAGTTAGATCTAGCATCCAGGACGGTGGTGTGGAGATGGTCTATTTGTACTCCAATCCTAATGGTTTGGTAGAGAGACTGCATTTCCAGATGTCTCTAGAGACTTTTCAAAGCAAAAAGGTATTTTCTCCCAGCTTCGTCCTTCCCCTCTTTACGAAGGAAGCTGAGTTTTTAGTATTTTGTGATTCCATGTTACTACTAAATTTTACTGTTTTCATGAAACATTTTACCGTGTTTCATGTTTTCTGTGTCATACAAAGCACATCAATTATGATCCAGGACATTTTTTTCATACTAAAGCATTGCAGCTCTCTTTGTGTCTATAAAGCAATGCAGACTTCCAGAAAACTCCTATTTTCTGATTTGGGTCCCCTGGAGAAAGAAAGACATGGACCTGTAGTTTAGTAAGAAGTGTGATGGAGGGAGATGTGGTTGCTTTCCTTAGATAAGTATGTAATTGTTCTTAACTGCACTGAGTGTCAATGGACTTCCCCTTTCAGTCCTTCTTTATTAAGGTTAGATGTGTGCAGAGATCTCTTATTAACCAGAAGGGGTAAATTTCCATGAACTCAACTGGTCTAGTGACAGCTGTAAATGATGGACTGGCAGTATAGGATCCTCTTGGCAGTGTGCTCCTGTCTCCTTGGCTTTGACAGTGCTCAGCCTCTGGTTGAGCTAGTCCAGCTTGCTAAACCAGCAGCAAAAAGTACTTGCAGTTTTTCTGGGCAGATTTCCTCTTGATTTGGTGAGTTGAGCAGTGTCATCTTGGGGTCGATTGGCACACTGTACTTAGAGTACAGTGACAGCAAGGAAAGGGTTGGAGGGGCCCTACACCCTTCAGTGGCCTGGACTGTCTGCTTGGATCCACTGCCTTAGGGGAGCTCTCTTGAATAAAGCCTCTGCTTCAGCCTTAGGTCAGTTATGGAATGATCTGTTCCTGAGGCATTGTTGACTTGATTTTGATTAAGAGAGTTATAGGTGTTAAAGGAAGCTTTCCCTGTTATTTTAGGCATTTCCCTCTTTATGGAGTGAGAATATAACACAATAATTCAAAAATTGTTCAAATTATGATGCTCTGATGCTCTTGGTGGGTTGCTTTTTCCTCCAGCCCCTAATTAGAAGTGGGGGCTGTTACTTGATTTTTGCTTATGAGACTGTCTTGAAGGGCTCAAATATGGTTTGTGGCTAGCTTTGCAAAATGATTTATTAGTTGATTCATTAGGCTGGAAAAGAAGAGTCCTATATCATCTTCCTTGCCTTAGGAATGACTGACAAGGCAAGGCTTTCCAGATTGCTGCTGACATTAACTATCAAGTCCTTTTCCCTTCCTGCTAGGAAGCTTGTGCATTTTCCTTATAGAGGTTGTGTGTGCGTGATGTGTTATTCTCCATATGTTGAAAAAGTTTCTGGGCAAATTAGTCTGCAGCTGTCATTGCAATACAAGTACACATTAGCAATAGTGTTGCATGGTGCACAGTCCTAATTTTTACCTAATATATTGGCGGTGATGAAATTTGAATGTATAGTGTAGCTTATTACATGACGTAAAACCTTTTGCATTGTAGCTAAATTCTGGCGCTCTACTCTTTGGTAACATGTGGCAGGCTTTCTTAACATTAGTTGTTTCATTTTTTGAGATCACCTTGTTGGAAGAAGAGGCTTCACCTGTAGTTTGACTTTTTTCTTGCAGCTACCTAACCAAGCAGTTTGTTAATAACTATGGAATATTACAGTATGTTACAGTTGTGTTGGATTAGAGACATACATAGGTGGTAAGCACAGGTTGATGGTGGCATGGAGGGCAGAATTTGTTGACTTTTTTTAAGCTTTTGTTGAGCAAGTGTCTTGGAAATTATATTTGTACTGGAATGAAAATAATCTTGTATCTCAACTTCTTTTATTGAGAGTTGGCATACTGGTAGTCCGTGCTTATCAGTAAAAAGACTGATGTATAGGATTCCTTTGCAGTTCTCAAAATTACTTTTTTTTGTGTCTGGCTTGATTTTTTGTGCAGTTGAGGAGTGTTATCCTTGGTGGTGACTTTCATTCTATAGACTGTTCACCTGGGAACTTGTTGCAGTGACAGAATGATAATGGGTGACATTTGTCGCTGTGCTTAATATATTGCTCTGAGAAGAGCAGTATGAGGCAGTTGTAGGTTGGAAGCTGGGACATGTGGCGAAAACCATCATGTTTTCTCGAGATGTGGTGGCAATGTGAATTTATATTACTGCATACTTAGAGATCACCAAGCTGTGTCAGGCCTCTGAAACAGGAGTACATTTTAATAGCATATATGAGCTGTTAAAAGGCTGAGTTCTGTAAGAATCTCGGAAGATACAGTAGGTCTGAAGCAGAGGCAAGTATACCTACATTTTAGTGACTAGTCCTTATACTTGCACTAATGAAAATTCCACAGTTTCCTTCAATAACATTTTTTGGTGTTAGTTCTCTTTCTTCTTCCTCCAATATCTGACTAAGGGAAAAAAGAGAAATCAAACCAGGCTGCATGCAGTGAATGCAGTTATTTAATGTGGACATAGAGGATAGTTGACTATTGCCTTTGGCTTTTGCATATTTAAAAACTTGTTAATTTGTTCACTCAGTTTTTCAGGTAAATAAATCCACCTCTTTAAACCATTCTTCTTGGATCATGAGTTCCAAATGTTTCATTGCTTTCCTCAGTTGGCTTCTGTTGTCTTGTATTAGTGGTAGTTATAGCATACCTAGACCCAGTGCTTGCACTGTGGGTTCAGCACAGAGTGAGGGAGAATTGTTGCTTGCTGTGTCTGTCTTCTAATTTTCTTGCTAACATATTGAATAGTGTTGACATTTTTGAATCCTGCTTATAGTGATGACTCACTTGGATTGTTTCTTATCATACTTGCTGCTTTTCTCCGTTTTTATCCATTCCTTGATTTTTGTTGATGTTTATAAATGCCATGTAGCATTTTAATGGACTTTTGTTCTATTAAGATTATTTGAGAGTGATTCTATTTCCAGTTCCTTGCTGCATAATGCAAAAAATCCTTCCAGTCTTGATGTTATTCAAAAATTTGATGTGTACTCTCATCTATACATGATAATCTCTCCTAGAACTTAAAAACCATGTGGTGGATTTGCTGCTGATGTTTCACATTTCTCAGGTGTGTTGGATGTGACTCTATTCTGTCCCTCTTTAAAAGGGTGCTGTAGATTCCCTTTTTTCAAGAAATCTCTTAATTTCTTGCTGAGTTATTCTTCTCTCTGTGTTGGATAGTAGTTGTTACATTGGGACTGGACTAGCCAGTCTCATGGAGGTATTGTGGCTAGATCAGTAATACTTTACCTCTGGATCTGTGGTTGTGAAGGTATCTGAGAGCCTCTTGGAAATTTGGTTCAGGTTTTTAATGGATGGGAGTATTCACCACTTTGAGTTTTGTGATGTAGATAGGTACTATCTTTCCTAATTCTAGCTGGGCTGTACTAGAGACTGACAGACATGTTACCAAATACTCCTGTAGTCTTTCCTGAAGGGTAGAATTTTTAGTAATACCTTTTTTTTTTTCCCCAACAGCACTGCTGAAGGAAACAGTGGGGAGTTAACGTAGATTACAGATGTGTAGGTAGCTTTCAGTGTTTAATTTTGTTATGAGGCTTGTACAGAGCAACTAGGACTGGCTAGAGTAAGATAAAAAGACTAAAAAGCTGCTTTCAAATGACAGTTACACTGTTAAGTGTTTCTTGCTCTGGAGGAAGATGGAATATCTATGGTTGACAGAGCTTGCAAGATGATTTTTATGTAGGAAGTGGTATTAGTTTATAGTGCTTTTTCTTGTCCTAGTCTGTGCTTCAAGCCCATGTCACAACTCTGACTTCAGTGAGCTCTTGCACTGTGTTGGCTGAAGGATTGCTCTCTGAGGTAACTGTTCATTTGCCTGTGACTGCTTGTTTGGCTGCTGTGTTTGACAGTGAATGCTGGGCTATGCTGGCCAAACCCCCACGTTGGGATGCAGTATTTTACAGGCAGTGAGTTTTTGTGTGCTTCTTTGGTTGGCGTTTTTTGCTACAGCAGTTATAATTTTGGAGGTTTTTGTTTTGTATTGAAGTGCATTTGTGGTAATACTGCACTTACATGAATTCAGTTGGGGAAATTGAGTTAGTGTAAAGCCAATAATTGTGGCACTTATTCTTTGCAGACTGACGAAATTTTAGTCATAATGCTTCACAGATGCAAAGAGGGGTCATTTGTAACAAACACTTCCGTGCCCATGGAAAGTTTATGGGGCACCTCTGTCAGAATATTTATAAAATTATTGTGCTATGTGCTTAAATTACAAGGAGTTTGCATTATACATTGACATCTGGGAGTCTGCAAAATATTTAAGTAGTTAACTGTTAATAGTTAAAGTGTACATTGAAGGTGCCTCAAACTCTAATTAAAGGCTGCCTAGACCCACCTCTGAGAGGATTGCCAGCCATAATTGGCTTGTTTGACATTCTAGAATCGAATTTAATGCCCTAGTTTAAAGTATTATTGTAGTTTTCTGGCTGAAGGGAACCATCTGAAGTACTTTCCTGTGAAGGACGCGTACCCAAAGGCCACTTGATATCCAGTTGCTATGACTATGAGTTGACACACTTGCACAAATTATTATTTGAAAGTGGTGCCATTTAGTGCTAAATAGTGCCTAATATTTCCATTATCTCTCCTCTTAGAAGGCTTAAGGAAAAGAAACATTACATTAAATGTGCTATACTTAAAGTAATAATATTTGGTTGTGTCCTTATGGGAAATAGAGTATTTTTCCTTCCTTAGCTCACTCCGCTTTTAAGCCCAAGTGAATAGACAGCCCATTTTTTAGCATCTACATCCCACCCATTTCTTGCCCCTTGAAACAAAGCAGCTGCTGTTGCCTGTTTGGCTCCTGTTGGGCAGCTGTTGGTGCACTGGATGCAGCCCCCTGGTCTTTGTGGGCAGGACCACCAGCTGCTGCAGTTGAAACCTTTCCAGTGGCAGTGTTGTACCGTGCATTGGGATTTCTTGTGCATTATTCAGTCCAGCTGTTCATAATGGAATGATAGATCTCTAATGGATACGTTCTGCAAATTGATTACAGTTTTGGTTTACCAGCTACATTCGTTCTTTAATTTCATGCGTTAATCATAATGTTTACATATGGCTGTAATGGTAAAAAATAATATTTATAATTTTTTGTTACTACTTTTTAATTCCATGTGGGTTTGGAAGGTGACTGTATTAAGAAGTTGTTGGTTTAATAGTGTATATTTTTGTACAACTGGAGATTGTAAAGTGCTGTGTCAGACAAAATACTAGTCTAAGCAAGAAATTTAGCTTGGGAGTACTCTGGTTTAGGGAGAAAACATTGCAAGTTATGAACAAACTTCACTATCCCAGATTTCATAGTAATTAAAAACATATTATTTAGCAGGAGTTTTAGATACTTTTTTCTGGGGAAGTGTTACCACATGAAGTCGGAGAGGACTCAAGTTTATGGTTTTAATACTCCCTTTCAGCTAAAGAAAGAGGGAGCAATGACAACAGGAGAGAGAATGGATACCAATATACATTGAACTGTGTGTTAAAAACCCACCAGTCTGCTGGAAAAAACTATTTAAACAATGCCTTAAGGACACTTTAGCCTGCCCTGGGCTACAATCGCAGGGATAACTAACTCTGTGAATCTCAGTAATATAAATGTCTTCTTTTCCTAATTTACAGACATAACCATAACAAATACAGAATCCCAGAAATTGTAGTCTCATCCCAATATAATGTGGCAGTTTATTTCTAAGGATTTTTTTGTATGGCTCTTCTAAGACCTTTAGGAAGGTTTTTTGCAGGTTTTCTCGATATTTTAGGTGGGTTTTGGAGCATGACTGTGATACATGTTTGAAGCTGTCATTGAAAGGAAATTTTGGCACAAGTTGTAAAGGATTTCTTTTGTTTTGATTTTTCTGGTTTTCTCTTGTTAACTGTCAGTACTATAGAAAAATAACTTTGCACTGATTTGTTTTTTTAAGTCACGTTGCTAAGATTTAAGTTACGGTCTAGATGTCTGGATTTGCATATTTTAGTGGTTTGAATGGAAAATGCTGTTTCTTAACATCAACTTAATACCATATTGTGAAGCCATAGATGAAGGCTTAGTGTACATTTTTCTTCAGATTTTTCCCTAGATAATAGCAAACAGTTGGATTTCATTTTCAGACTTAATTTTTAAATGAAAATATTTCTGGAGGTTGCTTTTCTTTAGCCTTTTTATTAAAAGAATGGGCCAGAGACCTACAATACCTGTTTGCATTTAAGGTGTCAAGATGGTCTGTCTTTAAAAAAATAGTTTATGAGGGCAGGAATAGTTGCATGATTAGGCAATGCCGCTTTTGAAATTTGGTATCATATACTGCCAAATGTAGTATTTCTTACCTGTTTTGGAGCCCATTTTGCATTGTCATTTTGTGTCAGTTTGAATTATTATTTTACTGTCCATAAATAATTAAATAATAATTTTTAAGTGTGCCTGTTCAGTGTGATGTATTGATCCAGGAGGTTTTTTCCCAAAGAAGAATTTCAGAAATTCAGGGTGCAGCTTGTGAAAGTGAGATGCTTGTGTTGACTAGAGAATTATTGCTGTTTAATAACATGAGCTGTGTGCCTCAACAGGTGACTTCAAGAAATGTTGTTGTTGCTGTTACTTCAGTGTGAACTTGTCCTCCCTCCCCTCTAAAGGCGGCTGTCCAGTTACATTCACATCACTTTAACACACAGCATGGCCTCTCCTGCCTTCAGCAGTGGCACTGTGGTTCCTTGTACAGAATAACTTCTGTCTGTGTGTCATGAACTGTTTGCTAACACCTTCAGAGTTGAGTTTAAGATGCTGTTCCAGGTGACGTTTCTGACCTAACAGCGTTGGCAGAATAGCTTCTGTGCCAATGAAGTGACTGTTTAAGTGTAGTTCTGTGTTTTAGCCAAAATGCTGCCTCTGTAAAATCTCTAGATGGATCTGGGATGGTTAAGCGTGGGCACATGTTAGCACTTCTAAATCAGAAAGATGGGGCAAACAACTGTTCTAAAGAACTCAAACAAATGCCCAGGTTAAGATGCCTTTAATGATGCTCAAGGTGATCTGTGCTTCTCATTTTTAGGGTGACAAAGTACTGGTTACCAACGAGCTACTGCAGCTTGCTCAGCTGCTCTAAGTGCTGCACGCTGATGTCTCTGTTCCCTGTGAACAATAGGTAACACCTTGTACTGACTTTGTGTGGCCAGGTTCTGGGGGCTTCTCTTGGAAGCTGCTGTGAGAAGCCCAGGACAGACCTGCTGCTGCTGGTCAAGGCTGAGCCAGTCAGGAATGGTAGTAACACCTCTGTGATAATATATTTAAGGAGGGAAAAGTTACTATGCAGATGTATTTGCAGCCAGAGAAGAGCAGGGTGAGAACATGTGAGAGGAACAGCTCTGCAGATACCAAGGTCACTGCAGAAGGAGAGGCAGGAGGTGCTCCAGGTGTCAGAGCTGAGATTCCCCTCTGGCCTGTGGTGAGAACCATGGTAAGACAGGCTGTACTCCTGCAGCCCATGGAGGCCACAGGGATGCAGAGATCCACCTGCAACCCGTGGAGCCGACCCACATCAGAGCAGGTGGATGCCTGAGAGGAGGCTGTAAACCTGTGGAAGGCCCAGGTTGGAGCAGGTTCCAGGAGCCATGGAGGGAGGAGCCCATGTGAGAGCAGCTTCCTGGTAGGACTTGGGACTCCTGCTGGAGTAGGCTGTGCCTGAAGGACTCAGATAGGAAAGGTTCATGGAGAACTCTGTCCTTTGGGACTGACCCCATGTTGGAGCAGGGGAAGGACTCCTCTCTCTGAGCAGTGGCAGGAACAACGCGTGATGAACTGACCACAACCCCCATTCCCTGTCTCCCTGTGCTGCTGGGGAGGAGGTGGAGCTAGGAAGAAGGGAGGGTTGAGGGAGAAGGTAGTTTTAAGGTTTGTTTTTAGTTCTTGTTATGCTGCTCTGATTTTCTTAGTAATAAATTCAGTTGCTTTCCCCAAGTTGAGTCTGTTTTGCCCACGATGGTAGTAGGTGAGTGATCTCTTCCAGTCCTTAGCTCATGAGCCTTTCACTATATTGTTTTCTCCTCTGTCCAGCTGGGGAAGGGAGCGATAGGGCATCTTTGGTGGGTGTTGGCATCCAGCCAGGGTCAACCCACCACGTATCTTCTGCAAAAACACGTTGGACTGGCATTGATCGGGTTGATCTGTGTATTGTGTTTTGTTAGTCCTAAACCGATAGAGGCATTGTGTGTACATAAGAGAAAGCCAAAGGGGAATGCTGCTAAGATCAGGGCCTGGAGAAGCCCAGTCTTAGGAGCCTAGAAAGAGTTTTTGCTGTGCTTTTTCTTCACTCATCTGGGAACCTTTCTTCATTTCTATCTCCTCTGGTTAGTAGGTATCTTGCAGCTGTGGCACTTGCAGTGCAAATCGATGTAAAGGAGAGTTTAGATTTGGACAGCGTGCAAACATCAGCAGTGGTTAAAGGTACGATCATTTTTGACTGCACAGATCCCTAGCGTGCCTGGTGTTAGTATACCCCTATCAGTGGTGGGATGATTTAATAGCTGGGCTGTGTTGGGTGTCCTCACAGTCTCCTGGGAGGACCTTGAGCAAAACGCCTGACATGTGGGCACTGGCCCCTCAGTGGGCAGCGCAGTGTCTGTGAGGTCTGTCGGTGACAATGGACAGTCTGATCGCTCCCTCCCACGCCTGAGACAAAAATCAGCCTGAGGAAAGAGACAGTGTTGTGTGACCGTTTGGCACGTGGAATACTTTCAGCTCTTCGATGGTAATTTTTAAAGAAAATTATTAATAGCAGGCAAAAGGTTGTGGGGTTTTTTCCACATAATATCTATACCAGTGAAACTGCCAACGCTTATTATTACTTAAAATATCTTAATACCTTGCTTACTTTAAAAGAAATATTTTTATTGCGAAAGCTAGTGCCTGAATTTGGAACATAGTGCCTTTTGTTCTAAAAATTCTGAAGGAGGATTTTGCTTCTCAGATTGGGTGATAACCTAGAACTTGTACACATGGGATTGTGGGAAATCAGAGTTCACTATATTTGTTTTAGGGATTTGGCCCTTGATATTGTTTGCTAGTAGCTATGTTTGTTTTGTAACACTTTTCATCTTGTTAGGCTGGCTTGTAATGAAATGTCTTCAGCCCCAGAAGGAAGATGCATTGCAAATTAACAACTACAGGACAATAGTTAGAGCAAATGTGTTATTTCATCTGTCTGTCACTGTATGTGACCACAAAAGCATAAACCAATGGGTCTCATCCTGGTTATGGAGCACAGGTTTTACATTCGTGCAGTATTTTACTGATGTAACTTCGGTGGGACTGTTCTGGTGCTCTTAGGATAAGAGCCAGCTTCATCTTATTTTTAGTACTAAAGTAATTAGGGCTTTGTTCTAGTAATATTTTCTTAACATGCTGCAACATGATGGAATTATGGGCTTGACAAAAACACTGTGTCAAAAATGTCCAGCATTCCTGTAGGGCTTGCAAAATCCAACAGTAGCCAGAAGATTGGACTTGCTGAACGGACGTGACAGTGTTGCATTTGACTTCTATTGAGTTTTATAATGAAAAATTATAAATTGATTAGCAATTAACTGCTACAGTGAAGTAAGTTTCTATAGCAACAGGGCAATGCGGTGTGCAATTATTCAGACTGCTTTCTTTAGCAGATAATTTTTTTCTCCCAAGCACTTAGTTTACACCGTTGGACTAAAACATTCTTTTGTTATAGCAACGGATAATCCTCAGCTTTTGCTGCTCTTGCCTTTTAATTTTTTTTCCTTCCTAAAGAAATAACTTTTCTTCTTATGAGCTGAAAAGGGAATGGGAGAAACTTTGAGATAGTTGCATGTTGAGTTTCCACCAGTCTACCACACTGCTATCTATTTGTCTGTATGTTATTAGTATAATGAGTGGAGTTATAGTGAATATGTTGTTATGCAGTATGAATTTCTATTCCACTTCTGCCTGTTGACAAGTCTATATAAAACTGAACCTGGTCTAATTTATTAATAATTGTGATCATATAATAGCTTGCAAATTTCAAGTAAATAAATTTAGATAAGTTGTAATGCTGATTCCCTGAATCAGCCAGGGTGGGGTTTTTTCATTCGTTCTTTTTGTGTCTGAAGTCTCTGTATTTGTTTTTTTGTTTCAGTACTTCTGAATACCTTTAAAGAGAGGAATATTCTACTTTAATCTTCACTCTTAAAATCAGAAAACATTAGGGTTTTGTCAAGGGACTGCAGGTGTTTGGGGTTTTTTGCCATAGAAAACACTCACAAAGGCAAGTTCTAAGTGTTTCTCTATTTTGATCTTTTTAAAGTTAGTGGAGATGAAATTTAAACAACTTAAATGATGAAGCTACAGCAGTCTTACTTTTTTAACATGACACTTAGTTTTGTGTTAAGTAATTTAAAGATACCTCAGATATCTAATCATGTGAAAGATAAAACAAAAGCAGTTTTTGCTTTTGTCAGTCAGCCTCAATGTTTGCTGTTGATAGGTATTGCACGATATTTCCAATATTGTAACAAAATAATACCAACGTTTTAGAAAAGAAAAAAATAGGATTCAACGGTAAAGTGAAAGTAGCTTTGAATGTGTGACTAAGAACACTGGTCCAACAGGTCAGGTCACTTTTGTGTGTGCATGGGGAGGAGATGATCAGTTCAGAGATGACGCTACCATTAAGTCATTGCAATGTTTCCAGTTTGTTCCATGTTTTGGCTTCCATCTAAAAGCAGTCTACCAGCTCTAATTTAAATAAGTGTTGCATTTAACAGGTATGGTGTTTTTTTTAACCAGTTTTGCTTGCAGAACTGGGCCAATATAAACAAACTCCCAGTGAAAGTAACTTACTAAGTGTTTAAGAAGTGTTGCAGCTGAGTGTGTGAACTGAATGAGTACAGCTGCTGAATTGTGCCAGAATGTGTGGTTTTACTTAGTATCCATTTGATATTTACGTATGTATGTTCCTTATTTTAATTTGTTTCTTACATCTAGTACATGTATTCTTATCTCTGTTAAACTCATCTGAACTGTGCCTCACTCAGTGTTAAAAACAGGTGAGAAGGGACTGATTTTAAGTGTAGGCAACAGTGTGACTAGACTGTAGGAGTAGGAGGAAATAAAGGGATCCACTGGAGAATAAGGAGCAAGAAAGAGATCAGAAAGGTAACTATTACATTTTTACTTTAGAGCTATGAATCTGTTATAAGGTACTAAATTGTAACTATTGAGAAATGAATTATAGTTAACTAAGCATAAATATTAAGTGAGACTTGGAGAACATAACTGTGAAGCATAGTTAAGGAAAGAGATAATTGTTACAGTACACTTCATTTTCTCAGTTCCTCAAAAGCAAAGAGACTAAAATGTGTGCTTCAGTGCCTTTACAGAAAGTGATATGGTCTTTGCACAGCTTGTGACAGTCCATAAGTAGTAATCCAGCGTGAACTTTATTTAGTGCCTGTGAATATTTGGAATGCTCTGTGGTATTCTGAAATCAGTTGCTTTTTAATTCACTCTATTGCTAACAGTGAAAGTTTCTGCTAAAAACCTTCTGACTGCCTTTGGCTGAGTGAAAGGCAGGTATTTTTGCAAGGCTTAAGCTGACTTATATTCAGATAGAGAAAAACATGCAGGAGTGCTATTCAACAAATACCCCACAACAACAACAAACAATCCCCTTTCTACTTTAGCTTTTGAAATTCTTACATTGTGGACTTCTGTGTTAGGGATTCTTTTTTGTTTTGCTGAAAATAAAATGTTGTCTCCCTGTGGTGGGAAAACATTAATTTTTAATGTATATATATAGTCAGCTTTATTTGAAGTTCAAGCGCTCAACCTTTGTAGCGTAACACTTTGGTAGTGAAGGAGAATTGTCACTTACTAAGTTCATGTCCTTGGATGAAGTGGAATAATAGATATTTAAAATGAGGGCATCTGAGAACTTGGAAATTCTGTTACAAAATGATCAGAGAATTAAAAGCTTGGTTCTTTATATCTGAGACAACCATTGGGAAGAGACCTTCAAGTTGAGGCCTTCTAGGAGTGGTTTTGGAAATAATTTATTGGTGACGCTGATACAGAGAAGCAAGAGCATGTACATGGTGCTCATAATAACTTTGGGACTCATCACTGTTCATGTAACTACTTTATAAGGAGAAACAAGCTGATATCGCAACCATAGATGAAGTGAAAATTCATTGAAAAAATCCATAGGGAATTTTTGCTTCAGCAATACAACTGAAAAGACGTTAAACAGAGTCTAGTGTTGATTACAAGCTGAGCCAGCTTGTGATACAGCTGTTGAAGTCTGGAGGACATAAATGCAATTCAAAGATGCATCAAATGAGGTTTACCAATAGAAATAAAGCATGTCTTTAGTGCCATTGTATTAGGCATTGAGAAGATGGTTTTAATATTGTATGAAATTCTGGTTGCTTGTGTTGAAGGTGATTTTTAACGCTTGCTCTACAAAAAGGATGGTGTCTAATGTAAAACTGGAGAAAGAAGTGTGTGATTTTAGTTTTCTGAGCAAAGCAGTCACTAAATAGCCTTTTTGTCACAATCACTAAAAGGAAGAAGAGAGAATAAATAATACAAAACCTTCCTTGGATGTATGAGACATTACCAAAACTTCCACAAATCCCAATCATGCAAAAATTTACTATTAGAAGGATCCTGCTTTTTGACCAGTCCTGCTGTAAGCAGTCACTAATAGTTGAACTGCAGAATGAAAATACTGTAGTGTGATAGGCTGCAGACCCTAAGGGAAGTACAGAATAGGTTTTAACAAGAGGCAGAATGTTTCCTCCAGAAGCTTCTTAGGGCTGAGCCAGATGAACAGAGTGGAGGCAATTTATTTTTAGTGATACAAATCCAACTCTCTATGAGGTACCCAGTGAGGCCACCTTACTGGCTTTCAGATCAGGACAAGAAAGGACTATTAAGAGACTGAAGAGCTGGAGGCAGTAATGTTCAGTGAAAAAATAGTTGTACAGCTCACTTGGCAGCTATCATGGAAAGAACAGGAGATGTTTAATGGTGACTAAATGGATGCTAGAGTATCTCAGTAGTTTTGTGGGGAAGCTTTAGGAGGGAATTTTGTATTTTGTGTATTCTTGGAGGTGGTTTTCTATATTCTAGGCTCCGTTTATACATCAGGCACTGAAGGTCAGAACTATTTCATCCTGTCTTAAACCATGAGCAGAGTAAAGGATGAGATTTTCTGAACTGGTTACCGGTCAGCCCTTTGTTTTTTGTTTTTTTAAAAAAAATCATATGGTGTAGTGTGACTGAAAAATATGAGCAGTAAGCCTGTTTCTTTTTCTGGTTTTCCTAATCTGTTTTGTACTTACTTTTATATAAAATTTTACTATGCTGAGGTATTTGGTAGGTTTTGTAGGAATTGGAAAAGATGTTGTGTGCTTAAAACAGATATTTTCTTATGATCATGTGTTTGAGAGAAATGTTTGAAGAAGGATCTTTCTTCAAAATGGAAACTAAAAGAAGCAAGTATGCTTTGGCTTTGCCCTGCTAGTGTTAATCCGTGAAGTTTGAATTAGCCAGTTACCTGGCCCCCCTTGCACTGGAACAGCACAGTTTTCCACCACGGGAGCAAGCTTTAATGGAATCAGTCTTTCTCATTCAAATGTACTCCTGGAGCAAATTCTCCTTTCTGACATGAATGCAAACTCTTCTTTCACAGGGGAGAAGATAGTGTCAGATACAGACTGCTCTTCTAATGTAGGTTCTTATAAATTGAATATACTCCTTTCCTCGCATCTGTGTGCATTCTCTTTATTTGGTAGCTTTTTACGTACTTCTTTGGCAAAGAAGTTTTCCCTACTACCCTGCCATTTTAAACAAAAGGAAAAATCCATTGAGGTTTGTGATATAAGGTGGTTCTCCAGTATGAGAATGGCTGCTTCACTCTTTGAAGTTAGTGTGTCTTGATCAATATGCAATGCTAAAGAGTTAAACGGAATTTCAAGTAGAGGCTCAGGCTGCTTGGTTACCATGGCAAACACAGTAGGAAATTCATGCCAAAGTTTGGAAACTAAGATACACAAAAGAAAACTTGTAAACTGAAAAAATTACTTCAGAGAGCAAATATACTTGTTTTTAATTTATTGGAGACTGTTTCCCAAAGAATACAGTTTTAAAATCCTATTTTATTAAGCAAATCTTAATTACCAGAGTTTTGCACAAAGGAGGCTATATTCACAAGCAGGGAAGAGTGAGATTCTTTGTTGTCTTGCCCTCTAACTGTAAGGGCATTGAGTGAATAGAGTAGCCTCTTGAAGACAGAGGAATTGAATTGCTTAAGTACTGTAATCAAGGCTGACATATTTTCAGTGTGCAATGCCTTGTTTCACTGATTACTCAGTCTTGTCTCTCTAAAATTTGTCTGTTAGTGATTATATGTCTGTTAGATCACATACATATGATGGGTGTATGTATATGATCTCTGTGTATCTAATGGTTTGTCTATGTTCCTGATTGCATATATATCCTTTAATTACTTGTGTATATTAAATATCTTGCCATATTTAATTCACTTTCCCACGGTTGTTTGTCTTAAGGCTTGCTACCTGGAACCAAGATCTTTATGTGAGTATTTTAATGGGATGATTTTCAGTTTGATAGGTTCCCTGTGTAATCAGCTTACTGTGAACACAGTATTTGGTATTGTGGTCCTATCAGGATGTTGTGGCAGAATCCAATCCTTTTGCATGTGACTTGCTGTACAGTTTTCCATAGGTGTGGTCACATGCAAATCATGCTGTTATTTTTCTCTTTCTGAATATAAATTAGTATGTATATTTCCATGTATCTTCACCAAAGTCTCATCCCCCAAAGGGAAGCTGTTACACAGAAAGCTGATCTGTGGCTTGAGGGAGACGCTACTTTTAAAGACTTCCTGAAGATGGAGGTTAGAGCTGGAGTTGGGCATTGTGATCATGAGCACCTACCCTCACATGTGACTCTACCTCATCACTTTATGCATTGCATAACATGGATTGGAGATTATGGTAGGCAGTTGGAGGCTCAGGGAAAGCAGTTTAGGTTATTACTGAGAAACTGTGATGAATTTGCCTGTCTTTATAACACATGGTCTCTTGGGAAGGGAGGCTTGCTGTCTTCATAACTGGGAAGTAGTTACTGGAACACGAAATGTTGGAGGTGATGGAACAAACAGTTTATGATTTGGTGTTCAGGAGTTCTTGTTGTGAACAGTAACTGTTATATTGAATTACAGGTTAGTCTTCTTTTTGCTGACCTCTTTAAAAAGGACTTACTGAGCACTTTTTAATTAAAACAAAAGTGGAACATGAAAACATCTGGAAGATTATACTAGGGCTTAACTCAAAGGAAAGTAAGAATTTAGAGGCCACAGGAAGAGAAGAATTGTGCCACTATTAGCAACAGTAAATAAAATGTTTCATCCCACTAAGTTTAACATATGGTAATTTATAGTTATGTGGCATATCTGTAACTTCAGGGAAAGAAGTAAAAGGGAAAGAGCAGCAGAAGTTGAAGATGGACTGGTTTGACTGGCTAACTGGCAAG
This sequence comes from Hirundo rustica, assembly GCF_015227805.2. Classification (NCBI taxonomy): domain Eukaryota; kingdom Metazoa; phylum Chordata; class Aves; order Passeriformes; family Hirundinidae; genus Hirundo; species Hirundo rustica. The sequence continues at coordinate 10,884,717 of NC_053455.1, read as the reverse complement.
AGGCAACTGTAAGAAACTTGGGAGATGCAGTTAGGCTACTTGAATGAGCAGCAGTATGTGATCCCACTAATCTCTTGGTGGCACAGAGTGGAGGAAAATACTTGAGTCCGTTTGGAGCCGCACAAAAAGAGGGGATTGATATTGGTGATTGCCTTAACTGATTAGTACTTGATTTCTAATAAATACTTATTTCTTTAAGAAATGGAATGGAGAAGAATGTTAGAAACAAGAAAAAAATCATACATGTATAAATCTCTTCTTACAGGCCTATAAAAATGTCTTATTATGGAGATATTCAGAGAAGTGGTGAAAATTGTGACATCTGAAAACTTTTGCGTAAATATTGAGGACAGGATTGCTTACTCTAGTAATCAGTGTAAGTGCTGTGTATATGAGGAATGTTAGACATCATTGTCTCTTCCTGGGAACAAGATGGTGTTCAGTAAAATCAGAGGGGAGCAAAATTCAGGACTGACATTTTTTTCCACATATTAACTCATCAGGGTACCTTGCCTCTATAAGTGAATAATGAACAGGAAGTGGGAGTTAAAATCTGGCAATTTTTTCAATTCCATGCAGTAGTTAATGCAAAAAACCCCCCCACCAAACTCCTGTAAGGGTTATTAAACTTCCATATTTGCAATTTAAATGGCTTCATGAAAGAAATCTAGGATGGACAGTAATCCATTAATGCAGCTGACTTCATGAGTTAACTTCGGGAACGTGTCTCTGCCCACTGTTTAAGAAATGGTACTGGAGTAAAAAGTACTGGCAACAAAGTCCAGTTTGGAGTCCATGATTATGAAGTATGGATGTGCTATGACTTGTTAAATCTGTGTCTTAATTGTTAAGCCAGTGAGGGGGAGACCAGCGTAAAAATGTGACCTGTCACCCATGGTTTATAAATAGCCCTGAGAGATCATTATTTTGAACTTAAAACTGCACAGTGAGATCTCTTTCTTACATATGTTCTTAAAAAGAGCTGAGTAGGGGGAGAAGAGGAGGAAGGTGTCTGCATCACATGCACAACATACGTGGTTCTGAATCAGGGTTCTGCTGGGGAGGTTTTTATCCAGCAGGCTGAGTTACAGTAGAACCAAAGTTCTGCAGACCAGGCACTGGGAAGAGACAATAATGCTGATATCAGAGCTTCTTCTCCTTTCTTCCTATTAAAAAAAAAAAAAGAAAAAGAAAGAAAAAAAAAAAAAGGCAAGTAATTGCTTAAACCAAAATAGAACATCTAATTCAGTTCATGTCTGTTGGGAATGTGTGATACAGTGACTTTATTCAGAGTTGTTTAACTAGCCTGTTTACAGATTTAGTGTGACCAAATGCTTAACACTGGATTCACAGTCTCAGTTTTTATCTGAGTTGATCGTGTCATTAGCTGGCACCCATGATGAGGGGAATTTTGCAGAAGGAACTGTGGAATACCCCTTTAGTTAGCTCTTCTTCAGCATGGGTTTCTGGGGGATTGTTTCGAGGCTCGGGAGCTAGTTAAAGCTCATACATTCTTTTTGTCTCATAGTAAAACAGTGTTGTGCAAAGTGTGTAATTCAAGTGCTTTTAGTGAGCAAAGGGAGCAGGTTTTCTTCTGCAGGTGTAATAAAAAATTGACTTGGTTAAACATGGAGAAACAAGCACTTTTTGAAAAGTTACAGTGTCCTGTTACTTGCCTGAAGCTTTAGTGGTGTGATCATAGTGCAGCTGAAGATTGCTGGAGTTGCTTGAAGTGCTTCTGGTCAGCTTGTGGAGCGGACAGGCTGCTGGGTTTCTTTTGGAGGTTCTAAGCTCTCAGACCTTGTCAGAACTGACCAGGACGTGCCCTGGAGAGCCGTGTCATGGTCAGTTCATTAGAACAATTTGGGTCTGACCTGGCTCTTTGAACAGCATTGTCACAAGTTGTGTGTTTTGGTCTTCCACTCTAAAGAAGCAGTGTCAGCATGGGTAAAAATTTTACCAAGTGAGTAACACCTTGAATTGAATATGCTTCAAATTTCCAAAGGAACAATTTCAGGGACTTCAGACCTCTCTTGGATTATGACAGGTGGAGGCAGCAGCAGCATTCTGTGCTCAGAAGACAGGGATTTTTGTATGGAGGGGTTCAAAACCTTGTTTGAACTTCCCTTAGCCTCCGTGGCCTGCAGTAGTTCAAATGTGTTAATATTTCTATACTGTTTTAGTGCCCTTTGCTCAGTCTTATAAACAAAGAGTAAGTTGATGCTTTATACACCTGTGAAGTGAATGGGGACTTGCAAACAGTTTCTTTTTGAGTCTGCTTTTCTGAGGTTTTGAACACTTTTTAAAAATATCTACTTTTTCTAGGGTTATTGGTAGCCTGGTGCTTTCACCTTAGACAACTTCCAAAAGAATGTGCTGATCTGTACTGTAACCACAGAAATATTTTGGTTTATGGCCTTACTAAATTTGAGTTAACATTGTTATGATAAGCTGTAAATCAAACAGTCCTTTATGTGCCTTCTTTATGGTGTTCACATCTACTTTCTTGAGTTGCCAATTATATAACCATCGGTTCAGTTAGTATGACATAGATTTATTTCAAACCAGTGCGTGCTCTTTGCTCTGTTTGAGTGCTTAGAGTAATTCTTCCGGAAACAGAATATGATTATTTTATTGGATCCTTCAGAAAACTGCACTGATCTCTGCCTAAATATGGATTTATGTCCAGTTATCTGGTCTAGAGCTTTTCTCTAAATGTAGGTGGTCCTAGTTGTCTGCTGTATGAATAAATGCCTAAATCTTGTTAAGTAATGTTTTTCTCCTTTCAAAAGTCATGTGCGTCTTGTATGGCCCCAAGTGGGAATTAAATCTAGGAGGGAGAAGAATATCAAGTAGCTTCCCAAATTTGAAAGCGGCTTTGTACAAAATTGATCTTTAAGACTTTGTTATGGATGAATTGTGTGGAATACTTGAAAAAAAAATTAGGTTAAATAAAATTACTTGGTGTCCCTGTTTTACTAGCAGAGCTGTTCTTACAGAGTATCCTAGAAACTGTCACATGCCTTTAGTGTTCCTGTTCAGCATTTAATCAAGTGCTTTGTAACTTATAAAAAACCTTCTGCAAAGATACAGGAACTCATTTATGAGGAGCGGTATTGTGAGTGGCAAAGCTATTGATGCTTCAATTCTTGGAGTTGAAATATCAGCCGAATTTTAAATGCAAAACTGAAAATAATGTTTTTATTGAAGTTTAGAAATGTGACTTTAATATAAAGCAGGTACATTGAATGCAATATAAAGACCTAAAATTTCCTTAGCATTAATGGCTTTGCAAGGCTCAGGAGACATTTAAAACTACTCTGTGTACACACACAACGCCTATTATGCAACCCTGGAAACTAAGCACATCACTCAGGTATGGAAAAAGCAGCTCTTTATTTAAGAAACTACTCTTATATTTAGGAAACCTATTGTGGCTATAAATAGGGCAACTTTACAAATAGTGATGGTCTACTGGCTTTTTATGGAATCCTAACGAGAATTTTTACCATATGTTTTTCTTTCTCTTTGGTTTCTAAGTGAAAGCTGAGAAGCTTTTAAACTATTGTAGGTTTTTGGGGGGAGTTTCTGAAGTGGATATGTGTTGAGCTGTACACTACCTGAAAGGTTTATGAGTCTGAAGCGATGCTGGATCTGAAGGGAGGATGTGAGTTCTTGCCAGACTAAACTTTCTACCGAGAAAGCCAAATCAGCAGCCTGTCAGCTTACGTGCAGTTATATTTGTAGCAGCCAGTTTGTTCCTGACAGGCTGTGGCACTGTCAGCTGCACTGAAGAGTGTTTTGTTGGGGCTTTGTACTTACAGGAAGTGTTGCCTGGACTTTCTGTTGTGTATTTTATATAAACTAAGCAGAACTTTTGCCCTACATCAGTGGTCTTTATAGGGAAAGACAACCAACTTGTTCCTGGAGATTTTTTGCTTCTTGAAGTTCCTTTAAGATGCAAACCAGACCTGTTAAGTAAGCTGGGAGTGGTTCTGTTGCTGCGGCTTTGGTTGATCCTAGGCTTAGGATTCCAGGGCTATTCAGGTTGGAAGGAACCTCTTCGAGTGTCCAGTCTAACCCCAAGCAGGGTCAGCTGTGAGATCAGATCAGCTTGAAACAACAGTGATGTAACTACAAATTATTCTGTTGCTAATATTAAGTGATCTGTATTTGGGCTATAAAACAAAAAAAAATCTGGAAATCTACTCCTGCGGTAATAAAATAGATTTCCAGTGGGAAGTATTGACTCTGGTAATTCTGTCAGAAACTTGTGTACAGAAACAAGGAATGGAGTTGGCCAGAAAGTTCTATGAAAGTGCCTGGGATAACTCCGCTTTCTTGCGTTCCTCAGCATTCTCTGTCCTTCGGCTGGCTCTGCAGGAAGGAGGAGAGCAGCACAGACACGGAGGAAGAATAAACAAGCTTAGTTTTCCCTGTCCTCACTAATGCAGTGAGCAAGTTGGGGGGGTTCTGTGCTATTCACAGGAGATTCTGGAAAGCAGAGGGCTCCAGCAAGGGTTGTGTTGCCTCTTTTTTTGCCTAAGTTTTAAAGAGCGTGTGTGAAGTTCAACGAAACTCACTTAGTAATAATTCTAAGAGTTGATTTCTTTTGTTACTAGTGCAGCATTATAACAAGCACAGCTTTTTCAAATTGTTCTGTTTCTAGACTAAGGACCGTTAAATCCCTGGATTTAATGCAAGGTGTGGAAGAAGTAGCAAGTTACAGGTAATCAGTCACGAATTCCAAGCTCCAGAAATATTGAGGCAATTGTTTTCAAAAGAACATTGTCTTGGTTCTGTGTGTCTTCTCTTTTATTGTGCACTAGAGCTATGCATACATAGCAAATCTGCTGCTCAGGATCAGTTAATTCTCTGGACAAGAGAGATTTTCTTAAGAGGATTTTTTGGCAGTAAAATTTTTATTAAATACTTCACTGTTTTGTCTCACAGCTATGACCCATTGAAAGCCAGTCTCTGGGCAAATATAATATTAAATACTATTTGGTATCTAACGGAAGCCTTTAGATGAATACAGCTGAAGTTACCTGGAATAAATTAAGAAAGTTATTAATTTAGTATCTTGGCAATGTTTTCAGCTTGGAAAGAATTGTAACATGTATGACACATTTCATTCAAGTAAAATTTACAGAAAGCTACAAATGTAAGTTAGTAAAAGATAGAGGAAGAAATAACATCTGTGAAGGAGTGTGATTAAATGCTGACTTAAAATAATATGATTCACTGTTTCGGCAATCTTATTATGAAAGCTCTAAGTCTTGGATCAATAAAATAAATCTTGGATAGATATTAATCTTTGGCTTTGACCTTAGAATTACATACAGCTAGAGAACCAAGGTTATTGATGCCCATCCTAATTAGACATTTCAGACATCAGAATTTGAATACTTAAATATTTGCTTCAGACTAAACTGGTTTTTGTTGGTTTTTTTCTGCCATTTTTTTCTTAATGTTTGTGTAGTTAAAGCTGTGATTAATATTCCATTTGACTGCCCTTCTACTGGAAGTCATGAATCCAGGGTGAATGGGCTTCTGTTAGATGGTTGGATTTTTTTTTTCCTCCCTCCCTCCCCAGCAGAGTGGGAGTAATTTTGCTTAAACAGTGTGCTGTGAGAGTTAACTAAATGAGAATAGGAAGTCCCCCAAACAGTTAGATGGTTCATGTTTTATTACTAGAGTACTAATTCATCACACAAACCTAAACGTTCCGTTTTTCTTCTGTGAGCAAGTGTGACGTTCTCTTAAAGCAGAGTTTTGATCTATTCAGAGACAGTGCTTGGAAGCTGTTGATGCCCAAGGTACAGCAATTCTGTTCAGCTGTGTTGCTGGCTTTGTACATGTGTGTGAGGTTCCTGTTGTTACCTGAAAACGGTTCTTCTTTGTCTCTTTGCCCAGGGGGTACAGTACCTCTGTGTTGGAAGGAACAGACTTTTAGCACAGGTATCGGTTGTCCAAGGTGCCAGTCCCAGAGCCTTGATTAACTGAGATGTACTTCAAGGCCTACACAGCTAAGGATGGTCTTGATAGTCCTTGCCTTGCATCAGCTGCCCTATTCTGCTTTCAGTCATGATTATTGAAAGCATTGCTCTTGTCATGGATGGTCCACAACAGAAGTTTCTCAGAGTGAGCAAGCTGGAATAGTGCTGAGTGTTTTTCAGAAGAAAATCTTGAAGGCATTGGGACAGGAAGTGTGCAAATAGCTTGCTGCCAGCTGCTGTCTTGAGGGTGCCTGCTCCTGTGCTTTTAACCTCCATGCCTGGCAACACTTAATCCCAAGATTTTTCTGGGTTTTTTCAAAGTACGTCACCACTTCCACACAGGGGGCAGTTCATACCACATTGTTCAGTAAAGAGTGTCAGATTTGACAGTTTTTTATGGACACACATCTAATGTAAAAGCTTTTCTCTTTTTGTGAAAGAATCACATCTTCCACTAAAGAGCAAATGGGCTTAGTGGTGAGCTGATGTAACGCTGAGTCCCAGGCGTGATTGAATTTTATGAGTAAGCACTTTTCTTGTTCTTAGCAAAATCCAATAGCAACCTTCATGCAGAAATAAAGAAAATGTCTCCTAGTTCCTGTGCCCACTGATTCCACTCTCTTTCAGTTGAGAGATATCTAGACCAAAGCAGTAGTTTAGTGCTTGTAGATTTGATTTGTCTCCATGAGACAACTGTGCTGTAACTGAAAGCAGTAGGTGCATGTAAGTAAAAGGCAGAGCATCCCTATCAGTAGAAGCCTGGTTAATTCTGGGTTGAATTAGTTTATTTATACTCCATTTAAGTTCAGACAGATTCTTACTGCCATCTGGTTCCCAGGGAACAGCTAGAATAAGCACAGTGAAGTCTATGTTTAGTTTTAATTTATCAGAATTTCATGTGTTGCTAGGTTTATTATCACACAATTTCATGACATGGGGAACTTCAGTCGCACCAAAGTTGTTGGACAACAAAAACCAAAGCTAGTGATGTGAAACCTCACCCAGACAAAAAAGCAAGGTATAGTTTGAACATACTGATTCTTTGCTGCTTCAAGGGACAGTGAAGATTCAGAAGAAGGTGGTAATGCCTGTGTCCTCTGCTGGCTGGGAGAGTCTGTGGTTCTCTGGTCATTCAGTGTGATTCAGGCCAAGTTGTATTTACTTTAGAATGGATCATCATTCTTAGGCATTGAGTCCTGCTGCAATTTCTGTCCAGAGGAGAGAACTTGGAGATTCATAGGTTTGGTTTTTTGCATTTATTTGAGGTATGGCTATGTGTTTGTGTAGCTCTTCCAGGTAGAAATGCTACCCCAATTCTGAGAGTTCTCTCTTGACATCACTTGTTTGTAGTGATACAGGACAAGGGAGAGTTACACAGTCTAAGATGTAACTGCAAGGCCTTTAGGATTTGATCTTTCAGCTTCAAATCAGACTTATATCAGCCTGTGAATGCTCTGTGGCAGGCATGTGCATTATTCTGCCATCTCCCAGTAGAACTAGTATTCTATTTAATTTCTCCTTGAAGGGTATTGGTAATATTCTCTTTTAGCTTATAATGGATCTCTGGACTCTGGGGAGTAACCTTTTAGTCTGCTGACTTCAAAAATTGTAATACATCATCTCATTTTGGAGGTTTTAACTAGGAGACTGTACACCTGATTAAACTGGTTTATAATATATGCTGCAAAACATAAGTGCAGCTTTACTACTGTTGTGTATAAATGCTTGTCATGCATATCCTGTAGTTAAATTTGCCTTGGAAATGGCTCACCTGTGTAGCTGCTTAGGATTTTCCTTACTGACAGGTCTAGTTTCTCTCCGTGTAGTTCTATGAATACCAAAGATCTGCTGTTCCTCAGACCTTGTCCTCCCAAGGTTTAATGCTCTGGAGCAATTCTGTTTTATCTGAAGCTTGTTTACTTTCTCTTTTATTGCTGGCCTGATTTCCTCTGACTAAATATACTGAAAAAGTATATATTAGAATTAGAATCTGAGCCCCAAATCTCAGCTACATGTGAGGCCTGTAATATTGTTGAGTATCTGCAGCTTTCTAATTACAGACTCTGAACCTAGTAAATAGGGAGGTTAAAAAACAAGGTTGAACCTGATGTATGATCTTGCATATTAAATGTGTGGGGTTTAATCTCTGGATGATGAAAGATTTAGTTGTCTCTTCAGAAGTAATATGGGGATAAACACAGGTGACACAAGTGAGGGAACATTTTAAATTGCTTTTCTGTTCCTTTTGATTCTTTTGACACTGAGTGCTAGGTCTTAATTTGTTTATACTGAAATTCCTCAGGTTTTTTAGTACTTATTTTGTCTGAGCTATATTTGAATTTTGTTTTCAGAATCAAATTACTTTGTAGCTCAGTGGTGTAAAATGTATTTTATAATCGCAGTATCAGTATCTTGAGTCACTGTTCCTAGAAAATGCTCCCTTTGGAGCTGGTTGATAATTTTTTGTGATTATGGAGAATAATGTCATTTGTTTGCGTGTTGTTAAAGGATAGAGTTCAAGAATTGTGTGATTGAGAATATAGTATTTTTAATGCAAAATTGGTTGTAGCCAGTACTGAGAAAGTGCTGCTAGAAAAGTAGAAGGTACCTTGTCTCTGTGATGGCTCTTGTGGCAGGAGAAGCTTTCTGGTATCTTGAGGACTCAGAGGAGCCCGTGCTACTGTGTGGTTGTCATTGGTTTGTCACGTGTTGTAGGTGCAAAGGCAAGGGCAGGTGTAGTTTGTATACTTGTGTAATATAAAGAGAGAAACACTGCGACAAGATCTTGGATGTCTCGTAAATGCAGAGCTGCTTTTTAAAGTAGGGTTTTGTGACTGCATAAATTGTGTGGTATAAACATTATTTTCAAATAGATGTGGTTATGAGCACATATTATGATAAACTGTCTGAATTCTGTTTGCTCTCTTTGCAGGCTGCGGACTTGAGTAAACCAATAGACAAAAGGATATACAAAGGAACACAGCCTACATGCCATGACTTCAATCACTTAACAGCCACAGCAGAAAGTGTGTCTCTTCTAGTGGGCTTCTCTGCAGGCCAGGTCCAACTTATAGACCCTATTAAAAAAGAAACTAGCAAATTATTTAACGAGGAAGTAAGTAGAAATCTTAATATTGTTGCATGCAATGTATCTGATATTGAAGTTCCTAGATTTTTCAAAGTTCAGTGGATGTGGCTCCATTTGCCTTTGTAGCCTATTGTTCAGTCACTGCCTTTGTTTTTCAGCTGTTCCATTGGCTTGGAGCACTTACATAAACATGCTGTTCATCGTGAAAAGACGTTGTGGGGTTCAAGATTAAAAATTAGGATTTTCTGGTTTGGTTAATACTGTAACTAGGGTTGAGGACAGTTTACAGATGGAAATAAGATCTACAAATCTAAATGTTGCTCTGTGTGCTCTGAATTCAGTTGTTTCTGAGGCTTCTGGTTGCCAACAAAGAATAAAATTTTTAGCTGCTATTTAACTCATATATTATAGTCAAAATACTAAGTAAGTTAAAAATACAGATATTTTTGGTTGGCACACCACAGCAGAAACTGCCTGTATCAAGTATCCCTAAAGGTTTGCTTGGATAAGAGTAGGATGTAAAGCTGAGTGCACAGAAATGCTGGGGGTTTATGAGGTCATGGCCATGTGATGTTCGGAAGGAAACTCTCCATCTGCTTTTCCTGCTGCTGTGCAATAAGGAAAGATAGAAGGAGTACTATGGGGAGCACTAATGCCCAGTTACAGGATCACTGGCTCTGAGTATCTGGTTGCATTGACATTCTTAGAGGAGTAAGTGTCCAGATGCTAGTAAGGAAAGAAATCCAATAACTGGGATGAATTGTGACAGCATTTTCTGCACAGGATAAGCTATGGCAATTTGGGTGGTCTGGGGGAGATGATTTTCTTTTGGGGATTGTTCTTTTGCTCCTTTTTTTGTTTTAATCTAGCTCTGTAGAGAGGTTTCCAGGTCTCTTGGATTGGTTTTTGTTTGTTTGTTTTTCTTTTATTTCTTGGAATTTCAAATCTGGATTAGAACTTTACAGATGAAGTTAAGCCTTGCTCAGCTTTCAAAGTGTGCCTTTTCCCGCCTCAGAGAGATGTGTCGCCTTGCTCCTTCCTTGTGCAAAGAAGATTGAAGTATTGTTCTCACTGGGGATGTTTTATAATTAGATCTAATTCCTCCTCAGCTTTCTAAAAGTAGCTACATGTAGATCAGAAGAGGGGCGTTTTTCTTCCTACCTGGCCTTGTCCCAGCTGCTCTGTCTCTGCTTGTGTTGAGTGGGAAACAGTGCTGGAGAATCTTTTAATGAATCTTTTGTCTGTTGGTAGAAACCTCTGTATAAGTAGTTGAAATGTTAATTTTAGCACTATCCTAGCACCCACATCCCCCCCAAATTTATTTATTCTTGTATAAATACTAAGAAGGGTAGCAGACATACTCTAAACAGCTGGTTTCATATCACAGAGTAGTTCCCACTCCTGTAGCTGAGCTAAGTTCCTTTGAGAAAAACTTCTGGTGGAATACTTACATCAAGGCCCAGTGCACTTTTTCAGGCCTTGATAATGTTTAATGTCTGGGGACTACAGTGCAAAGCTGAATAGTTCCTGTGGTGTTCCCCAGATGCTGGAAGCACTGAAGCCACTTCCATCAGCCAGTATTGCTTTTTGTCTGTGCTATAGGCTGATTACTTCAGTGTGATGGAACACTTTGACCGTTTGGTGGAAATTTAAATGAGATGATCTCTCTTCTACCAAACTAATGAAAGGATTTGTTCAGTGCTACCAAAACTACACACACAATAGGCTACAGTTAAATTACAGATTCTTGTTTCCTTCGCTGACCTTATCTGGAGTTACAACCAACTCTAAAACATACATATTTTTATTCTGTCAGTTACAGTATTGAAGTTTGTAGGTTCTGTCTTGTATTTAAAACCCCTTTCACAGAAACATTAGTGAGCACTGATGTTTGAACCAGTTCATTTGCTTCAAGATGAAGGTGCCTATTGGGTTTTGAATATATTCTGAGTTTAGATAGTCTTTAGGAATAACCATAGGCATAAGGTGGTCTGAATGAGCATTAACATTGTTCTACAGATCCAGCACTAGTGCTAGAGGTAACAGAATTCACCACCTGTCCTGTGAGGATTTGGTGCTTTGGGTAGCCCAGAGCTTTGCTTTGACTATCAGCTGTGATGAAGCAAACAGAATAGCAATCAGAAAATATATGATACATGAAATAAATCAACCTGTTATGACAGGTTATGTTGAACATAAAATGCAATAGCCCTAGCACAGTCTTAACTTGTTACTATTTTTTTTTTTTTTTTAATTCTATTGATTTTGAAGATGATAGGGACATGAGAGGCTGGGGTGAGTGATAGATCCTGTGCAGCTTGTGGCTGCCTACATAAATCTATCTCTATCCACAGTGGTACTCCTTCAAGCTGTGTCAAAATTAAACCAGTGATATTTTCTTACTCCCCAGACCGGTCAAATGTACCTCACAGATTCAGTTGTTTCCACGTGGTAGTGGTTATTATCAAACTAGCCAGTGTTTTTTCATCTTACTTTTTAATCCTTTTTTTTAATTTAAACTGAAGCCTTGAGCCTTTTTTTTTTTCCTTTTAAATTTGTACTGTATCGTTGTTGCCAAAGCTGTGTAAGACCTTAATGCATATTCTTTGATTGCTTCAGATTTTTCAGTCCTTTGTGGCCTGTGCCTGTAATTCTGTCCCTTCAGATTCTTCAAATCATGACCAAGATAATCTTGGCTCGTGTTTCTGACTTGTGAGCGAATCTTCTTCACTTACTATTCTCCTGTCAAACTGAACATAAGCTCTTTATCTCACATCCCTCACTGATTTGCTGATGCTGCATTCAGACCGTTCTTGTAATGCATCTGCTTCTCCTACTGACCGCAGGCCTAGCTTTGTTGTGCTGCAGAACTAAAACTCCTGAAAGTCATAACTTCAGAGTTTTTATCTTGAGAAGGGGATTGGTTGTAGTCATGTGTACATGTCAGGTTAAAGTCTCTCTGCATCTTGTCTCCCTGAGCTGATCTGTTCTCATTGCAAATCGTAATCTTCCATTTTTCACAACTTCTTTGAAGTAAAGATCAGGTTTGCAGGGTTTCTCTGCAGTATTTAGGATCATGTAGCCCACCATGGTTATGGGCATAAAGTGCCATTTCTGGTATAAAATTTGAGCAGGTGCTCTTACGAGTAGAGGTTGTGTCAGATTGAGTTGCTTTAGTAGAGAGCAAGAAATTTTGCTTTTGTTGCTATATTGGCAGTGAGAAGACTGGTGCCTACAGGAAACCAGCTGGGCTCCTGCTGTGTGCCAAGTAACTTTCTCTCTAATATTTCTGATGCCATCATTATTGAGACATCCATGATATATATCAGTGAATACACGACAAACTAGTTAAAAATCTCACAACAGAATCATCGACTGTATTATTTTATAGCTACTCCATTTGAAGGAATGGAGTAAATGCCATATTTAGTTACATCTCTCAGCTGTCAAATATACCATGGCTGTTTTAACCAATGAGAAATTACAGCAGAGAGGCTTTCTGGTTTTACACTGAGGTTGACAGCAGCGGAAGTGTAATCTAAAATGGCCAGGTGCTGCTTTCCAGTGACAGCTCCACAAAAGATAACAGCTGATGTATTACCCATTAGTTTGAGGGTTTTGTGGGTGATAAACAGTGTAAGCAGGGTTTTCAGAGGATTCTTTTTTCTTCTTTGTTTTTAGGGCCTTTGTAACTTGTTCTGGTATTCCTTAGGCTCTTTATATTTGCACTCTTTCCTTTTGTGTAGCTCAGCTCTTCTTTCTGCTTACAATCAATGTATCAAATACAAATCTTGAATGTGCTTGTAAGGAATTACTTGTCTGCAAATTGCAGCCGAATGGTGCCACAGTCAACGTGGTAAGTTGTGGAAGTGCACCAGAACTACAGGAGTCAAAGGAGTCAAAATTTACCTGTCAGTTCCTAGAGCATTGAAAACATTATGACCAGGAATGTTTGTATAATGTCTATGCATTTTTTTGCAATGAACTCTATTAAAACATTTTGTTTTAAAGGAAAGTGCTTAATCAAGTGCTAACAGTATTGACAGGTCCTTGGCTATTGAAAGAAAAACAATTGGAGGCTGGGGATTGTAAGGTGAAAAGTTTGTAGTGCCCTGTGAATTGACCCAGCCACGTGCATTTACCTTCTCACTTTCCAGCCACATGATAACAGGGTCACTGTGTATGCAGCCTTTGCCCCCTGAATCAGTAAAAGCCGGTAGAGTTTTTTTCAGAGGTTGCATTTTATTTGTGATTTCAGATAAAATCAGAGCCTAAATTTACTGTTGTTGATTTGTAACCTGTTTGCTGTATAATACAGTTGAATAACTGCCTTTTTTCCCTTTAGCTTAATCAATGTTTTCTTGTTTCCTTCTCATGCTGTTCAACCTACACAGGGAAACGTAAACCAAAGAGCACTGCCTTTAGATTCGCAATGGATTGGCTCGACCAAAATATGGTCTTTGTAGAGTGTGACTGGACCATAATAATAACCTTTGAAATCACTTTGAAAATAATTTCCTCTTTACTGCCTGCTAAGTTTTTGCCTGATACAGTAACATAGTTCCTGTCTAGAAAGTTAAGTTCACTTTATTGAAGTATCGCTCCTCATCCCCCAGAAAGCTCAGATTTACAGTTTATCATGAAAACTTTTAATTTTCAGAGTTTCTGATGTGTATCTTCTTTGTTTTTCACAGAGACTAATAGACAAGTCCCGAGTAACCTGTGTAAAATGGGTACCAGGTTCGGAAAGCCTTTTCCTAGTAGCTCATTCCAGTGGCAATATGTACTTGTATAACGTGGAGCACACTTGTGGTACCACAGCCCCGCACTACCAGCTACTTAAACAAGGAGAGAGTTTTGCAGTGCATACTTGCAAGAGTAAATCCACAAGAAACCCTCTGCTTAAATGGACAGTAGGTGAGGGTGCCCTGAATGAATTTGCCTTTTCCCCTGACGGAAAGTTCTTGGCGTGCGTGAGCCAGGATGGTTTTCTTCGCGTGTTTAACTTTGATTCGGTGGAATTGCATGGTACAATGAAAAGCTACTTTGGAGGATTGCTATGTGTGTGTTGGAGCCCCGATGGGAAATACATAGTGACAGGCGGAGAGGATGACTTGGTGACAGTTTGGTCTTTCGTGGACTGTCGAGTTATAGCGAGAGGCCATGGACATAAATCGTGGGTCAGTGTTGTTGCGTTTGATCCATATACCACTAGTGTAGAAGAGAGCGATCCGATGGAATTTAGCGGAAGTGATGAGGATTTCCAAGACCTCCATTTTGGCAGAGATCGAGCGAATAGCACGCAATCTAGACTATCCAAAAGGAACTCTACAGACAGTCGTCCAGTGAGTGTTACGTATAGATTTGGTTCAGTAGGCCAGGACACACAGCTCTGTTTGTGGGATCTTACAGAAGATATCCTCTTCCCCCACCAACCTCTCTCAAGAGCAAGGACACATACAAATGTCATGAATGCCACAAGTCCACCTGCGGGAAGTGGTGGAACTAACCCAGGAAGTAATGGAAACAGTATCACAACACCTGGAAACTCTGTACCCCCTCCTCTTCCACGGTCAAACAGCCTTCCACACTCTGCAGTCTCAAATGCTGGCAGTAAAAGCAGTGTCATGGATGGTGCCATTGCTTCTGGCGTTAGTAAATTTGCAACCTTGTCGCTACACGATCGGAAGGAAAGACACCATGAAAAAGATCACAAGAGAAACCATAGCATGGGACATATATCTAGCAAGAGCAGTGACAAACTGAACCTAGTTACTAAAACCAAAACGGACCCAGCTAAAACTTTGGGAACACCTCTCTGTCCCCGAATGGAAGATGTTCCCTTGTTAGAGCCTCTTATCTGTAAAAAGATAGCACATGAAAGACTGACTGTGTTAATTTTTCTTGAAGACTGTATAGTCACTGCTTGTCAGGAGGGATTTATTTGCACATGGGCAAGGCCTGGTAAAGTGGTAAGTTTTAATCCTTAATGCTGCATCAAAGAACTAGAACTCTGAATAGATAGTTTTCTTGAAATATAATGAATGTTGAATATAAAATTTCTTTATGCTTAATGTAAAAAAAAAAAAATATCCTCAGAGCCATACTTTTGGATACTGCATGCCATATTTCTGAATGATTTGAAGTGTCTTGGATAAAATTATTAAATATAGTTGCCTTCCAGCAGAAGAAATAAATACTGTGCATCTAAACTATTGATCAGTGTTCTTATACTTAAGCATAACCACAATATGTTGAAAGCTATTTATGTAAAAATTGAAGTAAAACCTGTCAAACACTAAAATAATCATAATCCTTCTAATGTTTTCTACAAAATAAGCACTCCCAATGAGAGTAGCTTATGAAAAGCTGCTGCTTCTAAGTCTAATGAGAAACGTGAGCCTCTGAAAAAATGAAAACCAAAGTGTTTTATTCCTCCATATTTTTCTGTGGTGGCCTGCCATTAATATGAAACCACTTCTTACTAAAACGTCAGCCATTTTATGCACAGATTCGTGAGCCCTGTTCTGACTGTAGTTTATGCTCTTGAATTGTGAATCAGTATTATCAAGGAACTCTAATTTTAGCCAGGTTTTGATTTATGTATTTAAGTTAGGGAAAATCCTGCAAGCTTTCTCTCAGTATTTTCGGTGTTCTGTTCCTGTCAGATTTGTTAGGCAGTTCAACCACTACCAGCTCGTGTTTTTGATGGTACCTGTTCCATCAGCTGAACCTACCTTAGTCTATTACTAGTTTTCACTCTTGTTGTTGATGCACTTGAACACCTGTAATATTTTCTTTTTCTTCTGTCCAATGTATAGATAGCTAAATTTTGACTGAAGCTAAGTGTGGTGATTCTTACAATCAAAAGTACTTTGTGCTACAATAGCTATGCCTGCCAGCAACAGTTCAAAGGACTACAGCTATGAAAACATTTCCAGAGTTGATCTGAGGAAAAGGACCGTTACTTTTGTGAAAATTTCTGAAAGGGAATGTAGATTATCACCTGAACTGAAAGAAATGATCTGGCAATACCCGAATAATGCCATGTTGAGCAACTTAAATGAAAATGTGGTTTGTTAGATTTTAACCATTTGGTTCATAAATCTGACATTTGAAGCAGAGGTACTGTATATATTTAGATACCACATCTTCACTACTATAAACTTGCAAGTAAAACTCAATAATTTTTCTTAAAATTGTTTGTACAATGTAGGCTTTTTTGAGACCTTATCAAATTTGTCATAGGTATGCATAAACATCTGTGTCTGTCCAGCATCTTAATGCATATTTAAAGGTTGAATCTAAAACTTAAAATTAAAAACCCCTTTATGGCAGAAGGGAGGAAGATGTTACTTAAAAGTATTTTTTTGCTTGAGAACTATAAATCCAGCATTAATTTAAAAAATTTTTAAAAAATGCATTCCCTTAAAACACTAAATTATTTAAAATGTTTGCTCAAAATGAAAGTATTAAAGGAGTTATACTTGTGTGACTCAGTGCACTTCACATCTTATCAACTACAGCAGTGCCTCAGATTGCTGTTGTGAGCTACATTCTCTTTTTGTTCTAAAACTCCTTTGCATACTATTAAACACTACACTGTCACGTTTATTTTCAGTGGCTGAAGTGGGTTTGTTAGACTGAGTATAACTTAAATATTTTTGTGTATTGACTTTGATTTGGAATATGACATTTCAAATATTTCAGAGATAAAGTATGCAGTACCAAAAATCAGGATTTATGTATTGGCCAATATGGAAAACTTTAACTACAGGTAAGTAATTTTCATGCTGAAGTTATCACTTTCAAAATTAATATATTGCACACTGATGTAAATGCCATATTCTTTAGGATGTATTTACTTAGAAATTTTCAAATTAATTTGGTTCTGATTTCACTTGCATTTCTAGTGAGCTCACTCTGCTGGTAAAAGCTAAATTTTGGTGGCATGTTTACAGGGCTTTGTAAGGAAAATACTTGTGCCAGAAGGACGTTATGGACATCCTTTTTGTTTATAGGAAAGCACTTAATTTTATTTAAAGAGAATTGTCAAAGTATAAAACACTCATGGTGATGTCTTTCTTACTGGGTTATACACCATCATTTCTGTTTCACCAGCTGTTTTATCCTAGGTTGTCCCATTACTCTGGGGTTTAAAGTTGCTATTTCTAGTCTTCCTTTGACATATGGCTCCCCAAGTGATCTTAAAGCTCCGTCACTTTTTTGTCTGCCAGCTCTATAGAGTGAAAGCCCCTGAATCTTGCTGCTGCTTCCATCACTGCCTCAAAAGGCCTTCATTAACTTGATGCCACTGCTAGCCTAAAGAAAGAATTGGGTGGAAAAGCAAAGGAGGCTTGCAGTGTCTAATGTAATTTCCATTGAGCCAGTGCTACCCTTCCCTCTTACTTCCAACAGCCATCAAAACATGCACTGGATAATTGGGCAGGGTATGACAAGTGCCGTTTTTTTTTTTCTGGTTGGGCTTGTGCTGCCCCGAGTAGAAAAAAAATCCAGGAGTGTCTCTTCAGCCATGATCCCTGTGGTAGTTGATAGTCTCTACAGTGCTGACATTTCTGCTTCAGTGTGTGCAAAATCATACCTTGAGCTTCCTCATGGGCTGTACCGTTCTTGCATTGCACTTCCAGAACTGCTCTGCCAGCTCCCAGTCAGTGAAGTGAAGTGAATGGCAAAATTCAATTAGAAACAAATTGGATGAGGCTCAGGGTTCATTAGTTTCATTTTGTATTCTTTTTTTTTTTTTTTTTTTTCCCCTTTTTTTTGAGCTGGGTTCTATGAGAGAAGGTTCAGGGCGGTCAGAAAAATAGGTTGCCTTAACAAGAGTATGAACTTTTCTTCTCAACATGGTGACAATTAGCTGTCATCTCTCACCCCTGTCTTTCCCAGGCCCTGACAGGAAACGTACATGGGATTACAGAACTGTTGGATTGATCTGAAAACTTAGAAACAGAATTTGGAAAGGACAAAAGTAAACTTTATTGTGCTGCTTTGTCAAATGGAATTACAGGAATTGCAGAAGCAATTAAAAAACCCCAACAAAACCAACCCACAAAACCCCAAAGTGGTACTTGGGTATGCAAAATAAGTTTTCTCTGAACTCAGTGGTCAGAGTAACTGCTTAGGTGATTTCTCTGTTGGACTTTAGAACTGACTGTTCACTGTACAGTGACTCCATTTTATGTCAATGAAAGTTGCCAGTGAGTTCCCTGTGTCAGAAAGCTCAAGGTAAGATTGGCCAGAAGTGTCCCCAGATGAAATGGCAGTGTATAACCTAGCAAGAGAAACATCCTACCACTTTGTAAAACAAATGCACATGAAATTTATTTATTTGACTTATTGTACAGGAAAACTTAAATTATAACATCCTTGAATTTTCTAATTAACTACAACGGTAGTACAGTATCATGTTTTAGTATGACTTCTGTTTTAGTGAAAGTACTTAAACATTCATGTACTATATTTGAGTGAGACAAGCAGCTATACATACTAATTCTTCCTCAGTGGAAAGGAGCATTTCATCATTACAATTGAAGTTCAATTGCTGGTATTTAAGTACTATCAAATAGATTCCTTTCAACGTGATACGGTATCTGTATAAACTTCAGGGATGATTATAGTTAAACTGAAACACAGCTATGCGACTTCAGGTTACCATGCTGAAATTTGAAGCTTTCTGTAATGTGCACAGTAGCAAAGTTGCACATGGCATACCCGCACTATCAGGGTGAATTGAACCTAGAGTACACTGGTGTGATATTTATAGCAAGGTGTGTGTGTGTGCGTGTGTGAGGAGGTGTGACAAGTGGCTCCAGTAAAGCCAGGAGAGATCATAACCCTGTAAAGGCTTTATGATGAGGATGTCTGGATTAGGAAATAACATGACTTTTACTAAACGCTTTCTAGAAAACCCATGTTCTGAATTATCACCTCTTAAAATTTGAGTATGTACTTGGAATGACTGTATATGTCTGCCCCTTTAACAACATAAAACGACTAAATTAATATTTAAAATGCTGGCCTGCTTATGTTACAATAATAAAATTTGTGTCAGTTAATTTACTGTTAATTTACATGTAAAGATTAAACTATTTTTTCTGCATTTTATGATTCTGTATACTGGAGTTTGTTAAAGATTGACATGTTAGGTGATACTGTACAAATTGTATTGACTACCTTTAGTGAAAATCAAAAGTAAAATTCATATGTATTTCCTTTTTACACTACCATCTAATTTCTTGACAACTTGAATAAATTTCATAGAGCCTTTCTAACATGAACTATTGTTAATTTAACTGTTGCAATAATTAAGCTTTAAGAAGTATTGTTGGTATATTTATAATTTTAAGAAGATCATGTTTGTTTCATACTGCTTATTTTTAGCTGTTCTATTGTCACTGTTACAGCTGAAGAACTTTACTAAATACTTGACATTACAAAATAACTTGCTGGGGTTTGTCCTCTGTATACTGATGTTAAATAAAAATGTGTGATTGAACTGTAAATGTAGATAACTTTCAATAGTCCTTTCCACATTTGAGTTTTAATTTATCTTGCAGTGCTTAGGTGGTCTTGTGCTCTCACACTGTGCTGAACAAATGGCCACAATGTTAACTTGCCGTGCTTTAAAGTAAGAAGTTGATCGCATCTGTAACCTGCTCTGAGAAATTTTTTCAATTCGTCTCAAGACTGTGCAGATGTTTTGATGTTTAAATCTTGCTGATAAGGTCATGACTCATGGTAGCTATTTTTTTTAGGGCTAGAGTAACGTGAAACAGAATACTTACCAAGCCGCTTTTCAAACTTGTTTAAACTCAGATTCAGCAGAACACAGACATGGCTGTATCTAGATTCTCTCTGCACACCTGTCCGGTAGGAGCTGGGGCAGAGTGTCGTCATTCCTTCTAGGACTCTACAGGAGCTCTTTCCTCTGTGGACTCTGGTGCAGGGTATGTTCTTTATTCCAGCTTTAGATCTTGGTGTTTACCTAATGATTGCTGAATTTACAGCCCCAAGGAGATGGTTATACAGATGATTTTCTGTCTAGAAAAAAGCAGTCTAGAATGAAACTCATCTGAACTCAAATAAACTAGTCTAAAACTTTGGTTGCAAAATTTCTTGGAGCAAATTTAGGTGAAGACTTCAGATGTTGCCATTCCATTTGAGGCGTTAGGGATTGTCTCACCTTTGCTGTGGTGATTCTTTGTTAACAAAGAAAAAGCCAAACAAATGCTATTTACTGAAGTGTTTCAGAGTAATTTTTGAGGCGTTTCAGTGTAAGAGTGAGTTACTTTGGGTCCAGTCTGACAGGGAGGACTCTTGTTTGACTCTTATGCAAAAATACTCTGTAGACTAAAGCTGAGGCAATCATCTTATGTAAACTTGAGAACTTTGTGGTACTTCAGAGGTATTGATTGACCATTGTGATGATCTATACATAGAACATAGATGCATATTTAAGAACAGGGGCTAGTGAAGGAATAAAATTAAATCTGCTTAAACACTTCTGGAACATCCAGTTATATCAAATGATGCAAGAACTGGTTGGTCAAACCAGTTTCTCAATAGTCAGTGTGAGCCTGAGACAAAACCCAGCTTCCATAGGTTTTGTGGTCAGAGAAGGTATTTGGCAAAATATATCTTGAAACATGAAGGTATCATTTTACTTGCCTTTAATAATGTTGCACAAACTTCTCAAGGAAATAACTTGTAAGAGCATGCTATTTTCTGGGTTTTGAAGCTGGATTTTAGGTAGGTGCTGCTCAACCTTATCAAATTCATTTGGCTCCTTTGTTCTGCTAAGACCACAGTCACTTTACAGCTAACTCACATGGGGTTGCTTTTCCCTGAGGTTTTCCCTGGTTTATCTCAATTTCATTATTTTCTGAACTGAAAATTTTACGCTTCACTGACTTTTGTAGTTTGAGGAAAGTAGAGAAACAACCATTTCTAAGTATGTGAACCCTTACTATGTGAATGAAGCTTAAGGTCCTATTTTTCGAGCCGGGTCAGGTTTCTGCTGGCAAAAGTCTTTTCTGCATTTTCCGGCACCCAAGTAGTTGCATAATAATTTCTTTTTTTTTCCTCTTGGACCTGCATATCTTCCATTCACCTAGTGCCACACTGGACAGATTTTTTAGCTACTGATGCTTTTCTACAAACCTTGAAAATTTTTTTTTTTTTTTTTTTTTCTTCCCCCGCTCCCCCCGCCACAGTGGCCTCTGTTAAGAGAAAAACTCCTTTGTATACACAGAGAATTTGCAAGTGAAACCTTAAATGTGCTACAGTCTTTTATAGGGTTTGGTGTCAAATGGTTTATGTAGTTATAGTTTAGTGTAATGTTACCAGAACAGGAAAAAAAAAGGCAAATGGAATAGAAATTTAAAAGCCCATTTATAAACACACAAACTGTAAAGACAGCTATCAGCTTTGCTGTATCCCACTAAATCCTGTACACAATATTTCTCTGTAGCATGTTACGTGAATGAACAGCATGTGCTTTCCTGAGCATTTTCAGTTAATTAATTTTATTACTCCATTAGAGATTAATATCTGATTCAGTAATATCATGCAGTTCAGAAGCTTTTGCTGTTAAACATTTATTTGTTTGGATAAGGAACTTGAAGATTTTTCATGCAAATCTTAAAACCAATTCAGCTGATTTAACTGCAGAACTTTAAACAAATGTGAGAAATCTCACTTTGGTTTTGGTGTATTTACTGCTCAAACTCTGTAATGGACCGTGGGCTCTTTTCTCAAGCAAAGCTGTCAGTCCAAATTACTTTGTAACTTTAGTTACGTAATAACCCTAATTACTCCAGGAATATCACAGTTCTGGACAAGAATAAACTACTCCTGGAGTATTTTTCAAATAATAATTTCCCATTATTTTATATACTGACAGTAGTAGAACTGGTTTAAAAAATCAGTACCCTTCTTGTATGGGCATTTGTTAATTCTGCCATATTTTAATTAGTTTAACTGCATTAGTGAAGTGTACTGTGAGACTTCTTTTTTTACATTGGATTGGTTGTTATGTTGGATCCTTTCCTTTATTTTTTCGACCTTTCAATTTCAAACTAGAAAGGAGAAAGATAAGCAGAGTTTGGCATCCAGCACGTTCTGAGTGCCAGCAGAGTTGCTTCCCTGAAGGGGACATGCACTTTCTGTATCCTGCTTGCGTGTCCAAACTTGCCGTTTATTATCTAGATTAGTGAAACTATGTACGATTGCACCTTTGGCTCCAATTACACCTCTTCTAATTTAAATTAAGAAAATATTAACTCAGTGGCTACTGTTGACGTTTTTCTTACTTAGTATTGCAGTATCTTCCTGATTTTTTTCTTTTTTAATACAGCAATTACATGCTGATCATTCACAGAATTAGTTTCTGTTGTGAAACGTTGTTTCGTGTCTTTGGAAAAAAGCCCTAAACTTTTGTCTGGATAGTATGTAGAATTTTAAAAAATATACCCACCCCTCTCCTCACCATCCCATAGTGAGGAGGGTGTGTGTTCATGCTGCTGCAGCGAACGGACCCCAGCGATGAGTGCCACAAACCTTGGGTGCAAGTGGCTTTCCTGACTGTATTTGTTGTGGCTTTTCATTCTACCCATGCCACTGTATTTTTACCAGATGTGCAAAGTCCTGTGTGTTTCAGGAAGTCAGAGAATGCATGGATAAACAGCATAGCCCTAGCAGCTAGTTAGTGCTGAAGCAGCCTGTGTTCAATACTCACAGCACTAATTGACAAGAAAAATGACCCCATCCTCTGAAAGCTGCATTGCTCAGCTGTGGAGTGTCCTGTTAAGATGGCACATGGGACAGCAGCTACTTCTCCGAGGTTGGGATGAATATTTATTTACTCAATGCCTGTCTTGGATCTCATAACTCTTCCATTTCCCACGCCTGCTAGACTCAAATGCTGACAAAATACTACTGCTAATAAAACACTACATTTATTTACAAAACTTTTGAGCAGTGTCTTAATTTGCTCCTGCTGTTGGCTCAGTGGGATCTGTTTGTCCTTAAGCCTGAAGCTGCTGCACCATGCAGCAGAGCTGCAGCTGTTGTGGCTCTGCTCTCCCATGTTTCCTGTCACAGCTGTTAAACAGGCTGACTTGGCTGTTGCTCTAATGAATTGCTGCAGCTTTTGTTCCATCTTTTCCCACTTGATTGACCAGACTGGGTGGTTCTGTCACAGAAAGCACTGCACTCTAATGGCTTTCTTCTTTCTTTACAGGCAGGAGCTTTTTATTCTTTTTCATTACTTCACCCATCATATTCTTCCAGAGAATGTAACAGCTCTTCTAATCCCACGCCCTTTGTATCACAGAGGAGACTTACTGTGAACTTGTGTATCAAAGCAGTAACTTTATTTGAGCCCTTACTTTCTTTTCTTTGTTTTCCTGTCTCCTGTGTTACACCAAACACAACCTCATGAACAGCCTTGCTTGGAAGGCCCTGATACAGCGGCAAAATTTTGTAGAATTTTTGTTTTAATCAGGACCCACTGAGAACTCACCACTTTGGTGAAACTTACGTGCCTAAAAAACAAATTCATAGTCTTGCTTTTCTCGTATGAACATCTAAGATGTCTTCTGAAATCAAGTACTTGACTCACAAACTTTCTGGTCTCTCCCCTGAGAGTGAATTTCTGAATGGCATCATAGCCTAGTGCTAGTATTAAGGCAGTGCTTGTGTATATTTGTTCCATCTGCAGGAGCACAAGGATATTGGTCTTGAAGTTATTTCTGCTTTGATGTTCCTCTGGCTTGCCTGCTCAGAGTTGCAGAATTAATTCAGAGCAAGGACTGAAACACAAGGAATTCCTGGTACTCATTGAAAGCCATCTGCACTGAGCTGCTGCTCTTCAAAGAGGGAGCATTCACCACCTGTGAGATGTAACCAGGACTGACTCCTTGTTCCTAGTGTTGGAACTTGCATTCTAGAGTGACTGGTAGTTCACAGGGAATAAGGCACCACACTGAATTTCAGTATGTGCTGCCAGTTTCTAGAGGAATCTTAGGAAAATAACTCTGTTTTGTTTCCCAGCAGTTGGTTGTGTTTCAGTGTAAATCCAATGCTAGAATAGGGATTATAGGCTGGTTATGAGCCTATTGAAAAAGACATTATGCCACCCCTAGAGCTTCCTGTGTGCTTATAAAGCACATAATTGCATATGAACAGTTTGGATTGCTGATTTAATTAAGACTGAATATAATACCTTTGGATGTCTTTTTCCAGGATACTTCAAAGTTGCTTAGTGGAGGTAATCTTCTGACATGAACGACCTTCTAGTTGCTGCTGGATTTAATAGACTTGTGAGGAATGCTTCAGTAATGAACTAGTCAATTCTGATTCAATCATGTCACTTTCCAACCAAACTTCCTGGCAGAAATTTCAAGTGCTTCAGTGGTTTGTTTGTTCTAAAGTTCTGCCTTCTTTCACCATCTAGTCCTTAAGTAGTAACTAGGAAACTTTTTGTTCTCATGAAATATGCAGGATCTTTGCACATCCTGAATGTCAAGAGTAAAGAACAACCCACTTCAGTCTACCTCAACAGTGTTTGAATCAGATATTGCCTGAATAAACAAATACAAATAAAGGTGTTCAGGTTCCTTCAGGTGAGGTCTATGGAAGGCACCAAGTAAAGTGCCATGTGCTTTGTTATATATAAATGTCATATGGACCATCTGCAAATACACAGTCTGCCATAAATCCTGCAAACTGTCCAGGTTCATGATGTGTCTGAAATTATCAGATGTTTTTTTAAAAAGAAGGGCTTTGATTTTAACAGAAATTTGATGACTTGCATCCAGTCAGTCCGGCCCTCTTTTGCCTCTTCAGAGGTCAGGGTTTACTTCCATCATCATGACCTCTCAGTTTTTGGGTCCAAGTGTGAAAGAGCTCCTGTAGATTCTGAAGAAGTGATATAATTCTGTCTTCTGTTTGTATAACAATTACTGCCTGATTTTGTCTAGTTTGATGGATCTGAGTCCCAGGTTCTTAATTTTGAAATAAGAATCTAAGTTGGGAGCTGCTTAGAGGAGCTGCTGAAAGTGTATTTATACCTTCGAGGTGCGGAGTTGCATGGGGATACTTGCTGGTGTGCTTCTAGCTGCCAGCATGCTCCTTGGCCTGCTGGCATTCAGTAGGACTAACTAATGAAGGCTAAATTGTATTTTGACAATAAGCTTTTCCTAAATAAGCCTGATAAAGTTACTTTTATGTGAATGATTAAAAAGGAGTTACTGTGCATAAATCTGAAATGGAGTCTGTCCATTGGTACTCATAGGTTTAATCTGTAAGGTGCAGTTGCCTTAACACAGAGCAGCAGCCTCTGTGTAGTGAGGGGCACTGTGCAGTCGTGGGGCTGTGTGTGAAATAAGTCTCTTGATTTGAATGGCAAGGTAGTTAGAAGAGCTGCTACCAAGTTTTCCTGAGTGTGAACTGTAGTAAGAATCTTTACTGAACTCTCATCAGTGTTTCATTCCATTTTAAAATTACCAAAACAAGTTTTTGGTTAGATGAGCTATTTTTCCATTCAAAGCTTGTAATACTCAATCACATTTAAGAGATGGAGCATTTCCCTGTATCAGGTCAGGGTGTCAAACATACTGATACTGAAATAGGTTTGTTTGACACCACCCCAGTAGAATGCTGATCACTTTTTTGGTGTATGATTTTTGAAGTTTCACAGTTCACTATGACTCCCAAGTGCAAGGTAGATTAAACCAAATGCTGGATCAGATCCATTCCATGTCATAAACGCACACGTTCCTTCCCGTCTGAGAGCTCTTTGTGTGCTGCTTGGCTGAGACCGTGGTGACTTAGAGCCTTTGTAGGAGAGAAGGTGCTGATGTCTGAAGTAAGCAAGTGTTGGTTAAAATCAACTGTACTCATTGTAGGTTCAGGTTAAGAAGTTTATAAAATTCATGTCAGGTTCTCTTGCTGGATTAATGTAAACTGCTTTGTTTGCAGGGTTTATTGTCATCCCAAAACCAGGCCAATTCTCCAAGTGGAACTGTAGTATAGCCATCACACTACTGCTAGCAAATCTCTGAACGCAGGACAAGAAGTAATGACAGTGGAACCAGGAGCTGTTCTTCAGG
Source organism: Hirundo rustica (assembly GCF_015227805.2). NCBI lineage: Eukaryota > Metazoa > Chordata > Aves > Passeriformes > Hirundinidae > Hirundo > Hirundo rustica. The sequence goes on along the minus strand of NC_053455.1, from coordinate 10,858,498 downwards.
CAAAGAGCATCACAAATTATAATGTGGCAGAGTGTAAACATGGAATTATGTGAATCACATAGTGACTTGCAAAGGACAAATGTAAGGAGTTCTCACTACAGCTGATCCTGCTAGGCTGCTCACCCAAGGAAGAGTTTGCATTGGAGAAAAAGCAAAAAGCTTCCTTTAGTGCTGCAGGAAAAAGTAGTAACATTTTTGTTTTCTTTATACTTTTCAAGTCCAGTGTAATTTAATCTCTCTATAAATATATAAATAAAAGATATATATATATATATATTATATATAGTGTAAAATAAGATATGTTTCTTAAATTCAAGTAAGTTCAATGGTTAAACTAGTACTTCACCATTGTTTATTTTGCACTGATTTTTTTAACCAGAGATGGCTAGAAGACAGCCTGGAATGCACTCATGGAAAATGAAAGTCATTACTTTCTGGCTTCAAAATGTTTTTCAGGAAGATGGATGCTGCAATCATAGATTTTTTTAAAACAAAATTGTTTTGCACTTAAATAGTTTAATGCTTATAGAGAATTACTTTAAAAATGGTGTCCAGACACCAGAAAAACTATGTTGTGGAGAAAAGATCCTTTGTATCTATTAAACATTTATTTTAATATTGTTGTTTCCAACTGCAATCGGCTCTGTATTATATGTATAAAAAATGTAATTCAGTGATGGGGGAGGGGAGTAATGGATCATTACACTAGAAATTCTCATTCATTTAAGAAAGTGATATTTCTAATTCAGAAAATACATATTAAACTATCTTGAATATGCATTTTTGTTTATTTCTGTTCAAATCCAATCACTTTTGATGTAACCAATTCTTTGTTGAATTAAATGTTTGGTACAGAAATACTATCTAAACTTTGTAGAACAAATTCCTTTCAAAAATACCTCACCTAGAACATTGCTTCATATTTAATAGAATTGAATTTCAGTTAGGAAAGTGAAATACGATTGTTCTGTTCTTGTTCTTAATGGCTTATCTCCAAACACATCCTGCAGTTTAAATACATCATACAGCAGCAGTCTCACAGAGGCAACTTCATGGGGTAAGGATTTTGTTGTCATGTGCATTTGGAGTTGGGAAGTGGAAGATCCCATAGCAGTAGCTTACACGCTTTCTGACTTGTCAGTCAGAAACTGGGTTAACATATTGGAGTAGCATTTCTGAGACTCGTTTGTCTTACATCAGGCATCTATCTCATTTATAATTCAATGATCTTAAACTGGTAAATGTGATTGGGATAGACATATCCATGGATTTGCAGAGGTTAATGCTGCTTGTCTAAACACTTGTCATTTTTAATCAGTCAACACACCACTTAACTTGTTTTCAATGGTTCTTGCAAAGATTAATGCTTCATGTCCAGCCCCGGAATGACAGAAAATAGAAGTATCCATCATATGCTTCCTTTTATCTTATGCAGTAATGTTCACAATTGGGATTTGCAGAATCCTGCAGGCAGAGTAGAACAGAGGATGCTTGCCCAGGACCATAAACTCGCCTGAGGGTGCACATACTGTATCTGTGGGCACGTTAATGCCCTTCCTGCTCTCCAGCAATGAAGCTGGGTAGAACTTTTTTAATTACAAGTAAACTGAAGACATTTTCTGGCATGAGAAGTGATTTGTTTTCAGGAAATGAATGAGCATTTGGGGAAAAGCAACTGCAGTAGCTTGTAACTAAGTCTTATCCTAGCAGTGGAGCCAGCGTGTAGAGAACTGCCAGATCCATTTATTAAGCTGGGAATTAGTTCCCTGCTTTACTGAAGATGGAGCTGTGCTTTACAGTTTTTAATCTGTCTTCTAAAATACAAGGAACGGGGAAAATACTGAAACTGAGCAAGATTATTTTTCAGAAGTTGTGTTTTATTAACATAGTGGGTTTAACTGTTAAAATACAGATAAACCTCATCACTGAAAACTAGTGTAGTTATCTCCCCAAAGACGACTTCTATATAAGTGCTTCATATGGTCTGAGTCAAAATGAAACAGTTGAAAAAATATGCAATAACTTTAAAATACTTTTTTCCTTCAGCTGGAAAAATACAAAACGAGTAGGGAAGGAACTGGAATATCCAACATCTGGAGAACAACAGCAGCTACTCACATCCGTGTTGGCAGGGTATGTCCCTGCCACAAATCGTAGTCCAGCAGCACACAAGGAATGTGTGTGGGTTTTCTTTTTTCAGCCTCTTCTTTACTATTAGGGCAATCATCTAGAAGCTTGAACTGCCCATACCACACTCTATTCCATATGGAAAAAAAATTCTTTTAGTAGGAAACAGGATACTAATAACTTACCTGGAAGGAACTTAAGATCTCTATGGTAGATACAGCTTTTAATAAAAATATTTTTCCTATGACATTAAAAAATATATTAGAAGTGAGCAGAACACAGATAATCGCAGTATGGAATTTTAGCTGGAAGAATGAGGGTAGGAACTACACTTGGCAATTCGTAGTTTAAAATTGGTTGTATTTTAACTATAAAGCAGGTGGGAAAACTCAAGTCTATCTATTCATCCAGCAGCCAGAGAAGTGTAAGTTGTCTCCAGAGGTCTAATAGCAAAGAACTTGTTAGGAAATAAATATCCTTGAAGTACTGTATGTGCCAATAAGATCCACCTGAAAGCGTAAAAAAAAATGAAGAAAAATTCCAATCTGGTTCTTCAGATTTGCAATTTTATACCAAAAATGATCTGTTGAAATTGCCATTCTCATTATAACAGTCTGACAGCCCCAGATTCAAAGAATGTGATAATACACAAGATGTTATTCTGATAGCCTTTTCTCTCCAGGTTAAAACTTAGAAAAACTCTGACGTTTTCCCAGTGCGTGTATAATCACCTACCAGACAGATTAATTAGGGAAGCAAACAGTGGCAATAAGACTTTAGAAATCAGAAGGGCACCTTGTGCAAACCTAGTTCGATGGAATTTTATATTTTTTAGTCTAAATACTTAAACTTCAGCATCTGTGATTTGAGGCTTCCAGAAACAGATTATGGGAAGCAACCAATACAATTAATTGTATCTCCATCAGGAATATAGTTTTGATAATCTGAGCTTTGACCTCCTGTATAGTGCTAGGTAAGACAGATCTGAGTCAGAACAGTCCATCAAATGTGACTAGTAGGATTTGTCTTCTATTTTGCAAGAAATTAACAACAGTGGAGAGTAAGCTCCCTTGGATACAGTTAGTTACCTATTTTTAGACCATCAGTGTTAATGCTGTTCATTATGGTCAACTCCAAATACATCAGCACTAAGCAACTCACCATCTTCCTCTCTGGAAAAACACTGGATAAGCTCATGGCACTTTTGCTCAGTGTTCCAAAGGTACGAACTTGGAAGTTACTGTTGCACTGTGTTGCCTGCCTATAGACCTGCAGCCCTTAATTTCATTTTTCATCACACCTTTCACATACCTGTCTGTCTGTCTATAAAAAACCCCTATGGTAGGTATTATGACAAATACTGTATTGCCTTACTGTTGAATTTCTATGTTCTATCAGTATGAGCTGCTAACACGAAAGCATACAGACATGGGGAGATTATTCACTGAAACAGAACAGGAAAACTCATCCAGTCACTGGTTTTACATACCTTCATTTCACTTTGAGATACTTTGTTCAGGAGTACACTCTGCTTGGAACTGGAGGACAGCAGCATCCATGGCAGGAGGAGTTTCAATAAAATGACAAGGAGCAGTTAGCTGTACCGTTGTGTTCTGCTGTTTCCCTTTGTTACAGTGTTCTCACCTACTGGTGTAAAGCACTTCCTCCACTAAAACTTGGGTCCTGTATTTGTTCATTCCTAGTAAGAGAAATCTGCTCTTCTTTTGGAATGAGTAGCAGCAGTAGAGGTTTCCCTGCAGAGCCTTGTTTAAGTGCTTTAGTCTTACACTATAAAAATTCTTATCAGGGCTGGGATGTTTTTCCATTCTTGCTATTGAGGTTCTGAAAGTTTGCTATGAAGAAATGACATAAATTGAGCAATGGTACTTGATGCAGGTGCACAATATTTAACTTGGATAGTCAAATTTGAATCAATATCAAATGCTCCCACAGTCTGCACCAGTGTACACCAGTCTGCACATTTACCCTGTGAATATTTTCACATTTTCAAGAAACTCCCTACAAAGGTTACGTTGATCCTCAGTACAGTATGTGATAATAATACCATCTTCTAAACATGAAGACAAACATAAGTTAGACAAGTGCTTTTTAAGCAGTAGATGTCAAAAGGATTCATAAAGAACTTGAGTCTCATGAGCTTCTCCACACGGAAAAGCTACACTCTGGAATTTGGGCATGCTCAAAGTTGTCAAAAATGTCCAAAATTGACCTGAACAAGGATTAGGATCTAATTCAATCACAACAGAACCCTACAAGTGTTGAGATGCCTCTTCTTACAAAAACAATCAACCAATCAACAAACCACAGCAAAAAGTCCACTTACTGGAAGACCTCAAAGTAAGGGAGAAGAATAATTATTTTCACAAATGCACAGCCCTGTGGAATCTCAGAAGGACAGTCGAGAACATAACAGGCATAATTTTTACTCTTACAAGATCTTTATGTTAACCTGTATTTTACTGCATCGTGTATCTTAAATTGGTTGGAATAAATAGTCTGGATCTAGAGACAAATTCAAATTGATGCCTAAGGATTGGCTACGTGATGTGCTCCTCCCCAGTGCCCCATTTTCCACAGCCTCCCCACAGCAGCACCTCTCACACAAAATGCCCTTTCCCTCGTGCTCATGGCTGCATTTTTGAACAGCAGCACCAGAGCTCAGTGTTTGTTTATGGAAAAAAATGATGATCACTTCCCAATTACGAGCAACTTTTATAACTATTAAAACCTCCAAAAAAGTAACTTGCCAAACCTGCCTTGCATGCACACTTGGTAGGCAGAAGATTTTCAACCCCTAGCCAAGTATGACTTGCATAGACTTTTGTTTTCTAGATAACAAAACTGTTCTGTAACACATCACCAAATTTAAGTATTGCAGATTAATTAATGCAAATCTTTAGATCTCAGGAATTTTAAAATCAATGGTATCAAATTGGAATGAGGATTTTTTCCTAGAAAGATCCTAAGATAAGGATGTTTTAACTCTTACATAATTTAGCAATAAGAAATATTCTGTTGAATTGTTACTGATGATCTGTGTGCCAGATTTCTGAAGCACGATCAGCTAAGTGCTTTTACTGCTCTTTTAAGCAACTGGCTGCAATAAAAGTTCCTGTTAAGACTTTTGATTAATGTTAAGATCAATGGCTTGAAGCAAACTACACCTACAATTTGCTTTTGAATCAGCTAAAAGGTTGGTTTAGCTTTGAGTTAGATTATAGTTACATAAAAATATTCAGCAGTTACAGAAATTGCATCAAAATCAAATACCTCATATGGTTGCACGATTTGCATGTTCAGTAGAACCTGAGGTGGAAGTTACTGAATACAGGAGGGGAATAATTTCCTGAGCTAACTGAAAAGAAAAAATCTCAAACAAAAACCCAAACCCTTAAATCTAAAAAAAAAAAAAACAAAAAACCAGCAGTTAGCTGTCATTTGTAATACAGTTTGAAAACTTAAATTCTGTAGATAACATTCCATTCCTAATACTTGAGCTCAAAGAATCCTTTCATGTTATTTTTAACCAACCTCCTCCTCCATCAGGTTCTAAAAGGAACAAGCACTTAGGAAGTTCAATGCAGAACACGCTCTGTGCTCTGCCAGAACAATGCTTTAATTAAATATTGACCCCCTTCAGGAAAAAAATATCAAAATGGTAGGAAAGCAGCCCTCAAACCTTGTGGGGTTTTCCTACAGATTGTCAGAGCAAGGCAAAATCAGGCACTGCTGTTCTTGTCAGAGCTCTAACAACAGAAGCGTGACTCGGTTTCTCACGCCATAGCCAGGCTTTTGCTCACTTCTATTCTTCCTGCAGCAGGCAAATGGAAATGTTTCAGGGAACACTGAAGTGCCTTCTGTTTCTCAGACTGTTGAAGAAACAACAGAAGTTTCAAATGTGCTTCAGTGGGCAAGTGAGAGTCTACACCTCAATATTCAATCCAATAAATCTGACAGACTGGAACACAGGTTCTACCATCTTCCTTAGGTCCCCCAAAAAACTAATGCAGTGTAGGAGTAGGACAGGAAATCAATTTGGCTACTCCAGAAAAGTGTAATTTTGGTAATTCTCCCAGCAGAGGCCCATGTTGTTGATTTGTTTTTTTCCCTCGACTTTCCTAAGAGAATACTTTTAAAATAAGTAAATGAGATTCAAATTCTTTCTGAGAACATCTTAAGGAATACAATTAGAAGAGAAAATCCAAATAAACAGAAATTTAAAATCCCTCACAATTTACAACTTCACCTCATTCCTTTTTTAAAATTATTTGTCTTACTTGATGTTTCTTGAAATCTTGCCTAAAGGAACTTCTTAGAAAACCTACACTGATGAACCCCAGAACTAAATTTGTGGAAAAGGTGGCTTGTCCTTTAGAAGGAGAGTTCATGCTCTCAAAGCTGAATGCACAGCAGAAAATAATTTATAATTGTTCTTTGTTAGTTTGTGGAGGTTTTTGAGGGTTTGAGAAAAACCTGTATTTGAAAATTTTCCATGTGGTACTAACTTCCACCTCACTTTATTGATACAGCAAGCGAATACACAGAGTATTTTTCACATAGCTGATATATAAACAAAGTTTTAGTTTGCCATAATTTTAATAATATTTTAATTATTTTTTATTTCATGTCAAATACACTTTTAGAATTTTCCCCGATATCATCTGTATATAGGATTATTAAGTTTTTAAAAATATATATATATTTTTTGCCCAAAATGTAGACTGAAGCCCTGAAAAGGCAAAAGCATAATTCCTGTCTCTGACACACTTCACCTGGAAAATGTTTTAACTCAAGGCAGACATCAAAACCAGGATGATGACATTTAAAAATGAAGGTGGAGCTGACACATTAAGTAACAGCAACTCTAACAAGAGTCTACTGAGGGGATTATGAGGTATTAGAGCTTCTAAATTCTAACTCTTGTATGTCAGGGATCTGGGGGGAGGGGGAGCTGCATCAGACCAAATAAAGATCTGTGTTTAGGCAGACAGAATAAACCCAAGTAATCAGCTTAAGTAAAACATTTGTTTCTAGCTAACAAGCTCAGTGCTACAAATTACTTTCTCTAAATGGGCTGACAGTTCTTCCACTGTAACACTATCTGTCTTGGACTTGCCTTTGAAATTTGCCACAAATACTGAGGTACTTGCCCCGACCTATTTGCTCCTAGTCTTAATTGTTTGTGCATGGTTAAAGCTCATGTATTGGCTGACTTTAAAAGGCTGGGGAAAAAGGAATAGAGACAAGTATCAGTAGTGTTTTAGGTAAGGTTTGGTCTCTGCAAAGAATTACATTGAATTATGTTCGTGGTTGATAGGACAGGGACTAGCTCTGGAAACAAGTTTAATTTCACACCACTTAACATGGACACAATGCTCCCCTCACCTTTTGACTTTAGTCTTCAAAACTGAAGTGATTTGAAGTCACTTGCCAGAGTTCATGAAAATAAGGGTGCTGTAAAGTTTGATGGGCATCAGTTCTCTCATCGGGGTCATATTTTATCATTGCACACAGGAGATAGCTTTGAAAGGCAATCTGTGCACAAGGGAAGACTTTCCTTTTCCTTTCTTTAAAGGAAGGAGTTAAAACTCAAAATTCTTGACCTGTGTTAAGCAAACTGAGAAAAACATTGAATCATGCATATTCAGAGAGGATTACACTTTACTGAAAAGAAAGAATTCACCTGATTTAGGCAATCATTCATTAGGGAAAAGTAAGTAGTACTTGAAAAACACCTTTTCTTTCCTAAAAATTTATGTCACTGGCCTTAAAGATACTGTGGAAATAAAAGGCCAAACAAGATCAAGACAGGCTCAGATTTCCTCTGCTCTGCCTGCAAGGTTCATGAATGGGTCTCTGGGTAGGGATAGAAGACACTGCTCTTGGGTCAGCACAGATTTTGGGTTTTGTGGTGGTTCCCGGAGCAGAAATTGCACACAGCTGTACAGCTCTATTGTGGATATTGAAACAGTGAGATTAGTAACTATGGGAGTGCATACTTACTGCTTGAACTTTTGGAGTTTGGTTACCAGGGGTGCCTAACACTTCATGGATTTTTGAAATGTGGTCCAGCTCATTAGATCTAAGAAAAAGAGGCCGGAAACTGCAAGGTAAGAGATGGTATTAGTACTAGAGAAGACACAGTTAAACTGTCACTTTTGATTAGAAAAATCCTTCTTTTATGAGGAGGAGAATGTGTTAGAATTATTCATTTATGGACAGTTTAATACCTATAAACAACTGGAGGATAACATGAGCAGCAGAGCAACATAGCTGCTGGTTTGGATTGAAGGAGTAACTTGGGCTATTAAATGGAAATCTGTAGCTGTCCTCTCCTGCTGGCTTGAGGCAAAATATGTAGAGATCATCCCTTGTGGTGAAGGGCAACAGTTCCCAGAAGACAATGCATTCTCCTCATTTGAAGACAGCAGAATCAAGCAGTGTGCACATAGAAATGTATTTATTACACTCCATTCCTAACACACAGGTTCTTTGCAAGCAGCAATACTGCAAAGATGGTAATTTGAACTGCATTCCTGAGCTGGATCCTCAGTTAATATAAAACTTGCACAGAGACCTTGAAAACACTGTTATCATATTAGAGCAATCTGACTTTAGTCAGGTCCATTTACATTTATTTCCTGCACTTGCTGCTTTTTTCCTTGAGCTTATAATTTAAGAAACACTTCAGTAGCACCAAATGACTCTTGAAAGCAAAACACTCACCCCTTTGTAGACATGAGAAACTTCTTTTTAACTGTTTGCAAATTCAATGAAACAGCTGGCTGCACACTGCTCTGAGTGTCTTCATAAAGCTTAGAGTAGAGCAAGGAGAGAAAAGATCTGATTCACATTGTGCAGCTGCATCAAGACATGCAGCTGGGACTAGCTTCTGTGTGAACTAAAAAATGTGCTGTTGTGGAATGTAAAACTGTAACAAAGTCAGGAACAACTGTGCAAGCCACTGAAAAGTGCGATCCAGGAATCATGATTTATAGAGAACAGAAAGAGAAACAAGATTTGAAAGATCAGCATGGCTGAGCAAAGGACTGAAAGTTCTTAGACAATGTGCTGTAAAGCATAAAGGCTTATGCAACCACTCAACAGCAACAACTGCAGGAGGCACTGAAAAAGAAACAAACCTGTCCGTATTAGTTTGGCAAATCTGTACCTCTTTTAATTCATTAATTTCCAATAAACATCCCTCCTTTCTCTCTGAACACACCTATAAGGTTTCTGAAAATGTTCAGTGGTTGCAAAGAGTGAATTTTTTTACATTAAGCTGAAACTACAAGGAAATATCTTTAAGGTTTGGGGTTTTCCCATGAGAAAACTTAAATTTACAGCATGTCATTTTCTTACAAAGCTACAAAGCCCAGCTGGTTCAAGCTGAAATGAAAAAAACCCGAGGCTTTCTTAAGGCTTTTGGTCCCGATTTACTTTGTAAGACTACTGCCACATTTGGGATTTTTCTTTTAACACTTTTCTGGCTGGAGAAGTAGAAATGTTTCTACAAGTTAGCAGGCAAAGCATAATGGTTGTCATTTAATGTGATGGTGATGGCAGCAGCTGCACTTGCCATGTGGAGGAGGAAAGAAGCAAAGCAAATGTTATCAGTCCTGGTTGCAGATCAGAGACAGCAGTGTGGGAGGAGAATAAAGAACTGCTGCTGTTGCTAGGGCACAAAGATATTGGAGAAATACTCATGGTGGGTATTTTTCCTTTTTTCTTGAAGACCAGGGACAGATTTTTTGAGTTATGGTTTCATTATCACCAAAAATCTTAAAATACTTTAATTCATGTTGTCCGGAACTCTTCTTTCATCAGAACCTGATTTCAAAATATACCAGTACACAAAATCTTAAAGAGCACAGGGGTCTTAGACATACTACCCTATAAATCAAAGCCCTAAATCACAGGGAGTGTATTCTCTAATCTCCTCTGTTTCTGCAGAAAGTATTGGTAAGTCCAAAAAAAGTGGGAAACATTTTACCATTAAGTGCATTAACAAGACTGAGGATAGTTTGTGATGCTCATGAGAGGAAATGAGCCTTATTCTACAGAGAGAAAAAGCAGAGGAAATACATTTTTACTAAATATGAAGCCATTGGGGAAAAAAAAAGTTCAAAAATGTTTCTCTGTAAATCACTTTTGTTTGTACTGTGTTCTCTTGAACTGCTTTATTACTAACCTGCCACAGGGTGAAGACCGTGCCAGAGCAGACGGGATTACTGCCTCGTGAACCCTGCAGACTAAGCACCGAAGCTTCTACAAATCCATGGAAACGAAGATCATATTACCCAAACCACATGCTCCTAATTTGAGTTATTTACCTTTGATTATCTTGATTAATGATAAACAAAACCCTCCACTGAGCACAGTACCTTGTGATTTCATAGAAAACACAGCCAGGACTCCACATGCCAATTTTGTAACTATAGAGCCCATTTGTAAGCAAACATTCCAGTGTTCACCACCAGCATGGGGAGGTACTGTGTGCCTGCTGGGAATAGATACTCCCACAAGATCCAAAATCTCTTAACTATAGGGTGTTCTGCTGCAAAAATAAATAAAATATTTCCACTAATAACAAACACTAAAATATTCAAGCTATGACTGTAAAACAGTCATCGTAAAAGAAATCGCAGATTACTTTAAGAAGAAACTTTCCAAAATCATGGGGTAATAGTATCACAGTAGTAAAGCTGCATTAAAATAATAAGTAGCTCCAGGCATGAAGATATCTGTGGCCATAGTTTGTAATGCAAATACTGTTCTGTAGCTCATGAAAAGAAAGGTAAAAGAGCATAGGGAGTATCAGATAAAGAAAAGCTGCTAAATAGGACATCTAGATAAAGTTACTAGAGTTCTTCTGTTTAGCAGTGATTTAATAGGTGGCTTTGGCTTCTCCTGTACACTTCTATGACTCAAAAGAAAAAAATTATCTTCAGAAAGTAAAATTTCATAAACTGAATTTTAAAATCCTTGCTTTCAAGCATTAGCAAAATAACTTTCTGCAACTGTCAGGAGAGATGGTTACAATTAGATCTTCTGAAAGCCACTATCTTCTGCTCTCTTTTGTATGTGTAACTTCCACTAAATGTAGGAACTGAATGTAGAAAGAAAGTTGCAAAACTGAACCCTATTTCCACTGTCTAGATTAACACAGAAAGGAAAATATATATTAATAAAGGATAAAGAACAGGTTTTTAGGTTGGAGGGAACACATGCAGGGTGTAATGCATCTCAGTCATTTCAGGTATTAGCCAGTAACAAAACTGCTCATTCCCCTAGATCAGGAATACAGTAACTGTCTATATATTTCTTAAAAAATTGTACTTTTATTCATGAAGAAACATTACCTTCTTAGGGTAAAGAGAAAAATACTTATATACTTCACTTTTAGTTAAATATCCTCACATAAAATTAATTACCTTCATTATAATGTTTTCTTGTTGCCCATCTCTCTGAAATATTCCATTTCTGTTCTAATACAAACGCAGAGAGAAGAATTCAGTAAAAAGATGAACATTATCAGTGCTTCCAGTTATTTATAAAAAAACCAAAAAATACTGAAAGAAACCAGCATTTTTTTCAAACTTATAAACAGGTAGTAAAAAATTAATTTTAACCATCATGGTGAGCCAATAGCTATGGATATGGGAATGGGGAATGGGCACATCCAGGAAGGAGAGGCCAGGCTTTCTGCTTCTGCTCTCATCAAGGCTACCAGAGGATTGCAAGGGCCATCCCCTCCCAGGAGGGCTTCCTGCAGCAGGTAAGCAGGTCCTAGAGCTCCTTTGGGGTGCTGGCAGCAGCTCTGGCTGCCTGCTGCCTCCCAGGACTCTGCTGCAGGCAAAGATGTATCTGGGCCATGGCCTTTTCTCTCCCTGCAGAGTTGACTGCTGCCCCAGACAATTCTGTTTCTGCCTAGAGAAGACCCTGAAATAAATGTATGCTACATTTGCTGTAAAGCTGTTGCTGAACCAGGTCTTTTACCTATGTATGCAATCTAGAGATTTGCATATCTGCTACATGTTGTTCCTGATTTTTTTTTTTTCAGGCAATGGCTTTCTCCTTCCTAGAATAAAGTTTCAAGTTGTGTGAGTCCTTTTCAGTAAAGAACAAATAGAATACAAGTCTTCAGCTTCCAGAGGTGCATTGATATCACCTTTTTCAATTATACTACTTCTGTCGTTTATAGTTAGCTTTGTAGTTCATTTCCCACTCAACTTCTGACGTAATTTATATTTCAGTATGCACCAAATAGCTCAGCTAACAATTGTCAATTCAATACTCTGTAAGATGCCTTAGTTTTTACTGCATGTATTAGCTGCAGTATCTATTTCCCCAAGTTTTGCAGAACTGCAGTATTTCACTTCTAAATATCTCATTTCCTCTCTACTCAAAGTAATTGTCCTTCAGGTTGAAGATTTCTATCAATCACCTCAAGTTGCCGCAATGGTTTAAGGACTGTGATTCACATTTGAATTGCAAATTAAAGGCTAACCTACCTAGTTTAGCTTGCTGTTGCTGTTAGACAATAATTACAGTCATAAAATTTATCCATTTTTCAGAGCCATTCAGTAACTGCTCAGCTTTTTTCTTTTATAGGCTCCAAAGGCCTTTTAATCGTGCTGTAATGCCTTTATGTAACACCGCAGTGCCATCAAGGGAGGCAGAAATGATCACATTTTTGAAAAACAAAGCAGGTACTGATCTTCGTGATGACAGTAGTATGAGTAATTGGCTGGGGAGGAGGAGGGAGATTATCAGGACAGTAACTCATTGAAGCCAGAGCCCCAGCAGCCAGCGGGACCTGTGTTCCCAACTGATTACAGTGCTCCTCCAGGCAGCCACATAATCCACTGGGCAGGATTAGATCACAGAGCACTTGGAACAGAGTACCATTTACATCAGGAATTGTAGTAGTAGTGCCCCCGTAGAGATAAATGGTGTTTTCAACATCAGGACTTTTGTCATTTAGAGTGGAAAAGATACTATAAAATGCAGCTATTCAAATCAATTTAGATTATTATTCGTATTTAAGGAATTGGGCCTTCATAAAAAGAAGTCATGCTTGATTGCTTTTTCATTACATGCCACTAGAAAAATTTGGAGCAGATGCTCTTGTACATCCAGATTTATCATTGGAGAAACTTTATTTGGCAGTAATAGTGCAGTGAATCCTAAGGCACTTGAGGCTTCTATAATTTCTCTTGAAAGATCCTCCACACCTCTCTCTCTGCCACTTTTTTCACTGCTTTAAATGACCTATCTGCTGTTGATTAAACAAAGGGCAAGACTGGTTTTCAGTTATTAAATGCTCCCACTATAAATTAACAGCAAGACAATTATGACTTTGTGTAAAGACAAATAGGCTTGATTGAAGTCACATTTTTAAGGAAAAAATCAAAAGTATCAGCTTTCCACATTAGTAGCATTACAGTGAACTGTCCTCCTAATTACAGAAGTGTCTCCATCCTCCTTGTCAAATTAAAAATTCATTTTCAGTCCACTTCAGTTTACTTTCCTATTATATTCTATGATTTGACAAGCTCCACCCCATGTGCCACCACCTTATACAACATTAAAAATAAGGCACTGTATCATGGTAAACACAGTCCAGACTCAAAATTCAGGCTATAAAGAAGAATCAGCAATTTATAGAAGTTCAGGTAAACCCAGATCGATGCTCAAATAATCCCAAACCGCAGCATTTCAAATTACTATTGAATACAGATTTCATTTTGAACTGATTCACTATACCATAGAAAAGGAGGTTACTACAACTAAGTGATGTGAAAACAATAATCTTCTAGAAATCTTTGAAAGAACTTCCATTTTTAAACCTTAAAAAAAAAAAAAGAACATACTGAAATGATGATTCTCATTTCCATCTGAATACCATGCTAAATATAGCAAATCCAAAATGTCTTATTAAAACTAGTACACACCAATGTCTACTTCAGCAATCAGCAAATAACTCAATTTTAATCTCACATTCTTATCTAGGTCAGAAACAGAGTTACTCCTTTTGTCAGAGATCTGAATAGTGAGTGTCACCACTGACATGTTCGGGAGCAAGTCTTTATTGTATTACACTGAATGACGGCTGCATGTTCAGTTATTTAAATTAAACTCCTAACAGTTAAGACATTAAAAATTCTTAATTATTAATTTTTTAAAATCCTCTTTTACTTAAGAATTGTAAGCCCCTTCATTTGCTGTATCCAGTTCCTTTGCTGTTTATATAAGATCTGGTTTTAAATCAGCTTTTGTTCTAAATTTTTTGTAGGAACTCTTCCTGAAGCTTTATGGTCTCTGACCTGCTTCAACAAACAGCTCCAGATTTTTTAAATATAGAAGTATGAGAGTATAGGATGTATGAGAGAACATTATTTTATAAAGAAAACTTAGTGAAAGGCTTTTTTACTAGGTATAAAAATTCAAAAGCCTTATTCATTGATTCAATAGTTTTGAAACAAATGAGAATAATTTTCTTATTACCTCACTGCAGCCCTGACCCAACAAAGAATCTGTTTAAGTTTTTTTTTTGTTACATAAAGCAATTATTTTGTGTTTTGCAGTCAAGGTTGTTTTTGACTGTAGAATAGATGGCTATGGACTTGACTCATGGGAAACCTGCATGCAGCCATGTCTTAAACAACTGGGTATATTCCACTGGCAAGAACTAAAGGGTAAAGCAGTACAGCACCAAATTCCCTATGAGCTTTATAATCTGTAACAGTGAACAAATAAATTAAAAACAATTCATTCCACTTTGTGATCCACACAAGGAGAGTTTGTGTTTCTTAAGCATATGCTACATACCTTTGATCAGCTCATAAATATTCATGGCCATTAATTCACATACCAGTGAAAGGGAGCCAGGGTTTTCATCACTGCAGAAACAAATAAGGAGACTTTAAGCTAGAAATAAAACTTACACATTGATTGTACACAGCGTAAAAAAAAGTACTTAGTTTAATCAGTACTAAAATAGACATGTTCATTTTTAATTGATACTGTCTCATGGAAGTTTTTAAACTTAAACTCTGAGGTATTGTAGTTTCAAGTCTATGCTATCCAAAGTGCCCACTGCAGAAGTTAACTGATTTATTCCATGAAGCTTTTTGAAGGCATGTTTTCTGGGCAGATCACACTGTTCAGTATCAAGAAATTTCCAGTAAATTAACTGATACAAGCTTACAGTAAAAGCGAGGGAAGCTATTACACCATATGTGAAAATACTTTTTATTTAAATCTCCAGTAGTGCATGGAAATAAGTATCTGGCTGGAATCACTCTTTTGCTGACAACTGCAATTTAAAGTATAACCATGATGTAATACATCTGACACGTTATATTTCACTGCCCTGCAGAGGCAGACATCTTTAGGTATCCAGTTTTTCTTGTAAGGTAATTGCATTACAGTCCATCTCCCCTGCACTGTCGTGTTAACCCAGCCAGTAAAAGGCTGAGGGTACAATGTGCAGTTCAGCTTGCAGACAGTCTGCGGGATTGGCTGGCCAGCTGGATTACACTTAGTGAACACCACGGCCGCTGAGGCTGAGAATTCCAGAAAGCCAAGCTGCTGACACGATTAGCGCTCCCATGTGTTTGTAGAAAACAGGCCTGGCAATAACGGTGCAGTACCTGAGCCCTGAACAGAGAAATAGGACAGCCTGAAGGGCAAGAAAAAGTATTTCAGAGCAGTCAACAAGTTTTGTGTCAAGTATTTGAATAATGAAGGATATGTCTGCTGTTGCACAGTGATGAAATGTACCATGCAGTAATGGAGTAAATGATGTCATAAAACGTGATCACCCTGTGAGACAGAACTTGTCCTCAGAGGACACTGAAGTGCTTAATGAGGCAAGAAACCCAACTTTATCTGACACTTCTTTCCAAAAGCATAGCTCAGCTACTGCCTAATTCTGAGATGTAAACTTCACCTACTTGCACAGAAGTGTCTGTAAAGTTGCTTAAGAAATGATACTGCCAAATAGTTTGTCTTGATCCCCAGTTCAAACTGATAAGTCAAGTCAAGATCCTTAAGTACCAGAGGCTATTTCAGCAGATAAGCTGTGTGTGTGCCTAACCAGAGTACTGAGCCATGGTGTACAGATAAAGCACTAACTGGATATGGGACATGGGTTGAAGTCACCAGCAAATCTCACATATTATGAGATGAAATTTAACTATGCTTAGCATATATTTAGTTTTTAATTTTAATACTAATGTTGAAATATTTTTGGTCTGTTGGAAAAGAGCCACAGAAAGCAAGAGCTACATCAGACTTTCTGAACAAAGGCAGATGTAGACTTCAGATTTTGAGAACCATTTTGGTTTTGTCTTTCTGTTGAAGCTGGTTAAGAATCTACAGGCTGTCTGTAGACCCAAAAGTTATTGGATATTGTTCAAATATAGGAGTAAAGAAGAAGGAAATCAATGCACCATGCATACAAAACAACTTTATGTAAACATATAGTAGGATGTAGACTCAGCCACCTTCATGCTTGTATTTATCTCAGATTATTCACTTGATCAACAGTAAAGTTAAATTAAACAGAAAAGAGGAAGACTGACTTACAGCCAGGGACTGGATTATTGTTGACATTTTCCCCTGCCATGAGGTTGTCAGAACTTTAGTCTGTCACTAACTTTCAAATGCAGGGTCCAATAAATTGTTTGCTTGTTGTTTCTTTATTGAGTAAAACAGTAATTAGTAAATGGCTTTAATCCTTCTTGCAGCTTGGAGTAGCTGGGCTTACCCCAAGAAGAAAAGCAGTGATGTGTTCTGCTCCAGACATCTGTCACAATGCCAAGGAGGTACCCAGCAGGAATTTTGTGTTGCATAAGAGTATGGATGATACTGTTTACTCTTGTGCTGCTGTAGCATACATTCCAAACATTGCTCAGTGGGATGCATTGCCAGATTTAACATTTAAAATTAAGTTTTGATGGAAACCTCTTACATGAAAAACAGACACTATTCAATTATTGTATATATTATTTCATTGCCCTCCTAGACTTTAATAAACAAAAATCCCATGCTACAGAAACTCTGGGGAGGAAGCAGGAAACAAAGAGCTTTGCACACTATTGAATGGATCAGAGCAGGACATGCGTCTTTTCCCAGTCACACTTACGGCTAAACACCAAAACAATATTTTCCACTTTGAAACGAGGAGAAATAGCTTGTATGGGCAGGTTCTGTTTAAAATAATCTTATTATCTGTTGTTAAAAGAGTTCACTTAATCAAAATAATTTGTCAGTCAATTTATCAAAGCGTTAAAGGCCTAAAAGATGTTTTAGATGAAAAGATGAGAGTCTGCTTGTTGTGCGGGCTGAGTTGTACACATCTGCCCTTGATACAGTTAAGTAGACAGTTTAAATACTCTTTTGATCATAAATGAGACAATTCTGTCAGTTGTAGGCAATGTATAAATGGACCAACAGATCTCTAACAATATAACAGAGAATCAGAAGCCAAATTACTTGAAGATACTTCTCTTTTTTTAACTGATGTTCTTTGAAGCTCCGAGTTACATTTTGAAACTTCACCTAAGAGCAAAACGTCCCATTTCACTTAGTATGTACAAATGAGTCATTCCCAGTGGTTTCATTAGGAACTTGATATATTTAACTGAGAATACAAAATCAGGAACCCAAGAGGCACTGGTTGGCACTTAGATACTTGGAGAACAGTGTCAAATCTGTGTCTACTTAAACACAGCCCTCTCTATTTTCCTAACTGATAGGAAAGGTACCTATTTTGTGACCATATAACATCTGGATGATGGATGTAAATATAAATGCAAATATGAAGGAGAATTAATGCTGTACATTGACTAAGGATAAATGCACTGGTTTTAACCTGCATTAAAACATTAAAGAGACTGAAAAAAGTATTACCCAAGGAGAGGACTGACACATTTCCTCCAGTTATTATTTATAGCTAAAAGAAAAACAGCACAAGTATATCCAGTACATTTGGCAAGGCAGAAATCAACTATTTATTCCTCATTCATCTTGTTTCACCCTCGACCCAGTGTCCAGGCACCATTTAATACAGTGGGTGACATCAATTAGAGTACTCAAGGAAATAACCCCCCAGTGCCAAACAGGAAGGCAGAGCTCCCTTTCTGTACCACATGCAAACCTTTTTAATTCATGTGTACTTAAAAAGCTTCACTTAGTCTTAATTTTGTGTTCCCTCACTGAATTTAAACATGATTTTCTGTAGAATGCAGTGATTAATTATGCATACCTTTCAAAATGTTGTTTCATATGTTTACTTGCATAGTACTTTTCTTCCTAAGACTCAGTTTCTCCAGAATATCAGAAAATGTTCCCTGTCCTTATCTTAGCAAGTGGTATTTTAAAAACAAAAATACGCTGTTTAAAAATCGTTATGAAGACTGTTTATCAAGCCTTACTTGACTTGTTAAATGCTGACTAATGGAAAACTTTCAAATAGAAGAGGTATTTTGTTAACATGTAAGTTGAGAGAAAATAAAATGAGAAACACCAAATGAAGTTTTCCTGCCCAGATTACAGAAATATATATTCCAGAAAGCAGAATACAGTAATTCTGAGACAATAAACTACCACCTCCTTGCTCAGAGACGTGATGCCTTTTCACACAGCCCTTCCTACATTTTTGTATGCAACTCATATTTTAATTTATTCTTTGCTTCTTTCACAAAACACACACACAAAAAAGTCCCTTTATTTACAATGCACTGAAAACAAAATTATCTTGGAAAACAAGTGTATCATGAAATCATTGTTCCAACATGGGGGTTATTTGTCTAGTTTTTTTGTGTAGGTATTGTTTGGTTTGAGGGTTTTTTTAAATTTTATTTTAAGCAAAGCAATTTCTGATTTTAAAGCTTTATTCCTATATTAAATTCAGATATGAGATTTGCACTGTGCCAAAAGTAATGTTTGGCTTTGATAATGAAGTGCTTCAAATACAAGGATGTGAAAAATCAGTCAATTCTAATTCTGCAGAACTTTAAGGGATGAAGCACACAAGGGTTATGAAAAAAAGAGTTTTATTTATATTAATTTTCAGGTCTTCTAATTTCCATCAGAATTGACTTTCTTCTTTCCTCCTTTATTCTCCTTCAGCTTTGTGATTAACTGTTCCTTACCAATCCCAGTGCTTAGTTCCCTTCACCCACCTCATCCTCCTATTTCCTTTTATTTTTAGCACCTACAGATTCTAGCCTTGATAATTTTTTCACTAATTTCACCTGAGCAAAATCCAATTCTAGTTAGCTTTATGCTGCTGTTGCTTTTGACATGGTCTTATTATTCAAGAAAGATGCAAACCCAGTCATTTTGAGGGAGGCAGGCTGGAAAACCTCTTCTATCATATTCAGCCCTTTATGGGTGTCAGAATAACTGGGTGTCTCAAGCAATGTGGCAGCAGTAAATTCAGTGTAGCTGCCTGTTATTAGTTACTGTGACAACGGGCCCTGGCAGGGATTTGGCCTGTGACAATCAGCACTTTGTGAGGCTTCTTCCCTGCCTGGTGTGAGGACTCCTTCTAAGGTCAGTTCTCAAGCAGTTTCTGTCCTGCTGCCTTGTTTTGGAAGATAAGAGAATTTACTAGCAGAGATGGCAGCTATTTCATGCCAGTTGCTCTCTGTGTCCAAGAAGACTTCCAGATATGTTTAATTTACAAGTATAAACACAGCCTTACAGTGGAGAAAGACTGCCAAGAAATTTTGCAGAGGGAAAAGTTACTTAGGCAGGGACATTCTAATGCTGTCTTCCAACTAACAATCAATTTGTGTTGTCCTATTCTCATTTCATCTCCCCAGCTTTCATACTTGCTTCTGTTGAAAAACAAAACAAAACAAAAAATGTTTTCTTTTCTTGTGAGCCAAATGTTTGTACTATAATTAGTAGAAATTTCCCCTTGCAACCTCTCTTCAATAGCGTAGCAGCACTTACATGAGAATTGTCAGGTGCTCTTCTCATTTTTATCATCGGCTGCTTCTGTTTTCTGATCATTATTGATCGTGCTGCATCATAAAGTACCTAATTAGGCCATCTAAATTTGAAAAATTTGAAATAGTAGAGTAAAATAAACCATACCATCTAATACACTAAATATAGAGAACTTACATACAGAGCTATTTTAAAAGTAGAAACTGAATTTGAAAGTCACTGTGGGTAAATGAGGCAATCTCTAACAGAGACTCCAAAAGGGGGAGGACACCACAGGACTGTTTAATTGCTTTGACTGTTATTATTTGATAATTGGGCATTTGTGCTTCAAGGGAGCTGATCCTTGGCCTTCACTGAGACTGAGGAAATAACGTCTTGTCGGGAAAAATCACCATGTTCTTTATCCCCACCTTAAGTTTTAATTTCCTACCTAAATTGCTAAATATAAGATGGAGATTGTAAATTCATACTACTTAAATACTAATCTCACAGAATTCAGTGTAAATGATTTTTTGGGTAGCAACTGATACCCTCGAACCACAGTCAGAAACACTCTGGCTGTGTTACATGTTCTTATAATGTCAGAGCCAGCCCAGGGGCCAAATATACCCAAGACAGACATAAAAAAAAAAAAGTTAGCTATTTGTTGATTTACTCTTTTATTCTAATAAATGGCAATCCTGTATTTTTTTGTTTCCTTAAATGCAAATAATTGATTCTCTGGCATTAAAAAAAAATTCAAAATCATGATCTGAAAATAAGATGTTAATATCTATGGCATACCAGCCATTGTGTTAATCAACCAAAGTACTTGGGCAGAGATATGCAGGGAAAGCATTATTGTACAAATGTATTGAAAATATCTTCAGGTATTTAAAGAAGTCAGATAGTTTATGTTTATACTACTTGGTTATGTTTATATATTTATTTATAAATGCATTTTACATGTACAAGAGAAGCCCAGATGACAGTGGAGGGCTCAAGACAACTTGAGTTGTTTAAATTTTAAATTGCATAATTCTAATACTGTACAAAGACTTAATCTTTTACACATTTTAAAACATTCTTACAGCACTGAAGATCTTTTCCATGTAAGCCTGTAAAGGTTGTTATTGTAATTCTTTTACAACAGAGTGGTCTGTAGACAAAATAAATACCCCACACATAACCAACAAATGAGGCCTTAACCTGGCACTTATGAGATCCATCCAGTGAAAAGAATGAAGCAAAGGCCTGAATAATTTCAATTGACTGAATAAAGAGTGGAATCAGGAAGGAAAATTGCATTATTTGAAATGTCTCTTCAAAGGATAAAGTCAACGTGTAAACTCTGAACAAAACAGGTCACTACAATCAGAGGGATTTTCTCCTAGGGCCAAAATGATATGATCACATGACAAGTTAGTTATTGTTTAATCAGTATCTGAAAGAAAATCGAGCGTTGGAAGAATAACAGCATAGAAGTTTACATAAAATAAGAAGAAATAAAATTTAGATTTCTGGCGTACTAAAAAAATTAAATTTGCACTAACAAGCCAAGATTTCTGGAGATTCTTAAAAATCCACTTCAGCACCATCCTGATCATGGTGTGATCACATCCTGGGAGTGACCAGGCAACAAAAAGAATCCACCAAAACAAAAGACTTCAAACACATGCAGAACAAAAAAAAGCCAGGTCTGAGCCTGGCAACTTTAAGCTATGAAAATCGTACAGCTACAAAACAAAACTTACTTCCAGTCAGATTATCTGAATTTGTTGTGGTCAAAGATGAAGACTGAAAGAAATGTTAAAAATTTTATGAGCGTTGTAAAACTGAAAGTTTTGAGGATATATTAAAGGAAGTGTTCTAATTACATTTGCATAGAACATTGAAGAATAAAAGAGACCTGATCACTGGGTAGAGTTCTTTCATGCATCTGTAACAATAGATGTTATCTAACCTCTCCCTTCCCTCCCCTCTGTTTCAGCACACACAGACGTTCAAGCACAGAATTGTTACTGGAAAGGGAAATAAAGGTTGGGAAGAACAAGTTGTAACAATAGGAACTCATCCAACACCCCAAAAAAGGGTTCATGGCTATGAATCATTCAACAGAATAAGAGTTTAATGTGCAAGAGGCTAGAAAACCCAGGAAATAAGGAACAATCTAAATATAAATTATGGGCAAGTGATGGAACTCAAAGACAACACCCAATCATTGTAACTAGAGAGCGTGGAAAATTAATAATCATTTAGAATTAAAGAATCTAATCCAAGATGACACAAAAGACAGCACAAGAGTAGTCAAAAGAGAGTACTATAAAAATCGAAAGGAGACACTTTGTTACAAATATGCCAGATACTGAGGAAGGAAAAGCTATGATATTTAAGTATGCCATCGATAGACGTGGGAAGAGAGAAATCACCAAAGAAATAAAGGAAGCAGCAAGAAGTTGAGCTTCAAGGCCATGGTACGCAATTATTGCACTCAGAGACACACCAGATGTGCAGGGTGTGACACGGGATGATGTGAAGGATGCTAAGCAATGGAAGGCAAGGCGTGCCGAACCAAGAAAACTTGGCAGTTCCTGAGAAAGCACTTGGAGACACCGGCAGCCAGGGTGATGCCCCGCAAGAGCCGAGAGAAAAGACCTATTTACACCTTGTTGCGGAGGAGCGGCACGAAGAGACCAGCGTTGGCATGCGAGGCCCATGAGCTGCCCACGGGCTGCAGGGACGGCGTTTCCAGGGGCTACAGAAGCACCTACGGCCCCCTCGGCGCGGGTACACCCTGAGACCACGGCCCCCTCGGTGACCGTCAGCCTCCCTGGAGGCTCCGGTCCCGCACCATCCCTCAGAAAGGGCCCGAGATCTTCCCTCGCACCCCCTTACTGTGCCTCTGTGCCTTCCGCGCCGTTCCGCAGATGCCGGGGTTAACGGATGAGCGGCCGGGCCGAGCCCGACCCGGCCCCGCTCCCGGCGCTCCCCTCAGGCCGCCATGTTGTGTTCCAGTCGCCCCGGCAACCGCGCATGCGCCAGCCCCGCGCGGCGGCCCGCTGCACACGGCACCGCCGGATGCGCATGCGCAGTGAGCACGGGGTTGCCAGCGCCGCGCCCCCGCCCGCCAGGTGCGCGCCCAGGTGCGGGGGGACTGTGGATGTCGCTCCCTCAGATAAATTTTTTTTTAATTTTTTTTTTTTTTAAGTGAACGGGCTGTCTGGACGAGAGCCATCAGGACCGAAGACAGAAGAATGGAGCATTAACTGGGGGAAACGTAATTTCGGCAGAGATCGCAACCCATTGGCCACCTACCCAAAAGGGACCTCAGTCCCTCAGTCTCGACTGGAAACAAAAACTGAGCCTGCGGACTAATTAACATGAGAAGCAACATGCTACTAGCGAATAGTGGCTTGAATACTAATTAATAGAAAAGTTATGTAGTTGGTAACCAAGGAGTGCTGATGGCTTTGTTTGTTAAAAGGTACAGCAAGCGTAAAGTTTTGATGATCACTGAGCTAGACTTCTGTGGGTTACCACCCAGCTCCCTGCTTTGCTCAAGCTAGAATAAAACCCAAAAATTCTTCGCCTCGAGGTGTCAATTTGCGCGGCGCACCCCGTACCGAGCCCACGTTCGGGACAACACCACGGACACGACTCCCCGGGGATGGCGGGGCTGAGCCGCCCGTGGATGGGGCGTTAAGGAGGGGAGCCCTGGGGACAAGAGATGTGCTCCATAAATCCAGCGGTGCGCCCTTTCTGCTGACAAATCTCCCGTGGCCGGAGCAGCGCCCCGGCGGGCTCAGATTCATCCCAGGTGATGGCCTGATCCCTGGCGGATCCTGCGCGCCACTGCGGGATGGGGAGAGCAGCCGCACCGCCAGCCCGGCATAGAGACCACCCCGGGAAGAGACCAGGGGCTGTGTTCCCCTCACCGAGCTGTCTCCAAAAACCTGCGTTTTGGAGAGCTGTGTCATCCCCTCCCTGTCGCCGCCCCCCGGTGTTTGCCTCTTGCTAAATGGACATCCTGTACTTTAACGTAGGCTTCAAAGGTGAGCAGAAAAGTTGTCTTTTCTATGCAGCGTATGTAGTAAAAATCAAAACACTAGGAAAAGGCGAAATGTTTGTCCGTGCAAAACAAGATCCCAATAGGGCGTTAAACAGAATAGTAGGAGCATTTTAAAAATGTTCAAGTATTTTAATTAAAGAAACTGGAATTGTATCCTAGTAAACTTGAAGAAGCCTGTTGACTTAGAGGCGAAGTTGTCCCCGATCCCGAGTTATGGTTGTTTCCTACCGGGCGCTGCATCTCTCTATAGGGCCGGGAAGTTTTCCGATTTGCTTCTTGGTTTTGCTGTTAAGCATGTTAAGCGTGAGTTAAGCGTGTGTTTCCATATGTGCGGGCCCGGGTCCGGCGCTCCCGGGGACACCCAGTCTTCTAGCGAAGACACACCTTCGCTACCCCAGCTAAAGGGTGGAACATTCTCACCATTCTGTCTTTATGTCTTCCAGAGGCAGCCCGAATAATAGGCGGCCGGTTAGCTCAGTTGGTTAGAGCGTGGTGCTAATAACGCCAAGGTCGCGGGTTCGATCCCCGTACGGGCCACAGCCGACTACTTTTTCTTTTTCCTCTTTTTTTTCATCTCTACAGTTTGTCCCAGCTATTCCCACCCACCTCACGCGGTTCTGCTGAGACGCCGTGTGACCTCTGCACAAGGGCACGGCGCGGAGCGGGCCGGGGTGTGTGTGTCTGTCTGTCTGTCTGTGCGGGGCTCGAGCACCCAGGGCGGCTGCAGCACGGACCGAGCTTTATCGCGTTCCTGCGGCTGATGGAGCCCGGCCGGCTCCGGCAGAAGGCGATTTCTGTTTCTGCGCGGGCGGCTACAGCGTGCTGTCGGTGACCCCTTCGGGCTCTTTTCTGTGTGGGCTGCCCTTCCCCCGTGACACGCGCTCCCCCGCCCGGAACCTCGCCCGGTGACAGCGAGTGGCGGAGCAGACATTCACAGAATGGGTCGCGTTGGAGGAGACCGTAACTCGTCCGACATCCCCGCTAAACACACTTGTCCTACAGGACTGCGTCCTGACCGTTCTGGGATATCTCCAGCTGAGGGAGACTCCACAACCTCTCTGAGCAACCCGTTTCAGTGCTCGGTAAACCTGCACAGCTAAGTTCTTCCGCATGTTCAGGTGGAACTTTCTGTGCATCAGTTTCTGTCAGTCATCTCGTATCCTAGAGGCTGGTACCTCCGAGAAAAGCGTGGATCCATTCTCTCGGCACAAGCTCCTTTAGACATTTATACACAGTCGTGAGGTCTCCTCTGAGTTGTCTCTTCACGAAGCTGCAAAGGCGCGACTCCCTCATCCTTTTGTCGTAAGACAGACGCTTCCAATCCCGCAACTATCCCCCACTGTCTTCCACTGTACCCGCTCTAGGAACTCCATCCCTCCTGTACTTTTCCTGAGCTCGAACAGCGGAGCATCCCAACCCACGGTAACTCCGCCCGCGGGTCCCACCTCCAGCCCCACCTGGGGCCAGGAGCTCCGGGCGGTTTCTGCCCGCGCGAGCCGCCGTCGGTGCCGGGCGGCCCCGCCCCGGGGGGGGCGCGGCGGGCGCTGCCGGGGGCGCCATTGGCCCCGCTGCCGGTGCCCCACGCATCCCCCGCGCCGCCGACACCGCCGGGGCGGCCGCCGATGCGGCGCCCGCCCGCCCGCGCCTGCCAAGATGGCGGCTCCCGGGGCGGGGGGCGCCGGGGCGCTGCCGCCCCCTCCCCCCGCTGAGGACGAGCCCCCCGGGGCTCCCCCCGGCGAGGCGGCGGCGGAGGGAGAGGAGGGCGGCGGCAGCGGCGCGGAGCTGCTGGCGGTGACGGAGGAGCTGGTGCAGAGCTTGGCCGCCCTGGAAGCCGGCGCGGGGGCGGCGAGCGGCACCGTGCTGTACCTGCGGGCGGAGGGCGCGGGGCCGAACGCCGGCGAGCAGCTGCGGCTGCTGGAGAGCCCGGAGCCGCCGTCGCCGCCCCGTCCCGCCGCCGCGCCGCTGGCCCCCGCGGAGCTCCGGCGGGTCATCGAGCAAGTGAGCAAGGCCCAGGAGCAGCTGAAGCCGGCGGCGGCCGCCGCGCCCCCGCCGCAGCCGTGCCCCGCGGGCGGCATCATGCAGAACGCCGCCCGGCAGCTGCAGAGCGTGGCCCAGCAGGTCGCCCTGCAGCAGGGCAGGGCCGCGGCGGCCGCCCGCCTCCTCCCGCAGAAGGTAACCTCGAGGGCTGGGCTGGAGGGAGGTTGTGGCGCTCCGTTGGTGATGAAAACTACGGCTCTGGCGGGTTTAATTTTTTTTTTTTTTTTTTTTCGTTCTCCTCAGTCGCACCTGCTCTCAGGTGTAGACTGCAGTCCCATAGCTCAAAGGCACAGCTTTCAGTGTGGTTTAGGAAAATCCGTGTTTGAATGTAGTTGACAGCTGCTGTGGCCAGTATTTTGGTCTGACAACACGCACAGCCAAGAACAGCTTAGCAGAGCTGTTTCGTAGTGGTTAAGTGGTGATACAAAAGAAGTTACTGCATGCTTCTTGCAGGTTCCTGGGCTTTCAACCCACGATTGGGGTGCAGGTTGTGAAGTAATTGATTTGAACTGTGGCAGAAATTTGGATGAAACAGAGAACCTGTAAGGGAGATGAATAGTAGCATCTGATTCTGTGAATCATCACCACAAAGTTTTTGTGAAGTGAACACGTTTCATAGGATGTCCTGGACTGGGCATTTGGCCTGTGTCATGTAGCAGACTGTAGTTTTCCCGTGTGCGGGGTTTGCTGAAGGTTGTGAATGTGCCTGGGGGGTGGCATAACTCTGCTATTCCAGCCAGGCCTGCTAGTAGGAAACAAAGCTGTGACATGGCCTTAG
Organism: Hirundo rustica; assembly: GCF_015227805.2. Classification (NCBI taxonomy): domain Eukaryota; kingdom Metazoa; phylum Chordata; class Aves; order Passeriformes; family Hirundinidae; genus Hirundo; species Hirundo rustica. The sequence goes on along the minus strand of NC_053455.1, from coordinate 10,831,517 downwards.
AGCAGACTTTACATGCTTTAGCTGAACAGCAGTCACAGCAGAAAATGTGCAGGAAAACCCATGCCTTGAAGGAAGGGGATCTGTGCTTTGATGCATTAAGATGGAAAGCTTATGATGTGCAGCGGTTTCTTCACGCTTTGCTTTAAGGGCATGTGTGTATTATCTTGATAAGTATTGTATTTATTTATTATTACTGTATCTGTGTAATTGCAACTCTTCCTTTTTTCCACAAAAGCAGCTGGAAGCCATTTGTGTCCAAGCTCAGCCAGGACAGATGAAGGAAACCGAAGGGTCAGTGACATCATTGGCACCCATCCAGTCCAAAAGCATAACGCTGAGTCAGCCAGTTGGTAGGAATTCTAGCATACCAGGACTTGGCGTTATTAATCCCCAGATAATTAGGATACAGCCTGTTTCAGGAACTGAGCAGCAGCAGCTATTCCTGCATAGTTCTTCTGAGTCTCTGGTTCAGTTGCTTATGCAGAGGCCTTTACCCTCTCACAGCTCAGTGTCTGTGGACAAGATTCCCCTATCTAAGATGGTGAATGGACGGAGGGCTGCTTGTGCCACAGCATCATCTTCAAGGTCTCCAAATCCTACCGTGGCTGCAGGCAGTTCAGCAAGTACACCAAGCCTTGAAAAAAAGCAAAAGGACGACAAGTTAAAGAAATCCTTGAAGGTGAAAACTCGTTCTGGACGGATTTCACGCCCCCCCAAATACAAAGCTAAAGATTATAAATTCATTAAAATGGAGGATTTGGCCCATGGTCATCAGTCTGATTCTGATGACTACTCTGAGCTGAGTATAGAAGATGATGAAGAAGGGAAGGTGAAGGGAAAGGATGCATTATTCAGTTCTTCAAATTACAATCTGAAACCCAAAACATTTAAATGTCAGACTTGTGAAAAATCTTACATAGGAAAAGGAGGCTTAGCAAGACATTATAAACTTAACCCAGACCATGGAGAGCTGGAGTCTTCACCTCAGAAAATACCTCTAAATAAGCCTAATGGAAGTATATTTGTGGAAGAGGAAATGATGAGTCCAATACATTTGGATTCAATTGCTGTCACTTTAAATCATGAGAAAGCACTAGCTACCAGTCTGGAAGAAACTGTTGATTCAAAGGCTGGAGAACAGGTAAAGTGTTACTTAAAAAACCTGTCAGTTCTGTGGAAAGTAGAATGGTAGTTCTGTAGCTGCACAGTCTTGTACTGCTCAGAAATACCGACTGATAGACTACATTAGGCAAATTTCCCATTGAAGTCCTTTAAAAAGCAAATTGCCTCTTGCAGTGCTGCAGCAATAGTACTCTTGCACAGACACATACAACTAAATGTGCTCTGAGTGTTCATTTCTTACTGGGTTTCTGACATAAGTTTTCACCATGTCTGCATAAATGACATTCTTCTCTGCATTTGGATAAGTTACAGCTTTTAGCATGACAGCAGCACATCATCTGCTCTCTCATTTTTTGTTGCTGAAATAATGTCATCACAGAAAAATCTCTTATTTGGAACACAACAGTGAACTGCAACTTTTCCTAGAGCAGGTTTTCAAAGTGAGGCTTTGAAACCCTGCACACCAAACACTGAAATTTGAGTCCCTGGGGTGGAAGCTGCCTCAGCTGCCATTTTTTTCCTGTGATGTTCTAAGCTGGTCACTTCAAAGAAAAGTTTCTCTTTTAATATTGAAATGACTCCTAACATTTTGCAGCAAGAGCTGATGCAGCTGCTGGCTAGGAAAAAGTACTCGTTTAGATGCAGGGGTGTCGCATTTATTACTTGTCTTTGTAATTGTGAAGTTGTTCTCAGGAAAGTGAAAATTTACAGCTTAAGGTGCCAGTGCAGCAAACAAACCTTCTCTCAATCTCTAAACTCAGTTGCCATCTCTGGAAAAAGAGAATTGCAGAATACTGAAGTGTGCTCTCTGAATTATTGTGGTTTGATACAGACAGGAAGCCAATCAAGATCCCCATGCTCAACCCCTAGTCCTATATCAAATTTAGAACTAATTTAGTAATTTAATCCCTGGATAGAACTGACATAAATTTGCCATTTATAGAGCTTTCCTAATCAGTAGAATAGTAGGGAGTTACTGAATGTTGGGATGCAAATGTACAGGTTATGCAAAGAAGCCTGATGTACCTCAGTACTATTATAAACTTGTTTCTTGAAAGATGCTGGAACATCTTAGAAATTTTAGCTTGGAAGATATTTAAATAAGAAGTCACTGCTTTGAACAGTTAAAAAGTTTTACACTGAACTTATAATGATAACTTAAACATAAAAGGTACTTTAACTTCCTGTGTGAGCTTATAACAGAGGCTGCTTCCTAGCTGTATTCCTAGGGAAGATAGGATTTTGAAATGTGGTAACTGGGCAGTACATTTTGATATTTAATTACTGCACTTGTCACTGTTCATGATGTCAGAGTTTTTGTCTCTCTTATAAAGTCTTCATGCCTTGACATGGTTACAATGAAACCCAAATTATTCTTTGAGTATGTTTTACTGCTAATTAAGCTTTATTTCTACAACCTCTTTATCTAAAGAGGACATATTTTATTTCAAAAGTATTAAATGTATTTAAGCCACTTAAAACATCTCTTTCATTACGTTTAGTTAATCTTCTTATTTTGTATGAGATCTTGTGGTTAAAAAATGCTAACTTTGCAAATAATGGCATATGTGTGATGCAGAAGTAGCAGTCTTACTAATGTGTTGGACTTATTCCACAACTTTCTTTGCAAGTTATGCTTGTATCTGGCTTTGCATTACTTCAATATGCTATTTATTGTTTGCATAGATGACAAACTTAATTCTAAAACTGTCTTCCTCAAAACTGTTTAAAGCAGTGAATAAATACTTTTCCTTTTAATTAAGGCTTCAGAGTGTAAGGAAAGCAGACACTTGCTGGCAGAACAACCAAATGAAACCAGTTCAGGACACCGGGGGCCTGTAATACCAAAAGGACCTGGAAGACCCAGAAGACCAAAGAGACGTGGTCGGCCCAGGATGGGTGGAAGATCCAGGTGTTCTGGAAGGCTTAGCAGACCTGGTCAGTCCCCTTCAAAGTCACTTAGTAGTGTGTCAGCAGAACACAATGTATTCAGAAGAAAAGCTAGGTTAAAAGAGGTATGGTTCTCTTCTGCAATTACTTCACAAGTTATTTTTCCCCTGCCCTATTCCCCTCCCACCCCTTTTTTTAGCTCAGATATCTTCAATGAATTATTTTCAAAAAAAACCTTTTTTTTTTTTTTTTTTTTTTTTTTTTTTTTTTTTTTTTTTTTTTTTTTTTTTTTTTTACATCCTCATGTATGGACAAGGTAAAAGCCTTAGATGGTTTGTAAGAAGAAAATGTTTTTTTAAGAAAAAAATACTTCAACAGAACACTGGAAAAAGGGAAAATGGGAACTCAGTTTGGAAAAGGACTTTTGACATGTAGATATATTGTTGCTACCCTTTTTTCTGGAGAAGGAAAGTTACTAGCTACTACTATATATCTCCTCCAACACAATAAAAGAAATAGTAATTAAAAAACCGAAACCAAACCCACAAAGAAGGTCTTGGGGGAGGATAGAATGGGGATTGAAATCCAAGTAACACAATTTGTTCATTGTTTTCTGTGTGTTGTAGATCATTTATGGCTACTAAAGCTACTGAGGTTGCTGTGCTTGTTATGAATTGGCAATATTTGTGGGACTGAGTTTTGTCCGTACATGAGCAGTAACTATTGTGAGGTTTTGTAACTTAACCCATTTTGGAGTTAGTTAGTTTGCATCTATTCTTGAAGCTGCCTAAACATACAGCATACAGTCAAAAAAAAGTAGTGATATTTATTTTACGTTTTGAAAATGGGGTGCATAACGTGTGGGCTGCTTTTTCCTAATAATCTCATTCTGGCTTTTGACAGCTAATACAACAATGTGATAATGAAGACTTAATGGAGCTGGCTCTCCCACGTCTTACAAAGCTTGTTACAGTGTATGAGTTTCTGTTGATGAAGGTGAGTTTTTACATAAAAATATTAAATTATTTTAGGGATGTGTCCATTAGTATACATAAAAATATTCCTTTAGAGATATAATTGAATTTTCTACATTAGTATTGTGCAACATGCAGATGTTCAGTTTTATGCAGGCAAAACTCTGAGTAGATCTCAACTCAAAACCTTGCTTTTTGCTGTCTGGTTCAGTGGCATTTTGAATATTCCACAGTCTTTTGACTTGAATGTTTCTATTTTAAAATGTTGAACAGAACAAAATTGACAGATTTCAATTTAATCTTTTTTTAAAGTATAGGGAGGGAGAAAAAAGCCCTTTTCTATTCCTCTCTTATTCCTAGGTGGAAAAAGGATATCCAGCCAAAGCTTACTTTGCAGATGTGTATAGGGAATTTGAAGATTTGCATAACATGGTCAAGAAAATGGCTTATGATCACCTCAGTAATTCTGATTCTGTGAATTGCCAGCAGCCTGTTGAAGTAAAAGATGCTAAGGTAATAAAGCACTCTGGAACTGTGGTTGGTTCGTTTGCTTGCTTTATTTTGAATGCTTCACGTTTTTAATTTTCTCTGATAAGCTTTCTCCTGCAGGTGAACTTACTTGAAAACATGATTTTTAATTAGCAAAAATAGACATTATTGTGAAAAGTCCAACAATATACCAAGAAGAAGAAGAAATCCATAATAAAACTGCAATTCTAGTTTATATCAGTGGATACACTAGAAACATTAAAAAACAATTCTAGCAGTGCGGATACCTGCCTTGCGTATCTAGGGTAGTATGAAGCTGCATATTACTGCAAGGTTTATTTAGCATTAGCCACCTATAAAAGTGCATCCTGATGTTTGATCAGGAAGGGGGGGGTCTATATTTAAAATGAGTGCCCTTGATTTAAAGAGATAAGTCATTTCATTGCAAAATGAGGGCAGAATGAATGCATCTATGCAGTTCACAGTCACAATAACAAACGTGAAAGGTAGCGACTACATTAATAAAATTGCAAACTGTTATTTCAGTGACTCCAGATTCATTGTTTATGGAGCTGTATCTGGAAAGACAGATGGAACATCTTTCTTGCTTCTCTTCTGTGTTCATGTGCATCCTTAATATAGAATGATGCTCTTTAAAAAAGAAAAACAAGACCAAACCAAATGCCAAAACAACCTAGCCTGGAGAAGCTGGATAGTAGCACACGTACATAAGGAGGAGGCACGGGAATGGAATGTGGGGGGGGGGGGGGGGAAAACCTTAACTACGCAGAGATACTCTAAACAGGAAGACTTCAATGTTTTTTATATGATGGAGAGCCTCAATAAGCTTTATTAAATACTGCTCTGAGTGACTGTCCCTGGGTTCTATATATAACCATAATTCTTTCAAGTTTGCCTGTTAACAGTCACCTTCAAATGAAGGTCATGTGTCAGTGTGAAGGCTAGTAGAAGACATCGGAGTCTAAACACTTGCATTGAGCTGAAGTGATTGTCAGGCTAGACATGATGTAGTTCTAGTTCAATTTTAAGAAAAATAATCTGTATTTCAGCATTTTGTATTCAGATCTGAAAGAGTAACTTTTACTTTTTTTCCTTATATCTGTTTTTGAAGGTTGCTGAATCTCTAGGAATCACAGAAATACTCAGTGGAGAACAGAAGATTCAAGGTGCAGGCTCTTATTCACAATGTGTAATTAAAATGGTTAGTGAGCAAGTGCCTGTGGACATACTGGGACAAAAACGGTCAGCTGAGGTATGGAATACCTTTGTGAAGATTAACAGTGAAACTAAGACAAATTAAAACTTGAAAAAATGCAGAATTATTCCTTACAAAATCATGCTAGTATTATCTGAGTCATTTTAAAGTAAGGCTTTTGTGGTCACAAATACTGAAAATACTCTGCTGTGGTATCAGAACAGGGCATATGAACTAGCACACCAAGTCTGTGCTTTGGGATGACGCTTGGTAGTATTCAGGACAGAGTATCAAAGACTTACAGGTCTTTGATACAGGGACAGAAGAATTTTGTTGAGGTGCTGGTAACTGGGGGCTCCACAGATTCCAACCTGTGTTAGAAGAAATGGCCTAATCTACAGCAGGTTCAGACGATGGAGAAGTGGTTGCTCTGCTAATTGGTGGCAGATAGAGGGGCATGAAAACAGGTTTTTTTCTTTCTGATAAGTCAGTTGATGAGCTTCAGTCTGTTTAGAGCTGTAGCAGAGAGCTTTTTTGTCCCCTTGGAGTTTTGGCGAAGTGTTTAAATCCTTACCTCTTAGGAAGACCTTTAGTGTAAATCCTGTTTTCAAGGATCAGCAGTTCATTGTCATGATATTCCCAGTTATCTTTGCCAATATTGTCAACTGTTACAGGGGCAGCAGTTAATCATGTCTTGTATTGACAGAGCTCAGGGGAAGAGCTGTTGCCACCAGCCAAAAGGACCAAGATAGAAGATGTAACAGAGACTGTGAACAATGCTTATGCCAGTCAAGATGAAGTGAAAGAAAAGAGTGGGAGTTTGTGTACACTGTTTGAAAAGGATGGTAACCTCTTCAGATTTTCCAGTTCTGTTCTGTTCACGGAGGAGCTGAACAAATCTTTGTTGTTCAAGCTACTGTGGTTTTTGTCTTACAGTTTCATTTTTTGACTTGCTTCCCAGGTCCTTCGAAAGCAGCTGTTTAACTGGAAAGGCCTCATGAGGAGGGAAAAGTTACAGATGATGCAGACAGCAGTAGCTTAATCCTGGATGCATGATAATCAGTTATGGATACTACTTAGGAGCATAGGACTGTCCTCTGCTGTGTGCTTCCTGTCTGTCCTGTCCCTCTGAGTGCGTGACCATTGTGTCAGCTATGGGAGAGCAGAGGAGGAGGAAGCAGAGTGCACCTCCTTCCTCTTGGCCCCAGCCAGCTACAGTAGCAGAATTACCAGAGCTTTGTGGAACTTGGAGAGGGAGAGCTGGTGTAGGCTGTCCTACATCCATTATTGGAATACATCTTGTATTGGAATCAAAGCACCATTTTGCACCACAGTCTTCAGGTGGTTGCCTTTCTTTTTATTCCTTCTTCATGTTTCATCCTGCTGCCCTTCAGATTAGCAGGGTAACAGTGAAAGGAAAGTAAATGTCTAGTAAAATACGTTTATCAGTACCATCCACTTTATAAATACCTTGTTCTGGTGTTGCTGTAAGTGGCTTTGCTTTTGCCCTTTGCATGTCTTTCAGCCAATGGTTATTTTTGTTCTCCTCCCTTAGATTTTCTTTCTCTGAAAGGGTCTCTGCATGACCATGCTTACTTTCTTGCTGCACTCTGATTTTTTTCTGGGCTATGAGTTTTTAAAATTACATTTTGCTTGCACCTGCTAGTAGGGTGTTAGCTAGTGCAAAATGTTAAAAATAGTCCTCTCTGCAGTGTTAGGTCTCTTTTTTTGTGCAGTGGTATGTTTAATAACAAAAAAAAAATTCAAAAGCAAACTGACTTACTTATTCCTTTTGACCTTTAATAATAAAGACTGACAGCTCATACAACTGCAGTGTCAACTACTTTTCAGGGTTTGGGACCCTGGTCAGGTCCAGGTCAATTAACTGGTAGGACACTGCATTTCTTGTGGTTTTTACCTTTTCTGGCACAGGACAAAAAGTGCTGCTGGGGCTCTTAGCACAGCTAGTTATATGTAGTAACCTGATGACAATTATGAATCCAGGGTGAGCTTGATTAGGAACAGAAATTTAAACAGAATTTTAAATGCTTCCATCAACTTACTAAAAGTGATGAGGATGAGCAGCTGACAAGTTTGTGCCTGGTAAAGTCTTTATCTTTTAATGTTACTGACTGCATGATGGAAGAAAACTGAGTTTGCCTTTCAGCCCAGGCTGTCTTCAGGATGAACAGAAAAATGCTGCCCCTTAATGTAAGGCCTCTTAATATAGAAATACTTGATAAAATAACACTATTCAAAAATTCCTTAAATATTTTTTTATAGTGACTTTCTCATTGGGAAGTTCTATGAAACTCCTGTTCAGTGCTTCAGGTTTGCTAATTTGAGGGAAGCAAAATAGGGAAATAATTTTGGAGGAAAAGCTGGACTATTGCTGAAAAATAATTTTTTTTTGACATGCAATATTAGATTGCCCAACGAAATAATACTTCTTTCCCCTTTTCAGGTTTTAATCCATTAAATGGAGAAATCCTGCTTTCAGAAGATAGGCACATCACTTGCTGTACAACTGGAACTACATTACAGCCAGCAGAGGAACATAATTCACTTGCTGATTCGGGAGTTAGAATCGATGGTGAAAATGCAGGTACCTTCTCCCAGACTGTGGAAATGAGGATAGAGTATCCCCAGCCCGTGAGCACACAGGGACCGGGGGTGGCAGGTGAAGTTTCTCTGCTGCACACTGAAGTGGTGCTGCCTGTCGGAGCGGGCGGCTCGGCCGGGCCGGGTCAGGCGCGCTTTGTGAGCGGGAGCGCGGCGGCTCCTGAGCTCCGCGGCTCCGCGTCAGAGCAGGCGGCGGCCAGGCAGAGCAGCAGCCTACCCACGAATGAAGAAAATGGTCACGGTCAAAAATATCGTGAACTGCAAGAAGAAAACCCTAATTTTGCAATTAAAGAACGTTCTGAGCAAGTCCATAATGCTGATATGACTGATGAGATACAGGAGCTTGAAAAAGTTTTTTCAACGAACGTTGTGCCAATAAAGTACCCCCAGAGTGCTCAGACTCAGTCGCACCAGAACGCTGTCCAGGGAGCCTCCCTGTCCGCTCATGGGAACCAGGAAAATGCTTTCAAAAACGAGAGTGAATATCCTTGTGGGACACAGGAAGCACAGGAGCTGGCAAATGCAGTTACGGTAGATGAAACTGTGGCTTTTGAGATTTCTGATGAGAGCCATGATTTTTTGTCTCAGGGACACGAACAGATTTTTATTCAGACTTCAGATGGGCTTATCTTGTCTCATCCAGACACTGCTGTTTTGTCTCAGGCTGAAGGCATCGTTATTGTGACTGATTCCAATGGTACTACAATGCACATTCGCACATCTGAAGGGATACCTCTGGAAACAGTGGAAGCACTACTGGCAATGGAAGCAGGTGGCCAAAGTGAAGATATTTTGCTCTCGCAAAGTGAATTGGAGCCATAAATTAGGATACCCTATAAGCTTTCTTCTGGAAAAGACTGATTATAAAATGTATATTTTTCTAATGTGAATACTGAGATAATTGAAATTTAACTTATTTGTAAACGGTTTCTATGCCCCGTACTTTTTATAACTTATGTTTATATAAATCTAGCAGCATTGCAACCAAAAATTCTAGAATTAACATTGTTCTATTTGCTTTATATGTTGGGGATGGGTGGAAAGTGGAAATCTTGTCAACCCTAAACCTTGCACTGTTCCCTTTTGTTACGTAGTTCCTTTTCTCTCTAGCCATCCAAAAATGCAGTAAGTTGTACTGCTGTTCAGCAGTGATGTGCTGTGTACTGGCAAGCTGTATATGGGTAAAATAAAAGCTGTGTTAAAAATGTGCATTTTCTGTGCCACTGAGATTACAAAACACTGTTATTGCGCTTTTTAAAAGGTGTCTTGAATATTCATAAGCATCTAGACTTGATGCACATAAATCTGCCTGGAAAAATGGGCAGGTTTAAGTATAATCCACCCTTGTGCATTCTGGGAATAATGTGACAGCCTAGCTGATCCTTAGTGAAATAAGCATTCAACTGAGTTAAGAGACAAAAATAGCCTCAAACAAGATCTGATTTTTACTGAACAGTTGGAAGTGTATTAAGTTGCTTGTCTGATGTTTAGCCACACCTTTTAAAATTGCTGTTACATAGACATAAATGGGAAGGTGCGTAAGTAGTGATCTAATTTTCCTTAATTAGGTACCAAATCCTTTTTTTGCTTTAGTCTGTCATGGCCTGTCTTTGTTTGACTGGTATTAGACTCCTTGTTTTCTTTTCAGAGGATGCATCCTTTATCAATTCTACCCTTGGACCTTTCCAGTAACTCCACACTACCTTGTACTGTTTAATCATAATACAAAGAGACTGTTGCTCTAGGCAGGGAGGAAACTTGGCAAATTACTTGAATTTTTGTCATACTTTCAATCTCATCCTTGGATCAGATTATATTTTTGTGGAGACCTCCTACCAGCATCTTGTCCAAGGCACTGTCTTTTCTTTCAAGAAGTTTAGCAGGTGAAAAAGAATAGTATTAAATGAGCAGATATTAGTGAAAAGTGATAACATCCTTAAAAAGTGTGTGTCACCTCATTGCTGAATAGATGCAGCTACTGGGACAATTGGACAAATCTGCCAAGGACAGGAGAGTTGTTCTTAAATTGAGTATGAACACTGATTCTTTTTCATGGTATTGTGACTGAAGAAAAACACTAAAATTGAATCTAAACAGAATGCAATTTGCAGATTAAATAAACTGCTCTACATCCCTTTAAACATATTTGGGTTAGGCTTTTTTGGTTTTTTTTTCTTGGTTGCATAGATAGTAGAAGATGAATTTGATTACCCAAAATGTTGCCTTTTATGACTAGTTGTGAAAGATACTGCACATTAACAAGTAACTATTTGTTTTGGGTTTTTTTTCCCGCTTTTACAGAGGATACAGACCTACCTTGTAAGTGAAGGTAGCATACAAAGCAAAATTCTGCTGATCTTTCAAAGTCGTTGATTGCAGTGAGCAATTCTTTATGATCCTCTTTTGTACTGACTGTCTAATAATTATATTTGAGGGCTACAAATACAACAATCAACTGCCTAGAGGTAGAATGACAAAACATCTCTGCAGTGATTTTGCAGTAATCTTCCAATACCCAACAACAGTCAATAAGCAAGAGGGTCTTGAATGTGAAGACCCCTTCCTGAAGAGCTTTTTTCTTCTTAAGAAATGAGAACAAACCACAATTTCCACCTGTGCAGAAAATGAAAACTTGCTTCAATTTTTCCTTCCCTATCAATTTTCACATGCTGGGAAATACAATACACCTACTCTCATCTTAAAAGAACAATTCTATATGTGAACCAGTCTTTTCTCCTTGGAAAATATTTTTTGAAGTACCAAGATGTTTCCATAGTGACATTGGTCTGGCCCAACTCAGATTAATTAAGTGAAACACTTCCACTGAAAAAATAACAAAACCCAACAAAGCTGTTCCTAACTTTATTCTCCTTGAACTACAGTAGAATTTCTAGATGCTGGAATTGTGGGCTAAGAATAAAACTCTTACTAGCTGCCAGAAAATAACCTCATTGTTCAACAGAGTAACATTTCAAGAAAACTTTCCAATTCATGTCTGTCTATCCTGGTTCTGCAGGAAACAGATGTATTTCCCTTACTAAGCTTATGAGGTTTCAGCTTAGGGCTAATTAGGTAAGTGACCCTGCTTTTCCTATCAGTACAGAGGGATGGACACACCTTCAAACCAAAACCACTTGACATCAGTAACAGTGACCCAAAGAAAAAACTCCCTGAGCTCTGTGACAGGCAGCAAACAAGATGGGATACAGCCTTGACTAAAGTAGGTTTTGTTTTATTCAATGGATGCTTTCATGAAACATCTCTTAAAAAAAAAAAAAGAAAAGTTAGAATTAATTAAAAGAGACAAGACCTTATTATATAATGACTGTAGAATGCTGAGTTGTACTAAACCTTTCCTGGGTGCTGGTTCAGACTTGGATCACTTTTGAGGGTGACGTACCCAACAACACCAGAATCAAAACCAAACCAGAAATGCTGCAACAGCATTTCAGAATCACATACCAAATTATGTGGATCCTTTTGGATTTTTTTTGTGCTTTCCTTTCCTTCACTTACAAAGCAAGTACAAAACCATTTGCCCTGTTAATTCATGCAAAAAAAAAAAAGCCCATGAAAGATCAAGAAGTGTTGAATTTCTATGGCAAGAGGGACCATGTAGATATTTTAGGCTGTCCAGACTTGGAAGGAAGTAACATATTTTGTTGTAGCTTCTACATGCATTGAATCCCCAGACCACCAAGCAGTCTTGCCTCTTTCTGATTACAGAGCATTTAGCCTCCTACTTGTAGCCTCTGTGTTGCCCTTAAAATAGATAAAAACAACCAAAACTAGATTGTCCCACGCAGGACAAGGCGTTATCAGCCCAGACAAAGTAAGGAATATGAATAGAGAAAAATATTTTTAATAAGTTTTACAAAAAATCAACTTACTTGGTAAGCCTTGCAACATGCCAAATCAGTTTCATATAAGCATCACTAGGAGCCAGCCATGTAACCTTTAGAATTCTAGCACTGCCTGTGTCCTGTTTCCAGCAGCATGGCTTCGAGCAGCAGCATGCTGCTGTTCTCAATGTAAGGCTGGTACAACCATGATGATAAATACACCATCATCAGATCCTGGTCAGCAGAATGAGCAATGTCTTGTACAATTGTTTGCTTGAGTTGTAGTTCCTTCTTGTACATTTCAGACAGCTTCAGAGAAACCTCATCTGAAATGGATTGAAAAACCACACACATTGACCAGAACATTTAAGCAATTCTCTAAAACCTAAATTATACTCATAATACATGGATCATAAAAAAACCCAACCTCATATAAGCTATTCCCCAAATTTAGGCATCTTTTTTTTTTACAGTATTAATGTTGTTTTTACGTTAGAATATGAAATGCTAAACAATTTCCTCAGCTTTGGGATGTATTTCACACACTGCTGGTTTTGGCATGAGTCCGCATTTAATTATAGAGTAAGCAGTTGTACTGGTTCTCAGGACCCACTATAAAATTACCAGTTACAGCTGTTTCTCAAATAACTGGAATTTGATTTTACAATTTGGTAATGCTATCCTGCAATACAAGCTTCACATTTTAGAGTCGCTCTTGGATTTTAGCTAATATTAAGGATGGCCTCACATGCTGTGATGCACTTCAGCAATGCACGATCACCAATGAGCAATACCAATAGTGAAAAATGACAGTAAAAAACCCCAACAGACCAAACTGAAGCATTTATTGCAGAAGTTGTTACTAGTTACATTAATCAAACTGGTAGGGGGTTTAAAATGCATCTGTAATCCTTCATTGTTTAAATTACTAAAAAATAACCACACAAATTATTTTTAAAGAGAGTGATTCTTGTGCTTCTAACTTAGCCTGAACTATCATTGCCTTCAGAAGGATTTAGTATTTCATGGAGCAGACAGCATCACTAAAGGATTCAGTCACAACGGGTGTTTTGACAGCAGTTGTCTTTGTTATTCTTTTAAGCTGGCAGAAACTAATATATAAGATTCCTGCTAAACTGTGGCAGTGAAGTAAGAAGCAGAGCTTCACAGAGGTATGATTTTCACCTCACAAAGAAGGCAGTTGGTTTGCATGCAATCAGGCTTCTTTTAAATTCAGACAGCTTTAAAACTGGGGTAATACCAGTTGGGAGGCAGCACCTTTTGCCATCAAGCGAACGCTAAAAGAATTAATATTAACAGTAGAGTGTAACATTTCTTGTCTTGATTGACACTGAGATCAGAGGTATTTTTCTTTGGCTGCTTGAGAATTAACTGAGGTATAGCTTGCTCTTCACATTCAAGGATTTAATTTCAGCATCAAGTAACAAGTCAAGTAGTTAAGCCTGCAGCTTAACACCAGCAAGTTGCAAATACATCTCTGCCTGCAGAGGCCGTGGCTGTTGCAGCTTGGACACTGCAAGCTGCTGACAAATTTAGTTCTATGCTGTAATTGTTGCATGTCAGACAATGCTTGGCAGTCATCAGCAGTAACCCTAAACCAAGTGGTGCATTCATGTGTTTATTGATTAGATTAGTCAATTGTAAAGGAGACAGCACTCCCTCCCTCTCAGCAAGACATCCAAATAACAGGGCTTATTTTTCAGTCATAAATTAGATGACACTGATGACACAATGTAATTAGCTAAGATAATCAATATTTTACTTACAGAAGTATGGTGTGGGCCATGTATGAAAGAAGGGTGCCGTGCAATTCCCAGCTCCATGGTGGAATGTTTCCAAGTCACAGATTGCTTTAGTAGTTGAAGTAAGCTTTTCCATTTTTAGTTGTATTTTTGTCTGAAAATGATGAACATGGAATATAATGAATATCTCAGGAACATTAGGCTACTATAATCTTAAGCATTTTTATAAAACAAGCTATTTATAAAAACTATTTAATATTAACATTTCTAACTCACATTTTTTAACTCCAGACAGGAATCAAAACTGGAATCTATATAAAGACTTAATATGAGATACCCTGAAATTTTTGAACACTGCTGATATGACTCTGTTTTGGACATTCTTTTGTTTTCTACATGTAGAAATATACTAAAGCCCTCTCATTTGTTCACCTCCCTAGCTTTTCCTATAGCAACTTAGCACTGGGGAAAAACATCACACCGGTATAGCACAAGCCCTATCAAGACATTTTCTTACATTACCATATCGAGATGACTTTAATTTCAAAAGATCAGCAGCAGGTGAGAAAAGCAGCTCAAGCTACTACTGACAATACACCTAGGCTGATCTATCAGCTTGCTTCAAAAAATAGGTCATTCCATCCACTTCCTTCATGTGCCTCTGACTTTGTGCATTTGGGTAGGAAGATTTCCACCAAAATGAAGCTTGCAGGCAGTATCTTTACATCAAGCAGCTAAACCACAGGTACATCTGTGAACCTGTAAGCTCACATAAACTCCTAAGGAATGAAAAATAAATTAGGTCATAGCTATGTTTAGTATCTAATCTAACACTGCCTGCTTAGACTCCTGTTATTCAGGAAGAGTAAAAACTTTCATCAATGCATTTGTAGTCTGAATACAAAAGTATATCAAGGGGAAAAAAAAAAGGGAAAAAGACAATCCCCACACATTTTTCCCACAGAACGAAATCTGAGGGAAATCTAGCCAGTTTCCTGCTTTTTCTAAATACTGGAGGACTGTATCCTGTCTATATTAAAAAACAGATCTACCATCCTTTTAATGGGCCTCCACTTTGGCAAAAGGCTGTAAAAGTTTTAAAATAATTTAGTTTAGTTTAAAAAATAATTATAAATATTATTATAATTATAAGATTAAAAATTATAATATTAAAAAGCTTTAAAAATAATTTAAAATTACAATATCTGGAAGAAAAAACTGTTTGCTCCCTGTCAAATTGACAGATGACATTAGTTCCTAGCAAGGTATCCAGAAAAAAAGATGGGTTACGTAATAATTATCTTATTCCACTCTCCAGAGAAGATCTGCACAGCAAATACAGGCAGGCAGACTAAAAATATGACTGCATTATGTCCGATCAAAGACAGCTGCAAGGATATGATGGCAGGTAAAGCACTGCTTTATGCTTTGCTGTTTCTTTTGTTCTAAACAGAGGGAATAGCCAGGATGAGAAATAGAAAACAGGTGCAGCTTTGGAATGCATTCTTTGTACGATTTGTTTCCAGATCACTGCATAAAGGGGGGAGTAGAACTATAAGTCAACCGAAGATGTAAAACCAACTTTCAAATTTACCAATCAATCAAATAAAGGGTGAACTCTGGATTTATAGTTATTTAGGTTTGAAGTCAAAGAACTATGAATGAAAATCCCAATTTTCTGTCTACAATAAATATTTCAAGACATTTCCTTGTTACTTGAGCACACTTGGAATTGATTCATAATGACTAAGTCTGAAAAATGAATATTACCATATGATTTAAGGTCTCAAGTAATTCTGCACAGCAATTGTCCAGCTCTTCATTGTACTTTCGGGTTGGCTTTTCAGGTTCTGTGGCATTGTTATCACATGCTATCTCCAGTTTCTTGTCTTGAAATCTAAAATAGAAACATGAGGCAGCGTAAACAACTACGTATAGGTTCACTTGAGCAATGCAGACTTAAAGTCCTTGTGGTCTGATCCCACAAAATCTCTCACTCACAGGCTGTTCATGAGAATTCTTACATAAAAACAGCACAAAGTATAGCTGGCCATGTGAGCAAATGGGGATAGTACCATAATCTTCAGAGAGAAACAGAACTACTCTACCTTAGAACATGTGCTTGAAAAAACATTTGCAGGTGTTAAGATAACACTTTTTCCCTCTTTACCTTGCCCCTGTGCTGGAGGTTGTTCTGCCATCATCAACATGGTACACCCAGGCTTCAGCTGCTCCACAGGACAACCTGGTACCTGACCACAAACTCACCTTTGTGCAAATGTCATCCAAGTCATTTATTTGTGACCCCAGAGCAGCCAATGTACAGACCCCCACCCTGTCTGGCAGACTTTCCCACACCAGCTGTAAACTTAGACCAGAGAGAGAGAGCTGCTGAAGAGCAAAGGCAACATCTGGCACCATTACAGCAAAATATTCCTCAGCTTGTACCTGTCAGACAAACCTTCTTCAGCTGTCAGGACTCTGGAGAAGCTGCTCAAAGCCCTGTTAGTTAAGGTTTTTCATTACAGCATGAAAATAAAAGCTCTACCAAAGTGGTTTTTTTCAGTTTTGCTGTGGGATTTTTTTTTTTTTAATGGTGGTTGTGGTGGGGTATTTTTGTTGGTTCTTTGTTGGTTTTGTTTTAAATCATCACTATTACAATTTTTTGTCTGTACAAATCACTGATTCTTTTTAAAAATCTTCTGCACTTTTGACTTGAGGTTTTTACGCTTCACTGTAAAATATGCAAGCGAACAAGGGAACTCACATGGGCTGAGGTTTATAGAATTAGCTTTGAACTTGGTACATTATGTAAGTATTTAAAATATGCTATGTTTGAATATTTAAAAAAATATTTCCCATTTCTTACAAATATCATTACTATACGAGATATTATTTGAACGTAAATAGTTTATGTAACCAAAATGCAGCTGCTGAGTTTGATCTAAGAGCTAGCTTATCCACTGTGACATGTTCGTTTCCCATCTCCCAAAAGAACTTTCTAGTGAAGAAAGCAGATTAATTCTCTCAATAGAAGCAATTTTTATGCTAGCTTTATTTGCGTGCATTAGCATACTTACTGCTCACCGATCCTCATGTTGACTATTTTGTTTGCTGTAGTAAATCCATTATCATTCAGTCTCTCCCATTTCATCATTAAATTATGCCAGTCTGCTGCATTATCTTTAATTTTTCTTGCACTGACAGATAAAACAGGCCTTCTTGGAGTACTATCAGGAGGACTTTTTGCTGTATGAAAAAATAAAGATATTGAAGCCATTTAAAGCGTACAGAAACAAATCAGTGTCCAGCAGCTATTTGTGTGAAGGATTTCCTTGCTTTACTGATAAATATTACCGATTAAAGTAAAATAAAATTTACGTTATCTGTCTTTGGTAATGAAATCTAATTCCTCATATATTACTATTTGCAAGAAAACCATGTTATGAAACAAATGCAAGCACATTCTGTGTTGTGAAGTTGCAGCACAGACAGCAGTGGCTTTGTAGCGCTGGCAGATCTAGCAGTCTTCTGCCATCAAATGACAGCCAGATGCTAATGCAGTGTATGACAGAGAAATCATGGCAGCAATTACTGTGCATGCATACAGTGCTCATGCCATGAATGTCAGAATTAATTCACAGCAACACGTGAGCTGCAAGAGTTTGGGCAAAGGCTGGGTCCTGCTGAAGCTGGTGGATGCTTCACTGCTGAGCACAAAGCTCTCGTGTCACGGTGTCTCCTTGGAGAGCAGATGGCTGTAAGAACATATCCTCTCATTACACCAAGCAGCCCCACCTTTGCACTTCAGGCCCTGCCCTGGCAGCCAAAGCAGGGCTCAAAGCCAAGCCAAACGCCCTGCCTGAACGCTTGCTGGCATCTCTTTTATCTCTTTTATCCACAGAGATGCCTGAAAAGAGTTCATCACATCAAAAGATGTAAAATCCACACAAAATCACAGAATGGGTCAGGTTGGGAAGGGCCGCAGTGGGTCAGCGGGCCCAACCTTCCTGCTCAAGCAGGGCCATCCCAGAGCACATGGCACAGGATTGCGTCCAGACGGTTCTTGGATATCTCCAGTGAAGGAGACTCCACAACCTCTCTGGCTCTTCTGTTTCAGGGGTCGGTCACTGCACAGTAACCAAGTTCTCCATGTTCAGGTGGAACTTCCTGTGCAACAGCTTCTGTCCATCCGGCTAGTTGGCAGCACCGAGAAGAGCCTGGCTCAATTCTCTTACACCCACCCGTTAGATATTTATACAGAGATGTGGTTAAACCCATGGGGGGGGGTGGGCGCTCCACCCGGGGCATGAGCGAGGTGCTGGACACGGTGCACACCGGGGTGTGACAGCAGCAGCCCCGGTGGGCTGGCAGAGCACCACGGGCATATTAAACCCCGTTAGTCTGCTGCGGAAACGCCGGAACCCCGCCTCTGGCTGCTCCCTGCTGCTCCCCCATCCGCCCCTCCGGCTCCCTCCCTCCCTCCCTCACTCACCCGCCATGGCGGCCCCGCCGCCCCGCGGAAATTCGCTCACGTCCGGCCCCGCCCAGCCCGGCCCCCGGCAGCGCAGGCACCGGGGCCGCCGCCGCTCCGCCGCCTCGGGGCTCGGTGACGCCGCTCCCTGCCGCCCTGCCTGAGCCGCCGCCCGCGCCCCGGAGCGGTGAGTGCAGCCGCGGCCCCGCGGAGCCGGGGGGAACCCCTCAGGGCCGGCCCGGTCCCGCTCCCCTCCCCGGGCGCCGCCAGCGGGGCCTGCCGCGGGCGGCGCTCCCGGCCGGCTCCCGGGGCGCGGGCAGCGCTCGGTGAGGGGGCTCGGGGCGGGCTCCGGCGGCTGTCCCCCGCAAGGGCAGCGGCTGGAGGGGCTGCGTCGCCCTCCCCTTGCCGGGGCTCTGGGTCTGGGCGGTAAGTCCGGCATAAGCCGAGGTAAAGCCGGCGGGAAGGCGAGGCTGCCCCGTGGGTGTCCTGCCGTGAACCGCTGGTGCGAGAAAGCACCTGTTGGGAAGGAGCGGTTTGGAACATCTGAGTATTTTTCAACAGAATATGTCGAAGAAATACATTTGAGGAAGGGAGGTTAGGACAAGGGGGAATGTCTTAAAAGTGAAAGAAGGGCAGGTTTATGTTAGATACTAGCAATAAATTCTTCGTTGTGACAGTGGCAAGGCGCTGAAACAGGTTGCCCAGAGAAGCTGTGGATACCCCATGCTTGAGAGTGTTAATGGCGAGCTTGGATGAGGCTCAGGGCAGCCTGGTCTGGTGGAAGGTGTCCCTGCCCATGGCAGGGGAATTGGAACTGGGTGATCTTTAAGGTCCCTTCCAACCCAAACCATTCTAGGAGTCTTTGGGGGTTTCGTAGGGTGTCACAAGACCGTCAGCATGAATACAGCTGAATTTTCCCATCCGTTTAAGGATGTGCAGTGACTGTAGGTTCCCCTTTTCTATCCTTTCCACTTCTTTCATCTAGTGGTGTTTGTTTTTTTGTGTGTGGGTTGTGTTGGGGGTTTTTTTGTGGTTTTTTTTTGTTGTTGTTGTTTTGTTTTGTTTTTGTTTTTTGTTATGTCACAGAGGAAAGAAAACCAAATATAATTTGAACCAAAAATGCAACATTTCATTGTTCATTGTGTAAAGCCGAGTGTGTGTTAATCAGGTAGCCATGACCTGTGTGCCAGCTGGTCATTTGCCTGTGTGCAGGACACGTGAAAGCAGAGCTCCTTTGGCAGAGTGTGTGTTTGTGTTCTCTGCTCTGCTTGGCAGCATTCTGCTGTGAAAAGCTCTGGAGATGTGACACTAGGGTAGCCTGCTCTGGGGCTGATTGTGTGAGAAGTATTAGAAAGGAAAACCGCTTTCCTTTTTTGTTGGCAGGATCTAGCTGAGAACAGAGACTGTTGTGTTTAGCTGTGGTCATATGGGAGTTTGTTCTGTGCTCTGAAGCACTTAAATGTGAGTTTTAATGTCAAAGATTAAAAAAAAAAAATGGTGCTGTTTTCCCTCTAGTATAAACAGGACCCTTGGGCTCAGAGAACTGCAGTGACAGCTTTAGTTTCTTACAGTCTATCTGTGGCATATCCTGGCACTGAACCTTTAGCCATTGCCTGTCTGCTGAGCCACAAGATTACCTCTCAGTTTAGTTGCCTCTGTTGGGCAGCGTTCCTGTTTCCAAGACCAGAAAAAAAGAATTGAAAAAGCTACTTTTCAAAGCATGGCCTTGGATGCAGTATTTAAGAACTTGTGAGGTCTGAGAGTTGAGAAGGAAGGACTCAGGTGATTGTGGTGTTTTTCTCCATTTTATCTCTGCTGCAGGACAGCTGCTTAGCACAAGCTGATGTTTGCCCTATGCGACTGTTACGTACTTCAGAATAACTCTGACTGACACAGACTGAACACATGCATCCAGTTCCAAAATCTGCCTGAGAAAATAGATTATATCCGCTGTTGGCCTTTGATTAATGAGGTAGGAAAAACAGATAACAATTAATCCTAAAGCTGTTACAGACTACATGTGATACACAACTGTCATTAGAGGGATATTAAAGACTTTAGGCTCAAAAGCGGAGAATTGTGGCATTTTTGCAGATGCTTTGAATATACAGGCCATATGAGAGATCTTCTAGTCCTTTATACATTTGGTTACTGTAGATATAATTACGTAGTTAGTAGTATTTTTAATAAAAGTATGATTTTGAGTTTTTACACAAGCAGTAGAACTGTTTTGTTAGTCTCTAAACCTCTCAAGATAAAACTAATCTGTGTACAATGTCAAGAAATTACAGTTCATTGATAAATTTTTCCTTTTGTTGATTGTACAAGGTGAATGGGTTATAGAGAACGAAGTATTAATTTGTGGGTTTTTTGACT
Organism: Hirundo rustica; assembly: GCF_015227805.2. Lineage (NCBI taxonomy): Eukaryota > Metazoa > Chordata > Aves > Passeriformes > Hirundinidae > Hirundo > Hirundo rustica. Next base: position 10,810,749 of record NC_053455.1, on the reverse strand, counting down.
ACTTTGTCATCAGAGATTGTGTATAAATTATATGAAGAGTGAGATCCCTTTTTGCATATTTCCATAGCTGGTAGTCACTCTGTTTTTAATGGTTTAGTTGAGCTGGAAGAATAAATGGTGGAAATGGTGGAAACTGAGAAAGAGTATGAATTTTGAGGGCTTGGTAAGTTCTCTAGTAACTGAGGAGTGTGAGATGGTTCCAGCTACAAGAGCAGCTTTGGATGCTGACAGATGTAAATTGCAGGAGTCAAAGAGAGGAGTTGAAAACTAAAATATGTGAAATTCACGAGGCAGTAGCTGTGTGATAGTGATAGAAGCTGAAGTTAGACAGAGGAAGATTAGTAAATGTGAGACTTGGGACAAAGACTGGATTTTGTTTTATTGGAGGAACGAAAAAAATACCGTTGACTAGTAAAATTACTAAAGTGGCAAAACAGCATATCTAGAACAGAAAATGAGTGGATTATTTTTATATTTAGTTGACTGCAGATAGTAGTAAATGCTAAGGGAAGGGGTACAAGACTTAAAATATAGGATAGGACTTAGATTGTTTGTGAAAATACTGTGGAAGTGTCATGATGTCGTAAGGTTTTGTGTTAACTTAGTAAACATCTCTGAAAGCAACTTTTCATTCAGAAATAGTTTGGACACATGTATCAGCTTGTCTTTATGATATTTCCTGAAATACATCATGACAGGTTGTAAACATTGGAGGAAAGTGGAATTAATTTCTAAACTCTAGCAAGCAGTAAAATTTACCATAATTAGGAACATCTCACAACTGGTGCTAGTGTAGTTATTGGCAGTTGTCATAGCAGATAAAATATAAGCCCAATAACCAGTCTTTATTCCTGTGGTCTTGTCTATGACATACATGGGCAGTGTCATGCAAACAGTCCCTTTGGACTTAGTGGAATTTTATATTGACAGCAAGTGTGGCAGGGCCCAGAGTGTGGGTGCTGAATGCTCTTGTACAATTACTGAAATAGTTGGAAAACTGAAGCTCCAGAGCTTTTCAAAGTAATGGAGATATTGAACTAGAGCAGGTGGTTTTTTTGGTGGTTTGGTGGTTTGTTTGTTTGGGTGGTGTGGTTTTTTTTTTTTTTTTTTTGTTTTTCTTTTTTTTTCTTTCTTTTTTTTTTTTTTCTTTCTTTTTTTTTCTTTTTCTTCTTTTTTTTTTCCTGATATAATTGATACACACTGCAAGCAATGTATGAAGCTGCCAAACAAAAAACATTTTCAATCCTTAGAGAATTAAAAACTAGGCGCAATAGGACATATCACAAATTGCGGTAGGAGTACTTCACAGAATAATTGTGAGCATTTAGAAGCATTTCTAACTTCAATTGGCTGATTTCTGGTTTTTATTTCTCTAAGGAAGTTCTAACTCTGCTGAAGCTAAAGAAAAGCTTCAGTGTTAAGCTCTTAAACAACCATAAAACACTTTCCTGTCTACAGATATCCAAAACTCTTGTCTTGGAAAACTGCAAGACTCTGTATACCATTCTGTTAATTGGACTTGGCTCATGGCAAAATAAAATTTGAGAAGTGAAGGCTTCTTTTCTTTTCCGTGTTTCAAAGTTACCCATGAGGAGAAGCAGCAGCTACTGCTGCAAAATGTTCTTGTCAAGGCTGTAGAGATGAGAAGAATTACTGGGTTTAATTTTTTTTTTTTTTTTTGCATATTATTGCCTTCCTCATGATCAGCTTTTTCTGAAGGTGCCAGTGTGTTATTACTGGGATGAGCTCTGAGTACATTGTTTTTCTTGGAGAAGGCAAATAGACTCTTTGTTTGTGTTATTCTTAGATACTGTGCCTTAAGTATTTTCACAGTATTGCTCACAAGCGTGAAATTATTTTCTTATCCATTGAAGGAAACCTGGACATATGGTACTTTTTTCCTGTTTGCTCCTTATCTTTCTAAATTCAGTTGCTACATGGATATTTTCCTGTGTCTGTCAAAACGGGAGTTCTTTAGTTTTTACTCTCCCCTTTCTTCCCACGTTATTCTAATTTTTTGGTTGTTATTTGAATGTATAGCAGATGTAGCTCTAGCTGAACTGTTTCTCAGCTGTGTTTTTTCTCGGGCTGTGGGGCATTAAGGAGTGGAGCACAAATGCCAGTCTGTTGCTTTGATCTCACAGCACTGATACAGTGAATATCCCATGCTCTTGGACACTGGTTGGATTGAGGGTAGAGGCTGCAGAAAGATGAAGAAATACGTCACATGGATTGTTCAGTGTCAGAGTCCTTATGGGTTTGTTTCACTAGGCAGATGAAAACAAACACTGCATTTCAACTCAGCTTTGACAAGCTTACAGATGCAGGAAAAAGTGGGTATCCCATATTTAGGGGTTACCATACATCCTTATATGTTAGCTGAACTTAAGGAATGCACTTTTTAGTAAGAAGTTCCTTCTAAGATTAGGTTACATTCACTACAAGAATTTAACCTGCTTTTTCTTTATGCAAAGCAAAGTCTGAGAATTTTTTTCTTCTTTTTTGCTAAATTGTGGCTATCTGTTAACCTTTTACTCTCTCCACACAAGTTAATGCTGTGTCTTCTGCTTTTGTCTTCCAGATTTCCTTATGCGGTCATGTAGATGTGTTTATTTCGGCCTTAAAACTGCTGATGCAAATCCTTGCTATGGCATCTGTGGCTTCACCGGTTATATTTAAGGAATTTTGTCCCTTGTATTATCTCCTCAATGCCATTCCTACAAAGATCCAGAAAGGCTTTCGCTCTATTGTGGTTTACCTCACAGCGCTTGATACCAATGGAGACTACATTGCTGTGGGGAGCAGCATTGGAATGCTTTATCTCTACTGCAGGCATTTAAACCAGATGAAAAAATATAATTTTGAGGTAGATACTAACTTTTACTGTTGTCTCTTCCGATGAAGCTGAGTTGCTCAGAATTGAGCTCTGTGTTGGTGTCTCATTAACTTGTGAGTTCTTTGTATGGTTTGTTTCAACAGGGGAGGTGTGAATCTATAACTTTTGTAAAGCTTTTGAGTTGTTTTGATGATCTGGTTGCTGTTGGTACAGCCTCAGGTCGGGTTGCAGTTTTCCAGCTTGTGTCTTCGTTACCTGGAAGGAATAAACAGGTAAATATTTTCATTTGCCTAAATCTCTGTGAGGTCTAGTGGGGCCAGTTCTAGTAGAGTGTTACTGTGATTCTTTGTAAGCTATTTCAGTCTTGCCTGATAAAATAGCTGTGAATATATTTTAGGCTTCATATGTTAAGCTTATAAAACAATAATATTAAAGCAAGCTTTGCATTACAAAAGATGTATTTAATCAAATACGTTTCTGAGAGATTTCTTGTGCAATAATTGGCTGATCTCTTTGGTGGAGGGGGGTTTGTGTTGTTGTGGGGTTTTTGTGCTAAATAAACTTTAGAAGGACCTGCACTTTTGTGTATTTGATCTCCAGTTAAACCGGTTAGGAGTTACTGAATAGGGTTTGTGCATCCATTTTCTCTTCAGCTCATTCTTCTATTGCCTTGTTATTGTTTCACAGCTTCGCAGATTTGATGTTGCTGGCATCCACAAAAGTAGCATTACAGCTTTAGCTTGGAGTCCCAATGGAATGAAATTATTCTCTGGAGATGACAAAGGAAAAATTGTCTACTCTGCATTAGACCTAGACCAGGTGAGCATTTGTTATAGGGACCTTAATTCACATTTGCACTTTCTGAAAGGATGCTTGTGTGTTTAAATATTTAGCAGTTATTTAATTGCTCAGTGTTATGTGTTTAGTTGGATACCTTTATTGGTAAGCGTAACATGTGGCCTGGTGTATGCACACCCAACAAGGCAACCATTGGATATCCTTCACAACTGCCTTATCTTTTTGAAAAAGTAATGCATTTTAAAAGAATTAGTGATCCTTCTCCTTTTTCATTAAATAACAATTAAATCTTCCTTCAGCTTTCAGCCAGTACTTTCTCTTTTATTTTTGGAAGGGCTATTTTTGACTGATGTGGCTCTCTTGGTGAAGTTATTCTCCCAGAGCTGTTCAGCATCTCAGTCTAGAGTGTAGAATGAAAGTAACATTCGGGTGCTGCTGGCTGACTAGCATGTTACCAGTAAATGGAATTTTTCTCACATCTTGTTAGTTAATACAGACCTGAGATGTCAACAAAATTAATGCCAACTTGAATTTCTAAATGGGAGAAAAGTTTAGACAAGGTCTGTCCTGATTTATCTGTAGCTGTCCCTCAATTTGATTTGACAGAAAACACCGAAAGTAATGATTTTCTCACCAATGTGTCAGCTGGCAGTGGGGAAGAAGGAAGAAAATGTGTCCTAAAGTTCCAAAGTTTCTGTTGATTTCAAGAGAAATGTATTAGCTAATATTCCAAGAGGAGCTACATTTTGTAGTGTGTCACACACAATCTAACCCCCTCTTGCCTATATAAATTTAAGTCCATAATCATTAAGTGAATTTCATGCAACAGGAGTTCAAAAGCTTCTTGTTTGTTTTGGTTTTTTCCTCTTCTGGTTATAAATTTCTTTAAAGTGTTAGTTACTACCTTGTATTTTTAGGAGGGTTTGACTCTAGTGAATTGTGTGTGTCTTTGAAAGGGTATTTGCAACTCCAGCCTTGTATTGGAAGAGCCATCTTCGATTGTCCAGTTGGATTACAACCAGAAGGTGCTGCTTGTCTCTACTTTACAGCGGACTCTGCTTTTTTACACAGAAGAGAAATCCGTCAACCAAGTTGGAACACAGCCCAGAAAAAAGTAACCCTCGTAAAATCCTGATGCAGGCTCATCTATTAATTCTTGCATTTCAAAGTGAATTATAGACAGAGTGATCTAGGCAGTAAAATTATTACAGCACAGCAGTCTGCTCATAAAAAGCTAGTTACAATAGCTGTGTGTAATCGAACATGAAATGACAATTACACCTAGTTAGAAAGTATGTGGTTGCAAGTATGTTAGGATCATATTTTCAAGGCACTATTAGGCAAAAATATTTCAGATGTTTTCTCCTTGTTTAAACTGAAAACACTGCCAAACTTCCTCTGCAGTCGCTCTTTGTTTATTGTGATTTAGAGTGAGCAAGCATTGTAATTGAGTCTGCCTAATGGGTGACGTGATAGTTGATCCAAAAGCAATCATCCTTTTTTTCTTATACACTGAAGTGAGTTAATAGGGAGAAGGTATAGTGAGCACTTAAATTTGGATTAGGAGCCTTTTGTGTGGCTTTGACGTCTTCTCTTATGTAGTCCCTCTCGGGTGAGGAAGAAGGAACCTGGACGTAGAACAGCATGACTGACTCTATCTCTAAGGAGAGGAAATTTAACCTTGAAAGAGGGTTCATGATGTATCTTTCAGGGATATGAATAGTAAGAGGAATACCAAGGTCCATCTTAATATGTGAAGTGTTTCCTTGGATGATAGTAATGATATTTCTGTATATGAGAAACCAAGGGCTAGACAGCAGAGGTCTGTTCCGTGCTTCTTGCCAGTAAAGGCTGTCAGTTTCTTAGCATTAGTTGGTAGTGTTTTGCTTGTTTTTTATTAATTCTGGGAGAAGGAAGAATGCCTAGTAGGATCTTTTTGAGATGGACAAAGTGGCATTAAGGCTATGCGGCTTATTAGGAGGAGTCATTTAACTTGCTTAATTGATGAAGTGTCTGACATCCAAAGCTGAGGGGAAACTTGTTATTTGGAATTACTGCTGTTGTCTTACTGTAACTAGATTTGTATTTCAGACATTTGACTGAATATTTTAACCAAACACTTTTGATAATTGGAGGTAGTAAATTTGTGCCATTAGTTTTTAAATTGTTTCTAAGTTGAGTATATAGCTTTTAAAAGAAATTCTTTTGCATTTTAGCACTGGGAAATTTGGAGCATGTTTTATACCTGGCCTGTGTAAACAGAGTGACTTGACACTATTTGCTGCCAGACCTGGGCTTCGTCTGTGGAAATCTGATGTTCATGGGACTGTTCAGGCCACGTTCATATTGAAAGATGTATTTGCTGGAGGAATAAAAACTTTTGAACTGTATCCTCGTTTGGAACCACCTGACAGAGGAAGTTACAGCTCTCCAGAGAAACACCTTGGGCTTGTCTCTTGCTTTTTCCAAGAAGGATGGGTGCTGACTTGGAACGAATACAGCATCTATTTACTGGACACTGTGAACCAGGTAGGTAAATCTTGTCGCTGCATATTTTATTTCTTTCATGTTTTTGTTCATGCTATGCCATGAGACTCTGTTTTGGTTATGCATTCTATGGCTGTGATTTAAAATCCCTATTTAAAATGAAAAAAAAGGAATATTTATTGTCTCCCTTCTCAAGTTGTCATTGCAGTGATATACTCACCAACTAGCTCAGTATGTTGTTTATGAAAATGACATATTTAAAGATTTCAGTTGTGGTGTTAACATCAAAATTAATTCTGATGCTTAGTGAAACATTGAAACCTGCAGTCTAGGAATTAATGCAAAAAGATATTTTAGGCCTATAAAATGTGCCTGGGACTATTTATTATTTCCCTTCTACTACTGTTGGTGTCTGAAAAAAAGATGTATTACCTTTTATTTGCCATACAGTGAAGTGTTAGTTATTTTGTTGTCTTAAAAAATGCATATGAGCGTGGATACAAGCGAGTATATTTTTGTCTAAATGATATTAAACATTTGTACTGGGGTGCTCTTCTGCCACCAAGTTGTATATTGCTTAAGTTGTTATATTTAGTTGCCTTTAGTTGGACAAGGAATAGATCAGTGGAATTTAAATTAGTATAAAAATGGAGCTGCATCATGATTAAAGGGTTCTTTCCTGCTTCTTTTTTCTATTTTAGTTTTTTTTTTAATAAGATAAAAATCTTTAGCCTGTAACTATTTATGTTGATTAAAATCCAGTGAGTGCTTTTGTTAAGAGTACTGTGTTGTGCAAACACTGTGTTAATCTAATGCCAATTATTTCTTTCTTTGTTGACTCTTTACAGGCTTTGATTGGTGGCTTGGAAGGATACGGTGATATTGTGTCTGTGTCCTGTACCAACAATGAGATTTTTCTCTTAAAGGGGGATAGAGACATAATAAGAATTTCAAATAGACCTGAAGGACTGTCATCAATAGGTTTGTATAGATTAGTAAGCTTGGTATGTAGAAATTAGTGGGTGGTTTAGTATGTGTAAATTAGTATGTACCTCATGGAACATGGTGCCTATTGTACTTTTTTAATTAAAAAAACCCAACAACAACAACAAACAAACTCAGCAGAACTGAAAACCAACAAAACTGAAACAACCCAAACCTCAGATAAAACCCTTCCGATTATTGCAAAAACCTGCCAGGTCCTGTAGAGTTATGCATCTGTTCTGATAGGTTATATTCAGAGATCTGGTTTATCTGCTTATCTGAGCTTCTCTTTTGGCTGCAGTGAGAATGGGGGCATTAGGAAATTAAATATGCTTGCCTTTTTTGAGAGTGGATCAGCATTAACCTAATGAGGCATCTCTAATCTGTGCATTTGGGAGCTCATTCTGAACCATGATGCTGAAGCAGTCTGGATTCCTGATTATGGTTATCCCTTTGGGATCAGTCTCAGTAGCTGAATACGTTGATTCTGTGCCACCTGTCACCAGCCACATTCCAGTGGAAATCTCAGCCTTCCTAGCAATGAAAAAGAAGGAATTGGCAAATAGATCTAAAGAATGCTCACTAAAATTCCAAAAATAATTTGACTGTTTCATACTTGTTGCTGTCTGAATTAAACATTTATGTTACTAGAACTCTTTAAAAAGGACTACTGATGCATCTAAATACTCCACCTTGGCTTTGTTTTAGCAAAATGCTAATAAATTCTCTATGCAGTCTCGTTGGATGCTGGGGAACTTAACTTTCTTATCATTGCGTATTGGCATTAGCTTTAGTCATTTAGGCAGTTCTTTACTCAAACTTCTAGATACTGTTTATTATTTGTCTCAGCTTTCAAGTATAGATTGAAAGGAGCCTTTACAAGTGTGTTTTCTTCTAATCACTACAATGATTTATCTGGTCATTTTCCTTGGTTTTTTTTTTCAAGCTACTAAATGTTTGAATGAAGAAGTCAAAGACATAGGATGGCACTTCAGTGTGTGATACAATTGGATCTTCCAAGCTGCAGACCTGTACCGTTCTTTTTACATAAAAGTGAATTCAGAATTTTGCTGATAGAAGCTTGATACAGGGTTTGGGGGAAGTGCTTTCATATAGATTGATTTGCAGGAAGTTTATAGTGTGTGCGTGTGCACAAGTATTTCTTTTTAAATGTTGTTAGCTTAGAATTTTTTTGTGTGTATACATATTCTTTTCTTTCAAAAGTCTCCAAAATTATGCCCCTACTCACTTGATGCTCGTATTTATACTTGAACTTGTATTTATACTTTTATTTTTCCTTTGGACAATTTCAGATGTGAATTTAAAATTGTCAAATCCTTTAACAGATACGAGTCCTAAATTGCTGACCCCATCATCAGTAGTTTCATCTGTATCATCCAGCCCTTCACTGGAAACAGAAAAAAAAATGATTACTTCCCCTTCAGTTACTGGTGATAAAAATGGCACTTCTTCGGTGAAAGATGATCTGGAAACTCCAACGCTGTCAGAGAAAAGTTTTGAGAGGGGAGGAGACTTGAGCAATGAAACCAGGAGAAGAGGCTGCTCTGTAGTAAGTGAATCACGAAGCAGAAGCAGCTCTGTGAACTCCGTGGACAGTGGCTCGAGCTTCATGATGTGCGCAGACCAACTTCCAGAAGCTCAGAGAGAAGGTCAACTTTCTTCACAACGGTTCAGCACCATCAGCTCTGAAGATTTTGATCAAGAACTTATTGTAAAGCCAATTAAGGTGAAAAAGAAAAAAAAGAAGAAACAGGGTAGGTTGAGCATAGTTTTCCCTGACACTGCTTGTTGTTAGAGCGTGTTACATGAAAGAGTCTGTGTTCGGCAGGCTTCATGTCTGCTGTGTTGTTGTGCTTCTGAAATGGTTGAGGGGTTGTGGTAGGCCATTTCTGTCTTGAGATTTTCATCTGAGATTTTATTTCTTTTGTTTTGCTTTATGTAAACACGCTCTGAGTTCTAATGTATTCATTAATGGGAACATACAGTGGGCTCTGTCCAGTTTTATGTTGGAATTCTGTAATATCTATTCATCCTATTCAAAATATTTGGCAATGTCTTTCTTAGCCATCCTCTTTAGTTTGATGAAGTAGTGTGAGTACTCAATAATTTTAATTGTTTATTGTATTGAGGCTTTTTTTGGCTTTATATGTAAAATTTAATATTAAAGTTGAGAAAAAATTCAATGTGGTTAAAATTTAGATTTAACTTTGTTCTTCCTCCAGTTCTAAAAATATTTTAATTTCTTACTTGGCACCGGGATTTAATAGATTTTATTAATATTACTTTTCTCCTTTTTTTTTCCATGTGTGCATGATAACAGAAGGTGGGACAAGGAGAAGCCACAGCTCTCTGGAAGGCACACCAATTTATGAGCGTCAGCTTTCTGGTGACAGTCCACATTCCTTGAATGCAGACTCCTTTTCCATGACTTCCAGCATAATGAGTGGCAGCATTGATCATCTGAGTACTGGATCTCCCGATCAGGAAAGTATGTTCAGTGTGGAGTCCCATACAATCTTGCAAGAAGATAACGGTTCAGAAACTTTCAGTGTCCTACAGTCTCCTGAGTCAGCAAATGTACTAATTAATGAAGAAAATGGAGATGTGGTTGATTTACAGAAACTTCCAAACGGTGACAGTGGCACGGGTACTTCAGCTGTTGTAGATACTTTGACGTCTGCATCTCCCCTGATGCTCACAGAAGACTTGACAGGCAGTGTTGGTGGTGAGTGTAATGGTGGTGAGGTTTCTGCAAGCAATGAATGCTGTCCTGGAAAGCTGAGCCAGGAGGAGGAGGAGCAGGATTTTCCTACATCGTGTAAAATAGATGAAGACTTGGATAAAGTGAAGCTGCAGGATACTGAAATATCTTCTGAAGATCCAGACCCTACAGACCAGATGTTTTTGGAATGTGACAGTATACTTGGTGTCCAGACATTCCTGACACCAAAGGAAAGTGATGAAACTGGTGGGGAAGACCCACAGCAGCTGTCTCTAATCCACAGTGCTCTGTCAGACCCTTCTGGGCTCCAGTGTGACATCTCTGACAGTGTTCAATCAGATAACTGTTCCATTTCTGGGTGGAATTTTGAAAGTGCAATCAAAGCTAAATGTAGTACTAGCACCGCTGAAAGGGTAGCAGACACTCATGAAAGTAAGACTGAAAAATCTGCCTCAAGTGATGAAGAGGATATTTATGGACATGGATTACCATATTCATCCTCAGAGACCAGCATGCCTGAAGTTGGTTCTGTGCCTGGTGCACAGGACGTAGCCAAGATAAGCCTAGATGAAATGGTGCTGTTAAAATCTGATCAGGTATTTCTTTTCAGTTTAATTACAGTACCTTTAACCTTAAAAAGAAACAGCTTTTCAGAAGAAACATTCCTGCAATTACTGTCCTTTACATCTTGAGGAGAGCAAGTCTTTTTTACTTGGTTCAATACACAAGTAAAGTATAAAGCCTAACAACAGTACATGTTGTAACTTAAATAATGTGATATATCTGACTTCAGAATGGGTGATGTGTGCTTGCAATGCAAAGAAGCTCTTCTGGTTGTGTTATTCCCAGCTCAAAAAAAATGCTGTTAGAAACCCATCCATTAAAGAGTGAACAGTAAAATGCAGTCAGGTTCAAAGGCTGCTGCTAGTTTGCATCTCCAGTAGTCCAAATTCTGTGTGATAATGTTCTGAAATTCAGCTGATTTCATGGAGAAGTAATGCTAATTATCTCACATGGCTGGCTTCTGCTTAAGGATTATTTTACCTGTAAATACTCAGAATAAGGATTAGTCTTTGCCCCCTAGCCAGCAGTGGTTAGTACTGTTTAAAATGTTGTCGTTCCTTTTTCTGTTATCCCTATTTTTCTCATCATTATTTTGTGGGTAATCCTCATAGACACTATAGAAAAGAAGTACTGAACTTAATTGTAAAATCTGCAAAATTGCCAGATTCACTGGGGCTTTTTTAGCAGAAGTCTTAAGAAGGAAATGCAGTTCTAATGCAGTTCTTGTAGGGTGGGGATTTTGTTTCTTTTAAATCTGTAGCAGCCTTGTGTTGAGATCAATCAAATATTCATTCTTAAAGGTTGAGTTATAAGTTGATGGTGTCCTATCTATCAACAACTGCAGCTCAAAGTGCAGAAGATTTTAGTTTCAGGTTATGATATTCTTATACTCTGTCATGTTCAGAAAAGTCCTGTGGTAATGTATGCAGTGCTTGAGTTCACCTCATGCAAGCAATCAAAATTTAAGAGAGCAGGCTGTAACCAGATTTCTGCAAGATGTGGCTCCTCTACCATACAGAGTATCAGAGTTGGATATTCATCTGTCTCTGCCCTTCAGCTGTCTTGTTCCCTTTGCTCATCACTTCCTAGACGATGAATAATTTCCTGGACTACAGGCAGACTGTACCTTTTTATGTATTCCTTCTTTGGAGGTGGATGACGGGGTGGAGTGGTTTATTTTTTTGCTAAGTCTGTTGTTCCAGCAGTCTCGTTGTGCACGTGCTGCCTTTGAGAAAAATGACAGACGTAGTTTTATTTTCTCAAGGCAATTTTATTCATTGATTAAAGTACTTAAGTTACCTTTTTAAAATCAAAACGTGGGAGCTGCTGTTCTTATATAGCCGTTTTCTTATGCAGTCTGAAGACACCTGACACTGTTCTGACTCTACAGTTTTTAGTTTGCAGAGAGCTGGATGGGATATTCTGGCCCTGGTTATGGCATCCTGAGCCTTGTTGTCTCAGAAAAATACATTTGGTGCCTGGACTACCGAGGCAGCCTGTACTGCAGTGCCCTTCCTGCAGCTGGGCTGCGCTGGCAGAAATTTGAGGATGGAGTCCAGCAAGTGGCAGTTTCCCCCTCAGGTAGGTTGGCTTCTACTGCACTGTTGCCTTGTAAGTATAAAACTTGGGTAGACTTGGGCATTTTCTTTGTTCTTGTTCTTTGGTTGGTTGTTTTTCATGGGTTTCTTTAATATCAGTTATTATTAATTAGGTGAAAATTGTTACTTTTTTGAGAGTACAGATTTAGTTGAGTGCATATGTAATTTCTATGTAGGCAGTTTATTGGGTTTTTTTCAAATCAATTACTTCCAGAAACTTAGTTGTTTAGGGCTTTTTTTTCATGTAAAAGTAGTGTGTTGGTTTGGATTTCTTTTTGGTGGGTTTTTTTTTTTTTCAGTCACAGTTGTATGACTGCATCTTCACTACCTGTGCATCCCATGTTCCAGTTTAAGTGACTGTCTTTCTAACAGGTTCACACTGCATTTTGGGAGGTTTTCAATATGCATTTGCCCGATTAAAGTGAACTTCAGAAGTAGCAGTTTAGTGGTAGGCAGAGAAGAGCTCCTTGTCTATACAAAACCTTGATTTTTGTTACAGAGCAATGGAAGTTCTTGGCTGTGAGGGTGGTGAGGCACAGGAAGAGGTTGCCCAGAGAAACTGTGGTTCCCCCATCTCTGGAAGTGTTCAAGGCCAGGCTGGATGAGGCCTTCAGCAATCTGGTCAAGTGAGAGGTGTACCTGCCCTGGCAGGAGGGTTGGAACTAGATGATCTTTAAGATCCCTTCCCACCCATACTGTCCTGTCATTCACAGTTTTAAAGTTTTTATTGTAAATATAGAATTGGCTTTGTGTATGCATGGGTTGGTTGATTTGATTTGTTTTTAAATACTGAAGAAAAATACTTTGAAGTTCTAGTACATTTGCATATGCATTTGTTCTGGATGGTTGTGAATGAGGATTATGTTGGATTAAAAATAAGCAGGTTTTGGTTATAAACTTGCGTCACTTTTGGCCTTCCAGATTGTTCCAGGACTGGAGTGAAAATACAAAGTTTCTCAGCCATTTTGATTTCTTCTGCCTTGCCACTACTTTCCTTCCCTGTCATCTCCAAAAGCACATGTCAATCTTCCCTTCTCTCTGTAGGGGAAGACTTGCTATCTGTTTTAAGAGGAAAGAAATTCTGTTTGATGTGTAGCTGAGCTTTGCTATAGACAAAACAATTCAAGACTACTTGTAGTAGGTGAGAGTGTGGGTTTATCCAGCTCAGTATCTTGCCCTTAAGAGTGGTCCAGCAGCAGGTCCCTGCAGAAAGGTGAAAGGAATGGGCCTGTGTCATGTTTGCCCTTGGTAGTTTCAGGCTGCGGTTGGTGGTGGTTCGGGTTGCCTGGGCAAAAGGTTGTTCTTCTGCATTTCTTATCCTTCAGTTCCTGGAATTCACCCAGCTTTTCGCTGAATCTGTGGAGGTTTCTAGCCTCCACAGTTTGCCATGCAGGAGCATCTTAACCATGTCAAAATAGAATTAAATGCAACTTTGTGGAATCATTCAAAGGAAATTAATATGACAATGTACTGCTCTGACAGTACAATATACAAGCCAGCAGTGAGGTTTGGTGCTTCATTTTGGGTTTTTTTCGTTTTCTTTTTTTTTAAGATATTATATATTAGAAGTCAGTTACTGTTCTGGTCTTCCTTTTTTAAAAAAAAAAAAAATTGCAGGGGCTTTTTAAACTTACATTTCTGTTTAATGCTAGTGGTTTGCTTTTCCTCTCCTGTTAGTTTAGGTGTAGCTAGGACACGTCACCTGTGACTGTTGCAGTAATTGCTGAGTGCTATTATGTTCTTTACCTCTCATACAGGGGCTCTTCTCTGGAAGATTGAACAGAAGACTAACAAAGCTTTTGCTTGTGGAAAAGTAACTATAAAAGGAAAACGGCACTGGTATGAGGCTTTACCCCAGGCTGTATTTGTAGCTCTAAGTGATGACACCGCCTGGATTATCAGAACAAACGGAGATCTGTATCTGCAAACAGGTACCTGAATTAATTGCGGGCTCTTTGAATTTGTGTGGGCTGAGATTAGATTTCAAGTCTATAGAATGATGGCAATTTGCTACAAACTTTTATCCACATAAGGAAACCTTTTTATCTTGAGAAACACTTGGAAACAGCTGTGAGATTTTGTGTAATTATGAGAGTGAAAAAGCCAGTTCATGGCCACTTGTTTTGTGTGTGCCAGTTGCAGTACATACAGTACAGAGAATTTATGGCATGGGGAAGATATGAGATGGATGGAGATAAATGGAAAGGGATTGTAGAAAATATCTAAATAGTATCCATGTTTTGAAAGTGGTATGGTGCACTGAAACAACTCAGCCTTAAGTGGGCAGAAGAGGGAAAAGTAGAAGCAAAGCACAGATCTCTAGAAGGTAAGAGTTATTTACCACCTGCTAATGACAGGAAGGTATTCTGAGACAGAATATCGTGAAGTGCTTGGGGAGTATAGACAAGTGATAGGTGTTTATGTGATAGAGAAAGCAGAGCTATGGGGGAATGGAATGGACTGTGGAGCAGGAATCTGCAGCTGCCTTTTTACTGGATCTGAGTGAGGCACAAACTGGAAAAAGGGGTAGTGTAGTGGCAACTTTGAAGTCATGGCCTTAGTTTTAAGTTCTTCAGTGAATAGAAGAGGATGCATTTGGAAGGTGTTATGCAAACAGTATTCAGGCTAAATGCAGGTAGCTAGAATGAAGGATGGCAGTACTAGCTTTAGAGAGAGAAGGAGAAAAGCATCAAGGACTCTTGAGCATGTGGGGCTTGCACAGAGAGCTGAGTTACTAAGGAAAAATTACCAATAACATGTTGAAGGAATTACTAGTGAAATGAAGAGGTGGACTGGGTTAAGGGGAAACTGTATAAGACATACAGAAACGGGACAGCATGTCTGAGTGGCTATCAGAATTCTTACTTACTTTTCATTTAATTTTGTCACACTCGTAATTTTTAGATTTATTTACTGTAGCACAATGCAAAAATTCTTTGTGATTGAGAAAACTGTTTTAAGCAGACATCACTGTTTCAAAGAAACTCTATTAAAAATATTTGGGTTTTTTGTTAAATGTAGTACTCCCAGAAATCAAGTGGCCTGCCCATGGTCACATGCATACTGCCAATAGGCATGGATAGTGATGATGGAGAGTAAATTTTGGATGCTAATTATACAGGGCTCTGTGGAGGCTTGAATCAATATTTTTCTTCCCTTTGAGAGATTGGTGTGATTACATCAGCTTACATTCTGCTGTTCTTAGGCTTCCAAATTTGTCTTTTGATGCAAAAAATAAATTCTCAGTATATCTGCCTTCCTAATGAGAGACAGCTAGTAACAATTGTGTCTCCAGGATCTTTTCATTCTCTTCACTGTCTTGTGTAACATTTATAACAAAAGGGTGTGCTCAGAGGTTTAGAAACGAGTGTTCTTGTTAGTCTAGAATATATCATACACATGAGTCTGTTCATACTGGCTTTGGCAGCATGAGGAGATGAAACAAAAGCTCTGTCTCCTGAGGTGTTCCACGTGCAGGTTCACGTGTGTAAATCAAGCTTCAGCGTAATCGTAAAGGAAGCATATTCCTGTAGGTTAGATATAGAAATGTGTGCAAACTGCCTGTAAATCTACCAGAACCTCTCTGCTTCTTTCAGTACTATACACTGTGGCATGCTCTTTTGTAGTTGCTCTGCTGTCACTATTCAGATCAGGTTGCTTCTCTCCCTGGCATGTTTTGGACAAAAGTTGTTCCATTATTGGCTTTTTCTTTGATGCTTCTGTCAGGTCTGATAGGGGTTTTATAAATGGAGATTCCTGGTGCTGACACTAGAGGGAGAAAAGGAACAGAAATGGCAGGACTGGACATGCACTGTGCAGGATGTTGAAGGATGTACAGTGCCTTATTTTTTTAAATGTAAGGTCAGCTACATTAGAAGAAATTATTAATAGCTTATAGAAAGAACAGTCACTCAAGGAAACTGTGATCAAATGACACGTGTTAGCAGGTCAAGGATATTCCCTTCTGCATTTTCTTTTATTGAGTTGCTTTATCTCTTATTTTTTTGTTGCAAAGATCCAAAATTTGTAAAGCAATCCTCATTTTCTGATTTCTAGGCCTGAGTGTGGATCGTCCTTGTGCCCGAGCAGTAAAGGTTGACTGCCCTTATCCACTGTCACAGGTCACGTCCAGAAATAACGTGGTGTGGGCTCTGAGCGAGCAGCGGGCCCTGCTGTACCGGGAGGGAGTGCGCAGCTTTTGTCCTGAGGGAGAGCAGTGGAAGAGCGATATTGTCAGGTGGGACACTCCAGTGGGACATTCTGGGCATAGCCAGAGTGACACAAATGATTGTGCTGGAACTCCTCGATGGTTAAAAAAGTATAGCCTGAACTCGTGAGTCTGGATACCACTGTGTGTGTGTATATATATATATATTTTAGCTGTCTGTCTATCTATATTTCCTTCCTGCCATCCATCCATCCATCCATGAGTGCTCTGTAATGAAAGGAATTGTCATGAACAGAAGCAGGTTGAAAGAGTGCGAAAAAAATTTAAAAGGTCCTTATGATGTCTATCAACGTGACTTTTATTAAATACTGCTGCTTTAATCTGTGCCATGATGGTTTTAAGGAGCTCTCTGGTTTTTTGAGAGGAGTTTTTTCTTTCTTTTTTTTTTTTTTTTTTTTTTTTTTTTTTTTTTTTCCCTGAGATTAAATGTATGCATTTTCTTGGTCATCCACACAGCTGGATAACACTTCTGCACTCCCCAGCCACAGATTTTTATAAATATTTTGTGTAGTTGGTATTTATCTTTGTAGTTGAGCCCATGCTCACCTTAGTTTCTTTGTGATAAAGTTAGAAGCGCTGAGTCTCTACTGCTGGCTTTGAGAATGTAGAATTTAGTGTCTCTTGTGACATCAGCCTGGCACAAGTTTAGGAAGAAATTCAAGTTCTTGTCCTCAGGTGATTTTTATCTACTGAATGTCTTATTGTGAAAGCTCAACTTGTGCTACCTCCCAGCCTGGTATTTGGCTTTTGAACAATCTGAGACACTGCTGTGTCTTTGTTCAAATGTGAAATTTGCTTGAGCTTTAATGAGTTTGTTTAATGAAAATACCTGCATGACCTACACCTTGGGTACATTTCATGTTCTTGGGCTTTGTGTTAAAATTGCAGGAAGCAGTCACTATTTGTTCTTAAATTATCAAGAAAGGTTATCTGAAAGAACTAGCATTGTTTGCTACCTTTTCAGTGTCTGATATGATCACCTGACCCTATTGACTTTCTGAACTTGAAAATAGTTTACTTGTGCAGGAAACTTAGAGTCCTAAATTCAGCATTTATCTTTGTCATATAGTTAAGTTGAGTTTTCTACTTGTGGTCCCTGAACTGCAGGTATTGTTTTCAGAATAGGTCAAGGAAGTTAAGGAGATACATTTATGAAGCTGTTTTATCAAAAGAACACAGCTCTTGATTGCTTATTTACTGAGCAAAATCGGGCTTGTTTAGTTTTATTGTTATGTATCTAAATTTCAAATCTTGACATCTTTGAAAGACTTGTGGGGTTTTTTTGTAGTTGAATGTTTTTTACTTAAACAAATAAAATATAAAGTACTGAATAACTGAAAATTTAATGTCAGATGTGTTTTTTAGCTTGGCCCCACTGATTTTCAACTGTGTTAAACTATAAACATTGTAATATCTTCCTTAAGATACCATTAACATAAATTTCAGTTAATGTTTTTAACACTTTCACTTGTTTGCATTTCCAGTGAAATGCAAGCTTTGGAACCAGTGTGCATAACCCTTGGCGATCAGCAGACATTATGGGCTTTGGATATCCATGGCAATCTCTGGTTCAGGACTGGTATAGTTTCAAAGAAACCACAAGGAGATGATAACCATTGGTGGCAAGTAGGCATTTTTTAATTTTGCTTTCAGTTTAGTCTTTTACCTTGGGTTGATTATTTTCGTTGTTTTCCCTCAAGATTCTAGGAAAAAATTCAGTTAATTGCTTGATATTTTATAGTACACTTTATTCAGTATGTTGAAACTTCTGTGTGGCTATGGCTGCAATCCCTTTTTTGTGTCTGCTATAAAGAGGGGAGGAAAACCATCCCATGGTCATCCAGAGCAGCATTGCAGTGGCTTTCAAGAGCACAAGAAGTGCTCTGCCAGGTCATAGGACATGCTGTTGAGGCAGAGCATCAAGTCTGACTGCTGAATGCGGCCTCTTCTCTTGTCTTCCAGTGCCCATCCTTCTCCTTAGCTAGAGAAAATCAATAAGTCACCATGCAAGAGGATGAGTTTTGCATTTTTCCATTCAGTTGAAGTTTCTTTGGGTCATGTGGAGCTGCTTGCTTCAGCCACAGTTCATGTGGGTGAAACCACACCAAGTACTGTCCGGTATTGATTTGGAATTCCTGACTCTGGTTTCTCCAGCTTTTCTTGTTTTCTCCAGAGACAGGAATGGGGAGGAAATGAGTAAAAATGGTCTTACAGAAAATTTGTCCACATGCCTACCTTAGTTACAAGAATTTTGATCTTTGTGCATGTATAATCCTTTTTTTGCATGTGGCCATCATGAGTAGCTTGGCTTTGAGGTTATTGGCAAACTGCTGCTTTTTTAGTTGCTCTTAGGCATTTTGTTCCTTTCTGGGAGTATCCCAGAGTGTTGCCAGTTTACTTATCCATGACAGAACTTGGGCAATTGCTTATTTAGACCTCCTTCTGCACTATGAATTAAAATGTCCATGAGGTAGTTGCAAAGGAGTATTGCATTCAAGTTTCTGTCATGTGGTTTGAATTCCCACACTGTGCAAGTTTCTCTCTTCCTTTGGGAAATTGAAAATTCACCTCTTAGTTTGCAGAGTTTGGCATGTTTTTAGAGGGAGACATCCTAAAATAAAGGGCTGTCTTAAAATGCAGATTTCTGAATGGATTGTTGGTTAGAAAGGCGTTGTAAGCTGGTGGTGTTTAATACTGATCGTGGCTTATTAGCAAGACAGTTACTCAAAATGTACCATTTTTGTTTTTCCCTTCCTGCACTTTGAATATTTCTAAAAAAGCTTCTGGTGAAAGATTGTTCACCCCACAGCTTAAACTAATCATCAAGAGCACTTTTTTCTTTCTCCTCCCAGGTAAGCATCACTGATTATGTAGTGTTTGACCAGTGCAGCCTGTTCCAGACCATAATCCAGGCAACTCACACGGTGGCAACAGCAGCTCAGGCACCTGTGGAGAAGGTGGCTGACAAGCTTCGAATGGCATTTTGGTCACAGCAGCTTCAGTGTCAGCCCAGCCTCCTTGGAGTTAATGGCAGTGGAGTCTGGATCTCTTCAGGCAAAAACGAATTTCATGTAGCAAAGGGAAACTTAATAGGTTGGTGTGCCTTTGCATCTTAATTTTTTTAAGTTAAGAATATTAAATAGGAGATAACTAACTACAGTTCTGTCACCACAGGAATTACCTATGGCAAGTCAGGGCAGCTTGAACTTGTTTAAAAATTAAATTAAATTAAATGATTCATTAGCATTTGGTCTTAAATACTTTCTCATTTAAAGGGAAATATTTTTCATGGAAAGGTCATTGTCAGTCAGTGAACTGTGCACAAGTTACGGCTTTTAACACCTCTTCTGTGGAATAAGAAGGCAGTCTTAAGCTGCTGAACTTGTTTTATCTTGCACAGTGGACTCTGGCTCATGATGAGTGTGACTGTGCAAGACAATGTTATGGTTTTACAGTGCAAATAGAGGGATTGCTTTATTTTTCTTGCTGCAGTTCTCAAAATAGAATTCTGATTAGGTACATTTCTTTGTTTAGGTAAACTCTAACAATACATCTAGGAAGTTGTTTAACCTTATCACGAAGTTGGTCCCCTGTTGAAGACCATTAATATTCTTCTTTATCCTCTTCTGCACTCCCAGTTTTCTCTCTGTGTATTTACATAGGTGTCAGGAGGAGGTTCCCCCCTCCCCTCAACAGTTTCTTGAAAGATTTTCATAGAAAATCTTGTCTAAAATATATTTAATACTTGATTGCAGTAAAATGTCTTTTAAATTTTAAATAACAAATTTTAACAGAAAACTTAAGTTTTCAATTAATACCGCTCGTTCTTTCTTTCAAGGCACGTATTGGAATAATATTGTGCCTCGTGGTACTGCATCTGCCACAAAATGGATTTTTGTGTTGGCTTCCCCAGCTTCATCTAAAGAAGGTTGGTAAATCAACAATGCAGGCATATAATATCTGATTTTTAAACAGAGTGGAATTGATGGTGTAAGTAAATAAATATCCTGAATTACTTCAGATTTTGGTTGTCTTCTCTGTTTGCAGGGATATGAAGTAGGGTGGAAGTATGTCTGTAAAACTACTGGAAATTAAACTAATGTATTATTCACTCTCACCTTTGGTGTGGAGCAGCATTCAGCAGAGAAATGGGTGGTCCTCAGAAGCAGCAACTTCCTAAACTGCCAAAGCATGAATTGCCAGAATCTGTAATTGGAAGTTTCAGAGCATGCTTTATTGAAATGCCTGATTCTCCTGTTGGTGCAGTTATTGCAGTAAAATTGCCCATTATTGGTATAAGTGAGACCCTGTCAGGGAATTGAACTGCTGGTTGCAATAGTTAGCAATTGCATTGTCTAAGTACGCTGGCTTTAGTGGCAAAAACGTGGTTTAGAGCTGAAAAAGAATGCTGCTTTTTAAAGGCTATTATCAAGGATAAAGAAGAGCAAAAGAATAAAAAGAGGTGATAGTGCACTATTACATGTGTCTTCTCTGTATTAGTTCCTTCAAATGAAACATTTCTCTAAATGAGATCACTTGCTACTTCCTTTATTTGAGAAATGGAGTATTTAAGTGCCTAAATATGGGCTTAGGATGTGTGTTTGTATTTCAAAGCTTTACCCTATGAACCTAAGCCAAGAAGCTTTGGTTTTGCCTCCAAATGTACTGATCATTTCTTTCAGAAAAAGTGGATGTGTAAGCTTTCTCAAAGTGGATTAGGAATTATTTTAATAACAGAAGTGTCCTTTCCATAGGAAGCTTTTTGTGGCTGTGCCAAAGCAACAAGGATCTGTTTTGTGTCAGTGATCAGAATCCTCATTTTCGTCCTTCTACGGTGCAGCTGCCACCAGAGGCTGAAATGGTGCACTACTCTGCTTGCCAGGATGCCATCTGGGGCTTGGATAGTCTCGGGCAGATATTTATCAGAACACTTTCCTCTAGCTGCCCAACAGGGATGCATTGGACAAAACTGGATCTCTCCCAACTAGGTATGACATTTTTATTGAGTAGACATCTCCTAGCAGACCATATTTTCCAGAAGTATCTCTCAGTTTACTGATGTAGAATATAACGTTTACTGGATTAAATAGTACCTGTTGGCAGGTGATAGTAAAACATCAAAAGCAGATGTGGCTTTCAAAGAGTGTTCTGCTCAGCCTTTTCCTGGAGATAGGAAGTTTTCTGTTTGCAAGATGCTTTATGTGTGTTCAGTGCATCTTGCAGCTGGTCAGTCTGAGGTGGCTGGGCCTGACACGGTGCCGTGCAGGGGCTCCATCAGCTTTAGCTAGGCTGGTTCTTGTACCTCAGTGCAGCCATAATCACCTGGTCTAGGGCACAAAGGTCTGAATTTTATGGTTAAACACAGTTTTTTTCAGAGTCATCAAAGCTTCCTGCCAAGGAAGAATTACACTCCCAAGAGTTGCATCATTCATGAGTGATGCTGCTGTTAACACTCATGTTCAGATTTATAGTGATGTAATAATTCAGCATAATGCTTAGAATGTGATGCTAGTTAACTGGTCTTTTCGTTCGTTTAGGTGGTTGACCATGATTTGATCACTGAAATGTAGTCACAGTTTGGAGTTTGACTCTGGGTAATCAGGCTATTTGCCAACTTCATGAGTAATATTCTAATCAGATTTATTTCTTTAATAGTATGACTGTTAGAATATTCTTACCTTCATGCTAATCTGCATTCTGGTTTCAGGTGAGACTAAAGGAAATTGAGACTATGCACCATTCTCTCCCCATTTTAAAAATAATTCAACTTGTGTGCAATTTTTCCATTATGATGGCAGTGTTCATGACTGGTCTGAGAACAGACAAGCAATTTTAACTTAAGGTTTACGGAAAGGCAGACATAGCTGGCAGAGCTTAGGCCTCATAGTTTATAATAGTAGAAAAATTCTAAAACATGCTTTTCAAAATTAACCTGTTAGTCAGTTGTGCACCAGTTGTTTTTCAGACTTGATGGATTGGTTCTGAATCCCTCATCATACCATAGTTTAAGCACTGATTGATGCCTTTTACTGAGCTGCAGGATAGATATGGTCACTTTGTCCTTTTCATGTTCCGTAGTGTTGTTTGAAACTCTTCTCATGAATCACTGCTTTCCAGCAGTTTAGACAGTAAGTGTTTAACTGAAAAAATAAATAACTTCTGGTCATTGTCTGAAATCTCAAAAGAATTCATACAGGAAATCAGTGTAATTGGTGTTCGCTGACTGTAATTCCTAGCCTGTGAACTTCAACAGTTCAGAAATTCAGCCTTTACATTCAGCAGTTTCTTTCAGCTCTGTGGCACATGGTGGTGGCATAGAAGAGATTTGAGGTCAGGAGGTACTCAAACACTCCAAAACACTCCATTGTACTTAACATTTCACTGAAATGTGAAAATGTTTTAGGCATTTTTTCCTCCATTTAATTGCGTGTGGTACATCACTGCTTAACAATTGCATATCCATTGCTATAATAGAAAAGCCTTTATTTGTTCTAATGGGGCTGAAGAAATTGGAGAGCTATTGTTACTGTTCAAGTTCACTCCAGAAACATTAGAACTTTAACTGTGGTGGGCAGGCAGGGTGGGATCAACTACCTGTAAAATGCAGTTCAGGATTCTCTATGGATGTGGTGGGATTTACCAACATTAAGGTTGAAATATTCCTGTTAGTTGGTAGTATCTTGCCTTTTACATTATGGACTGGGAGTAGCACCCAGTGGATGATTTTGATCAGCGTTCCACTATCACTATCAAGGTTTCTAAACACAGTAGAAGGACCTTTAGGTTTTAACAATAAACAATACTGCTGGTTCATGCTACTTGCTCTAGAACAGTTGGTGAATGTGGTTGACATGACCTTCTCCTAAGATACAAACAGTAAGTGGGAGGAGGGAGAAACCCCAAAACGTTTACGTAAGGGCTGTGTTTTTGAATATCAAATTTTACTGTAGACATAAATAATGTCAGCGATGCTGAATAGGTGATATGTGATTCCACGTTTGAATGCCTGATGCTTGTCTGGATCAGAACACTTTGACAGCTGAGATATCATGTGACAAAGCCATTGCTTCAAGTCATACTTTATTAGAGGGAATAATGAGGTTTTAAGTAAGAATTTCACTTTGCAGCTCAAAGTCAAGCCTCTGTCTACAAAAGAAAGTTGCTGTAGATGTTCTCATCCCAAGCAATAGAAATTTTTGTTTGTCATTTTGGTTTTTATATGAAGCTGTCTGGTTAAAGGAAATTTTGGGATGAGATAGGTTGATTTCTATTCCTGTGATTCAGAAAGTTAAATAATTTTGGTTAGTGAGATCTGTTTACCACTACAGATAATTAAAATATAAAGCTATGTTGTCCTGTTGTTTCCTGTTCTTTTTCTCAGCAAGCCCTAACCAATGGGAATATTGCATTGTGCAGAAATAAATGCTTTGAACTTGCGCTCTGTGGGATAAAATTCCAAGGCCCTCTTGAAGGAATGCTGTGTCTGATGCACTTTACAGGGATTTGTTGCCAAATTTCACATCCCTGAAAACAGAACTGTTACCAAGAATGGGATATCCCAAGCAGCACTGGCATGTTCAGTTAACCAGCAAAGGCCTATTTTTAGAGTCTCTAGTTTGGAGTCTGACCAGAACATTCCTGCTGTAGTGGATCTGTACTGCATGGGTCCTGCTTTCTTTGGAACTTGTTTTCCATTACTTAGCTTTGTTTCGTCCAACGTGGGGTGAAAATAGGAAATCAAATGTTAGATACATTACATCACATGGCTATTTTAAAATGAATGTGAAAGAGTAAGAGTTTCAATAGACAGTTAAGTAGCAGTTCTTTTTAGTCTAAAATACCAGGTATGCATCTCCACTGTCTTTGCAGGAAGCTAGACCAAACCCAAAATTCCAACACACCTCGCCCTTCTTTGGCGGCTTTGTTTTCATGGTGCTGACAGGTTTAAAATACTGCTGCACATTTGAGCTTGGTGTAATAAGTATGTACAGTGGTGAATATAAATCCATTTGAAAATCAGTTCCTTTATTTACAGATGTGACACTGGTATGTTAACACTGAAATGCATAACCTGTTTGCTGTTATAGTTTTGAAATGCTGGTGGCATTAGGAATGTTCTTTGCTGACTGTATTAGCAGATCAACACCTTTAAAAGTCTCTGAACTTAGCCAGCTACAGAGAATAGTTCGTGTTAGGTCATGTGAAAGTTTGTCTAGGCACTGATAACATTTGTCATGGAATGTTTCCCTGCTTGAATTTGGTTATTGTAATAGCGTATTTATAATGTGCTTTAGAAATTGCACTCTCCTGTGACTAAAACATTTATTTTTAGAAGAGAAATTTGTCACATATGCACTACCTGTTGGTTTTATTCATTGTATCCAGCAATTATTTTTTTTTTTTATTCTCTCACAAGTTGTATTAACTTCTAATCATTTTTATGTGCCTGTGTTTAGAGCGTGTTTAATACAATGAAGTCGAAATACAAGTCCTGATTATTAGCTGAATTTGAAAGGAAAGTGCCGGGTTGCTAATAATCTCTTTGTTACTAGGTGGTGTAAAGTTGATCAGCTTGTCCTGTGGAAATCAGCATGTTTGGGCCTGTGACACCAATGGTGGCATTTATTTCCGTGTAGGAACTCAACCTCTTAACCCAAGTTTGATGCTTCCCGCGTGGATAATGATTGAGCCACCGATACAGGTAAAATGTTGATTACAATTCTCTGTAACCCGGCGGTTTAGCTCAATGCTAAACAATAAAACAGTAATTTTAGCATTCATGGAAAGCAGTAGAGCCAGATTTTATAGCAGTGTGGCACTGAGCTATGCCCTGAGTACGTTCTGTGTGCTAAGCAAGAGGCTGGATGGGCAAACAGCAGAGAGAAGAGGCTGTGGGAAGGCTCTGCTCAAGTGGCATGGTGCTGAAGTCCCTGCCACCCTCTTCCTTTGTCCTCACCCTTGTGACTCTGGGATGTTTGCTAGGTGCTGTGCCTGAATTCAGGGACTTTCCTTCTCATGCAGTGCTTTGTAAGCATGCAGTACAAATGCAGCTCTTTCCCCTTGTTACCGGAATGGGCAAACTTTATGTCCTTTCTACCTGCCAGCTGGGAGGGTCAGAGTTGAAAGAAGCCTCCTAAAGTAACCTGAAAGCATATTTGGAAAATATAGAAAACTGACAAAATCTGTTTGTCCAGTGTCTGTTTGTTGTTTGGGTTTTAGTTGTTTTCTTTCTTAATCTCTCCTTAAACCACAGTGCTTGCTTTCATTGCTGCTCTAATACTTTGCAAGTTAATCTCTGAAATGGGAGTAATTTCTCTTGTGGGTTGGGACTGCTGTCATGGAGCTGACCTCTGACTGCTGATTTCATTCTTTGGTCCTTGGCACAAAATCGCTTGAACTGAACTGTCTGCTGGTCTAGCGCAGTAGCACTGGATGTGCTTGCATACTTGATGGACATTTTATGATGTTACAGGATTGCTCCTAAAGAGTATGAAATGCGTGATACTTTCAAAAGTATACATTAAGAAGTAGAAGCAAATCTGTGGCAGTTGAGTTGCAGTAATTTATTTGGTTTTTACATAATTTGCTTTTAGTTCTGCTTCTCTCTCATCAGCCAGTTGTTGACTCGTGTGTATCTCAGGGTGTAACAGCAAAGAAGGGCAGGGGAACAGGGAAATGAAAACTGCAGATACGCGTCCCATCAATGAGCACAGCGCTGGTTAGATGACTAATTCTTCACTGGGAATGTGATTCTGGAGAAAATGGTGACTTGTTTTGCAAAACAGCTGGGCAGACTGATAAACAGGTGCCAATACCACTTGCAAAAAGGTCTTTGTTCCAGTGCTCGTTCTTGATGTGCTGCAAGCCTTTCTGATGTAATCTGTAACACATTGTCCCTGCTAACAAAGGGGGTAGGGCAGCACGAAGAGGACACCGAAGGTGTCAGTGATGATGTCTGCCATAAAGGCAGTATTCTTTAAAAAAATAGGAAGAAACATTCCATTTAAACTGAGTTTACCAAGAGGCAGAGAATTAGACTTGTGTACTATCTTTTTACCAAACAGAACAGCCCAAAAAGATGGTTCTCTATGCTGGTAGTATTTTCTCTGTACTAAGGGATTCTCTACTTCTCCACTGAAGTAGATTAAACTACTCGATACAAAGGTGTTTACAAGACTTGGGAATTGCTGTGGCTCACGATCTGGCAGTGAATTCCTTATGTAGAAAGTGGACAAGGTTGAAAATCAAATTATTTCCCATTATCTTATCAACAAAGCTGGGTGATGTTGCCTTCCAAAAATTATAACCTGATACCCAGAGCAATGTCGTTCCTTTTCCTGTTATCTTGCCAACTCCTGACATGGCAAATTTAATGAGTCAATATGAAAGGGCAAGAATTCAAACATTGCTTGTAGAGAAGATGAAACCTTTTGCATTACATGCTTGTTTTGAGACAATTCCAGTGTGTTAGAACAAGTCATTAAAGGAGCAGCCTTTCATGCTTTTGCAGAGGCTTAATGCAAAATAAGAAAATATGTGAACTTTAAAAGTATTTCCAAATGCTAACTTAATATTTGGAAAACAAATATAACATGATGTAGGCTGAAGTGTTAAGTGAACAATATTTGCTTATTAGGAACACCTTTCTGTTATCTGTCCCTTAATTGACTTTGACACAGTTCTTGCTGCTTAGCTCTTATGTTCAGACCAACAGAAATATTGTAAGAAGTATTTGTGAATGATTTGGCCATTTTCTGTTTGAAGAAGGAAATCAAAATTGCTTTTCACTTGCTTCAACTCCAGGAGCGCTCTCAGCATAATTTAAATATCCAACTATGGCTATTTAATTCCCTAGTAAATGTCAGAGCCAATATGACTCGTCTGTCCCAGATCTCATGACTCAGGAGCAGCTTGTGAGCAGCTCTAGACTCTGCTTTTATGGTGTCACTTCTCCTTAAAGGAGTGCTGCAGTTGCACAGCATTCATCTTTGCGTAACTTCACAAAGGTATTCAGAGACTGCAGTTTTGATGAGATTTTGCTCATGCTAAAATGAGTGAATATAATTTAAGCTCAGTCTTTGGCTCTGTGATGCTGTATTTTTTTCTTAAATCAAGACTAAACTCATTCTTGTCTGTTACTCTTCCCTCTGTACCTCCTTACTGAAGCGTCTCTTGAGATGAAGAATAAGATTATATGTTCTCTGCCCTCCTTTTTTATTTTATCCGGTACATCAGAAATAGTTGATAAAACCATTAAGAGTATCTTGAGCAGTAGTAGTTTATATATAGCTGTTTTCTGTGATTCATCAATTTGGTTCTGCAGTCTTAGAAGTAAAGTAATTATGTAGTTAAGCAGCTTTTTGGAAGCTGCTTCAAGGACATTGGCAAAACTGATCAAAATGCTTTGATGAAATTATTTTAGACCAGGAAATAGAAAATGTTTTTCCATTCTGTTGTTAACATGCAAGATAAAACCATCATCTGTTGTAACGTCTCAAAAGTCATTCATATTTTTACATGTATAAAAATCTTAATTTAAAAAAAGAGCAGGAAGTACAAATATTATTTATATAGATAATATAGAATATCTTTTTATGTGTGTATCTTTATTATTATTTAATTCAGATTTCTGGCTTAAAGGAAAAATAACAAAAAATAAAATGGAAAATTAGAATAGACTGTAAGACTAATTTATATGATTAAAGAGTAGAGCTTGATCAAAAGGAAAAAGTCTTTAAATTTCTTTCAAAGGCCCCTCCAAGTTGAATGGTTTGAAAACGATTCTTTGAGCATTTCAACTTTTATTTCTGGTACCTTCTGAAGAAGATGACGAGACAAAATCTGATCTTGAGAAAATCTTACTTCCCACAGTTTAAAAAGTGGCCTTAAAAGCTACCTTTGCAGATTTATATTAAGGCATCTATCAGATAAACAACTTTATCTGACAGAATTAAAACAAATATTTGTAATGAGTGACTAATCATCTACTCATTGTAAATAATCAGCCTTACTCTAAAAATAGATTGAGACATTTTATTGTCGCTTCTATAATTGCTGTTCTTTGCTCATTTGTAGCCAAATTTCATAGAAAATAGAATTGAAAAAGCGATGTTATTAAATCCAGAGGTGTGTTTAAATATCCACATAGCTTGTCTGAATTACAAACTACAAGGGCTTTGTTTAAGGAAACGTTTGGCTACTGCATAAAGCTTTAGTTGATCATTTGTAGTTCCCAGGGTCTCAGCGATGAGAACTCCTTGACTTAGTTTGCCATAAAACGGTCACGAGCATTTTGCGTGTTTCAAGTTAGTGAAACTTTTGATTTACTGCTCCTCCCATAAACAGCCTGGTAATTGTGTCTCTGTACTTTAAGCTTGGTATTTTAGGTAAGAGAAATTCTTATAGGTAGTAGAAATTCTTACTGATGTAGGAGGAGTTACTTTTTTCTTGCAGACTGACTTTGAAAAAACTAAATTAAGGCTGTTCATGCTTTCACAGTCATTCAGTAGTAATAAAAACTGTAAAACAAGTGGTAATCTAAAAATACCGTTTGAAATTTAGGCAAATTATCTGTAGTTCTGAAAAATCAGGATAGATTTAACTTCTTTTCAATACCTTACCTTGAATATATGTCAGGAAAAGGTAAGGAGTTGGTTATGCTTTGCAGATGAGTGTTGACTTGTTAGAAACAATTGTCATCATATTTGTTTTATTTTCTTTATTTAGATAAAATTCTGCTTACCTTACGGAACACTTAATGTGGATCTGGGAACTTTCTTGTTCTGCATCTGCCTTGCTTTTGCATTTCTCAGTGAGATTTCTGTTGTTATTAAGGCCAGTTCTGCATTAAGTGGTACTTAGAGGAGGAAGTGGTGAGCAGTCCTTCAAGATCAGATTTTGCCATTAAGCTGAAACGTAGGAGGGGTTGTTTGAAATGATCTTCAAGAATTGAATATTGCGAGGGGAAGGAATTTTTTCTGTTGAAAATACTTTATAACTTTTGCTTCAGAATCATCTGTGCTATTTTTGAACATCCATGTCATGGAAGTCTCTGTTCTTTCCAATACAATATCCACATGCCTGTTCTTTCCAAGTCCAGTGGTTTTCACCAGCACAGACCAGCTTGCATTACTCAGCCATTGCACAGACGTCTTCTGAGTTATCATGAGTTCTACTTTGGAGTGCTAAGATGAGATTCAGAGGAACTATCTTTTATTAACCAAAGTCTGCTTAGGTTGGAGATGTAACTCATTAGGCCTGATTCTCTCTAGACCAGACTAACTAGTCTGTTGTTCTATATATCTTCACTCATGTGAGACCTCTGAAAACATTATTAGGGAGAAGATTTTCCTGGAGGACTGCACTTTTCAAGATGATGTAGAGAAAAGCTGTTTGGCAGTAGTAAGAGCAGCTGTCTCAAGGTGGGTTGCAAATAAGTATAGGGGATCAAAGCTTCTGCAGCTGAGTCTTTTGTTTAGCTGATTTAGAATGCCATAATGTTTAAGTTCAAGTCAGTGCTATTCTTCACAGGCATGCCTATCTTAAGTAATTGTAAGTTACATAAAAGATGCTTTTAGAGGCTGAGAAAATGCAATTTCAGCATTTGTTCTGAAGTTGCCCCGCGCTGATTCCATTGCTGAGCGCAGTGCTGATTATCTTCCTCCTTGTTGCTAGTTAAGAAAACTGCTGTCACTATATCTCAGTGTATTTTGCTGCTGTGGAGTTTTAGCCTTCTGATACTTGTTTTAAGGCACTGCTATCGCCGTGTTCAGAAAAGCGTGCGTGTGGCCTGTCACGGGAGATAGCAGTTGTTATCAGCACCAGAAGCTTCAGATCACACAAAGTGCTCAAATTAGGGTACACCCAGAAAATTCAGTAGGCAGTCCTCCGGTGTCCTTGTAAAACGTGATCTCAAGGGGGTGTATTTGCTTTTTGACAAGACTGGCTTACATTTAAAACGATTGTGGGAAAGAGAACCTTCAGTTTACATACTTCAATTTGGTCATTACTTGGAACATCCTCATACCTGCAACTCTTCCAACATTCCCATATTTTGGTTAGTTAGCACAGAATTAGATATTTAATTATTTTTCAGAGAGATGAAGAAATATATTTAATATTCAGTTGGGCAAATAAAGTAACCACAACTATCTTTATGTTTTGAGAGTTTTTCAGAGTTATTCTATTAAAAAATAAAAGAACCATGGTATAAAAATTCATGGGTAGAGGATGATCATCATGATTTAGCACGTATGAGTTGTGGTTGCACAGAGTAAGGAGACACCCTGGGATGCCTGCTGGACACATCAGACCCTTTGACCTTGAATTAGGAGCTTGAAGGTCCTTCCCTATAACCCCCAAGAAATGTTTTCTCTCTTTGGTAAGGTATTTAAGTTTCAAAACTAAAGAGGGGCACTTTATGGGCGTAGGCTGCATGATGTTTCACTGATGCTTGTTAAAAGTGTGTTTATAAAAAAAGGAAAGGCCTTGGTTACTCAGACCTTTGCTTATACAAGGTTTTTATTACCGAGTGTTAATTTATGTTCTGTTTCCTGGGAATTTGCACTTAGTGTTTACTTAACACACATTTCTGTAAGTAATTCATTCTTATTCTCCTAATAGTTAGTTCTTCAGTATGTTATTAAAAATACCTGTAGTGGTAATTACAGAGGGCTTATCTCCTATATTACAGTTTATAATCTTAGTTATAAAACAGTGTGACCAGAAGACAGTTGGGCAAACCTGAGTCGGCCTGGAATTTGTATAGTCTCTAAAGTGGTTACATGAAATTTAAATTATTTATTTTTAAAATTGTTTCTGAGGAATAGTTGTAGTAAGTGTTTTTTAAATATTTTATGGTTCTCTTGAGAACGTGTTGAGTAGTTGCATGGGTCTGGTTTGATCTTTTCTATGATTTGATACCATATGTTGTCTTTCCCATGTTTCTGCAAGAAAAAATGTTGGAATAAGACATTTAGGGCTAACAGAAGGTAGAGGTCAAGGGATTTGCTCCTTGGCTTTGCTTTGTCTTCCAGATTGTGTTAGTCATGGACAGTACAGTAGATACATCCCTGGCTGGAAATACCCAACTAAGGCCTTTGTTCCTTTTATTCATTAAAGGCAGAAAGTGGGGCAAAGAGTCCTGTTATTCTAAGGCTTCTGAGGAAAATAATGCTCCAGTTTTACAGACGATAAATAGTTACGTTTTTCTGACATTTTAATGCCAGCTTTACTGAAGAACACGTGGCATCGAGGAAGACCAAACATACATTCATCTTTCCCGCTCCTGTATATTGCCTTGAACTTCTCTGCAGAGAAAAAAAAGCAGCACTTAATTTAGAAAGCTAATGCTGGAAGAGCTTTATAACATTCATTTAAATGGACCTCAGAAAATAATATGTAAATAGGCTTATACTGGGGGAGTCTAAGTTGCATTCTTTTTTGTTATCCTTGTTAGGAGGGTCTGGATGCTGTAGTCAGGAAAATAACCACATTAGTCTGATACACTTAGAGTGCTCGAGAGTGAGAAGTATCCCTGATGTGACCTTCTTACAGCCTGACCTGGACCCACTGAAGGTGTTTCTGATTTGTCTTTTGAAGGCAAGAACGTTTGTGCTGAACGTAGCCACTAACCTGTGACAAAAAGGACTAGGCTCAGACAGACTGATAATGTTATGTTTAGCCTTCCTTATCCTGGGTATTTGCAGCAGAACAGAGATAATGGAGGTTTGCTGGTACGTGGACTCTGTGCTCCTGAAAAGTGACGTGGAAAATGTTCTGGTGCCTTTTTTTTGTGTGCGTGTGTTTCTTTTCTTCAGTGACAGGGAACTTTAACCATTTGGGTTCAGCTGTGACCAATAAGACAAAACTTTTGAGTAGTATATAGGGGAGAGTGGATGGGGGAATGCGTTAGTTTTTACTTTGGATTTTGTTTGATACTACTGTTTAAGGTAAATTCTTACACTGAAGCTTACTTCTCAGTGGTTTGCGTAAAGAAAGGAAGTAACTTGCACAGAATTGTAGAGCTAATGGACAACTTGATAAATATGTTTAGCATAGACATTGTTTCTTGATATCATTTAACAATTTGCCAGTTATGTGATTCCTTCAACTTTATTTCATTTTATCAACACCGTTTTCACAACAGACGTGAAAAGCTGGTTTTCATTTTTTTTATTTGCAGTAGACAACAAATATATCCATAGGTCTTAGTATATTGCTTTAATGTTGAAAAGGACATAATTAATAGTGTTGCAGTCCATGGTTCTGGTGGGAAATTCTTCATATCAAAAGACAGAAAGTGACTGAGGTGTTTGTAGCTAAGGCACAAGACCAGAGGATGGGGAATCTGCATTCTGACTGGCTAAAACAGTCAGACTTCTGAGATTTTTAGAGTTTTGAAATGTTTGGCACCCCAAGTAATAGAAAAACAATGTTCTGCAATTTTTTATCAAATAGCACTGGATCTATGAATTACCCATAACAGGTTGATCTCTCACAGTGGCGATTATATTGTGGATAAATGTATAAACAGAGTTTGGTGCGTCAGAGCAGGAAGGCTGAGAGATTGCTGCAAGGTTCTTTAAAATTCCAGATTCTCTAGTAAATTACAAATAGGACAGTGTTTCACAGTCAAGGTATATAAATCTCATGAATGCTGTTGGAAGTTAAACTAGTTGAGTAAAGGCTACGCTGAAATAATTTATCAGTTTTCATGGTTATCAGTCTCTGAAGTGTTATCAGCAGATTTATGAATTTGCAGAGATATCTCTCTTTAGTGCTTGAGAGAACTATGTTTAACCTTTAGCTGCAGCTGTAGAGATTTTTTCTTGTTATATAACTTACAAAATACTTAAAGCATACATATGGTAATTAAAACTTAGCCAAAATGGGAGATACCTGAGATAGTATCAGCATGATTGTTCTAAGAAAATAGTACATTTATCTCAAGAAAATTTAAAATTAATCTCATCCACCTTACTGTGGTAGCCATGAGAGTACCTTCTTCTTTGTAGATGGCTTCTTTCTGTGTAAAACATAATCCAGAAGTCAAACCTTTGCAACAGGCTCTAAGAATTGCCTGTATTTGTTTCCAGTGGCTTGTCCCTGGTTTGTGCCAAAAGCTGCTGTATGTAATGATGTCACTGTGTCCTGTCAGTTGTGTCCTTTAGTGGCTGTTCCACCACAGAAAGCTGGGGGGTAGAGGAATTGCCTGGATCCTTTGCAGTAGGAGTAAGAGGATTGTTTAATTGATGTGAGGTTATCAGAAAGAGCTGAGTAGCCTGAAGAAGGAGGAGAAGCTGGAAGTGAAATATGCAGAGTGGTAGGGAAGCTTAAGGACAAAATGAGTTAGCTTAGAAAAGCATAGAATGAGTAGAATATTTAGCTTTTAAACACATTATTTTGAATTTGATTGTCATTTGCTTCTTAGATGTGTTGGTGGTGCAAGAATAGGGTAGAAATAATTGCTTTGATTACGCTTGAGCCTGCCGTGGTATAAGGAGCAATTTAGCTGAGATTTGTGCAATCCCTTTTGTGGCGCTCCTTTTGGGCCTTTCCTCTGCTTTTCTTAACTTGTAAATCTGTAATAATACACAGGCACACAGGCTTAGGTAGTAGGTTTAAGCACTCAGTAAGTCTTTTTGGATGGAAATACCCCTCCAGCTCTTTCTTGGAGAATTATCTTCTAGACAAATGGCAGTAGAAGAGAGGCATGGGATTCTGACATATGAGAGTGGAGAGCAAGGTGCACAAATCCCAACAGTTCAGCAACAAAAGTCCCACCAAAGCGTCAGGCACTGTTTGGGACAGATCTTGGTTGGAACATGAAGTGTATTGCAGAGCACAGACAGACACACTTTGTGGTGTGAAGGCCATAGGAGAAAATCCTAAATCTGGAAAAGAGGTGGCTATCTAGTAGAATGTGCTAAGAAGGAGATAAGTGGATTTAAAAAAAAAATAGATGAAAGGCAGAGATCTCCTGTTCATGCAGTACTTCAGCCTGCACAAGCTCGTAACTGCCCAGCTCCCTTGTGTGAAAACGTGGGACTGCAAAGAGCAGAATGTGGTGAGGGATGTGATGGAGCAGGAGGCTGCACAGGAGTGAGGCTCTGCCCTGTGGCAGTGATGTGGGGAGGTGAGCAGGGACAAGTAGGGAGTGAGAGCCAAGGTGTGTGTAGAAAGAAGGAAATAAAAAATGGAGGGGAGAAATGGAAACTGGGCCAGGACTAAGGATCACTTCCAGCAAAAGGGGCAGAAAGTCCAAATGGGAAAATTGTGTGGGGTTTCTGGGTATTTTTTTTTTTAATTTATTTATTGTTTAGTGTGGTTTGGGTGTTTGATGGGTTGCTTGGTTGGTTTTGGATATGTTTGGAGGTTTTTTGATGTGGTTTGTTGTTTTGGGGTTGGGGTGGTTTTTTTTGGTTGGTTGAGGTTTTTGTTCAAAACACTAGTTTAATACCAATCTGAAAGTAGCTAAGCAGCTATGTATTCCATGTAGTCAGTGCTTTTTAAGACAATTAGTGCCTTTATTTTTAAGTATAGTTAAATTCACTGCAGCCACTTGTGAATTTGCTGTGACCACAGGTAAATAAGTTGATCCAGCCTCTACCAGCCTCAAGCTTCCAACAGAGGCCAAATACCTAATGAGAGGAAAAACATGAGAAGATAGTCTGTCAAGGGCCTTGCAACCTGAACAGACAGGATTGATTTGGTGATGCAAGTCAGGTTTGGTTGTAGCTTGGTCAGGCCCAAGTCAGCACCAGAATTTTAAAAGCAAAACCAAAGCAGGTAACTGTTATGTACACAGAAGGCCCATCTGGGACTGGGTTGTGTGCTTATATATACGTGCAGATCATGTTTCTGTATCCCTTGGTTTATACATACAGGGAGATACTTGCTCTTCTGTTTAGCACTCTGGAGTTTTAGCTTATGCCATGGGGCTAAAGCAGGGAATGCAGTGCTGCTTTGTGAGCATGTGATGTGTTTCAGACATCATACTGTCTTCTGCAATGCCTTTACTAGGCTGGTGTGAAGAAAAACTTTTATTAAAGTTTTAATTTAATATCTATGTTTTATGCAAAGTTTTGCAGGATATTTGCAATCAACCTGCTTGGATGGTGTATTTTGCTACAAAATCATGATATTATGTCTGTACCACTGATTTTGAACAGTAGTTAAGGCAAATCTCTGTAGAAGCAGGTGGAGTAAGGACATGCCTGGGAGCAGAATGGGAAGTGTATTTTGTTTGTTTTTGCCAGTGGGTAGCGTTGTGGATCCTCTCCTGCAGGTGTGGCTGCTCCAGTACTGTGGTGCTCTGCAGTGAGTTCCATGGCTGTATTCCTGTAGAATGGAGGACGGGCAAGAAGGCAGATCATCGTTTCATTGTAAAGAGGAGACATTCAGACTGTAGAAATGTACTGCTTTAGAATATGCTTAGAAATAAAGTGCAGATTTAATAATGTTAGGAAAACTTTCTGTCAAGCAAGAGGAAAATACTGCATTTTGTGCATTTCATTGGAAGAGCTTCCTCTTCCAACTTGCAGTTGAAGCTGTATCTGATTGGAATAGCAGTGGTTAAGCAAGCGCTAACATTCTTCTTGTAGGTGATTTTAACCTACCAGACATCTGCTGGGAACTTAATGCAGCAGATAAGAGGCAGTCCAGGAAGTTTTTAGAGTGTGTTGAGGACAACTTTTTGTTGCAGCTGGTGGGTGAGCCCAGCAGGGGAGGGACTATGTCAGACACGTTGTTTACAAACAGGGATGGGCTGGTGGGAGATGTGGTGGTTGGAGGCCGACTGGTGCACAGTGATCATGAAATTATAGAGTTCTCAATATTTGGTGAAATGAGGAGGAACATCAATAAGACTTTTACATGAGACTTCCAGAGGGCAGACTTTGGCCTATTTAAGAGACTTATTCAGAGAGTTCCTTGAGAAGCAGCACTTAAAAACAAAGGAGTCCAGGAAAGGTGGGTGTGCTTCAAAACAGAGGTCTTGAGGGCACAGGAACAGACTGTCCCTGTGTGATGAAAGATGAGTGGACGAGGCAAACGTCCAGCCTGGATGGGCGAGGAGGTTTTGAAGGAACTTAAGAATAAAAAGAGGATGTATCATCTTTGGAAGGAGGGTCGGGTCTCTCAGGAACTATTTAAGGGGGTTGCAAGGGCATGTAGGAAGAAAATTTGGGAGGCCAACACACAGTTTAAACTTAATTTGGCAACTTCTCTAAAGGATAATAAAAAATGTTTTTACAAATATATTAGTGGTAAAAGGAAGGGTAAGACCAACCTTTGTTCTCTATTGGATGCTGGAGGAAATTTAGTAACTG
Source organism: Hirundo rustica (assembly GCF_015227805.2). Taxonomy (NCBI): domain Eukaryota; kingdom Metazoa; phylum Chordata; class Aves; order Passeriformes; family Hirundinidae; genus Hirundo; species Hirundo rustica. Next base: position 10,774,181 of record NC_053455.1, on the reverse strand, counting down.
CGGATGAGGAGGAGGTAGAAGTGCTTAATGCCTTCTTTGTCCCAGTCTTTAGTGGGAAGATGGCTTGTCCTCAGGACACCTGCCCTCCTGGGCTGGTAGATGGTGTCAGGGAGCAGAATGGTGCCCCTGTTATCCAGGAGGAGGCAGTCAGAGAACTGCTGAGCCATTCGGATGTTTATAAATTTATGGGCCCAGCTGGGATCCATCCCCAGGTGCTGGCAGATGAGCTTGCTAAGCCACTCTCCATCATTTACCAACAGTCCTGGCTCACTGGCGAGGTTCCAGATGACTGAAAGCTGGACAGTGTGACACCCATTCACAGAAAGGGTGGGAAGGAGGTGGTGGGAAGCCAGTTAGCCTGACCTCACTACCCAGTTAAGGTAATGGAGCAGTTTATACTGAGTGTCATCACACAGAATTTACAGGATTGCCAGGGTCTCAGGCCCAGCCAGCACAGGTTTAGGAGAGGTAGGTCACGTTTGACCAACCTGATCTCCTTTTATGACCAGGTGACCTGCCTGGTGGATGCAGGAAGGGCTGTGGATGTTGTCTATTTGGATTTCAGCAGGGCCTTTGACACTGTCTCCCACAGCACACTCCTAGATAAGCTGGCAGCCCGTGGCTTGGACAGGAGCACTCTGTGCTGGGTTAGGAACTGGCTGCGTGGCCGGGCCCAGAGAGCGGTGGGGAACGGTGCTGCATCCAGCTGGGGCCAGGCACCAGTGGTGTCCCTCAGGGGTCTCTGCTGGGGCCAGCTCTGTTCAATAGTTTTATTGGTGACACGAATGTGGGTACTGAGTCTTTCAACAGTAAATTTGTGGATGACACTAAGCTGGGAGTGTGTGTTGGAAGGTAAAGAAGGCTCTGCAAAGAGACTGAAATGATTGGATGGATGGGCAGAGTCCAGTAAGATCAAGTTTAATAAGTCCAAGTGCCGAGTCCTGCACTTTGGCCACAATAACCCCCTGCAACATTATGGGCTGGGGACGGTGTGGCTGGACGGTGCCCAGGAGGAAAGGGACCTGGGGGTGCTGGTGGACAGCTGGCTGAACATGAGCCAGCGTGGCCAAGAGGCCAATGGCACCTGGCCTGGATCAGGAATGGTGTGACCAGCAGGAGTAGGGAGGTCATTCCTCCCCTGTACTCGGCCCTGGTGAGGCCACACCTTGAGTGCTGTGTCCAGTTCTGGGCTCCTCAGTTTAGGAAGGACGTTGAGATGCTTGAGGAGGCAACAAGGCTGGTGGGGGGCTTGGAAAACACAAACCCTGTGAGGAACAACTGAGGGAATTGGGGTTGTTTAGCCTGGGGAAAAGGAGACTCAGAGGTGACTTCACCACTTTTTACAACCTACTGAAAGGTGGCTGTGGTCGGGTGGGGATTGGTCTCTTTCTCCAGGCAGCACTGACAGAAGGAGAGGACACAGTCTCAAGCTGCATCAAGGGAAATAAAGGCTGGATATCAGGAAAAAGTTTTTTACAGAAAGGGTGATAAAGTACTGGAATGGTCTCCCCAGAAGGTGGTGGAGTCACCATTCCTGGGTGTGTTTAAAGAAAGACTGGATGTGGCACTCAGTGCCATGGTTTAGTTGGAGGTGTTAGGGCTGGATTGGATTCGATTATCTTGGAGGTCTCTTCCAACCTAGTGATTCTGTGATTGTTAGACTTGAACACTGAACATTAAATATGACTATCGTTATCAGTAATGATACATTCATTCATGTTCCTTTTGTACTTACAAAGGGCATAAGTTCTTGGAAAGGGGATCATTTTGTACAATAGCACATAAAATATCAGTTACATTTCTCCCTGTCTTTAGTATCTGGTAAATATTTTACTTCTCCTTTGCACTTCTGTGAAAAACAAATGCTGCATTAGTACAAAGACACAAAAGTAGTACAAAGTTTAAATACTGTGCTTAATTTTTATAGCCAGTAGGAATCAACTTGGTCAGCATTCATTCAAGTCCAAATGATCAGATGTTGTGGGCAATTGATAGCAAATGGAATGTCCACGTACGAGTTGGAATTACAGATGAAATGCCTGTAGGCACTGACTGGGAACATGTACCAGGTAAAAATGAATGCATCAGTTCCTTGTTGTTTCTGACATTTTTTCAGTGTATTTGTTTTGTTTATTCTTTTTCTTGTTGCTTTTTAAATTGCAGTAATGCTTAATTTTTTTTTTTTTGGCAATCAAATGTTTGATAAGGGTTATCTTTTAAAGAGAACCTTGATTTCACTTAAAAACACTGAGTAGTTAACTGGGAGAAATACGATTTTTTAAATTAATTTCTGTTGTGTTATTTCAGCTGCTGCCACTCAGTTAGCGGTACAGTTCCCTTTCAGTTAAAACTAAAGCAGAATTCCTAAGCAGTAGGGAGACTGTTGAAGCTGTGGGGTTTTGTATTTAATTGTGATATCCCATGAGTTTTCTGCCTAGATGAGGGTAACGCAAACCTTTTGCTATTCTGCACATCTTTCTACTAATCCTGTGTGCCGGATATGTTGTGGATTAGGCAACTACTTTTGCCTTGCCTTTAAATGAAACTAAACTTTGTTTCCTTCTAAATAACTGTGCATTGATGCTGTCTGCTTTTTAAAGACTTGTCACTGCATTAACTCAAGGCACTTAGTTGCAGAGTACTCTTGTGAAGAGGGGGCAAGAGTCCACAACGTCTGTAATATTAACCATTTTTAGACAAATTCAGATTGTAATTGTTGGCTTATTCCCCATGTGGTAGTCACATACAGTGAGGGCTCCAAAAGCATGTTATTCAGGTCCTGTAATTGGATGTTGCTTCTGGCTGGGGCTACATAAATTATATCCATGTTGGAATAACCCTTATGGTCAGTTAGATGCAAGGGAGTACCAAGTCGGCAGTTAAAAAGCTTTTTTGTTCACCAGTGCTTCATGTAAGAATATATAAACACTACCATAGTCTTGATGTCTGCTCTCAAAGTACTTTCTGCAAGTGTCCTTGGTCTCTAGGGAAGCCTGACTGTTCCCTCCTCATGCCCAATTCCCTGTAGGTTTGCAGGCCTGCCAGCTGGCTCTAAGCACCAGGACCGTGTGGGCGCGCTGCCCCAACGGCGATGTCGCTCGCCGATACGGCGTCACGGACAAGAATCCTGCCGGGGACTACTGGAAAAAGATTCCTGGGAATGTCTCACGTTTAACAGGCAAGTTGGATCTGCATGGCATCACAAAACATGGTGGTGTCTGCTTTGAGTTCTACCTGATGGTGCTCAAGCTGACCATATGCAGGGAGAGCTGCACACACTGTTTCACCGAGGGTGTTTTTATCACATTAGTAAAAAGCTTCTCTGGGTATTGGGAAAACAGATCCAAATATTATTTAGTCAATGTTTAGAATTGGAACCTGCTACTGTAATTAAAAGATGGATAATTTCTGCTTTGCAGTGACCCCTGTAGATGAACTGTGGGCGATCAGTACGTCAGGATCTCTCCTCCAGCGTCTCACGAAGACCTTTAGCCATTCCCATAGTTTGCAGAAAAATAATGACACCTCTGTTCTGCTTCACCCTGATGATTTGGAAGATGAATGGGAAGTGATATGAAGTCTGTCAAGCTTGTGAAGCAGTGAAAAAAACAAGAGGACAGAATTTCTGTAATGTATGTACAGAGTATTGGATCTAAAAGCCACTCATATTGGACCTGTGATATTAGCACTTTTGTATTGGAAAACTGACCTGTTAAATAGCCTCCAAGCTGTGAGTTCTGATGTTTGTTTCATAATCTTTTGGGAGACTCTTTAGGTGTGGCATACTGCCATTGTTATACTGTACTACTGTAGAAACTCCTTTGAAAATACAACTCTTAAGTTAACCTTACTAGCAATGGAAGTGAGTACTTCACAACAGCATGCAACTAATGTATTGATTTTGAGAAGGAATTCTGTTGCATTAAATATTTCTCTACAGAGGAAACATTAAGCATTTCTCAATTTCTTCTTGTATTTGGAACTCCGTACCATACTGATGGGATCTCTCCCTAACTCTTGTACATATATTTATTTTTCCTTGCAGCATGGAAGCAAATATAGTGAAGTATTTCTTAGCAAGATCTGAGAACATCATGATTACACAGTATTGTTAGAATGAACTTTGTTTCATCCATTTCCATATAAATAATTGCAAGGCTATACTAACCTTCAATTTCCAGAAATTTTGTTCATAATTTGGCTTCATTCACAAGGTAGAGGTTTGGATTACACCTAATATCAGGGGGTCTTTTGCCCATTTCCATAGCCATTAGGAAGCTGACAGAGTTTTGGGGGTGAGTCCCAGTTTAGAATAAGAAGAGGTCGCTCGTTGGGTTTGTAGTACAAAGCAGGAATGTACAAGGCAGCTTTCATAATTCCTGTTGTGCTGTATTTGTGCCTCCAGCCAGTGCTTTAACATTTGGGCTCATATTGTTTTGAGTACCAAACTTAGATATATTAAGATTAAAATGGTAATTGATAGAATTACCTGTATATCCCATTAAAAATTGTGATATTGTGAGAAAATACTTAACAATATTCTGATTTTTAGCTATGTTAGCTAAATTTTGAAGTGTCTTATACTTAACAGATGTTGCAACAGGGGTATGTGATGAACTGGGAAGTAACCTACGTTAATCATTGCAGTTTATTTTTCTTTATACTAAATCTTGTTTGAAAGATACCTCATCTTTTTTAAGCAATAGAACTATAGATGAGAGAACCTGAGTTCAGTATGTAGGTGGAGGAGTTACTTTGTGTTTGTTCTAAGCTTATAAATCATCAGAATGTTTTAAGCAGCTGCTAACCAATACTGTAAAAGAGCCAGCCTCAGGAAAGGCCAAGAGTTGAAAAGTGGGGACATTTTCGGTTTTCAGAACGTAACACAAATGGAAAAGGATATATTTTCTTTTTAACCTCTGTTCTCTTTCAGAATAGTTCATGCTTGTACTGCACTAAACTTGGAACAAACATGGTGCAAGGTGAGAATGTGTATTGGTGGAGAGAGAACCAAGTTATGTTTTGTTTTGGGTTTTTTTTTCAGTAGCACTTGTGGTATTCGCTGTCAGTTCTCAGCTGAATCTTAATCCTACAGGAAGGACAGATTTATTTCCCTTATACAGATGATATGTTTGCTTCTTTGCTATCTCATCTCTGTACAGAGATTACCCCAGAGGGATTCTTCTAGCCTGTCTGGAAGTGGATGGTAATGGAATCAGCTTGTGAAGTAACCTAGTCTGTTTTATGCAAGCATAGCTTGGTGTCTTGAGGACCCCAAAGAAGCTGAAATTCAGCTTGAAAGTATCTTAGGGCAACTCCCGAGTCAATCACTTTGGAGAAAGGACATGAGACAGAACAACTTCTCTGTGCCCTCCAAGCACCAGATGCTGAAGTACAATGGCATTATTTAATAGTGACACTTTTGTATTACATTTTTCAAAGTCATCTTAGTAATGGTTTGAGCTTGCTAGTTGTTTATTTACTGTATAATACTGTTCCTTGCTACGGTCGTTAATATTCAATTGGTGTCAAGAGCTCTTACAGACTACTTTTTAGGGTAGTTTCAACAAAATTAGGATGGTTTTTTTTACTTTTATTTCTGTATTTAGGCTTTTGGTTTTGTTTGTGCTTTAAGACAAGTGCAATAAATTAGATTTTTAAGAAATAAATTACTGTGGTAAGACTCATCTTTTGTGTGATTTACAAGAGAATTCCCTATGTCTGGCAGTTGTCTTGTGAAGGACTCTGCTTATGAAATTCTTCCCTAATGTTGCCCCAGACCACGTGGTAATGACAATGTAAAGACCTGGATACTGTGCAGTTTATTTTATATTTTTTTTTTAATTTTGACAGGTGTGTGAAGCCAGCAAAAGGTTTGTCATTCAAGCAAAGACAATTAAACATGTCTCATATTTGAATATTAAGCTTGTTGCCTCCATGTTAAGATAGTCTTGCTGTAATAGAAGTAAAAAAAATTCTTTCCTTAAGTGCTGAATGAAAATTGCATGTTGAATATTTAGCTCTCAGTGAAAAATATGCATTTGTGATTCAAGCTAGAAAATGGTCCAGCAGAAAATGGTGATTGTACCACGTGTGCTGTTACTGCACCCTTCCTTGAATTATTCATTATCTGAGCACTTCCTGTGTTTCTGGCATTTTACTGGAACCGCAGCTCTGGCTTAAAAGAGAACACCTTGGCTTAGCTTCCCAAAGGAGAGAGCTGTTTCCTGACTGAGTTGGGACCTGGGTAACTTCACACAAGAGAACATAACAGTGATTAATGAGGCTTCTGACTCTTAAACACACTTCCAGCCCCAGGAATCCTGTTCAGATTCAGATGGCAGTGTCCTTGCTAATTATCATAGCTTTTATCTTGACAAACTGGTTCAGCTGCCTCTCTGACTCCTGCAGGGAAATAGTAGTCTCCTCACAGCACTGGTTCCTTGCTGTTATGCAGGAGTAATCCTGATGTCACAGCTTAAGGAAGATGGCTGTGATGAGTTGTTGTGAAATCAGCCATCTGAGATAGATGAGAAACTCCTGGTTCTCTTTGTCTCACAGCAGTGAAAATAAATAGGATCATGTTAAATGGTACAGAGAAATATCTTTCAGTAACAAGTGTCAAAGGAAGTATACAAATTCCTTAGGTAAGATAGTAGAACTGTTAATGTGAAACAGTGCTACAATTAGGGAAATTACAGTGAGAAACCATTCTGAACTTGGGTCATTGTCTAAACAGTTTTATTTGTGCAGGTACAAAATTTCACATTCAGCCTTCATTACCTGTTCAAAGAGTGTCTGATGGAATTCACTGGGATCCCCCCTTCTTCCCACACACTTGGGAACATCAGAACCCCATAACTGCCCTATATTACTTTTCAATAGATGAGGTTTGCCAAGCATTTCAAAGTCACTTGTGGGCTATTTCAGACTCATGTGACATTCTGGTTTATATTTTTGCTTTTCTCTTGAAAGTCTCTTTAATGAGTGAGCTTTTGGTAATTGTTTTAGCCGGTTCTAGGTAGATTTCAAGGAACAACCTTGATACACCTTTTCAGTAAATGCCATTCTGAGTATAAAGGCTTGAAATTCAAGTGCTTGTATGGCTTTGCCTGGGTAATTAGCAGTTAGTGAATCATAAATTGTTTATGAAGGTTTGGAGTTCTCCTCATTACTTTGGTATAAATCCTCAGGTCTCCAGATTTCACACTAACTGACCCTGTCTACATCCCATCCCTACTGTCAGGAGTACAGAGGTAAGACTGGATTGAGGATTTCCAGCTGTAAAATGTGAGATGCAAACTTTATTCCTCTTGCAGCCTTCCTGAAAGCCAGTTACATGTTGGAAACAGCATTATGGTGGCAAGTAGCCTGCAAAGAAAGCTGATGGGTCCTGTGCTAAACAAAGTAGATCACTCTGATTTTTTGATAATGAGTTATCTTAGTTAAGCATTCTCACATCAGCAGGACAGAAGATAACTTGCAATTTATAGAACTAGATTTTAATTACTGAAAAGCAAAAGCTGAGTTGCAGTCGTTATCTTTCGTGAATTACTACAACCAGAGCTCCACCAATAAAGATTAAAATGTCTGGATGAATGAAATTATCTCCCTGGTCTGCTGAATAGCAGTATCTAGGTTTATCAGTAATGGATTTCTCACTGCTTGAAATTGATGGGAAGTGAGGTTTGGGTTCAGTGCAGGAAATGTTTTAGAATGTTCCGTGGCTGGTATCACACTAGAAGTTGGGTGAAATGACCATGATGATTCCTGTTGTCTTTGAGTCTGTCTGACTTGAAATGTATATAAATATATCTAATAAATATTAGCCATATGGTTAAAATCCTGCTTGATCTAATGGAAGGAAAAAAGCATAGAAAAAGTAAAGATCTGTTTGAGAATCTTTATGTTCTTATGGATGGTGGACTTTTTAGATATATTTATGTATATATACGTATATAAGAGCTTTGATTTCTGTTCTGTAACAGCTAATAACGATGATAATAAAATACCAAAAAATCTTCCAAACTATAAAATGCCCTTTCCATTTTGACCCTCAGAAGTTACTTCAAAATTCAGGGATTTTTACAGCCTGTGATTCTAATAGAGGAATTGAATAGTACACAGATGAATATCACTGAGTGAAGCTGCAGTTATGAATTAATCTTTCAAACATTATTCACTATTTCTCATACTGAAGAAACCAGTGACTTGGTTTTTATTTTAATATAATTTTCTCATAACCTCAGCTGAGATACACTTAGAGGAGATAAAGGAAGGAGACTTCCATTTACAGCACTTGTGTTTTGAATCTCATATCCAGAGAAAATGTACCTAAAGATGTGTACAGAATTTTATTAACATCTTGCACTTACCATCTTGGGTTTGTACAAGTGACTGTGCTTTATTTGTATTCAGTGGACCTGCTGTCTAATCAGTGTGAGGAGCCTTTGCCGAGAGCTCTCTGCTCTTAAGGGTGTGCAGAGGTATCTTGTGTGTGGAATGGAGAAGTGACACAGGTGTTAACATCTCTTAAAGCGTGAAATGAGAATACTCAACAGATGACTCCTTGCTGAGGCTGTCACGCTGCTGTATTTTTCCCTAAACGTGGGCTGGATGAATTTAGCTAAGCTCTCTTCTTGGGTCAGGTGAAAGATCAAACTAACTAGATCTCTCCCCTCCCCAAAAAATATAAGTTCCAGGGAAGCCTCCAGCAGAATTTCTGGCGTGTGTGCCTGCTACAGAGCAGGGGGATGTACCATAGAGAATGAATTTGCTTGAGCTGCAGGGGAAAAACTGCAACTGCCAGCAAGAAACCCCACAATCCCTGGTTGTTCTAGGGAACACACCAGCCAGCTGATCATGGGAAGTGCAAAGTCAGTCGGGTAATTGCTAGAATGACTGAGATTTTACTTGCTCAGCTCCCACGCTTGCCTTGCTAAATCCGTTCTGTGCCTCAGCAGATGGTCTAAGGTCTGTTCCCTCTGTGAGCTGCACCCAGCACTCCAAACTGGGGATAAAAACATGTGAAGCAATGGACCTGCACTTTGCTCCATGCTGCTGTGGTGAAAGTCAGACCTTTTAAGTTAAGGAGAACACGGTAAATGATCAGTGTAACACTTTGAAATAACATGTTTAACACTGTTGGTTCTCTTTGTAATTGCTGTAATAATAATGCTGACCTTGCTAAATATTAACATCGATGCCATAGGTACTTGTGTAGAAGATCTGTTGGGCTTCAGGTCTCATTAGCTGGTTACTTAAAATACTGCCAACATGAGGCCTGTTTGAAACAACACCAAAAAAATCTGAAACGTGTTTGTCTCTGCTTGGAATGGATACACTGGGGAGCTGAATCTCCTTGCTTTTAGGGCCTGCTGAGGGCTCTTCATACTGTTCTTTGCTTAGTGAGGAGATCTTTCTCCTGTCCTTTCATGTGTTTACATGATGTCCATATAGAGCAAATCCTTTGAGGAAAACACAGGCAATTGAGTGTTTTGAATGGCACCCTCTAATTGCTGTAGGATGGGAGGTCCATCCTACAGCATCCAGGTCCATCCAGTTGAGGTCCAGGGATGTAGTAAAGCAGTTCCTTCTACTTTAACTTCAGTTATAATTAAAAAACAGAGCTTAAACCAGCCAGGTTTAGTGTCAACTTTAACCTTGTCCCTAGTCCTCTACAGCATATTTTCACCATTGCTGGCTGCTTGCAATGTAGTGACTTCTTAGAGCTGATTTTAATAGAAGACTTTTGAGATGGAAGGTGACAGAAGTTTGTTTTTTCTTTTCTCATGGGTGAGAGATGCCATATTTTTCCAGATGAGTTTTCAAAGCATTCCAAGCAAGATGAGCTTGGCTTTCATTTAAAAGGCGTGCCTCATTCAATCCCTGAGTGTCACAATCATACAGCCAGTGATTTCTCAGCGCCACTTTTAGAAGCAGGTTGGCATCTATCTTGCTGTCAGCTTCAGGGACCTTAAGAATAACATTGTCTCTGCAGAGCTGTACTGCCAAGAGCCCAGACTTCACTGTCTCCCTCAGCACATTTGTTCTGGGCAGCATGGACAGGCTCATCACCTACATAGGATCCCCTGCCAGCCCCTGTGTGGGATAAATCTTTTGCAGATCTGGACAACAGGGTGGCTTCTTAGGTCCATCTCTAAGGATCCTTGCTATAAGTCTAGGGTTCCCTGCTAGAGTTCCCAAAGTCAGCCAGGGTAGAACACATCAGCACAGGAGACACAGATTGCGTCCTTGGTCAGTTGTTATCACAGATACAACTTTGTTCATGTTCTCTCAGGGTGAATTTCACCAAATTTCATGCAGTTTTTAATTTTAAGAGTTAAATGTTGAGGGGAGCAGCACAGCCTGTGTTGTATCTACCGTCTACAATTATTTTAGGACGTTGAATGACAGTGGTTTTCCAAAAGTACCCATCTCTGACCTTGAGATGAGTACTTTTAAAATCCAGTGTCTAATGGACCTAGCAATTATGCCTCTCACCCAGATGATTTGCATATTATTACCCTGTTTGCATTTTGCATTAGAGATTCTCACTTTTTGTTAGTTTTACAAGTACAGCTTGTTCACAGTGAGTGCATTGAAAATAGCTATTCCCAAATTCTTGAGTGGGTTGACCTGGGTCACCACTAAAACTTCTTGTAGATTTTCCTGCACTTTTTCCATCTAGTTTTTAATAGAAAGCACCACAGTTGTACGCTTCTGTAAACAAATGTGGTCCACTTGGCAGAGCCTGGTGAAGCATCTTGGAGAGTCACTGCTCCAGAAACACTGCTGCAGTGGGAATATGAACATTGCTCTCACCGCCAAAAATAAAATAAAATAAAATAAATCTGAGTTTATTTTTATTAGCACTGGTATTGTTGATCTCTTGACTTACATTAAGCTGCTTTCCCAATAGCAGATTATGAATATCTGAATTCAGTTGTCAGGTAATGCTCAGGAAACGCCGCAGTTGTAACTACACTAACTAGGGGAAAAACAAAAGACTTCTTTTTACTATTTTGAAAAAAAATATTTTGTGAAAATTCAGCCAAGCAAGTAGGGAGTACTGGAATGCTTATTTTTCATATTTAGTAGTATTCATGGCAAAGCTTTCACTACAATGGACCCTAGATAGGCTTCAGGAATATTATTTTGCATGTAAGGCTTTGCCATATAACATCTCTGGAGGCAACTCCGCTTATGTTCAGCCAAGAAAGATGTTTTTGGAAGCCACCCCAAGCAAGTGATTTTGCAAAATAAATGGATCTTCTTTCTATAATGTGATAGTCCTTTGGCAGTGACTCATAAAATTTTAACGTGTATTACACTTGGGGAAGGAACCATCTTTTTTTCCCCTCTCTCTTTATCCCAATGTCTCTGCTGTAGTCCATGTAAGTAAGGAGTATTGTTGGAAGCCATTTTATGCCACTGGTTGGGAAATAGGAGCGTATCTTTTCAAAAGATAGTCAAGTCACAGGAGGCCTGTGGTTGTGGTTCTGTGTAATATTTGCATTTTTGTTCCTGCTTTGGGGTGAAGTCTTTTGCATTGTATTGCATTGTGCTAATGTAACTTTGCTTCTCTCTGAAATTGATATGTTCACATCAGTGTTATTGCAAACAGCTAGAAGCACCTGAATTTCAGAAAAAACGTTCTGAGAAAACCAGTATGAGCAGAGATAATGCTCCCCCTTGGGAAGGGGGGCAGGGATGGGAGTGAAAGAGCCGTGAAAGAATACCTACCTTAATCTGTGGTTGCTAGGATGAGTAGAAGTAAAATGATGGTTTCAGGGAATGTTGAAGAAAGTAATTCTGACCTGTGGAAGAAGAATGAGGGAAGAAGAAACAGGCTTAATTGGTAGGAAGCATTTCCTTATCATACGACTTACTAGGCTGTGCTGTTGTCAGGAAATGGTGGCAGTTCCATTCCATGAAGCATTTAAGATTGGACAAAGGGAACAAACCCTGTAATTACATACAGGAATAAGAACATCTATCTGTCAGAGCCATTTAATGTTCTGTTGCTTTGCTTGATTCTTTTATGTAGGTGGTATCACCATGTTCTCTCTTCTTAAAGTACTCTTATGTCCCTTTGTGTTCTGCTTGGTAGGTCTGAATGACATTAGCAGAAAGTTGGGAATTCTGAAGGTGAAGAAGGAATGCACCTTCCTTTGATGTCTTTTTCACAGAATCACAGAATGAGTTGGAAAGGACCCACAAGGATGATAGAGTCCAACTCATGAATAAATGGCCTGTACAGTCATTTGGTGAACACACAGCAGTTTTGCATGTCAGTCCTCCTGTGCTTCTCTTTTCCATGAGAACACTCAGGGCTTATTGATGACCTGTGTGAAAACAGTGCTTTTTATTGGAGAAGAGGCAAAAAAGCAATGCCACCAAGTAGGCTCATAACGTGTGACATCACCTGTAATAGCTGTAACCTACCTGGGGGTTGATTTGGGTTTTTTTATTTTCAGAATCAGTATGTCACAAGCATAAATAAGATTCCTTTGACCGCTGATGATTTGTCATGACAGCAATATGGGAGACTTGTAAGAGGCAAATGGTTAGACTTGTGCAGTAAATCTCTTTTTGTTAAGCTGTAGGTGCTGGTTCCAATAGTCTTTCTCCACAGAGGTGATCCCTCCACAAGTGGATGCTCATGTGTAGTATCAGTCTTTGACTTCAACAGGCCTGAGCTGTGTGTTTTATTTATTACCTGGTCATTTTCCCCAAACCCAGCCATCTCATGTAGTAGTAAATCAGCAGTAAACTTACCTTTACCTAAAGGCAGGTAGAGAAGGAGAGCAGGCAAAGAGGAAAGAGGAATTGAAGGTTGGCTGCTGACAGACTGACTGGTTGGGCAGTTCCCAAAGGCTGGACAGAAAGGAGCAAACCAGAGTGGTCAGCAGAGTGAGGTGACCCTCGCTACCCAGTTCAGCAGGATCTCAAGCATTGAGCTCACACTGAGGGAGTGGACTTGAGAGTAGCATGATGGGCAGATACACCCTACTGCAATAGGAAAGGGAGCCACAAGCCAGTAGAGTTATGTTTTCCCATTAACCCATAAAGAACCATGTTGCAGAGGCTTGGGAACTAGGAAAGCGGGTAGAAATGCCAGGAGCACTGCGCTAGTTTCATGGTTTGATACCACAAAGAACGTGGGTTTTCAGAGCTCAAGACTTGCTGTCACAGGGGGAGCCGCCCTTCTGCCAGCTGAGCTAAAATTCATCAGCTTGGATAGCCAAACTTGCTTTTTTTCTTCACAGACAGCAGCTGACAGAGAGGTAGGACATGTCTTTGTACCACGCTCTATTTAATGTCAAGGTCACCTGTGGTCAACATGGGATTAAAACATCATGTTTGGTATGTGTCCCATCAGCAAGGGTGTCTCCTACAGAGTGAGCTGCATCAGTGTCAGGTTTGGATCTGAGTAAAACTTCAGTGTAGCCCAATTAATGAATAGGGCCTGGTAAGGTCACAGTCTCCAAAGCAAGGATTTGGTTACATAAATTTCTATGCTTTTGTTTTAATAGGGAGTCTACACAAGATTTGTTTGGTATCTGAGCAACCAGTTTCTAAAGCATCAAATCCCAAGTAGGAGGCAGGAAAGGCTTCTTTTGATTCTGGAACAAAAGACTTCCGAATACCCTCCCAGCTCTGTGTCCTTGGTTTGGTACAGTACGGTGCCACTTCCCATGCATGAGCTGCAAATGCTGAAAAGGTGAATAGATGCAGATCCAGGCTACCAGCTGCGACTTATTACCTCCCAGAGTGAGTACTCAGTGCTGCTTAGCACCCTCTGAAAGGCACAGCATTTGCTCAGCAGCGCTTTTCTTTCTGAGTTGGAGGTGGGCAGAGCCAAGCTCTGTGTCCCTTCTTCCCTCTTCTGCTTGGCTGTAGCTTGGAAAATTACTCCCTCACTGTCAGAGCTAGCAAAGTAATTTGCTCCCCCTTTTTCCTCCCCCATCCTTCAGCTAAAGTGGAAAGAGGATGGGAACACATGAGAGTCCTGCTGTTTGAGCAGAACATTGTGGTTCTGTCTTTAGCCCCATGGGGCTCAGCTGTGCAGTAGAAACACCTGCCTGACAATCCCTAGGCTGGTACCAGCAAAAATGCTGCAGGTGCAGCATGGACTACTGCAGGACAAGGTCTGCTGCTATCTGGCTTGTGTTGTGGGTGCCTGTGAGACCTGAGGAGTTAAAGGTTGCCGTGATGGCCATTGCAGGACAATACTGACCCAGAGACCTCTGGTGATAAGAATATTTGTGGATGTTGCTGATAAGAATGTTTGCTGATGTTACTCAGGAAAAGCTTGACCTCAGAAACTGGGATTTAACTGCTCTGTGTCTCTCTAAACTGGCAGAAGGAGATGTGCTGTGTTGGCTGTTCATCATGTGGGCAGTGGCTCAGTAGCACGGGCATATCATTGCTGGTCGTGTCTAAGGCTGTGTGTAAGCGCAGCTGACACCATGGGGTACCAAAGGAACTCAGGTTCTCACTGCATTCATGATACAAGTGTTGTGGTGCTTGGCCCCAGTGTCTGCCTGGCCATGGTGTCTTCCCAAGACCCCAGAGGCTTCCTGCTTTGTGCTTCCACGGGGGCCTGACCTCACTGAGGAGCTGAGGCTTACCCAGTCTCTTGAACAGTGAAGGACATCTTGGAAGCTCTTTGCCCATCGCCGTGCTGGTAGCGTGCTTCCCAGGCATCCTGAGAGCAGGGCTGGAAGCGCTGGGAGGTAGACAAGAGCCTCGGGACACGCTGTGCTGGAGACAGGACTTTACTGCTGACAGAAAGAATGGAGGGTGGAGTGCCTCTCTCTGCACACCCAGTCTGGGGTGGTGACTCTCAGAAGAGTTACGGTCTCATAGAGACCATACTGACCGGAGCAAAGGACTATGAGGAAATACACCTTGTATCTTTCACCTAGAGCTTGATACCACAGTCCTGGCTGATAGGATGGTAGCTTGCTGATCTGCCATGAAGGTTGGGAGGATGGTGCTGGATGTGAATTGCTTGTCTCTGGCCAGGAGGTTGTACAGAGCACCAACACCTCAGCTGATGTTCTCC
Source organism: Hirundo rustica (assembly GCF_015227805.2). Classification (NCBI taxonomy): domain Eukaryota; kingdom Metazoa; phylum Chordata; class Aves; order Passeriformes; family Hirundinidae; genus Hirundo; species Hirundo rustica. The sequence goes on along the minus strand of NC_053455.1, from coordinate 10,759,108 downwards.
TTAGTGAAGGCAGCCTGGGTGATGTGTAGCTGGCGTTTCAGTCAGAAGGAAATGACTTGGGTTTATCCTTCAAAACATTCTACCTGCTGAGTGACTCAGTGAGTGACTCACCTGTTCTGCCCTCCCAGCAGCTCGTACCTCAGGGCTGTCTCAGAAGGTGTTTTTCTACCAGGGCATTCATTCATGGTCTAGCCACAGCCCTGCTGCTGCTGGCAGGGAAAAGGAGGCAGAAGCAAAGCTGAGTCAAGCCTTGGGCATCTGAAGGAGGAAGCAAACCCAAGGGAGTGCCACGTTCTTCCCACTGGCACATAAACATTCTCCCCAGAGCACTGAGAGCTTTGCAATGGTTCTCTAGCCCTACAGTGCTTGCAGCCATTTTCCTAAGCTCTGGGGCCCTTCAGATCACCTCCTTTACCAGCTGGGGAACTTTATCCAGCCTGCCTTTGGCCACAGCCCTGACTGGGCATGGCATTAGCTAGGGACTGAAATCAGTGTGAGTCTGCATCCCTCTGTCTTGTCACTTTGAGTCACTAACCATCAATAGTTCTCCCTATTGCAGGAGTGGGAGAGAGCAGGAGAGCACTAGCAGATGGTCTTAGAGGAAAGCATGTTCAGAAACTCAGCTCCTCAAGGGATTTCATTCTCTCAGTTACTGTGAGATAGAAATTACTTACCCTTTTAGGCTTTACTCTAAAATGCCACCTCAAACATTGTCATAAAAATGACATCACATTAAAAATATGAGTGTGATGTAGTACATGTTTACTGCAATTTACTCACACTATTAAAAAGAAAACCCCTATGGATTATAAAATAAAGCCTGAATATTAAGAGCATGATGACAAAAAACACCCCTTACATCAAAACAGTAATTACCGCTGGGACTGGAACAAAGGAGCGGAGGGACAATTTTGGGCAAAGTTGCTTTGCTGGCTGAGAGAGAAGATGGGGCTGCCCAGTCTTCCAACAGAGTCAAGGTCTGTGTGCACTGCCTGCTCACTGCTGGGAGGACAGTCAATTTGCCCTCAGAGCCATGAGACTGAGAGGAGCTGTGGCACTCACAGCAAACCGTGCAGGAATCAAGAGGCAGGGAGGGTGCTGCCCTCCTCAGAGCTGGAACCTGCTCCCCGTCCTGGCTGAGCCAAATCCTTTCTGCATGGAAGTCTCTCTCCTCCCTTGGCCTCCTTCCTCTACTTTCCACAGAGGACCCTGGGGAAAGGACTTGTCTAGCATTAATTGTTCATCTCCCTGTTGAGGTCCATGGAGTGTATTGCTCTTGTGTTTATCTTAGTTGGGGAGCACAGGGAAGGGGAGACTGGTCCATGGTCACCCCTCATATCCCAGGCATGCAGGTGTCTTGCCATGGCTCCTGAACTGGGGAATTGAGCTTTTCAGGCCTTATTTGCTTTCCTGAAGGAGAAGTGTTGATTTGTTCTGCTTCCCATTCGATTTTCAGTGCAGGGAATGTAACCTTGCAATGACTGGAGGGTCTGGAGCTCACACAGGATCCCGACTTACTGGCTCAGACTCGATTAAACCTTTCTCAGAAAGCTGAAGCATGGGACAGATCAAAGCCCTCTCTGCCTACCTTGCTTCTCTGAATTGTCTCTGCCTCTCTCCTTGCTGATTGAGATCCATCTTGGTCAACTCTCACATTTGTACTAGGAAAAGAATATTTTTTCCTAGAGAATAACGAGGCAAGGTGGATGGCAGGGGATGTTTTGGGGTTTTAGGGACAGATGAGAGATTAAGGTTATCTGGATGGGACCTTTGTTTGGCTCAGCTACAGGTTGCTCAGAAAGCCTTGGATGTGCCACAGTTAAAAAATCAATAAAGTAAGGTCGGATTTAAAGCAGGTGCTGTAAATCAACCAGATGTGATAAGCTCAACATGAGAACTGCTGGCCTGGGTCATACACATTTTAGACTAGATGGCCAGGCTCTCCTGGCTTTAGCAGTAATTCCTAAGCATGATGAGTTTCTCTTCATCTGAGGCTTCTGAAATTTGCTTTGTTGATTTATGTGATTTTTTTCATCTATCAACTAAACCTACTGGGCAAACAGATACTGGTCATTTCAGAGGTCATCAGGGCAAGTGGGGGCAATGTTTCTACCCCAGGTGAACTTGGTTCCATTTCTTGTAGCAGCAGAGAGGGATCTCTGATGTTTTTGCAAAGTGTACTTGTGTTTCCTGCTGAGTTAGGTTTTTTGGGGGAGCTCAGCTCCTTCCACTCTTGTGCCACACGTGCACCTGACCCTGTGTGGTGGGAAGAGCAGGAGGAAATCAGTGCAAGCAGCAGCCTTGCAGCACCATAGATGAGATTCTTGGTAACAGAGGACAGTTTGATGTGGTCTGAGCAAGTGATAAGCAGAACTTCCTTTTCACACGTTACAGGTGGAGGAGGAGAGACCACTGAAGCCAGCCTGGGAATTGATGGTTATGTAGCCTCAGACACATGCTGACACCAAGCAGGGATGGAAGGACTGTTATTAACTTAGATCTTATGAAATTTGGTTTGAAAGGATTTACAGTGCTCTTTAAATATTAAGCACATGGCATGAGTGCCTTGTTTGCCTGGATGGGATGATGCAATGCACAGGGTTCTGCTGATGTCAGTAGATTTCTTATACTGCAAATCAAAAAAACCCATACGGCTGGAACACCAGACACAGGACAAACAGAGAATTAGGAAACAAACCTGGCACCCTGGCCCCTTTCTAGTCTCTGTCTTTCCTTGCCTCTGTGCCAGGGTAAAAGAAGACTGCTCAAGAGCACAAACCCCTCTTTTAAAAAAATTGCTCAAAATTACAAGACTTCATCTCCTTCAGCAGGCTCTAGGCAGGCTAAACTTTGGGAGCTGCAAAGAGGAGTCAGTTGCAGAGTCAAAACTAACACAGTACTTCCTCCCACCCTTGCTTTCTGAATGATAATTTTTCAGGCCTTTTTTACCTGTCACAGCAAATAAAACCACTTTGTACTACAAGGTGGGTAGTATATGAATATTTTGGTTTCAAAGTGCTTGAGCAGTCCATGGGACATATTTATTAGATTTCATCAGTGTTTCCTGACAGAAAGTAGTTTTTTAGGGGACTGGCTGTAACCAAGCTTTTCAGGAATGCTGGTTCTATCTACTGTCTTGCATGCTCTTGGAAAGCATTTCCTATGGATGAGCAATTTGCCGTGTGTGACAACATTAACCTGTGCTGGTAAGACAGAAGCTTTTATCTCCTTACCCCTGTGCTCCCATGGTGTTAGGACTTGGTGAATCTTCTTTTCCACACCTTTGTGGCCAGCTTCCTGGCTCTAGCACCACAGTTCTCTTCTGCAGTGACATAATCACTGTCCACGTTCGCTTTATTAAGCTCGTCAGTGGTGATGCAGCTGACACTTCTTGGTGCTTTTGTTGGTAGCCTTCTCCAAGAGATGGAAAACTGAATGGGCTGTGGAGCCTGCACTCCACTGTGCCCTAAAGGTGGTAGAAGACAGAGATGTGCTGGCAGATCAGTCTGAGGAAACACGATGCTGCTATTGCTTGGTCTATAAACAAAAGATTTCCATTTCCAACGCCAAGGAGCCCCAGCCTTTTTGCAAGCTGTGACTCTGTCTGACAAACAAGCCTGGACCCAGCTGGGGGAGTGATCCGTGTGCTCATGGGTGTATTTTGCCCACAGTTCCTCTCCAGATGAAGCATGGCAGACAGCAACGAGCCACAGGCAGCGAGGGCTGTCGCTGACCTTCGGCAGAGCCACCCCAGCGTGGGCTCGGCCTGGGTCTGACTCCTGTCCCAGAATAACAGGAAGGGCACAGCAGTCAGCTTTGGAGCCATCACATGTTGAGGGGATCCATTCTGTTTGTTGGAATGAATTACCCCAGAGCAGCTGGGAGGGCTCCAGGGAGTCATGGGGCAGCCCTTGCATTGGTATTTTGTTAAAGGGCTCATTTGAAAGTGTAGGATATCCTGCCCAGCCTGTTGTGCTGTTCCAGGATGTAATTACTCTCACAGCCTGGGAGCAGGAGCAGCTTCCAGCACTCAGTTCAACCAACCAACCAACTCCCCCCTACTGCTGAATCTCGTTATGTCTTCATCAGCAAACCTGATAAACATTCCGTCCCACCCCCCAGCTCTGTCTCTTCCCCCACCTCGGGACACTTTGCCATGTGCAAGTTAGACCTGACTGCTTTACTACTTGTCTGTTTCCACACCATTGTTACAGAAGCAATGGGGACTGGTACTCTAGTAAAGAATGCAGCAACATATATATATATATATATATTTTAAGTGGCTAGGTTTAGAATATTAGCATTAGTTCTCTGGATCTCTGTATTTTTATACTCAACAAGGTAGCTGAAGAGAACAATTAGAATTTTTCCATGATTTCCAGCAAGGGATTTGAATTTCCCATGGTAATGGGTTTGAGCATGTATCCACTTGGTTTCTTAGGAAAAAGGAACATTTTTGTTCTAGGAAACATTTTCAGTGCTATCAGGCTAAGAATAGCAATCTTCTTTCTGTTTCTTCTCAAATTTCAGAAGCATGGCTTATCTTTTATTGTGCAAGCAGGATGGAGATTATTTTAGATGAAATACCACTGTTCTGCTGAAACATGAACAGCTTATAATGCCTAATTCTGTGTTTTTTTCATTTCTTAACCAAAATTAATTGATGAATAAAGAAGTTTGTGCCTTGAACATAGCTCTTCTCTCCTAAGTTCATCACTTCCTTGATGACTCTAGAGTGAACAGCAGTCCTGAAATAGTTCAAGTGGCAAACAACTCCCTAGCTATGAATTTAAGCCCTGAAACAAAACTCTACAGTTTCAATGACAACTTCCAAGAACAGAGCCAAGGCTCCAGTGCTGTGTCCTAGGAGATCACCTATCATTGCAGGGCTGCTGGAGCCAGCACAGCTCCCTGCACAGCACACAGGGACTGCCCAGAATGCTGAAGAGTTAAGCTCAGCAGGGAGCTGAAGCTGTACCCTTTGCTCAGTCAAAACAGAAGTGGTGGAAGCAGGATATTACCCCAAAAGGGCTTTTTGATCTGGAAAGCTGTGAGGATGTTGTTTGTACCTTGGAGCATCTCAGAAGGGATAGTTGGGGAAAGGTTGGATATCTAAGCTACTCCTCTGGCACCCAGGGTGGACACCCAGACTGTCATGGTGCTCTCAGCTGAACCTGAGCCATCACACACTGATGGGGAGCAGCAGTGGAGTGGCCAGAATCCACTGAAAAAAGCCATGATCTAGGATCCTGGGCCATTGTCATCCCTCCTTACATCCCTCTGAGAACAGCAGGCTGGCCCTCCTGCTCTGTGCTACCTTCCTCACCTGCAATCACACAGAGGGGCTGCAGGGTCCAGCCAGGGCAGGTCCATTTTTGGCCACAGCAACGTGTGCTCCACCTGTCTCTGCCTGAAAATAAACACCTTGGCCCTCCAAGGGGAACAGAGACAACTTTACAAGGAAGCCAACTGTTATTTATGCATATTTTAAAATACATTTTGTTCAGATGCACATCCTTGCCAACCTTGTTTAGGGAAGTTGTAACAGTATCTGGCTTCTCTTTGGTCTTGTGTACAAGACAAGGAAGTTCTCATCTGTGCCTTTAAAAAAAAAAACTCGCATCTCTGCCAAGATGTATTAGGAGAGCTGTAAAAAAGGAGTCATCCTGTTCCAGGACAGCGAGGCTTATGTAACAGGGAAATCCTAACAAAAAGATACTCCCCCACCCTGCACACGCTTTCCCAAGGCACATTCCACTCCAGGGTTTTCAGCTGATTTGCATTTTGATCACATCTGCCACTGGTTTATTCGGATGTATTTACAAATACGTTCTTCCCCATACCCTCACTTGTACATGCCATAGAACATCTTTATAAAATGCAGCACGGCCCTCGCCTCACCACAAGGATCTTTAAATAAAATATATTGTAAAGTGCCGGATACAATTCTTTTAAAAAATACTGTTCTCAGTAAAACAGATAGTTGGCCACTGCATTAGCAGCTTTGTATATTGATACATTTTTAACACGAGTCTATTTCTGTCAGGTGAGCGGGAGGCTCTCATACCACCCCCCTAGCTCTCCAGTTTCAAGTCCAAAGGCTTTAGAAAATGAGGCAGAGGCAGATTATCCAGAGCCTCTGGGAAGTGCTCCGGTGAAATGGTCCTGATCAAGACACGCATGGCTCCGACAAACAGCGATGGGGGAACTAAGCCCACCAGGCACTGGAACCTGTTCTCCCCCAGGAGGTCCTGCCACTGCTGCCGGTCGTCCAACAGTTGCTGTTTCATTGCAAACTTGAGGTCCTGAGGCACGAAGAAGAAGAGGCAGTCGAGGCAGAGGATCTTGGCACGCATGTTAGCTGCCGGCATGTGGGAGATCTGCTGCAGCAGGGTGTCCAGGGGGGTGTTCCCAGCGCTGTCCCGCAGGCAGGGCGACGCGCCGTGCCCCAGCAGCAGGAGCAGGCACTCGGGCCGCACCAGTTCGCAGGCCATGTGCAAGGCTGTCTTGCCGCCCTCCACGCGGCTGCAGCCCTGGCGGTCCAGGTGGGCGGCTCTGTCACTCGGGGGCAAGGCTTGGATAGCCTTGAGGATTCGGAAGAGCACCCGGACGCGGTTGTAGCGGACGGCCATGGCCAGGTGCGGGGCCGACTGGCAGCAGCTGAAGCTTTGGCTGGGCACGGCCAGGGCGCTCTGCGGGAACTTAGTGAGCAGGTGCCGGGCGTAGGGCTGGTGGTCGTGCACCAGCGCGTAGAGCAGCGCCTCCGAGGGCGAGTACACGCTCACCTTGCCCCCGTCCTCCCAGTGGAAGACCTCCATGGTCCGCATGTCCTCCAGGAACCAGACGGGCAGCAGGTCCCTCACCGCCTGGTAGAAGGCGAAGGAGGATTTCTTGCACTGCTTCTGGGACTGGGCGCCGCAGCCGCCGACCCAGCGGACGCTCCAGGGCATGGCGTGCGGCCGGGCTCCGCCGGGGGCTGCCTCCCACCATCGGCCCGGACCTGCGGGAGCGGACGGGCGGTCAGTGCCGGGCGCCCGGGGCTTCCCCGGGCTGCTTCCGGGGCTCGCCGGCTCGGCCCGCCCGCCTCCCCGCCGGCGCGGGGGACAGCGAGCCGGCGAGACACCCCGGTGCAGGAGACACCCGTACCCCCGGGATCGCCATCCCTCCCTCCCTCCCTGCTCCCGCTGCACGGAGAGCCGGTACGCGGAAACGGCCTCCCTTCCGCGCACAGGACGCCCGTGTCCCTGGCGCACGGGAACCCGGTACGCGGAAACGGCCTCCCCGCGGTGCACTGGACACCCTCATTCCCGTGCACGGAGAGCCGGTATAGCGGAACGGCCTCTCGGCAGCGCACAGGACGCCCGTATCGCTGGTGCACGGGCACCCGGTACACGGGAACGGGCACCCGGTACACGGGCCTGCCTCCCTCGCCTCCCGGCGCTCACCTCTCCGCCGGTCCCGCCCGTGCCGTGTCCGCCGCAGTGGAGAGGCGGGAGCGCCGCGCGCCGCCGCGGGGCCCTTTTATGGCCCCCCCGCCCGGGCGGTGAAGGTCGGTCAGGACCGGGGAACTGTCCGGCCAACGCCGATTGGCCGCCGCCCCGGAGCCCCGGCCGCCCATTGGCTGCGTCGGAGGGACGGGGCCCGGCGCCGGCGCGTGCGTCACGGGAGGCAAAGTTCCAAGAAACTTGGCCGAGGGCTCGGAGTCCCGCGGGGGCCGGGCGGGAATGCCGCGGGGCGGGGGCGGCGGCCGGGGGCATGGGGGTCCCGGGGGCGTAGGGATCGGGGCTTCCGGGAGCGGGAGGTCGCAGGGATATGGGGTTCCCGAGGTATGGGGGTGTGGGGTCCCGGCGGCGTAGGGATCGGGGTTCCCGGGGGTGTGGGAGCACAGGGATATGGGGTCCCGGCGGTGCGGGGGTCTGGGGTCCCAAAGGTATGGAGTCCAGGTACACGGTGTCCTGGGGGGATGGGGCCTTGGGGCTAAGGGATGCGGAGAGCGCAGGGTGCTGAGTCCCGGGGACACGGGATCCTGAGTCTGGAGGATCCAGGGCACACCAGAGCCTGGACACATGGGTCAAGGACACACGGCGTCTGGGCCACGGCGAGCCTGTGCCCAGGGGCTGTGGGACAGCCGGCCTGCTGGGTGTGGGAGGCTGCAGACGTGCAGTGCCCGGGTGCACGGGTGCGGGGCAGGCGGTGACACAGCCCGTGTCACAGCCCGTGTCTGCCCTGGCGGGGCCCCGCCTGGCCTGTGCCGGCTCTTGGCTTGCCCCCTGCCCGCCCCGTGGGTGGCTCGGGCCGGGCCTGGCACTGCCCTGCGGCCAGCGCACACGTGTGCTCCTTGCTGAACTTGTGGCTCTCGGATGTCTCCAGAGAGTGACATTTGCTTGCAGCTATTCCCTCTGACAGGCCATGACTGACAGGTCATGGCGTGGGGTGGGCCCAGCACTGCCCACAGCCCTGCAGCAGGGGCTTCCCTTGGGCACCTGCAGTCCCTTGGCTCTAAAATGTACGGGAAAGAGTCACACACTGCAAAAGCAAGTGCTGGCGTTACTGGGATCTGCTCTCTCATAAGGCCTTCCTTACTGATAGCAAATACTGGGATCTTATCCATCCTTGACCACTGAGACCATTTCCCTCTTCCTCTGTGTGTTTGGCCTCAGTGTCTCCTCCTCTTGCAGCCATTGTCCTCTCAGTCAGGGAGATCAGACTCTGGCATCAGCAATGCCAGTTGCTGATGGGTTCACACGCCACAGCTCTGATTTCTTTGTCCTTGGAGTTGTTTCGCTGCTGCTCTTTGCTGCTGGAATGGGAGACTTCACACTGAGGGGGATCCCCAGACAGGGGCTGAAATGCTCTGCTTCCCTGCAGCATTCCCTCTCTGGGAAGCTGCTCAGGGAGACAGGAAGGGACACCACATCAAGCTACCAACTGTCCTGATGACCCTGAGGAGTATGAAGCTGGCGAGGAACAGCCGTCCCCTTTGTCGTGCCTCTTCTGAACCACCATTCAGCCAGGGAAACAATGCCCAAACTGTGCTGGTTTGCTTTGTAACTTCTTCCCTGCCATGTGATGCTCACAGCAAGCCCAGGGATCCGTGTGAGGGAGTGCAGGCAGGTGGGGGAGCTGGGCAGGATGCTGTGCCACTGGCACACTTAAAAACTCTTGCTGACCACAGCTGAGGGAAGAGAATAAAAGAAGGATAACGTCCACTGATCTGCTTTGCTGGAGAGAATTACGTCCAGTGTTTGTCAGCACAATTCGTCATCTGAGGATCCCCGCAGATCCACCACAGCTCCTGGCGTCTTGGATGTCAGCCACGGCACAGAAAATCCTCTTTCACTGCTTGTTTCTGATTCCAGGTGAAAACCCATTAAAGGCAGCCGCTTCACCACTCCCTGCTGCCACCGGGGCACTGACCTGTCAGTCCCGCCCTGTCACTGCAGCCATGGGATAATTCCTGCCAAAGTGCAGGACTGAAAGAAGTGGTTTAAAAATAGTTGCTTCTCCAGCCCTTCCTTTGTGTCTGCCTGTGCCTGGCTGCACATTGCTGATGGCAGTGGTACCACCACATTTCTGTGTGCTGCCTGCTCTGGGGGATGCCCTGATGAGAATCCCAAATCCTTTCCCAACTCTTGCTAGGATATTGCCATTGATTTCCGTATCCAGTGTGGTGATGCCAGGTTGCCCAGCCCTTTCTACTCATCCTGCACATATGCCTGGGCAAGCCAAGTTGTGTCAGATCCCAAAGGCAAGGCATTAGTACAGTTGCAAAGCCAAACTGGCATTTCTGTAGGAAATAAATGTCTTTGGTGTAGGAGTGGCACTATTCATGGGCCAAGCTCTCCTGTGGAGGTGGTGGGAATGGTTACAACCACAGCATGCTTTGGGCCCCAGCACTGGCTTAAAAATAGGCCAGAGCATGCCAAGTCCTTTCGGCCTCGCAGCTGGTGGGTAACCCTTGGCAAATTGTATTTATCACAAACATTTGAAGTGGGAGCCTGCCTGTAGGAAAGGCAGCTTGTCTGTGGGCTGCACTGGATTACATCTGACCCCAGAGTTGTTTATAGGGTGTGGTGCTCAGCACTAGTAATGTAATAGGACAGTCCAGAAAAGTCTTACTTTTTGATATGTATATTTTTTTGCACAGACCCATGAACATGATTTGTTTGTTTGCAGTCCAGCCTGGTTTTAATCACTTTGAATTAAGTAACTGATCTTATTACCAATCCAACTATGAGAGGGCTTATCACAGGTTCCTTGGCACATGACGGAGATTACTCTGTCGGTGCAGCCACATCCAAGTAACATGACGTATCCCCTCAGAGCTATTTTCGCCTTCACCCTCCTCCTGGACCTTGATCCTTTGGTTTCTCCAGCCAGTGACCAGCTGAAACCTTCTTAATACAATGGAAACCCCAACTACGTAACTGGATGAAGGGAAAAGCTCTGCCATTTCTTGTGGCAGACGTCATTTACTTCCTAAGGCTTTCATTAAATTGAGGGCAGGATAATTTTGACTTGATAGACATGACTGTCTGTATAATTAAAAGCAGAATAAAAATAGGCACTCTCATGGAGTACACTGAACATGGTCTAGTGCTGGTTTTGAGCATGAGATTGAAGATGGGCAAGGAGTACATCCCTCATTCTTGAACAGAACTGAAGGATACAGAGTTTACTCCAGTCCTTGCAAAGAATTTGTGCATGGCTTTGACTGAACCTTTACCAGTCTCCTCTGGAAAAAGGCAGGCTCAGGACCAAAGGTCAGCAGAGTTTGGACAACAGCTCCAGATCCCTGGTGAGCTGGAGCAGCACAGCTGCCACTTCAGTTTTAGCCTCTGGGATCTTCACCAACAAGTCAGAGAGAAATGCCTAGCGTCCTGTTTAGCTGAAACTGCACATCTTCAGAGTGAAGTAAGGAATGAGGAGGGGCAGGGGTTTTGTGGTAGGGACCCTGGGCTGGAATATACACACCGTATGTCCCCCTCTCACCATAGGTACATCACTGATCTTTGGTTTAATCTCTCTGTGCCACCACCATCCCACCTGCACAGGAGATGTAGTAGCACTGCTTCGACCACCCAGTTTCAGCTGGTGAGTTCTTTAGGTCAGGGATAATATGCAGGTATATTGTTCTGGTCCTTGGGGTCTGGGCTCTGTGTGAGGAACCCTCTGCTCTGCTGTTTTAGACAGAGGACAGAGACTGGTCATCCTGCACAGAGGCACGGCAGCAGAGCTGCTGGCAGTCACTAGACAGGATTTGTTCTCCTTTGGTGAGGACGTGCCATGTGAGGAGGTGGATGGCAGCTCCAGGCGCTCCGTTCAGCTCTGATGAATAATAGCTGTTGCTGACACCTCGTGGAAGCCTTACACAAACATTTTTTCAGAAACCTTTCGGTTTCATTTCTTCTTCTGCTGCTGGCTCCCCTGATGAGCTTGTCCTTTGTTTCTGTCATCTCAGGGCCCTTGGCTGCCTGAAGCACCAGGGATGGGAAGGCAGCAAGGGAAGCTGCCTGGGGCTGCCTGGTAAGGAGGAGTGTGCATCTTCTTCCTGCATGGTGGTGAGTGAGGGCTGTTCACCATGGATGGCTGTTGCACATCAGATGCAGAGATGAAAGCACCTCCCTCCGATACCCACCTGGGTCTGTAACACCTGGGTCATGTACCTACATGCCTTTTGTGTGTCTCTTTGCCCATCTCAATTTCTCAGGGGAGCATTTTGGCAAGTGGTTGTGCTTTCACTTCAGAATATCAAATCTGTTTGGAAAAGATACAGAAGTTTTCCTGGGAAGTAAAAAAATATTTTCATTTGAGAAACAAGACAGCTGATTAGAGAGTCAGCAGTGTTCTGGGTTGGGGCAATGCTCCTGGCTCCCTTGCTGGAATCATCAGAAAACATCATCCTGTCCAGAGGAGGAGTCTTGAACCTCCCCTTGTTCTCATGACTCACCACTGCACTGTCTCGCTCTGCATCTCTCTTCTTCCTCCTCAGTCTTCATTTGTATTACAGTCAGTCTCTGCTTGCTTGACTGTGTGTGAATCGCCATTTCTCACTGAGCTGGAGCTACCCATAACCTTGGCTACTCTGCTTTCTCTGCTTCATTATAGGGTCAGCTCCATCCTGATCCGTGGCATGAAAGAAAAATCTGCTTTGGAAACAACAAAGTGAGCAAATCTTCTCTTGCTAGTCTTGTTTCCTGGCTGTTGCTGAGCAAATTCCAAAAATCTGCATCTGCAATGATTCTTGATGGAGTAGGTTGCCCAGAGACCTTGAGGAGTCTCTTTCCCTGAAGATATTAAAAAGCTGCCTGGAGTATCCAGAGTAATGTGCTCCTGGGGACACTGCTTGAGTGGGGGCGTTGGACTAGATGACCTCCAGTGGTCCCTTCCAACCTTACCCATTTCTGATTATTGAGAGCCCAAGTGAAGCTCTGATACATTTTGTTTTGGAAAGGAAATTTCACCAGTGGCTTTGTAGGAAGTATATTATGTGAGAGGTTGACTGCTGTCAGTCTCAGCTGATGAGAGGATGAATAAATGGCTCAGCTGGTGTCACAGATTTGTTGATGTTGCCCACCAGTGGGATTACCCAGTTTTTAAGACTTTGAAACTTATTTTTTCTTCTGGTTCCTTGATAAAATGGTCTGGCAGAGTGAGGTGGGCAGCAAGGTGATGAGCTCCTTCAGCTGCAGCTGTTTTGCAAGCCCTCAGGGATACTCACAGGCTTTCATCAGTGTCCTCTTCACCTTGGCTGGGTTCAGAGCCTACCTCTCATTAAGCCTTGATTTTGGCACCTGTAATAAAACAGCAACATTCATCCTTTTGGAAACTTAGGGAAATTCCCAGAGCTGCAGCAGAGATTAAATTTCATCCAGCATATTACAGAGGGAAGCTGAAAAGCGTGCTTGGCCCTTAAAAGTCTACAGAGTACCTTTTGGGGAGCCTTCCTGTTTTGTAAGCAAGTGGTCAAGAGGGGTCAGAGAGCCCCTGGTGCCTGTGGATGGCTTTGGCCTTCAGCTTGATGTTGGTTGTTAAAAATATTTTCCCAGATGTATTAATATGACCAGACTGGATTGCATCTGAACTGAACACAGTGAGCCTGAGGCAGGACATAAATATAGAAGCAAAACAGGCTGACATAAGAGTCATCTGTCCTCTTCTACACAAGAAGTGAAGGGGAAAGAGAGGGAACTTGTTCTGTTGCAATTTTTAGACACTTCCAGGAATTAGCCTGAGTGTCCTAGAGTGCCTGCATGGGGTCCTGAGGCACAGAAGACCCCATGTATCCCTCTCTCAGCTCCTGGTGTGCTGTGCCAGAGGACTGCACACTCAGCACATTTTTAACCCAGGCTTAGATCTGCCTAGACAAGGTCTGCAATCAGGAATGACTATTTGTTTGATGTGTTTGCCTAACAGGATTACCCTTATCATAATGATATAGCAACCTGGCCTTGGCAGAGCAACCCTCGAGGGCACAAGGGGTCAAACCCGTGCCTCCATTGCCCCAAATATGCACAGCATAGCTTCTCTCTTATTGTGCAATATCCAGCCATGCTTCAGTTGGCATTCAGTGCTCCATTTTGGGAAAGAGCAGTTGTGCTCTGAGGTACTGCTGCCTGCTGACATCACACTTGGCATTTCACTCTCCCCACCTAAAAAAAAAAAAAATCAATAATATTCAAATGTTAGAAAAATGATGCAGTGTTTTATAATTAGAGAACAGGATGGCTTTCCCAGTGGGAATTGCTCTGAGCAGGTGCCTGATTGAATTCAACGTGAATTTGTTGCCCTGGCTCCCTAAGAACCAATGAATTGCCTGTTTTTTTATTATATATCATGAACATGCCTTAAAATCATTACAAAGTCATCAGTTTGCCCATAAAATTATACCTGTGTTTATTAAATTTTGCTACTTAAAACATTCAAGGAAGGTTCAGAATGAAAGCTCAGTTTTCCTGTAGGTAAGTAGGATAAAGGCTTTGCTAAAGCAGATCCTGGCCCCATAGGGGATCGGTACCCAGACTTATTCACTCCAGTTTCTGGCCAGGCTGGGCACATTTCCTTGTTTCCTGTTGGTGTAGTTTTAACCCCAGCACCTTCCAGACCAGTGCATGTGAGCCTGTCCTCACCAGCTCGCAGGCTATTTGTGGAAGCAGAACCTGCCGCCTGCTATGTGCCGCTTCCAAAACAAGCAGGATCCTCTGTTTATAATGTGCTATAATTGGCCTGAATGAAATCTGTGGTTCAGGCTCTAGGGCCCAGGACTGCTGATGCAGCAGCACCCTAATTCCAAGCAATACTGCTGGGAATGCCATAATGGCTTTGCATAAAGCTGAAGGGTATGTAGGTACATAGTGTTAGTGGTATATTCACAAGCTCCTGGTTTCTGGAGCAGGCTGTACTTGTCAGGGCTGGGTAGATCCCCTTCTCTAGATGAGGTTTGGGGGGATGGAGCCTCCTTGAAGCAAAGCAGAGATATCTTCTTTCTACAGCAGCTTTACTGTGTAGATGCTTGGGTTGCCATGGGGAGCATTACCCTAACCATCCTTTTTTTTTCCCCTAAGCTAAGGTATTTGTAGCTAGCATGTGAGTAGGGCTCTGTGACTCAGAAATTACTTATCCAGCCACTGGGCCTAAATGATTTGAGTTCACCTGTGATTAGTGTATATTTACTTTTCGGTGGCATGTGTGGCCGTTAAGACCCTGCTGTTCAGCATGGAACTGTTCTGACCTTGTAGCTCATTGCAGGACAAACTCCTGTCTAAGATAAAACAAAGCACCCTCCTCACTTGTATTTAGAGGTTGGTACATACAGTATAATGTTCACACGAAAGTTGTATTTGATCTGGCTTTGCTGTAAGAAACCCTTCTGCTATTTCAGCTCTGAAACACAATAGATATATGGCCAAGCAGAAAGATTAAAAAAAGAACTGGCTGATGCTTTGCGTGTCTTAGAGGACTTATTTTTATTCCCATTTGTTCATTCTCTCTGCTCTTGGCTGCTGCTGGGTCTGTTGAAATAACAAACAGGGATGAAGAAAGAGGGCAGCTCTGTCGTGAGCTTCCTTCAGTGGGAAGCGGCTGCGGTGCAGCAGTTAACTCCAACGGTGACTGCAGCCTCCGCAGCTCTGCCACCAACAGCGCAACGGGAGACCCGTCCTGTTTGTCTGAAAAAAGACTGGATTATCAGTCAAAAGCCTTTTTGCTGCAGAGTGCTGCTTAGGAAGAGTCTGCCTCTTGCTTTGTAAAAAAGTGGTCAGAAATCTAGGGCTGCATGCAGCTGCCAAGAAAACCTCCTGGGCCTGCTGATGAGGCCTCTGCAATATTTCCGGTTTTTCTGTGATTACTTTCTAATTAAATTTTCAAATCCAAGTACAATCAGGAGGTTAAACCATGGTGAGTTCATAGTAGGGTCTTTCAATTTGCTTTTTCTTTTTCTAAGTCAGTAGCTATCCCCTATGTAGAGGTGATAGTTAATTTTGTGAGTATAAAGGTACTTAAAATCAGTGTAGCAATGCCTTTTACCTGATGGATTCAGCACTAGCATAATTTTATGCACTCTCCATTTGGAAGCACTGCTTTTGCATAGAAATTTTTGTAACTGCCTGATCAGATTTGTCCATTAGTATGTCTACTCATGGCTTATTAAGTGGCTGGAGCATTAGGGTCCAAGCTTCCCTTGCCAGGATTTTCCTCTACTCCTCCACATTCAGTTTAGGGAAATGGGAGGACTGATGTTTCCAAAGTGTTGTAAGAGTTTTGTGATGCCTCCACCCCCAAAAACAGAAATTAAAAAAGGTCTTAATAGATGATGTAAAGTAATTGGGAGATGAGATATGGGACAAAAACTGGCCACGTGTAAATAGTGAAGCTGAGAAACAACTGAACTCAGCTGCTAAGCACTGCACAAAGGTCAACTTGCTCCCTGCCGCCACCTGAGCCATGCAGGGGCCCCAGTGGTCTCCTCCCTTTTGGCTCTGCCCTCTGTACCTCTCCTATAGCCCTGCTTGGATACCAGGGCCAAGACAGGCTGACTGGCTCACCACTGCCTTCCATCTCCACAGCAGTGTGCCCACAGTGGAGCAGCCACCGCTGAGGCAAACAGTGTTTGGAGCACACGCAGGTTTTTTACTGCAGAAAGGTGTGAGGCACACTTGGACAGAGGTCTTGGGCTCCTTCAGACTTTTGTGCAGTGCTGTGGGGAGAGCCCATCCTGGCCACCCGTCCCACCTGTGTACCCCACGCTTGCCAACACGGTCTGTCACTGATGGGGGCTGTTCTATGGCTCTTGGGAGAGCTGCTGCTCAGCAGCTCACTCAGAGCCGCGTACGGCAGCACCCGCTGAAGCACCCAACAGTGCGAGTGGCAACTTCAGTCATGCTAAGAAGCTTTGTAGGAGACAGAAAAAATTGCTCAGGCTCACCACTTCCCATCTCTGCTTTGTTGCTGTCAGCCTCTAGCTCAGCTCTCCTGCCCCCAAACGGGAGATGGCAGAATAAGAAGTGCCTGTGTCCTGGTTTACAGCCAGGTGTTTCGGCTTAAACCACTGAAGAAAGTGGGTCTGGGAAAACATACCAGTGTGATAAAGGGAGGTAAGCCTCAGAGTAAGGTCTATGCTTGGGGGAGGTAATAAATACTGTGGGGCTGGGTTTTTTTCATTATGTCAGCATTTGAGATTCCCTTAGACTTGTGTTTTGGTTAAGCCCACGAGAGATGTAAGAGTTCATTTGAGTTTACCCTGGAAACCTGGCTGCTGTCTCTGAGGCACAAATGCTCCTGGAGACAGCCTGCTCTTGCAATTCATGTATTCCGTGATGCAGAAAGAAAAACATATTGGCCAGGGTTCAAGCGCCTTTCTTGGTTGTCTTGGTGATAAGTGCCTGATAAAAGTTCAAGGTCTTTGCTTGCTTGTGTAGAATAAAAGCAGCTTTGCTTAAGTTAGTGCTGGCATCCATGGTCTTCCAGAGGGTGCTGATCTGTCGTTGCCAGTGTCTGGGCTGTTCTTGGTGAATGAGACAAGGCTGTGCTGTGTGGGCTGCAGTTTGTCCTGTGTCAGAGGTGACCTCTCAGTCTGTGGCATGCAGCAGTGGCTGTGTCATGGCAAACATTTACAGTAAACTGGATGCTCTCTCTGAGGGGCTGGGGTTTTGTGGAAGGAGTACTGGATGGTAGCACAAGCCCAGTGCAGTTGGCAGCCTGCTGCAATGGTCCCTGGAAGCAAGCCAAAGGTAACTGCTGTGTCAGCACAATCATTAGGTTTCAGAGTTGACAGCATGTGGAGCTGTAAAGGCAAGGGGAGCCTCCTTGGCACTGCCACTTCCAGCCTTTTGCTGTCTGGGGAAGAAGGGACAAGTTCTCCAATGCTTGGTTTGTGCTCTGAGAGACTTAAGTGTGTTTTTAGCAGAAGTGTGAGCATGGTGGTGGGGGGGAGAGGCGAGGTCAGAGCAGTGGGATTTGATATTCAGGTTTTCTCTCAGGGCTCCCAAGGGGCTGAAGTAGATGTGAGAAGCTGAACTCCTTGAGTCACCTGCAGTGGTGAGGATGGAGCTGCATTCCCTCTGCTGCCTTCAGTCCCTGCTCTCATGGGGATTTCCCAGCCCTGTCTGTCTGACACCATGGGCAGCTTCCCAAAGCTGGGACCTCAACTGCCTTCATTTCTGTACAGGCCAGTTAGTCATTTCCCTCTTACAAACAAACATCTTGGAGACACCAGAGAAACGGAGCCACCAAGAGGACAAAGTTCTGTTGCCTTTAAGGCAGCTCATTCATCAGTGAGTTTTACGGCACAGCAGCTCAGCCAATACTGAACTGAAACCACCCTCTGCTTGTCATACAGGGAACAGGAAAATGTGCTTCTGGAGCAGGCCAGTCTTCTAGTCATCAGCTTGACTTCCATTTAAAGTGTTGTAGTTGAGGTGGCCTCTGAGATTTTTTTTTTTTTTTTAATTCTGTCTTGAGACATCTCCTTCTTCCTTATATGCAGAGGTCTTCCTGAGTCCCTCTGGGGATGCTTGCATTGGCAGTGCAATGGAGATCGGAAGCATGGCTGTTGCTGCAAACTAAAGTCAAACAATTCCCCTCAATCCTTGAAAAAAAGAGGAATCTGTTCACCCATGTTTAACTGCTGCCTGGCTTCTGGACTTTCCTAGCCTTCGTTTCTACTTGTGACCTGCCCATCGGTGTTTGCTTACATTTGCCTCCTGCTGACCCGGGCAGTGGTTCTTGAAAATCCAGTGACTGAGGGCACGCACAGCTTGGGGGTGAATTATTGCCAAGTCTCCTGGAGCTTTACCCAGCACTGCTGGAAACGGCCCCAGGGATCAACACTCTTGCAAATGATCAGCCAGCCCCTTCCTCACAGAGACCCTTACAGGAAAATGTTTGTAGGGTTTAAAGTGGAAAATTGTTTTTCATAAAAATCTCAGCGAGAGGGATAAATAATCAAAAGGCAGTGGGAAGTATTTAAACCGAATTTTAAACAGCACAGTGGACATTTTAGTTGAGAGATTTCTTCTTGTCTCATTAAAAAAAAATAAAATCCAAACTTAATTATTTACTTAAAAGCTGTATCACGAGGGCGGATGCTGCCAGCATGAAGGGCTGAGCCAGAGCTCCAGGTCCCACTGCTCCTGCTCTGTCCACAGGCTTCGGGCTGGCACCGTGCTCCTTCCTGCCTGCCACCAGCCTGTAAACACGGCTGGCTTGTGCTCAGGCTTAGCACAAGCTCCGTTAGGCACCTGATAAATCTAAGCCAAACCCGAAGAGCGTTTGGCTGCTGAGGATGGAGTTGCTGTCAATTTGTTTTTCTCGGCTCAGCAGTTTCCCCTGAGATCTCCATCAACAAATCGATGCTCGGTGTCGCACTGTCGTGCCTCAGCTCCTCATCCCGGGAGCTGTGTGTGTCCTCAGGCTGGCCCTGAGGGACGTGTGGCGGCCCACGGCCCCTCAGAGCAGCGGCCTGGGCCTGGCTCCAGGCCGGGCTCAACTCCCATCGGAGCTGCTGGGATTCAAGGCAGAGCGCAGCGGGTGCCAAGCGCTCCCCGGGCCGGGGCCCGCTGGGACCTGGCTGCCCTGAGAGGGGTGTGCCGCTGTTACATAAACCTTCTGCCTTCCCTCCGCTTTGCTGCACTTCGCTAGGAGCCGGGATTTTACATTTTTTGCTGGACTTCCCCGTCTGCAAGTGACAGCCTGACTCTGTGCCTGTGAGGCGGAGTCAGGTTTTCCATTTGGGTATTTCCAGTGACATTGGTCAGGCACAAAAATCGTGTCATCTGAAGGAACAATTTTGACTTACCCCAAATGTCAGATTCTTTCTGTCCTTTTAAAAATTATTTTAATTTTTTAGAACTCTTTTTCCTAAACGGTTTAAAGCTAGGAAAAAAACCCCAGAAGCTGTAATAAAATCGGGACCACGATGCGATTCACCAGGGCTCTTCCTACCGGCATTTCGTCCAAAGTTGACTCGCGGTGCCTGCTCCAGCTCGCAGCAGCCGCGAGTGCATCAGCAGCCAAAGGTTCCCCCCTGCAGCACAGTGACAGCTACTGCAGGTGCCCCATCAGCTGGAGCTCATTTATCCTTGAGGATATTTCCTCTTTAAAGAAAAAAAGGGTCTTGAGCTGCAGAAATCCGGAGAAAATTCTACCGACTACAGCAAAAGCAGGTGGGATAATGCCATGTGACGGAATTGGCAATTATTGGCACTACTTTTCCTTTGTGGGACCCGATCTGGGGAGTTTCCCAGGGAGATATGTTGGGCCACGGGTCATGATATAATGACTACATCCATGGGTCATAATTTTGCTCCCCACCCGTGATGAGGGATGAAGAAAAAATGGGCTAAAACTGCGTGGTTCAAGGGACAGCTGAAAAAATTCACAGTGAAATGTGCTAAAGGATACTGAAGCAACACCACAGCCCAAGGACAGGGCTAAGAAACAAACTGTTGGAGGCAGTGGGGTTTTTTGGGGGGGAGAATTTTGGTTGATTCTCTGTTCTGTCAATACCCCCTTTTCTGGGTGCACCCGGGACTGATGGACCTTCACATGATCCAGCCCCACCACTCTTGTTATCTCACGGGCATCTGTGCCACTGCTTGTCGAAGCATTTGGGCTTGCTGTAGCTTCAGGCCCTAGCCAAATTTAGGCAAATGCAACTAAATGTACCACACAGAGGTCACTGATGAAATGCACTTTCCAGCTTTACCTGGTTAGGTCCTTTTCTAAAGGAAAATTGAACTCCTGAAAAAAGTTCTGGCCTTGTGTATCACCTACACCAAGAGCATCTACATGAGTACATATTGACCTGCCCCATTTTAGGGAATGCAGTGGGGCTGGCCAGCAGTTGGCAGAGGCTCATAAAGCAGTTGGGGTGCTTTGTTCCCCTCTTACATGCACACACAGACCCCCTGAGCTCTTGGCTGGCTGCTGGCACAGCCCTCAGTGTAGCACAGACTGTGTTTTCTCATGTGAAATTCGATAAATTCAGCATTTTCAGGACCTCGGCATAATCAGGGTTTTCAATCTTCTCCTTCATTGCCTTCTAATATACCCTCCTAACAATTAACTCTGTGTGTTGGGAGAACGCCAAATGCAGGGTAAAAGACTTCGTTTTTCTTTCCCATAATTAAATGTCGTGTTCGCTGCTGTCTTTCCCACTCGATTAAGTGTCCGTGTATGGTCTAAAATGCTCTTTGGTGAATTAGCATGAAGTCTGTCAGGATTTCAACCAACATTCTCCCTCCTGCTGCATCTGTGCAGCTCACAAAGAGCAGAGCTGGCTGGTGGCTGGGGTCTGGAGGTGGGTTTACTGCAAGTCTGAAAAAACCACTTGCAAACCTCTCCTTGGTCTCCCTCTGTGCTGCAGGCCAATTGGGGCAGCTAGCTGATGAGAGTCTTTTTAATTACATCTAAACATATATTGGAGAAACACTCCCCAAGCTGGACTCTGGCAATATCTACAGCACTGCATGTGATGGCAAAAAAGATAATCAGTTGTCAGTGACTAATAGATGTGTCTATTAGAGGGGCTGGGAGGTGAAATATCAACTTTTCACCGGTTCAGGATGAGCTGGAAGTGACATGATGACTGGGGTCCTCAGCACAAGACAAGGAGTGTGTTTATCCTTGTTGGCAGCCCTGTCCTGGGAATGGCCACTTTCCTCAAAAAGCATTCCATGGAGTCAGTGCACCTTTTGCCGCAACCCCCAGGGCTGCTCTGTGCCACCCAGGTCCAGAGTCTGTTAACCCAGCACTAAACCATGTCCCAAGTGCCACATCTGCACATCTTTTAAATACCTCCAGGAACAGTGATGCCACCAATTCCCTGCACAGCCTTTTCTGTGCAGTGTCTTCCCTGGGCAGCTTGACCACCATTTCAGTGAAGAAAGTTTTCCTCATACCCAGTCTAAACCTCCTGTCACAACTGGAAGCTGTTTTCTCTTGTCCTATTGCTTGTTTCTCTCATTTTCATAATTCTTCAATCTTCACAACTTCTATGTTACCAAGTCCAGAAGCAGTCTCTGATATGGGAGGACGGGTCACTATAAGTTGGGAGAAGACTTAGTGGTGAGGGGAACGGAGCTGGCAGATAAACCTGGAATGTGACTGTGAGTTCCAAGCCCTCCTTGTCCAGAGACACCTCTGCTCCCTGAGAAGGGATCACACTGGGTGGGATCTCATACTCCTGCTGTTCCCTCAACTCCTCCTACAGCTCTCTCCGTGTCCTTTGGATAAACAGCTGCAGAAAGGGAGCCTTTGTTTCCAGAAGCATTAGGGGAATGGCTCGTGGTGGTACAGATAACCCTGCCTGTTGAGGAGAGGCTGCAATACAGCTGGGAGGGTACACAATGTATTATTCACCAGCTGTTTTCTCTCCTTTCAAGACATTTTCTGTAAAAATAGGGGCTGGAAGTGGTGCATGTGAGACGTGCAATCAACAACACAGAAGGAGTTTGAGATTTTGGCTTGCTGGGTACTCAGACCATCCGTCACGAGGAACTGGTTTGTGCAAATCTGTGTCTGGACCTCCATGATGTTTGACTGCAGGTGGCCCATAAATGTATTTTCTTTTTCTCTGAATGCCTGCTGAAGACCTGAAAATCTGATTTACAGAAATGCGATGTGCCCGCAGCTTTGACAGGTGTTGGTAGGAGTGATGCTTTGAACATACAGAGAGAGGCACAGTGCCACACACCCCCATGACTGGCTCTTGGGGCTTTCTGCTTGGGCCCCTGGCTGTTTGCAGGGAACAGCCCCTCCCTCCTCAGGCTGCAGATAGAGGAGATGCTCTCACATTGGTGAGCACTGGGCTACAGTGGTAAGGTGTGGTGGAAAAAAGCCCATGAGAAAAAAACACAAGTCCCCATGTCTGAGTCCAGCACAGGGAAAAAGCAATTGCCTAAGATGTGAATAAGATGCTTTGCTGTTTGGGGTTTTTTTCCCCCTATTCTTAAACCTGGCTATTCAAACTGCCATGAAAAACATGTCCATTCTTTTCTTTTATAACCTCTTACAAGCTCTCAATTTTAGCCTCTGCTCCCCAGAGCCCATAAAATAAATGGGTAGAAACACCATAAAAATGAACAAAATCCCAAACCATAGCTAGTTCATATTCTGAGTGTCTCATTAAATGCATATTAAGGAAAATCCCTCATCTTACATAAATATGTAATTGTTTATAAATCTGTAACTAATTTTAAGTTATTTGAAACAGCCTTAGAGTAGAATGACCTTCTAGAAATTGAAGGGGGTGCCAGCTGACTGCACTAAAGGACAAGAACAGATTAGATGTGAAATACCTCTATTTTAATGTATTTGAAAAAATTTCCCAGAAAGCAACAGGTTAAAAAAGGTAAAATTGCTCATTTATTTCATGTTTTTGTCTTTAAATTATAATAATATTTTCCCCCTAGGAGCTCAGCATGCTGCCATACCCAGGAACTGAGGACTTAACCAGGAGTCAGCTGGTCAGGCTACCTTCCTCTTTTGTTGTCACTTTTTAGCAGTGGGTACTCAGCCTGCTTTCTGCCATCACCTCCACCTCTACAGGGCAACAGCACAGATGTGAGAGAGGTTATTGGGAAAGGATAGCATCTCCTTGTACTGCCTTGCCTATTTGTATAACAGCTGTCTCAGAGCTGGAAAACAGTCTAATGTGCCTGCACTTCCAAGGGGAACGCATGGCAGGAGGAACAGAGGAGAAGACACGAAAACAAATGGACACACACATTGCATTTCTGTTCCTTGTGCTGAATATTGATGCACAGTGTTTCGAACACATGGCCTGTGCAGCCAAATCCTCCCTGATCCCCTGACCCTGGATGCAGGGGATGAGAAGTGCTTCCCAGTCTGCTAGGTCGCATGCTGACAAGGTCTAGGCATCAAGCTGAGACTTGCCCAGCCATTTCCCAAGCCTAGGCAGGTCCTATTCTAAGCAAATAAGAGCAAGGTTTTCTGCATCCTCCTTCAGCATTGCCCCCAGCTGAGGAGCATCCTTCACAGGTGACCTCCTGCTCCTAAGTGTACCTTTGTCATGAGACCAGAGACAGGGAAGGTGGAAACAGCTGAGCTGGTAAGAAGAAAATACATCCCAGTCCTAGCTGTGCCTGGGTTCCTGCACCGACTCCCTGAGTGCTCTGGAGAGGAGTTAAAACGTTGCTGCCCCTTTGGTGGAGACCGAGCTGACCCCAGAGTGGGGTTGAGGCTGTGCTGCTGCTACGGGTGGGTGCACGATCACAGCCCCCGTGATTACATTCCCAGCAGTGGGTACAGTGAAGTGCTGCCAGATGATGACACCTCACACGGTCCCAGGGATGCTTTTAGATTCATCTATTAATAGCTCCCTGTGTTTTCATTTCTGGAAACATAAATATGTATCCCCAAATGCTCCCGATTGTCACATGCCTGGAAGTTGGTGAATTGGTGGCTGATTTTGGATCTGTCCGATGTAAGGCTCTGTGATTGATCAGCATGTCCGGAGCCGTCCCCGCCTCACTCCTACGCCAAAATCCTGGGAGCGTGTGCTCGTCACTATGACAGGCTGGGAACAATCTGAGGAGGAAAGCTGCAGGAGCTGGGTCAGTCCTGGAGCAGGCTAGCATAACTTCAGCTGATTTGAATGTGAATTACACTCATTTAGGCCAGGTCTGGAATTTGCCCCTGGCATGGGCTAGCTCTATGCAGCTTCACTAAACCAGTTGTTTTTGACCCAAAAAGCCTGTGGGAAAAGAGCTGAGCAAAAGCAAATCGCGGTGCCAGCCTCAGCTGTGACTTTGCCTATGAAAAATGCAACTAATGCGAGCGATCCTTTTCTTGTGATCTTGGATTTTAGCATTTTTTAGAAACTGCAGTAGTTAATGAGTGCATACAAATGTGTATGCATGGGATGCAAACACATACACTCCCACCCATGAACACACACTCTAAATACTGGCTGATTCAAGTATAAGTGTTTTGTTTCTGGATTTAAACTTCCTCCAGATTCAGTAATTTTGGAGTGGAGATTTTGTCACACTGTACTGCTGAGATGCTCAGTGCAAATGTTGGGTTTGATCTGGCTGCTGACAGTTTCTCGGGTGATTTGCTTTGTCACATGTCTCTCTCTCTGAACCCAGAAGTCTCTCTGGGCTCTGGACCAGCTGAGCTGCTGGTTTTGGGATACGTGGGTATGTTGGCAGGGCTACCCCCGGATGGGAGATCAGCATTTCCACCTTCCCAAAAGGTCACTTTGCAGCATCTTTTAGCTGTTGAGTGACTAAATTAAAGTGTTCAATCTAGTGGCAGCATAGGAGGGACATCAGCAACCCTGCTGACAGGCACACATGTGCACAGGTTTGTTTAAGACCAAGTACAACGGTGAAATGTCTATCAAGAAGATATTTCCAGGTGATGACAAATTCAATCTGCTGAGACAAGAGCCACCCTGAACCATGCACAGCTGGTGGGACTATGTCCCTGTGCCCAGCACTACCGCTCCAACCTCTGGCAACATGAAAATCATCCAGGGTGAGCTGCTGCCTCCAGCCAGCTCAGCATGGACCTGCCAGCTTCAAATATCACCCTGAGCCATTATCCGATACAAATGCAGCTCTTCCTGGGATCAAAGAAAGCCACCTGCACTGAGAAAGACTCCTCAGAGCTTTGACTCTGTGCCCCCTGCTCTAGGCAGGACAGCCACCGTCAGGAGTGACAGAGGACACAGCCATGCCCTGCAGAGGTCATGCTTCACTCCAGGTGGAAAAAGCATTTCTGGACACCCTCTGGCCTCTTTTAAAAGTCCTAATGATTTTAAGTCCCACATTTGGCTAAGGTAAAACAATTTGCAATTCTAGTCACTCACATGAGAATTATTTTAGGATAAAGAGCAGAGGCATTTGCAGTCTGGTGAGACATTCCTCACAAGTATTAATTTGGTCTTGTTGCTGGGGGGACTTTCTGGAGAAAGGAATGGTGAGAAGAAAAAAAAAAAGGAAAAAAAGAAAGCAAAGAAGGAAACTGGAAAGTGAAGGTCATGTCTTCCCTGTCTGGAGATGGTCTTTACCAATGGTGGTGAACTGTCCTTGTTTAGATCTCCATGCCTAGGCACAGAAGGGGAGAGAACAGCAGTTTTGGCCCTAAAAAAATGCAGAAATAGGAGGGTGATATTTTGCTTTCTTGCTGCTTACAAGGAGTCATTCAAAAACCTACTGCAGTGCAGACCAAAACGTGGCCATAGTGATCCAACTGTTTATCAAGATATGGAGGGCCTGAAGTCAACTAACTTGGTTGCAGGCTGTTTGTGGAGTGTAATCCCATGTTAGCCTTGAAAATGCTAAATCAGGAGTGAAATCAAGATTTTTCTCACCACTGGATTTAGTTTAGCCTTTCCAAATGGGATAATACAGCAGAATGCTGCCTTCATTAGAGATGTTCTATTTTGTCCCATTTTATTTCCTTGTTCATTTTTAGTAGCCAAGGACTTTCCAATAGAATATCTTTGTGCTCTGCAGACTGCTCAGAGCAGGTCATATTAATGAGCTGTAGATAATATTTCAGAGAGCATCTCAGAAACCAGAGGCTGTGCCTCAAACCCAGGCTGCAAGCCCCTGGGCTATCCAACATCAGGCTTCCCATTCCAGCACTGGTTTTCCCCAGTACGACCAAGGCTGTGTGAAACAGGCTGTCAGTGAGATTCCTGCATGGCTGGGCTCTGCTTCTAAGGGACAGGAACCTCCATCAAAGAACCGGCTGCAGGTCACAATGTGCACTGTGCTGAACTGAGTGGCACTGGTTTGGAGGCTGCTGGTGCATGGAAGCAGTGGGAGATGGTGTATCCCCGTGTTCAGTCCCTGTGTGCAAAGGCTGTCACAGGATGCTTGACTCATACCTCATGGCCTTAAACTGCTTTTGTTAATGTTGCTGGCCTGGATGACCTGGGAAAGGCTGGCCGGGAGAGGTCCCATGGCGGGCAGTCCATGCACAGCCTCCTCTGCCGACGCAGCACCTTCTTCCCGTGGTGGGAGAAAGGCATGTGAGCGTTGGGAGGAGTTTTTTAGGAATCCTTTGCGATGGGGTTTGCCATTCCTTGCCCCTGGTTTCCACAAGCAGGGTGTGGGATAGGCTTGGTAGCAACGAGGAGTTCATTAGGACTGGTCTGACAGGCATCCTGTGGGCAGTGTTGTGAAATCCAATCTGTTTTTTTCCCTGCGACACAGATCTCACTTTACCTGCTCTTTTCCTGCCTAGCAGCAGCTCAAACCAGCTGTGTCTTACACGGAACTCTTGCTGGAAGTCTTTGAATTTTCCTCAACCTTCAGTCACAGATCTGAGTGTGCTGATAACTGATTACAGCTTCCAAGGGCTCCTCCATGCAGTCTTCTGTATCCACTGTGAAACAGAGACGAATGGCAGAGAAGGAGATCAAGTAAGTGATAATGACAGAGTTGGTCACAAATGAATGAATCAGCAAACACCCAGTTTTCAGTTATTTACTTTCAATAGATCAAATCTTCAGGGCTGAATTTTTCTCTTTCAGTTCCTCTTGGGTGCTTGAATCACATGCAATACTTTGCAAATATAGATTTCCACCCCATGTGTAAAAACAATGAGATGAATAATTTTAGCACAGATGGCTCTTGTAATACTGTTCTGGTTCCAAATATTCAAGGATCCTTTTAGAGCCCTGGGTCCTCATTCCTGGTATTTGAAAGCTAATGTTTGACTCTTTTTATCTTAAATTCTATTCCATCTCTCAACTTCAAGGTCATAATTTTGCCCTAGAAAGGCTGAGGAAAATGAAGAAATTAAAAGACACTCTCAAATACATAGTTTTGGAGATCACTGGTGATTTTTACATTAGATAATTTGAGCCTCTCTACATTGTGGAATCACAGCTGATAATGTCAAAAAAGGGTATTCAAGATGAGGTCCCTTTAAAACAAATAGTATGTAAGGTATTGACCAATATTAAAACCTCTTGGAAAAAAACCAAACCCTGTGACACAAAGGAAAGTAGATGGTGTGAATGCAACCAAGCATGGTTTCTGCCTGGTTCCACGTGATGCTGGGTGGAGAGACCCAGGCCCAGAGACCTCAGTTGCCTCTGACTCCTTGTTCACTGTGGCTGCCCAAATACCCACAAACACCCCCTTGGCTGATGAACTCCTCACCAGGTGAGTGGTTAAAGCTTTCATTTAGACATCAAAAAAGCCCCAACAACCTCTAGCTCCTAAGGACTGGCCTTCAGGTGGTTGCTGTTAGCTGTTCATGCTGGATACCGAGGGCACTTAGAAGCTGGAAGGTTTGGGAATCCCAAAGTGGAGCTGCTGGTTTTGGGTATCCATCTTTGCTGGTATGTTCAGTAGCAGTCCTGGGATTTGGGCTGGAGGGAAGTTTGTTTTGTTAAGCTTTCTGCTGGGGGCTGAGTGCTGCCTGCAGGGAACGTTTCTCTGCCTTGGAAGATGAAGGTGGTCTCTGGCTTCCCTGGAGGATGTAAGAGCTGGGCTGGAGGCCAATGTGTGTGTTTTGGAGGATGGAGAATTGCAGAGCCTGTGCAATGAATAGGGGTTGGAAAGCTCTGTGAAACCTGATGATAGCAAGTTCAGTGTGATATGGGAGAACAGACCTATCCAAGTTATTCAGAGCTGGGGCTTAAGAAGCAGGAGAGCTCAGGATGGGCAGTTTGAAGTGTGAGGCTGGAGGAAGGCAGGTCTGCAGAGAGATGCCCTTGGGGGACATCCCAAAGGTCTCTCACAATGACTAGTCAGTGCTTTCAGGAGTCGTTGCTGTGCTGATTCAGAGACTCCGTGGACAGAGTAATTATTACTCTCAGAAGTATCATCTTGCTGCTTCAGATGTGTCGTTTTTAGGCTGATTTGTGGCTGGGTCTGACCCTTCCAACAGCAACTGAACATTAACAGCTGAAGGCTTAACAGTAATATGCTTAGTGTAATAAGATCAATTATATTAAATGCCTGATTAAGAGCCCCAGGGAGTGGAATTCTTCCTCTGCAGAGGCACCAGTGAGTGCCCTGGCACCAGTGGGTGATGCTTCCCCTCCTCCAGAAGCTGTGTGTTCTACACTTCACTCTCATGTCCAGCCTGCTTTTAGGTCTAAATAGACATTTTTTCCTGTTCCTACCACTCTGCACTCCTGGTGCAGGTTGCATCAGGGACTCCTCTAATGTGGGCTTCTGCTCTTTTTGCTGGATGGCCATCACTGAGTTGCTTCATGCTGGCTGGGAAACAGGATGTATGTAAGGGCACTTCTAAAGTGGGACTTAGGGGCATTGGCACCTGAGCATGGCTGTGTTCACATGGGGAGCAGTGCTGCAAAGCACTTGTGCATGGCCAAATTAGCTTTACGTGTAAAGTGGCATGTGCAAAATGCTTCAGAAAGGGGGAACCGGCTCAGAGCAAGTTGGGGATGAATATGCTTCTACTTCTAGCAGCTCAGCCTTCACATTCCCAGACAAAACATGAATTTCAAGTTGATGATAGTCTACTAAATGTCTTCAACTCTCTACTCAATATACTAGAGATGCACACCAGAAATTTAGAAGGGAATTGAATCTGAATATTAAACCAGTAATTCCCCAGAGGGAAATTTTCTCAACTTGTCTGATTCTCCAAGGAGATGGTATTCCCAAAGAACTAATTTTGTAACTAATGATCAGATGAAATAAGGCTCTGTCAGAGGTTTAGAAGACCTAACTTGGCACCAGTTGAACACATATGGAATTTGTAATCAGTAATAATGAAAAAAAATTGTCTGAAACCTTTTCATCAAATGTGCTTTTTTTTCACTGAAAGTGCACTTAGAACTAAAACCACTGTTCTTCTAATCTGTGAGGTGAGTAAATGATTATGTCCTCTGAAACTCATATCAAAAGGGATGGTCTACCTTTCTATAGTGTTTTCCTTTTGTTTGAAGTCCTTTTATAGAAACCAATGGAAGTTGTCATGACGTGAGAGGCAGAAAAGTTGCCAAATGTCTTGGAAACACAGACAGCTACTTCTGGGAAAGCGGATAGCTAAGGGCTAACAGGAAGGCAACTGCCTGATTCCAAATTTAGATTCAATGTCCCAAAACCCATAAATCTGCTGAATTCCATCCTTGTCTATTCAGGCCTCTTAAAAATCTTGTGCTTGGGATGCTGTGTCTCAGGACTTTTGAAGGTAAATTCCATCCCCGTTTGGCTCTAGCAGAATGGCTGAGCAGATCAGGGATTATTTATTCTTTATTATTCACATGTATTGTAAAATATAGTAATTTTTCAATGTGTTCAGCCCTGGGCAATTGAGGAACACGCAGAGCACAGCAGCTTTGACCTGAGTTAAGTGAAGGAGTTGGAAAGAAAGGACGGAGGGAGGAAGGGTGAAGCTGGGGAGAGGTTGGTGCTGTTCTTCCTGTGGATGGACTTGCCTGATGTGGGGAGAAGGTTCTCTGCTTTCTCCCTCACTCAGCAAGAGCAGTGCTGGCCCAGCAGTGGGGACCATCGTGTGAGTGAAACAAGCCATTGCTGGGTGGGTGTTTGTTGGGTGATGGGAGGATCTGGGAGTATGTGTACATAAAGGATAGGAATAAAGCTGGAAGAGTGGGGAAGAGAAAGATCTGACTAACGGGCCTGTGTGTGAGAGGCATGTGAAATGTCCCATAGAGTCCAACAGTATATCCTCACCAAGGGTGAGTGATCAGCTGCATCCCAATGCCCAGCTAAAGGGCATTGTGCACTTCCGTCCAGTGTTGTGCACAGCATCTGCTCCCAGTTTTCAGGGGCAACCTGAGTGCTGTTTGCCCCCATGATTCTTCTCTCAGCAGGGATCGGCTGTTACCCACTGACCCAGGCTTGGAGGAACAGCACCTCTTGTGTACCCACATCCTTTTCCTTTTCTTTCTTGCCCAATCTCACATAGAGAATGCACCAAGAATTCACCTGCATGGCTTTTGTACCTGAACCATGGATGCAAGGAACACAGATGGAGAAATCAAACTCAAAAAGCAGCTGTGTGCCTGACCCTCATGGAGTGTTGGTGGAACTCCTTCACTGAGGGCTGTCAGCTAATGGGAGGGTATGAAGCCTCTTGGTTGAGGTGGATCAAGAGAGGGAGAAGACTTTTGCTCTGGTCCCTGCCCTCGTGGCCTGCTGGGGTGCAGCTGACCTGCATCCTGACCAGGTGACACTCCCAGGAGACACAAGGTTCCACACACTTCTACCCACAAACCTTTCCTTGACTAGTGGCCGGTGGTGCCCAGAATCATCCCAGGAAGAGTGTGGAGGATGCCTTTATTGGGAGTGGGGGGTGTGAGTGCCCAAGAGTGACATAGTCCTGGGAGGCTCCCTGCAGCATCTGAGCCTGGATGAGCTTCCCCTCAGCAAACTCTCCAGCTGGATGACTTGGTGGTGCAGTCATGCAGTGGCAGCTGTCCAACCCCGCAGACCACAGAACAACAGAAACTTTAGACAGAAGTTGCTGAATAGCACTTGAGGAGGGGCTGCAAGAGGCTCAAAGTACTCTGGTTGGGCCATCTTTCCACAGATAACTGGGACAATACCCTGACCCAGCATGGCCTTGAGCTCCTGGTATGACTGTTGGCATCCTGGGGTGGGTGAATCCTTCTATGGAGCAGAGGCGCAGGATTGTCTGTGCTGACCTGTAAAGCAAAAATAGCAATGTTTCTTTTACCTTTAACTATTTTTAAGTGGAGGAGTAGTTTGAAAGTTCAGTTGTCCTCACATTTGTGTTGGTTTTCCATCAAGCCCTGTCAGGAGTTTAGCTTGTTCCTTGGAGTTAATGGAACAAGCAGGCCAGGTCTTGCACTGATCCTCCCTTACCGGGTTTGGAGTCAGATTGCCAAGGAAAATCAACCCCTTGGGAAGTTGGGCAGCTTTCATAGCAGTTAGTGATGCCTCTTGGCTTTTTGTGTCTTCCTGGGAAGCTTCTCTTGTGGCTCTGTCCTGTAGGAGCTGGTAAGGATTCATGCTGAAATCGCTGCTGGGTGAAAGAGCTGCTCCAGTTCCCCAGGCTTTGCAGGTTCCTGTGTTTCAGGACTGAACCGTGGCCTGTTTGCCACTGGCAGGGCCACCACCTCCCAGCTGTGCTGCCCCTCCTTTGGAAGGGATGAGCTGCTGTCCTGATAGTTCACAGGTCCTGCAAGATGCTTTGAAATCTTGTTCCAAGGGAGATAATTGATCCCGCTCTCCTCGGTGGATGTGGGAGCGATGCAGTGAGCTGGGGAGTCTGGAGCAGCTTGGAGCCATCACTTTGAACCCACCACCCCAGCTGAACAGTTGGATTGTTCCCCTTTCAAAAAGCACCTGCATTTTAGAGTTCGGTGGCTGCAGACGTAAAACGCCCCCGGGGAAGAGGGACATCTCTTGTTCTTTTTCATCCGGAGTGCAGCAGCCTTTGATAACCCAGGCTCCGGCCCCGAGCGTGGAGGGGAGCCGAACGCTTTGTGGGATGTCCCGGCCTTGTCCCGTGGGATGGCTGGGAGCTGCACCACGGCTCCGTTGCTTTTCACGGGAGCGAGCGCTTGGCGCTGGCATTTCTTACTGCTCGGCCAGCGGCTCCGGGGGCTTCGTCCCGCCGCGGCTCCGCGCTGCTGTGGGACCCGGCTCCGCACGCCTGCTCGGGAGCTGATCGCCTGCATTTGGAGCTCCTATTGTCTCTTTTTTGGGGGGGGGATGGGGCGTTCCTAATTTCCCCCGTCGTTGTGGCCGCTGCTGAAGGCTTTTTGTGACTCCAGCTCCGCTAGAGGGCAATGCGATCTGGCGTGGGGACGGGAGCCAGCCGGGCCGGCAATGGCACGGCTGCCGACGGGATGGGGTGGGATGGGATGGGATGGTGGCCCGGCCTCGGCTGGCCCAGGGCTCGGCTCACCCCTCAATGGCACCCCGAGGTGCGAGAGCATCTCCTGTTCGCTGCCCGCCCAGCGCGGAGACAGGACGGGACTTGACAGTCAGTGAATGTCGCCGAAAAGGGGGGGTAAAGCCCCAGGGACTCCCGAGCACTGCCGAGATGGCAAAGCAGAGGCGTGGGTGGGGGATGGATGACACGCACAAGCATGTTCCTGCCGTCAGCAGAAGAGCCTGCCCTGGACACTTCTCCTTCCAGGAGATGTCGGGGATGATTGCTCTGTGCTTTGAGCGCAGGCCGGTGTGGTGGGAGGCGAGGCTGTCTGTCACAAGTTGTCTGTTCTCTTGTCCTTCCCTGGGCTGGGGGGGGAGGTGAGTGCAGGGAGCCCTTTGTCTTCGTAGGGTCTGGGAGATTGTATTTTACTCAATATATTGGAGATAATGGGGGATCAGTTTCCTTTGCTGGTCTGGATATGGTTTGTTATCACATCCCTCTGTTTTGAGACAGTGTGTGATGCAGTGTGGCTTCACCTGTGAGTCCCGAGGTGGGGGGTTTTTTTGTTAGTTTGTTTTTTTGACTGTGGTGGTTATCTGATTATCTTTGCTTCCTTACACATGATCAGGCACAACAGAACGAGCAGAAATGAGCCCGGGCTGAAATGGAGGCAGGGGAAGCTCCAGACCAGGGGCCAGACCAAGTGTGGGGTAGAGGGGTGGGTGACCGGATTCCTTCACCGAAGGAAAGCTCCAGGTTTGCCAGTCGTGAGGCCGGCGTTGGCAAGCAGCGGTGGCTGCTGGCCAGCAGCTGTGTGGTGTAGCTATGAAGCGCCCACACCTTTGGATATGGATTGTTGGCTGCAAGCTGATTGCTCCCATGGCCCTTCCTCTGCAGAGGTTCATTCTCTTCCGGGCCAAATGCTGTCCCAACTCTTACAGTGGCTGAACAACACATTCCTTGTGTTTAGAGAAAAAGAAAGGAAGAAGGTGACCTGATGGAGTCTAGTCCTACCCTAAATGTGGATTTGGGGTTTGAGGCCAAGTCTCCTGAGGGGGTTCAGGGGGATGTGCTTTGGCAGCAGACTAATGCTCCATCAGTGACTCTTGGCATTCTTGCAGCTCTGTCCACCCTGTTTTAGGCTTGTCATTGTCCCCAGGGAAGTCTGTGGAGCAGCATGCTGGAGGGGCTGTGGGACCCTACCATGGCTCTTGGTGGCCAAAAAGCCTGGCTCTGCCCTAAGCTGGTTTCTGGAGTCGACACAACCAGGACTAAGGGCTCCCTGTGAGGGAGGCAACACCACAGCAGCCGCCTGCCCTGCTGGAAATTGCTCCCATTAAATTAACATGAAACCTGGTGCAAGGTGGCATATCAATAAAAAATGTGAGTTGCTGACTTTGACACTCCCTCGCATGAAAACTGACCTTGGGAGATGATAAAATGCAGCTGTACTGAGGAGTGACCTAATGAAGTTTGACTTTAGTTATTCTAGGCTTTCTTCAGCGTTTGGTAGGTGTTTTTACTGCATTAACACTGTTGTGGCTCTCCTCTCCTCCTGCCCAACACCTTGGGCATGGGCATGTGGGACTTGGTGACCCCTTCCAGAAGGCTGTCAAGAAAGCAAAATTAATTCCAGCTCAGTACATTATGTCATTTTGTTTTTCTTCTGTGGTTTATTTTTCTTTAATTTCATCTACTTCAAATTTGGTTACACAGAAATTTCCACTTCAACCCAATCTGTGAGTTTTTGACAGACAGGCTTATTTAAGACCTACAGCTGGAAGAAGTAATTAAGGTTCCACTGAAAATGCAACTTCTTGACCTAAGGCAAAAGTACTAAATTTCAGCTTAGTTTTACTTTATAATCTCAGGCTCAGCTTCATAGCCGTGTAACATTTCGTTGCTGATGGCGGAAACAGGGCTCTTGTATCCTCCTTTTGTTTTTGTAGCAGAGGCTCACAAAGGTATAAAAAGCCCCTTGAAAACCCATTTACCTCCCTTCACAAACCAAAGCCTAACAATGCTGCAAACACTTTTAAAATGCTTGCTTCCATGGTAGGACTGGTGTTGTGGTGGCCAGGGTTTGCCCTTGTTTCACCAGGACTGGCAGGAGTTGTCTCACAATGCCTGGATCTTGTATTGCTGAGTTTTGGAGCTTCCAGCCTTTAAACCCTTCCGGGTCATACCTGCCCAGGGTCAGCTCTGGCCTTTGGGGTTCTAAAAGTGGTACCAGCCCCTCACCCAACACCGGGAGTAGGGATGGGAAGGGAAGCTGTGTCTTGCCTGCATCTCTGTGACAGCAATTTCCATGCCAGAGGTGGAGGGAAGTTTTGGTCTGGCTCAGGGAGAGGATGTGTAAAACTCACACTACAGCTGCCTGGAAATATGGCCAAATGGGAATATACCCAAACCTCTTAAAAAATCAATAAAGCAAGAAAGTAGAGTGGAATCTTTGGAAAATCAGATGTTCGTGTTTTGTCACAGAAGAGCATTCCACACTGGTTTTTTATTAATTTGCAGACATTCTTGAGCAGCCTTCTCTTGTCATCCCTCCGTCTTCCCCCTCAACCTTTCTGAAGGTTTTCCTGGAAAGAGTGGACGAGGAAATGGCTGGTACTCAATGGAAAGCTAAAAGCCAACTGTTTTGGAATGAATTACAGGAACAAACCTTGCTCTGTTTTTTCTGGGAAAACTTTACTTAGTTAACTCTCTTGGATGAATCACTGCTGTTAGCAGGAAAGCACTGCTGGTCTCGTCTCTATTGCATCCTCTTGCACCCGTACCTCATCTCCAGAATATGTGCTGTTAATCCTGTCTGGAGCCTGTTGCTGTCTTAGAATTCTCCCTTTTTGGCTGGACAGGGTGGCTGCTACTGTTTATTAACGAGCACAGTGAAAATATGCCGCTGCTTTTTGCTTCGTGCCGTGATGCACATTTGTCTGACCCCAGCATCAGAAGCTGGATGAGAGGGGAGTCATGAGCTTGGTTTGCTGCTCCTGGAGCCTGGATCACTGCTGTCACAACCCCCTTGCTACAGAGCAGTGGTACAGCAGGAACTCCTGCTGCACAGCCACGTGGCCTTAAAACATTCTGACAAGTAAACTGTATGGGCTGGCTTGTTGCACGATCAGATAGAGTTTGTCAGGGCTGCTCCAGCCTCATGGTTCATTGGAGATTACCCATCTTCCCACAGCTGGCATGGCCCTGGCACGTAGCTCCCAGCCAGCTGCAGTGCTCAGGATAACCCAGGCCCCCTGTGCTTTACCTGAGCAGGACCAGTTTTGGACTGTGGGGGCCTGCTGGTGTTCACACCTGGTGAGGGTGATGCCATGGCTGGAGTGAGCAAGGCCTGTTCCATCCTGCAGCTGGCAAACACTGCAAAGGAACAGTATTTTAGGTGGGCAGGGGTGCAGATCCCAGGGGACTGACAATGTGCTGGGCTAACCCAGCCCAGGCAAAGCTTTGCTGAGGTGTGGATCGCTGACCCTGACCTGGGGAGGAGCTGGTGTGGTCCTCAGCCTTCAAGAACCCAGAGGCAGCTGAAGGGTTGCAGCCCAAGCCTGGAGGATCTGCCCCTGTCAGAGACAGAAGTTCAGTATTTGTGGAAGAGGAGATGGATTGTGCTTGCTCAGTGGTCCCAGGGGATGCTGTGTCCTGGGGAGTAGGGAGTGGGAGGCAAAGAGAAAAACAGAGAGCAGTTTAAAGGAGCCCTTCATTCACTGCCTGTGCTGTGAGCTCAGCAAGGAGGCTCTTGGGGAGCTTAATGGCACTGCTGCTGCTTTGTGGCATTTGCTAACACAGCTTCTAAATCCAAGCGGTGGGAGGGGAGGGGAGAGAGAGAAAGAAAATTCAAAATAAACTGAAAATTTTGGTTTAATATAAAATAAAATCTGCTAGATGCAAAAAATGGGAATAACTATATCCCTGTCAAAATACTTTTTGATACAGTTTTGTGTGCGCACTGCCTCATTTTCATCCGTTCTGCAATAAAAAGCACCCGACTTCTCACCGGGGCTGGCTCTGGCAATATCCCTTAGTGACGCATTTGCAGTTGGCAGGGGAAGGAGGGAGAGGGTTCACGTGGGGTCAAACACATCCCAAACGGGTGTTCCTCCAAGCGGGAAGCGCTGCAGTGCAGAGATGCAGCTGCGGTGGCTCCTTGTCCTTGGAAAGGCCCTGCAGGGCTGGAGAGGGACAATGGTGTTCCTGTGCCAGCTCTCATGTGTGTTCAGCAGAGCCCTTCTCTGCATTTTGGTGCCAGGGGCTCCCTCTGGGCTCCGTGTGGTTTGAGGAGGGGCTGTGATGAGCTGAGGCAAATCCTTCTGCCAGGGCTCTTCTCTGTGGGCTTTGGGTGATGCTTGGGTGGAGTTGGCCATGTGTTTACATGTCTCAACACCCGGTTCCTCAGTTACCTCCTGTTAAGAGTGATACCTGCTCTTTCTAGAGTCTCTAGGGCAGCCTGGAAAGAGGCAAAGTCTTCGTGTCACAAGCAGTGCTCCAAAAACCCAGTGTTTGTGTTCCCATCCTCTGTCCTCAGGTGGTTTATGTGTATGAGCCACACTGCTGCTCCCAGATAAGTGATGGCTCAATGTTTTCAATGCTTAAAAAAAAAATCTACTTTTCTTGTTCTAAATTATTTCCAAACAGGAGCTAATTGCTTTGACAATTCCCCTTGTATCAGAGAGTTCATCTTCCCATGTTCAGCCCAGGGTCTAGTCCAGTAGTAGGGCTTTTGCTGCTCTGGCAAACAGTGATGATCAGGAGGAAGAATGACAGTGACGTTGAAACAAAATACACCGAGCTGGACTGGTTTTCTTAGCAGGCATTTTGTTTTCTGACAGCTGCAGAATTCTTTGCCTGAGGATCCCGTGCTGAGAAAAATAGCCCTGGGAAAAGCAGTTCAAAGGCATTTTTGGGAGAGGAAACTTTGTTGCAGTCCAGCTTTGACAAAAGCACGCAGACCAAAACCCTCTGACCTCTCCCAGCAATGGGCTGGACTCCTCAAGAGCCACAAGCCCTCCTTTCTCCTCTTCTTAACTAGAGCCACCCCAGACACCTAGGCTTTGGCATCTGAATCATACAATTTGTCGGTGACCGGTGCTATTTGGAGACTTGGGAATGTGCCACCAGGATGCAGAGCAAGGCTCTGTTTATAAGTCACGCTGCTGCTGGAACACTTGTCCTGGAGGGCAAGTCTCACGAACATCAGCTGTGAGACGAAATGCTCCCGTGTGGCTCTGCTCCCCCGGCAGGGAGAGATGCACGGCCCGTGCTGGCAGCCCGTGTTGGTTGTGATTTGGGGCTCCCCGGAGGAGTTCTCATGCGAAGCCAGGGGCTCTGGGGGAGGAAGGCAGCCGGCCTGGCTGCGCTCGCTGAGCTGGCGTTGGCGGCCTGACCTGCCGGTAATGATCTGACCTCCTCCTCCTCTTAATTAAGAGAGCGAGCCCTGGCTGGGGTGATCATCATCACGGCGGCTCCTCGCTGGTGCTGAGCTGTGCAGGGCGGCAGCGGCGGGATGCAGATTCGGCAGCAAGGGTGTTTTAACGGGGATTGCCAGAGCCCACACAGACCTCTGGATGCACTGAGCGGCCTCTTTATCCCAGCAGGGCATGAAAAGCAGCCCTAGAAGGGAAAATGCCAGGATAGGGGGGCTAGGAAGTCATGGAAAGGGAGTGAAGGGCAAGGGAGGCAGAGAAGATGTTTACCGAGGGTCTAATTAGCGCAAGAAAAATGATGCTAGGGTGAAGAGAGACTGGGGAGGAAGGGGAGAGCTGTGTGTATGTAGAGACCAGCTGGTGGAGAGGAACCAGATGAAAGGGAAGAAACCAGAAACAGGAGGTGGGAGGCAGAGAGGGAAAGCAGGAGGATTAGTTATTCTGAGGGACTTTTTTCGCAGAAGAAATTTAAGGTAAGGGGAAATGGCATCTGTGGAAAGTAGAGAGGTGAGTTGAACTGAGGGAGGAAAACCTGTGCTTTAATATTTCTCTCCTCCAGGAAGAGAAGAAAATGGTTTCAGGATAGCTGGGTGCTTGATTATACTGAGAGGAAAACCTGGACAGTCAGAACAAGAAAAAGACGGAGGTCCATAATGAACAACAAAAGAACAAAGGAACAGAAGGAAGCTGTTGAGTAGCTGGTTGCAGAGGGAATGCAGTTGGATTTTCTTTTCTTCACTAAACAGGTAAAAGTGGGCTCAGCTCTCCTTCTCTCTCTGAGGAACCCTGAGATGGCTGTTTTTCTGTTTCTTTGTTGATTGCGCTGCTGTTGGGTTACATCCATGCTGTGCACGTGTGAGCAGAGCTTCTCCACGGAGCTGTTTCCCATTTCCAGGCCTCTCCTGGGGGTTTCTCCTGCAGGGCTGGCTATGGACACTGGCAGTGCTGGGGTCTGCAGCCCCAACACAGGGCTCAGAAAGCCCTGTTTGTGATGGGGTGCTCTCCCTTGACAGCTGCATCCCAAGGCAGCTAAACCTTAGCTGCAGCCTGTCTTGCTCCATCTCCCAGCTGTGTGCCAGGTGAGAACTGAGTTTTAATTGCTGAGCAATAATGTTTGTCACTCTCCCTTTGGAGCCACTGCCGTTGGACTGTGCTGATGTGCTCAGGATCAGTGCTGAGCCCCTGTGTGCATCTGCCACGCCCAGACCACACAGGCAGGAAAGAAACATGCACCAGGGAAAAGCCTGAACCACGGAGACGTGGCTGTTGGGCAGAGCTTAGACCAGGGTGCAGGCAGGTTTCCCTTGTTTTTTTCTTTCTTTCTGCAATATCCACCCTCTACAATTCCAGTAACTTGTGTGTAATCATGTCTAGAGGTCTCAGTTGCTCTTCATCCCCAGTTTGGACAGCAGTACTATAGGCAGAGGAACTTGGGTCTGATTCAAGAAACTGCCTGGACAGTTCAGGCTCTGCTCGTACCTGATGGCTGGGCACATGCAAGACAGCACTTGTTGGCCTGGAAACTCAATTGCAGGAATTCTTTGGTGTGTGTGTGTGGTTTTTTTGCAACTTAATGTTCTGATGTGAATTTCTGACAGACCTGGTGAAAACATTTAACAGCTTCCACATCACTTAAAACATCCCCCTGCCTCCCCCTTCCCCTTACTGTAACGGGAGTTTTTGTAAAATAGAATGAGCACTACCCTTGATGTCTATCAGAGGTACTCATGGAAAGGGTCCTTCTGTGAAGCACAAATAGTTTTGCATTTTAATGCACTTCTGCATTAAATCTGGATAGATTTTGGTTCTGTGTGAGGTTTGCACCCAGCAGAGAGGAGGAAAATGTCTGTTAAGCAGAAATTGTTATCAAAATAATGACACCATAATACAGGCCCAAATCCTGCCCCTTGTCACCACCCCAGTAATCATGTGGAACCAAATGCAAGTGCCACTCCTGCGGGAATCTCTAAATCAGTGGTGGTGGTGTAAGTCAGGAGGGACTCCAAAACTCAAAGCATCACCCCTCTGTGTGTGTCCTGCATGGGGAGGGCACAGTACCTGCTGTGAGGTGGGGGATGTGAGCATGGTGTGGTCCTACACATACCAGCCCCCTGGGCAGGACTCCACAGCCAAGAGGGAATCACTCCCGGATGGTGTCATGTTCCCCCCACTTTGGGGGGATCCCCCCACCTTTGCAGCTGTCCTACAGCGCAGCGGGGCTGGTTTGCTGCCTGAGCTGCTTGCCCTTGCTGCAAAATGAACCATTGTGCAAACAAGGCTTTGCCTTTGATGGGGGAAGGGAAAATCCAGGACCAGACAAAACTGAAAGCAAGGTGTTCCCAGGTGAGTGGAGTGAATCCTGTCTGAGGACATAAGGGATGGCAGTGGCCAAGGGTGTTGAGAAAATCCTCCTTCAATGGGCATCTCGGTCCTAATGTAACTGCACTTCAGGCAAAAGGCACGTCTGATTTGGCAACAGATAAAGGCTAAGTGAAACTCTTCTTGTTTATTTTTCTTAGCTTTACAGCTCATAACTGGAGTGGCTGGGTTTCCTCCACAAAAAAATGCAATTTAATGACATTGAAACAGCTGAAAGGTAAAGCAAAATAAAGCTGAACAGTTCCCTGTTTTTCTAAAAATGTCAGACTTTCAAACTTTTCTTCTGTTTTTACTCAGTTTTTATTAATTTAAATTAAAAACCTGAAAACCATGGTTCAGTACCACACCAAGCATTTAATTTCACATCACACTGAAGTGTCAGCAGCAATAGTAATCATATAAGCAGCCATTTTCATAGTACAAAGAAAGGGCCTTGCTGAGGCTGGAGATCTTGTTTGGAATGGGAGACTCAGTGGGTGCCCTGGCGACAGCAGCAAGAGCACAAGCGCAGGCAGTGGTCTGTCCCTTTCATTGACAGAGTAAGGTCATGCAGTCAAATAGCAGAGTCACAACCCTTACAGACAGAGAGGCCCTTCTGGGATGGAATAAGGTAACTACAGTCCCTCTTTTTGAGCCTTTAACAGCAGTTCAAGGCCCTGGATCAAACTTTTCTCATTATAGAAGGCCAAAGTGGTTTTGCTTGGTGAAA
The DNA here is from genome assembly GCF_015227805.2 of Hirundo rustica. NCBI lineage: Eukaryota > Metazoa > Chordata > Aves > Passeriformes > Hirundinidae > Hirundo > Hirundo rustica. The sequence continues at coordinate 10,718,257 of NC_053455.1, read as the reverse complement.
AGAAAAACAAACACAAAGCCTCAGAAGAAAATATCAAACTCCCTCCCCCTGCTGAATAAGGTATTTTTTATAGGATGACATTTTGAGGGAAGCAAACATCATGAGAGCCAGCGAGCAGTGAGAGATCTGTACGTGGTACATGATAAACTGAAACCATGGCAGGTTGGTTTGGGTGGTTTAACTGTTTTAGCAGGCAGATGCTGGGGGGTGGGAGGATGTGGGGATGTACTCACAGTCCTGCTGCCCTTATGGACTGAGCTGTGAGCAGAGTGAGGAGCAGGTGAGGACCTGACCTCCTCTCCCACGGGAGTGAGCAGGGAGCAGGACCAGTGCTTGCCTCGCCCTGAGCTCTGCCCACTGGCTTCACCCTTGGTGGGTTTGTTTCCTCTGCTGTGGTGGACAGGTTCCCATGTGGCAGCTCCTGTCAGGAATCAGTTGTGGACCACAAAGCGAGTCAGATCAATAGTCTCATTGCTGTGATGTCCTTTTGGTTAGCACGGTGTCCTGGTGGCCAGAGCTGGTGTCATGTCAGCTGCCCTTGGCTGGAAACTGAGCCAGGCTCAGCCCCTCTTGGTAGGGAGAAGGTTTTCTACAGCATCCTGTTACCAGTGATTTCTCCTTTGCATCAGACACAGACAACAGATTTGTTGGTTTTCCTCTGCCAGAGGAGAAGCAGCTAGAGAGATGTCCCCCATGCAAATCTGCACAGCCAGGTGAAGAGCACAGCCACCCATGGAGGTCAGGGCCCCTCAAAGGTCTCCAAAGATCTCTTCAGTATTCTGGTCATGAATCCTTGTAATAAAACCACACTTGCTTCACTCTTCCCCTCCATCTTTAGAATGAAAGGCATTTGTGAAGGTAAAACTGCACTACTTCCAAGTCCTCTTCTCGGTCCCATTTTGGGTCTGGGAGAGTGTTTCCCCATCTCTTTTATAACTAAAGGCTGAGGGATTATGTTCAGCCTTTGGCTATCCAGTTCCCTTTCTCCACTCCTTCACTCCAAATGTGAAGTTTGCTGGAAGTGACTTGGGCCAGTTCTGTGCTGTGGATTTTAGAGATGGTGCCTTGCAGCCTGCCTGCCTGCTGGTCAGGCAGGAACTTTCTCAAGCACTCTATCAATGAAAATGGATATATAGACTGTTCCTGGCCTTATAAGGGAAAAAGATTTTCACTGTACTGCTTATTTTTTATTGTTATTGTTACCTTTGCAAGCACATGTGGCAGTATGACAGGACAGAGGCTGTGCCAGGAGGTGCAGATGTTACACCACTCAACACAGTGAATCTTTCACCATTTTGGTCAAAAGCATTCTTAAAAGTGAGGAAAACCTTAGCATTGGCTTGAAGCACAGAGCATTTACATTTCACTTTGCCCTTGAGGCCAACTTAGATACCAGCTGCCCCTGCAGCAGAAATGTGCCTGGGCTGCCCATTTTTTGGCACAGCTGAGACCCCTGGCAGAGCAGGTGTCAGAGACCACCAGCTCCACCCTTGCACTGCCCCTTCGTGCTACCAGAAGCTGCTGGCATGTCCTGATAATCCATTATTGTTTGATGTAATTGAGGAAAAATGCTGTATTTATCTTCTGCTCATCTAAACTCAGTTTGAAGGAAAGTCTCTGCTCTCACAGCTTGAGGAGAACCTGTCCAGAGAGGTTAATGGCAGAAGATGTTTATACAGGAATGGAGCTTCCCAAGGAGGGAGAGGGGTGAAGGAGAGGTCTCCTCTAGCTGTCACTTTAATTTCCTGTTTTTAAATGATCAGTCTCCACCTTTTAAGAAGGCTGTGTGTTGGGTGAGAGCTTTGCCATTTGTGGTGGTGTGAAGTGAATAAACCCATGCCTTCAGCCCCACTCCTGGAAGTCAGAAGCCCAATGCCATGGGTTGGGTGGTCCTGTCTCTGTAAAACAGCCTCGGGCTGGAGGCCCCTTTAGTTTAACAATGGGAGGGGTGTACCAGATGGGGGAGACTTGTCCTACCTTCTGTGCTGCCCAGTGTGATCCGTGCCCTGCCAGAGCCATAGGACAGGTGGTGTGCTTACCCCATGGGCTCCTGGACCTTCCTCCCCACCCACACCTGCACAGAGGCTGCACCCAGGCCTGCAGCGGCATCCAAACCCCTTATGGGTCTCCAGCAGTGTCCTGTCAACCTCCTAGCCAGGAACTTGGATGGAGAAATACATGCTGGCCATCTTCTGGAGGTAGGGGCTGGAATGATGCTGTTTTGCTGCTAGATGCCCAGCCAAATTTATGCATAAGCACAGCTTCTTTCCCCATCCTGAAAGCCTGAGAGAAAATTGTTCCACTGTCTTCTGTACCTTGGAGGAATGAGGACCTAAGGAGTTTTGGGGCACGATTACCTGTGTAAGACACCAACAACAGCTTGGGTGACAGATGTGAGCCAGTAGACTTGAGAGGTCATTCCTGCTGCCCATGGTACCAGGCTGTGGTTGGAAGTATTGATGGACATGGGTTATTTGTACCAGTGAAGATTGCATTATGCAAGTGGTAGCAGATGGATGCTTACCATAAAGGATTATCCAGTGCTGCTGACCTGCACCAGGGGCAGCCCTTCAGAGGGATGGCATGGGGTGCCAGGCAGCTCCCAAGCTGTGTCATGTGAAGCCATGATTTAGCTGGACTCTGTCGTAAGACATGAGGTTTGCTGTGTGAGTGGGAATGTGATCAGAAATGTCTGTATGGGAGACACAGCACACAAACAAAAGTAATTTTGCAGTTTTTCACAATTTGAATATGTCACTATTTTAACGTTTCTGAGAAGATAAAAGGGCTCCTGATGGTGATGCTTATTTAAAATTTCTTCTAGGTAGCTGAATTCTGCTGTGTCCTTCCCTGACCCTCCTTTGGTTTCAGCTGTCACCAGCTGTCCCTTGCTCCTGCCTTCTGAGCTATGTGAAAAAAAGCAAGAATAAGTACAGCATGGAAGTGTGAACGGCCTGTGCCGCAGACCACCCTCGGGCTCCCTCCACGAGCAGAATTCGGGAGTCAACGGCTCTGGAGACCTGTGCCAGCTCCAGGAGGGACAACCTGCTCCACACACCTGCAAAAACCTTGCATGGCTGGGGGCACCAGGCTCTTGGTGCTTGATAGAGCAGCCAGTGTGGAGGGGGGGCAGAGAAAGGTCAATCCTCCAAAGTCCCTTTGTAGTTTTCAAATGGATGGACTTGGACTTCAAGGCAAGCAGTGCCCACTGAGCACCCTGCCTTCCTCTTCCCAGGGGAGCACAGGAATGGGGATCATCTTCCTCAGCTTTCTCATGTGATGCCTCAGAAAGTCTGCTGATGCTGCTCAAAGTCTGGGTCTGGCTGACTGCAAAAGGCGTTACCCAGCTTTAGTTCCCTGGGCTTTGCTTTCCTCTTTGGTTTCCCCTCCTACTCCTTTTTCATACTGGGTAAAGTGAGCATTTGAATCTCCAGCAAATACAGACTTTAGGCAAGTTAACACAACCATGGCTCTCCTGCAGCTGGAAGAGGCCATGTGAAGGACTGTGCTGAGCTGCAGTGACTCGGAGGGACTTTATTGTCTGTGTTCACCAACAGAGGGTCTGGCAGCTTGGAGGCAGTGAGAGCAGTCCCATGTCTCCTGCCTGCTGCCACCAACTCGTGCTCGTGCTGCCTTCCTCTCTGGCAGAAACACAGGTCTCTGTATATATATATGTATATAAAATAATGTGTGACAGAAGCAAGATTAAGTTTACCTTTGGATGCCCGTGGTTTTTCTGGCACTGTGATCATTTGACCTCTCCCAGCTCTGCAAGGAGAGGAAGCTGACTGAACGTTTATTACATTTGCACATTGCAAATGCCCATCTACAGCATATGTTTACAACAAATTTATAGACCCCTATAAAGGGGCTAACAGGCATTATATTTAATTAATGTGGCAGAAATTATATCATTGTAATAACTGCCTGGCCTTTAGAGGTAAAACTTAGTGCCAAGGATTCCCAGATGAATCATCTCTGATAAGAACCAGAAATGACATAGGCCATATATTGTATGGTGAATTTGTTTGGATTGGTACCTTTAGGGTATTCAGCCTTGCCAAGTCTCTGTGGTGCTGACACAGTTTATTACACATTTTCATTTATTAAGAGATTATTTGACTGCAGTTTGTTGTTTTATTGTACAGCAGGTGATAATTTTACACTAAATTAACTGTAACATCTCTGTTAGGAACGGGCCGAAGAGGCTTCTTGCTATGATGCTAAATACTAAGTAATGGCTTTTATTCATCAAGGGAGTAATTTACTGCCATGTGCAGGGCTTGAATAAGACTTTCCACTAACCTGTTATTAGTCTGTGTGTGTTCAGGTTAGGGTTAATGGTCTTCTGCCAACACAGGCTCCCACCTGAAAACAGGTATCTGTGCTAAAATCTCACAGCTCACCACTTTCAGGCTGAACTAAAAAATGGTTTGAGGCTACTAAATCTACACACAGGCAGAGAAATGGTCACCGAGGTCTGGAGATGGGTGATGCTTGTTGTGTCAGTCCATGAGCTTGGATTTTAGCATCAGAAGAGGTTACAGATAGGCAGGCAAAGAAGTGAAAGCTCCTTGCACAGTTTGACTCTTCAGTAAAATAAAAAGATGTTGTTTCCACCTCTGGCTTAAATATTTGTTATTTCAACCAAAGAAATAATTCAACCAGAAAATAATTTTCAAACCCTTTATGAAAACAAAGGAAAAAATAAGCAACAATAACCATGCCTCTTTTTCCCACAGAAATTAATAACTTTTGAAGGAAAAATATTTATTCAAAAGCCCTTTTTTCAATTTAAAATAGATTACAGATGAAAATAATTTGCCTATCCCTTAATGAAGTCCATTATACCAGACTAGTTTCATAGTCTGTCTCACACAGATACCATTGAGTTAAGCTTCGCGTTGGGAGATGGGAATTCCACACCAAATTGAATTGGAGACTGAAGCAGGAACAATTATGGCTGCAAATTATTAAAGCTTTGCTATATTGGAAATTCACAGCATGCTTATAGCAGTAACTTACTATTAAGAAGAAACCATACTACAAAGCTAAAAACTAGAGGAAAAAATCAGGACCATATTGCTTCGATCACAGGTCCATGTAAAGAAACCAATCGTTGGCAAAATAATCCCCTTCCCAACTGCGCCGTGGATTAGCTTTGGTTAATGCTAACATTGCCTTTATACGGAGCACATCAAGGGAAAAATTATCAAATAAAATCTAGGGCTGCCTAAGTAATTCACAGTAAATAAGGTGCTGGAGGGGAGCCCCTGACACAAACACACACACAGACACACTCATTCTCACTTACTCTGACTTTTCTGTGAGCCAGTTCTGCCTTTGAGCGCAGGGTGAGCGACAGCTTCCCGAGCGGGCGGCTCTGAGTCACACACATCTGTTCTGACTGGACAAGCACATCAAGTGTTATATTTCCAGCTACTGAAAGGATGATCAGAGCTCCTAAATTAGCTGTCCAGTGTGGAGTTCTTTATGATTAGTTATTCCAAGTTGTCTTCTGGGGAATATTTTCCGGGCCTTCTTTTAAAATTTGCTGCTCAAAGATTGCTCTGCAGCAAGCTTGTTAGCTGGAGTGCTCGTGGAAAGCTGCTCCCAGAGCAATGTGCATCCATATGCTGAGGATATGAAATAATATTCCTAACTACTTTTTTTTGCAGTATTCCCTAGACCTGCTGAATGGGTATGCCTCTTTTATTTATTTGGGGGTGTTATTGATTTTAGATGAGGGAATATGAGACTGTATAAATGGATGTTGTCTTGTTGCCTTTTGGGAACGACATTTGGTTTCCATCCCCCTCCCCAATTGTTTTGGAGTCTGTTTTCTGCTAAGGGAATATACAGAAAATTTCAAGCTCATCCTTAATGTGGGATTCGTTTGGTTTCTTAAGAGCAGGAACAGTACCAGCCTATGAAACAAAACCCTCCCAGGCCCCAGGCCTGGGAATTGTTAGTGAGTGGGAGGCTCTGGCCATGCATTCCAGCTTAGGTGTGAATGTTTGAGGAAAAAACCTGCACACTTGAGAGTGGAGGAGGTGCATGGCACTCTATGGACATGGCAGGCACAGCTGCATACAAGGGACACTTGAGAATAAATCCTTTGCTGGACAGCTACAAAAGCTGCTGCTCCTAAAGCCATCAGTGCAAAAAAGATGAACAGATCTGGGAATGAGCTGAGATTCAAACAAATCTGCGTGTATTCAAAATATTTTTTTGGGCATAGGTGAGATTTTAAATGCGTTCAGTCCTTCAGGGGGAGTTTCAGTCTCTATGTTTTGAGAGGCATGAAGTCTTGTGCCTGCCCCTGCCTCAGCACTAGCCCAGTGAGGTCCATCCCTGTGGATTTTAGGCAGCACACAAAGAACAACATGAGCTTGTAAAGCCCTGAGAGATCCCTGAGTGAAGGCTGTTCTGCAAGGACCCATGAGATTACAAATCCTGTTGTGTTCAGGCAGGATTGCAAACACTGAGGTGAGCTGGCATGAGTGACGTGAACATCAACTAGATCATGTCTATTTTTAACATCCGGCAAAATTATTAGAACCAGTACTCTTATCATCTGTAGGGCTAAAGCCCACCTAAAAGGGGAAGGTAATGTGGGACACCCCATACAAAATGATGCTTGGAGGTTACACCACAGGGTATGCTATTACATGACATTTCTACCCATCTACCATCTCTGTAGCCTGTTCAAAGAACTGTAAGTAAAAGCTGAGCTGCTGATAACCATTTTACAAATGAAAACCTTGATTTTATTTGATGGTGTAAGACTCGTGAAGAAAATGGGGGGAAGAACCCAGAACAGAATAAATTTTATTAGTCAAGTAGATGTGGCAGAGTAATTACAGTTTCTGGGAGAGTGTGGGGAACGGCATAAGAAGCCTGGAAAAGAAATAGCAGCTTAAAATGTGATTGTCTGTTTGGGGTGATAGTAAAGTCAGAAGTGCCATTTCCAGTCTAAAATCCCTGTATCCAATACTAAAGAGCATTAGAGCCTAAATAAGGATTTGAATACAAATGTCTTCAACTCCGGCTCACCACAAAATTAAAGGATCTGTTCCAGGAAATACAGTGTATGCATGAAGAGACCCCCCTAGATCTATGCTTTTGAAGCTTAAGTTTTAATTTGGGATTTAAAAAAAAAAAAAAAAAAAAAAGATTGCACAGGGTCCTGCAGGAGTCTGACACAGTATCCTAGAAGAGATCCTGTGCTGCTGATGGCTCGAGCAGAGCAGGATTGGGGGTCTTGCCACTTGCCTGCCCTGGAGAAGGAACAGTACCCATGGTGATGCTGCTGATGCAAGAGAGAGTCAGCTGTGAACACGGAAAGAAATGCTGAATATGAGAGAGAAGCGGGGAATCCAGGGCAGGCAGGGTGGCACACAGGCTGGCTGAGTCCTGCTGATGCTGGTTTTAAAGCCAGACACACATGGTTTGAGTTAGGGCTGGCCTCCCTCTGTCCAAATGCATTGCAGATTATGGATGATGTGGGCTTTGCATGGGTAATTTTTTCTTTTTCATCTCAGTATAAGGCAGCCCAGGAGACACCATCATGTATGATGTGAGCATTTTTCTTGTGCTCTGTGTTTGATTTAATCAAAAGAGCTTTCTTAGCAGCCTGGATACACCGGGTGACCACTTCTACTGTTCTCAGCATTTTGCAACATGATTATTTTGCCAGTCCTCTTTTATGTGCAGGCTTGAGTGCACTCAGGAGCATCAGGCACAGCTCATTGATTTAGGGTCATCTGATCTAGGATAAAAGAAGACAGTGGGTAGCTTTTACCATTGTGCCTTCACCTCCTGGTGTAGACATGCTGGCAGCAGGTTGCCTTCAGCAGGTGCCCATGGGTGGCCCTGTCAAACGAGACACCTGGGTGCTGCAGTGTCCCAGCAGCAGTGGTGGCAGGGTCGCAGGATGCGGGGCGTGCTGTTAGTTGGACTGCTGGGAGCTGAGGCTGGCCCATGGCTCCCGTGGTGGCCTGTGGCTCCAGTGGTGTCCCACTGCCATGGTTTGTGACCTCTCTGGTGTTGTCCCCGGGCAGGTGTCACAGACCCAGCAGCACCAGCGGGCTCTCTGCCTCAGGGTGACAGTGGGGATTTGCTGCCCTGCCTCACTGATGCTCTGCCAGCTGCCCAGTGGCTCTGCAAGCAATCCTGAGATTGGGATTCGGTTTTATTTATTCCATTACATAAAATATTAAAATTTGAAAAAAAACCCCACACCAACATCAGGAAAGCCCTCAGTACCCAAAGGTGTTTCCAGAGCATATTTCCCATTTGCTCCTGCTGGGCAGGGCTGCTGTCCCTTTGCCCCGTGGTGCAGCGCTTTTCCATTCTGAGGTCTGGTGTTCTTGGGTCAGACCTGGATGCAGGAGCCTGTCCAAATTAGGGGCCTCCTAAGCCTGGTTCATGGACCACCTGCAAGCCCCCTCCAAAGTGAATATATGCAAATTCACTGGTCGCATTCCTCGTCTTTCTGGAGCCCTTGTGCAATTAAAGATTGGTTTCTGAGTCATCCCGCTGTGAGTCCCAAGTCCTGCAGGGAGACGTGCCAGTATCAGCCATATTAGTAAAAAGATCTAGTAAAGGGGTCAGTGACTTCATTTCAGCCACTGGGAGAATTTGTTCTCTGCAGCTCAGCTGGGGCTCTGAGGCCAAGGAAACCTTTGGTGAGGGGCATCTGAGAGCAGACGAGGGTTAATTTCTTCACCTGGAAGAGCTGCATTTTCCTGAAGAGGGAAGAGCCTCTGAATCTCTCCCATGAGCTCTGGAAAACATTTTGAAAATTTTTTTCTTCCTCAAATAAAGAATTCATTAAGTTTTCTGTTCCTCTGAGTCCCCGTGCTTCCCATTCCCAGAGGCATAATATTGAGCCTAATCACCAACTAGAACAACTGAGGCCTTTATTTTGGTGTAAAGCTGCATGAAAAAAAAAGAAAGCCCCCTGTGTATGCAGCTGTAACACTTGCATAATTTTAAGAAATATGGAGAAACTCACAACTGATTTCCAAATCTGCATCTTCCTTTTTCCTATAATGAGTGTGATGCATAATTTACACAGGCAAGAAAATGGAGGAAGCAGATTATTTTTTTTCTTTCTGTTTGTCTTCATTCAGTTACAGAAGGGCTGGCCCTGCAGAAAGCTGAGATAAGAGCCCTACCCCTTCCTTGGTGCGGTGAGCACGATAGGGAGGATGAAGAGGAACTCAAGGTACAACCAGGAGGACTTCGTTGGCTCTTTCCAGCGGTTATCAAAAACAAATATGTCTCGTCTGTTTCCTGTCTTGAAAAGGAGGAGCACGAGAGCCATGGAGTGAAATGCTCAGTGATGTTGGGGGCAATCACAGCCTCAGCCTCTGAGATACCTGCCCACACCCACAGCTCTGGCAAGAAACTGCTGACTACAACGAATATTATAGAAATTCCTCCCTGGATGCCATAGGCATGTTGATGGTTTTGCATATGTTGAAAAATCCCTGGCTAATGACATATTTCCTCTTTGGGCTGACTCATGAGCTGTTTCTCCTTGTTGCTATGAAAGTTGGAAGCACTTCAATGCTACGTGCTGCAAGTACATTTCATAAAAAGAGAGGAAAATCTCAGTATTATTTCTGGATTCACAGACTTGACCCTTTCACTTTTGCAGTCGGTGAGCTCTGCCACTTTGACATTTATTAAATAGCTTGCTGGTGGCAGAAGGAACGACAATAAAATTTGTGTGTATAATTAAAGCAAACAATCTCCGCTCTTAATCCGGCCTTCAAGGCTTGAAGTAAACAACTGCATTTCAAGGGAACACTACTGCGAAAAGGAAAGGTCTGTTGGGTGCTACTTGCTTTTAAGCATTGAGACAAAATGTTTAACAGCCTAAAAGCTCTAAGCCCTGCTTGTTATGGGGAGATAACAGCTCCATTAATTAGATGATCAAATATTACTTTATTGGTAAATTCTTGCATTGGCCTGGAATGGTTTGTGCTTGCTTATGAGACACGTAACTCAATTCTTTTGAGCATTTATAATATTCCAGTAGATTATTTAATGCAATTGCCACAATTCTCTAATTTAAGTAATACTTGCATCAATGTTCTGTGTTGATTATGACCTGGTTCAGGGTGTTTATCTGTGCTGATTTTCAGCAGCTCTCAGGGAAAAAATAAAAGGTAAAATAAAATAAAAGGTTTTACTTTTTTCGCGATGTACAAGTTTGACCCAATGTCAAACCTTGTTCTCTGTCCCTCACTAGGAGAGGTGAGGCTCGTGGGCCTGTGTACTTGAGCTCATTTTGTTTTAGCTCTATGCCAGCACATGAGCAGAGGGAAATGCGAGAGAAAAGAGGCTGGATAAAGCCTTAAGGGCTGCTGACACAGAGACCAGGAGCCGACCTGGCTCCACTGCCTCTGACTCCTGAGCAGGGGCAGTTTACCTGGAGATGGACAACACCTTCCTCTGTGGCTGTGTGCCCTGGTGCACTGGCGCTTAAACCACCTCTAAGCTGCTGACGGGCAGAGGTTACAGCCCCAGCGCTTCAGGGAAACTGAAATCACTGCTAATTCACCTTGAAAAGTGGGCTGTAGGCAGAGTGCTCAGGGCTGCAACAAGAGCCAGAGCTGGGAGCCGGGGGCACACACGGCAGAGTTCTGCCAGCAGAAGTCACCCGGCCCTGGAGCCAGCGCCGGGCTGTCTTGCAGGGACGTGGGCTGCGCAGACTGGAATCGCTGGCGGATTTAAATCAGTCCCAGCATTTCACAACCTCTCCCTGCAGCTCCCCGTGCAGGGCCCATACACATTTGTAGACCGTACAGCTCCTTCGCAGCCTGCAGGACTTTTAACACGTAATATCCGTGTTTATCTCAAAGCAGGATAGACACCAATTAATACTGCTCGTTAATGAGGGCACAACCAACTTGCATAACCTTGAACCACTGAATGCACACAGTGATGTATGAATGAGAGGTTAACTGCAGATGACAGCTCATTTCTTTTTGCTCTTCTGCCCAGAACATCCTGCCAATACACACATTATAAATAACATGTTCTCGTGATGGTAATGGGGGGGCATTTCAGAAGCAAGCATTGCTTATTTTTTTTTAGGAGTGATTACATGACATTAGGGGGTTCAGCTTTAATACCATCTGTTACCTTGGCTGCTGGGATCAGCTGTTTCCACTGCAGGATCTCCGCTGCTGGTACCCTCGACCGCAGCCCAGTTCTGCCTTCTGAATTAGAAAGTTGAATGTGAAACAAATTAACATAAAAACCTACAGGAAAGGGCAAGTTGCATTTTTCATGTGCCTGAGACACCGGTGCCCATGTGACTCACAGTTCACGACTCGCAGAGCGGTGTCATCCGTAATTCGTGTAAGCGCTCACTTGCTCACCCACACACGCCCGTGTTACAGCCTGCTTTTCCATGCAAAGCACTCAGCCAGCCGTACAGCCCAGTTAGCAACACGCTCCCTCTGCTCTCACACAGACTGTGCCACATCAGTGTTCCTTCTGTGGGAATATATTTACTTGCTGTAAGGAGCCATCTAGTGAGGGTTTACTGCACACAAAATTGAACTGTTTCTTTCCTGCTTGCCGGCAATACCGACAGAAAGCGTGCTAATTTTTCCCCCTCTTCCCACCCCTCCATGTTCTCCTTGCCACGCTTTCGGTGCAGCAAAAGCAAACGTGCCGAGCAGGTGAGGCACCGCAGGGCCGAGCGCTCGTTCCCCGGCCGTCCCTGTACAAAGGACAGGAGCACATGTGCTCACCCCGGCTCAGCTCTGCTCTCGGGGGACCCGCACGGAGCCAGCACGGTCCCGAAGGACCTGCCCTGTGCGCTGGCAAGAGCGAAAGCCAAGCGTGTGGGTGGAGAGCACAGGGAAGGGCCACGCTAGGCAGAAACGAAAGGCCGTAAACTCGGTGCCGTTCTGCTGCGCGGGGAACCGGAGGCAGAGCCAGCCGGAGAAAGTGCCCTTCGTCACGCAGGCAGCGATGGCATAGCTGGGAGCTTAATTTAATTGGCAGCAGGCTGAGCCAGAGCCTCCGTCAGCACACAGATAAAAGAGAGCAGCGTTTGAACGGAGGGCACTTCTTGCGAGTTTGCTTCGTAGGTTTGTCTTGTTCTTTAAAGAACCGATGGGCTGGCGCAGATGGAAATGCGAGAGTAGAGTTGAGAACGCCTGTGCGCTGCAGAAATCTGAAGTTACTGCTCCTGGAGCATCAAAAGCACGGCTACAATGCAAATTCGTATTGGTAGGAACTGTACAGTCTGCAAAGGGACCAAGCACACCAAGTTAAATATTAAGCCTTCACCCAGGGAAATGACAGCAGCTTTGCCACAGGTTAGAAGTAAGATTTGTTTTGCTGTGCTCTGAAATTTTACCCAGTGAACGCAGCTGGGGGCAGCGACAGGGTGGAGGGGCAGCATCGCCTGTTTTCGGGTGTGCTGAAACAGCCTCCAGACTAAAACCGAGCAGGCAGTGGGGTCTCCATCAAGGTGTGCCTGGATGCTCCGCAGCAGGCGCTGTGCTGGAGCCTCCATCGTGGCATTCACTGAGGGGGCTCCTCTGCTCCCGGCCGGCCTCCTGGGGGGGAGTTTGCAAGCAAGCGAGCAGCTGCACTGCACTCTGAGCAGCCTTATGCTGCGCTGGCACAGAGTAATCCTCCCCGTCTCCTGCCTGCCTATTTGCAGCGCTGGCTCTTAGTAGGCAGCTTTTCTGCTCCTCGAGAGCTCAGCTCTGCGCTCTCCCACGGTGTCCTCAGCTCAGTTCCCTTAGGCACAACTGGCCTGTCTTCAGTGGGAGAGCTCCAGCTCCGTGGCACACGGGAGGAAAGAGACGCTGAGACGTTTGACACGGTGATACACAATGAACAGGACAGTCATTTTTCATAGCTACGATGCGTATCAGGAGAGGGAAAGTAATCCAACTTTTATAAACGAGCCTGTATTCTACAAAACCCAGACACTCTCTCATGCACAAGAAAATGCCCTGAATTATGAATGTCTGCCATTTTACAATAACTATTCCTTGCTTTTAATTTTTTTTTTCCTTGAAAATGCAATTAATTTTTTTTTATTATTATTTTTTTCACAGTGAGAAAATCCCCATTTTTAGTCGGTGGATATTATTTGACTACATCAATGATTAATAGGTTTAATGTAATAGCAGCGATGGAAATTTAGAAAGCAAACAATCCGAGCAGAGCTGAATGGATTTGTTATAACGATTTCATTAGGGATTTTTTAAAGTTTGCTTCATACTTGCAGTTTGTTGTCGGAAAGAATTGGCTGAATTCAGTCAAAATGGTTTGTTCTTTGTCTGTCTGTGGTCACCATAGCTACCATTTCAATCTGTTAACATATGTGGTATTATTTTGTTCCTTTCTCTTAAACTCTGTTCACAGATGCTGTCAAGATCTCCCTTTGTACATATCTGATCGGCTCATGCCAGGTTTGGCTCCGTGCCTTTCCAGGGGAGAGCCTCTACGGTCAGGACAAGGTGGTTCGGCACTCGGGGCGGCAATGGAGACAGGATTAGGAGCCAGGGTGGGGAGGGATCCTACTCCACTAAGGCATGGGATCTGTGAGAAACACAGGGAAGGCATTGGGAAGGCATTGTCAGAGGTGCACCTTTTTTTCTGGAGAGGTGGGAATTCCCGATGTGCTGTGGCAGCTCCTTGGCTGCCATAAATCAGTATAAATGCATTCATTTTAGTGGGGGTGTCGTGTCTGCTGGTAGTCAGGTCCTGTGATGTTGCTCATTACACGGGTTTTGGGGAAGGAGCCAAGAGATGAAGGGAGGCACGGCTACAACATTTTAAATAAATAAGTAATAAGACTGTACAGGCTTTGTTCTTTTGCTCTTTCCAGTCTTAGAAAAGGTTCAGGTTGCCACTGAGGATAGAGGTATATCCACTCTGTGCTATGGAAGGGATTGGAATATTTAGTGGAGACCAGGTTATCCACATTTTGCATTTTAATTGGCATTGAGTGAGGAAACAAAATCAGTTTTTTCTATTGCTGAGTGTGAAGGTGATTGAGATGGCTTCATTTTCTTTCCAGCTGTGAAGCAGGCAGGTAAATATATTGATGTATGCATGCAGTACAGTTTATAGTGACTCTGTAAGAGAAATCAGAAGATCTGGAAAATACACAATTTCCTTTCAACAAAGCACTCACAGTAGAGAGTAAAGTTAAGGTGAGTCTGTATATTTATATTTTTAAGAGCATAAAAGTATTTGTTTAAAGCTCTGTGGCTCTGATTTTTCAGAGCCACTGAGCACCCTGTTCTCTGGTTTCTTTTAAGTGGAGATGTCGGTTTTCAGCATTTCTGGCAGCCAGGCCCCCTTTACTAATGCCTGCAGAGAGTAGCTGGAGAAAGTGTGAGAAACATTATTGTAATGAGGGGCTAATTCTGCCTCTCCTTCCTGCCTCTCAGTGCAAATGAAAGAGTGCCTGCAAGTCGTGTTATGTGCACGGGAAAAGGGAATTCTGATTACTGGCTCTGGCTCCCTAGGGACAGGGATGCTCTCCTAGCACAACTCACAGTAAGTCACATCTGCATTTCCAGTGTAAGGCCCATTTTTAAGGACTCCTAGTTTAGCTATAAAAATTCACTTAGCATGCATGAATAGAAACCAAATTGACAAGATAGACCATAACTGCTCTGAAAGGGCCATTAGTTCCCGTGGTATGAAAAATCCACATTTTTTAAAAGCAAGTATTATTCACATTTGCACAACAGGCTGTAACTGTTCCTTCTAAGTCATTATAGACTGTATAGAAATAATAATTTTCAAAATCACAATTGATACCACAGGCACAGAAACAGCAGGAGACAGATGCCTTGGCTTGATATCAATCCAGAGCCTTCCAGCACCACTGAGCAGGTTGGGATCGGTTTAAACCTTTGATTTACACCAATGTAACTGAGAAGAGGAAGACCACAGAATAAAGATTTGGTCTGAGTTTGGTGCAAGGTTTCTGGTGTCATCAGGGGAATCCCAGAGGGGCAGTGGCTGTAAGACCATCCATCTCCTGTGCTTGCTGCTGCTGGGCAAGAGAAATGTTTGTGTGTTCCATGTTTAATAATAAGAAAGCTTGGGGCAGATAGGAATGTAGCCTTTTTTTTTTTTTTTTTTTTTTTTTTTTTTTTTTTTTTTTTCCTCCTTTTTTTGTGATTTTAAGAGGTACTAGATCATGGCTTTTTAGAAAATTGTTTCTTTTGGTTCATGATTAGTGCCTCACTTGATATCAAATAGAGGTTTCATTGATTTTTTAAAACTTATTTTCTGGGTTATCACGTGTTGCAGGTTTTCTTTAGACAAATACCAGTAAGGAACTAACCTGTATTTCTCTCTCCTCTCTCTGAGATCACTAGCATTTGAGATTTCCAGATTATATTTGGGCTGAATGAAGAGAAAGTGTACAATCAAAAGCTGGCACTAGAGTCCTGTTGAGCTGTGCTGCCTTAGGGGTGTGTTCACAGAAGCTGGGCCTGAGCCTTCTACTGGTTTTACAACAAAGGGAATTTCCAGAGATTTCAGCAGAATGATCCCCACATGTGTCAGAAAAATGTGAACAAGATGATTTTCTTCACTCTCACATGCATGTATGGACATTCCAACCTGTAGATTTTTACTCTGTTACAACAGTTTACTTGGACCTATGAGTTTTGAAGGGAGTTTCAGATTAATTCTAATAGTTCCCTTTCCTGTGGGAATGCCAGAGCTCAGAGGCCGTGTAGGATAGCCCTGGCTGCATTTCCCTAGGATCCCCTGTGTCACGGGAAGAGATCGGGCTGAGCGCTGGAGGAAAGGGGGCTGTGTTGGCAGAAAGTCAATGCAGGGATTTTTTGGTATGATTTCAGGAGCAAGCAGCTGCCTCTCAGCTGGACTTCTCTTCCCAATTGCTGGGATTACCAGGATAGCAGCAAGACAGCAAGTCACACGGAGGACTCCCAGGGAGGCAGGAGACCACCTGGCTGAGGGGCTTTGCTGTGCTCAGAGCCCCGGGCACCAGCGAGTCTCCGTGGGAGGCTGCAGGGAGGGGGCTGCCTGGCATGTTGCAAAGGTGGGACACCTCTCTCTGGGCAGTCTTTCCTGCTCCCACCGTGGACTGCAGTGACATGGGCCACAGGAAAGTCGCCACCAGCTCTCCCGCTGGATCCGGGCGATTTTCTCATAGTTCGTTACCCTTGACGTAGCAGTGTCCCTCAAAGGTAACGCCACAGGACTGCACCAGCTCCTGGAGAGAACTTCTTCCCTCACTCAGTTAAAAAAAAAAAAAAAAAAAAAAGAAAAAAGGTTGATTTAAACACTGAAATGCAAGGGATTGTATTCCTTGTAAAGCTCCTGCAATGGGTATTTACTGTTAAACCTCAATCCTTGTCCCGCTAGGTCCTGTAACAAAGAGCTCTCCGAAGGGATTGTGTGCATTTTTTCTTCAAAATCTCCCGTGAGAAGAATTATGTTATTTGACTCCCAGACACCCTAAAAATCATGGCAGCTGTCCCCTGCAATTCCATCTCCCTTCACAGACTAGCACTTCTCCCTGGCTGCCCCAGAGACAAGTGAAATGGAAGTTTATAAGAAGAGAGTGGTATATTCCCAGGTTAAGTGCTGCATTAACTGCAATCTTCCCTACGATTAAGTGGCTCCCTAAAAGGAAATATTTTCTCCCTATATGTTTTTTTAAGGAGCGATGAATCTCTTCACACAATGTGTTTCTCATCAGATATGGAGATTAACTTAAACACAGAACTGAGTGAAGAAAACCCATCAGCTATCCGAGGCTTTCTACTCTGATTTTGCTGCAGGCCTCTTCCTCATCCTCAGGGAGGGGAAGGTGCCTGTCTCACCTCACTCAAGGTTTGTTTTTTGGGAGAAGGCACCAGCTATGGAGGGGTTAATACCACTAGAGCCTGTCTCACCTCCTCTCACTGCTGTCATTTCCCATTTTCTCCTCCCGAGCTCTTCTCCAGGGTTGATCAGAGGTGCAGGACGGGGACAGAGAGGAGCTGCCCGCTCTGGGTGCTGCCTGCCAAGGGTGCCCAGCCCTGGGGCACTGCTGGCTGGGCAGGGGGGGAGCTACGGGGGAGCACAGCTCCTCAACAGCTTCAAGTCTAATTCACTGAGAGGAGCTCCCAGGAGGAAAGGGAGAAAGTGGAGTCCTGTGAGGGCAACATAGGGTGGTGGGGAAAGCTTTATG